>NC_047088.1:54746807-56024402 GCF_902459505.1 Geotrypetes seraphini | reverse complement strand
AACAGAAAATTGAATGTAATGCGGAATTCAACGGGCAGCCAATGGTGCCGCTTTAGAACAAGGCTGATATGATCTCATTTCCTTAAGTTACCCAATAAATGCATATCCGTATTTTTCAGCATTTGAAGTTTCTTAAGAGTGTGTTTAGATGCCCCAAGGTAAGTGATGTTACAATAGTCTAATCTGATTGTGAAGAAAGATAGAATGAGCGAGTGAAATGCATCATGATCAAAGTAAGCCCTTACTAATTGTAACTGTTAGAAGATTAAAAAAAAACAAAACCACAAGGCTGGCTTAATCTATGGACCAGGTGGCAAAGCAAGAGTGAGAGACACCAGGGGCAGTGGTGCCCACTCTGCTCCTTCCCTGCCCACCTGCTGCGCACCCTTCCCTACCCGTACCTCTTTTAATTTCCCTGACATGAGCAACTCCAACCTGCTGCTCAGTGCCAGCATCGGCTCTCCTTCTGACATTGCTTCCTAGGCGCGGAACCTGAAAGTGACATCAGAGAGAGAGCCAACACTGGTGTGAGCAGCAGGTTGGAGTTGCTGCTTGCACCAGCAAAGAGATAGAAGTACGGGGTGGAAGTGACATTGCACACGTACGTGGCGGAGGAAGGAATGGGAAGGAACAGGAGTAGGAGGGGCGCCAGCGCCCTCACCAAGACTGTGCCCAGGGTGAACCTCCCCCCCTCTTACTATGTCACTGCAGACAACCACCTATCAATCAATAAAAGGCAGGTCTGCAAGATGGGGGGGAGTGGGGAGTTTAATTTGTTGTTTCTAATTTGTATATCTGTTAGGGTCCATATGGAATAATAAAATAATATCATCAGCATAAATGTGAAAAGAAATCCAGGCCTCCTCAATGAGGGTAGCCAAAAGAATTTGAAACAGATTAAATAGAGTAGATGACAAGACAGATCTTTGTGAGACACCGCAGGATATTGACTTCATTTCTGAATCTTCAGAAGGAGTTTGAAATGTAAAGGTGCAATCTAAGAGAAATGAATGGAACCAAATCAGTATTGTTCCAGGTAGACTGAGAGAGGACAAATGAGACAGGAGAAGGGAATGATCTATAAGATCAAACGTCACCAAGAGATCTAAAGAGCTGGTACTGGGAGAGTAACCAATGTTTAAATAGAATCACCAACTGCATGATTTTGACTGGGAACTAAAATGCTCTCAGCTGATATCTGAGGCTTTGCAAATATTATTGCAAGTTAAGAGGGCAGAGTTTGGTCCCCCAAAGAGGCCTCTACAGGAGATACGGGATTGATTTTGAGCAATATTATTCACCACCATGATATGTTGCTCCATTGGGCCCTTGATAGAAGCTGAGCCTACTGGTTTACTCTTATACTTCACCATAGTGAAAGGATCAAAGTTTCTAGCTCCCCTGAATAAAATCATGTAAACCATTCTGATCTCCCTGGGGAGAATGGTATAGAAAACTGAACAAATAAATTAAACCTTACCTCACCTGATCTTAGAAAATGATACTACCTAATATGCAGAAAACAGCCTGTGACCCCAATGATGAATTCTAAAATATCTATTAATCAGAGATTTCCCTATGCTTTCAATTATGGGAAAGCAAAATGTACTTACCGTAACTGTTCACTTATCAAAGATTATTCAATTCTGGAATACCTAAAATTTGTAAGTAAAAAACAAAACAAAACATATTAGCATACTATCTTAATTCATTTTTGTAAATGGGGGCCATAATGTGTTATAAACAGTGTGCATTCCCTACTTCAATATTATATTATGATTGATGAAACCAGGTTAAAAAGTTTGTGAAACTGTTTTTATGGTGTTTCAGTTTCATAGGTAGTTCTTTCATTAATCAACTAAATACGAATGCATAGAATCTGCCACAATGGAAAACACAATGCAGATAACTGATCATCTTGATATAATCTGTAATTAGTACTATTTATTTAAAATCCTAGTCTGATACCTGAAAAAGATTTTGGGCTCCTTTTATCAAGCAGAGGTAGCGCCTTTTACCGTGGGCTGATGAGATAAATGCTCCAACTTTCATAGGAATTGAATAAGCGTCGGAGCATTTGCCTCGCTGACCCACGATAAAAGGCTCTACTGCTGCTTGATAAAATAGCCTTTTACTAGTCCTGGTTTAAGTTTTGTCACAGATGAAATTATTTTAGCCTGATATAAAAATAAATCTGAAAAGATATCAAGTAGAATTGATTCTACCAAAGACATCAGTATTATAAAGTTTTTAAAAATGCATCAGTGAAAAAGGTGTAAACACAGGGAAATGTCTATAAAATTCCCTAATTATACTTAGGCCTCTTCTATCAAACTACGCTAGCAGTTTGTAGCGCGGTCAGCCGCGCTGAATGGCCTACACTGCTCCCGACACTCATAGAGTTCCTATGAGCGTTGTGAGCAGCGTAGGCCATTCAGCATGGCTCTCTGCGCTAAAAACTGCTAGCGCAGTTTGATAGACGAAGCCCTTACAAAATAACTTTTTCTATTCCGTAAGAAAATAAAAATAAAAATTATTATTATCTTATGAGGCGGTCAAGGATAAACTCCTAAATAAGGATTTGTCCAAGTCAGAGCTGCCAAATTAACTGGATCTTAGAGATGGTTCTGAATTTCCAAAAATCCCAATATGGGATCTGAAGCTCTGGTTCAAAATGGGTAGAATAAAGGACTATAAATACCATAGGGGTCCTTTTACTAAGGCGCTCTAACCGATTTAGTGTGCGCTAAATGTTAACGCGCCCATAGAATATTATGGGCGTGTTAGCATTTAGCACGTGCTAAATCGGTTAGTGCCTTTGTAAAAGGACCCCATAGTGCTTTAGACTGAGTTCAAAACCAGGATTGACCAAAAAGATTGGGCAAATTGGAAGCTCCACCAAGTGTCCTTATAAGATTACTTTCCTTCATTTATCCTCCCAGGAATTTATCTTGCATTCTGTGACACTAGCAGTCTGTAACGCATTTAACATTTCAAAATTTGTTTACATTACCTTTTTTGAAGGAACTATCAAAAATTGTATGGATGGGTGGGTAAATTTATGGCTCTATATACTAATTGTAGGAAATGGTGTATTCTCTGTAATATTTTTTTATAGTCAATCAAATCTATTACACTGTTGTAGTTTATAAAATAATAAAATTAAAAAAAAAATAAATAAATATTGTTTCAGAAAAAAATATTCTGTTGAAATTAAGTCCTGTTTTATAAATAAGTCTTCAGTTCACCAGCATTACCTCACCTCTGAACACATAGAGAACACATATTGCCTTCTCACTGAATACATTTTAAGAGCTCCAGCATCCCTTTCAATGGTAACAGCTCTTCAGTGCTCAAGAATAAAGAGGTCTACTGTAAAACCTTCCTGAGCATCCAACTTAGAGGGAAAGTTGCTAAGATGTATAAATGGAAAAGCCCGCATTATTTGACAAATAATTATGAGCACTAATTGACAAAAAACATTCATTATTTATTCTTAATGCATTATTTTCTACCACAATGCATATTCATTAGTAATGAGATACAAAGTATACGCATGCATACAAAACAGATCATTATGCAAACTGAATAATGCAGTTTGCACGAAACTCATGAGGTAGCATTATTTTTCCTCCCCAGAAGAACTGAGTTGCAAACACAAGCCCTCATGCTCCCAGGAAACAACTTAGGCCCAGAGTTACTAAGCTACAGTAAAAATGCACTATTTAACCACAGCAGAGTTTACTAAGGGATTCATTAACTGGCAATACCTTGGTATCATAGGTATGTGAATCATACCATGAATTTTGCACTGCTGTAGCCAGGAATAACATCCTGGCTATAGCAACACAAATATAATGGACCATCAGCAAGGCCCACTCTTTTTTAAAGGGCTGGGCTAGTATAGTAGAAAAAGACACATATTCCCTCAGCCCTCTGTTTAAAGATCCCCTAACTCTGAATCCCTTTTCAAAAATTCCACCACCTTTTGATACCCCCTGACACTCCCATAGGAGGAGCCTTAAACAACTTGGGCCAATCAGAGCCTTAGGCAACTCTCTGGTACATCCCACAATTCACCAGGAAGGGGAAGAACTGCCATTTTGAAGAGGCGGGCCTATTGGCCAGAGGGAGTAGGCATCCCTCCAGCCAGCCATCATAAGCAAGGTAAGAGGATGGGTTCTGAGGTCATCAGAGGCATGGGGGTATTGAGAGGGGTTGTGTGGTGGTGGGAGGGAGTGGGCATCTCTACCACTTCTGGGGGGGTCACTTGACAGCAATGGCAGGAGGGAAAGGACAATGCTACAACTGCTGGGGGGTCGCTTGATGTCAGCAACGGCAGGGAGTGGGCATCTCTCCCACTGCTGGGAGGGTGTTGGAGGTGCTGCTTGGTGGCAGGAGAGAGTGGGTATCTCTCCTGCTGCTGAGGGGGGAGAATTTAGCTTGGCAGTGGGAGAGAGTGGGGGTTGCTTGACTTTGGCAGCTCGATTTGTTGTTGTTGTTGGTTTTTTTGGGGGGGTCACTATCACCAGCAATGGGCACATGCATATTTAGCGAATCTTCACTACTCTCCACCAGCCTCATTTGCATGAGCATTTTTGGGCGAATGTGTCGCTTTTTTAAAATCGTTACAATAACTGCTGCGGCTGCGGCCCATTGGTTTATAACACAATTTTTTGAGCATCTAGCCCTAAGTATCTATCTGGTGAATAGTGGTGGCAAAGAAGCAACTCCTAGATTGTCCTAGCTCAAAAACCTCTAGATTGAGAATGGCAGCCCATTCGCTAATTGATAGGCTAGAGGTATTAGGGCAGGAGTCTTACTGACTTGGGCCTCCTAAGCAGCAATGCAAACTGTAATGTACAGCAGGATTCAGTCTGTTTCTTTTGATAAAGGGCCAGTGTCATGACAGCAACTTTGCATGTCCAAAAAGACATAATAAGATTCACGCAAAATGTATTAATAAAATGCCTCATTCCAAGGTCATAGTGGGCAATTCTATGACCTAGGTGCTAACAGTTATGTGCTCATTACATTCCATATGTAATTGTTTAGAATAATGGCATTCACCCATATACATTCACATGTAAATTCCAAGATTGTGCCTAAGAGTTATTCAACAAATATCAGTTTACCTCACTCGGAGTATGTTGCAAAGGGGGATCATACAAAATGGGTAGGGCTCCCACTTATTTATGTAAATTATATTCTAGAATTATATCCAGCATTTAGGAGATAACACACCAGTTTATGCATGGGAGAGATCTGCATATGTCTGAGGCCCTGGTGGTTGAATGGGTTATTGAGGCAAGAGTAAACTCTACTCATTCTCGTTCCTAGCAACTACTGTTTTAAAATGGCAGCCACAACTTTAGTGTTAGTTTTGCTTTTTTACCACTAGATGGCAGTCTTCCACATATGACTTTTTAATATTTTTTCTTATGCAAATAAAACTGATTGTTATCAGTGTACTGCAGAAATAACTAATAATTAATAATTAACACTATCCCAAGTTCCTCCCTGGTAATGTCTTCCCCCAACGGTGGATAAAAGAAGACACACATCATAGCTTTGTTTTGTTTTACCCAAAAACAGTGGCCACTTTTATAAAGCTCTGTTTCTGGCTCAGGCACTGTTTTGTCCTGCTTTGGAAATTACCATCAAAGTCTCCAGTGTTTAGAAAATCTGAGATGTACCAATCCTTGCAATATTCTGTCTGCAAATTGATGCTTTTCACAGCTGTGCAGTGCCATTTGTGTCTTAAACAAATCTTTCACAGTTATTTTTAATTTTCTACAGTTGTTGATGCTTTCATTTATATTATGCATAAAACCAATAAGATTCTCATTATAGGTTTTGAAGGTTATTATGTAACTTGCCAATAGCCTAGCTGAAGATCCAGCTTAATAAATACTGTTTAGTGCTGCCATGCAGAGATTCCAAACTCGGATGTTTATATGGCAAATTATGGGCCCCCATCTAGTGTGCCAGGCAAGCACTGATTCACATACTGAATAACATATTACAGGTTCTGCATTAAAAGGTTTTGATGTAGACCCAGCTGGACAATGAGGCATAAGACCAAAAGATAAATGTCTGAAGCCCGTGAGTAATACATTGGACTCTTTTAATATTTACACTAGCGTTTATTGTTATACTTATTAAGGGGACAATAATCAAACTGTCTGCATGGATGCTCATTCCCTGGTTGGTTTTTACCTGCAGAGTCTATATCAATAATTAAAGCAAAACTATGCAACTAGTTTTGCTTCCACTTCTATCTCAGGAGGCAGCACCTGCAGAGATTTGCACCTGCCTTTTCTGTTGTTAATTTTGCCAGACATAACCCATGGAGTGCTGAAAATTCTGTATTTTTGCTCATTGTTGCTTCATCCAAGCTAACCCGAAGCTAGGGAATACTTTTAAGCAATGTGGGTGTATTTGTCCACACTCTTGTACAACCTGCTTGATTTTACCGTTATTATGAGTAAGCGATTTTCAGGATGCCCAGAGTTTTGCCTGCAGAAATGATGTTTAAATTTACTTTCTGTCTCTCTTATTCTATAACTTTAGGGGCTGATTCTCCAAACAGGCATCTCGATTGTAAGCAGCGGTAGGCCATGTCCAGGCTGTAGCACTGAATATCTGAGTCTGATTGGACTGCTGCTGGCTGCCAGGAGCTTCATAAGATGATTTGTCATTTTCTTCCACCCCCATCCCCATTAATTCTGATTCCTCCTACTGCTATTGCAATACCCTGTATGGAGTTACTGCTAAGGCGACTACGGTAGTTTTATGTTTTTTGCACAGGGTTAAGTTTATTCTAGTTGCGGTTTTACTCGATACCTTTCAAATTAGGGACCCTTGATGTTAACTGAAACACGGACTGTGTCGAGTCCCCTGGTTTGTCAAAAGGTGGTCAAAAAGACTCAGATATTAAGAAAACCAACAATGATTAAACTAAACACTTTCACAATGTTAAGATGCACTATGTCAGATGGTATATTGATGACCCAGTACAGGCTGAATGAACATTTTCAAATGGAGGAAAAAGCCTCCGTTACACCCTGAGGCAGCTAAATTGTGAAACGCTAGCCATCGTTGGTGTACTGATCAACAGAAGATAAGTTGAATTAATTTTTCATCTATCTTGGATGTCTTCTAAGACATTTAGAACACAGTACAGTGCTTGTTTCATTTGAAGGAGGTTTCTTAGCCCTTGAGGGGAACGCTCCACCACCATTATTCCACCATTGTGGAGGTGGGAGGGCCCTTGTCTGAGGCTTTTTCCTCCGTTTGAAAATGTTCATTCAGCCTGTACTGGGTCATCAATACACCATCTGACATAGTGCATCTTACCATTGTCAAAAGGTGGTGACACTAACTGCAACATATATCTGTTTTAATAAACTTAGCCTGCATCTTGTACTTTTGTCTGCAGTTTTTCTTTGTTTGTTCTGATTGTTCTCACTGCAGACCTCCTCCTGAGCGACCCCCCCCCTACCCCCGAAACAGATGTTCTTCCAGGTTTCCTTCTGAGGTTAGACTCACCTTCCAAAGTCCCCCATCCTTATTTCCCTCTCCCACTTACCTTTAGGACCTCCCAGAATCTACCTTATGATCCCTGGTGGTATGATAGGCTACCTTCTAAAATTAGTACCGTGAGTCTACTGCTAGAGTTCACATTGATCATTTTACTGATGGAGCTGAGGCAAGAACAAGTAGGAATCACCTCTGCCTGGGGACCCTACCAGAATACCAGGGATTATAAATAATTATATGGCCTAAACACTCCTCTGTCAACCGTCTCCCAGTGCAGAGATCCAGGTTTCCCAAGATAGTAGCATTGAATATACTAAAATCCTTAAATGTGGATTGACCCATTTTGTGACTTGGGTCACAACTGGAAAATAAAGTCCTAAAACTAGAAGCCCTATATGAAGCCCAAGGCAGAAAACAGCTAAGATGTATAAAAGATTTTGTTTTACCCTACTGTGAGGGAGTCTATAGGACGCTGCTATTTTTTCCCCATAGGAATGTTCCCTCACAGTGTCCAAGTCAATTTAAAACTCATAAACCTGCCCAGGAAAGAAGTGTCATGGGAGGCACAGAGCCATAAGGGCATGATCCAGGAAGTATTTTTTAAAAACCCAGTGTATGGCTAGGTTATACAGGCCCAGAGGGAATCAGTGCTGCCCAACAGTATATGCTGCCACCATATATGTGTAAACCACATTAGCTACTTTCAAGTAGGCCAAATTTGACATGGTGCCTTTCAGAACTGTGTACTTAAACTGGACCGAGGGCGCCAGCAATATCTCTGGAGAGTCAGGTCAGAGTTCTGCTAAGAGTACTGCCTTGCTAAGAAGCAGTATACTATGCCATAGCCCTGCAGGAACAGACCACGAGAAGACATTTTTATATATAACAACTAGTTTTGTATTAGTTTCTCCCCTACCTGACATCTTTAATAAACATTATTCCTGCTGTGTAGCTCCATTTTAGCCTACCTCTGGGCCCACCCTCATTCACATTACCACACCTACTCTTATTTTAAACTTGTTATTTGAGATGGAACAAAAAAGAAACTCCAAACCTCCTCTAGATGATTTTTCAAAGTTAAGGCTCCTTCTCAACCAATGGAATAACCTAAGCAGGGTCAACTCAAGAGATTATGGTGCCCTGGCCTATGCCCTGCACCTTGGTCTATGTTCTGCTCCCTGGCTAGCTCCTTCCTCCTTCTGATGCTACTGCCCAGTCCTGGCAGGATGCAGCTTGATAGGCCAGTGCCAATGTCAAGCTTTAGCGACAGAGGAGGGAGGAGGGAAGTGCTGCACTTCCCTCCTCTGATGCCGTTGCTGGCCCTCCCCTCTCATGGCAGCTGGCCTATGAAGCTGCACTTTGCAAGAACATGGCAGCAGCATCAGAAGAGGGAGGAAGAGGAAGGACGTGTTCAAGTGACAGGATAGCTTAATGTATGGGCCGGTGACATCATGGACCTGGGTGTTTGACACCATCTAGTGGCAGCATCCTGGGACACTGCATCACCTGGTCCTAGGTTAAACCGGCCCTGAACCTAAGGGACACAAAGAAATTACAGACTGAGCTGAGAAGCTGATAGACAAAAACACCACTCTTAAATCCATAAAATAAGAATCTGGGATTATGGCCAAGACAGTGAGACAGACAGTGATTAAAATGTAGAGCAGTGGATGCTATGCCTATAAAGGCAACATAAAAGAGAAAAAAGAACCCTCTACATCTGGTGCACTTTATTTACATAACAGATTGATTTCTTTGAAAACAGCAGTGGTATCTATTCCTATAATCCAAAAGCTAAGTTGAGATCTAGATCTAATAAGTGAATTTAAAAAAGGAAAAAAAATTAGAGGCTGCTATAGGGAAAAACAATCCTCTAGAATAAAAAGCAAACATTTAGAATGTGATTTTCTAAAGGTAGGTTAATTACACATTGCTTATTTTCCCTTTTTGCTTGCTGTTTAATCATTTTAATTACTTTTGTTGTTTCTTCCAATCTGCATAGGCAAAAAAAAAATGTTGCCACATTTTCAGAAATGTTGGGGAGGGGGGCGTTTGTCCAATTTTCACACATTTATATTAACAGTTGAGCACCAGAAATTTTAATGTAGAAAAACTAATTATAGGACTCATTTTCAAAACACAAAGATGTCCCAAAAATGACCCAAATAGGCACATAGATGTTTTTCTCGACAAGACGTCCGAGTGCTGATTTTCAAAACTGGCATTCTAGACATCTTACTTGCCTTTTTCCCCACCGAGCATCCAGACTTCGAGAGGAGGGAGGGAATATTAGAGGTGTCTTACGGGTGAGCTTTGGGTAGGCTTAGCATTAGGACATCTTTCGGTGATAATCAAACCTTTCCCAAGACATCCAGGACACAACTTAGATGTCCAGAACTAGACCTGTTTTTGAAGCTTCTAAATGCTACAAAGTTACCCAAAGTGACTAGATGACCACTGGATGGATTAATTCATGACCTCCCACTCCACCAGTGGTCGTTGACCCCCTCCCACCCTCCAAATATCTAAATAAAACAATACATACCTGTCTCTAGAACAGCAGCATCTGATATGGGAAAGCCTAGTAATCTGGTGGGCAGTGTAGTAAACCATAGAGAGAAAACCCAGGCCCAAAAGCCACTCTAATCATTACATTTGTGGTGGAAAATGTGAGCCCACCCAAAAAAAACAAAATCCTACTATACTTCCATATAGGTAACACCTACAGCCATAAAGGTTATAAGGGTGGTAGACAGGTGAGTATAGTGGGTTTGGGGGGAGTTTTGGAGGGCTCAACATACATTATGAGGGGGTTATGGTGAGATGTGTACTTGACACCCTTCATGTGACATTCACAGCACTGCAGGCATGGCTGTGTGGCCAGTGTAGTATAAATGGTGGCCCCTCCTACATACAAATGGCATGAGTTTAGACGTGTTTAACTTGGATGTTTTTGTGGTTGAAAATGGCCAAAAGAGTTAGGCATCCTATCAGCCAAGACATCTAAACAGGCGATTTTAGGGAAAAAAAGATGGGTATCTAGCAGTTTTGAAAATGGACGGTTTCAGAATCTGATTTTTGGATGCACTTCTCAGGACCTCCAAATCGGACTTTAGATGCACTATTGAAAATGGCCATGTATGAGGCTTATTTTTTTAAAAAGATAGATGTTCAAAAGACAGCATAAACTGGCACTTGGATGTCTTACTAGTCAAAACGCCCAAGTGCCCATTTTCAAAACTGACTTCATAGAGTCTTTCTGGTCATTTTATCTCTAGTATGTCTAAATCTTAAGGGGGCGTGTTAGAGGCATGTTTTGGGAGGGCTTATAATGTATTTTTTATCCATACTTATTTTAGTTTATATTGTGTTTTCCTTATTCATTAGTTTTAATGCTTGTATTAGTTACTTAGAATTTTATTATGTATGATGTTATTATTACTGTATTTTCACACATATAACGCGCGCGCTATACACGATTTTACAAACCGAGCATAACCATGCGCGTTATATGCGTGAGCGCGTTTAACAATTTGTTTTTTACATTGCTGGTTTCCCCTCCCCCCCCAACGTCCGATTCATCCCCCAGCCCCCCCGCACCGTTTGCGGTGGAGAAGCAGCCTACCGTGTGTTCGCGATGCCAGTGAGCCCTGCGCTGCTTCCTCTGCCGCAGTCCCGCCCCTTCTCTGCGCTGCTTCCTCTGTTGCGGTACCGCCCCTTCTCTGACGTTATTGTAAAAGGTCTATGGGTTTTTCACACTAGAATAAGTCCCCAAGCTATAGCCTATGTTTGCTGATAATGAAAATGACAGACAAAAAGAAGACTAAGCAAAGCAAGTATGCAGAAGGCAAAATTCCATTGCCTCTATGCAGATCCTAAGATTTATACCATGTGCTTCACAGGCACTCAATGTCCTTAATTTAAGCAAACATTTTAAATTCTGATATGACCAACTAGATATTGTGATCATGACTCTTAAAATACCTATTCTGACCATGTCGTTAGAGTCTTTGTCCTCACAAAGCAAGCTGAACCCAATCTGGTGTCAGGTACTGCAAATCAGAGATGGAACACAGAGATAGAGCTGAGCTGCGTCCTTTACATGACCTTATATGGCATCCCCTATCAATGATGACCTTCAAGGCTCAATAGCACTCTAAATAAGCATTAACCAATGATACTGGATTACATCAGCCTCAGATATCCCTAAATGCTGTGGGATTCCCCTTTTCATCATGTTGACTGAAACAATGCATGCCCTACATACATTGTAAGATTTAGGGTCACAGTCTATATTCCTGTCTGAATTCAGGTTAAAAGTTCCATCCTCTGCTTCAGGGATGGTAAAATCTAGCCCTGTGATACACACATCTGGCCGGGGCTATAGCCCTTAAAAGCATAGAAACATAAAAGAAGCCCTTTCATGCCTACTATATTGAATATGCACTGCTTCAACAGTTTTGGGGGCTTATAGGCAGTACATATGAAAGTTAAATAAATAGCTTATAGAATGCTGTAAGTTATGAACTTATCTTAGGCATTGTAGCATGAAAAGCTATACCAGTTCTACGGCTGACATAAATGCTTACACCCAAACTATATGCAAGTAATGCACCTGTTATGCTTCAATAAAGGAAAATAGGAGCATATTATATATTTGTCCCTTCATTTTTACTGTTGTACAAAGATTCTTAGTCCCCTTGCAACTTCAAGTGTGAAAGCTGCCTCAATAGTATCACCATCTCTTGCTGCCCCAGAGATTAGAAGCTTTGAGTTAGGAACTGACCATATGTAGCCCAATAAAAGAGGGCACACCACTACCACTGAACCACTTGCCCAGCCTAGCAAACCTGCTTATTCCTAGGATAAGCAGCATAAAATCTGTTTAACTACTTGGGATATAGCTAGGTAGAGTACTTGGGACCTGGATTGACAACTGTTGGCTCTTAAGCATTGGTGGAACAAGGCGTTATGACATCACAATCTCAGCTCTGGAATGTTGCTACTCTTTGGGTTTCTGCCAGGTACTTGGGACCTGGATTGGCCACTGTTGGAAACAGGATACTGGGCTTGATGGACCTTCAGTCTGTCCCAGTATGGCAATTCTTATGTTCTTATCATCCTTGCCTCATGGCAGCTACATCTTCAAACAAGGCATGTTTCCCCAAAAATAAAACAGTGTCTTATATTCATTTTGGGACCAAAAAACACATTAGGGCTTATTTTCAGGGGATGTCTTATTTTTTTTCCATGTACAAATATCATCTCTCCCTTTCTCTCCTCTACCCCAATTCTTCCTCTTTCCTTTCTCCTCTCCCCCATGTGCAGAATCTTTCCTCCCCTGTCACCCATCCCCTTGTGCAGCATCTTTCTAGCTCTCCCTCTCATCCCCTAGTGCAACAGAACCCCACTGACCCTCCCACCGTGAGACCGACATACCTCCGCTCCAACGCCTCCAAAAACAGCAGTGACGGCAGGTGTTTTTCGAAGACTCAGAGTGCAGGTATGTCAGGTCTCACTGGGGTGGGGATCGCTGAATTGATGAGTCTGATTTTTCGGTGAATTAGGCAGCACTAGTGTCAGGGATGTCGGGGACATTCAAGGGGGGGGGCTTCGAGGGTCGATCTTAACTAGGGTTTCTTTTTGAGTAGGGCTTATATTAAGAGCATCTTTAAAAATCATGCTAGGGCTTATTTTCAGGATATGTCTTATTTTGGGGGAAACAGGGTAGTAAATGTCCTGCCCATCAAGAATTAGTGTTAAATTTACATAATCATATGCTTACAATCAAATACAGTGGAACCTTGGTTTACGAGCAAAATTTGTTCCAGAAGCATGCTCATAAACCAAAATTCTCGTATATCAAAGCGAGTTTCCCCATAGGAAATAATGGAAACTCGCTTGATACATTCTCCCCCCCCCCCACCCCCGAGGCCAGTGGCGCTGCTTCCCCCCCCTGCTTGCAAAGGCCCCACCCCTGTGCGAACCGGCACCCCCCCCCCACGTGAATTGGCACCCCCCCCGCCCGAACAACTTGAAACTTACCCCCCCCCCCCATCTGGCACCGGCACACAGCCCACAGGATGTGTCGGTGCCGCTTGAAGAACTTCCTGCCTCTGCCGAGCCTTGAGCATGCATCTGCGCATGCTCAAGGCCTTCTCATTTTCCCTCTCACCGAGATTCTCGGAGATCAGAGAATCTCGGCAAGAGGGAGAATGAGAAGGCCTTGAGCATGCGCAGATGCATGCTCAAGGCCCGGCAGAGGCAGGAAGTTCTTCAAGCGGCACCGGCACGTCCTGTGGGCTGCGTGCCGGTGCCAGACGGGGGGAAGTTTCAAATTGTTCGGGTGTAGGGAGCTGGTTCATGCGGGGGGGTGCCGGTTCGAGCAGGGGGGAGCGATGCCGGTTCTCGGGGGGGTGCTTGCAAATCGAGTCAACACTCAGTTTGAGAGACAAGTTTTGCGAGAATGTTTTGCTCGTCTTGCAAAACACTCGCAAACCGGGTTACTCGCAAACCGAGGTTTGACTGTATAAGAAAAGGGGATTGGGTTTGATATATTTCCTTTTTGTGGTTACAAAGTGGTTTACATATTTTATATATATATATATATATATATATATATATATATATATACATATATTTATTTTGTACCTGGGGCAATAGAGGGTTACGTGACTTGCCCAGGGTCCCGAGGAACTGCAGTGGGAATTGAGCCCAGCTCCACGGGCTCTCAGGAAGACTATGGGACATTATTTAGTTAGAAGACATTGTACATACATGGAAGTACAGTCAGATGAAAATGGCATACTGCATCTTTAAATGGATGATCCAGTGTGAAGGTTACAAGAGCTTAAGCATCTCCTGCTGTCTTGTTCCGCAGCCACTACTGCCCATCTGCCTATTGATTAGTAGACAACTCCAAATGGGAATTTTATCTCATTAATCATGTTACATCATAGAGATTAAGTAAAAACAAAAAAGCCTTTATGCTTCACAGCAGACATCTCCTTCCGAGTCAAACAAGTGAAAGAATAGGATATGAATGGAATAGCTGCACTTCAGTGAAAGAATTGCTTATCATATATTCTTCTATCATCTGCTTTTGATTTTACAAAGAGAAGGTTATAATGAACATATTATCAACCTCTACAATTAAAGCAATACATTATTAGATACAATAAACTAGTGGTTTTGCTAATGATAGTGGCATGGAGCAGGAGTAATTCTATAAAGTGGGTGCTAATATCTATGCACAAATTATGTACATAAATGTATAGAATAATGGCTTATATGTGTAAACATGCACACATATTGGTATAAAAGCCAAAAGTCTACTTTAGCACTATTCTGTAAACATATGCATATCATACATGCTGTGTCTTCGACAGGCTGGTATACAAATAGCAAGAGTCTGAGCAGAGCATGGGCAAGATTCATATTAATGTACACATGTTATAGAATACTCTAAGTGGCACATATATCTTTGGAATTTAGACACAACACTTACAGTATTCAGCTCTATGATTGGCTTGGAAAAGAGGCTGCTGAGGGGAGATATGTTTTAAGTCTACAAAATCCTGAGTGGAGTAGAACGGGTACAAGTGGATCGATTTTTCACTCTTGTCAAAAATTACAAAGACTAGGGGACACTCGATCAAGTTACATGGAAATACATTTAAAAACAATAGGAGGAAATATTTTTTCACTCAGAGAATAGTTAAGCTCTAGAACACATTGTCAGAGGTTGTGGTAAGAGCGGATAGTATAGCTGGTTTTAAGAATGGTTTGGACAATTTCCTGGAGGAATAGTCCATAGGTTGTTTTTTGAGAAAGACATGGTGGAAGCCACTGCTTGCCCTGGATCAGTATCATGGAATGTTGCTACTCCTTGGGTTTTGTCCAGGTACTAGAGACCTGGATTGGCCACTATGAGAACGGGCTACTGGGCTTGATGGACCATTGGTCTGACTCAGTAAGACTATTCTTATATTCTTATGTTTTCTATACAGGAAAATAGAGATCTATTTTCATTTATAGAATAGATGCCCAAATATAGGCATACTGCTATAAATTTACCCCCTTGGTGCTTAGTGGATGGATCTGTTTATAATATCAACTTATTTATATGCACTCAAAATTTTTGTTTAGTTTTTTGCAAAAATATCAAGATAAAACATTCTATGAGCCAGGAATAGCTTGGCAAATACATTTCACATAATCATATGGTCTAATCTTGAAATCTTTATTCAAACATCTTGATCCAGCATGGATTACCAGTGGAAAGGGCTGACACACACACACAAAAAAAAACTTCAGCAATTCAACTGAATATACAGATTTGAAAGTCAGTTTTATATGCAGTACAATGTATAGGCAGGATTTAAGAGACAAGATCGGAATGTGCACAGTTTCTTAGGGATTTTCCAAAAGGCTCACTGAATGCAATGGCTTTGGTGAAATACATATAAGGACTTCAGGAAATACATGGATAACTGCCATGTGAATGACCATTTTAGTAAGCAACACATTCAAAATAAGAGTGGTGTTGCTTAGTTTCGAGAATGTAAGTGCAGAAGAAAAGTGCAGTAGCCATGGATGGAACTGACAGATGGAGCCTTAAGTTGGAGGAAGTAGAATATACTTAAAGACCTGACACAGCCCATGCTTCAGTAAAGTGCCTAAGACAAGGGTCACAGCCTGAAAGCTCTGCATGATTATCACAATGCTCACAGGTGTAGATACCAATTTGACAACCTATAGGATAATTTAGAGTCAGCATTGGAGAAGGGTGGATGTGGTCCCTTTCCACATAAATGGAAGGAAGAGGTAGGAAAAAACAATACAGGCCAGTAGGTCTGACTTCTGTGCTATGTAAATTAATTGGAAACACTTTTAAACCAGAGAATTGTGAAGGTTCTAGAATCCAATGGATTACAGGACTCGAGCCAACATGGATTCACTAGAGGCAAGACTTGTCAGACAAATCTGATCAATTTCTTTGACTGGGTGAGCAGAGAATTGGATAGAGGGAGAGTGCTAGATGAGAATATATAAATTTTAGCAAAGCCTTTAACAGTGTTCCTTACAGGCATCTAATAAATAAACTGAATGCCCTTCGTATGGGCCCCAAAGTGTCAGACTAATCAGAACTGGTTGAATGAAAGGCAATAGAGGTAGTGGTCAATGGAGATTGCTCTGAGGAAAGGGATGTTACCAGTTATGTGCCTCGAGGTTTGGTTCGAGGGACTGTTCTTTTTAACATTTTTGTAAGCGATATTGCTGAAGAGCTGTCTGGTAAAATTTGCCTCTGCGGATAATACCAAAATCTGCAATAGACACCCCTGATGGTGTGGATAACATGAGGAAGGACCAAGAGAAGCTTGAAGAATGGTCCAGAATTTGGCAGCTAAGATTTACATTACATTACATTAGTGATTTCTATTCCACCATTACCTTGTGGTTCAAGGCAGATTACATTAGATTTATCAGGAGGTTATAACAATTGTAACTTTACATAAGAATTGTCATATGAATTACATAGAGTTACATAAGAATTGTCGGGAACTTGAGGTGATACATGTTGGGTAATTAGAAACATTTTAGATTTGAAACAGGTCGATGGTGTGGTAGGTGGAGATTGGGAAGGAACTGGTCATGTTAAATAGGTTTTATGTATTTTTTGAAGAGTAGAGTTTTAGTTTCTTTTTTGAAGGTTTTGTAGTCTGTGGTTGAAGACAGCAGATTGGTGATTTGTCTGTCTAGTTTTGCTGCTTTGGTGGCCATTAGATTGTCATATAGTTTTCTTCGTTTGACATTTTTGTTGGTGGGTATGTGAATAGTGAGTGGGTTCTCCTGTGTCTGGTTGAGGTGGATTGAGTTAGTCGGTTGTTCCAGTAGGATGGGCTATCTCCATTAATAGCTTTGAAAAGTAGGCAGTAGAATTTGAAGTGTATTCTTGCTTGTATTGGGAGCCAGTGTGAGTCGTTGTATGCTTCTATGATGTGGTCATATTTTTTCAATGAGAAGATGAGTCTTAATGCTGTATTTTGTATTGTTTGTAATTGCTTTATCATGGTCACTGGGCAGGGGAGGTATATTATGTTGCAGCAGTCAATTAGTCCAAGGATAAGAGATTGTACCAAAAGTTGGAATTGTTTCTTGTTGAAGAATTTTCAGATTTGTCTTAGGTTTCTCATAGTCAAGAATGATGCTTTTATTACTTTGTTGATTTGAGGTTGCATGGTACAGCCTCTGCCAATTAGTACTCCAAGAAGTTTTAGTGTGGGTTGAATGGGGTATGAGATCGAGTTTATTACTAGGTTTGTTAAGTTTGGAGTTTTGCTGTTTTCTAGGAGGATGAAATTTGTTTTGTCAGGGTTAAGTTTTCGTTTGTGTTCAGTCATCCATGTTGCTACTGTTTCGAGTGTTCTGTGTATTGTGGCTGTTATGGTGGGTTCTGGGCGGTCGAAGGGGAGGAGAATGGTGATGTCATCTGCGTAGCTGTATGAGGTTACGCCATGTTCGTCTAGGCAGGAGCTGAGGGAGGCTATGTATAGGTTGAATAGTGTGGGCAATAGAGGTGATCCCTGGGGAACTCCGCAAGGGTTGGACCATGGTTCTGATTTTTCTTTAATTGTTTTAACCCTGTAGGTTCTGGATTGTAGGAAGCCTTTAAACCATGAGAGAACCCTGCCTGAGATTCCTATGGAGTCTAGCGTTTGTAGGAGGATGTTTGGTCTACCAGGTCGAAGGCTGCAGAGAGGTCTAGTTGTATGAGCATGATTTTCTTGCCTGTACAGAGATGTTGTCTAGCTGTGTCTATTAGCGTTCCGAGTAGGGTCTCAGTGCTGTAGTTGGTTCTGAAGTGTGGGGTAGAGTAAGTTGTGGTTTTCTAGGTATGAGGTTAAGGTTTTGGCTACTAGGCCTTCCATCAGCTTGACATACAGTGTGATTGAGGCTATGGGTCTGTAGTTGGATGGTTGGTCCGTTGTTCCTTTGGGGTCTTTTAGTATCGGAGTTATAATGATTTCGCTGAGGTCTTGTGGGAAATGTCCATCTATGAGTAGAGATTGTATCCATTGTAGGAGCAGGGAGCAAAATAGTGTGCTCGAGGCTTTCAATAAGTTTTGGGGCAATGGTTGAGGTCATAGGCTGTGTGGCTGTATTTATTATATAGTTAAGAACATAAGAATTTCCATCTCCAGATCAGACCCTAGCTCCATCAAGTCCAGCGATCCGCACATTGTATGGGTGAGAAGTGGGACCAGGTTCTGTCTGTTGCAATTGATTCTTTTTCTGTGGGGGGAAATGAAGTCTCTTCTATGTGAGTGGGAATTCCATTGAACGTGGCTCTGATGTTTGCGATCTTGTTTTTGAAGTATGTGGCTAAGAGAGTGGCTGGGGGGGAGTGTCTGTGAGAACTTTTAGTAGCTGGAATAGCTTTCTTGTATCTTGGGGTCCTTCTCCTATTTGCTTTGAGTAGTAGGTCTTTCTTTTTTCTTTCAGTTTTTGTTTGTATTTTTGGTTCATTATTCTCCATGCTGTTTTTGTGGATTCTTGGCTGCTTTTTCTCCATTTTCTTTCTAGTTGTCTGCATTGCCTTTTGAGTTGGAGTAGTTCGTTGTCGAACCACTTGTCTGATTTTCTGTGGATTTTGGTTTTGGGTTTTTCTGGGGCAAGTTCATCCAGGGTTGTAGTACTTAGATGGTTCCATTGTGAGATGAAGTCTTTGGGTGTGTGGTATTAGATTATGGTGTCTGCTTTTGTCCAGAATATGGTAGGATCAATGTGTTTGTGTGAGTTGTATGTTATTTTTTGAGTAATTGGAATGCTTTTGTTATTGGTCCAATTGATTTCCAAGGAGTATGTGTAGTGATCAGACCAGAGGGAACGGTTCCATTTAATGATAAGAAATGCAGAGTCGTGCATTTGGATTGCAAAAACTCAAAATAACAATAATAGTTTAGGGGGTGAAGAACTTTAGTGCACGAAAAAGGAATGTGGCTTGGATGTGATAGCATGTGATGATCTTAAGGTAGTCAAACAGGTTGAAAAGTTGACAGCAAAGGTTGGAAAAATGCTTGAGTGCCTAGGGAGAGGTATGGCCAGTAGGGAAAAAGAGGTATTGATGCCACTGTATAAGACTCTGGAGAGATTTAATAGAATATAGTGCACAATTCTGGAGACTGCTCGTTCATAAAGATATAAGCAGGATGGAGTTGGTCCAGAGGAAGGCTACTAAAACGGTTGATGGTCTTCATCATAAAGCATACGGTGACACAGTGGTGTAGTAAGGGGGTGGGGGGAATGAACCAACATCTCTTCTCCATCCCTCCATGTATCTCTTTAAATGTTTGCCAGTGCAAGCAGCATCTTCCACTTGCTGCTTGGTCACGAGATCAGGACGTGACTTCAGAAGGGAGCCAACGTAGGCACGAGCAGCAGATGCTGGTCATACTGCTGAACATTTCAAAAGGTACACAGGAAATCTGGGTGTACTCAAGCAGCAGAGAAAAGTGGAGGGTGCACAGGCACCAACGACTCAGGCGCCAACCTGCCTCATTGCTTAGACCAGTGGTATTCAATCCAGTCCTCAGGGACCACCTGGCCAGTCGGGTTTTCAAAGTCTCTGTCATTCATATTCATTGTGGAAACCCTAAAAAACCTGACTGGCCAGGTGGTCCCTGAGGACTGGGTTGAATATCACTGGCTTAGACTGTGGAGTCTTGCTGGGAGTGATTCCCTGATGATGCCTTGGTGAATGGGGTCTCCTATTGGGAAATGGAGCTTTTGGGGCCAACTGTTTAATGGCGTTTGGAGATAAGTGAATTGTTTGTGGACTACTGAAGCTATTAAAAATAAAGTTTATGTACTGTTCCCAATTATTAAACTATCTACAGTATTGAATTATTTTCCTGCTGAAGAGGAAGATTATCAAGCCTGATGAGATATGTGGAGTTTTTTTTTACCGATGATGACAATGAGCTTGCTATTATACAATGATATGCTGTTCTGTGACGCTCCTGTTTAGTTTTGAGGTTTTTTTTTCCCCACTATAATTAGTGTGCAGGCTGGGTTATCCATCCCCTCCTGTAAAGAAGAGTTGTAACTTAATTTGCAGATCTAATATTTACCAGCTCTGTCCTGTGTATTGTTTTCCTGGTGGAAGTAATTCGAGGTCTGTTTCTTTAAGTCCCCCACAGGAGTTGGTTCTATTACAGCTGGGAACTCCTCAAAGCAGAGTGAAGAAGAGGGTGATTCTGTCAGATCCCTTTCTCTATCGGAGGGTACTCCACTTGCTGTATCTTCTCCTCAGTTACAGGGATCTGAAGCGGAGCATAACCATCTGTTGCAACCATTTATGAGTAGCTTCACTTCCCGAGAAAAGGAGCTTCCTAAGTTGGGTGTGCAGAGGCTACAAAAGCATAAAATAGTCATATTGCACAATCTTTGGGATGCTATGCAGACCCTTAATTCCTCCCTTTGTTCTGTGACAAATATAGTGAGAGAGATATCTAATTTCAAAAGCACCTTAGATGGCCATTCTCAGGAGCTGGGTCAACTCACCACTAAGTTGGAATCTTTTGAAGCCAAAGTTAAAGATGTCCAGGAACTTAGGTTCTCTTTTACTAAGGTGCGCTAACCAATTAGTGCGTTCTAAACACTAATGCATGCATGTTAGTCTATGGACGCATTAGCATATGCTAATTTGATTAGTGCACACAAATCAGTTAGCGCACCTTAGTAAAAGAAAGGGAATAATGTCATGATGATTAAAGATAAGGAGTTTGTACATAGAAAATTGAATATTTAGAAAATCAAACTTGTAAAAATAATACCTTCTTTTGAGATGGTTCATAAATATATGAGAGAAATTATGAAAATCCCAGCAGAATCTACATTGTTAAGCACAATATTTGACATTGTTAATAACATCATTTGACTCCATTTGTATGCAAGATAGAAATCCATCTATTATGAATGTTACAGAAGTTCTAGAATCTTCCCTTGAGGCGTTAACTCAGAAATGGATTGGTCTTTGATACTTAAATCTTATTTCTGAGTTATAGATGAAAAGTTTCTGGGTTCAAAATTGTGTATATTTCTTGATATATCTAAAATTACTCAGAAACGGTGACATTATTTCTTGGCTTTGAGACCTAGATCCCAAGTATTAGGCCTGAAATTTCATTTACATTTTTCATTTTCTTGTGTGATACAATGTGAAAATAGATTTTCCATGTTTTTTGAGACCAAGCAACTAATCCCCACTTTTACAAAGCCACGCTAGTGGCTGCCACTGTGATAACTGCCCCCAAAGTTCATAGGGATTTAAAGGGCTTTGGGGCTTTTGCCACATAACAGCCACTAGTGTGGCTTTGTAAAAGAAGGGGTAATTGAGTTTTAGTGGCCAGAGAAAAATTAAGGCTCCAAGTAACTGTTCCAGAAACCACTGAGGCTGGCTCAGCGAAATGAACTGGAAGGATGCATCTTCGTTATAATTTCATTTACTCTATAAAGTTTCCTTATCTTGAATCTCTTAAAATTGTGGATGAATTGTAAATTTTGAATTTTCTTTTAAATGAAGTAATAGTTTCTGTATTCCAACTCACGGTGTTTCTTTTTTTGTGATTATATTCTTATATTATATAAATAAATTAAAAATAATTCTACACTACTGTGTTTTTATTCATGTATTATGTAGATATTTTATGTCTGTAAATTAGTGTTATGTTGAAATGTTGGAAACAATTCCTTCATGTCTACAATATAAAAATATAGGCAAAAAGGAAGGAGGCTTTATATGGATATTTGTTTTCAGTTGTGTTCACAGCTATAGTTACATTTATTTTCAGAAAGTTTGCATTCATAATCTTTAAATAGGCATGTACATTCAGTCATTTTTTTCTGTAACCATCTCTACTGTTAGTCAAGGAACAATTAAAGTGTTCTGATATGACTAAGTGATGGAAAGCTCTTTTTAGAGTTACTCATTATGGCAGGTGGACAGAAGTGCATAATCTTGGAAGAAGGCCAGCTTGTTAATAGAATCAGACCACGCATGACTGGTTGAAATCCCAACAAAACATCAAATGCCACATTTTAATAACCTAAGTGAGGCCTCTGCCATTATATAGAAAAATGTGTTTCCTTATACCAAGTTTGTTTTTTTGTGCAGGGGTTCTGAACCCTGTTATCTGGACACAAAAAGCTAGTTGGGTTTTCAGGATATTAATATAGACTATGCATGAGATAAATTTGCTTATAACACCTCCCTTGTATGCAAATTTATCTCATGCATATCTATTGTGATATTTTGAAAACCCGATTGGTTGAGTTTGTCCTGAGGGCAAGGATAATAATAATAATAATAAATTTATTCTTCTATACCGCCATTACCCAAGAGTTATAGGCGGTTTACACCGTAAGAAACTGAACAATCAGTGAAGGATGAGAACCACTGCTTTATAATAATAGCCTCAAACCATATTTAGAGGTTCTTTGGTCAGCTTTTACTTTGAACATTTTTTTATAGGCAAGAAAGCAACAGAATGAAAAATAGAGCGGGAAGTCAGAGAATAATCTACTAGAATTCTTTGGCTAGAAAGGGCAAAAGAGATTTAGATCTTTAGAATTCCAACAGCCTTATTGAAAATAGTGGCAAACCTAGCAACCAAATGGATTTTGATTTGCAAATTCAAATAATTTTATCTTGATTTCTATTTAGAAAAAATGAATCCAGAGTGTTAAAGTTTATTTATTTTAGAAGAGCTGTTTGGGCTATAGATATGCATTTCCTGGCATGTAAAAGTTTATATTGCATAAACATCTAAGGGGCATAAATATCAATGTGGACTACCACTGAAAAGTATTATTTTACCACTAGCCTGTGCTATTTTAGCATGGGTCTCATTTTATGAAATGAGACCTAGGGCTTCTTTTTACAAAGGCGTGTTAGGGCCTTAATGCGCAGAATAGCGTGCGCTAAAATGCCATGCATGCTAGCCACTACCGCCTCCTCTTGAGCAGGTGGTAGTTTTTCAGCTAGCGCGTACTATAGCACACGTTAATCCGGTGCGTGCATTAAAAACGCTAGTGCACCTTCGTAAAAGAAGCCCCTAGTTGCTAATAACTGGAGCTAGCAGAAATATAACATCTTAATGGTAGCCCACATTGATAACTTCCCCGCTAATTCAAATTTTACAAACCCAGGATGTACATATCTAAAACTGAATATAGTGCATTGGCAACTGTGCACGGTCTGGCCATGTTTTGGATGAGATTAGGGTGGGCCTTAAAAAATACATTTGTGTTCTCCATTCCAGAAGGGGAATTACATCTATATTCAAAAAAGACTGATTTGCAACCAGGACATCTAGGTTTCAGAAATCTACTCCTTCCTTTTGAATCACACCGTACTGGAGGGATTAGGCAATGTCATTCTATTAATCACCCTGTGGCTGATGTAACCCTCCATTCACGAAAGCAAACCTAGCAAGGAATGCTGGGTTCTGTGACAGCTTCAGGAAAAATAAATATTTACCAGTCAATATTCAGCCAGCTGTGGTTAGCGTGGTTTTATGTTTTGGTTTTTTGGGGGGGTTTTTTATGTGGATGGCCATGTGCAAAATTAGGCCCTGAAATTCAATGCCAAACCACATCCAGGTACTGGCATTGAATATCAGTGGTTGACTGGAATGTGTCAGGCCACCAGCTCTCATATGGGTCCCAGCTGATTTTCAGCCATGATTTGCATATGATACTTATGAAGGTCCTGGTTGAATATTAAACCTGCAAAACAGGGGCATAGCCAGATAGCCAAGGCCCTCTTTTACAAAGGCATTTTAGCGTGGATTTAGTGTGCGCTAAATCAACGCATGTGCTAACTGCTCATGCGTCCATAGGATAACATGTAAGTGTTAGCGTTTAGCGCGTGTTTAGCGTGCGCTAAAAAGCTTAGCACACCTTTGTAAAAGAGGGGGCAAGTTTCAAGTTTATTTGGCCTTGATATACCACTTTTAAATGCAAAGCGGTTTACCATTATGCAGAAATAAAAAAATGTTATAAAAATATAAAAATGATAGGAAACAGACTTACATGAAGAGTACAGACATAACATGCTACATAAGGATAAATGGGAATGATGCATTGCATGAAATAAAAAGAAAGGGGGAAGGGAAAAACGAAAGGGAGTTTTTAATCTTAGGCCAATTGTCTGAGTCTCATGAGTGGTAGGTCCTAGGAATAGATCTCATAAGCATCTATGAAGAGAAATGTTTTAAGGCTAGATTTAAAGTTGTTGAGGTTATTTTCTTGTCTCAGGGTCAAAGGTAGGACGTTCCACAATGTGGGTGCGGCTACTGAAAAAATTGTTTTGCGTGTTGTATTGTAAAACAACTGACGGACAGAAGGAACTGCAAGAAGATATTGTTGTGAAGAATGTAGCGACTGCTGAGATTCATAGGGGATCAGCAATGAATGAGGAAAGATGACTAGATTGAACTTTGAAAGCAAAAAGAGTTTTGAAAGTAACCCTGTGGGAAATAGGTAACCAGTCAGCTTTTTTAAGAAGAGGGGTTTCATGGTCGAATTTCTTAACGTTAAAGGTGATTTTTATAGCAGTATTCTGAATAACTTGCAATCTCCATTGTGAGTGGGCATGGAATTTGTCCCCAGCCTCATTCTCTGTCTCCCTGGCCCCGCAAACCCAAAATATTAAATACCTGAGCTGGTAGGGATCCCTACACTAGAACATGACACGGTGACAAAATTCATCACCGTTCCCGTCCCCGCAGATAATCGCGGGAAACCATCTTCTTGTCATTCTTTAAGGAGAGAGGGAAGAATCAGAGTATGAATGGCCACAACCACTGACCCGCAAGCTTTGCTTTGAAGAATGCTGGTGTAGAAGGACTGAGGTTGAAATAGACACTAGAAAATGGCATAGGATTATTTCCTGCGGTTATCCGCGGGGACGGGAACGGTGATGAATTTTGTCACCGTGTCATTCTCTACCCTACACCCTGCCAGCTGAAGACCTCCTCCTCCTCAGGCAGCCAGAGCACTTCCAAGTGTTAGTCAGCTGCACTGTACCTGGCCTGGTGCTGCCGCCCGCAAGCCATGCATTGCCACACGTCCCCGTTTGCATGTGTGTGAAAACTGAGCATGTACAGAGAAGGGGGTTGGTGTCAACATTACCTGCCCAAAAAGGAGGAACGAGGAAATTTTCAGCTGGTGGAATTTAGGGATTTTTGCCCACCAAAGCAAGGGTTCCACAATTTGGGGCAGGCCTTCCAAATTGGATGGGCCCTGGCCAACACAGTCCCACCCATGGCTTCACCCACTGTTGCAAAACGCATATTTAAAGGATAAAAAATGTGGGCAATGTACTTAAGTGTAACTGTATTTGCTTGAGTAATGTGTATGTGTACGTGTAAGTTATACTTCATTTGCTTCAGACGTCTCAAATTGGACACAATCCAGGAGGAAAGAATTTTTAATATTTCGTCCAAAAGTTATTGCTTTGGGGGCAGTGTTCCAATTGAGATTTTCCTGTAAATGTTTTGTTTCGTATCAAGGGAGTAAATATATTTTCTTTGAACCTGCCCAATTAGGTTTTTTCGTAGAGGGTAAAGGAGTCTTGACCCAGCCAGAATGAAACAGGTTACTAAGGCGGCAATTAATTAATGGATAGGTTAACATCTTAATACTGTTCTATTTCTTTTTTCTTATTTTCATAGTATATTCATCGCCTTTTCCCAAGGGGTTTTCTCATTTTGCCTCCTCTCTTTAGATTGTGGACTGTATTAAATAAATATTTCATTATGTTATTTTCTGGTGTTTAGTCTGTACAACTAAGTGCGTTTTTATTTTGCATTGCCTCTGACATCAATGTATATTGGATGTTTTGAAACAAATAAAAATATAATAATACAATAAATCCCCCCAAATGAATTTTCACTTTCCATAGTGAAATCCATATAAGGCCATTGATTGCATTGCAACTGTTAATTATAACCACAGTAACTGAAATTTCGTAGGTGATGTCGAGGCGGCAGCACAGTGTTCTTTTAACAATAGGATGTTAAGTCATTAGTATGATAAACCTTGGCAGTCCCTTAAGTGCTGAGCAAGACTTGAAGTGCTTCACAGAAGAGAGAATTCTCTCTCTTACCTACTAGCTACTTATATTTACATTAACAAGCCCCGTAGGAACCTATTTTAATCCTCCCACCGTGAGTTAATTAACCTAATACCAGGTGGAGCTGCTTTCAACCCAAAACTGCAAAAACACTCCAAAGGTGTTTCTGCCTTTGTATAGGGAAAACATAGTATTTAAATCACAGAAATTCTAACAACAACCTCAGTGTAGCCCCAGGTTATATGCTGACATCATAATGCTCAAACTAATGTTGTAAAGTACTTTCTCTTTGTTTTCTCTATAACCATAGGCATACAGTTCTAAGGACAATGCTAATGAGCAGAGTTGCTTAGATAAATCTAATATTCATTGCAGGGGTAGTTTTGATCCAACTAATGGAGCATTCTGTTTGTACGAGTGCCAGTTATGCTAAAGGGTTTCCCCCCACTCTGTGTCAGTGAAGACAAAAGCTTAGTAAATTAATGAAAGAACATGATTAATGTTCTATGCTGAATCGGTGTATTGCAAGCAAAAATAATCCTCAGTGTTTTACAATATTCCTTTAAAGGCATCTTTTTTATTTATGAACTAAAAACTAAACATTTATTTTTAAGCATGTGTCAGCAAAAATTTCAAAAGAAGAACACCCAATATTTTTCTTCAACAATGTAATCATAAATGCTCAGAAAACACAACAGGGGACACACCCCTAAATGCATCTCTCTTGGTTAATCACAGCACTTGAAGGTACTTTTTCTGTGTGATTCTATGCTCTAATCTCTACTATCAAATATGCTCTCAATCATTTATACATTTAAGTGAAGAAGCTCTGGAAGATTTGCGGGTCCTGAATGAAGTTTCCTGAGTAGATAAAAATCTTTTCTTAATAACTGAAGATATCTGATCTCCAAAGATAAAGGCAGAGTCCATATTCACCCCTAGATATTTGAAAGTAGAGACTGAGGGCTTACCAAAAAGAGAAGGGACCAGTATAGGGTATTCACTAGTTCCAGTGAACCAACAAACCACCGTTTTAGAAATATTCAAAACCAATCTACAGTGTGTTGCTGAAGCCAATCTTGGAAACAAACAGAACAAACTGCCTTCACAACAGTGAACAGCAAATGCAACAACAAAGGTGACCAATTGGTGTTCAGTCTCTTTTATTGTAATGAACTCGACACGATCGTGTTTCGGCCCACAAGGGCCTGCCTCAGGAGTTTTATAATAAATCAATACGAACAAGATCCATGAACCTTTCAGCGCATGATCTATTACTATTATTATTATTATTATGTTCTTGTATACCGCCAAACCCAAAGAGTTCTAGGCGGTTCACATCAATTAAATTAGGATCCGATCTGAACACAGATTTACAACATTTTGTCGGAATTACAAGCAACAAGGAAGGAAATGTTTGAGTTTTAGTAGGAATTTATCAGAGTTGGATTGGAAGGAAAGGGGGGAGGGAGAAGAGAACCAAAGGCGGGGAGGGGGAGAGAAGGGGGGGAGGGTGTTGGTCTAATGAAAATGTTTGCAGAATCCATTACAATAAAAGAGACTGAACACCAATTGGTCACCTTTGTTGTTGCATTTGCTGAAGCCAATCAGCCGTAGTCTTCTCTGCAGCTGGAATAAATCCAGAATAACTGGGCATATCTTTGCCAGGATAAGTAAGTCATCAGCATAGCAGTAAACACTCAACCCTTGTTCTTGAATCAAAGCTATGCATTAAGCGGCTGAGAGGAGAAAAAAATATTCAACAGGAGCAGAGAAAGTGTCGAACCCTCTTACACTCCACAGCTCAGTGAAATTGTAGCTGGCCTATCCTCCCCCACTTTTACCTCAAAAGATCTGCTGTAAATGGTGGCTCAAAAGATAGACTCCTATCTCTTGTCAATCACACTTATAGAACCTATTACAGAATCGCGCCTAATTTAAAATGTAAGTGCCTGTAATGTAGGTCAAGGTTTTAAAGTCCTACATTATAGGCACTTAAGCCCTTTAGAGAATTGTGTCTAGTAGCACCTAAGGCCCTCTTTTACAAAGGCGTGCTAAGCATTTTAACGTGGATTTAGCGCATGCTAAATCAACACATACGCTAACTGCTAACGTGTCCATAGGATAACATGCACGTGTTAGTGTTTAGCTCGTATTTAGCACGCGATAATATTTAGCGCGCACTAAAAAGCTTGGCGCACCTTTGTAAAAGAGGGGGTAAGTCTTTCTCCATCCCTAAACATGCCTACTTTGAAGTTAGGTGCCACTAGGTGCCTTGCGATAGGCGCCTATCTTTTGTACTGTAGAAACATGCCTAAGAAGATAGGCGCCTTTCGCCCAATTAATTTTTATTCTTTTCAGTTATGAGCTTGTTAATGCTCATAATTGAAGTCAATTGACTAATTAAGTTAGACACCTATTTTTAGGCGCCTTATATAGAATTTTCCCCTAATCGACAATTAAGTGCCTATGTGCACTCTCCACTATTCTATAAGGACCTAAGAGGCTCATAATCAAAACTTTGTAATGTCCAAGTCGGCACTTGGACGTCCTAATAGCACGCCGAATATTGGTGGATAGAAGGCTCAGTGGTTCTCAGCCAGATAGAAGCCATTCTGTATCGAGGGGGATGCATGGTAGCAAACAGGCCCCCTAGATGGATATTACATTCACAACACATATTTATGGTACCCTAAAGCATACCAGAAACGTATAAATAAATATCCTTTAAAAAAAAAAAAAAAAAAAATGTCTAATTTATCTTAAATTATCAACACTATGGCTGTAAAGAACCCATCACAATTCATTTCTAAATGTGCTGCATATTAATATGCTCGGAGCTAAGGCAGTCAGTAATTTTAGAGTTTTTTTCCCCTGAGTTGTGTAGCTCTTTTCATATGTAATTATTCTCGGAGTGCATTAGATAATGCTATGGTTCCCACAGCTGTATACACATCTATAAATCATTAATGAGGCAGTTAACTGAAACAAAACTATGAAAGATTTGCATTACCGGGCAGAATCCTGCCTTAATTGACTTCCAGTTATTTATAATTAATTTTTCCGTTTGGAATAATGATTGCAAGTCACAGATTTTTTTTTTATTACTATTGCACAGGAATTAGATGTCGCCTATTTGTCCAACTTTCTTCCCTTTTTACAGAAACCCATCATGGAATGTATATGTATATTTGCACAACCACTGGGTTCAAGTGATAGAGAAGGCAATTTGCAATAACCTGCTTACATTCAAAGTGCATCTGCACTTTAAACATGTATACTTTGTAGCTAATTTTCAGAGGGAAGCCCACCAAGCTAATTTCCCTTTGAAAATGAGCTAGTATTAAACCCCTGTTTTATTAAGGTGCGCTATGCGTTTTAGCGCGCGCTAAATATACATATGCACTAACTGCTAACGCATTAGTGGTTAGGGCGTGGTTAGCGCACGCTAAAACGCTTAGCGCACCTTTTTAAAGGAGCCCTAAGTGCTGTGCATTTTCACATGCGTACGAGGGAGTGCTGAAAAATTCTCAGCCCAACCAACCAACTTCCTAAATTCTGAGCTGAAAAGAGTGTTATCTTATTTCGTTAAGTGCCAATTTGCAGAAACACAATTCTGGTTTTTTTTGACATTGTTCTAGATCATTTGTTGAACCATATCCACTTCATTCTCTTCTTGGTTGGAAGAGAACTTTGCAGCACTCCCTCGTATTCTAGAAAGTCAAGTAAGCACCTATGTGACTTTAAAAAATAAAGCAATCATGTTTTATATGGTCAATATATTTTATATAAGTTGTGCCTTTCAATTTCTACCAATCTAATTGTGGAACAACTTTATTTAATTTATTTATTTTTAATATTTATATACCACTTAAAGTCTAAGCGGTTTATATTCAGGTACTCAAGCATTTTTCCCTATCTGTCCCGGTGGGTTTACATTCTAACTAATATACCTGGGGGCGATGGGTTATTAAGTGTCTCAAGGAGCAGGGTGAGATTTGAACACACAACCTCAGGGTGGACCACACATTTCTTTCCAACCCATCTCTCTGAGGACCTTCAGATCGGTTTCAATAACAATATGATCCGTTTATCACAACTTTGGATCATCATCAATCCTTAATGGCAACATGATGATGTCACCAGGGAGTCTGTTGAATATGGCGGATGTTCAGATTAGTGAACGTTGGACAATCAAGGCCGAACTGTACCAACATAGGTGCATAGTTTAAGAGTTAATGTAATTCACTGCTTATTCCTTGGATAAGCAGCATAAAATCTATTTGGGATCTAGCTAGGTACTTGGGACCTGGGTTGGCCACTGTTGGAAACAGGATGCTGGGCTTGATGGGCCTTCGGTCTTTCCCAGTATGGCAATTCTTATGTTCTTATTAGTGAATATTTTTCCACAGGTACATGCATGAATTAAGGAATTTTGTAATTTATGCACACAAATGCGAACTTTGCTTGCACTCCATTCAAACTTCATCTCGTGCATGCCTGCAGTGAAAATACACTCCATGAAACTTATATATGCACTTTCTCACTAATGTACTTTATAAAAGGTCATTTACATTTTTAAGTAGCCAATTACATATGCAAATGACTAAGGGGTCCTTTTACTAAGGTGTCCTAATGATTAGTGTGCACTAAATGCTATGAAGCCTGTTTTATATGGTGACGGGACTAAATCGCGCGAGACAATGGCGCGCCGACAACTGAGCGAAGACAACTGAGCGCAAGGTTGACGGCGCGCCAAAGAAAAGCACTATTTTAAAGGGCTCCTATGGGGAGTGTGGGAGGGGAACTCCCCCCCCCACTTTACTTAACAGACATTGCGCTGGCGTTGTGGGGGGGTTTGGGGGGTTGTAACCCCCCACATTATACTTAAAACTGAACTTTTTTCCTAAAAAAACAGGCAAAAAGTTTGGTTTCAAGTATAATGAGGGGGGTTACAACCCCCCAAACCCCCCCCAACGCCAGCGCAATGTCTGTTAAGTAAAATAGGGGGGTTCCCCACCAACACCCCCGTCAGAACCCTTTAAAATAGTGCTTTTCTTCGGCGCACCGTCAACCTTGCGCTCAGTTGTCGGCGCTCAGTTGTCGGCGCGCCGTTGTCTCGCACGATTTTGTCTATGAACCGTTTTATATGGTTAGCAGACCTTAGTAAAAGGACTTCTAAAATACCAGAATTTATGTATGTTTGCTGTGCTCTTTTTGAGGATGGCTATGAGAGGAAAATAGTGTGTATATCGTATACACTCAAATATAAACTGAGATTTTTAGGCCAAACAAATGGCCCAAAAATGAGAATCTCGGTTTATGTTCGAGCCACCAGCTGACCACCGGTGCTGCTGTCCTCTCTTCAATCCCCGATTACCACCACCAGCACTATGGTCACACTTCTACTCCCCACCAAAGAACACCAGGACTGTTCTCCTGCCGCCCTCAAAATGACCTGTGCCATTGCCCTCCACGCTTGCCTCCACCAGTGCTGCAGTCACACGCACTCCCTCCTCTCACCGCTATCCTGCCACACCTAAGATGACCCATGCCGTTGCTCTTCATGCGGATCCCCCCAGCTGACATCGCGCTTATCCTTTGGCTGTTGAAGAAAAAACTGCCGCCGCCATTGCTCTGTGTTGATCCGGCGCAGGGCCTTGAGTGTCTGCGCATGCTCAAGGCCTGCCAGCTCACGCCCCCTCCGAGAATCTCTAAGCATCTCCGAGCATCTCGGAGGGGTCAGGAACCAGCAGGCTTTAAGCATGCGCAGATGCCCAAAGATGCGCAGATCAATGCAGAACAATGGCGGGCGGCAGCTTTTTTCTTCAAGAGCTGATGGATAAGCATGATGTGGGCTGGAGGGATGTGCATGGAGGGCAACAGCACGGGTCATCTTAGGGATAGTAGACTAGCGGTGCCGTGATCTTCGGGGAGGGAGGGTATGTGTGGCTACAGCACTGGTGGGGGTGCGAAAGGAGGGCAACAGTGTGGGTCATTTTGGGGATGGTAGGATAGCGGTTCTGGTGTTCTTTTCTGTGGGGTAGGCATGTGACTACAGTACTAGTGGGGTGTGCATGGAGGGCAACAGCGCAGGCCATTTGTTTAAATATTGTTATCTTTTTTCACAGGAAAATAGTAAAATAATAAGATCAGGTAATAATGACTGAAATTAGATGAAAAGTACATGTATAAAAACGTGACAGAACTTTCTTGGAAAAAAAAAGTGCATTAGTTGTTCAAACCTATTTTTAAATTGGACCAACACCCAGACCCTTCCTCCCATCCTTTACCCTCTTCAATACAATAAATATTGCAGAACCTGTGGCACCTCATACCATATATACTCAAATATAAACTGAGATTGGGGGGGGGGATTTCGGTGTATATTCGAGTCAACCCTTTTTCCACCTTTCTTGACAGGAAAAAAAGGGTACCTCGGTTTATATTTGGATTGGTTTATATTCAAGTATATGTGGTACTTTTGAAGACGTTATGTACCTGCCTTGATTTCTTCCTTGTACCTAAACATACCTATGGGAATGAATCCCTACAATCCATCTGAATGCACAAAAATACCCCTTCATAGTCTGAATAAAGGCACTGAAGAGGGCAATTTCCAAACATACAAAATTATTTGAGTCAATCATTTTTCAACAGTTTTGAAAATTGCTTTCATTAGCTTTGTAAACTAGTTCTAATAATCTCCAGGAAGTGTTCATGTTAATATTCTGACATTAAATTGTTGGTGGAGGTTTTTTTCCCCCCTGCTTTTGCTAGTTTATTGACAATAAACAAGTTTTACAAAATTAGACAATGGTGCCAATTGAATATGCATCTACAGGCCACCTAATAACTGAGAAGGAGCCAGAAGACTGAAGGCAAAGCTCACCTAGATTAATGTCTGGCAGGTTCAAAGCCTAAAACATAAACCCGTCTTTCTTTATGATGTTTTAAAATAAAAAGGTTCTGAGATATTTATAGCACCTTAGAACATTTTTGGCATCTCATACTATTATGAAGATTCCCATTTTTGACTGAAGCAGATTTTCATTTTCAGTTGTATGAGTAACTGCAACAATACTCAGCTTGAAGCTTCCCTAAACAGTGTGCTTTGCTAATTGCTTGCAAAACTGCATGCTCTTCATTTCCCCATAGTTGTTGTTTTTTCCTCCTTATTTTGAACAAATAACATTCTCTAATAATAGTTATGTTAGGATCTGATGCCGCTACTGCGAACAATACCATGCCATAACAAAGCCATGGTGGGCACTTATCTTTACAGTATTTTGATGGTATGTTTTTGCTAGGAAGTTCAAATATGAAACAAAGAAGTTAAAATATACATGATCAGACAGACATATTTGAATGCAAATTTGCTTAGAAAAGAAAGGAGTCCTTTTTCTAAGTGCAAAACCTGTATGCTAACTGCTGGGCACATTTCCAATGTCTTCCCACACAGTTACTAAACAGAAAAACTCTTTACCATGCAGTGTCCTGACAGCATAGATGCTTGTTTGATTCCTAATTATGGGGTGGGTAAGAGCATTTATGCTGTCTGCAATAGTAACAGTTAATGCACAGCTAGTGACAATATGGTAACTGCAAAGTTCATTTTATACCAGTGGCTTTCAGTCAGGGTCTTCAGGAGATTTGCCTCACCACCCTGAGGGCACTGCTCTGAATTTGATTGGATGAGCAAATCGCCAGGTCCGGACGGCATTCACCCAAGGGTACTCAAGGAACTAAGTTACGAAATAGCTGAGCCACTTCGACAAATATGCAACCTATCCTTAAAAACTGGAGAGATTCCGGAGGACTGGAAAATAGCAAATGTCACACCCATCTTCAAGAAAGGCTCAAGGGGAGACCCAGGAAATTACAGGCCAGTGAGCTTGACCTCGGTCCCTGGAAAGATGATGGAAGCGCTGATTAAAGACAGCATCTGGGATCACATCGAAAACAATGGGCAGCTAAAGTCGAGCCAGCATGGCTTCTGCAAGGGCAGGTCATGCCTCACGAACTTATTATACTTCTTTGAGGGGGTAAACAGCCAGGTGGATAAAGGGGAATCCATAGACATCATTTACCTTGACTTCCAGAAAGCCTTCGACAAGGTACCACACGAAAGACTGCTAAGGAAGCTATGGAACCACGGGGTGCAAGGGGTGGTCCACCGATGGATCAAAAACTGCCTGGCGGACAGGAAACAGAGGGTTGGGGTAAAGGGCCATTACTCAGATTGGCAATGGATCACGAGCGGAGTTCCACAGGGGTCGGTGCTGGGACCGCTCCTGTTCAATATATTTATTAACGACCTGGAGGCAGGAACAAAATGCGAGGTTATTAAATTTGCGGATGACACTAAACTATACAGCAGGGTCAAAACCACGGAGGACTGCGAAGACCTCCAAAAAGATCTGACAACGCTGGAAGAGTGGGCCAAAAAGTGGCAAATGAGCTTCAACATTGGAAAATGCAAGGTCATGCATGTTGGAAAAAAGAACCCAATGTTCACTTACAAGATGGGATCACCGCTAGGGGTGAGCAACCTTGAAAGAGACCTGGGAGTGATGGTAGACACAACACTGAAGGCATCGGCGCAGTGCGCCACAGCCTCAACGAAAGCAAACAAAATGTTGGGTATCATTAAGAAAGGTATCACGGCCAGGATGAAGGAAGTCATCCTGCCACTGTATCGTGCAATGGTGCACCCGCACCTGGAGTACTGTGTCCAGTACTGGTCGCTGTACCTCAAGAAGGACATGGCGGTACTCGAGAGAGTCCAGAGAAGAGCAACTAAGCTAATAAAGGGTATGGGGGACCTCTCATATACTGACAGACTGAAAAAGCTGGGGCTTTTCTCGCTGGAAAAGCGACGACTTAGAGGAGACAGGATAGAAACCTTCAAGATCATGAAGGGCATAGAAAAAGTGGACAGGGACAGATTTTTCAAACTATGGGGAACCACAAGTACAAGGGGGCACTCAGAGAAATTGAAAGGGGAGAGGTTTAGAACAAACGCCAGGAAGTTTTTTTTAACCCAGAGGGTGGTGGATACATGGAACGCGCTACCGGAGGATGTGATAAGCAGAAGCACGCTACAAGGCTTCAAAGAAGGTCTGGACAGGTACCTGGAGGACAAAGGGATAGAGGGGTACAGATAAGAGTAGAGGTAAGGTTATAGGGATAGGATTAGAGGTAATTTATAAAATTTAGTCAGAGACCACTGTTCAGGCAGTGGGCCTGATGGGCCGCCGCGGGAGCGGACCGCTGGGCGAGATGGACCTCTGGTCTGCCTCAGCGGAGGCAACTTCTTATGTTCTTAATCAAATTCAGATCAGTACTGTCAGGGCATGCAGGGGGTTCGGAGAATCCCCAGCCCAGAGGTGTGTGGTGAAGGCTTTTAGGGGATTCAGTGAATTCCCAGCTCTACAGTCCTGCTTTTTTTTTCTTTTGATTTAATTTTTATTTGATGCACTTTGACTGGTTGAGCAGGCTGCCTACTCAACAAATCAAACTGAATCAAACAAAGAATAAACAAAAAAAATGGAAAAAGCAGAATTGTAGATCTGGAGATTCACATAATCCCCTAAATGCCCTTACCGCACACCACTGTTTCCTACCCATTCTCTAACTATAACCCACCTATTTCCTGTCCCATAACAGGTTAAGCAGTAAAGGGCTAAATTTATAATAGGGCATCTAGGATAAAAGGATAAGAAGGCACCTACCTAGCCATTATTTTACAAAGTAAAAGGACCTGTAGAAAGGGTGCCTTGCATGTGGAAATGCAGCAAAAAGGGCAACTTAATGCACAAAATTGCCCTAAACAGAAATGGCTTATCCCTGAATTCTATATATAACACTAAGAATTATGAATGCAAATTTAGGTATATGCCTAAATGTGTATGCAATTTAATTGAATAACAAGCCAATCAGTGCCAATAATCAGATGCTTATAATCAATTAACTGGACAATAAATGTTTCCAAAAGTTTTGTTTCCTTAAAACAAAATAAACACAAATATAATTTCCCACTGACTACATCGCGTAGGCATTTTGAGAAACACGATGGTATCTATAATTGACTATAACATGTTTTAATGCACAAAGTTTCTGATACGCTGTGATAGTTTGTAGCTAAAAGTGTTTTCCTGTTGATTTTCATTTGTACTCAGTGTCCGGTGCATCTCATTGCAGTATCCGCTATAATAAAACCCTTATCGCGCATGTGCAGTTGAAACTTCATGCAACCATGATCCCTGATCCTTGGCTCCATGTCGCTGCATGCGCAGTAGGAGCCTTCGGCGGTTTGCGACATGTGCGGCAGTTTCCCCAGCAACGTTCCTGCCCCGATCTCCAACGCCGACTGATTTCTGACGACGCCTCTTCTTTTCACCCCCGGACCAGCAGTGGCAGCAGCCGCGGGGCATTTGCTAGGCTGGTCCACTTCGATAATGCAAAGCGGGCCAGCCTAGCAAAAGCCCCAAGGCTGCCCAGCCTAGCATATGCTGGACAGTAAGCAGGTAAGGGAGAAGGGGTACTACTGGACAGGGGGGGGGGGGTAAAAGGAACGGAGAAGGGCTACTGCTGGACAGGGAAAGGGTAAAAGGAATGGAGAAGGGCTACTGCTGGACAGGGGGAGTAGGGAAGGGGTGCTGCTGGACATGGGGGAGGTAAAAGTAAGGGAGAAGGGAAGACAGGGGGCAGAGAGAAAGAAAGAAAGAAAGAAATGCCTAAGTCTACACATCTATTCTAGCACCCGTTAATGTAACAGGCTAAAAAACTAGTTCAACAATAATCAGCCAGCATTAATTAAGTTACTTACATAAACAATACAATGCTTTGAAGCATCAAAATACACCTGAACTGAGAAATAAATAATGAAGATTATCCCTGTATGTGAACTGCTTTTATAGAGCCTTTTCAGGCAGCAACCATCAAGCCCATGAATAAGTCTGCCCAGGCATGCCCAGACTGCATCATTTCCATGGACGTTATGCAACCTGCCCTGAATGTATGCCTGAACATGCCCACACTATATCCATCAGTATAACATGAGTAGTAGGCCTATATTAAGAATTAGGCTAAGAATTAATTGTATTAGCCTGAAAGTATAACAAGACATTGTAAAAATATACTTTCTCATTAAAATGGTACGATACATAATTTTAAATGTAATTTTCATGATCAGTAGTCAAAAATCTGTAAGATACACCCAAAAGTGTTGAAGAAGCAAGAACTTTGTTGGCCAATGTCACTTGTGCTAATGGGCATTAATTAAAATTTATGTGTGCATTTTTAGGTGCTGGGATCTACGTGTAATTTTTACACCTGAATCCAAAAGGGAACATGGCCGTGGGAGGTTTAAGAGTGAATTAGGGGGTGTTCCTTCAATTTATGTATGTTGTTATAGAATAAAAGGGATCTGCATCTAATTTAGGTATGAGGATTTACACTAGAGCTGAGTTGATATAAATCCTCATGGATCCCAGCACCTACCTTTGAGCTCCATTTACAGGATAGCAATTAGCGCACTTTTTGTTAACGCCAATTTATGGGCACCATTAATAGAATGCGGTCCACAGTATGTAACTGTAAGTGGGTAGATCATGGGCAAAACATGGCCATGGCTCCTGCTTATACACACAGATAACACAGCAAGTTTGATTATCTCTCAGGTCTCATCAATCATCCATTAATTTAATTCTATCCATTTTCTGTGTTAACCCTGCTTCTAAATGCGTTGTTCTCTGCAGCACATTGGTGGAGTTGGTGAGCATTCAACTGATATTCATGTGGTCTTCCAAGGATTGTTGCAGATGTCAAACTAGTGGCAGATAGAATGTAAACCACCAATATGACTTACACAAGCAGTCTGCTGTAACATTATTAACTGGCTATCTGATAAAGGGTGGCAAACCAAGTCAAGAGCTTTTCTGTTTCAACCCAGCTCTACGAGCCAAATCCAAACTCATGTAATTATCTGCAGAAAGATAATAAGGTAGTGTTTAAATTGGGATCATTAACCAACTGATGCTGATTGTCAGCGTCTGTGTACAACATTGTAGAGCCATAAACTCATAAAATTCTGATTAATGCCACATTTTATAACTAATGTAACAACTAATGATACTATACACGGTCAACATTTTTTTTCTTCCACAGGAAGAGTATGAATACATAATCTAACTAGAAAATAATTAAGTAAAACAGATCCTGTAATAATAATTTGTTTCTAGAATACCACAGCAGTCTACTAGTATGTGGGTTAAGCTTTGGGATTCTAATATATGAGGTCAAGCTCTTCATTAAAAGTGACACGTGCAAAAAAAAGTGTCAACTCCACAGAAATGCAAGCAAACTAACTTAGTTCTGTGCTTGTTGTGTTTCTGCCCTCTGCAAATAATTCACAGGCAATACAGCTACCACTTCTCTCTCTTAAAGACAACTTTGGCTTCATGTGGCAAAAGCTCTCATTTAATGGATAGTACAGGTCAAATTAATTGTATAAATGACCTCAAATAAATGTCTGTCACTGAATTTAATTTGATTGTAACATTACTCAAAAGTAAAAAGCATCCATTAGCAAAAGTAGAGTAGAAATCGATTTCATTGAATACCGACCTGTATGGGCGGGGCAGGAAGGACTGGGCATCCCTCCTGCTGCTTTCATTTTGGGGGGGTGGGGTGTTCCAGGCAGAAGGGGCTGGGCATCCCTCCTGCAACTTTCGTTTGGGGGGATGGGCGGCCGAAGCTGTGGCTGCTACACTTATTGCAGCAGGGAGATCCCTTGCCGCGATAAGCTCAGCGGCCACGCCTACTTACAATGTAGGCCAACCTAGCACTGCCCAAGCAGTAATAAAATCCAGGATACACTCAAATTTATTCCACCATGTAAAAAAGAAAAAGTACATGAGTTGTATTGCATCACACTCTTTACACAGCCATGTTTTGGCTGGTGCGCCATTATCAGGAGAAAGATTTACCTTGCCTATTCCTACAAGGTATCGCCCTTTCTCCTGATGAAAAATCTTAAGGAAACTCACAGAGACACATAGTATGCATTGGAATAATTAGAGCTATACTGATATGGTTCATATTAATAGGTTAGCTGAATCCTGGTCGCCGTATATGAAGAAGGACATGGTACTACTCGAGAGGGTCCGAGAGAAGGGCGACTAAAATGGTTAAGGGACTGGAGGAGTTGCCGTATAGTTAGAGATTAGAGAAACTGGGCCTTTTCTCACGTGAAAAGAGGAGACTGAGAGGGGACATGATCGAAACATTCAAGATAATGAAGGGAATAGACTTAGTAGATAAAGACAGATTGTTCACCCTCTCCAAGGTAGAGAGAACGAGAGGGCACTTTCTAAAGGTAAAAAGGGATAGATTCCGTACAAACGTAAGGAAGTTCTTCTTCACCCAAAGAGTGATAGAAAACTGGAACGCTCTTCCGGAGGCAGTTATAGGCGAAAACACTCTCCAGGGATTCAAGACAAAGTTAGACAAGTTCCTGCTGAACCAGAACGTACGCAGGTAAGGCTAGATTCAGTTAGGGCACTGGTTTTTGACCTAAGGGTCTCTGCGTGAGCAGACTGCGGGCACGATGGACCACTGGTCTGACCCAGCAGCGGAAATTCTTATACTCTTATGTTCTTATATTTTGATATTGTTGTTTTTAAGAGTTTGATTGAGTGTGTGAGAGTATTGATTGTTATGGATCTGTCCCATCTAGGCGTGAGTATTGTATGTTATAGCTGTTTTCTAACAACAAGCAATAGCAAAAGAAAGAATGGAATTGTCCAGATCAGAATGATGTGCACTAATGAAAGTGTCCTCCAACTCATCTGATAATAAAATAATCTTTATTCATCTGAGATGGATAACCTGGACATACAGGCCTACCTTGTGGACGACTACCTTGTGTATGCTGGACACTACAGACCTATATTTTCCCATAGCCAGGCCCAGCCTGTACCTTGCTGTCTGTGAACACATGTATCCTTTGCAATGCTAACCCAGCTGACCTCTGCTACAAAGTTTTTGTCTCCATTCCCTGCTGGGAGGATATTTCTCCAAGGTTCTGCTGAACTGTTATCAGTGCTGTATGACTTCATATGCCAGGCACCCTGGAAAGCCATAAAACCTTTATAATGAGCAAGGATCCCTGCAGGACGATGTGGGTGTAGCAAGATGAGAGAACTTGGTACCAAAACATTCTCTGAACCGAGTTATGGGAAACAAGCAGCTGGATTGTTGAAAGGTCTCCTTTGCCAACTTTCAGCATACAAGGAAGGACACCATCCTGAAGATGCACAGAATTGTAAAACAACTAATTAGCATCTGCAAAGTGATAATGATCTCAGAGCTGGAGAAAGAAAGTTCACCAAGAGTTCTCTGTTTCTGCAAGGCCCCCCCCCCCTTACTGGGGAGGGGGGTGGGAGTGAGAGAGGCGTGGACTGAGAGAAGGAATAGTTAGGTGTACATTTTTCCAATAGGGGGTCACATGACCAGAATTCGGGGATGTACTTTTTGGAACAAAGGAAGAATTTCTCTGTATAAAAAACATGTGCATCACAGATAGGGCCAGAGAGATTCACTTACTTATGCTACGGGGAACTGCTAGCCCCCTGCTAAGCATATGGGTGAAGTTCTTCTCTCCATTGCATATTCTGAACTGACAATATATTTATTTATTTCTGCTATGTTTGCTGCTATAATTTTGTAAGCCATTATACTAACAATAAACAAATATTGTCTGTTTTGGAAGATACAATGCCATCTCGTAGTTATTCCAATGAGGTAAACAAAGCAGCCTTTACTTCACATCCAATAGCTCAATGATACATCCAACGACTCAATGACTCGACATGTACATGTTTCAGCCAACAGGCCTGCTTCAGGAGTCTGTCTTGATTGTAGGCACCATGCATACACGCACTCGGGGAGAAATACAAGAGAGGTCTAGTAGAAGTCACGTAGAAGCTAGTGTCTCAAGTAAAAAACTAAAGATCTTTAGTTTTTACTTGAGACACTAGCTTCTATGTGACTTCTACTAGACCTCTCCTATATTTCTCCCCGAGTGCGCGTATGCACGGTGCCTACAATCAAGACAGACTCCTGAAGCAGGCCTGTTGGCTGAAACATGTACATGTCAAGTCATTGAGTCGGATGTATAATTGAGCTATTGGATGAACAAAGATTATTTTATTATCAGATGAGTTGGAGGACACTTTCATTAGTGCACATCATTCTGATCTGGACAATTCCATTCTTTCTTTTGCTATTTGTGTTTATGGTTTTGTTTTCCCCTGTTATGTTCCCTCCATAGCTGTTTTCTATCCATTTTTATTGGTGTGCTTTTCTTTTATTGTATTATCATTGTGCAGCGCTTGGACCTGTCATAAGAACAAGCGGTATAACAAGTTTTAATAAAACATAAAACATTCAGTTATTGGTGATCAGTGTTTGGCCAGCACCAACATTAGCCCTGGATATAAATGCCAAAGTTAGTTCTATCTGTCCACTTAGCTATGTCGTCAACAACACTGAATATGGCCGGTGCCTGCATAATTGTCGGCTCCTTCCCAGCTCTGCCCCCTGGACCAACCTGGCACAACCCAAGAAGTAATAAAATCCAGGATACACTCAAATTTATTCCACCGTGTAAAAAGGAAAAAGTACATGAGTTCTATTGCATCACACTCTTTACACGACCATGTTTTGGCTGGTGCGCCATCATCAGGAGAAAGGTTTACCTTGCCTATTCCTACAAGGTATCACCCTTTCTCCTGATGAAGGTGCACCACCCGAAACATGGCCATGTCGAGACTATGATGCAATACATCTCATGTACTTTTGTTTTTTACATGGTGGGAATACATTTGAATATATCTTCGACTTTTTAGTGTTCCACTTGTTTTTCCTTATTTTTGTTTGCTTAGGTGGGACCGTCTTTCTTCTGTTCTGTTTGTTCTGTATTAGCTCCTCAGAGCTAATATTCAGTTGTATTGCCTGGATAAGTGTTGCTGAATATTAGCTATTGAAGTGGGATAAATCCAATTTCTGCTCCTGGAGGGCTCACAATTACAAAATCAAAGAGATAAAATGAGATTTGAACCTGGTTTATAGTCCACTGCGAAAACAAAAAAACTGTGGAGCAACGATGATCCTGAAATGGACTTTAATAAAGACACAAAGTTACAAATGCACATCAAAACATTCCACAGAAAGATGAAGTAATCCAGATAAAAGCCTATAGGACCTAGTCCGCTGATTGCACAGGACCCATTGCTTTGGATCTAGCAGCGTCTCTTTACAGTTCAGTTTTTCCATGTATTCATTACGATAGGACACTTAGGGACCCCTGAGGAAGACATTTTGTCGAAATGCGGACCGTGTTGGGTCCTGTGCAATCAGCGGACTAGATCCTATAGGTTTTTATGTGGATTATTTCATCTTTCTGTGGAATGTTTTGATGTGCATTTGGAACTTTGTGTCTTTATTAAAGTCCATTTCAGGATCATCATTGCTCCACAGAGTTTTTTTGTTTTCTCTTGGATTTTCTTCTCTGTGGATTTTTGGGGTCAATTTCCTTTGGCTTATAGCCCACTGCACTAACCCCTAGATCATCCCTCTGCTCTGCGTAAATGTCTATGTGGACATTTTCTAAAATTGCTACTATACAGATATCCATAACCTTTGTTTTTCCCCATTCAAAATCTGGACATTGTAAAATGGATGTTTTCAGCACATGGACATTCATCTCACATATTTTCAAACAGGCTATGTCCAGTTAAAAAATACATGTTGTGTGAGGGACATCCATTTGGAACATTCTGATTTGGTTGTCCTTTTGTAACCACTGTGATTGTTGAAATACTGTCTTTATGTGGTACAAGCTAATAAATAAAAAAAAGTAGTGACAGTAAAACCAAAAAAATTTCCAAAAATAGTCACTCACCAGCAGTGGGCTACCTCTCTAAGATCCAACTTTGAAATTCAAAGACAGGTGGAGAAAATGCCTCAAAAACGTTTTTAGCGGTGTCAGGTCAAAAGCGCGCCGGGACAAAGGCGTGCCCAGACAATTGAGCGCAGCGCGGAGGCGCGCGCTGCTCTAAATTACTGTTTTTAGGGCTCTGATGGGGGGGGGCGTGGGGGGGAACCCCCCCACTTTACTTAATAGACATTGTGCCACGTTGTGGGGGCGTTGTGGGGTGTGTGGGGGGTTGTAACCCCCCACATTTTACTGAAAACTTAACTTTTTCCCTGTTTTTAGGGAAAAAGTTCACTTTACAGTAAAATGTAGAGGGTTAGAACCCCCCAAAACCCCCATAACGCCGGCGCGATGTCTATTAAGTAAACTTGGGGGGGTTCCCCAACAAAACCCCCCGTCGGAGCCCCTAAAAACTGTAATTTTGTGCGGCGCACACCTCTGCGCTGCGCTCAATTGTTGGCGCGCGCTTTTGTCTTTCGCGCCGTTGTCTATGAACCGTTTTTAGCATGCAGCAATCACTGATTAGTCACAGCTGGCATTCTTTTCTTATCATGGGCAAAAAACTCACACCAGCAGTACAATGTAAAAAAGATCTAAAAAGGGAAAACCCCACTACTGTGCACAGTATTTTAAATTCTTTTTATATATATATTTTAATTTTTATAATGTTTTTCTGTAAAAACTTTTTAAACTTTTTATATATAAAAAAATATATGAAATATAAAGTTCCAAATACAAAATCGCTGAAAAAAGAAGCAAAATACTTAGCTCTGGTGCCAGAGGACAGAACTGGAAAGGATCCACCGGTACAAACTTCTTCTTCTTTTTCAGCGGCAAACATAAGCCTCTCACAGTACACAGCCAAGTCCACGACAGAGCCAAAACCTCCAACAAGCACTTGTTTCACCAACACATTTGGTTTTTTCAGGGATTCTCAAAAAAGCTTCCAACAGCCACAAAATTCTCCTTAAGAAATTCTCCAAACAGCTTCTAACAGCCAGAAAGTTTCACACCAGCTTCAAACGTGTCTTGTTGAGTAAATACATTTTTAGCTTGATTCTCTGAGATAGATGCAGATCCACAATATGAATTCATGTCAGAACAGATGGCTAAAAGTATACAGCAGAAACATGAATTGTGCCATTTATTGATTGAAATGCTGGATGTTCATGCTGGATATTTTCAGCACATGGACATTCATCTCACATATTTTCAAACAAGCTATATCCAGTTCAAAAATACATGTGAGATGGACATCCATTTGGAACATTATTTGGATGTCCTTTTGAAAATGCCCCTCCACATATAATATGTAACCGTAATGATTGTACCACATAAAGGTAGCATTTCAACAATCTATTAAACATAATAATAATTTTAAACCTTATAAAGGATGTCTTGTTGACTAAATACATTTTTTTTTAGTTTGGTTCCCTGAGATAGATGCAGATCCACAACATGAATTCATGTCAGAACTGATGGGCTAAAAGTATACAGCAGAAACATGAATTGTGACATTTATTGATTGAAATGCTTGGGGATTTAAACATGATAATTAATCTGAATGAAAAAGTAATGGATTAAAATGGACTGATGATGAGAAGATGGGAGACTAAAATATGCTGAATGATTCTGAAAGTATCCCTGTATTTGATTATCCATAAATTCATACGCTGAAAATAATAGGGAGAGGTATTGTATATTATTGTTTACATAACATGGTAACAGGTGACAAGTAAAGACCAGCATAGACTATTTAGTTTGCCCAGCAAGATTGCTTGAGTTGAACCTGCCATTCGGTGCAGAATATGCAGGCTACCTCCTCCATGTTTTTGGTTTTTTTTTATTGTAGCTGTTACTCCATGAAGGTTATACCCTTCAATATTATGTTTGCTTTGATCCCATCCTCTTGCTATATAGGGATCTTCTATGCTTATCCCACTTCTTGTTTCATTTCTGTCACTGTCTTTTCATTTACCGCCAACACTGGAAGAATATTTCAGCCACCTCTCTTTCCATGACTTTCTATATTTGACTCTGACCCACCCCAGTTTAATCTTTGTTTTATAGGAATTTAAACCAATTAAGAAAGCAGGAAAATTTTCCACCACAGGACTTACCGTTAGGCTTAATTTGTATATACCATTTTAGTAAGGAACTCATACCTAAGTCAGGATGGTCTCTGTCTCTCAAATTCGCATTTCATATTTTTTGCATTTCATTTTCTTAATCAATAATATATTAAATCAGTTTGCAATTCAAATATTTTAAAAAGGTAGACAAGAAAAAAAAGAACAAAATTCACTACTAATGCTCACCTTAGTACTTGTATCATGCCAAAGACAGCTTCCTTCTGCAGTTCATAAGATGTTTTATATATATATAAGCAACCTACCCAGAAGTGCTAGAAAATTATTTTTAATCAAGCCTGTGGCTCCACCTTCAGCATTGCAGCCTTGGAGGAAAAATGTCACCTGGAAGAATATTACCTTGGTGTGATAGGAAGCGATCCAGTAGCAATATTATCTCACACAAAGAATTTGTCTCTAAGAGTGTTGCCCAGAAAGGAAGGGTAAGGATGACTTTTGTAGTTAGTGATTCATTAGGAATATAGCTTGTTAGATCACTGGTGGTCATTAGGATTGCATGGTCATTTTTCTGCTTACTTGTTACCTATACAGATTTTTAGACATTGCTGAGGAAGAGTTGGCTGTTTTTGTATATGTTGGTGCCAACATTATGGCAAGTGTAGAAAGGAGGATCTAGAAGACACATTTAGACTTAAGTAAAAGTTGAAATCCAGAACTTCTAGGGTAGTATTCTCAGACATTCATCCTGTTCCATGTGCAGACATGCAGAGTTTCAATACATGGATAAGACAATGTTGCAAGGGGTAGGTAGAACTATTAAAGCAATAGAACCCTAAAATTTACTAGAACACAACAAAGATAAAATATGATAGTTCTAGAATATTCTACTTTGCAAATGTTTAGTGAGAACTGCAAATAAATAACTAACAATTTAAATTTAGTGAGAAGACCTCAATGTGGATTGATGTGAAATAAACGTAAAACGTTCAATCCTACAACCCATGCATGGGTACCCACCCAGTGCACCACACCATCATCGAGTCTTCATGTGTGCAGTGAAATTCAAATAAATAGTGCAAACACACTTAGGGCTCCTTTTACTAAGGTGCGTTAGGGCATTAACGTGCGGAATAGCGCGCGCTAAATTGCCGAGCATGCTAGACCTTAACACCAGCATTGAGCTGGCGCTAGATCTAGCCACATAGCGTGCGGTGTAGCACGCGGTAATATCCTGCATGCGCTAAAAACGCTAGTACACCTTAGTAAAAGGAGCCCTAAGTGATAAATTATTATGCAAAAAATTCTTATTATTGCAGTAAAACACTAAACCAGTCAGCAAAGTACAATGACTGCACTCTTTCCACAAATTAATGAATGAAAAAGACTTATCTCATAAGTAAGGCCCGTAAAAGCAAGGAGAAGATAATCAGGTTTGTTAAAAATGGGGCAGTATTCTTGGGAAGAGAGGGAGCCTGCTTCAAAAGAATGGGCTCTACCTTTACCAAGGTAGAACCAGGCTACTGGCACTAACCGTTAAAATTGAGATAGAAAAGTTTGAAATTAGAACTTGAGGAAAAACTGATGGATGTTCAACAATGTATAGTTCAGAATGAAGTACATATGTATCTTCAGGAAAACTGCATAATATCCTTATAAATTAGATAAAAAGCAAACCGAGATGAATGATTCCAAATTACCCCATCAACAAAAAACATACGTAGGCCCATATTCTATAAATGGCACCTCAAGATCAAAGATCAAACAGACATTGAACGAATAATAATCCAAACGTTAGTAACTTGTTAGAGTTCTTTAGAAATCCAAGGTTCCATTGAAATCCAATCAGAAGTCCATTGGAAGTCCAAAAGGACTTCAAAAGGACTTTATTAAGGTGCAAGCCATTTGGATTTCAATAAGTTAAGTGCTAATTTTTGATCATATTATGGATATGTTCAATAGATTTTTAATTTTTGAGAAAATATACTCAAAATAATGATGAAATAAATTAAATAAATTATTATACGTAATATACACTGTATTGGTATATACCTTCGCTCTTTTTTCCCTTATTTGAATTATTTGTTGAGAAGGTATTTCTTTTCTCATTTTTTGTTATTGTATTGGAGATATATTAAGGATGGCATGAATAGTATAAAAGTTCTGCAGGAAACAAAATGCAATGTGAAATCTTTATGGATAGAAATTCAATATATGATGGGGAGTATCATACTTTTGAAGGTACACTACTATCCAACTGGAAGGATTAAAGAGAACAACAGTAAATGGCTAACAGGGTCAAAGGTTTATATAAGTCATGGGCATTATATAAAAAGCTTCAATTATTACATCGAGACAACAATCTTCATGGATTCTAAGCTGCTATTTTTGGCTGCGGCAGGGAATTCTCAGTATTATTTTCATTCCAACTAGTTCTATGCATGGAAAATAGGCGAAACAAGGTTCTTGTCAGAAGAAACTAAGAAGAGCAGAGAGACCATCAGCTACTGAGCCAGAGTTTAAAGTAAAAATATGGGATGCTGAGGAAAGCGAGTAAAGCTGTCGTTGGACTGCCGCCATCTTTTGAGCTAAGTAACTGATTCTAATATTCTAACCCTGTGCACATTGGTGGACTGAGTTCCTATTTGGGATTTGGTATGTCGAGTGGAGTTTTTTATGCTGATGATAGTAAAAGAGCAGCTTAAAATCTATGAAGATTGCTGTCTCGATGCAATAATTGAGGCTTTTTCTCTACTTTATTAAGTATGGTTCTCTATAGGGTGAACCCACTGCTGACTAATTCTGTAATTTAGCAACAATGTTACTAGTTACTAATTGATTAGTGCTTGTGTGCATTATATAAAAAGACCATTTTAGAGGCCCATATAAAATATATTCCACACATTAAAATGGTTGAAAGAAGGCTACACCTTGTCCAGTGTAATTTAATGATGAGGTGCTAAAGGCAGTGAAAATAAAAAAGGCTTCTTTTAGAAAGTGGAAAGAACCTTAAAGAGGAAAATAGGAATGAGCATAAAAATGGCAGGTTAGATCTAAAACATTAATAAAGTAAGCAAAAAAATTGGGGGGACTTACAGTTACATATGAGACCCTCCTGTTAAATTAGTTCCTAAGGAGGATGTGTAAGAAGTATAAAAAGGTTCTGTTCATACTTTAAATATATTATTTTCAGAAAATTAGCATTGTAAACCTGAGTTGAAAAACGAATCTGAAAAGATTTCCAAAGTCAAACAAAAAGTTTTTAATACTGTATCTTAGCAAGAACATTTTAACAAAGAAAGTGTACTTAACTTAATATGGTACAACAGAGAAACCATACTTAAAAGTTTCCATTATCTAACACTTTAATGCATAATTACTTTTTTCATCTTAAAAGACCAAAAGCCAAACTGAAATGAGCATAAAAAAGCATCAATTTATATTCCTCAGGATATTTCAGCTATTAGGGTTTAGCTCACGCTCTTGAATTGGTCGTCTAATGAAAGGACAATTTATACATCGTTTTTAAAAAATGTGCACACATTTCTTTTTTAAAACATAATATATATTGAGTGTCAGCTTCAGTAAACAAAGCTAAATTTATAAACACAATCGAAACAGCTCCTTGATGAACAGTTTCAGTCATAACTAGACCTTGTGTTACATAGTCCAGTAAGGATTTTCTTGGCCTGATATAATCTTTGAGCCATAGCTATACAATAATAGCTTTCTGGTGTTTAAAATCAAATAACATTATTAGTTGTTCAGGGGAATAGTTTCTGTATGTGCTTAAAAATGTTAAAACTCTTTTATTTTGTGGGACCTAGAAATTAGCTGTTGCTACAGGCCTGGTTTGGTATGGAAAGCTTGTAAGAAACCTTTTAGTATCTTGTAATGAAAATACGGCAGTTTTCAATGTAATAACATTTAAATTGCCTGAAATAGTCTGTCAAGTTTCATGCTACAAATTCTGTTCTTCATATCAGTACTGAAGGCATCAAAGGTTGAAAGGGACATCTTTCTTGATAAAGAGTCTTCAAATAGTCAACTTTGTGTATCATGAATCAACTTGGTCTTCTTCAGTACATAATAGCAGGTTTTATGTATGTTCTGTTTTCTGAAGATGAAGAAAGACAAAATTCAGTTAAATACTGTAGTTTATCATTTGTGCCTTATGAAAGTATACATCTATATAAGGGATAATTATTTAACCAGTGGCGGTAAGCAGCATTTTAGCTGGTGGCGGCATTAATCCCAGAAATTCAATGTCAAGCTATGTCCAGACACTGACATTAAACAGCCAAATTTATGCAGCCAGCTTTCTCTTAATGCAGTTAAGGACAATATTCAGCACTTAACCGTCTAAGTGACAACTTATAAAGATAGGACTGCTTTATGTGATCCAATTAATTTAGGACTCCTTTTACAAAGCTGTGCTAAATTGCTGGGTGCGCTAGCCGCTACCGCCTCCTTTTGAGCAAGCGGTAGATTTTCGGCTAGCGTGCACTATAGCGTGCGTTAATCCGGTGCGTGCGTTAAAAATGCTAGCGCACCTTTGTAAAAGGAGCCCTTAGATGATTAAGGGGTCCTTTTACTAAATGCTAGCACGTCCATTATAATCCTATGGACGCATTAGCATTTAGCGCATGCTAAATCGGCCTACCGCACCTTAGTAAAAGACCCACTAAGTGTTGAATATTGCCAAATAACCTTATAAGTGCTGATTCCACCTCGGGACCGCCTACAACATAGCTAGCTTTCACATTAGTGCTTTGTGGTAAAATTCCGTGGCACTAACTGGATATCAGTTAATAGCACTGCACAACAATTTAAGTTTCAAGTTTTATTAAAATTTTGATGTATCGCAATATCATTAATTCAAAGTGATTTACAATTAAAAACAGGGTCTTAATTATTAACTAAAACCAACACAAATGGACCTGACGTACCAATACATAAGGGAAGTAGGGAGAACTACAATAAGTATAGTAAAGGATATATATATAAGGAAAATACAAATGGAGGGTAAGAAAGTTTAAAAGTATTTATAAAAGTATAGTAGAAAATTGAGGATTTTTATTTTTTTTCAAATTCTCAGAGCCTAAGACAGAGGATTAATGAGTTTAAGCAATAAGGACAGGAGTAATTTATGGCCAATTAAATCGCTTTGAATATCAATCTCTAGATCTCTGTCTATAAGTACTGTGAAATGAATTATAATTTAAAATGTAAATTTGATCACTGTTTATATAAAAGCCTATAGATGCATTCTCATCGTTCAAGTTCAAGTATAGCAAACATTTGTGATATCAAGAGATTGAAGCTAATGCTATAAGGGCCTGATTTCATAAGAGAAGCCTAGGTTAGGTGCCTACATTGAGGACACCCAGCGACATCTAACATAAATCTACGCATAAGCTAATTCTTTTATAATGGTTTAAATGGCTTGGTAATTCACTATACCATGAAAAACCGATTAAAGAACAATTATTTTAATTAATTTGGGTTGCATGTGGAATACCATGAAAAGCCTAACAATACCTAAGTCGAGGTGCCCTGCGATGCTTAATGATGCCTACCTGAAAAGTAGGTGTGTTTAGGGGTAGATAATAGGCATGGTTGACTTACGCATTACTAGACGTTTGAGTCAGCTGCCAGGAAATTAGGCCAGGTAAATCCTAGCCTAATATACTGGTGCCTACCTCTAGGACACCTAGTGATGCCTAAGTCTGCATAGGCTCCACTAGGCGTGATTCTATAAAGGAAGCCTAATGGTTGATTGACAACTGTGCCGAATGGTGCCTACAAGGTAGGCGCCATTTAAAGAATCAGACCCTAAATGCACATTTTTCTACACAACTGATTTCAAGGTTAAAGGGACATCTTAGAAGTGTTGCTTAGATACTTGTAAGTGCTATAAGAACATTGTTTTGGTCAGTTACTGTTTGGTTCAACTAAAAAGTATTCTAGAATTTGCATATTCTGATCACAAAACAAGAAAGTATTTTTATTGCACACTGCTTACCTTCTATGGAAGGGTTTATATGTAAATAAGTTATAGCAATTTTAAAGAGGAGAGTATGGAGGGGCATAATAAAAAAAAGTCTAATTCCCCTTTTGACCTAAGGCCCTAGGCACCCAAGTTAGGCAGCAGGGAAGTGACTATTCTTGAAAAAAATGTCCAAAATGTATTTTTTTTTTTTTCAAGAATGGCCTATCTGTATGTTCAAGAGTTTAATCGCCCAGACCACCACTACATCTACTTTTAAGCTCTATTCTTGAAAAAAAAAAAAAAATCACCCAAGACCCAAATGCCCAAAACAAGACTTTTAGGCATGGGAGGGACCAGTCCTTTACCTAAAACCAAGATTCTCTAACCGGATCTGTCATAAGCGCCAGTTAGAGAATCGTGAAAGTGCCCCCCCCCCCACAACAATCATAGCAGGAGAGATGCCCAATCTATCCTACCAACACCCCCAAACCCCTCCCATAGTCTTCGCCGGCAGGAGAGATACCCAATCTCTCCTGCTGCGATTCCCCGAACCCTCCCGCAATCTTCCCCGGCAGGAGGGATGCCCAATCTCCCCTGCCGCGATCCCCCGCGAACACACCCCAGCAAGCATTATGGCAGGAGGGATGCCAAGTCCCTCCTGCTGACACCCCCCAAAAAAGATGTCCCCCAACTGAAAGTTCACTCCCACCAAGACCCCCCTACCCCTATCAGGACCCCCCTAACCTGATTTAGTTGGCTGGCCAGCCAGCTCCTGCCTGCTCGCCTTCGCTGGAATGATGGGCCTGCCCCTTCCCGGTGCATCTTGAGATGCAATGGGGAGGGGCCTAAGGGCCTGATTATGCTATGTTTTGAACATCTTCATTGAAAATGAGCGCAGTAGATTTACAGACTACTTGTACTTTTGCAGGTAAATGTACATTATTCTGCAAAAGTGTATACATAGCATGATATATAAATGCAAGAGGGCATATGCATGTGTGGAGTATGGGTGAGCAGTGGGTGGGGCTATCACTTATGTGTATAACTTAAAGAATGATATAAATCAGGGGTCTCAAAGTCCCTCCTTGAGGGCCGCAATCCAGTCGGGTTTTCAGGATTTCCCCAATGGATATGCATGAGATCTATGTGCATGCACTGCTTTCAATGCATATTCATTGGGGAAATCCTGAAAACCTGACTGGATTGCGGCCCTCAAGGAGGGATTTTGAGATCCCTGATATAAATTATGCATGTTCGGGCCGCATTTAAGCTCCCACACTTACATCAGCCCTATGGCTAGAGTAACTGCAGGTGCCTAAATTTTAGATGCATTGATACCAGCATTGATATGTTAATTGAATCTGGGCACCCAGGTATTGCTCTAGAATAGGCACTTGCCATGCATCCTCAAGACACTTAAATGGAGGCACTCCATTATAGAATTGTCTTTGTAAGCAACTGGCTGCCTTCCTTTATAGCAGTGTTCCATACACTTTTTGTAGTCACAGCACATTAAACTCAGGGCCGCGGCTGCAGGGCATCCAGAAATGTGTGAACGTTGATACGATGACAACACATGCATGTGTGATGTCATCATGCTGATGTCCGCACATGAGGCCCTGCAACCGTGGAGGGATACTGAAGGAGGCGAGGCGCCGGCGAGCAGAAGAGGTGCTGGCACAGACTGACTGACTGCAGGAAGTGCTTCTCAGTATGAGAGGCACATCTTATAAGCAGTCAGCTGGCACCTACGTCTCTCCTCCTCGATTGCATCTCATGGCACGCCTGGAATCTCGCCATGGCACACAGTTTGCGATACACTGCTCTAAAGGTGATGATATGATATACAATAATTTAACAGAACCACACACTCAAGAACATAGAGTATAACAAAATAATTGTTAAACCAACACTTCTGTGAGGCAACTCAGTAGTCACTAACTGTGTGTGTTGTAAGAAATATAAATACGTCCAAAGTGCAATGAAAGATGTGCACCAGATGAACTGCTACAATTAAATATAGAAAAGAATCCCAGACATTGCAACAGGCCAGACACAGCTCAAAAAAAAACCCCAGGAGAAAAAAGCCTCAGAACCCCACCGTCATCTTGTTGTAAACAGGGTAAGGAAAACCTCTTAGGCATAAAAATCCCCCTCTGGGCTGAATGTAAAGCCTTGTGCAATGCAAAGGTTCAGAACTGCTGAGCAGAAGTTCAAAAACTCTGACTGAAACAAACGTTTGTAATGGAACACGTATCGTTACTTATCTTAATCAGGAGAACCGGGAATACCCACGATGGCCAGCGTTTCCACGGGTACAAATATCCCAGCTGTCTCAGGGTAAAGTACTCCGATCACTCCCTTATGCTTAGGAAATATAACTAAACGTTTTCCTGCTTCACTGAACCACTGCGGGTGTAGAGTAGACTCTATTAACTGGAACTCAAGCAACCAGAACGTTCAAGCAACCAGCACCCTCAAAAACCAAAGAAATACTATAACACTTTAAATAGAAATTAAAATAAAATCAATTTCTAGCTGAAATTTAAGTGTAAACTTAGCACGCCACATCTGAGTATGCCCATGCTTTGCCTACCATATCTCCAATAGTTTGTCTGGAACAGTTTATGGTATGACATAGTATGGGGTATAGTATTAGTTAGGCCTATTTTTAAAGTAACTCTCAAGCAACCAGAAACTACATTTATCCAGCATCTATTAACCCCCATGGGTATTCCCATGAGAGCCAACTGTATTTATATTACTTACAACACACACAGTTAGTGACTACTGAGTTGCCTCATAGAAGTGTTGGCTTAACAATTATAATATACAATAAGCCATAGTAACTTGCTTGCTGGTAATTTGCACTTGATCGTGGACAATTGTATCGTGGTCATGCTGTCTTCAGTGCAGACTTATTAAAACAATGCACATAAAAACAGCCATGAAGCACTAAATAAACTCCAATGAAATATTATGCACAGTTGTTATTTGAGTTTAGGGAGGTAAGCTCTGATCTAGGATTGCAATAGAGCAAGATAACTCATCACCTTTTAGGTGCTAGTCTTGTTTTATACCATATGAGATGAGTTGTTTCCACAATTAACTTATCCTATTGACTGAATTGAATTGTGGATTCTATTTTCAATGTTTAAGGCACAATCACAGTCTCAGTCTCTCAGAAGCACAACAAAACTATGGGCTTCTTTTACAAAGCCGCGTTAGCGGCTTTAGCGCGTGCGACTTTTAATCATGCGCTAGCCGAAAAACTACCGCCTGCTCAAGAGGAGGTGGTAGCGGATAGCGCATCCGGCGGTTTAGCGTGTGCTATTACGCGCGTTATATCGCTACCGCGGCTTCATAAAAGGAGCCCTATATCTTAAATAATGTGATAGGTAGCAAATTATGGCATTTTAGCCAATTTTTAGACATAAAAAAAAAAAAATACAAAAACTAGAGTGTCACCCTGAAAATTTGTAAGAACGCTTCCACATTGGAGGGACTGACTGAAGTTCATTCATATCCATCCCAAAGGAATTTGTCTAGTTATAGGTCCTACTGATATTTTGGAGCAGGCCCGAGGGCCACATGCAGCCCCGTGAAGTATTTTGTGCGGCCCTGTGAAGTATTTTGTGCAGCTTTCCTCTGCTGCCCCTGGGTGTTTACTGTTTTGCCGGCTTCCTCCTCGGTCTTGCTGCAGCGTTTCCGCGGCCCCAGAAACATTTTTTTCGACCAATGCGGCCCAGGGAAGCCAAAAGGTTGGACACCCCTGTTTTAGAGAAATGTATATTTCAAACTTTATATACTATTTATCTTAGTGGTTTACAATAAAATAAATACTATAATACATTATTAAAATGAAGAACTTCATCAGCTTATAGGAAAGACCTACTTCATTCACTCAAGAGCACAACAGTAACCTAGCACCTGTACTTTTGTCGGATTAGCCCTGTACCCCTATTCTAACAACTGGACCCTGAAAACTTGTTGGAAAATATTTTTAATCTGACCTTAAATTTATGAAAATTCATGTCCATTTTAACCATCCACCCAAACACAGCACTTCCAACTGAGGTTGGTATGACCAAATACTGTAAGCCTTTTTAAATAATCTTGAATCTCAAAATGGACATAGGCCTGGATTCACTAACCTGCCCGATTGGGCCTGATCCAGGTCCGATCCGGACAGGTCCGATGAATTCAGGAACGAAAAATATACCTGCATGGATCGCTCTATAGCGATCCCCGCATGACCATCTGTTGATTGTCTACGCATACCCGTATGAGACGTGACTTTTTTTTTTAACTTAAAACTTTTTTTAACTTAAAACTTTAGTTTTTAGCCCTGCGAGCCTGTGGTTTTAACTCGCTTTAAACCTGCGGGTTAAAACCATGGGCTCGCTGGGCGAGGAAAGGCAAGAGAGCTTCGGGGAAGGGCAGGAGAACGGCAATGCCGCAGTAGAGATTCAGGGAAGATCAAGGCAGAGCAGGGTGGCATGAGGGCGAGCAGCAGAGATAAGAAGCAGGGCAGAGCAGGGCAGCATTCAGGGTGAGCAGGCAGGAGAGATTGCAGGGCTTCCAGTTAGAAAGACGTTTTTGACTGGTCCCCAGCATCGCTTCTTCAGGTGATCGGCCAGCCCAGTCAGATCAGAAATTTGGTGTAGTGAATCGGGTCGCTGTCCAATTTGCATGTGTTTCACCTCATTTGCATGTACAGATTCGAAGCAGATCGCAGAAGAGGTAAGTGAATCAGGCCGGATGGAAATTTGATAGTAAAGGAGTTGCAAACCGATTGGTACACGATCGGTTTGCTTTGTGAATCTAGCTCATAGAAAAGAAATGGATATCTGCTGCTCAAAATATACAGCATCAAGAAGTGAAATAGTTAAATCCGTGCCTGCAAATACTGTTGATCAGAGCAAAATGATAATCTTGAGTAGTATTTCATAAAGTGTTGACATCTATCCCATTGCTGCTTTGCATATGCCAATACTGAATACTCACCAGGAAAGAACCGGTATTGACCTGCTAACTGACACCGATCCTTGGAGCAATCTCAAAATTTGCCACATTTCAATTTCAAAATGCATTTCAGCTATAATATGAGTGATTTATCATTTAGCAGTAGCTGTCAAAGTAAACTCCTAGATAAAGCAAAAACATCTGGAACCATAAACAGAGGAGAGCTGTGGCTGAATTTTAATCCAAACCCCAGCATGCTCGCTTCATTAGGAACAGGAAACAGCTAATTAGGAACTGAATGGTTCATGTTTTAAGTGCATTTGTATTTCAGCTCCAAACAAAGATGATCTAATATGTATTCTTGATGTAAACAAGAATAAAGATCATGATGAACATGGAACAAAACATCTCCAGAGGAATGTTAGGGGGCCTGAGAAACTTGAGGGGAGTGACCAAAAAACAATTTTTTTGAGAACTGTTTGATTACTGATATCTTTGGTGTGTTCATACTCACAAGCACAGGTCAATATTTATCCAAGGGAACTAAATATTCAGGACCCATTCAAATAGCATGCAGTACTTCAATGCCTTTGATTCTTACACTATTTATAGTCCTAGTTCAGAAGGAGACATTTTAAGGTTATCAGCTATTCTTCTTTATTTAAAGATTCAGCTCTGCATGCAAAATATCATATTTTCTCATGGAAATTTGTTTACTGCATTCCATGTTGGTGGATAGGGGTGGGAGGGTGAAGAACCCTTAGACATGCATCTCTCTTCCTCCCTATATGAATGTCTCAGACTAGTTTTCAAGTCACACAGTCTTAACATAGACACAATCTAGGGGGGGGGGACTGATGTTTATGATCATCATATAAAAACAAAGCAACACTCATATCGTTAAAAAATGTACATATCTACTGTATTTCTTTGAGAAATGTACGTAGGAATCAAAATTTGGTTGTTTTTAATGGGAAATATTGTATATTAAGGTGTAATTTGAAATCCACTTATGCCTGTCCTAGGTGCTATAGGGTGTAAAAGCAAGGAGGGTAGAGTATGAGTAGTCTATGGGTGGGTCCCCAACTCACTTGCATAACTTCTACAGTAGAATACTATAAGCTAGGAGCCTGGTCATGCCTAAATTTAGGTCCTCCAACTTGTGTGTATGCTAGTATTATATAATAGTTACTTGCCGAACAGATGCCATTATACAATTATTGCCAGGCAAACAGCATCGCAACACTTAAATGAAAGCGCCAAGTTATAGAAGTGCCTCTGGTAGTGGAGTGGTGCAGGGGTTAGAGCAACAGCCTCAGCACCCTGAGCAGGGCCAGATTTTCCTATAGGCTAACTAGGCTTCAGCCTAGGGCCTCAAGATCAAGAGGGGTCTACATTCAAATTGTTAGCAAAATTAAAATTACACTATTCTAAAAACAGTGAACACTAAAACACTGAACCGAAAATAAGGAGAAATTCTACGCTTTGGGATCGGAACCGGCTCCGGCCGCAACGAGGCGCCGACTCGGCTTCTCCCTTTCTTTTTCTCACCCTGGGAGGAGGATCGGGGAGGGAAAGACGTCAATCCGGAAACAGCTGGGCAAAACCCCATCCCCGCGAGGAGAGAGGCAAAACGTGAATCCGTCAGGACTGGGCAGCCCAGACTGGCATTGGGTGTGGGGGTGGGGTGGGGGGTTTCAGTGGAAGGGGGATGGGAGGAAGGCAGGCTGGCATCGGAGGGGGGTGGGGGGGTTAATGGAAGGCAGGCAGGCAGGATGGCATGGGGGGGTGCTCAATGGAAGGGGGATGGGAGGCAGGCGGGCATCGGAGGGGGGTGGGTGAGGAAGGACGCACTGGGGGCACTATGGACATAGGAAGGGGCAATGTTGTGTGTTATGTTTGATTAGTTATTGTTACAAGTACTATATATGGTGCTGAGAATAAATGTCCAAATAAGTGTTCTCGACTTTTTTTTATTTATTATCCGTGTCACATTTTTTATAAAGGTTAGTACCAATAACATCTTTCATTTAACATATTGATATATATCACAGTAATGATGTATTTTATTATCTCTCATGTAATTTACAAACTTAAAAATGGGAGGTGAAAGGGCCTCATAAGTGGAATAGCCTAGGGCCTCTTTTAATCTAAATCCGGCCCTGACCCTGTGGTTGTGGGCTCAAACTCCACGTTGCTCCCTGTGACCTTGGGCAAGCCACTTAATCCTCCACTGCCCAGGTACATTAGAGAACTCACTGGGACAGGGAAAATGCTTGAAGTACCTGTATGTAAACCACTCAGATAATTTGATAGGCAGTAATCAGATACTTAAAATAAATAAATAAATATATATATGATAATAAAACAAAACAGTGGAGACGATCTTGAATGCGGATTATTTACAATTGTGTTTCAGCCCTATGGCTTGCATCAGGAGTCCACTTTAATCGTTTCTTTTTTAATTATTTGAATTGTACCTTTCCCTCACAGTTCTTGGAATTTTGTTATATCTTTTCTATTTTAATAATTCTTTACTCAGGTACTTTAGCTAGATTGTGTGCCTTCGGGACAGATAGAGAAGTTCTAAGTACCTATATTTTATTGTAAAGTGCATAGATCTTGCAATATGCTTAAGAGGTATATCAAATGTTAATAAAACATAAAACACTGATATTCTAGAAATTACATTACATTACATTAGTGATTTCTATTCCGCTTGTACCTTGCGGTTCAAAGCGGATTACATAAGAAGAGAGCTGGACATTTCCAGGAGGATACATTACATTGGGAAATTTCTGGTACAGGTAAAATTGAGGAATCAGATTACATTACATTGGAAATTATTTCAGGTTATGTTACATAAAAGAAAAAAAGGTGTCTTGTTTCCTTACATTGATAGATAGCTGGTTTTGGTAGGAGATATTAGGTAAATTGGTAAAGTTGAAGAGGGGAATGGGAGGAGGGGGAGATTAAGTAGATTTTATATACTTTTTGAATAGAAGTGTTTTGATTTCTTTACGGAATGCTTTGAGGTCGGATGTTGTGGTTAACAATTTGAAGATGGAATTAAATATCTTAGCGACAACACATTGAGCCAAATACAATAGCCACTGTCTTCAAGATATAGTTCTATCAAAATGCAAAGGTCAAGCTTCCGTGCTCATATGCCTCAAGAGAAAATTGTTATCACTATATACAGTAGTATGAATTTACTAAAGGCAAATACTTAACATTTGCTTGCACACTATTGAAATGGCACAACTACCAAATGAAAAAACCAAAAGGAATTGACCATGAAATATCCACAAAGAAGAAAATCGAGAGAAAACCAAAAAAACTCTGTGGAGTGACGATGTTCCTAAATGGACTTTATTTGAAAGTGTCAAAGTTCCAAAGGTACACTAAAAACATCCACATAAAATAATTTCATCCACATAAAAATAAATCATCCACATAAGAGCTTTAAAGGACCTAGTCCGCTAGGGATACAGGACCCAACACAGTCCCTTTCTATTGCAAATGCAAGCAGTGTCTCACTTCCGGCTCACCACACAATTGTTTCCCACGTACTCACCTTTATAGGATCCCCAGGGACCCCTGAAGAAGACTTTTTGTCAAAACGCGGACCGTATTGGGTCCTGTATCCCTAGCAGACTAGGTCCTTTAAGGCTTTTATGTGGATGGACCAGCTCTGTTTTGTTTTGTTTTGTGCTTGCAGGGCAGGATCTGGAGGCGGAGAGGAACAGACCAGGGCTGAGAGGAGAGACACAGGGGCGGCCAGGAAGGGAGAAAGGCTGATCGGGGTAGCGGCGAGAGATAGCTCCGCCCACCCCCACCGCGTCAGAGGTCGCTTCAGTGCCCAGGCTCCCCCTTAAAAGGCAGGAAGCCTGAGCACGAGGCAGACCGCGGCGGCGTTCGGACCAGCTCTGTTTTGTTTTGTTTTGTGCTTGCAGGGCAGGATCTGGAGGCGGAGAGGAACAGACCAGGGCTGAGAGGAGAGACACAGGGGCGGCCAGGAAGGGAGAAAGGCTGATCGGGGTAGCGGCGAGAGATAGCTCCGCCCACCCCCACCGCGTCAGAGGTCGCTTCAGTGCCCAGGCTCCCCCTTAAAAGGGGGCGAGCCAACGGCGCGTGGCCGTTCGGCGCGCGGCAAAGGCGCTCGCCTTAGCGAGGGCGCCTTCGCGAAGGAGCCGAGAGAAGGAGCCAGGAGTCCAGGCTGCTCAGCAGCAATTTCAATTTCAATCTTCAATCTTCTTTAAATAACTTCTTTAAAAAAAAAAAAAAAAAAAAAATTTTCATTCTTCTATTCTCATTATTTTTTTCTCTCTCTATTTCTACAACTAGTTACACGTCAGACAAACTCCAGCACACCGAGGGACTTATATCACAAGGAAGGAACAATGGAGGCAGCAGAAGGCCAGCGAAGCTTCCCAGTATACTGCATTGATTGTCACATGTATGACTACCTTCCTTCCGGGAGGCAGGCCTACCTGTGCAATCGATGTCAGGAACTGGCTAGCCTGAAGAAGGAGGTCGGGAGACTACAGATCAAAGTACAGGAGCTAGAAGGACTCCGCTCCATACAGGAACCAAGGGAGCTTGAACCAACTGAGGACACCACCAGAGAGAACCACTTCAACGAACAGGTCAGGGAGCTCGAAAGATTCATCGAGGAGGCCTGCAAGATGGTAGAAACACAGGAACACCCGCTCTCCAGAAGGGAACAAACTGATGGAGGACAGGACCCGCCAGGAGCCACCGAGACCCACCAGGACCCATCAGGAGCCGAGGGAGAGGAACCAAGCGGAGAAACAAACCAGGAGGAGGAAGGACTGGAGAACCCAATCAACGACACAGACCTGAGACCCAGGAGGAAGCTGAGGAGAGGAAAATCTGCTATCGTAGTGGGAGACTCAATCCTGAGAGAGGTGGACAGTCACATAGCAGGAGGCAGAGCGGATCGCCTAGTGACATGTCTCCCAGGGGCGAGGACAAAGGACATCTCCGACAGGATTGAGAGAATCATGGAGGGAGCTGAGACAGAGGAAACAGCAGTGATAATCCACGTCGGAACAAATGACGTCAGCAGAAAAAATTTCAACATGACTACACTGACCGAGCAGTTTAAGATCCTGGGGAGGAAGCTGAAGCTGAGGACAGGGAAGATAGCCTTTTCAGAGATCCTGCCAGTGCCAAGGGCAGATGCGAGGAGGCAGACCGAGCTGCAAGCAACAAATGGATGGCTGAGGCGATGGTGTGACGAGGAAGGTTTCCTCTTTGTACGGAACTGGTCAACCTTCCTGGGGAAAAACAAGCTCTACAGGAGAGACGGACTGCACTTGAGCACGGCTGGGACAAGGATGCTGGCACGTAACATCCAGACCTGCATAGACATGACTTTAAACTGATAACAAGGGGAAAGCCGAGAGTCGATCTGACCTCGACACATCGGACCACAGTATCGAGCAAGGATACTGAAACAGGAAAGGAAGATAGTGGACTAGAGGCAAAATGGACACTTTATGGACATAAACCCAAGGATACAGTACAGGGACCCGAGAGGCAAGTAGAGCTAAAGAGCAAGACATGGAGGACACAGCCGGAACCAGAGGACTATCAAAGATCAAAGAAGCGGGCGGAGGACGGGATAGACACACCACAGGAGGTAGCCCGTGAGGAGACCAGCAGGAGCATCAAATCAAGAGTAGACCCAAAAGAAAAGGTAACTAACTGGGACTTAAATTGCCTATATACAAACGCTAGGAGCCTAGGGACTAAAATGGGGGAGCTAGAAGTTATAGCCAGAAATAAGGACCTAGACATAATAGGAATCACAGAGACATGGTGGTCAGAGGACAACAAATGGGATGTGGCCCTGCCAGGGTATAAACTCTACAGGAGGGACAGGGCACACAAGAAGGGGGGAGGAATAGCGCTGTATATAAAGGACTACATTCCTTCATCCAGATCAGAAACAACAATAAGGGCAGACAGGCTGGAGTCACTATGGGTTAAGCTAACAGGAGGGGAAGGAGCTGACATCAAATTGGGACTTTACTATCGCCCACCAGGACAGCCAGAAGCAAACGACCTGGACCTGGAGGCCGAACTGAGGCAGATGTGCAAAAGTGGAAGGGTGGTGGTTATGGGGGATTTCAACTATCCGGGAATAGATTGGGACACTGGGCACTCAAATTGCACGAGAGAAACTAAATTCATAGAGGTGATAAGAGACTGTTTCATGGAGCAGCTGGTCACAGAACCAACACGAGGGGATGCCACTCTAGACCTAATCCTCAACGGGCTAGAAGGACCCGCAAAGGAAGTGGTGGTACTAGCACCATTAGGGAACAGCGATCACAACATGATCCAGTACAAATTAAACATGGGAACATCAAAGGTGAAAAGAACCACAACGACAGCACTCAACTTCAGAAAAGGAAACTACAATGACATGAGGAAAATGGTAGGAAAAAAGCTCAGCTACAGCTCAGGGAAGATGAAAACCGTAAAGGAAACCTGGACACTGCTTAAAGGCACAGTGCTCGAGGCGCAGGACCTGTGCGTCCCAAGGTTCAGGAAAGGGTGCAAAAAAAATCGAACTAGAAACCCAGCATGGATAACAACTGCAGTTAATAAGGCGATAAGCAACAAGAAATCATCCTTCAAGACATGGAAAAAAGAACCAACAAAGGAGAACCAGGAAGAGCACAAAAGGCACCAGAAAGAATGTCATCGAGAGGTCAGGAAAGCAAAGAGAGAATATGAGGAAAGACTGGCAGGAGAAGCAAGAAACTTCAAACCCTTCTTCAAGTATGTCAAAGGGAAACAACCAGCCAGAGAGGAAGTGGGACCACTGGACGACGGAGACAGGAAAGGAGCGATAAAGGAGGAAAAAGAGATAGCTGACAGGTTAAACAAATTCTTCTCGTCAGTCTTCACCAGAGAGGACACATCCAATATCCCAGAACCCGAGATGATTATAAACGGGGAACACGACGAAAAACTGGTACAACTAGAGGTAAGCAAAGAGGATGTCCTCAGACAGATAGATAGACTGAAGAGCGACAAATCACCAGGCCCGGACGGCATCCACCCAAGGGTACTAAAAGAACTGAAAAACGAAATAGCAGAGACACTCCGCCAAATATGTAACCTCTCCCTAAAAACTGGAGAGATCCCAGAAGACTGGAAAATAGCAAATGTCACGCCCATCTTTAAGAAGGGATCAAGGGGTGACCCGGGAAACTACAGGCCTGTGAGCTTGACCTCGGTTCCGGGAAAGATGATGGAAGCAATGATAAAGGACACAATCTGCGAACACATAGAAAAAAATGGACAACTGAAGGCGAGCCAGCATGGCTTCTGCAAGGGAAGGTCGTGCCTCACAAACTTGCTTTACTTCTTCGAGGGAATAAACAACCAGATAGATAAGGGGGAATCCATAGACATCATTTACCTTGACTTCCAAAAAGCCTTCGACAAGGTACCTCACGAACGGCTATTAAAAAAGCTGTGGAACCACGGGGTGCAAGGAGATATCTACCGATGGATCAAACACTGGTTGGCAGGTAGGAAACAGAGGGTTGGAATAAAGGGCCAATATTCAGACTGGCAATGGGTCACGAGCGGAGTTCCACAGGGGTCGGTGCTGGGACCTCTATTGTTTAATATATTTATTGACGATCTGGAGACCGGGACAAAATGTGAGGTTATCAAATTTGCTGATGACACCAAACTCTGCAGCAGGGTTAGGAACACAGAAGACTGTGAAAACCTGCAAAGGGACCTAATGAGACTGGTAGACTGGGCAAATAAGTGGCAAATGAGTTTTAACGTAGAGAAATGCAAAGTCATGCATGTAGGGAAAAAGAACCCGATGTTCAGCTACAAAATGGGGGGAACACGGCTAGGGGTGAGTAACCTTGAAAGGGATCTGGGAGTTATGGTTGACACATCACTGAAACCATCGGCACAGTGTGCGACAGCCTCAAAGAAAGCAAATAGAATGCTGGGTATCATCAAAAAAGGTATCACAACCAGGACAAAGGAAGTCATCATGCCGCTGTATCGCGCAATGGTGCGCCCGCACCTGGAGTACTGTGTTCAATACTGGTCGCCGTACCTCAAAAAGGATATGGCGGTACTCGAGGGAGTGCAGAGGAGGGCGACTAAACTGATAAAAGGTATGGAAAATTTCTCATACGCTGACAGGTTAAAAAAGCTGGGGCTGTTCTCCCTGGAGAAGAGGAGACTTAGAGGGCACATGATAGAAACTTTCAAAATCCTAAAGGGCATAGAGAAAGTGAATAAGAACAGATTCTTCAAACTGTGGGGAGCCACAAGCACTAGGGGTCACTCGGAGAAATTGAAAGGGGACAGGTTTAGAACAAATGCTAGGAAGTTCTTTTTTACCCAGAGGGTGGTGGACACATGGAACAAGCTTCCAGAGGAGGTGATAAGCCAGAACTCTGTACAGGGGTTCAAGAAAGGTTTGGATAGGTTCCTGGAGGATAAGGGGATAGAGGGGTACAGATAGAACTTGAGGTAGGTTATTGAATTGGTCAGTAACCACTTCACAGGTCGCGGACCTGATGGGCCGCCGCGGGAGCGGACCGCTGGGCAGGATGGACCTCGGTCTGACCCAGTGGAGGCAACTTCTTATGTTCTTATGTTCTTATTTCAGTGTACCTTTGGAACTTTGACACTTTCAAATAAAGTCCATTTAGGAACATCGTCACTCCACAGAGTTTTTTTGGTTTACAACTACCAAATGTGCAATTTTGTGGCTGAAGGAAGCAGGTGATGTAGCAATTCACAACGAAGAAGGCACAAGGCTTTTACTGTGGTTAATAACTCCTAGAGTTACCAGACATCCGGATTTAGCCAGACATATCCTCTTTTTGGAAGACATGACTGGGTGTCCGGATGGCTTTTCAAAACCTGGCACTTTACCTGGGTTTTGAAAAGCTTCCACCTCCGGCACTGCATTGGGAGGGCATCCGCGCTCGTGCAAATGCAATGCAGTGATATCAGACACACATGTGCATGAGTGTGATGTTACTGCGTTGCATCTGAGTATGCACAGATGCCGTCCTAAAACGGTCCTGAGGACGGGAACGAGTTGATGGGGGCAGGGCTGGAAGGCAGAATGAGGCATGACTTGGGCTTAGCAAGGCGGGGCTAGTTGGAACTGGGTGGGCCTGAGGGCGGGCTATGGGTCCGGATTTTATACGAGGAAAATCTAGTAACCCTAATGATTCCAAAAATATGTCAATTCACATTAAATGAATCAGGCCTTTGATGCTGGGGAAAAGGAGTTTTATTTGAGGGGATGATTTGTAAAAGAAAAAGTGTTGTAATTGCATTGATGTGTAAAAGAAACAATCATAAGTTAATCTTTATGCTATTGATCTGTAAACATAAATCAAATTCATCAATTGGACTTGAACATATGAAGAATCACGTTGTTATTTAAGGAAGCCTCAGCCCCACCACTCCACCGCTATGTTAATTCATGTCTGCAGGAAGGATTACGTGGAACTTCATCATTGGCTGCCTGTATATATTATTCCAATAAATTAGTGCTATTATATGTGTCTTTATATATGGTTTTTTCCTATAATTATGCTGAAAGTTATCTAAGTTCTTAGCTTTTCCATCAGCCAACGCCTGGGAGTCTGACCCGACATGACATGTTTCGCACCAAACAGTGCTGTATCAAGGGTCTCCCGAGGTCGCGCGTGTCATCCGACTCTACAGTTTGTATGAGAGAAACAACGTGATTCTTCATATGTTCAAGTCCAATTGATGAATTTGATTTATGCATGGTAGGACTTGGAATAGATATATATTAAATACAGTGCCATAGATCTCTGATTGATCTGTAAACAAACATTTTTGAACTAAACTGTCATTTAAGTCTTGACCTAGAACATTGGTCTTAACATTGAGGGTTTTTGAAGTTTAGCAACATAGGGGGGAAGTTATCAGTGTGGGATACCATTAAGAAATGCAATTTTACTGTTAACCCCAGTTATTAGTAACTAGGTCTCATTTGACCTTTCAATCTGGTTTACTACAGAGTTTTCTTTTTTTTTTTAAATTCTTTATTCATTTTCAAACTTACAATAAGTGTGACATATGTTCAAACAAATTAACAATAAATACATCACTTAATAATCATCATTGGTACAAAACATAAACTCTTATCACCCCCCTTCCCTCCTTTCCTACCATATAATCAAATATCTTATAGAATATGTAATAGTAAAATAACCCCCTCCCCCCCTCACTATTGAACTTGTAAATTTAAGGGAAACAATTTCATCTAAACAGTACAATATTTTGTTAATGGCTCCCACACATCTTGAAATTTCCTGAAACATCTCCGCTGTATTGCAATAAATCTCTCCATTTTATAAACATGACATAAAGAATTCCACCAGAAATTATAATTTAATCTACTCCAATCTTTCCAATTATACGTAATTTGTTGAATGGCAACACCAGTTTTCTATGGAGAGTTCTGAGGCTCTTTCAAGCTGTGAGACCTGGATTTTTATTTATTTATTAGTTTGATAATTATATTGAATTATAACAGTTTATCAAAAAAGAAAATAAATTTACAAAGACCATAACAAGAAAGAATAACCTCATTTCTGAGCTATCAATAGCAAACTATGTTAAAGGATCTTATACAATATCTTTGTACTGGTTCCCAGGCCCTGTGGCAATGAAGTAATGCTTTTAATTTCTTTGGGACTTTTATGTCGTATTTTGCTGTAAGACAAACTAAATTCCAGCAATAAGAAAATTAATAGTGTTCTCATGCTTTTATGATTCTTAATCCAAATGTTATTAGACTATCAAAACAGGTTGCTCATGTGGCAGGATGTGACTTAGTCTAGCATTGAGATCTGAAAACAATGGCGTATATATTCAGCCCGCAGCACTCAAGGTTTTTTTAAACTGCTGACAACCAGCATTGAACATCTGGGTATGTGTGATCACCCAAAAGTTATCTACGTACTTGCCGACATTCAGACTGGTGCCCAGTTAGCTTGGTGAATAAAGATAGGATAGCCTTTTTTTGCTGTCCTTCTAACTTAATCTGCTAACTTGTCCGGGTGTTGAAAAGCCTCCTCTAAATCGCGTCGGGCAAGAGGAAATCCACACATGCGCGGATTTCCTCCTGCCTGAGAGCAGGCAGAAGGGGAGAGGACTGGAGCAGGGCTAGGGCAGGACTGAGGGCGGGGCTAGGGGGTCCAGATTTTATTATAGTAAAATCTGGCAACCCTAGGCGGAGCAATGGGCTTGTCAGGGACATTCCCAAAAATTGTATATATAGCACTCGATATACAACAGTATTTAGTCCACTGGGAACAGCTCCTGGCTAAAGGGGGAAATTCATTATTGTGTGCTACTGTTAAGATGGGCTATTTTTTGCTATTTTTTGCTCATCATGCTATTTTAGCACAAGATCTCATTACATAAAATGGACCCCTGTGCTAAAATAGCACAACCAGTGGTAAAATAAACCGCCTTAACAGTAGCAAACGTTGATAAATTCCCCCTAAACCAGCTAACCGCCAATATTCATTTTGAGCCACTGCTTGAAATTATTACTGATGCTAAAATTAAACATTAATAATTAAAAGTTAGTTGGATCTATGATGAATATCGTGCATTAGCTTCAGTGAAAGCAACCGAGCTCCCGAAGAGCTCTTCTGATGATCCAACATATTAATTTATGACATTTTGATATTCAGGGAATAACTGTTTTACATATGACCTTTATAAAGTAGACTCAAAATAGGCACCTTTTTGCTACTTGGACATGTGTCATTATAAAATAACATGACGGAGCTGTGTCCCTATCTGTCCGTGCACCCACCCTGAGGCAATTTTATAAGAATCAATTTACGGGGTCCTTTTACTAAGCTGTGGCAAAAAGTGAAAGTGGCTTTAGTTATTAACTGCTTCTTTTGTGAAGAAATTCATCCAAAGTGGTTTACAATACATTGAATAGTAATCAGGTACTCTTGGGTATTTTTCCTATCTGTCCTTGTTAGCTCACAATCTAACTATGGTACCTGGGGCATCAAAAAGTTAAGTGACTTGCCCAGAGTCAAAAGGAGCTAGAATTGAACTCGCAACTTCAGGGAGCTGAGGCAGCAATTCTAATCACTAGGCCACTCTTCCCTCCCATCTTTATTCCCATGTGCTAGTCATTTCTACCAAGATCAGCTGAGCCACAGAGCCCTACATTCCTCCCCCTGACAACCCCCACATCCCTCTTACATCCCAACATCCCCGACATCCCCCTATCCCATACCTCCCCCAACATCTCCACCCTCCCACATCCTCCCAACATTTCTGGGCCCCCTCTCACATCCCCAGAAGCCCCCTCCCCTACCTTTGGAACAGCAAATGAGAGGAAGGAAGCTCACTCCCTTCTGCCTACAGAGCTGCTTGCTGCAATGATGGGCCTTTGGCCATCCCATTGCATCCGATGATGGTGATTTTGAGTCAATCAGGGCCTCTGGCCCCTCCCAATGCATCATCGAATACAGTGGGAGGGGTCAAAGGCCCGTCATTGCAGCATATGGCTCTGTAGGCAGGAGAGAGTGAGCTTCCCTTTGGAAGAGCCATTTGTTCTTCCAAAGATACTGGAAGTTCTGGAGATGTTGGGGTAGGTACGGGATTTCAGAGGGATGTTGGGATGTGAAGGGAGATGTGGAGGATATCAGGGGGATGTGGGGAATATCAGGGGGATATTGGGATGTGAAGGAGATATGGGGGATGTCAGGGGAATATCAGAGCTCCATGGCTTAGTTGATCGTGGCAGGGGGAATCACCATCAGCAAAGCTACCAGGAATCCACGAAACCCGCTCAGCTGATTGGAATTCCTTCTGCGGCGATCAGCTAATGGGAAGCCTATGTTTTTTTGGGGTGTGTCACTCTTTTGGCGGTGGGAGGGAGTCATGATCACTGGGGGCTTAAGGGGGGGGGTCATGCCTTAAATCCTCCAGTGGTCTTCTTGTCAGTTTGGACACCTTTGTGGAACTTAGACATAACTCAAACAGGTCTAACTGCCGGCATCTACATTCCCTGTAGGAAAGCTTTGATTATGGCTGGGGTACTTCCAGGTCGAAGCCCACCCATAACACACCTCCCAATACACCCCTTTGCTCTCTGGACGCATCGCAGCTTAGAAATACTGATGCACATCCAGAAAGTTGTTTTTGATTAGCAGCACTTGGACATCCATGCTATTAGGACGTCCAAGTGCCGACTTAGGCTGGTTTTTGGACATTTTAAAGTTTTGATTATGAGACTCATAGCCACACTAACTGATTAGCACAGTTATGCTTGCTCTCCACCACATGACATGCACTCAAAAATATTTTAAATATTTTTTAGCATGTAGTTAGGGCACACCAATTTGGCAGTTACTGAAGGACATTTGAGCATATCCATTTTAAACCACTTTAGACCCGCTTTACCACCCAATGGGGCAGTTAACTTAGATGGGTTATAAAAAAAGTTTGGACAAGTTCCTGGAGGACAGGTTCACAGTCTGCTATTGAGACAGACATAGGGGCAGTCACTACTTGCCCTTGGATTGGTAGTATGGAACGTTGGTACTGTTTGGGTTTCAGCCAGGTACTTGCGATCTAGATTAGCCACTGTGGAAACAGAATACTGGGCTAGATGGACCCAGTATGGCTGTTCTTATGTTCTTAATAAAAGGGTCCTTAACTGTATAAAATGCAGTTGTACATGTTTAAGTCCCTTATAAAATGTCTCCACACATATCTTATAGCTTGAAGGTTACTACCTAAATTTTGTGGTCTGAATTCAGATTCCACACCAGAAGGTCTCTAATCCCTTCAGTGCAGTTCAGTGCAAATGATATACCAGCCTTCCAACATTTTACTGCAGCATATATTCAAGATTTGTATAAATCTGTGAGCAATAAATGTATTATTTTATTAGGTTTATTCCTTAATCAAATATTCATTTATATGGGTTTCATTTCATTATAAAACGGAATTACACAAAGGTGAGCAAAACTGTAGATTTAGTTTAAAGCTTAATCACAGCCTCTGGGGTAATGTTGACTGTATAAAACTGTATAAATGCTATTCCGTAACACTAAAATATGCTTATGAGCCCCTTGTGCATGTTATACTGTTTTACAACCTACCCTGAAATGCATGACTAGCTTAATAAGCAAGCATTTGGAAAGATTTTTTTCCCCACAATGTAAAATAAGATGAAAAATCTCACAAATTCTTGAGACAATGATTATTGAATGACTGTAACTCTCTCAGCCTGATTTGCCTTCCTAAAATAGTGGTTTTCCCTTTATCTAATTAACCCCACTCCCTTTTTACAAAGCCATGTTATGCTTTTTTATTGCTAGCCATGGCGGGATTAACTCCGACGCTCATAGGAATTCTATTATCGTTGGAGTTAATACTGTCACAGCCGGTGAAAAAAAAAGCCTAATGCAGCTTCGTAAAAAGGGGGGGGGGGGGTAATTATTTTATGTTTTATAGAAGGCTTAAGTAGCAAATTAACAGATTGAAAATGATATTTCTTTACCAAGATAAGCTCTCTCTCTCACCAATTAGCACCACTGCAGAATCTACGGTTATATGTTCAGTGTGGCCAAAGAGAACCAAAAGAGAAGTGTCTGATCCAATGTCAATAGAAAATTCTGATTTCATCCTGATTTTATTACATTCCACACATGCATATTGCCTGCTTTTTCATAGGTTTCAGAGCTACATTTGTTGGCTTTGGGATGTTGAAATGTCTAAAGCAAAAAATGAAACCGAGAGGCATTTGAGCCCCCTTCTAATAGCAGGCTGAAAAGGCCCAATATTCCTGTTATTGTCAAAAGCAGCAATGGTTATCCAGCTTCAACATCATTTTTCTGATTTTGTTCTTCTGGATACAACTCAATTGGGCTTCCACAGTCAATACAGTAGGGATTGTAGTAATACAATACAACACAACTTCTTATATCCCGCTATTTTCAACAGGGAATCATTGTGACTTACAGTAAGATGAGTTCACATTTGTGACATAATGTTAGAGATAAGCGAGTTTAACATTGCTAGATTAGATTTAATTATGGTTGTATCCGTGGTCAAAGTGAGGTCTATTATAAATGGTAGACATCAGGCTTTCAAAATGCAGTTAGACTTATATGTAGCATTCAAACTAGCATATCATAATTTATTGTTTTTTTGATTAATTGCTGCAGGGGTGGCTGGTGTTGTATTGAGCTGGTTTGTGGGATTCATAACAAATGGGTCACTGCAGGTCAGTTGACTACGGCAGCTCTCAGTTTTATGACCAGTAGAATAGGGGGTGTCTCAGGGCTTCGCCATCACTAATTTGGTTCAAATTTTGATTTTAGATGTTTAAGATCTTTGGAGGTACCTTATTTTTTGGTATGCCATTAATGTTATTATTTTATTTGCTATGGTGTCTACTGTACAGTATCAGAAGCATATTATTATATGAGAGCATCCTATGAGTGTACACATGGGCGCAATGGAGAGGTTTGAATGTTAACCCAGAAAAGGATAAGATCATGTGGGTGGGAAGATGAAATACAGAATTTCTTCTGATGAACACTACTCTATCAGGTATTAATACTTCCTTAAGTCGCGAGTCAAAGATATTTATTTATTTAAGCATTTATATACCACTTATAGTCTAAGTGGTTTACATTCAGGTACTCAAGAATTTTTTCCTATCTGTCACAGCAGGCTCACACTCTGTCTAATGTACCTGAGGCAATGGGGGATTAAGTGACTTGCCCAGGGTCACAAGGAGCAGTGTGGGATTTGAACCCACAACCTCAGGGTGCTGAGGCTGTGGCTTAGTGTGTGAGTTCCAAACTCATTAGGTTTCAGGTTTCAGGTTTATTTATTTATAAATCTTTATTAATTTTCAATTTGAGAACAGTGCATTAAAATATACATACAATTAACTTCATAGACAGCACTTATAACCTATCAAAGAATACTACAAAATATTTTTTCCCTATCGTCTATAAAGCTTCTAGCTGATGTACATTTTAAAAACAAAGTCATTATTTTACAGCTTAAAAATTAAACCAACTTAGACCTAGACTAACATGATACAGAAGGAAAAAAGGGAAAGAACTACATTGGTTATAAGAAAGAAGGCATTTATGGTAAAGTACAATAGGGAATAGGGGAAAAATATATATGAATTTAAGGCATTTAACTTTTAAGAAAACATAAGATAAAGAAAGAGGAGTGGGATAGAGTTTCACTCTTCGAATGCATCTTTATATTGGAGAGTTTTTAGAGAACTCTTGAATTTGTCTAAAGATGGCATGCTTCTGAAAAAAGGAGTATAATCATATAAAGAAACCGGTATGGAGTATTTTCAAATTGTTTCAATGAATTATGAGTATGCCTCAACCCCACCACTCCACCGCTGTGCTAGCTCTTAACTGCGGCGAGATTTATGTGGCACTTCATCATTGGCCGCTCATAGTCATTTTAAATCTGCTAGTCTTGTTTTTTAATTCTTTTTTTTGTATCTTTTTTATGTGTACCTATAAAACCATCTTAGTTGTAAGAATCAAATGTACTTAATTGTACTTAGCTTTAAGTAGCATAGCTAAATCCAGCCAACGCCGGGGAGGGCATAAAGTTCCATAATTGAGGGGCATATACTGTGAATATTTTGTTGCGTCTTCTATTAATTATTTTTAGGGAAGACACTATGAGTAGGCTTTGATCTATGGATCGCAAAGTTCTTAAGGGGATATGTGGAGTTAGCAATTTATCAAGAAATGCTGGGAGGTTGGTTGGTGAATTTTGAAACAAAGAAGTATAATTTTATAGGTTATACGATATTGTATAGGGAGCCAATGAGCATTACGTAATAGCAGGGTTACCTGATCAAATTTTTAAAAAATTTGGAATAATTTTTATGGATGTATTTTGGTTGGATTAGTTGTAATCGTCTTTTTTGTTTCTGCGTGATGTTTTTATATAGAGAGTTACAGTAATCTAAGTTAGATATAATGAGTGAGTGAATAAGTGTATGAAGCACAGAACCTTTGCAATAGATCTGATCATTCTAAGCTTGTAAAAACAATTTTTGACTACAGAACTGATCTGTTCGCTGTAAGATAATTTTTGGTCTAAGATCATCCCTAGAATTTATATACTTGTGACCATTTGTAGCGGAGTGTCATAAATTTGTACTGATGATTCTGTGGATATGCTTTCTTTCCAAGAGAAGAAGATGACTTTTGATTTTTCTATATTTAAAGCCAGCATATCTTCTGTCAGCCATTGTTCGATTTTTTTCTAATTTCTTGTTTTTTATTTCTTGGATTTGACTGTGGTCTTCAGAATCTATTTGGTGCAAGAGTTGAATGTCGTCTGCATAGGCATTTACTACAACATGGATTTACTAAGGGGAGATCGTGCCAATCCAACCTGATCGGCTTCTTTGACTGGGTGACGAGGAAGCTGGATGTTGGTGAGTCCCTGGACATCGTCTACCTGGATTTCAGCAAAGCATTTGATAGCGTGCCACACCGCAGGTTGCTGAACAAGATGAATTCTTTAGGTTTGGGCGACACTTTAACTAAATGGGTTGGGAACTGGCTTGGAGGTAGGCTTCAGAGGGTGATGGTGAATGGCACTCCCTCCGAGATGTCGGAGGTGATAAGTGGAGTGCCACAGGGCTCCGTCCTGGGCCCGATCTTGTTCAACATCTATATAAGAGACCTGACAGAAGGGCTTTGAGGTAAAATAACATTGTTTGCCGATGATGCCAAACTGTGCAATGTAGTGAGCAAAAGCACAACAGACAAAAAAGCAATGACAGACGATATGGTGCATGACTTACTTCTGCTGGAGCACTGGTCTAGGTCCTGGCAACTCAGTTTCAATGCCAAAAAATGCAAAGTCATGCACCTGGGAAGCCAGAATCCATGCAAGATCTACACCCTAAATGGCGAGATCCTGACAAGAACTGTAGCAGAAAGAGACTTGGGAGTGATTGTCAGGGAAGACATGAAGTCGGCAAACCAAGTGGAGCAAGCTTCATCCAAAGCAAGGCAAATCATAGGTTGCATATGCAGGAGTTTCATCAGCCGTAAACCTGAAGTCATTATGCCACTGTATAGATCCATGGTGAGACCGCACCTGGAGTACTGTGTGCAATTCTGGAGGCCGCATTACCGCAAGGATGTGCTGAGACTGGAGTCGGTCCAGAGGATGGCCACCAGGATGGTCTCGGGACTCAGGGAGCTCCCGTACGAGGAGCGGTTGGGGAATTTGCAGCTCTACTCACTCGAGGAGCGTCGAGAGAGGGGAGATATGATCGAGACATTCAAATATCTCACGGGCCGCATCAAGGTGGAAGAAGACATCTTCTTCTTCAAGGGTCCCGCGGCAACAAGGGGGCATTCGTGGAAAATCAGGGGCGGGAAACTGCACAGTGACACTAGGAAGTTCTTCTTCACTGAAAGGGTGGTTGATCGCTGGAATAGTCTTCCACTTCGGGTTATTGAGGCCACCAGTGTGGCGGATTTTAAGGCCAGATGGGATAGACATGTGGGATCTATCCGCAAAGATAGATAGCGAGGATCACTGGAGTGGGCAGACTTGATGGGCCGTGGCCCTTATCTGCCGTCTATTTCTATGTTATTTCTATGTTATATGGTGTAAAGCCTATGGACTGACTCAGTGTGATTAGCGGAGATAGGAAAATATTGAAAAGTAATGGCGATAATATTGATCCCTGGGGTATTCAGTAGGTAGTACTGACTGGATTGGCAGCAGTGTTATTAAAGTTTACTGTGGATGTTCTTTCTGAAAAATGGATTGAAACCATTTAAGGACCTCTTCTGAAATTCCAATTGAAGATAATCCATTTAACAGTAAGTTGTGATCAATAGTGTCAAAAGCTGCTAAGTCAAGGGAAATTAAGACTACTGATTTATGATGATCTAGGTGATAAAGGATTGTTGTAGTAAGCCCTAAAAGAGAATGTTCTGTTGAATGGTGGGTTCTAAATCCAATTTGGTTAGGATGAAGTGTGTGAGTTATTTCTACGAAATCTGAAATTTGGTGAAATACTAATTTTTCTATAACTTTTGCCAAGAACGGTAGGTTAGCTATTGGACGGTAGTTTGTTACATCATCTGGTGAGTTTTTGTAGTCCTTTATACTTGGTTTAATCAGTGCTTCCTTCCATTGTTTTGGGAGTATACCTGTTTGCAAACTGTTTGATATTCATTTTTGAATAATAGGTCCAATTACAGGAAAGAGATGTTTTAAAACTAATGGTGGTATCAAGTCAGCTGAGGAGCCTTTGGAATTCATTGAATGAAGGAGCCTATTTATATCATTAATTGTTGCGCATTTTGAGACTGGTATACTTTTTGTGAATTCATCATACCGTGTTTAAGCCAAATACGAATTTGTTTTTGTTCTTAAATGTTTTTGTTTTTGTTCTTATTTTTTCAGTTTTTGCGACAAAATAATTTGCGAGTGCAGTAATTTTCAAATTAGTAGTTTGCTTTTGATGGTTTTTGCAATCTGTCAGTGATTTAAGGATAGAAAAGAGGGCAGAAGAGTTATTTGCTTTAAAAATGCATGTTGAATAGTACAGTGGAACCTTGGTTTACGAGCATAATTCGTTCCAGAAGCATGCTTGTAAACCAAATTGCTAGTATATTAAAGCGAATTTCCCCAAAGGAAGTAAGGGAAACTCGCTTGATTGGCTCCCACCCACCCCCCAACCCCCCGAGGCCACCGGTGCTGCTCCACCCCCCAACCCCGCTTGCGAACGACCCCCCCCCACCCGCCCAAACAGAAGCCTTACCCCATCTGGCACTGGCACGCAGCCCACAGGATGTGCTAGTAAACAAAGATCCTTACTGTTGCCTGGGCCTTGAGCATCTGTGCATGCTCAAGGCCTTCTGGCTCTCGCTCTCGATATCTCAGAGAAAGCGAGAACCAGAAGATCTCGGAGAGAGCATGTGCAGATGCTCAAGGCCCAGGCAACAGGAAGGATCTTCGTTCACCGGCACGTCCTGTGGGCTGCATGCTGGTGCCAAATGAGGTAAGGCTTCTGTTCGGGCAGGTGGGCAGGGGGGTGCCGGTGTGAGTGGGGGAGACCGATGCCGGTTCTCAGGGGGGGGAGCGATGCTCATAAATCGAGTTAATGCTCGGTTTGCAAGTCACGATTTGCGAGAATGTTTTGCTTGCTGTGACAGTATTTTTTTTTTTGCTTGATTGATTTTTAGTTTATAAAAATTACTTTGATCTTTATATTTGTTCAAATCTTCCAAAGTGAAAAGTTGTTGGTTGTTTTTTTTTACAATTTAAGACTTTACTGCCAAATTAAGGCATACTTAGCTGTTTCTTACAAAATCAAAGCTTGCATCTCATCCATAATCCACTGTCCTGGGCTGCAACTATCAATAGCTCATTTTTAAGTTTCAATTCACTTCTCCTTAACCATTCATGTGTCCAATGTTGATTCACGAATGGTTCCTGGAGAAACATTTTGTATGTCCCACTGTACTTAGGCATTTGAAACTTGTCATTTCTTCCCTGCTGATCCATTTCCTTTCTATGAGATACATCTCTCCTTCAAATCTAGGAATGTACAGTCTAGGCCAGGGGTCAGCAACCTTTTTAAATTAAAGGACCAATTTATTCTAAAAATTTGACCCAAGATTTATAAAGAGACGCAATGGGTAGAGAAGGTTTTTTTTTTTTTTTTCATTTTCGACATTTAGGGCTCCTTTTACGAAGGCATGTTAGCGGGTTTAACACGCGTGACATTTCATCACGCGCTAACCCCCGCGCTGGACGAAAAACTAACGCCTGCTTAAGATGAGGCGGTAGCGGCTAGTGCGGCTGGTGGTTTAGCACGCACTTTTATGCGCGTTAAACCGCTAGCGCGGCTTTGTAAAAGGAGCCCTTATTTTAACAAAAATATTTAATACATATGAGGACATTTTTTGCCTGCACAGATTAGTTTGTACATGCATTAATTTATAGGTTAATGAACATTATAAAACTAAGGGCTCCTTTTACGAAGGCGCGTTAGGGCCTTAACGCGCGGAATAGCGCACGCTAAATTGCTGCGCGTGCTAGCCACTACCGCCTCCTTTTGAGCAGGTGGTAGATTTTCGGCTAGCGTGCACTATTGTGCGCACTAATCCGGTGCGTGCGCTAAAACGCTTAACGCACCTTCGTAAAAGGAGCTCCAAATGTTAGGTGCCAAAAAACTGAATGCTAAGCTAGGATTCTGTAATGGCAGAGTTGCATACCAAACCTCTTATAGAATAATAGCTTAAGTCCATAATTACATATCAAACTTTAGGTGTGACCACTTATACCATGTCTATGGCTGGCACTTAAATATGGCATTTGGGCAGGTAAATGCAACTATTCTTAGAAGTGCACCCAAGAATAGTCAAAATACTCCCGACACACCCAAAATACTCCCGACTCACTTTAATGCCCTCTCTGCATTTGCGCATGACAGATGTTAGGCGTGCTGTATATAGGAGCATAAGTCTGTTATGCATGCAATGGCAAATTAGTGTCAAAGAGTGATTGTTAATACCAGTAAATGGTATTTATCACCAATTTGGTAATTATGTTATGCACTGAACAGGCCCTATTCTGTAAATGCAAACCCAATTATGTTCCTAATTTTGGGTATCATTCATAGAACAGGTAAAAATTGTGTAAGAACATTTGAACACTACTAGGAATCTTTCTGGGAGCCTTCTTTACAAAGGAGCATAGGTAATTATGTTCCCTTATAAAAATAATAATAATAATAATAATAAATTTATGCACAATAAGTGAAAGATACATCAAATTAATAAAAATGAGTAACAGGATGAAAATGACATAGTTGTTTAATAAACTTATCAAACAAATGTGTTTTTAAAAATTTTCTTAAAACATTATAAGAATCTGTTTGACAAATAAGCAGGCTTAACCAAGCGTTCAGTTTGCCTAGTTGAAAGGCAAATGTCCTATTCAAAAATTTCTTGTAACGTATAAGAGAGGTTGATTATTGGAAATTTTTATAGACACACTACTATTAAATCATTTCCTGTAACAGAAGTATAACTGGTAATTTTTGTAGACATCTAGATAGGGATCATATTTTCCTTAATTGAACTCCATAGGCCTTACTTTACAAAATAGTTCTCAACTGTCTTGACACCAAGGGAGCCTTTGTACCTTTCTGTTAATGCCCTGCTGCCCTTTACTTCTACCCTTATGATGTCCTTGCTCTATAATCACTGTCAAGTTCATCCTGGCAGTTACTGAACTTAATTAAGGTCTCTCTTTCACTAATTCTTTCAGGCTTATTACTTGATGACTTCCCTCTGCCCTTCTAATGGGGATTGTGTGAATTTCTTATGAATGTAAAATGTGCTGACCAACTACTCTCCTTTTGACCTTTATAGCTTAACCTCGTAACTGCCACTTGCCTATTTAAGTTATGTTTGCAAATACAGTAATATAAGGAGGTCCAGTGTATTGTGCCTTATAAATCACAAGCATAGAGTTAAAGGTTTATAAAGCCTTCGAAAGGATTTTTTTTTCTTCATATACTGTACAGTATACCACCTGCAAGCCATCAAAGTGATGTACATTTTATTTATGGGTATTTTATTTATGTGAATGTTTATTAATATCTGATATGCTGCTAAACTTTTTGAGAACACAGAGGATTAAAATTAAAATACATTATAAAATAATATTTAAAAAGCAGAAAAGGAACTTCAAAAAATTGACAGAAAAGACCTTACACAATCAGACAAGAATGCACACACTCAAATATAAGACCTACTCCCCTATGTACCTATTCTTGCGTACATCATCCCCAACAGCGCACTCTCCTCTTCCCTTCTCAAGGAATATCAAAGGCCTGTGTAAAAAATAATGTTTTCAAAAGATTCTTAAAGGCTTTGAAATTAGCCTCTGATGGGTCCTTTTACAGAGGTGCGCCCCTTGGCAGCACACTTTTGTAAAAGCCCGCCTGAATGAATTATTTTGGGGAGGCCATTCCATAGTAGAGGAGCTAACCTAAAGTATACCTTCTCTCTTTTCCTTTCCCATCGAGCTTTGGCCAAATGAGGCATAGTCATTCTGTAGCCTTGAAGAGATCTTAACACTCTGTTGGGTTCATATGGAATAGCCAGTGAATCGTAAATTGGTTGGTATTTAATGTAGTAAGATTTATGTTCTATAATCAAAATCTTGAAATTAGTCCTATAGAGGATTAGTAGTCAATGATAGTGCTTGAATAACGGACTACATGATCAAACTTAAAAGTGTTCCCTAGGACCCTAAATGCCACATTATGTAGTGGAGGGCTCACAATCTGAGTTTGTACCTGAGGCAGTATAGAGTTAAGTGACTTGCCCAAGATCACAAAGAGCTGCAGTGAGATTTGACTTGGAATCTCGTGTATCACAGCCTATAGCTCTAACCATTAAGGTTCTCCTCCTTGAGAGACAGATATTTGCTTTATAGAATGAATACATCTTGATTGAGAAGAACTGGATCATACCCATTATTTTCACTTTATTTGTTGAAATATATGCTCCAAGTTATTTAAGGCATTAGATTGCAGCATGTAGCAGAGCTTTTACCCAGGACAGAGTTGATGAGCCTTAGTTATCAAGTAAGTATTAAGTGCTAAGTGTTGGACATTTTTGTTCTGTAGCCTCAAAAGGAGAGAGTACAACACATTTCAATTGAAAAGTTGGCCACAATTTTGTTTAGATAAACTGACAGATGAACCAGCTAAGTTTTTGAAGTTTGACTATACTCTCATAACCCTCCATCTGCCACCTTTCCCCAAGTTAAATAATATTCTGGAATCTAGTTCTCTGGCCCTGCGTTGACAAAGAACCACTGTGAATAGCATGACCACAACAAAAAAACTTATTCCAAAACACTCTGGCCATACTGTGAATGTGTAAGGTGGCCAGTTTCAATTTATGATCTCTGTTTCTAGTGAGTGTGAACCAGGCCCACACCTTAGGGCATTGTCCAAACTGAGGCAATTCTGAGCAGCTTGATGAAGGACAAGGCACTGCCCATATCCAAAAAGAAGATAGATTATATGCTGCCTACTCCAAGCGATAAGCTTTGGCTTTCCTTAGTCTACTGCATTGAATATTATTAATGGAATTTTCTTTCAGGAACTTGTTCAACTTTTTAATAAATCCAACTGTTCCAACTGCTTTTACTACATCCAGTTTATTGTAAATATATTACATTATAATAGTGACTTCTATTCCGCCTATACCTTGCAGTCCTAGGCAGATTACAAAAGAAGATAACTGAACATTTCCAGGAAAAGTCACAGGATAGGGTGCTAATTACATGGTTGAGAATTTGCTTTTATTATATTACATTATATTTATTATACTTTTATTAATTTCACGTAGCATTTCCTATTCTTTGTAATTTTTGAAAGCATTAAACAACCAATGTTTAACCCTTTCCCCTCACTAATGATTTATAAATATTTTTATCAGCTCTCCTCTCAGCTGTCTCTTCTTCAAACTAAAGAATCCTAACCTCTTTAACTTCTCCTCATAGGAGAATTATTCCTTCCTCTATCTCTTGTTAATGGGTCTTTTCTCTGCCTTTTCTAAATCTGCTGAATATTTTTGGACCCAATATTGGGTGCGACATTAGCCAAATGCGAACAAGAAAGGGACTTGGGGGTCCTGATAGAAAGAACCCTAAAACCATCAGCTCAATGCGCGGCGGCAGCAAAGAAAGCAAACAGGATGTTGGGCATGATTAAAAAGGGGATCACGAGTAGGTCGGAGGACGTCATAATGCCACTTTACAGAGCAATGGTCAGACCACATTTAGAATACTGTGTCCAGCACTGGTCTCCATACCTCAAGAAGGATGTGACTTTACTGGAGAGGGTGCAGAGGTGAGCCACAAAACTAGTCAAAGGTATGGAGAATTTGAGCTACCAAGAACGCCTCAGAAAACTGGGACTGTTCACCCTCGAAAAGAGAAGATTGAGAGGGGATTTGATAGAGACTTTTAAAATATTAAAACGATTTGACAAAATAGACCAGGAAGAAGCATTACTGACATTTTCAGATGTGACACGGACAAGAGGTCATAGCCTGAAACTGTGTGGCAGCAGGTTCAAGACAAATGTCAGGAAGTTCTATTTCACACAGCGAGTGGTGAGCGCTTGGAATGCTCTCCCAGAGGAGCTTGTGGTAGAGACTAGTGTTCAGGGTTTCAAGCGCAAGTTGGATGCACACCTTCTTGCAAATCATATCGGGGGATACGGGAAATCCGGGTCTCCAACAGAAAGCACCTAACTGGGCCTCTGCGTGTGCGGATCGCCGGACTAGATGGACCTAGGTCTGATCCGGTGAAGGCGTTTTTTATGTTCTTATGAGATGCAGCAACCACAAATGTACACAATGCTCTAGGTAGCCCTTCTCGGTACTTTTTCTGATTTCATTATGATGCCAATATTCAGCTAATCGTTGCCAGCTAAATTATCCCCAGATATTCAGTCTAGTTAAGCTATAAAAACTGTGATCTTTTTTACTTTTAGTTTTGTTTTAGTTTTTTAAATTATGCATTTTTTTGTTGGGTTATAAATAAACTAAATAAATAATTTACAGTGCCCTGCTCACCGAAGCTTATATAGGTTCTGGGCGATATTCAGCCTCATGGTACTTCAAGTACCATGAGTACTTTAGTTTCTGTGGTATTTGAAGTACTGCAAGGCATCAACTAGAGGTTATATCAGCCATTTTCTAGTGTATGAAGTCCTGGCAGGAGTGAGTGGGCAATGCTCTTGCTCAGGACCATCAGGACCACTGGACCATCAGGAATTCAGAAAGATAGGCCTGGTAAAGGAAGTGGCCGTGGGGGTGGGGCCTGAACCTATTTGGTAGTAGGGGGTGGGGGGATTGGACCAGAAGGGATTGCAATGGGGGGGGGGGTAAATACTGGAGTGCACAGGAATCTGTACTGGAACCAGTGCTATTTAACTTATTATAAATGATTTTGAAATTGGAATAATGAGTGAGGTGACTAAATTTGCAGATGACACTAAACTGTTCAAAGTTGCTAAAACGCATGCAGATTGTGAAAAATTGCAGGCAGACTTTAGGAAATTGAAAGACTGGGTGTCCAAATAGCAGATGAAATTTAATGTGGATAAATGCAAAGTGATGCATATTGAGAAGAATAACCCATATCATAGCTACCAGATGCTAAGGTCCACCTTGGGGATTAGCACCCAATAAAAAGATCTGGGAGTCATTGTAGACAATACAATTAAACCTTCTTCCCAATGTGAAACGGTGGCCAAGAAAACAAACAAGATGTTAGGAATTATTAAAAAAGGGATGGTTAACAAGACTAAGAATGTTATAATGCCTCTGTATTGCTTCATGGTGCGACCTCACCTGGAGTATGTTAAATTCTGGTCACTTTATCTCAAAAATATATAGCAGAACTAGAAAAGGTTCAAAGAAGAGTGGCCAAGACGATAAAGGGGATGGAACTCCTCTCATATGAGGAAAGGCTAAAAAGGTTAGGGATCTTCAGATTGGAAAAGAGATGGCTGAAGGGAGATATGATTGAAGTCTACAAAATCCTGAGTGGAGAAGAACAGGTACAAGTGGATCGATTTTTCACTCCATCAAAAACTTACAAAGACTAAGGGACACTAAATGAAGTTCCATGGAAATGCTTTAAAAACCAATAATATGAAATATATATTTTTTTCACTCAGAGAATAGTTAAGCTCTGGAACATGTTGCCAGAGGTTATGGTAAGAGCGGTTAACATAACTGGTTTTAAGAAAGGTTTGGACAATTTCCTGGAGGAAAAGTCTATAGTCTGTTATTGAGACAGACATGGGGAAGTCATTGCTTGCCCTAGAGTGGTGGCAAAAGAATGTTGCTACTTTTTGGGATTTTGCCAGGTACTAGTGACCTAGATTGGCCACTGTGAGGACAGGTAATTGGGCTATATGGTCCATTGGTCTGACCCAATAGGCTATTCTTATGTCCTTATGGGCCACTGGAATGTAATTATGCACTGGCCAATATGCAGACCAGTACCTGATTACCTTTACTACATAAAGTTAGGACAGTCTTTATTCTGTCCTAACTTTATGTGGGTTCCTAGCCAGTTAGAAGGCTGAATATCACCACTAACCAGCTAAGTGGCTACTCTGCCAAGCTTTACGTCAATTCTTGCTGGTTAGAGGTTACATAAAGGGCCATTTTCGATATGGCATCTAAATCAGAGTTTAGACATTTTCAGAAGTGCATCCAAAAACCAGGTAGAGAAAATTATTTTTGAAACATAAAAAGGTCTAACTCTTTTTTTTCTAAAATGACCATTTCTAGATGAAAAGGCAACAAAGAAACTCTGAGAATACTACCAAAATAAGAGTCCAACAAAACACAAAAATATTTAACTCTCAAAAGGTATTCACTGGCTACAAACAGTCAAAAATAATCAATAAATATGAGACACTTCAGTATGGGCCTGAATATACAACATTGTTTATTCAGGCCCATACTAAAGTGTCTCTTATTTATTGATTATTTTTGACTGTTTGTAGCCAGTGAATACCTTTTGAGAGTTAAATATAGGGCACTACCAATATTTTTGTGTTTTGTCTATCTTTTTGAGCCTTTAAAAAAAAAAAAATGTTCAAAGGTAAAACGCACAAAGCCCAACCATTGGGATCAATTTTTTGACAGGGCTCCTTTTATGAAGCTGCGTTAGCGGTTTAACGCGCATAATAGCGTGCTCTAATTTGCCAGCCGCGCTAGCTGCTACTGCCTCCTCTTGAGCAGGCGGTGGTTTTTCGGCTAGCGAGGGGGTTAACGCGTGCTAAAAATATGCTTGCGCTAAAGCCGCTAACACGGCTTCGTAAAAGGAGCCCTAGATGTGCTGTATTTATAGTTTATTACTTATATTCTGCCTTTATACAAATCAGATTACAACAGTACAAAACCTTTAAGTATTTATTTTTTTATTTATAACATTTCTAACCCACTTAGTCCTAAGCGATTTACAAAAATACATACGAGTTACATACATAGTTATCAAACAACATATTTTATCAAACAGAGTTCTATACTGGCATCTAATAAATAAACTGAGTGCCCTTGAGATGGGACTGGGTCAGGAACTGGTTGGGTGGAAAGCAACAGAGGGTAGTGGTTAATGGAGATTGCTCTGAGGAAAGGGATGTTGCCAGTGGTGTGCCTCAAGGTTCGGTTCTTGGGCCTGTTCTTTAACATTTTTGTATGTGAAATTGCTAAAGGGTTGTCAGGTAAGATCTGCCTCTTTGTGGATGATACCAAAATATGCAATAGAGTAGACACCCCTGATGGTGTGAATATAACATGAGGAAGGACCTAGTGAAGCTTTAAGCATGGTCTAAGATTTGGCAGCTAAGATTTAATGTTAAGAAATGCAAGGCGATGCATTTGGGCTGCAAAAACACAAAGGGAACAGTACAGTTTAGGGGGTGAAGAACTTTTATGCACAACAGAGAAGCCGGACTTGGGTGTGATAATGTGGCCAAACAGGCTGAAAAGAACATAAGAACATAAGAAGTTGCCTCCACTGGGTCAGACCGAGGTCCATCTCGCCCAGCGGTCCGCTCCCGCGGCGGCCCATCAGGTCTGCGACCTGTGAAGTGGTTTCTGACCACTTCTATAACCTACCTCAAGTTCTATCTGTACCCCTCTATCCCCTTATCCTCCAGGAACCTATCCAAACCCTTCTTGAATCCTTGTACAGAGTTCTGGCCTATCACTTCCTCCGGAAGCGCGTTCCATGTGTCTACCACCCTCTGTGTAAAAAAGAATTTTCTAGCATTTGTTCTAAACCTGTCCCCTTTCAATTTCTCCGAGTGACCCCTAGTGCTTGTGGCTCCTCTCAGTTTGAAGAATCTGTCCTTATTTACTCTCTCTATGCCCCTAAGGATTTTGAAGGTTTCTATCATGTCCCCTCTAAGTCTCCTCTTCTCCAGGGAGAACATCCCCAGCATTTTTAACCTGTCAGCGTATGGAAAATTTTCCATACCTTTTATCAGCTTAGTCGCCCTCCTCTGCACTCCCCTATCAGTGAAGGCAAAAGCTAGAAGGATATTAGAGTGCATAGGGAGAGGCATGGCTAGTAGAAAAAAAGGAGGTATTGATGCCCCTATATAAGACTGGAGACCGCACCTTCAAAAAGATATAAACAAGATGGAATCGGTCCAGAGGAAGGTGACTAAAATGGACAGACTTAAAGATCTCAAGATGCATACTTTGAAGGAAAGGCGGGATAGGGGAGATATCCAATCCAATCCCTCGTACTGAGTCTACTTGACTACTGTAACATCGCCTATTTAGCAATTTCCCAAAAGAACATGCAGCGTTTACAATTGATGCAAAATGCAGCGGTCAAACTGATCTTTGGGCTGAGGAAGTTTGACCACGTGACACCCTACTACCGGCAGCTGCGTTGGCTGCCAATGGAGGCGCGCGTAAAGTTTAAATTTGCCTGCTTCTGCTTCAAAGCACTACACGGACTTGCCCCTAAATATATAACTGACCTTTTCGTCTTCTCAGCCAACAGACACAAGAGAAGCTCACATTCCAACTTCGTTTCCCCCCAGTGAGAGGTTGTAAACTGAAAAAATACCATGAACATCTTCTCTCGCACCAAGCAGCATCATGGGTAAAGACCTAGAATTGCTTTCGCCCACTACTTATGAGGAATTTAGGAAACGTCTGAAAACACACCTGTTCCTAAAGTATCTAGACAACTGATCCTCTCTTCTCTCTCCCCTCTATAGCGATTAACTTGTTCTATTGATCACTCTCTCCTCAAAAATGGATTTCCTGTCCTATTAACCCTCTTTCTTCCTCCCCTCTTAAAGTCAATCAATTTGTACCTTTGCTTAATCTTTGTAAACCGCATAGAACTTCACGGTATTGCGGTATATAAGCTATTATTATTATTATTATTATATGATATATACATTTAAATACCTATAAGGTATAAATGTGTATGAGGCAAATCTGTCATTTGAAAGGAAGCTCCTGAATGAGAGGACATAGGATGAATTTAAGAGGTGATGAGCTCAGGCATGTGGGATTTCTTAGAGAGGAGGAAATAGTGGATACTGTGGATTGGCAGACTGGATGATTCATTTGGCCTTTATCTGCCATCATGGTTCTATACTTCTCTGTTGATATTTGAGCAGTATCTCTTATCAGCTGATTTTATACCACAGTTAGTATCACATGTGTAAGAGATGCATATGTACCAAAGGGGGACTTGTGAATCTTTACCTTGGAACCACAAAAACGTTAATGCTGCCTTCATTGCAGTAAGATGCATTGGCACGTACCTAGGAGGTAGTCATTAACATGGGTGGATCTGGGTAGAGATTGTGCAGGACACTGAATTGTGTATACAGATTATGATACTTTAATCTGTATGTGTTCTTTATCCATTAGGTACGAGTATTTTTTCCAGCTCTATGGCTGGTATAAGTGATTGTGCCAAGATTGGCAATATAGCAAATTTTAAATAAACAATATAGGTGTGTTTTTGACCTATTACATTACATTGATGTCTTCTATCCCGCCAATACCTTTCAGTTCTAGGCGGTTTACAACAAGAAATTAGCCTGGGCATTCACAAGGAGATTACAAGATTGATAGCTATAGTATGCATCGCTTTATTATTATCTAAAGTAGGTGCCTTCTTTTCTATATAGAGCAGGCTGCAAAAAAGGCATCTAGGGTAGGAACACAGAAAAATAATGACTACTTTTATGTGGTATTCAAGTAGGCATTCTTAATAAAACTACATCAGACCCATTTTCATCAGATTATGGTATCCCACAGGGTTGGATTTTATCTCCCTTACTTTTCAATATTTTTCTTGCACCCCTTTTAACATTGGGGAAATCCATTGGCTTTACAATGTTTGCCTATGCAGACGATTTGCAATTAATTCATCCAATAGAATTAAGTGACTTAACTGAAATAAATATCATCAATAAAAAATTGGAAAAAAATCAACACTTAGTTAGACCTACATATGTTCTCTTTAAACACTGAAAAGTCTAAATTAATGATCTTTCCTAACAAAGATGGAATTTCCCTATTATCTCCCATTACATTCAAAACTCAATCTCTTCAAGTTGTGTCATCCTTAAAATTACTTGGCATTATTTTTGACAGTAAACTCAATTATCATCTCCATATCAGTACAGTTGTTCAGTGCTGTTTTCAACTGCTAAGAATGATTAGATCTATATCCAAAGTGTTAGAGCCTACTTCCCTAAATATCTTGATCCATTTCCTTGTGACTTCCTGCATTGATTACTGTAATGCGCTCTATAAGGGCATAACTAAAAAAGAAATAAGACTCCAAATTATACAGAACACTGCAGTGAAGATCATATTCAATTCAAAGAAATTTGATCATGTTACAAGCATCCTTTATAAAGCACATTGGCTTCCGGTTGAACATAGAATCACATATAAAATTATTTTACTGACTTATAAAACTAGACAAAATAGTCAAACAGGATTTATTAATAACCTGCTTATTCCCTATAGTTCATCTAAGTCTTTAAGATCTGTGTCTAAAAATTTGCTATCTGTCCCATCTTTGAAGTTTATTAATACAATGAGGTCAACCATTTTTTCTGTCACTGCGCCATCTCTTTGGAATAATATTCTTGTCCACTTACGGGAAGAGTCAAATCTTAATCATTTTAAAACAAAACTAAAAACATTTCTTTTCCTTGATGCTTTCGAGACCTAAATGCCCTTTTTAGGGCTACGTAGTTTTAATCAATTATTATTATTATTTTTTTTTTACACCCTCCCTTTTGTTCTTTCCCTATATGTTCTTTTTCTTACTTGATAAATTGTAGTTCTGTCCTTCCTCCCTCTTGTTTCTGTTTGTTTTTTGAATTGTTTTTAATGTTTTAAATTATGACTGTTGTTTCCAAAGGATGTATAGTTACCCCATATATGTTTTTTAACATAATGTTCACCGCCTAGAAGGTTGATTGGGCGGTTTATAACATTTCTGAATAAACTTGAAACTTACAAAAATAAGAGTCTTTTAATAAAGTTGTAGTGAAAACTGTCCTTAAGACACTCTTAAGCAGGTCTTTCCCATGCACTATAGCCACTTTTTCCGTGACCTGAAAATGGCTGATTTTTTTTATTTCCAGGATTAATGGTCATGCACTAATGTTGCCATCAGCATGTGGGTCCCACCAGCCATTTTGTAGGTGGTAACAATTCGCATGCTAATCAGTTAGTTCACAGGAATGCCCGCACATTAACTCAATAGCATAGCCACATCCACTGTCTACTCCCCCCTCCCCCCAACATACCCTTCAGTGGAAAAAAGAAGAATTTATGAATCATGATATTGCGATCAAATCAAATTTTAAAATAAACTTGAAACTTATGTGCAGATTATGTACAGATATTTCAAACTTACTGCTGGGGCTTCAGCATGCCTCGTTTTAAGCCCTTTAAAATGTGGTATGTATTAATGCTTACTGTCATTTTATATAAGGGTCCCATAGTATGAGTGGAACAAGAGTAGATTTGCAAGATATATAAATATTTTATAAAGTACATGTATACACATGTACACACATTGAGCACAATTCTGTAATGACACATCTATTTTTAGGTGCCTAGACCTTGCCTTTTTCTTATTGGCTGAAATGGCTTACTTTGCTATCAAGTCTTAAATAGATATACTAGTACATAATTCACAGCTCATGACCCGTTCTCCATTGAATGTGCTCATGGTTCTCTTACAAACGAATGTAAAGACTCTGTGTCACCTTGCCACTGTATGGTGATTTTGCTCCACGCTATTTTTTATTAGGAAAAAGTCTGCCAAAGCAATTACTGAAATTGAGGCCCACCATATCTTTAGTAATGTAGTGTAATTATTATATTTGTTTCTCATATTTTTAAACAGGCTTTACCAATGGAGCCTAACAATGAAAAACAAAAGTTATGTAAGGTATAAACACGCAGAAGGAGAAGTCTCTCTGTGATCATAAAATGATGTTATTTTCTGTTCAGCAGCTCATGTTACTGCTGTTCATGCTAATTAATTAAAGGAGCTGTTGCTGTAATGTGCAAACAGGGAACCTGAGAAACTGAGAGGGCTTTTAGGTCTCTGAGTGAAGTTAAGTCAATCTGGGTGCGGGCAATCAAATATAATGAAATCACTTGTCAGTGCTAAGCTTGCAAAAACTGTGAAGTTTGACTAGGGAGTAAAAGGATTATAATTAGATTTCCAATAGGATAATAACTAAATGGCAGAAAGCAGTAAAGAGAAAATATTACTTTGTCTGCTAATGGTGCTGCTGTTCAGTTTAGTTTTTATCAACGCACTTGTAAGTTGTGCTAATTTAATTTGCTTTTCTCAGCAAAAAAACACTGCTCAAATGGTACTTGAATGTCATTTGCAAACCTCATTGATCTGAAGGTGCACTTAATGACACCCTGTATGTTTATTTTATGTGGAATGGAGACTGGTTGATAAAATGGTTAATGCACTGTCTTCTTTGCTTACAACTGAGTTATGGATATGGGCAGACGTTAGTACACATGCATCACTGTTTCCTGTTTCTTCCTACGGCAAATGGTTATCTCTATTGGTACAATTATTGATTTATTCATTGATTGCTTGCAAAAGCTTTTATAGTGGGTGGTTCTTTGGGCTGACGGTGGCAGGTAAATGGGAGGACTTGCAAATATACCTTGCATAAAAATCTACTTGCATTAGTAGCCATAAACCAAATGTAGCCATGGGGGGAGGGGAGAGTTAAATTCTAGATAACAATTATTTACATATCCTGCTTCTCCAAGACAATGAATACCCATATATATTACAAAGGATCCATCATGTATATGATTTAGTACCAGAATACTTTACAGTTAAGGAGAAGTAGCCTAATAGCAAGAGCAGCAGGCTAAGAACCAAGGAAGCCAGAGTTTAAACCCCACTGATACTCCTTGTGAGCTTGGGTAAGTCACTAAGGGGCTCATTTTCAAAGCATTTAGACATTCAAAAGTCTCATAGTAATCTATGGTATTTTGTGAATCTAAGTGCTTTGAAAATGAGCCCCTTAGTTACTTAACCCTCCATGTCTCTCAAACCTCCATGCAAACTCTCCAAGAACATGGAAAAACTTGCTGTATCTGAATGTAACACACCTCTAACCATTGCAATAGGTGTGAGCAAAATCAAAATAAAACTTATTGGTGAACTGCACTGAACGGTGGTCTGGAGAAAGTCAGGTGCATTTCACTTGAAAAAATGTTCTTAAATAGAAAAGCACTTGGCTTCAGTATTTACTTTCCAATTCTAAGATCTCCACACGTAGTAGACCTCAGTACAAAAAAAAAAAAAAAGAACCATGGCCTTTCAAACGAGATTGTACTCACTAGAGCTGAATGTAAAACTTTGCATGCAGTGTCTTAAGTCATATAAGCAAGAATTTTAGGTAGAAAAATAATTCTAGTTGATAGAATCATACATTATTGATCAAGGTGATGTGGCACTGAGTGTAGTAATTCATGTTGTATTACAGACTGGAGTGGAAGAACAGCATGATGGTTAGAGCTGCATGCTGGTTCAAATCTCACCACAGTTCCTTGGTATCTTGGGTAAGTTGCTTAATCATCCATTATCTCAGGCACAAACACAGATTGTGAGCTCTCCAGGGACACAAAAATACCTACTGTACCTATATATAAGCTATATAAGAAATTAACCCCCATTTTACTAAGCTGTAGAATAGGGGTAGGGAACTCCGGTCCTTGAGAGCCGTATTCCAGTCGGGTTTTCAGGATTTCCCCAATGAATATGCATTGAAAGCAGTGCATGCACATAGATCTCATGCATTTACATTGGAGAAATACGGCTCTCGAGGACCGGAGTTCCCTACCCCTGCTGTAGAGGTTTCCACTGCAGTCTCCAACGCTCATACAATTCCTATGACTGTCAGAGCATTTAGCACTCTGGGCTGCAGTAGAAATCTCTACCACAGCTCAGTAAAAGAGGGCCTAAATTCAAAAAGTCATTCTACGACAATGGAATCTTGAAAGTTGAAAATTGTAAGCAGGGTAGTAAATTGCATTAATCTAGCTATTAATCCAAGCCAATGCTCTGGCAATGCTGTCAAAATGCAAGAGAATGTAAGGATGGAGTACTCCATTGCAGAATAATGGTTTCTGCATCAGTGCTTTGCAAGCCAATTCTACAATATCCCCTAGCCAGTGTGATTTTCCAGGTATCCACAATAAATATGCATCAGATGAATTTGCAAGGGATCGAGGCATTGTCTATTAGTCTATCTTATGCACATTCACTGTGAATAGCCTGGAAACACCAGTTTGCTTAGGATATTCCAGGGCCAGTGCAACAACTTTTAGTCATAAATATGCCCACAGAAATCTGGTCCTTCAAAATAATGTTTGGCACAACATTTGTTAGCTTTGTTGGTTCTGGAGTTGACAAATCTTCTTTGCAAACATTTCTTGAATATCAATTTGCCTGTTAGCAAGAAGAATCACTTGACATGTTGAAAGGCAAAGCTGAAACTAATTAACAACACTAATTATTTTAGTAAATAGGGGGGGTTTTTATCCGCTCTCATGATAAAAATATCCTACTCTGTTCAGTTGCCTCTTTCTGTTGCTGTGTTTTCATTCTTATTTATTTATCTTTACCATCATAAGTGCCAGCTTTGTGAGTGTGGTCGGAGTTTAGCAGCCGCCAAGACTGAGAAAGCCCCTTCAGTGTGTCCATGGAGAAGTAATTTGTGTTGTGTGTGGAAATCATTTAAAAATGCTGGCTTACCATTGCCCTCTACATTGTTCCCAAAAATGCTTGAACTCTCACAGTTTTGTTTAGTACCATGCTTCTTGGTAAATGTGGAACACTACTCTTAAAGCAATGGTAAATGTCCCAAACATCAACAAAAATGTCAGTAAAGTGAAGCCTACTTGAATGGTTAGACTAGAACTAGATAGAACAGTGTCCTATGAACTAGGAAAGCCAGGGTCAAGATCCACTGATGCTCTGTATGACTTTGTGCAAGTCACTTAACCCTATATACAGTACAGTGGTGCCTCGCATAACGGACGCCTCGCACAGCGAACGCTGCGCATAAGGAACTTTTTGTCTTGCTCCCTATAACGAACTTCGTTTCACACAACGAAGTCGCCCGAGGGGCCCGGGGGGGGGGCGGAACTACTCTCGCCGCTTCCTAATGTGAGCCGGGAACAGCAGCACCCTCCTGTCTGAATGCAGTGCTCCATCATCTCCCTCCACCTTACCTTAGATACCGAGTTTTCCGGCTTTCTTTTTCGGCCAGCCACACACTTTCAAAGAGCAGCACATGCGCGCATGCTCTGTTGTTCAATCTTCTCCTCTGACGCAACCGGAAACCGGAAGTTGCAGGAGAGGAGAACATTGATCAACTCCAGCAGCTGCGCGTGCACAGCTTTTTGAAATCGTGCGGCTGGGTGAAAAAGAAAGCTGGCAAACTCTGCATATAAGGTGAGGTGGAGGGAGGGAAATGTAGGGCTGCAGAACGAATTATTTTGTTTTACATGTATTCTTATGGGACAACAGGGCTGCAGAACGAATTATTTTGTTTTACATGTATTCTTATGGGAAAACGCGTTTCACACAACGAACTTTTCGCATAACAAACTTGCTCCTGGAACGAATTAAGTTCGTTGTGTGAGGCACCACTGTATATGCTAAGCCCTCTGCAGATGGAAATATGTACTGCACATGAATGTAACTCACCTTGAGCTACCACTGGCATGTGTGAGCTAGATTCAAATAAATAATAGTTTAGATTGTGTGCTAGAAAAATTAGCAAAAAAGTGTTAGTGAAAAAGTTATATTGGACTAACATTTCTGACTAACTTTGAAAAGCTATGCTCCATTCATCAAGATGAAATCTAACAGGAGTTAGGTATAGTAGTAATATTTGTCATCAAAACTGTAAACAGCTAAGGATACAGAGATAATAAAACTGAAGACGACAAATAAAAGTACGTTTGAAAAATTGCTTACAAATGTATTCATTCCATACTATACCTTGCATTGCTGCACTGTCATGTTGGGTCCCATTGTGTTCTGTTTCCATCTCTGGGATTCCAGCATCTGAAAACATGACACTCAGGATTAATAAATGCCTGATGGTATTTTGATAGGTGCAGATTTACAGGGTGAAGGGCAATTCAATAACTGGGCATATGCAGTTATGCATGCCTTACACATAGAAGCTCACGGTGTGCTACTTTATAAAGAGGGCCTATCCACCACTTTGACAAAGGTGCGATATGCTTTTTAGCGTGCGCTAAATATTAGCACACGCTGAACTCTAACGCATGCATGTCATCCTATAGACATACTAGTGTTTAGCGTGCACATTGATTTAGGGTGCGCTAAATGTGCACTAAAGTTTTGTACCTCGGGAGTTGTATAATTATAAGTACTATTACCTTTGCATGGCATACTTAGGTGCCCTTTTATGTCTGCTATTCACCTAGGCCCCAATTCTGTAAACGGCACCTAAAACATAGGCACCGAGGAACGTGGCACACAGCGAATGTTAAGCATGAGTTCGGTGCCATTTATAGAATCGCATCTAGCGGTGCCTAAATTGGACTTAGGCGCCAGAAGGCATCAAAACTTTAGGTGTTCCTTATTTATGCCAGAGTTTTCTTGGCCTAACTACTGGTGCTTAAATTAGGCACCTACTGTAAGTCCAATTTAGGTGCCTACACATAAAACATGACTACGATCCGCCCATTAACCATGCCCACTTTCTGGTAGGCGCCTTGGCCTAGGCGCCTAGCTGAAAGTGGTAGGCTCCTATTGAGTTGGGTGCCTAGAAAGCATTTAATTTTAAGTCAATTATGAGTTGCTAATGGCTTGTTATTGGCGCCCATGAAGCTTTTTAAATAATTTAGACACCTTTTTAAATAATTTAGACACCTAGATTGGCTACTTAAATTTAAGTGTATTTTATAAAATCTTGGCCCTAGTGTAAATGGTTACACCTAAATTTAAGCTCATGCTAGTATAATAGCATGCTATAGAATTAGCATTGGTGCACCTAGCTGGAGACCCCAAGTTATAGAATTGCCCTACATGTGTGAATGGGTATTAGTTCATTTTCATTTAGTACAAATTATTTGGTTTAGGCTTAAGATCATGCTGTATTACAAATGCCATACACTAAAACCAAAGAGGGTAATATAAAGCCCATGGGAGTAAGCAGATTGTTAAGCCGCTCACAGCCGAAGATGGAACAAATCATGGATTTTCACATCTGTGGCTACTGGAATTCAATATCAAGGTATGTGACAGCCTAAAAGTTAACTCATCCATGATTGTATTCACTTTCTGAAGGGAGAGGCCAATAACTGATGTTGTTTCAAAGTGGTGCTGATTAATCCAAAGCCACTGACATTTTCAAGTACAAAAAGTACATCAAAATGGTATTGGCCTCAGGTCAGCTAGTGTCATTCTGAAAAATAATAATGGTACAGCAGGATTGGCTGACAATCTTTCCTCTACTCTAAGGAGAACTTAAGAGAGTTTCTGAAGGGTCTACAAAGAGTAGAAAAGAGCCCATGGTGGGCTCTTAAAAATCATGTGTGTTTAAATAAATGGCAGTGCAAAATAAAACAAAAATAAATTGCATTTCATTTGTGTATATTTACAGCATATCACCCACATCTCCATGCAGTGCTGGGCTCTGGCCAGCTCTTCAGGTCAGGGAAGTCACCCACCCGACACCAGGGCTCACAAGGAAAAAATGATTTTTGCAATGCAATGATGGTGGTTACAGTCCTTCACAGACTCACAATTCACTTGGGCATAACCGGGGCTGGATAAATCCGGTAGGCTGCAGGATGGGCAACTTTGGGGCTTCATTAATCACACTCAAACTCTTCACTATCGGATAAATGACAGCTCAGTCCAAGGCATGAGTGAACCAAACTGGAACTTTATTTAAAGTTGATTATAGAACAGCCTTTGAACTATTTATACTCACTCTGTGAAAGGGCAGATATTCTGGTTCCATCAAAAGATTTTCTCCATCACCTATTTACAGCTTCTTCAGTAAAACAGCAAACAATTTGGCTCTATCAATAGATTTTCCCCGTCTCTTCCTTTAGTCTCCACTATTTACATCAGGGGTGCCCAACGCTTCGATCGCGATCGACCAGTAGCTCAGGAAGGCAACGTGAGTCGATCGCGGAGCCTATCCCGGGCTCTGTGATAGACTCGTGTTGCCGTCCTGATCTACGGGCCGATCAGCCTTCCTTTCCAGTGTTCTCCCTAGGGCCTTTTAGCTGGGCAATCCGCCCAGCTGTCATCTGCCGCTGCTGAACAAAAAACCGGCTTGGAGATTTCAGCCCGTAGCGAACTTATGCTCCGGGCTCTAACGTGTGCGTGCTGGCTTCTCTTCTCTTCCCTCCGAAACCGGAAGTTATGTCCGGGGGGGGGGGGTGGAGGGAGAAGGGAAGCCGGCACGTACATGTTGAGAGCCCTGAAGCAAGCGTTCGCTACGGGCTAATGCGGGAGACAGGTTAGTGAAGCATTTGTTCTTCTTCCTGCTGGGTCCTGCCTACTTTCTGTTTCCGCGAAGGCAGGACCCGGCAGCATTTCCCCCAATAGGTTGATCACGATCTTGGGCTGATCAGCCTTCCTCTTCCCGACGGAAGAATTGACGTTGGGGAGAGGAATGCTGGTTGGCCGAAGCAGGGAGAGCTTGGGGCCTGTTATTGGTGGCATTTGGGTCCTGGTCCCCGATGGTAATGGCAGTGGCAGTGGCTTGGGGGAGGGCAGGGAGAAAGAAAGAAAAAGGGCAGGCAGGGAGACAGAAGGAAAGAAGAGAAACAGAAAAAAAATGAAAGGGAGGCAGAGAGAAAGAAAGGGCAGGGAAGAGGAAGGAAAAGTTGGGGGAAGGAATGAGGTCTGGAGGAGAGGAAGCATACAGGCTAAAAGAAGGGAAGAAAGATTGTATGCACAGTCAGAAGAAGAAAGTGCAACCAGAGACTCATGAAATCACCAGACAAGGTAGGGAAAATGATTTTATTTTAAATTTAGTGATCAAAATGTGTCTGAATTTGTATCTGCAGTCTATATTTTACACTAAGGTTCCCTTTTACTAAACCGCAATAGAGGTTTTTAGCGCAGGGAGCCTAGGAGTGTCGAGAGCAGTGCTGGGCATTCAGCGCAGCTCCCTGCACTAAAAACTGCTAACGTGGTTTAGTAAAAAGGGAGGGGGTATATTTGTCTATTTTTGTATGGTTGTTACTGAGGTGATAGTGCATAGAGTCATCTGCTTTGACCTCTTTGAAAACCCTGGAATAGGAATGATGATTAACATTTTCTATGCGTACAGTGTGCGTTGTGTTTTTTTAAAATTTTATTTTGTTGGTAGATCATTTTGACTTGGTCATTTAAAAAGTAGCTCGCAAGCCCAAAAAGTGTGGGCACCCCTGATTTACATAGTCTTGTCAGTTCCCTCCCAAATTACTCTGAGAGTTTCCCTTAGTCTTGGGCTTTGGCGGGAGAAAGGAACAACCAAAAATCCAGAATCACACTCCCTCAATGGAGTAGTAAGGTGGGAGGGGCAGGGGTAGTGGACCACCCAGGCATCATCTTCAAGGGGGGTGACGGAACCTTTCATCCTCTCCGCCCCCCCCCCCCAAAACCTCTTTAAATCATCGCTGTCGTGAATAACATCTTCCACTTGCAGCTTGCTCTGGTGTTGGCTCCCTTCTGACATCATTTCCTGGTTGTGGGACCAGGACGTGACATCAGAAGGGAGCCGACACCGCGTGAGTAGTAAGTGGAAGATGCTGCTCTCACCGTGAACATTTCAAGAGGTACGCGGGGGCAGGGTGGAGTCCAAGTGACGGGGAAGAAGGGGTGAAAGGCACAGTGATGCTGGGTACCACAGCTCCGGGCGCCAACCTCCCTCCCTACGCCACTGCATTCCCTCCTTCTCTTTTATAATTTCTCCCTCCCTCCTGGAAAAAGGGTCTTCACCTCCTCCCACAAAGCTTCTCTAGCCACAGTCAAGATTCAGTGACCACCTGAAAAATCCTCCACCACTGCTTTTACCAAAGAAACATTTTTCAGTGGAGGGAGGTTCATTCACCCCCATCTAAAGAACCTCTGCCCTCAAAGAACACCATCTTATATCCCTCTCTTTCTTCACAGTTGGAGTATAACACATGTCACCTACACATTGCTGTTTTTGGAAATCTATCATTTGTAAGTACCCATTTTCATTTACACCTTTGTTACCCATACTCAGACATTGTTCAAATAACTTATTCTCTCTTATTTCACCTCTCCCAGGCTCTCTTCCCATTAAAGGATTCTCGGAACATACATTAACCAGATTTCATTGTTACTTCTTATTTCACCTCTCCCAGGTTCCTTTTCCTTCAAGAAAACTTGGATCTCACTCCCGTTTTATCACATCACAATTTTTCTAACCTTTCCTCCCTTAGTGGAACACTATTTTACTCCCCCTCTTGGGCAAGACATGGCACCCTACTCCCAGGATCCATTCTCAGAAAGTGATACATTACCTCCCAACCCACCTTTGTATGGGCACTAGGGAACCTCCCAACCCACACTCCCAAGTGGGTTCTAACTCAACATAATTATTCTTCAATTTCCATTTTACCATGGATATCATCACCTCCTCCTCACATCAGAAGATATGCACCCATCTCCTACTCACATCATCATTGTTTCTTTATTTGATTTAAAGAAATACATCGCGTTGATGTTCTCCAACATCCTCAGCATATTAAATTTTCCCATTAATGCAATATTTCATCACATTAACACAACCACAGTTTTGTCACATTCTACAAATTTTCCCCATGCTACACCAGGACATTTCACACAAATGTTCCAATAAAACTATTTAACCTTTATTTTACACGTGGAGGGGCATAATCAAAAAAAGCGTCTAAGTCCCCTTTTGGCCTGTCCTTAAACGTTCAATGCAGAAGCAGGGAAAGTGTCCATAACCAAACCAAATGTCCTTGTTTTGATTATGGCCTTCCTCTGCCTAAACGTCCAATCACCACTACGTCTAAAAGTACACCCACACCACGTTTACACTTTTCAGTCATAATGAAACAAAAAAATGCCTAAGCCACAGAAGGGCTTTTAGGCGAAGGAGGAGCCAGTCTTTCGCCTAAAAGCTGGATTCTGTAATCGGTATCTGTCAAAAGCCCAAGCCTTCCTGCAATGTCGAACCGCGACCCCCCCCCCCCCCCGACAACATCAGGGCAAGAGGGAGCTCAAGCCCTCTTGCCCCGGCCAACCGTGGCACCCTCGACATATCGGGGCAAGAGGGAGCCCAAGCCCTTTTGCCCCGCCGATTAACATCGGGCCAGGAGAGAGAGCAAGCTCTCCTGGCCCCGGTGACCCCCACCCCCGCCGCTACTCGATAGGGCCAGGAGGGAGCCCAAGCCCTCCTGGCCCTGGCGGCCCCCCCCCCCGTCGCTACTCGTTCGGGCCAGGAGGGAGCCCAAACCCTCCTGGCCCCGGCGACCCCCTACCCCCACCCCGCACTACATTACAGGCAGGAGGGATCCCAGGCCCTCCTGACCTCGATGCAACCCCCCTCCCCCCAATGACCGCTCCCCCAGAACCCCCAATCACCCCCCCCAGCCGACCCGCGACCCCCGGATGACCCCCCCCAACCCCCACCCCCCTTCCCCGTGCCTTGTTTCAGGTGGCCGGACAGATGGGTGCCAAACCCGCCTGTCCGGCAGGCAGCCAATGGCAGAATGGAGCCGGATTGGCCAAGCCGTCCCAAAGCCCCGCCCACAAGTGCCTCAGATGCGATGGGACCAGGAGGGAGCCCAAGCTCTCCTGGCCTGGTGACACCCACTACTCCCCATCCCCACTAAAATACGGGCAGGAGGGATCCCAGGCCCTCCTGCCCTCGATGCACCCCCCCCCCCTTGCCGACCCCCTCAATCTCCCCCAATCCCCCATACCTTTAAATCGTTGGCCGGACGGACGGGTGCCAAGCCCATCCGTCCGGCAGGCCATTGAATGGCTGGCCTTAGGGCCTGATTGGCCCAGGTGGCTCAAACCCCACCCACAGGTGGGGCCTGAGGCGCCTGGGCCAACAGGAATAGACCCAGTAGGCTTAGGCCCCTCCTGTGGGTGGGGCCTTAGGCACATAGGGGAAGCCACTGCTTACCCTGTATTAGTAGCATGGAATATTGCTACACCTTGGGTTTTGGCCAGGTACTAGTGACCTGGATTGGCCACTGTGAGAACAGGCTACTGGGCTTGATGGACCATTGGTCTGACCCAGAAAGGCTATTCTTATGTTCTTATGTCTGAGTGGTAGTCACTGATGATTATGCCCCTCCACGTGTAAAATAAAGGAAAGGAATGGAACGGAAAGATGTTAGTGACTTTCAATTGAAAGCAGGCCGACAATTTATTCTAACATGGGAACCCTTTTGGAACACCAAAGCATCACAAAGCTGCTTACTACATAGATGATTTGAAATGTATATTAAAATTAATGTATATGAAATGTATATTAAAAATCTCTGCTCTACTAGTTCAACATCCTATGTATGGTTTTCTGCAATTTTAATAACTGTATAGAACTTATGAGTTATCAAATGTATATGTTCTGGTATTATGCAGATTTTGAATAAAGAAACATTAAAAATAGGATGTTATATCTCAGTAAATTAAGATAAACATTTCTATAATTTAGTTGTTCAAATCCAAGACAAACACTACCATTTAACATCCTGAGACCTTCTCCTGATGTGGCCTGTTTAAGGGCCTGTTCCACTTGCTCTCGTCTTTTTGATTCAAATTCCAGGGCTTCTTGCAATTTTCTCTTTGCCTTTTTCTCTTTCTTCAAGCGCTTCTGAATTGTTGCTAAGGTACAGAAATACACATGTAACATCAGTACAATGAGTCATGATTGTTTCCAGCCTTTAAATTTACAACACAAACTGAGGCCAACATTCAAAAGCACTTATGTGATCAGTGGCAGTATCAACAAAAAGCAAAGAAAATGACCCAAGTTTCCACAGAGAAAATGGCAACCCAAACAAAACAAAAATGTGGAAACCAACAATGTTCAAAATCTTCTTCTTTTTATTTCTTCAAAGAGAGCTAAAAATACAAACCACATTTGTATTAAAAGGACCCAGCATGGGCCGTGTTTCGGTAAAACACCTTCTTCAGGGGTCCAATGAAAAAGGATGTTATAAAATAGCGTTGTTAGCCAAAATATGAATAAACATAGGTGCTGAAGCACATGAACTCGCGTGTTGGGTCCGTGCAATACAAATTTGGATTGTGTTTTTAGCTCTCTTTGAAGAAATAAAAAGTTAACTTAATCATGTATTTTTAATGAGAATAACTAATGGGCAGACTGGATGGATCGTTCAGGTCTTTATCTGCCATCAAGAACACAGGACCAGGACCAACGATCGTTTCGTGGCAACTGCCACTGCTTCAAGATATCAGAAATCAGCTAAATGTTCAGTAGATAAGTTATCAGTTCAAAGTTTTCTTCCTCTGCTCACAAACACTGCTATAACTTTGCGGCAAAATTTTGAAATGGTTAGCAACAATGATTATAGCTCTCTGCAAAGATAGTCTGCCCTGTCCCTGAAGAAGAACTCGAAACGTGTCGGAGAAGAGGGGACGAATCTGAATTTGAAGTGCAAGCTAAGTCAAAAAATTATGAATAATTTATATATTTTTTTAAAAAAGCTCAATTAATAATTCATTATAAGTAGCACAACACAAGGAGTTAATTGCTAGTTATGCTGTGGGACTAATGAGGATTGCAGCCGTCGGGTATTAGGCTGCACCAACAGCAATCTGAAGATCCCACGTAGACAGGACATTTCTCCTCTGAACATCTGTGTTAGAAATTTACGCTCTAGTGAGGGAGAGTGTGTTTGAACTGAATATAAATTCTGTGCATGTTCTGGGGATTGTTTCACATAGGTATTTAAACATCTCTCAAGAACAAAATAATTGTAGTAACACTCTAAATTCACACTGTTATCTGAAATGTTACTCACCAGTGGTGGGTTACCCTCTAGAAATCCACATTTAACATAACAGGGTGGAGAAAAAGCCTCAAGTTAAGATTTTCATACAGCAATCAACAACTGATTTCAAGCAGCCAGTTTTGTTCTCATCGGTACAAAATCTCCAACCCCCAAAATGTTTTGATCTAATAGGGATCAACCCCTACCACTGTGCACTAAAGTTTGAAGGAAAAATTTCACTTAGCTCAAACTCATGGTAAGCAGCGCTCCTGCTGCTTTGCTGGTACCGTCTTCTCTCTTCATCAACGAAAGGCAGCTGGCATAGCACTGAAAAACCATGCAAACAACTCCAACAAGGCCTTGTTTCACCATTATTTGGCTGCTTCAGGGATTTTCAACCACTAAACCATCCCTTACAATATCGTGCACCCTATTAGATCAAAACATTTTTTGGGGGGGTTGGAGTTTTTTTGTGCCAATGAGAACAGAAATGGCAGCTTGAAATCAGCTGTTGATTGCTGTATGAAAATCTTAACTTGAGGCTTTTTCTCCACCCTGTTATGTTAAATGTGGATCTCTAGAGGATAACGCACCATTGGTGAGTAACATTTCAGAAACAGTGTGAATTTAAACATCTCTATCATACTTTCCTTTACAATTTCTATAACTAAACTAAATCTTGGATTTATATACCGAGTCATCCCTGAGAAACAAGGCTCAACTCGGTTAACAGTAGTTGTAGTTAGTAGAGAGAATTGACCTCATGGAAACTTATCTGCTAGAAAACACTGAAACAAAGTAGTTTTCAGGATTTTTTGAAAAACTTGAAAGGACAGACACGATCTTATTTGAGAAGGTCATTCCAAATTGCTGTTAATAAATAGGGGAAGGAATGAACAATTTTACTGATAGATCTGCCACCTTTTACATTGGGAAAAGAAAGTTTTAATAAATGGATTTTTCTCCAACTTGAGGATTTAAAGCTAGAGGGACCAACGAATCAAAGATACCATGTAAGATTTTATGCAGGCACATTTAAGCTGAATACTCAATTGAAAAGGAAGCCAATGTAAACTCCTTAACAGAGGTGACACTTGGTCATACTTTGTTTTACCAAAGATCAATCTTACGGTGGTATTTTAAATTAACTGGAGTCTTTTTTTTCATTTCCTTTGCTAAAACCCACATAAATGGAGCTACAATAGTCCAGTTGTGCCAAAATGATGGATTGGACCAAAATGATGTTGATAAAACGTTTTTCAGTGTAAACAAACTGAAGAAACATTTCTTAATCAGATAGTTTACCTGACAATGGAAAGATAGGGAGGCATCTAAAAAGATTCCTAACACTCTAGAACAGGAGTGTCAAATGTCGGTCCATGAATGACACAATCCAGTCGGGTTTTCAGGATTTTCCCAATGAATATGCATGAAATCTATTTGTATGCACTGCTTTCATTGTATACTAATAGATCTCATGCATATTCATTGGAGCAAGCCTGAAAACCCAACTGGATTGTGGCCCTCGAGGACCAACATTTGATACCCCTGCTCTAGAAGAAGATTCAATTTACAGAACATCACCAGAATTAACGGTAATTGAATTAAGAAGGTTAGCAACTTCTGCACCAAGCTTCAAGGCAATAGAATAAAAGTTGTAAAGGATTTTAATCTCATGGGCTGTTTTGTAAACAAAGAAGCAACTAGCAGGGAAGAAATACTCTGCAGAAAAACGCTGGGTCATTCTTCAATGAAGGCTCCTATCCCATTTTCTCAGGAGCCTCTCATGAGGAACTTTGTCAAAAACTTTCAGAAAATCTAGATATACTATATTTGAAAGGGAGCTCTGGAATGAGAGGGCATAGTAAGAACTTAAGAGGTGATCGGCTCAGGAATAATCTAAGGACACTTTTTTACATAAAGGGTGGCTGATTCATGGAATAGTCTTTCGGTAGAGGTAGTAGAAACAAATATTAGGGAGAGGAGGAGATAGTAGATGCTGTAGATGGGCAGACTAGATGGGCCATTTGGTCTTTATCTCTCATAATGTTTCTATGTTTTTAAGAAAAGCCTGAAAATGTTCCAGCATTGTCTGTCTCAGCATGAGATTTGGCATCGATGGCAGAGGAACTTGCTTCATAATGCATTTCCTCTTCCTCCCCATTTCCCTGAAAACAAAGCACAATGAGGGATCTCGAGACCACACCGGGGTATCTGAGCTTAATGTAAGGAGCTGCTTCCAAAGCATCCAATCACGGTGCCATCTTGGATTGAGTTTGAGGTATTACTTCTCTTTAACCCTTGCACTATTCTAACAAGTTTGTCAGGTCCAGCTAGTACTGAGAGCTCTGGTATAGGGCAAAGTTTCTAAACACTGTCCTAGTGACCCCCCTGTCATTCAAGTTTCAGAAAATCGTCAAATATTTATTAAGATTTAGTTCTTGCCTATTCAGTGATAGCTCTTACTGAATTAAATTCAAGTACAGAAATAACTAAGAAGAAAAATAAAAATTTTTAGATTGAATCAGGTTGGGCAGACTGGATGGACCATAAGAGTCTTTATCTGCTACGAAGGTGCGCTAGGATTTTTAGCGCACGCACAAAATTACCGTGTGCTATAGCGTGCGGTAGCTGAAAATCTACTGCCTCCTAAAAAGGAGGCGGTAGTGGCTAGCGCGCTCAGGAATTTAACTCGCGCTATTGCGCGCGTTAAGACCCTAGCGTACTTTTGTAAAAGGAGCCCTATGTATATTTCCCTATCCTCACAAGGGACAATGTGATTTGTTCAAGTTTCCAATGAGTGACTAGGAAATTGTAAACCTAGCTCACTGGCTCTACCCATTAGGCTATTACTTCTGTCTGAATACTGTGAAGACCCAATTTGTTGTGGCTATCCTAGAATCTGAGAGACTGTGAAATCACAAGAATATGTTGGAAAATCATAGCATATGGAATCCAAACTTGGCCATATTGTGAATTTAGGTCTGGGAAAGATGTAAGGATAGTTGCTGTTCATATACTGGACCTATTTTGCCAATATGTAGCACTGAGAGCATGACTTGGCAGAGATAATACCTTTCTAACCTCTGGACTAGTGCAGGTTGAAAGAGTGGCTTAATGCATGTGAGCTATTGAAACAACTTTATTTAAAAGAATGGGGCTGCATTACCATGTGTGTTAACTTTAATACAAACAGCATTAAGCCCAAGTTGGCTTACGGACAAGATCAAAATAAATCAAGTAAAATGAGAACATTTCTTTGGAAATTAAAGCGCAAATGTATGCAATATGGGGCTCATAATCGAAAGAGGAAAAACGTCCAAAAGCCGGCCTATATTGACACTTGGATAAACATTTCATAAATATATCCAAGCGCCGATAATAAAAACGGGTTTTGGACGTATTTCTAAATGACCTAGGCCTTCATAGTGCCGCTGAATGACCAAAGCTAAACGGGGCATTTCGGGAGAAGTGTCGAGGGCGGGAGTTGGGCCGGACGTGGGCCGGTTTAGACTTAGTTGTACAGATGTATAACCGAAAGTTATACAGCCCAGGATCGACGGAACTTGGACGTTGTGACTTTGACCATGTAAAACATGGTCTAAGTCACAAAAAAACCACCTAAAGTCACCAGATAAGCACTGCAATCACATAAAACAGACTCCCATACACTATCCCAGTGATCACTGACCTCCCCACCCCCATAAAAATATTAATCACACCTTTAAAATTCAGCCTCCAGACCATCATCACCTGATCGCCTGGCATAGGAAAGCCTAGTCGTCCAGCACAGAGGCGGCTTAAGCCGTCTTGGGGGTGGGTTAGGGACCCATGGAGAAGTGGACCCATGCCCATAAGCCCCTGTAATCACTGCATTGATACTTAAACATGTGCACTCCCCTATACACCCCCAAACCCTTTTGTACTGGCATATAAATGGCTCCTGCAGCCATAAGGGCTATTGGGGTGGTAGATAAGTGGGTCTATGGGATTCTGGAGTTGGTTTGGGGAGCTCACCATGACCTATAAGGGATCTGTAGTGAGGAGAAGACATGGCAACCTTTTTGTGAAGTTCACAGCAGTGCCCTGTAAGTTACCCCACTATTTAAGTGGCATGTTTGGGTGTTCATTCCATCACTTTGCAGACCCCTCCCACGTCCAACAGGGCTTGTTCTAGGCGTTTTTGACTTGGACGAAAAGTTGGACGAAAATGTGGTATAAAGATGGACGATTTAGTGACTTGGACGATCAGATCGGCAGGATGTATAGTTAGACGATTTTCAAAACAAAAAATTTGGACGTATTTTTTGAACTTGTGACTTAGACGCAAACGGATTTAGACATCCCTTTCGATTATGCCCCTCCACAAGTTTTCATATATATTTTTCAAATATGAATTTTTGAACAAGTAAGATACAGGCATTTTTAGTATTGATCTCCAAATTATGCCAGTACAAGCTCCTAAAATAATATGGACAATATATCAAGGAGGATTGCTGAACCTGTGCCTCTGTGAAAATCCCTTAGTATATTAGGTCTTCAATGTTACCTCAGTATATTCTTCCAAAGCTGTTTACTCTCAGACAAATGGATTTAGATAAAGTGTGTGCTTGATACTTTTCTAATCCCCCATCAACTGGTGTCATATCTTTGATGTGCCAGGGATTGCCATGGCAACCCATGATCTGCTCCTCTGAAATTAATAGAGCTGCAACAGATTGCCTTAGAACATAGGGCAGTGGTTTTCAACCCAGTCCTCAGGGACCACCTGGCCAGTTGGACTCTGAGAACTGGGACAATAAAAGCTCTTTTCACTAAGGTGTGCTAGTTTTTTTAGTGTGCGCTAAAGATTAGTACGCGCTAACCATGCGCTAAATGAAAAATAGTAACGTAAGCTCTATTGAGGCATTAGCGTTTAGTGCGTGTTGTATTGTAGCGTTCGCTAAGCGCGCGCTACAATACCACACGCGCTAAACACTAACGCCTCCACAGAGCTTGCGTTAGTATTTTTCATTTAGCGCATGGTTTGCGTGTGCTAATCTTTAGTACACGCTAAAAACGCTAGTGCACCTTAGTAAAAGGAGCCCTAAATATGCATGAGATACATTAACATGCACTTTCTCCACTTCATGCAAATATCTCTCATATATATTTATTGTGGGCGTGCTGAAGACCCAATTTGGTCCCTGAGGCCCAAGTTGAAAACCACTGCTTTAGAGAATATCTTAGATTGCTTCATTTTAATATTAGATTTGGAAAATCCCAGGCCACATAACATTTTTTCACAACTTAATCAAGTACATAGTACATAATGTACTGGGTACACTGGCAGATTATCTTTAAAACAAACCCTCTTTATTAATCAAGCTATGTAATCTAGTAATATACTGTAAGGTAAAGTAACCACATCTAAAACTTTGCACTGTTTGTTTTAAGGATGAAATTAGCAAAGTAATACATTGTTATATTTTTTTCATAACATGGGCATTTTAGACTGATTCGCCTTTCTCTCACCCCACTCTTCATCAGTTTTGCTATAATACTTGAGTTTTGTTATAATGCTTACCCAACAATAAAACTTAGATCTCAATGACCACATGAATGTTATCATTGACACAGACATTATAATACTCAAGCTATTCAATCCATAAAACACATCCTCCCCCAATCCCTAAGTAATCCACTTCCTACATTTCAGCTAGGCTGGCTACCAGTAAGACCACCCTAGCATCCAGGCATTGGTGAGCTAAATGTAGACACCATGTGGTGTTCTGCTACAAGGTCACCTTCTGCAGGTACAACTATGCACACCTATTGTTTTCTATCAGCTGGATACATGAGATAAACATTGCTCTAAATCAGTGGTTCCCCAGGCCAGTCGGGTTTTCAGGATAGCCCTAATGAATATTTATGGAGCAGATTTGTATGCCTGGCACCTCCATTATATGCAGATCTCTCTCATGCATATTCATTAGGGCCATCCTGAAAATCCAACTGCCCTGGGGGTCCTCCAGGACAGGGTTGGGAACCACTGCTCTAAATAATATAGTACATGGCATGGACAATCCATTACTCGTCTATGAAGCTGCAATATATAAAATGATAAAAATGCATCTAGATTCACATAGCTAGAGGAGGGTGATTGGGTGAGATGCCACTTATTTTGGCAACAAAAGGAGGGAGAATATTTTGTTTCCCTCTTTTTTATCTAACCACATACAGACTGACCTTCCATCTTCTTCCATCTTCTGTAGTAGGGACTTTCCTACTGCATAATATAAGCCATATGGGACTACTGTTGTTACATGGCTATTTTCCCACCTTACTTCCTCTCCCCTTGTCATTTTGTCAGGAGGGGAATAGATATTTCTAGGCAGCTGTTGCCCTAGTCCGGCTCCTCTCCCTTAACTATAATGAAATGTAATATATATTTTTCCAGTGTAGCTGATAAACATGAATGGAACTGGCAACCAATTTCAATTATGTGTTTAAAATGTAATTATGTTCATTTGATGCAGTTCAACAAATTGCTGATGATACATTGCATATTAACCTCAGTATGATCAAAGACTGTACTATAGGAATTCATTCTGAACGCTGTTTAATGATATTTTCAAATTTAATCAAATAGCTCCTGAATGTATAAAGGGACAATTTATTATCAGCCAGAAATTCTTGAGATATTTAATAGCATTTAAGTCTTCATATGTTTATGTATGACAGTAAGACTTCAAAGTATGATACCTTGTTCATTCATTAGATTTTGAAAATAATAATAATGAACCTCAGTGGATTTAAAATTTTACCTATAATTTTCTGAAATGCACTGAGTATTATGGGCTATTGTTTTGCTAGAAAGGTGATGACTGGTAGCTATGAGGATCACTGATAACTTTGTCTGTTTGGTGAGAGCATAGGAGACCACATATTTCACCTAGATAGAATTTCAGATAGCAATTGTGTTACATCTTGGTACCAATGATATAAAAAGGTAAAGGAGGGAGGTTCTGGATGTAAAATATAGGTTTCTAGATAGGAAACTAAAATGCAGGAACCCCAGAGTAGCATTCTTGGAAACTCTCTCAGTTCACCAGTGATGTCAAGCTCATGATTCAACAGCACATACAAAAGAGCTTTAGATTCATTAGGAACAGGGAAAGTTTGAAGGAAGGGGGAGCTTATTCTGATGAGGCAAGCTCTACCCCCATAACCAAATAGGTCATGCCATGTCAAGTGGTCCAATACTGAAAATCATCCCCACTTGACCTCCTCCAAATTGAATATAATTTTGTTTGGATGTTCTCTATAGCCTCAAATGAAACCATGTCAGATGGATCTCTATTGATTTGAGACCTACAGTCTGTTGAATGTATGTCACTCTTGGAGCACTGTGCTCTGTGTAACACAAAATGGCAACTTTGTCCAGCTACTACAGTCCAACAAAGTTCCAAGAGAATTTAAAAATTCCAAATTAATACAACTCCTAGCATTAACTTCATGTGCAAAGTTTGGGATGTAACATTACTTTAGGTCGACCCACAGCTCGATGATCTGATACCCAATATTAACCATTGTATTGCCAAACTTCGACCCTGGGCAACGATGCTCTAGATGAAATTAAATGCTGCCAAGACTAAGCTTTTATGGCTTGGCCCAAAGTTAGACTCTCTTCCTTCTGCTGTGATCTTAGATTCAGGAGAATCTCTGAAAATTGAGTTTTCCTCACTAATATTGGGTATTGTCATCGATTCATAACTTACATTCAAGGAACAATTAAGTTCACTTGTAAAAAAAGTGTTTTTTCAGCCTCCATGTTCTGAGAAGAGTGAGAGCACTCTTTCATTGGCAACACTTCTCACTATTGGGTCAATCAATCATTTTGTCAAGGTTGGATTATTGTAACTCTGTGTATTTGGGCCTTTCAAAGGTTAGTCTGCAGAGACTTCAACTAATATAGAATACTGCAGCTAAGCTTATTTTCGGTAAGAGTAAATTCGATCACATGACCCCTCTGCTCAAGGAACTGAATAGCTTGAAGAGCGAAGTCAGTCGTCTGAAGCACAGGATCCAGGAGCTGGAGGGACTCTACAACTCAGAAGACCCATTCCAGACAGCCGAATACCCTATGCAAGAGAGGAACATCGAGGAACAAGTCAGGGAGCTCGAGAAGTTCATTGAGGATGCCTACAGGAGAGTGGAAGAACAGGAACACGAGCAGCGCAGGAATGAAGAAGATGCACAGGATGGAGGACAAGAACCAACTGACACCACGGTAGACGGTACCCATAGAGAAATCCCGCAGGAAGAAGAGGCAAGATTCTACCAGGGCCTAGAGGGAGAAGAAACAAAGTGCACCAAGGACACGGATCTGCGACCGCAACAGAGGCTGAAAAAGGGGAAATCTGCAATCCTGGTGGGAGACTCCATCCTAAGGCAAGTGGACAGTCACATAGCAGGAGGGAGAAAGGATCGGCTAGTGACCTGTCTCCCAGGAGCAAGAACCAAGGACATTGTTGACAGAATTGAAAGAATCCTGGAGGGAGCAGAGCCGGAAGAGACAGCAGTGATAGTCCATGTCAGGACGAATGATGTCACCAGAAGAGACTACAGCAAGAATGCACTTACTGAACAGTTCAAGATCTTAGGGAGGAAGCTGAAGATGAGGAACCAGAGGATAGCCTTCTCGGAGATCCTGCCAGTACCGAGGGCAGAAGCAAAGAGGCAGATGGAACTACAATCAATAAATGTGTGGATGAGGAGATGGTGTGAGGAAGAGGGATTTTTCTTCGTGAGGAACTGGACAACATTCTGGGGCAAGAACAAGCTCTTCAAGAGAGATGGACTGCACCTGAGCATGGCAGGAACTAGACAACTAGCAAATAACATCAGAAAAGCAATAGAGCAAGCTTTAAACTAAGTAGAAGGGGAAAGCCGACAGTCGACCTGATGTCGATGGTTCGGAAGACAGTACCCCGAGAAGATACTGAGTGGGAAAAATGCTGGGAAGACACAGATGGCATACAACAGGAACTGGAAAAAAAACAAGGGAGCCAGAACAAGCGAGAGGAGGATAGGAGGTGCATACTACAAGGGGAAGTCGAAATGGAACAGGACCAAGGGAAGGAACAAGAGGAGGACATCAGGAACATACCACAAGGGGAAGACAAAAGAGACAAAAATCAGGAGTCGGCAGGTCAGGAAGGGGACAGAAAGAAAAATGAAACGCAAGGAAAAATAACAAGGAAAAGAAAATACTAGGACTTGAACTGCATGTACACTAATGCAAGGAGCCTAAAAAACAAAATGGGGGAATTAGAAGTCATGGCCAAAAATGAGAGCCTAGACATCATAGGGATCATGGAAACATGGTGGAACGAAGAAAATAAATGGGATATTGTACTGCCAGGGTACAAGCTCTACCGAAGAGACAGGACACATCGGAAAGGAGGAGGAATAGCACTATATATTAAGGACACCATTCACTCGACCAGTATGGACGCAGCAGCGACCAATGACCAACTGGAATCACTATGGGTCAAAATACCAGGAATAAATGGAACTGAGATAAAGATGGGACTGTACTACCATCCACCTGGGCAAACTGAAGCAAATGATATAGAAATGGAAGCCGAGTTGAGACGGGAATGCAAGAACACTAACACCATAGTTATGGGAGATTTCAACTATCCCAGGATAGACTGGAGTTTTGGAATTTCAAAATGTACAAAGGAAATGGAGTTCCTGGAGGCAGTACGGAACTGCTTCATGGAACAACTTGTCAAGGAACCAACGAGAGGGTCAGCGATTCTGGATCTAATCTTCAACGGGCTGAAGGGACCTGCAAAGGGAGTGGAAGTAGTGGGACCATTAGGTAACAGTGACCACAACATGATCCAGTTCAAAGTGGAAGTAGGTTTACCAAAGGGAAAGAGAACCAATGCAACAACGTTTAACTTCAAGAAAGGGGACTATGATGCCATGAGACAAATGGTGAGAAACAAACTCAAAAATAGCACCAAAAAAACGCAAACTGTGGAGCAAGCCTGGTCCTTATTCAAAGACACGGTACACGAGGCGCAAAACCTGTATATACCCAGATTTAGAAAAGGATGCAAAAAGAATCAAACGAAAGACCTGGCACGGATGACCAATGAAGTTAAAAAAGTGATAGGAGACAAGAAGAGATCATTTCGGAAGTGGCAAAAGGACAAAACCGAAGAAAATTGGAAAGAGCACAAGAAGCAACAAAAAGAATATCACCGAGTGGTCAGAAAAGCGAAGAAAGAATACGATGAGAGACTAGCCAAGGGGGCACTGAATTTTAAACCATTCTTCCGATATGTGAAAGGAAAGCAGCCGGCGAGGGAGGAGGTGGGACCTCTGGATGAGGGAGACAGGAAGGGAGTGGTGAAGGAGGAAAAAGAGGTGGCTGACAGACTAAACATGTTCTTTTCATCGGTCTTTACAAGAGAAGGCACATTCAACGTACCGGAACCAGAAAAAATCTTCAAGGTGGACCAAGAGGGAAAATGATCATGCATGGAAGTAAGCCTCGAAGACGTACTCAAGCAGATAGATAGATTAAAAACTGACAAATCTTCGGGCCCAGACGGAATCCACCCAAGAATACTGAAAGAGCTCAGAGACGAAACAGCGGAGTTACTACGGCAGATTTGTAACCTATCCTTGAGAACAGGGGTAATCCCAGAGGACTGGAGGATAGCAAATGTTACACCTATCTTCAAAAAAGGATCGAGAGGCGACCCAGGGAACTAAAGGCCGCTGAGCTTAACCTCAGTTCCGGGGAAGATGGCTGAATCATTGATCAAGGAAAGTATCAATGAGCATTTAGAAAGAAATAATCTGATGAGAACAATCCAGCATGGTTTCTGTAAAGGAAGATCATGCCAAACGAACCTACTTCATTTCTTTGAGGGGATAAGCAAACAATTGGACAAGGATGACTCCTTAGACATCTATATCTGGATTTCCAAAAAGCCTTTGATAAGGTACCTCATCAGCACCTACTAAGAAAACTGTGGAGCCATGGGATGGTAGGGGACGTGCACAGATGGATCAGAAATTGGCTGGCAGACAGGAAACAGAGGGTAAGAGTAAAGGGACACTACTCGGACTGGAAAGGGATCACAAGTGGTGTTCCACAGGGGTCAGTGTTGGGACCGCTGCTGTTCAATATATTCATAAATGACCTGGAAACAGGGACGAAGTGCGAAGTTATAAAATTTGCGGACGACACAAAACTATCCAGTAGGGTCAGAACTGTTGAGGAATGCAAAGATCTGCAAAGAGACCTGAACAAACTGAGCGAGTGGGCAGAAAGATGGCAGATGAGCTTCAATGTTGAGAAATGCAAAGTCTTGCATATAGGGAAAGGGAACCCAATATACAGCTATACGATGGGAGGGAGAGTACTGGGGGAAGGCAACCTAGAAAAAGACTTGGGGGTATTGGTGGACAAAACAATGAAGCCGGCGGCGCAATGTGAAGCGGCCTCAAAGAAGGCGAACAGAATGTTGGGCATTATCAAAAAGAGTATCACTACCAAAACGAAGGAAATTATTCTATCACTGTATCGAGCGATGGTGCGCCCGCATCTGGAGTACTGCATCCAATATTGGTCGCCGTACCTTACGAAGGATATGGTGATACTCGAGAGGGTCCAGAGAAGAGCGACTAGGATGATAAGGGGCATGGAAAACCTTTCGTATGCTGAAAGCCTGGAGAAGCTGGGGCTCTTTACCCTGGAAAAGCAGAGACTTAGAGGGGACATGATAGAGACTTATAAAATCATGAAAGGCATAGGGAAGGTGGAGAGGGACAGATTCTTCAGACCAGCAGGGACAACAAAAACAAGAAGGCATTCAGAAAAGTTGAAAGGTGACAGTTTCAAAACGAATGCTAGGAAGTTCTTCTTCACTCAGAGGGTGGTGGACACTTGGAATGCGCTCCCAGAAGAGGTGATAGGACAGAGTACAATATTGGATTTCAAAAAGGGATTGGATGATTTCCTGAAGGTGAAGGGGATTGAAGGATACAGATAGAGGGTAACTATACAGGACACTAAACGAATAGGGAATACATGATTTAGGTAAAGGATCACTTACAGGTCATGGGGGGGGCCGCGGCGGGAACAGACTGCTGGGCACGATGGACCCCTGGTCTGACCCGGCATTTGTATTGCATTTAAGATCTTATTTGGCATTTTCATCACTTTGATTCTTTTAGACTGGAATGTGCATAGGTTTAATTTTGCCAGAAGTTCTCAAAAAATTAAAAATTACATTTCCCTCTCTCAGTAGTAAAAACAGAACCTTCAAGAGATTTACAGTCTCTTTTACAAAGCCTTGCTAGCAGCTGCCGCGTGGCAATGGCCCCAAAGCCCTTTAAATCTATATGGGCTTCGGGGCCATTTGTGCAGAGCAGCAGCTAGCATGGCTTTGTAAAAGAGGCCGTTAGTCATTCTTTTGCTTTTAAATTAACCAAATTCTGGAATGTTTTACCGCTTACATTAAGAAGTTTAGGTTCTTTTGCTTTATTCCAGAAAGCTCTGAAAACCTTTTTATTGGCTAAACATTTTGGAAACTAACCCCCTCTTTTACAAAGGTGCACTAAGCTTTTTAGCGCACGCTAAACGCTAACACGTGCACGTTATCCTATGGAGGCATTAGCGGTAATAGCATGTGTTGATTTAGAGCGCGCTAAATCTGAACTAAAATGCTTAGCGCATCTTTGTAAAAGAGGGCCTAACTATTTTAGTCTACTTTTCCTTGTCAGGTTTCTGTATTATGTATTACATTGCTGTTAACTGAGTTGAGCTTCTTTGGTTGATGACCTGGTCTATAAATCTAAGTTTTAGTTTAGTTTAGTTTTAGATTAGTTTATCTCCTTGAGGAGGAGCCAATCAGGACCAGAGGCTCCTCCCCAAGCATCACATGGGGCACCGGGGAGGGGAAGACCTATCATTTTCGATTCCCTTTTGGTACTTTCACAGGCAAGTGTACACTTACTTGCATTGGAGCTAATATTCTATAAATTCACATGTGCAATGGGTGCTTAAATTAGAGAATTACCCCCTATTTGTAAAGAATTGCTTAGTTAAGCACGAGATAAATTCTACAGGAAAAAAGGAGATCATTTAATAAAGGTTACAGCACTTTAGCTTCCACTGAATGCAAATTTCATGCACAGTCATTCAGGATATCCTGAAAGCCTGACTTGTTTGCAGTACTTGAGGCCTGAACTCTTGCATTCCTGGCATAGGCAGTTCATAGATTAATAAATAAGTCAATTAAACATTTTCCCTATTTAGAGGTAAAGGTCAAACCCTCAAATACATGGAAAGGCAACCATATGACTCCAACAACTATGGAGTACTGATTTTCAGTCCTCCACTTAAATGACGATCCCCAGGATATATTCTCAAGTTTATATAGATGTCTATGCTTAAACATGGTATTCAAGATTGTGAAAATATTTTATGATAAATGTTTTATGATAAATCATAAATCAAATCAGATAAATATACCTTGGCATATATATAAATATATCTTGGTACCAAGATATATTTATATATATGCCAAGGTACTGTAGTCATAGCACTGGCACAATTCTCAGGTGACCAAATGTCTATATATATACATATGTAGACATTTGGTCACCTGAGAATTGTGCCAGTGCTATGACTACAGGTGACCTGATCAGGAAATACAACCAAAACACATTCTGGAAGATCAAACAGATAACTGGTACACTGAAAAGAAAACATAATTTAAAGTGACCATAAAAACCTCTCATGGAACAATGTGTTTATCTGTGCTTGATTACCAATGAATACTACAATGTGTAGTGAATTTGGGTTCAATAGTGGACATGTCAATCATGAACATTGTCTGCTCAGACTTACCTCTGCTTTGTAACTCAGCTGTGAGTTGCCTTTCCAAATTTTCTCTCAGTTCTCTCTCTCTACATAACTCCATCTTTAATTCTTTCTTTTCTTGTTGGATCTGTTTTTCTTGGACTCTGGCATTATCCACTGCCACCTTTAGTAAACCCTGCACAATAAGAAATAGAACCTTCTAAAATTACTATATATCCTACCATTATTTACATTATGAACATGGATGTCTATTATGCCATGTTACTATACAATAATTGCCTTAGATATATATCACAAGTTTTTAATTTTTTTTATTTTTTGGGGGGAAGATTAAAATTTGGCCTTTACAATACAGTGCTTATTATACTGACTCCATAGATACTGCTCATGATGAACATCAATGATTTAACAATGATCCATTCCAATTCTACACTTTCTATATTATTTCACCAAAAAGAGTAAAATATCATTCTTCTTAGTTAAGCAGAACTTTGTTTTATTGCTTTTGTGAAAATAAAGAATAAAATTAAAACTCTGTATGTATTCTAAACTGTAGCCTCACTTGGGGTTAATATGCAACTGTGGGCAGAATTGAGCCTGAATATTCAATACTGGGCCACTTTGAGGCTCCAGCATTGAATATCCATAAAAAATGAAACATTTATAAAAAATGAAGGCAGATAAAGACCATATGTCCTTTCTAGTCTGCCTAATTGTATCATCTGCTATCCCCTCCTCTCCCTTAGAAATCAAATGTACTTGACCCAAGCTTTCTTGAATTTAGATACTTTTTTCTATCTCTACCACCTCCACCAGGAGGCCATTCCAACCATCCACCACCCTTTCCATGAAAAAGTATTTGATGAGATTACTTCAGAATCTATCCCCTTTCACTTTCATCTTACGCCTCCTCATTCCAGAGTTTCCTTTCAATTGAAAGAGACTTGCCTCAAGTGCATTTATGTCACATAGGTATTTAAACATCTCTAACAATAAACATCTCTATCATATCTCTTCTTTCCCGCATTTCTTCGAAAGTATACATATTGAGATCTTTAAGTCTGTCCTCATACATCTTACGACGAAGAACGACCATTTTAGTAGTCTTTAATGGACTGACTCCATCTTGTTTACATCTTTTTGAAGGAGTAGTTTCCAGAATTGTACACGATATTCTAAATGAGGCCTCACCAGAGTCTTATCTAGGGGCATCAATTCCTCCTTTTTCTTACTGGCCATTCCTCTCCCCATACACCCAAGCATCCTTCTAGATGTTGCCATCATCATTTCAACCTGTTTGGCCACCTTAAGATCCAGGTATCTGAAGTCTCCTGGAAGTTAAGTGAGCCATTTAGCAGACTGAATATGCTGCTAACTTGTTAAATACTCACTTCGCCAAAGCTCTAACCACAGACTGCCTTCTGTACTAACCAGACAATGTGGGGCAATTAATGTTGCAATTCAGTAGCACAGTCTGGTCAGGTGCCACTGAATATCAGCAGTTAGGCAGGTATATGTCCAGTTAAATCACTCTGAATATCTACCTGCATGGTTTTAATCATTTTATTTAAAGAGGAACTTTCTATGCTATGAATTAACATTTAAGTAACAATGTGGTATTATGATGCTTCTCTCTCCAGTGCTGAATTTCAAGAGAAAAGGTAGGATGTGAGGTGACAGGAATGAGGACAGTGAAATAGTGCCAGACATGCCATGTTATATTTCCATATCTTTGATATCTCCATGAACATAAAGGCAGATTCATGAAGTTCTGCATTTTAAACACCTCAGTTTTTTTAAATTTGATGTCCTGTGGTTGATCCTGAAACTGCCATCTAAATAAGAGGCTGATTTATTAGAGTGCTACTATATTATCATATGTATTATATACAGGTAAGGAGAAAACTCCTGTATTTAGAGAGAGATAAAAGGATATTACCCCCAGAGCAATTTGAAAGAAAGCATTAGAGGAAGCTACAGTTTCCATCTTCTCCAGATGCAGAAGGGAAATTTCCATGGAATTGTAGGATAGCAGGAACTCTGTGGTTAGTGGCTCAGAGAGTAGGGAGGGCAGTGCAGTTTGGTATATAGATATAGGGTTCAGAAGAAGAACCACAGTATGCAGAATCATCACTCAGGGAAATGTAACACAGCACGGAGTCAATGGAGCTGGATATTCCTGAAGCAGGAGATATACCGAGACCCAATTACCAGTAAACAAAGGAAGTACCCATGGAGATTATTGAACCGTCTTGCGTAGTTTAAGTTCAATAGAGACAACCACCTGATGAAGGGAACTGTTGTATAGTTTCATACAGCAATTATTTTATTGAAGACAAAACAACAAAATCCAAATAGCACCAAAAGGTGCCAAAAAAGAAAATAAAGCAGCAAAACAACAAAAAGATTGTAGAACAGAAGATTGGATGAACCAGTTTGTAGCGTCCAAATAACTTAAAAATAATAATCTTAAAAACAATCCACAAAAGTTTTATACAGTCACAAGTGGCCCACTAGATAAAAACCAAATAATGTATAAAATACAAATAATAAACATTTTAGAACCTACACTGTTGAATGCTAAGCACTGTTGCCATATGCTGGTTCCAACTGAATCAATCTTAATGGAGGAAATAAAGCCTCAGAACGTACGAAGAATTGCTCTCTTCTGTAGCTATGAAGAAAAGAGTTGTATATACTAGCTCTCCTTCAAACTTCTATCATTGGCCTAAAAAACTCCTTTTCTATAATATTCATATATTGCTATTTCATAATATGCATATCAAAAAGTCACTTACCTGAACAATATCAAATAAACAATTCCACTGCAAATCAGGATGAAGCTTTTGCTCCAGCAGCGGGAACAAAAATGTATCTTCAAACTCAATTCTGTTCATCCCCATGGGTTAAATTCATCTATACATTGGGTTTATTTTTATTAAGATTCTTTCATTGAATATTCTTTTTGAGCCATTAGTTTTGAGAGTACAGTGACCCTTTTTTTAAGCACTAGAGGATTTAATTGACACCGGGTGTTTGAACCAATTGGAGTGCTGCAAAGATGTGATTGGTTACAGCTATTTGCAAAACAAATGCTGAGGAGCCATTTTTTGCCTTGTTCCAGACATGGAACTTTCAGTGGACATAAGGGTGCGTCTAATGGAGCAAATACGCAAAGCGCCCCCCCCCCCCCCATTAACTTATTTTAATGTTGCCACCCTCCCTTTCTTGCCGGCGCTCTTCCTCCTTCTCACCCCCCCTCCCCACATGTACCTTTTTATTTTAACTTCTGAGAGCGGTGCACAAGGGTTGCTGGCTGCCTGGTCCCCGCTTCTGCTGAGAACGGCAGATGTGGCTGCCTCCTCTTCTGTTCTCGAGGGAAGTGGTGCAGGACCAGGCAGGTGCCATAAGTATTTAAAAAAAAAAAGGTACGCGGGGGGTGGGGGAGGAGGAAGAGGGCTGGGGCCTGCCTGGGGAGTGAGGAAGGAGAGGCCGGGGCCTGCCTGCTGCTTGCCTGGGAGGGAGAGGCCAGGGCTTTTCTGCTGCCTGCCTGGGTGGGGGAGAGGCCTGCCTTCCTACCTACCTACCTACCTACCCTGTCCCCTGTCCCTACCTGCCTGCCTTGTGCTCTGTCTCTGCCTGCCCTGTCCTGGCCTTTCACTAGACCACCAGAGGGGTGACAGGGTACAGAGCCTGGCAGGGAGGGCGGAGAGGATGCAGAGCTTGGCAAGTAGTGTGGGGTTGGGTGCAGAGCCTGGCAGGGAGAATTTGGTTCAGAATGGTTTTTTTCTTGTTCTCCTCCTCTAAATTTAGGGTGCATCTTATGGTCAGGTGCATCTAATGGAACGAAAAATACGGTATTTATTTATGCTGTACCTTTTTCTATTATGGTGCAGCTTACAGTGTTTTCTACAGTTTGCAGAACCCTGGAGCAGCAATAACGGTCGTGAAATGATGGCCACCATCAGCAACATAGAAGATTATTTTGGTGGAAGGCACTGAATTCTGGTGCGGCACAATTTCTATTAGAGACACTGAAACTCTCAACTCCTGATTCACTGTGGAACTGCTTATACATTGTTCAGATAAGTGACTTTTTTTACAATCTAATATACATATTATGAGATAGCGATATATGAATGTTATGGTAAAGGAGGGGGTTTTTTAGGCCAATGTTAGAAGTTTGAAGGTTTTCTCCATAACTACAGAAGAGAGCAATTCTTCGTAGCTTCTGAGGCCTTTTTTCCTCCTTTAAGATTGAGCACTATTTTATAAAGGAAAGTAAGTGTTTTTATTTATAAAATACTTAAGTAACAGGTAAAATACACTAGTTTAGGTGCAAGCACAATGTCAAGAAAAAGTACAAAGTAGGGGTTTGATACAATGACTTCCAAATAATTTATTCACATCAAGGTTTAAGCAAGTAAATCATAGACTTGACATAGTGCCATGTTTCAGCATCAGACTGCCTACATCAGGAGTCACAATATCTTTTATGGTGTAGGTACAAGCACTACTCAAGCAGAAAGAAATCCAAAACACATTTGATAATAAAACTAACAGAGTAGTCTATTTCTAACAAACGATGTCTACAGTAATTTATACGCTATATAAGCAGCTCTCATGCGTTTTTCATTTTTCCTTCTGTTAAGGGCTAAAAATTCAAAAAGTACCATCAGCGCCTTCTTTCTTATCAAGCAGCTACATGGGACAAGGACTTTAAGCTATTGATTTCGACTTCTATCTCTTACTTAGATTTTAGGAAACAAAAACTTGTTTGTTTTCTAGGTTTCTGGGTAAATGATATTTCATATTCAATTATATGTCTTTATTTTAACTTTTTAAAAACCACATAGAACTTAACGGTTATGCGATATAAAAGTTGATTTTTATGTTATGTTATCAAAAAAACAAATAGACTAGATAGGGGATAGCGAAAGTAAAAGAGGACAGCCTTGAAAAGCCTGAACGGCGAAACATGTCAGCAGCAGTTCCCAGCTGAAAGAGCTTCAGTGAAAAGATAAGTGCTTAAAAAACTTTTCAAAAGGAAATTTTTTAGAGGTTGTTTAAGTATTAAACTATTTAAGTTATAAATTATTGAAGTATTAAAATAAATGATTAAAAAGAATAAATTAAGGATCGATGCGCAGGTTTCCAAACAATATGTGAAGGATTACTGCGCTAAATTCCGAGGATCCCAAAAATTAATATTTACATTGTAGAGAGTGGGTATAGATCACACACTACTGTGAGGTTGATTTATAATAATAGTGTGGCCGCTAAAGATACCAGCCACATAGGAAGAGATGTTATATAAGATATGCACATTTTAATAGAATAACACTCTAGCAGAATTTAAGCATTTACAAACTGGACTATATATGGTGCTTAAAAATCATCACTAAGAGCCGGATTTGTAACCGGCGTCAATATTGACGTCCGCCTTAAAAGTGGCCACCGATCGCGTGTCAATCACACATCGGAGTCGGTTTCAGAATTGCTCCTATAGGAAAGACAGACACCAGAAATCTAGGCCAGGGTTTACCGGTTCTACATTACGTCGCTAAACTTTGTGTGAATCGCACCTATGTAGGTACTTTAGGCTGCCTAACGCCACATCCAGCACTGGCCACACCTGCTTTGGCATTCGGCAGCCTAAAGCGCCCAAGGCGGCACAATTCCAGTGCCTTTTATTTAGGTGCTGGTAGGTGCTTCAACCTCCAACTAATCTGCAGCGAACAACAATCGAAACAAACAAAAACTGCAGACCAAAGTACAAGATGCAGGCTAGGTTTATTAAAACAATTATTAGTTGCAGTTAGTGTCACCACCTTTGTACAAACCAGGGGACCCGACATGGTCCGTGTTTCGGTCAACACGCTTTCATCAGAGGTCCATAATTTGAAAGGTATCAGATTAAACCACAACAAAAATAAACTTAAGCCTGGTGCAAACTAAATTAATCGCTGGAAAAAGGTCTCTGTAGGGGAATTACCTTCACAATGTTGATGTGCATAGGGAAAATTTACCTGAATGTTGGTTAGAAGCGTTTCTACTGATGAAAGTCCATCAGCAAATAAAAAGGGTGCTGGGAATCCAGGTGGCAAGGACTGTCCAGCCAGTTGGACTTTATCTAAGATCGGTTTCATTACTGGAATGGCGATTTGGATCTCTTCTATAAAGACAAAAAAAAAAAAAAAATACAGTGTATTATTATTTTGTTAGTAAATTCCAATTATCTCCTTTAGGTCTGTCATCTAGTGTTCTCAGTCATGGATTAATTTAATGATCTTTTTTTTCTCATTTAATTTTTATTGAAAACTGCACCAATGACTGTACAACCAGTAACTAGAACAATCAGGTATGAAACAAAACAGGGTTACAGAAACAGTGGGAGAGTGAACGCTCACCTTTAAAGTCATAGATCACCAATGAAGAAACAGTGCCAGTCTGATCCACAGTCCCAGTGCAATCCTCCTTTTAAGATATAGACCAAGCCCCCCCCCCCAACATTCACCTAAACCAAGCATCTCTCAGGCATCCAAACCCCCACTCGCACCACACCAATCTCACCAGTCAAACCACACCCAAACCACCATACTGAACCCTTCCCCCCCCCCCCACACACACACACACCTGTCCCAGACATCCGAACTCTGCAGGAGTAATAAACAATTTCATGATCTTCTATTGTTATGGTTTGTTATATTTGTAGCTTGATGATGCTGAAGTACTGCAATTTAAAGTTAGATGATAAAATGAACACTGAGGAACAATGAACAGGGGATACTCAGTTAGACTACTGCATTAGACCTTTGCCACAGGATTCAGCAACTTTCGGTACCAAGATACCACAGGTTGGTGACACCCTTGGTAAATCAAAGGTGTAGTAAAAGCCCGCCTTTTATTGCACATTGATAACTTCCCCTTGTAAAGTTTACAGAACATGATAGGAATGTGCACAGCCAAAAACTTTGTGTTTTGTTTTTTTTAAAGAACTTTTAGAAATGTTCTTGATTTTAGGTATTTTTCTCAGCTCATTTCATGTTTGGTTTAATTAAAAAAAAAATTAACACATTAGAACCATTTAATGTGGATAAATTGATTATATATACATTAATCCATAGGTTTATCAATTTTGTTTTCAACAAAATTTTTTCAGGTGTGCTAATGAACCAAATACATGCTTATGAATGCACATTCCTAAGGTGTATTAATGAATGAACATCTGAGAACAGCAAAGGTGAGACTTCAACATTTAATTAACCCGTATACAGATATTAGTGTGGCACACCAATACTGTTAGAAACATAAAAACATGATAGCAGATGAAAGCCAAATGGCCCATCCATTCTGCCCATCTGCAGCACTCACCATCTCCTCCTCTCCCTAAGAGAACCCACATGCAGGGAGTGTGTAGCGCAGTGGTTAAAGTTAGAGACGCAGCACCCTGAAGTTGTGGGTTTAAATCCATGCTGCCCCTTATGAACCTGGGCAAGTCACTTAATCCCCCATTGCTCCAGGAAGATTAGATTGTGAGCCCACAGAGACAGATAGGGAAAAATGCTTGAGCACCTGAATAAATTCATGTAAACCATTCTGAGCTCTCTGGGGGAAACAGTATAGAAAATTGAATAAATAAATAAATGCCTGTCCCACGCTTTATTGAATTCAGGCACAGTCTTTGTCTCCATCACCTCTACCGGGAGACTATTCTACACATCTACCACCCTTTCTGTAAAAAAAAGTATTTGCTTAGATTACTCCTGAGCCTTTCACCTCTTAACTTCACCCTATGCCCTTTCATTCTGGAGCTTCACATAGGTATTTATACATCTCTATCATGTCTCCCTTCTAAAGCCTTTCCTCCAAAGTATACATTTTGAGATCTTTAAGTCAGTTCCCATATGCCTTATGACGAAGACCACTGACCGTTTTAGTAGCCTTCATCTGGACCGACTCCATCCTGTTTACATCTTTTTTGAAAGTGCAGTCTCCAGAATTATACACAATATTCTAAATGAGGTTCCCACCAGAATCTTATACAGGGGCATCAATACCTCCTTTTTCCTACTGGCCATATCTCTCCAATGCACCCTATCATCCTTCTAGCTTTCACCATCGTCTTTTCAACCTGTTTGGCCATCTTAGAATCATCACATACTATCACACCGAAGTCCCGATCCTTTTTCATGCACAAAAGTTCTTTGCCCCTTAAACTGTCCGTTCCCTCAGGATTTTGCAGTCCAAATTCTTGGCCTTGCATTTCTTAGCATTAAATCTTAGCTGCCAAATTTCAAACCATTTTTCAAGCTTTGCTAGGTCCTTCCTCATGTTATTCACACCATTAGAGGTGTCTATTCTATTGCAGATTTTGGTTTCATCCACAAAGAGATAAATCTTACGTGACAGCCCCTTCAGCAATATCGTTTGCAAAAATGTTAAAAAGAATAGAATAGGGCAAAGAACTGAACTTTGGAGCACACCACTTGTAATATCCCTTTCTTCAGAGTGATCTCCATTGACCACTACCCTCTGTCACCTTCCAATCAACCAATTCTGACCCAGTCCTTCACTTTGAGGATGATACCAAGGGCATTCAGTTTATTTATTAGATACCTATGTGGAACACTATCAGTGGCTTTTCTAAAATCTAATATCACACTCTCTCTATCCAATTCTCCTGTCATCCAGTTAAAGAAATTGATCAGATTTGTCTGACATGACTAAAGTGACCGTATGTCCTGTTTTGAACGGGACCGTCCCGTTTTTAGATCCCATGTCCCATTGTCCCCACACACAGCTTCGGGATGCTGAAATGTTCTGTTTTCAGAGACAGCGTCGCTTCCCCTCCCTCCCTGCCGCTCCAGTGACTGGCTGGCCCAGAACTTCCTCTCCGACGTCAGAATTGACATCGGGAAGAAGGCTTGTGGGCCGGCATCTGGACCTTCTTTTTCTGGGCGGCAAACAGCAGCGGCGGACTGGGGGAGGGGGTTGAATCGGCACTGGAGGGAGACTGGCAAGCAGCAGCAGCAGCGGACCGGGGGGGTTGAATCGGGTGCTGGGGCAAGGAAGGAGGGAGGCTGGCTTTGGCGCAGCAGGGAGGGAGGGAGGTAGGCAGGCTGGCTTCAGGGGAGGGAGTAGGACAAAGGCTGGAAGGCAGTGAGGGGGACATAGTAAGGAGGGAGGGAGGGAGGAAGGAGAGAAAGAGGCAGAGAAGGGGTGGTTGTGCTTTGTGGTTTTTTTTAATTTTATGATTACCATTATGAATTGTGGGTGGGGTTGGGGGCGGGGCTAGGGCAGGATTGGGGCAAGATTGGGTGTGGGACTGACAATTAATAGATGTCTCGTTTTGATGGAAAAAAAATAAATGGTCACGTTAGACATGACCTGACTCTAGTGAATCCATGTTGTCTCCGGACCTGTAATCTACTGGATTCCAGAAACATCACTATTTTCTTATGTGTGTTTTTTCTGTCACATTCTAAGATGTATTATTTTTTTATTTATTTATTTTATGTACCTACCCATCTAATGTATAGAGGGCAAAATATTTGGTTGCACCTTTATTTAATTATAATTAACTTTAAAATTCAAAATCATTAAACACAGCCTATTAATTCACATTAGCCACAATATTCCCCCAGCATAGCTGAATAACTCACTGAAGCCGGTCAGATTTAAAACTAGCACCAAAAATGTGAATGAGATTTTCCCTCATGACCCTTTGTGACATACGTTATAGTCAAGTCACACCCAAACTTATGGCAGTACTGCCCACAAGCAAATATTTCAAGTAATCATATATCCTCAAAGTATAGTTCTAGCCACCTCTGAAGTCAAGTCTCTCCTACCAGCCTAACATCAACCAAAGCTGTGATTTGCCACCCCCCGCACCATATCCCTGATTGTGAACCCCCTTTTCCAAAACCCACTGAAGAAACCCCTCACCAAAATACAAACAAAATCAAACAATAACAACCCAGGCCAGGGCAAGAGCGAAAACTTCATTAATGGCCATAACCTCCCCTTCCCATTCCAACTCCATAACAAATGTTTATCCCATATTCCATCAACTTTCTCTTCCTTCCTCTAACCTTCTCATTCCTCTAGAACCCAATCAGAAAATCTCCTGGCCACCAATCAAAATCTCCTTCCTCTTGTTATCATCTAACACCTAAAACTTTACCTGACTTTTTTAGACAACCTGAATGTCTTCCCCTCAATCTTAACCCCTTCTCCACCCCTACCCCACCTTTTGCAAGTACCCTCATCCTCTTTTAGTGGCCTCGTCTTGGTCAATTTCAACAGCAATCCAGTTTAACCTGGGTGGCTCTCTAATGTCTAAATTTCTACACAATTTGGAGAAGAAAGTAATCCTACTCAATTGGCTGAAAGGAAAATTACTATTGACTATAAAGACAGGCAGCATGGTCTATGGTTGGCAATGTTGCCATACAGTAAATTGAAGTTACAAAACAGTATTACTCTTCTTTAAAGAGATAGACACAGCTAAATTAGTTGCTGCTTGCTGCAGTGAGGATCAAATGCAAAAGACTCATATTTCATCAAACCTAGTCAACACCGGGAAAATAAATAGAAATATAAGAGGCATGCAGGCAATGATTCATTTTGATAATCTGGCCCAAGAGGGACACACCGAGACAGCTCACAGATCTAAGCTTCTGCAAAAAGACAAATAGGACACAGAGGGTGGGAATTGGGATGACAGTGTATCAGAGGTCACATCGATTTTCAGCAGCAGTTTTCCCACAGATGAGATAACCCTGGACTCTATTTGGTCCATTGTTCATATTCTACCTGTCCCCCAAGCAATAAATTTCCTAGTCCCAGAAAAGAGGGCAGTAAAGAAGAAGGATTCTACTTATGACTTCCTATGATTAAGTTTTTGTGCTAACCAAACATGCTTTGCAGATCAAGGTCACATTGCATGTTAAGGTCTGTACTAGCTGAAATCCAGTAGACACATATTAGGTTTAGCGTATATGGGTGGAACTGTTCAAACCATCCATCATTCTTTTTTTCTGATTGAAATCACACACTGAAAAGATGAATGATATATGTATTATATCCCCATTTCAATTTTGTAATAGGTCTTCACATTTGAATGGTGTCTCCATTTTGCCCATATTAGTACTTTAAGGAAAACACCAGCCGAGCAGGAGAAATGCTAACTGCTGCTCAGAATTCTAGAAGGGCAAGTTATACATAAATAAATTACCAAAGCTATTTAAAAAAGGGATTGATAAAATAGCTATATATTCACTGTACTGTAGGTCAAATAGGTACAGCACAACATTTTGTAGTATAAAGATAGTTTAAGGCATTTTCCTTTTAATAGTTTCTACAAATAAAAGTCTATATTTTAGAGGCTTATACAGATGAAACTAATAAGACTATTAAATGAAATGTCAAGAGCCTGTTCCATGGATTTATCATTGCACCGTGTGCTGTATTACAGGGTTACAGGTTCAACCATCTGGCTCCAGCAAAAGGAGAATGCATTGAGACGTCCGGGTTTTACTTCCATTGCTTTCAATGGAAGTAAAACACAGATGACTCTATCTGTCCCCCTTTCATCCATTGCGTTCAGTGAAAATAAAACCCAAATGTCTCAATCCATCCTCCTTTTTCTGGAGCCATATGGTGACCTTACCCAGAAGGGACTTGCTCAAACCCAAGCAGGGAGACAAGATGACTCTTGGTACACTGCAGTGCAGGAGTATCCGTCCCCGGCCCTCATCTTGTCAGTTTTACATGATTTCTACAATTAATAGGCATGAGATCTGTCTGCATTCAATAGAGGCGGTAAATGCAGATAGCTATCATGCATATTCATTAAGGAAATCCTGAAAATCCAACTGGGTTGCAGCCCTCAAGGACATAGGTTGGACATCTCTGCTACAGATGTTCGCATTCTAGGGCATGCTTTTCTGGACTGAGAGGTAAATTAAATACTTTAGTATGTTAAAAGAAAAGAAAAATACATCTTAACTAGCAGTAAAAGAACCAGAAGCAGAAAATCAGGTTCCCGTGGAATGCATAATGAAATATATTGAGTTATATTGCTGCTTTATGGCCAGATATTTGTCCCTTAAACATAACAGAGTCTATGTATTAATGGTCTTCTCCCCTTTCTGGCAGGTATATTTACAAATATTTTCTTCCATTCTCCCTTTTAGAGAGCAATTTTCAAACTCTTCACCTAGATGTAAAGTTGAACCTTGTACCAATTACCTACCAAGTTTGCACTTGCTTTCTGTATGGAAAAATATTCTGTGAAAAATACTTCACTGTAAACATACCTTTGTGAGAGATCATGCAATTGCATCAATTTGACCATTAATCATGTGATTCAGAGTATCCTTGTATCAGGCCATCATGGTGGTACAATGGAGGCTTAACCTCTGCACCTGTCCCAGCAAGCCTTATCCAAAATCAGGAGGTCTTGCTAGCCCATGGGGTTGGGAATCCAGGCCTAGGAAGGGGTTTGGGCTAAGATGGCAGTGGCAACATACTTAAAAGGCAGGGCAGATACTGGGCTCAACTATTTTTTCATACTTTAAAAATTTTAAATTTATGTGTTGATAATAATTATGATTGCTATGTCTTCTCAGAGCCTTTGAGGCTCATTTTCGGAAAATGCAGATGTCCAAAAAATGGCATAAACCTAATCACTGGGACGGCCAAGTGTCGATTTGCAAACCCGTATTTCTGGATGTCTTGTGAGCTGTACATCCAAAACTCCAGGGGTCTTTTTGGAGGCATGTTATAGGCAAGCTTGGGATGGGCTTAGACATGGATGTCTTGCAGCGATAATTGAATGTTTTCAAAGATGTCCTGGACGAAACTTAGATGTTCAGAACTAGATCTGTTTTAAAAGGGTCTAAGTGATAAAAAGGTACCCAAATTGACCAAATGACCACTAGAAGGATTAAGTAATAACCGCCCACACTCTCCTAGTGTTCACTAACCCCCTCCCATCCCCCCCAATTCAGAATGAAACAATACATACCTGTCTCCAGAACAGCAGCATCCACTATGGGAAATCCTAGTAGAGCATCACAGAGTGTCTTAAGTAAACTGGTAAGTTAGTTAGTGAACCATAGAGAGGAGGACACATAAGCCACTCTAACCACTACATTTATGGTGGAAAGTTTGAAGCCATCAAAGTCTTATTATAGTGCCATATAATATGCAGCCGTAAGGGCTATTGGGATGGTAGACAGGTGGGTATAGTAGGTTTGGGGGGAGTTTTGGAGGGCTCACATTACATTATAATGGGGGTATGGTGAGATGTACATCTAGCACCCCTTATGTGAATTTCACAGCAGTACCCTCTAAGGTGCCCCACTGCTCTTTTGGAATGTTTGTGTGGCCAGTCCATTATAATTGTCCATGTCAAAATGGTCTGGATTTGGATGTTTTCAACTTGGATGTTTTTGTGGTTGAACATGACCAAAAAGTTAGGTGTCCTAAGGTTGGACGTCCTAATAACCAAGACATCCAAAGAGATGATTTTCAAAAAAAATATTAGAAGTCCAGTGTTTTTAAAAATGGCTATTTTTCTGCCCCTGACTTTGGACATCTTTCAGAAAACGTACAAAGTTACACTTGCTTGCACTATCTAAAAATCCAACATACATGCTCCAGCTAAATAGCAAAGGAGTATATAATATTAGCATATGGCCATTAATTTCAAAACTACAGAAAGGTTATTTTTACCATTGCACTAAAAATGGCCTTAGGCCGTGAGACATACCCATATGAGGAAATGCTGAGGCTACTTTTTACGAAAGCTTAATAAAAGGATCCCTTAATTTCTATACTCAAGACCCTACAGAATAATAATAATAATAAATGATATTCATTGGAATTAACAAGACCATTCTACAACTAACCAATTAATATTTCTGTAAGATAAGAAGCGCATCTCCAGAAGTACTGCTGTACACTAAGGGCTCTTTTTACAAAGGTGTGTTAGGGCCTTAATGCGCGGAATAGCGCGTGCTAAAATGCCACACGCGCTAGCCGCTACCGCCTCCTCTTGAGTAGGCAGTAGTTTTTCGGGTAGCGCACACTAATCCATTGCGTGCGCTAAAAATGCTATTGCACCTTTGTAAAAGGAGCCCTAAAAGATCAAAAGGACTTTCAGGTAATAAAACAAATGGTATAAACAGACTGTTTTGAACACTTTTATGTTCTTTCAGCAATCTCTGCATTAGACAGTTTTATACTAATATAGCAGCAATAATTCTCAAAACCTCTATGCCTTAATACAATATTTATAAACAGGTGATATTGCTGTGCCCTGCATGCTTGAGAAAGTCAATCCTTGAAATATATTTTAGCAAGCAGAAATTTAAGTTTCCTGCCCCTAAGTAATTACTCTCAGTTTATTGAGGTTTATTTTATACCTGTATCCAACCAGATATAAAGGACAACACTGAGATTATGTCCTCCCCTGCTTAGACCTAATAAATATTATATCCCCTGTTATCCATTAAAATCAAGCAGTGAAGAAAATAATAGCAGCGGTAATCTCCTCCATGGACATAGAATACCGTTTATAAAAAAGAGGCCTATAAGTCAGCAGAAGATTACTGTGGTGTACTTTAATAAAATAGTGCTCTTAAAGCTATATTACTCTTAATATTTCAGCATTCCCATTGGTACTACTAGTGTTTCCTTTAAAGCAGTATACTGTTAAACTAGCAAGAATATTTTTTTCAGAAACTGTTTGTGTCCAAGCAGATACAAGGTTTGGATGTAATGCATCCAGGGAGTCATAAAACTGCTGGGAAACATATTTCTCCATGGTATTTTAGTACTTTGAAAAATTCAATCACTGGGAAAATATGCTTTGCCGTAAACATTTGAAGACCCTTATAAAAGCAACAGCTTCCCACAGCACCTGCTTAAACAATTTTAAGACATGGAATATCTCTGTGCTCATCTTCCACAACCCACAGAAAGCTTCCTTTATAAAGATGCCTTATACTGACAGGGAAATAGACTTGTAATATAAAAGAGTTAACAGCTGACCATGGAAAATCTATCAACACAACTGACATTTTAGGAATAAGGTCATAGGGGAATAAAAAGATATTCAGGAACAGTACACAGTTTTTGCTTTCTAATATATAAATCCAGATGCCAAGCCCATGGTAGCCATGGCTTTTTGCAATTTTATTTTGTCCAGAAGACAACAGATCACATTTTTGAAAAGTGCAACCTATCCTGGTGATAACATCTACTGCAAAATATATCACAAGGACCTCATCTCACTCTATATGGGGTGCTGTTAGCCAGAAGACTGATAGCTTGACTCCTTCTATTCAGGCTTGGTATTTTGTGTTTATAAATGGATACATGAAAGATGTGAATTTTAGTTTCTGGTGCACACATAAAATATTGCTTATTTTTACAATGCAACACTTTGAAATAGCACTGATATCCTTACTGCATGGGAATAGCACTGATACCCTTACTACTTGGGAATTTTCCCAACCCATTGTTGCAGTTACATAACTAATCTGGTTTTCAGAATCACCACTATGAGTATGCATGAGAAATCTGCATGTAATGGATATCCAAACATATCTCATTTTATGCTGCTTATCCTAGGAATAAGCATTGGATTTCCCCAAGCCATCTCAAATATGGCTTATGGACTTCTCTTTCAGGAAATTATCCAAGCCTTTTCTAAATCCCGCTAAACTAACTGATTTCACCGCATTCTCCAACAACGAATTCCAGAGTTTAATTATACATTGTGTAGCTACTTAGTAGCTTCATTGCATGCCCTCTAGTCCTAGTATTTTTGGAAAGAATTAACAATCGGTTCACATCTACCCTTTCAACTCCACTCAGTATTTTATGGGCCTCTATCATATCACCCCTGAGCTGTCTCTTCTTCAGGGCAGGAAATGCTTTGGAGCTAATGCTCATGGGGTGGCTTTTATGCTCTCATAGTTAAATATTTATAAGTAAACCCCACCCCTTTTACTAAGCTGCAGTAGAGGTTTCTACTGTGGCTCGGAGTGCTAAATGCTTTGACGCTTCTCTAACGCTCATAGAATTCCTATGAGTATCAGAGCAGAGTCGGAGCATTTTGCACCCTATGTCTATCGCTGTTTAGTAAAAGAGGGCATAACTTATATGGCTACTAAGATGTGATATAATTTTTTATTTTACCACAGACCAATTTACCACAGGTTAATGACTCATACAGTTAATTTAGTCTTGTTGTAGCTGGCTATGTTGTGCATTCATGGCTGTAGCTACATGACAATAGTGGACTCCAAGTTGGGCCTGCTTTATTTAAAGATTCTGGCTGGTGGTGAAAGAAAAACTTGCATGTCCACCAAACCCACACACCAAGAAGTACCCTTGATACCTCCAAGAGCCCACCAACCACCTCATCCCCTCCATATCTGATCTCAACTCAATTAACAATCTCTCTCCAGTTATCCTCTCGTCACTGAACTCACCCAAAAGACTCACAGCAGCCATGCCCACACTCCCCATTCTTCACCCAGGTGCCTTTATGCTAATGGAGGGCAGGAGCAATCCTTAGATGTTCTTGCCCTGTCAGTGTCTGGTTCAAAATGGCACACAAGTCCAGCTAGTGGAAGGTTTGTGGTACTACTACTAGGCATCAAGTTGCCAAATAAGAAAGTTCTCTCTTATTTGCCAATGAAGAAAGTGAATTTTGGACAAGGATATGTTAGGGATGAGGATATTATTCATTCTACCACCAGCCCATTTAAGATGTTCCCTTTGGAGCATCAGGCCATGTGTTAGATATCTCCTTGCTAAAGCAATCCTGATCAGAGATTCTCTGAGAATCTCTCCAAAGTGCATCCAGAATAACCTGTGATTGACAAAGACATGCTATTGAAAAGATATCGACAAGGACATGCTATTGAGAAGATGTAAGAGATAATAAGAGACAATAGAACTTTAGAGTGGTTGTCACTGCTATCAGGAAACAAGTGTACAAGTAAAATTATCTGAGCTTCCTGCCCTATATGATACACAGCTATTCAGTATCTTTCCTCTATTCACTCTCCCTGTACCCCGCTGTTATCTCCTCCACTGTCAGTTCCAGATTCCTTTCCTTTTATCTTACTGTGCTGTATGACTGGAATAGAGTTCCTGAATCAGCATGTCAGGTTGTATCTCTAGCCCCATTCAAAACTAGGCTAAAAGTCCACATTTTTGAGACTGCTTTTAACCCTTAACTTCCTATTCAACTGTTAGTTACTCATATTTGTTTAATCATACCCTAATCCTTTATTTGTCCTGTTTGTCTGTCTTGAAAAGATTGCAAGCTCTGTGGAAAAGGGATAGTCTCACATGTTTTGTATACAGTGCTGTGTACATCTAGTAATGCTATAGAAATAAGTAGTAGTATATGCAAGAAATAGTTTATCAAACAACCCATGAGCATTGCACGTACAAATAACTACCGTGTTTCCCTGAAAACAAGACACTGTCTTATATTAATTTTGGGCCCAAAAAACGCACTAGGTCTTGTTTTCGGGGAAGGTCTTATTTTTTTTAATGTACATGATCATCTCTCCCTTCCTCTCTTTCACCCCAATTCATCCTCTCCCCCACATATGCAACATCTTTCCTCCCCTTTCACCCATCCCCTTGTGCCTTCCCTCTGCAGCATCTTTCTATTCCTCCCTCCCTTTCATCTCCCTGTGCAGCAGAACCCTTGCCCAGCTTCTATCCTTCCCTCCCTCCCTCCCATCCCTTGTACAGCAGAACCCTTGAGCACCCCCCCCCCCCCACTGTGCAGCCGAACCCCTACTGACCCTCCCATCCTTACCCCACAAACCACGAGCCCTACATACCTCTCTCTGGAGCAGCGCCGGACTGGCAACACTCTAAACAGGCTGCTTTGTGGCCTTCTTCTGTCGGGGAATTCCCTCTGCCGCGTTACTGATGATGTCATCAGTAACGCGACACACAGAAGGCCCCGATGGGAGAAGGCCGCCAAACAGCCAGAACTACCAAGATCAGAAGTTAATGGCTGGCCCCTTAGCTGATAAGAAGAGAAATATAGGATCCTTAGAATCAGTATGCTAGAGAAATAAATTTGCCTCAAGGCCAAGATTTTGTCTAGAAAATGTTTCAAATTGTTTAACAGTTAACTCTCCTGAACATTTAAAACCTCTGTCTATTTAGGATTATTTAGATAATCCTAAATAATTCTTAAGGATGATGAGGAGATTGGATCAACTTGGGGCATACTTTATCTTTGTTTTATGAATTTCAACTTTACAAAAACATTGGCTTGCCAGACAATAAGGTAATTGATCCTTAAAATTCCACCATTTCCTTTCTGCTTCACATACCTGCTTCTTAAGCAAGGACAGGCCTGCATTGTACCATGGCTTTGAAGGTCAAGCATAAAACTGGATCAACTACATCCTGTGCTGCAATGAGCACATAAGGCTAATTTCATTAAATGGTGCTCAAAAATGGTTCTGAAAAAAGATGAGCTATTCTATAAATTGTACTGAGTTGGGCACCATTTACAGAATAGCACATATAACCAATTTCCACAACCAACTGTGAACACGAGGATTTACACCAATTGAAACATGGTGTAAATCCTAGTGCACAACAAAGGAGTCGTGAGGATAAGATGTCAATAATTCAGCCACGGGTGTGAAGTTCAAAGTTCACTTATCGTATAAGTGCTTTCCCTGCACTACGAGGACTCGAAGACTCAAAACCGACAGTGTTTCGGCATCTATGCCTTTGTCAAGAGTCTATTGAGCCATGACAAGTTAAAAACAATAAAAATAATATGAAACACATAATATAAACTAATAAAATCACTTCAAGCAATATAAAGCCGCCGCACCCCCCGGAGAGCGGCCTTCTTCACTTGGCCCCCGCACTGTTGCCAGCGGGGAGCCGAGGCAGCGAGAGCCTGCAGGAGAGGAGCGTGCGAGCCCAGCTCCGCCCCTCTCCCGAACTGGAATAAAGCCGCCGCACCCCCCGGAGAGCGGCCTTCTTCACTTGGCCCCCGCACTGTTGCCAGCGGGGAGCCGAGGCAGCGAGAGCCTGCAGGAGAGGAGCGTGCGAGCCCAGCCCCGCCCCTCTCCCGAACTGGAATAAAGCCGCCGCACCCCCCGGAGAGCGGCCTTCTTCACTTGGCCCCCGCACTGTTGCCAGCGGGGAGCCGAGGCAGCGAGAGCCTGCAGGAGAGGAGCGTGCGAGCCCAGCTCCGCCCCTCTCCCGAACCTGAAGAATAAAGCCGCCGCACCAACGGCGTGCAGCCGTTCGGCGTGCCGTCGAAGGCGCACGTCTAAGGCGCGTGCGCCTTAGCACGCGCCTTTGCAAGCGACTGCGAGCGACGCCAGTCAGTCCGACCCCCCCAACTGGATCACAGCAATACATAGTGTTATTTACATAGCACCGCCTCATCCGTTAGAACTCAGAAAAGTTAACACTGTACTGCACTGCCTTATTGTTTACTGTATTACCTACTGTTTACATTGTTTATATTGTACTGTACTGCCTACTGCACCGCGCGCACACGCTTAAATTGTTCAGCCTGTTTAACTTTACATCGATCTATTGCATTGCTGCAACCTACTTAAGTTTGTACTGCCTAACGCACCGCTGTAACCTGCACAACTCTGTACTGCCTTTTGCACCACTGTAACCGGCTCAGCTTTATATCGTCCACTGCGCCGCTGAAACCTGCCAAACTTTGCATCACACCCCTCCCCTCTGCCCCCCTCCGACTACTACCATACCCCACGCTCTTCCCCCCCCACGAGCGTGTCACCATGGCAAGGCCAAACACCCCTCAATGCGTAGCACTACTCCTACTATATCTCATCACCCTCAGGATCTGCTCTGCTGACCCATCACACACAACCACCATCCCTGTCCACTTCTCCCTATATCGCCCTTCAAAACCCAAAGTACCCTCGCTCACACCCCACACCCCACATTCTCACCTAATACGGCTCCCAAATCCTCCACCCCCCCGCAAACCCACCAAACCCGGCTCAAAAAAACCTAGAACACTAAAAAAAACTGGCCTACTCCCACTATGCCCCAGCCAACCACCCAAACCACCAGAACCTACTAGGCTTTTACCTAAACATTCGATCCATGAGGAACAAAGCCATTCTAATCAGAGACTGGCTGACGGATACCAACCCCGACTTCATCCTACTCACCGAAACCTGGCTACTATCAGACAAGGATATTATAATCAAAGATTGCCTACCCGCAGGATACAAGATCCTCTCCCTGGCCAGAACTCGGGGAAGAGGAGGAGGCCTAGCAATAATCTTCAGAGATCAGCTTAATTGTACGGCACTCAACACCAAATCCTCTCCCAACGCAGAAATATTAGCCATCTCACTCACCTCTAAATCCCTTGCCTCCTCGCTAACTATCACTCTATTCTACATCCCACCCCAAAAATGGTCCCTAGCCAAAGAGGACCTTGCTGACTCCTTATTAACTAATTATCTAACAAGTCCTTACAACCTTCTATGCGGAGACATCAACATCCACCTTGAGCAAGCGGACCAACCAGAAGTTGCCGACTTCTGGTCACTCACCTCCCAACTAGGCTTCTTCAAACCCCCCCCAACCAAAACTCACCAAAAGGGCCATCAGCTAGACCTGGTCACATTCTCCTCCAACGAGCCGACCGACCCAAAAATATACTGGAAACAAGCCAACTGGACAGACTCCCTATGGTCTGACCACAGACTATGCGACTTTTCCTTGGGCTGCCAACAAAAACATTCAAGAAACAACAAAACAAGAAACATCACAACCCACACCACTAGAGGAAAGATAGACCCAGAGGAATTCTGGTCTCGCTATGACACCCACATAAAACAAGACGAAGAAATAGATCAACTCATGTCCGCCTGGATCATTGACAGCACTAACATTTTAAATGAAATAGCCCCTTCAAAAACCCGCCACATCAGAACCACAAATCAGGAGGGATGGTTCGACACAGAGCTGTTACTATTAAAGAGGGACCTCAGAAAGTCAGAAAGACTATGGATAAAGTCAGGAACCCAGGAACTCAGAACTGCCTGGAGACTCAAACTAAAAACCTACAAAAACCTTACCAAGGAAAAACGGAAAAAATTCTACTCACACTTAATTGGAAACATCACATCCAACAGCAGCAACCTCTTCAAACTCGTCAATAACCTTTACAACATTGAAACACTCACTAACAACCAGGAAGACTCAACACTAACCGCCAACACCCTAGCGGATTTCTTCAACTCCAAGATCCTAAAACTACCCACCAAGACCAATCCACTGGAGCTCTTTCCCATCCTCCCTGACATCGACATAGCTAAACCAGACCAAGGGTCTAGATCCGACCTAAACTGGAACCAATTTACCACAATCGACTGGAAAACCTTCAACAAATATTATAACAAATACACCAAATCCTTCTGCAAACTAGATACTTGCCCCCCAAATGTGATGAAAACGGCTCCGATCTACTTCAAAGCAAACATGCTACTATGGGTCAACTCCCTACTATCCGCAGGAAACTTCCCTCCAGAACAAGGACATATCTTAATAACCCCAATCATAAAAAGCATAAAGGACTCTTCCAACGCACCTTCCAATTACAGACCAATAGCTAACATACCACTATTCACCAAAATCGCGGAAGGGGCAGTAAAAGCAGAACTCTCCGCATACCTGGAAAAATTCAATATCCTAAGCGACAATCAATCGGGCTTCCGCACGGACCACAGCACAGAGACCATCATCGCCTCCTTACTAGACCACCTGCACATACTCTTCAGTCGGGGCTCCAGCGCCCTGATCTTACAATTTGATCTAAGCAGTGCGTTTGACCTAGTTGACCACACTATTCTCCTGGAATGCCTGGCCCACATTGGAATCTCAGACCGGGTACTCAGCTGGTTCCAAGGGTTCCTATGAAACAGATCCTACAGGGTACACAAAAATGACAACTTCTCCTACAGCTGGGTGAACTCCTGCGGTGTACCACAAGGTTCCCCCTTATCCCCCACCCTGTTCAATATCTACCTCGCCTCCCTCAGTAACCTCCTTCACAAACTTAAGCTCAAATTCTTCATCTATGCAGATGACATCACAATTGTCATCCCTCTAACCAGTCTATCCCAGGATCTTCTCAACTACATAACTAGCATACTCAGCCAGATAGAACTCTGGATGCTCTCCTTCAAACTAAAGCTCAACCCAGACAAAACAAAATTCTTTCTAGCCACCCCCAAAGACAAAATCAAAGACACCACAATCCAGGTGAAAGGATTGGTTTTCCCACTCGAACAAACATTAAAAATACTAGGAGTCACGCTTGACAAACATCTATCCCTAGAAAATCACACCGACCTCATTGTCAAGAAAGGCCTTTCAGCACTCTGGAAACTCCGTACCATAAAGAAATACTTCGATGACACTGCATTTCGACTATTAGTTCAATCCTCTATCCTCAGCATACTGGATTATTGCAATATCATTTACCTAAGCTCCACAAAGAAAATCACCAGAAGACTAAAACTGATTCAAAACACAGCTGTCCGCCTCATTTTCGGCCTGAACAAATGGGAACACATCACCCCCTTCTACCACCAACTGCACTGGCTACCCTTCGAATCCCGAGTCCTCTTCAAGTTCGCCTGCATCTGTTACAAGACAGTATTTGGTCTCTCACCAAAATACCTCTCCCCACATTTCAATATGTATTGCACCAACAAGAAATCCCGCAGAATCCAGTTGTTTACCTTCCCCTCCATAAAATCATGCCAGCTCAAAAGATTCATCGACAAAACCTTCGCCTTCCAGGCGGCCAAGCTGAACCCTTGGCTAGCCCAAATGATGCTAGAGGCCCCGACCTACCTAGACTTCAGAAAACTTCTCAAAACACACCTCTTCCGCGAACAAGACCCTTAGTCCTTACTCCCCGCATACACTCCACCCCCCCCACCCCCACCTCCCTCTCCCCCCCCTCTTCTGGTTTCCCACTCCCTCCATTTTATCTTCTAACCCAACTATGATAAACCTGTGCCTCCTTCCGCGCTACCTGCAATTCCGATAAAATTTTTGTAAATCCGGGTTCAGACCGGATCCTAATGTAACGAATGTAAACCGCCTAGAACTCTTTGGGTATGGCGGGATATAAGAACCTAATAATAATAATAATAATATATATTATACAAATTACAAATTATAAAATCAATTAGCAAAGACAAATAGACCAATACATTGAAATTTTGGAAAACAAGATATACCCAAACAGATTGTTAGACATTTATAATCAAATTAACATCTATTAGACGTACACAAAGAATAAAATTATAAAGATAAATAATGATACACTTAAAGATACTAACTGAATGTAAAGTGAAACTAGAAAGCAGAAGGCAAAAAAGAAGGCTAGGTGAATGTAATGCAGAAAGAAATCTGGTGAAAAAAGAAATAGGAGACTCTGCATAACATGGGTTAAATATGCCTACCTCAATGGTAGTGCATAATTTTGGCGTGGATTCATGGTGTTCAGCATTTTTAGTGAACGCCCCTAGCTATTCCTTCAAAACCACTCCTTCAGAATTGAGCGCTATAAAATTTGCATATGGATCCAAATCCAAATTGTTGCCAATTAAAATCAATGATTGTTAGTACTCAATTATTGGTGCTAATTACCTCATTAGCCAGTTTAGATGCCCACGCATCTCAGAATAGTGCACCATTTTATATACCATTGATAGAATCTGCGGATGGGCAGAGTGGATGGGTCATTTTGACTTTATCTGCCGTCATGCTTCTATATTTCCATGTTTCTATGGATAATACCATCAAGAAACTTGTACTTCCAATGGTGACTCAAGAGCCTCTAGGGAGAAGTTATCTAAAATTTTCCTTAACTGATAATGATTAATTCCTGAGAAATTATGCCTCAGGTCATGAATTCCATTTGATACAAATACCTGAAATGCGAACGGTCCTAAAGAGTGACTTACTACCACAGAAGTGGGAAAGGACGAGAAAAAGGCCAACTTGCTCAAACTAAAATGGTACACAACCAAGCAGAGGTAACCCACAAGCAAACAAATTACAAGCTGAAAATGCAAGGGAACTATGGCAGTAAAGTGAGAGGCAGAGACAAATTTGTACAGAAGGCAAAAGACAGAAATTTCGACAGCAATGGTGGCATTCAATATAAGAAAACTTGAAGTATGGCAGAACATTGGTCATGGAAACACGGGAGAGGCAGCAAGACTGAGATACCTGAAAATAAGATCAAGGACCTAGAAAAGCACTTGACCCCCCCCCCCCCCTTGAAGGCTTTTGGAGAACAAATGACAGAAGACCTAGAAGAGTTCCTCAAACTTGGCTGCCTAGGGAATTGAAGAAAAATGAGTACGTAGGTCTTCTGACTGTAACAAGATATAGATATATATAGGGCCTCAAGAGAGGGTTTGGATGCCTACATATAAACATTGCAAAGATTTTAAATTTCACACATAAGACTGAAATTATGCAAGCAGTGCACACAAATTGGATTGTCTAAGTTAGCCTTTTTCTCTATTTATCCCTAGCAATCTCTGCCATTTCTCCTTCCTTTCAGTTAGCATGCCCAGACAGAAACATTGAAGCAGAAAACGAAGGCAGATAAAGATCATATGGCCTATCCAATCTGCTCATCCATAACATCTGTTATCACTCCATCTCCTTTAGAGATCCTATGTCACAAGCTTTCTTGAATTTACATTGTTCTTCTCTACCACTTCCACTGGATTCCCATCAACTCAGGATGCCTCCCCTCAAGGTATACCTACAGTGCTATATGTTGTTCAATAGTGCTACTTCATTAGAACAACTGTCTTCCCTCTCTTTCTGGGTCTCATGATGTGCCCAGTCCTAACCCGAATCTCAATACATAAGGTCTCAATACATATGTCTCAATACATAAGATATTAGGCCATGATTGATATCTAGCCCATCATGTGAACAGTGAGCCTTGTTTTTCAGATCTTGCTTAAAAGCAATAATAATTTATTCATGGATATTACTCCTCTATGAAAAACTGTTTACTACTTTATACTTTATTTATTTATTTTTTTGCAGAGATAATGTTCATCTAATATGAGATAGCTTAGGAACCAATAACAACAATATTATTATGCACTCAGGCCCAGAGTTATTAACAGATAATAAATCATTAAAGTTTTACTGTTTATAACTTGCTTCTACATTATTTGCCTTAACTCAGTGATGTTAAGACAAATTTCAAAAGGTTGTTACATGATTATAATCTTTTTCATGCACCCTTTTTTAGGCTTTATTAGACTGAGGGGCTCTTTTACTGATATTAATGCAGACTTTAATGTACACTAAGGCCTAGATTCTGTATAGGATGCCCGGTCTTAGAAGCCGACGGGCATCCTATACAGAATCGCGCCTAAGCCCGCCTAAATAGAACCCGACTCTCTACCGACTTCCATGTTACAGATGCCGGGTAGAGAATCGAGTTGAAGTAGATGTGGTCGCTGAGCTTATCGCAGCAAGGAATCTCCCTACCACGATAAGTTTAACCACCATGGCCATGGCCGCTCATTCCCCTGAATGATCGCCGGCAGGAGGGATGCCCAATCCCTCCTTCCAGAAACACCCCCATCCCCCCTTAGATCACAGCAGGAGGGATGTCCAATCCATCCTGCCGGAATCCTCCCACCCCTCCATAGATTATGTTGGAGCCCCACCCTTCTCACCCAGACCACCCCCCTAACCTTTTCTGAAGGCCGGATAGATGGGTCTGTCCGGACAGATGGGTCCGTTCATCTGTCCCACCTCCATCTGAATGAGGCAGACCTGCCCCTTCCCAGCACATTGTGGAATGCACCAAGGAGGGGCCTAAGGCCTGATTGGCCCAGGGGCCTAAAGCCCCACTCATAGGAGGGGCCATAGGCACCTGGGCCAACTGGAACCTTAGGTTGGTTTGTGCCTACGGCCCCTCCCATGGGCAAGGCCTTAAGCACATGGGCCAACCGGAATCTCAGGGCCTCCTGCCACGATCTACGGGGATGGGGGTTCCAGCAGAAGGAATTGGGCATCCCTCCTGCTGGCGATTGTGCGTGTGTGTGTGTGGGGGAGGTTCTGGCAGGAAGGATTGGGCATTCCTCCTGCTGGTGATTGTTCGGGAGCGGGGGTTGACGGCCAAAGTTATCACGACAGGGAGATCCCTTGCTGTGATAAACTCAGCGGTCATATCTACTTACAATGTAGGCCAGCATTTTGCTGGCCTACATTGTAGGCATCTTCCATGGCCTAAGAAGACACATATAGCTGCCTAGATCCACCTAAGGCTACTTCCGGGACAAACCATGCCCACCCTTAGGCGAGCTTAGGCGGGCTTGCAAGCCTCCAATGTAGGCAGCCTGCCTCGGAAGCTTTTTTAAAAAAAAACAAAAACGTGCGTCCTAATTGGCTGGTTAGTCAGTGGTAGGACACCTACCGCCTACAATTGGGACGTTTTTATAGATTCTGGGCCTAACTGTCAACACAGGCCTATGCTAATAACTACAGCCAGTGAGGTAAAATTCCTGAGCTAACTGCTTAGAGTGGGGTTGGGTAGGGGGTATGGGCAAAAATCAGACATGGACTAGACATTACAGTTAGTGAATGGTAAATAGTGTGTGGCAATTCTGATTATGCTACATATACTTTAAACTGTGTGGGTGGGTTTCTACCCAGTTCTTGGGACACAGTCAGATTTTCAGAACATTCGCTGTTTTTCAAGAGAGTCATAGTGTTTGCGCTTCTATAATATTCCACTGGTACCATCTCGAACTGTAAGTTTTCTGTGTAGTTTTTGAATGCTTCATTATATGGTTTTGAAATTATATTTGTTTAAACTTTATTAGTCCCTTTTATAAATTTTATCCTTGTCATTTACAGTATTTCAATAGATTGTTTCTATTGAATCTGCGTACCTTGTTTCAGCATATTTAGGTATGTGGTGAGTTTTTCTTTTTTTAGTGTTACAATGCAGTTTTCCCTCTTTGGGTTAGTCTATTCCATTTACGCTTTCTTTATGATAATGGCATGACGGTGTCTCTTCCTGGTATACATTACTCTTATGAGTGGGTTTCACTTACATTTTTTCACTTTCATTTGAAATAGACTATTCATTTTGGGGTCCTTTTACTAAGGTGCAGTAGCTGATTTATCGCACGCTCATGCACTAAATGCTAATGCACCCATTATAGTCTATGGATGCATTAGCGTTTAGCTAATATTTAGTGCATGCTAAATCAGTTAGCGCACGCTAAATCAGCTACCGTACCTTAGTAAAAGGACTCCTTTGTTTGATGCCCTCTTTTTATTTAGAATTATGATCTTGATACTCATGTCACTATTTTCTTAGTGTTGCTCTATCTAGATCTTGTGGCACTTGTTCTTTTATTTTTGGTTTTATTCTTTTTGTTTAAAATTATGCGCACTTTGTTTTTGAATGCTTTTTATCACTATATATGTTGTAAATATATTGTTTTATTGATACAAGAATTATTTTAAAATGTGCTTATATATGTTTTTATGTAGTATTTTGTCCCCTGAAGAAGACAATTTTATTGTTGAAACTTGGATCCTTGTTGGGACTTACATAAAAAAAGTTTCTCCTTTTGGACTGATTTGACATCTCACTTGCCATCTTTTTGTGCATGCAGAGCACTGACAAGGACATATTTATGTAAAAAGACCTGCATACACTTGCCTCCCACAAGTACAAATCTATACCACACATATTTATTGCCTATATCCTGTCCCAAGAGCTGTATTGAGAACTACTGCTAAAAAAAACCAATAGGATCAGATGAAAAATCTGATACAAAAGTTTCTTTGTATTTGAAACTCTGTAAAGCGCAGCAGTGAGATTATTATATTCTGCTAGGCAATTTGAAAGGTTTTCACTATTGATCATCAAAACTCATTGGCTGTCAATATAAGTGCATATACCCCCCCCCCCTTTTTACAAAATCATAGTGCAATTTTTAGCACCAATTGCAGAGGTAACAGCTCCAATGCATATAGGGATGTTATAAGCATCGGAGCTCTTATTGCTGCGGCCTGCGCTGAAAAACACACTAGGGGGCTCATAATAAAAAAATAAATAAGTCTAAAAACCCACCTAAATCAGTACTTGGACGATCTAAAAGACAAGTCATCCTAGTGCCGATAACTGAAAGGGGTTTTAGACGTACCTAAAAACGACTTAGGCCTTGTCAGTGCTGCTGTACAACCAGAGCTAAAAGGGGCATTTTAGGAGGAGTGGTGAGGGTGGGATTTGGGCGGGACGTGGGCTGATCTAAACTTAGTCGTACTGCAAATATAATTGAAACTTTAACGAGGGTGCCTGGACTGAAGTTGTACGTTGTGATTTAGGCCATGGAAAAACAGGTCTAAGTGGCAAAAAGGTATCCAAAGTGACCAGATAAGCACTGCAAACACAAAGTACAGACCCACACACACTGCCCCAGTGATCACTGACCCCCCCCACAACACCATAAAAATTGTAATAAAAACACACGTCTGCCTCCAGAACATCAGCACCTGGCAGCCTGGCATAGGAAAGCCTAGTAGAGCTGCACAGAGGTGGCTTAAGTGGGCTTGGGGTGGATTACAGTATTTTCACTTATATAACGCGCATGCGTGTATAACACACATACGCGTATAGCGCGTGGGTCCAAAGCATGTCTGTAAAAAATTTTTATATAGCACGCATACGCGTATACCGCACATGCTGCTATAACCTCCTCCCACTCCCGCTTACTCTTCTGGCCTGCGAACCGGCCTCCTCCCCCCCGCAAAACATCTCTTACCCGATTGGGCACCGGCACCGGCACCAATGCACAGGACGTGCCAGTGCCAGTGCTCAAAGATCCTCCCTCGTTGTGCTGGGCTGGGCTGGGCTGTGCGGTGCAGGGAGATCCTCCTTCTTCCCTGTGCCGGGCTGGACTGGGCTTTGAGCATTTGCGCATGCTCAAAGCCTTCTGGTCTCAATCTCGGAGAGAGCGAGATCAGAAGGCTTTGAGCATGCGCAAATGCTCAAAGCCCAGTCCAGCCCGGCACAGGGAAGAAGGAGGATCTCCCTGCACCGCACAGCCCAGCCCAGCCCAGCCCAACGAGGGAGGCTCTTCGGGCACTGGCACTGGCACGTCCTGTGCATTGGTGCTGGTGCCAGTGCCCAATCGGATAAGAGATGTTTTGCGGTGCTGGGGGGGTTGTAGGATCGCGGGGAAGGGGGGGTGACACGAGCGGGGGGGAGGATGCCGGTTCACAGGGGGGATGCCGGATCGGAATGAAAAAAAAAAGTTGTAAAACGCGCTCACACCTATAACGCGCACGATTATGCACGGTTTGTAAAAATTGTGTATAACGCACGCGTTATATGCGTGAAAATACGGTAGTGAACCATGGAGAGGAGGACCCTGGCCCATAAGCCACTCTAATCACTGCATTCATGGTGAAACATGTGCACCCCTCAAAACCCTTTTGTACTGCCATATAAGGTAATGACGGAATAAAAATTACTAATGTAATGTAATATAAGTGGCACCTGCAGCCATAAGGACTATTGGGGTGGTAGGCAGGTGGGTATAGTAAGTTCTGGGGGTGTTTTGGGGGCTCACCATGACCTATAAGGAAGTTATGTTGAGATGTTTATGTTCACCCTTTTTGTGAAGTTCACAGCAGTGCCCTGTAAGGTACCTCACTACTCTGGTGCAATGTTTGGGTGTCCAGTCCATCACTTTGATGACCTCGTCCACGTCCAAAAGGTCTTGTTCTGGGCGTTTTTGATTTGGATTAATTTTTGGACGAGAATGGGGTATAACAATAGATGACTTAGCGGTCTGGACGATTAAACGGCTGATCATCCAACTAGATTATTTTCTGGGGGGGGAGGGAATATTTTGGATGTATTTTTCAGGAATGGCCATTTTCCTTAGCCAACTTTGGGTGACTAGCGACTTAGGACTTAGACAGACTTAAGATGTTTCTTTTGATTATGCCCCTCCAAGGTTTTTTAAAAGGGGAGGATAATTTTAAAAGTATGTACAGTAGTGTTTAAGATTGCACTTACTTATGGCTTTAAAATGAATAAAGAAATAAAATAAAAAAAAGATTTTATATGGCTAAGTTACAAAAAAACATAGAAACATAGAAGATGACGGCAGAAAAGGGCTACAGCCCATCAAATCTGCCCACTCTGCTTACCCACCTCCTGTCTATGCCCTAATGACCCAATTTCCTTGTCTTGACCCTCGTAGGGATCTCACATGGGTATCCCATTTATTCTTAAAGTCTGGCACGCTGTCTGCCTCGATCACCTGCACTGAAAGCTTGTTCCAATGATCAACCACTCTCTCTGTGAAGAAATACTTTCTGGTGTTGCCATGAAATTTTCCGCCCCTGAGTTTGAGCGGGTGCCCTCTTGTGGCCGAGGATCCCTCGAGAAAGAAAATATCATCTTCCACTTCGACACGTCCCGTGAGGTACTTAAATGTTTCAATCATGTCTCCCCTGTCTTCCTGTTGCTATTAAAACAATCTACTCACTATTTACTGTTTAGAGACTTAAAATTGGTTATTTCAAAAATTTGTATTACAATAAGAAGTTTGAATTGTATTTGATTTTTATATTCTGCATCTTCCCTATGTATGCCTAAGCTCTTTTAGGAGTCCTTTTACTAAAGTGTGCTAACCGAGTTAGCGCATACTAACAATTAGCATGCACTAATTGCTGGGAAGTCCCATTTATACCTATGGGCTTTTTAGCATTTGGTGTACCCTAAATCGATTACCATACCATAGAAAAAAAAGACCCCCAATACTTGTTAACCGCACTGAACTAATTTAGGCATATGTGGAATACAAGCATTGCATTGGTATTGGTATTAACAAATATTTTCATATTACATCATAGGGCTCCTTTTACAAAGGCGCACTAATGGTTTTAGTGCGTGCTTAGCACGCGCTAGCCGCTGCCGCCTCCTTTTAAGCAGGCAATAATTTTTCAGCTAGCGCGCGCTAAAAATGCTAGCACACCTTAGTAAAAAGAGCCCATAGGCTACATAAATGCTAGCTATCTCAAAATACCAGAAAACCTAAAAAAACAAACAAACCTGGGAAACCCTATAAAGAGTCAGAGAATCTGAAAGTAGATGAGGAACAGAAAACCCATCTAATCTGCCCAATGTACTTTCTACTGCAATATATTAGAGACACTAGTTGATCTTTGGCTTCTTGTTTATCTATTTGCAGTTAGGGATTTGTATTTAGCATTTGTTTGCTTGAACTCTGTTATTGGTTTTGTTTTCATCATTTCCACTGGGGGTTGAACCATGTATCCACCACTGTGATGAACAATTTTCTGTTATTCTTGAGTCTACCCCTTTTGAGATTCATATTATAGTGCTGGTATTCAAGACATGCCAAGGAAGGAGACTTGACTGGTCCCAGCTCGTCATGTAATATGGGATGTTGAAATAAACACCCTAAGAGAAAAAGGGAAAGAGTATCTTGCTCTTTCTGTGTTGAACTTCAGATGCCTTTTTACTTCACCTTTGCAGAGTCCCATATGTTCTCTCATTAATTGCATTGACAGTGTCCTTTCTATCACACTAACCTTTCCTCTGGCTTCTGTCTATTGAGCAAACTGTTTTTGCATGCCAAGGTATAGCAATCACACTGAATTTCTATTGGAAAAAAATGTTTGTTCCTTGTGCATTTTTAATATTTCAGAAAAATCGAATGGTTCTATTAATATAACCCCCCCCCCCCCTTTCTTTCCTGCCTTATAGAAAATACATGTGGAGGGCCATTTTATGTAGAATGTTGAGAGGAGCATTGAAATGTCCAAGTCAGGATGTTTGCAATTCCCCTGGTATTTTGCATAAGGCTCTGACAAGTGGAGTCTTTTTTTTAAATATTGCAGTGACATGCAGGAGTGTAGGTGTATCTGTTAGCATTTTTAGATGGAAGAACAATTTTTAAAAAACTACATGTTGAAAAAAATAGTATTCTGCTTGTTCCAGCTTTCCATTTCTACAACTTCTTAAAATTGCTATTCCCTACATCATCAAATCCCTTTCCACAACCCCCTCAATAAAATCATACCTCTGAACCCCTCCCAGCATCATGAAGAGCCATTCCCCTTATAGCAACTAAAGTCTTCCATAACCAGGACTTTATGAAAAGCCATCCTTCCTTTTCCAAACCTCCCAGCATCGTGAAGAGCCACCCTCAAACCCCAGTGCAAACTTCTGACACAGGCAGCCCCCTGAAGAAGATCCCTACTCCTTATTGGGATCTTCTTGGTCTTGAGGGAGGGGGGTAAGAGAGATCACCAATCATTCCTATCTCTTCTAGCATCAGGTTTGTAATGGTTTCACTGGTTTCATACTAATTATACATCTTTCTGTACACCCTAATATTTTTTTCTGGCTCTGGACACTACCTTGTTGCAGTGCTCTTGACACTTTAGCTCATCAGATGTGATCACCCCAAGATCTTTTTTATTTGGTATTGCTCCCTTGGATTTATGCTTCTGAAAAACATGACTCTATTCTACACTGATGTCAAGACTGCTTAATTTCATGGTCCACTGAGAATTTTGCATTAGTTTTTACATGAAAATCTGGGTTGATACTAAAAGGCAGGTTTGCCAAAGTAAAACTTGGGCCTCCTAGTTTGAAAATATAATTGTGAGCATAAATTGCTTCAAAGTAAATATCTGACTGACCTTCAACAGCAAAGTTACAGAAAAATTGTTTCTCCAGTATATCTTGAGTTAGAAAACGACACATGGCATCTACTGTAAATACAAAATGAAAGAAACCTTTCAGTAAATCAAATGTTTTATAAGAGTATCATTCATTCATCTTCACTTTCCATACATATATTCCTGGCATTTCTTTATTATATGCTAATACACACATAATTTGTTTATGGCTTGAGTTATGAGAAAATCCAACTTCCACTTATAAATATAAAAGGATGTTAATTATAGCCCCATCCAATGATGCTCTGTACAGATGTTAGGCAGTATTTGTGGAAAACCAAGAAGAAATGATTTCATAGAGGAACATTCACATGCTGCATAAATATTTATTAGAAAAATAGATTTTGGCATAGCTAGGAAAATTGTGCAGTGCCATAGCACTGGAAAGTTGAGTTATATCATTAGGATTTCTGATTTTAAAGGTTTTAACTGATAAACACAGATAAAACATCCCTGACGGGGGGGGGGGGGAACCCCAAACTTAAAATAGGTGTTCTTTGTATTAACACAGGAAAACTATACTTCCTCTATTGTCTCTTACTCCTTCCCTTTCTTATCTTGTATCTCCACTTACCCCCCCTCTTCCCCCCCCCCCCCCACTTTATAAAGCTACACTAGTGTTTTTAGCGCTGGCTACCATGGTAACCACTCAGACGCTCATAGAATTCCTATGAGCGTCCGAGCTATTACCGCCATGGCTGATGCTAAAAATACTAGTGTGGCTTTGTAAAGGAGAGGGTTAATTTTTATGCTTTTTCCATGCAGATGACTTCTAAGTGACACACTAAAGATATAAAGAGGAATAAGCTATATAATCTTACTAGCAAAGGCTAAAAAATATATAGAGTATAATCAGAAAACAGGCTCATTGCATTAGCAATTATATCAATAGAGAATGAACAAGATTCAAATAGTGGAGAAAAAGACCTAAGATATCTTAAGAACATAAGCAGTGCCTCTGCTGGGTCAGACCAGAGGTCCATCGTGCCCAGCAATTCGCTCATGCGGCAGCCCATCAGGTCCAGGACCTGTATAGTAATCCTCTATCTATACCCTTCTATCCCCTTTTCCTTCAGGAAATTATCTAATCCGTTCTTGAACCCCAAAACCATACTCTGGTCCTATCACACCCTCTGGAAGGCAATTCCAAGTGTCCATCACCCTTTGGGTGAATAAGAACTTCCTAGCACTGGTTCTGAATCTGTCCCCTCTCAATTTTTCCGAATGCCCTCTCGTTCTTGTAGTTTTCGAAAGAATGAAGAATCTGTCCCTCTCCACTTTCTCTATGCCCTTCATGATCTTGTAAGTCTCTATCATATCTCCTCTAAGTCTCCTCTTTTCTAGGGAAAAGAGCCCCAGTTTCTCTAATCTTTCAGCATATGAAAGGTTTTCCATACCTTTTATCAATCGTGTCGCTCTTTTCTGAACCCTCTCGAGTATTGCCATATCCTTCTTAAGGTACGGTGACCAGTATTGGACGCAGTATTCCAGATGCGGGCGCACCATTGCCCAATACAACAGCAGGAAAACTTCTTTCATTCTGGTTGTAATACCTTTCTTGATAGTACCCAGCATTCTATGTGCACTGTGCCGACGGCTTCATTGTGTTATCCACTATTACCCCCAAGTCTTTTTCTTGGGTACTTTCACTCATTACCAGCCCTCCCATCATATAGCTGTACTTTGGGTTTCTGTTTCCAACATGCAAGACTTTACATTTCTCTACATTAAACTTTATTTGCCATCTCGTCGCCCACTCTTCTAGTTTGTTCAGGTCCCTTAGTAAATCTTCACAGTCCTTTTAGTCCCAACTCCACTAAATAGTTTAGTGTCGTCTGCAAATTTTATTACTTCGCACTTCGTCCCTGTTTCTAGATCATTTATAAATTCATTGAACAGCAGCGGTCCGAGTACCGATCCCTGTGGAACACCACTTGTGATCCTCCTCCAGTCCGAGTAGTGGCCCTTCACTCCCACCCTTTGCTTTCTACCCGCCAACCAATTTTTGATCCATCTATGTACGTCTCCTTCCACCCCATAGTTCTTCAATTTCCGTAGTAGGCGTTCATGGGGTACCTTGTCAAAGGCTTTTTGGAAATCTAAGTATACGATGTCTATGGGGTCCCCTTTGTCCATTGTTTGTAATTCCTTCGAAGAAGTGCTATAAGTTAGTTAGGCACCATCTTCCCTTGCAGAAGCCATGTTGGCTTGTTTTCATCAGTTTATTCCTTTCTAGATGCTCATCGATGCTGTTTTATCAGCGCTTCCTCCATCTTCCCCGGAACCGAAGTCAGACTCACCGGTCTGTAGTTCCCGGGTCACCTCTCGATCCTTTTTTAAAGATGGGCGTAACATTAGCTATCTTCCAATCCTCCAGGATCACGCCTGTTTTCAGGGATAGGTTACAAACCTGCTGTAGTAGTTCTTGCTTCAACAAGTCTCAACTTCATGAGACTGAATATATTTTCTATATAGGGGCTTCTCCAGTCATTGGTCATAAAAACTCCATTTTATGTATATCACTCTATTACAGTATTCTAAAAATGGAAAAAAAAGCAAAAATATGGGCTCCTTTTACTAAGCTGCGTTAGGGCATTAACACACGGAATAGCGCGTGCTACAATGCCACGCGTGCTAGAAGCTAACGCCAGCATTGAGCTGGCATTAGTTCTAGCCATGTAGCGTGGGGTTAGGGCGTGCTAATCTGCTGCGTGCGCTAAAAACGCTAGCGCACCTTAGTAAAAGGAGCCCTCTGTCTTTAGACACAATCCCATATCATTCACAATTCACAACCATAACAGTTGAAAAAAAAGCAAAGTGCCGCTGTATCCTTTATCTTGCAATAACAAAAATAAGCCCAAGAGCAGCCCTGTTTCACCTCCAGCTTTATCAAGGGCCGCAACATTCATTCTCCATCAGCAGTCATCGCCAAACACAAGCAGTTTTGTTTAGGAGGACAAAAAAGGCAGCCCTAAATTAAACAGCTCAACTGTATGGATAGTGGCTGAATATTGACACGATCTGTTTAGCAACTGATATTTAAAAAGGAATTATCTAGAGAAGCAGCAGCCTTAGTCATGATAATTCCTCTAGTCACACTCTGCTTGAAAATTCGGTGGCACTACATGGATAATGCCGCTGAATATCCTCGCAGATAGCCTTGGCAGATTTGAGATAGCACCGGGACAATTCATGAGCAGAGCAAGGATTGAGCATCACGTTATCCAGACAGCAGCAATTTTGACCCCACTGTCTGGATACGCAGGAGTTTCGTCAGCCGTAAACCTGAAGTCATTATGCCATTGTATAGATCCATGGTGAGACCACACCTGGAGTACTGTGTGCAATTCTGGAGGCCGCATTACCGCAAGGATGTGCTGAGACTGGAATCAGTCCAGAGAATGGCCACCAGGATGGTCTCAGGACTCAAGGATCTCCCATACGAGGAGCGGCTAGGGAAGTTACAGCTCTACTCACTCGAGGAACGTAGAGAGAGAGGAGATATGATCGAGACATTCAAGTTACTCACGGGCCGCATCGAGGTGGAAGAAGATATCTTCTTTTTCAAGGATCCAGCGGCAACAAGAGGGCATCCGTGGAAAATCAGGGGCGGGAAACTGCACGGTGACACTAGGAAGTTCTTCTTCACTGAAAGGGTGGTTGATCGATGAAATAGTCTTCCACTTCAGGTTATTGAGGCCAGCAGCGTGCCAGATTTTAAGGCCAAATGGGATAGACATGTGGGATCTATCCGCAAAGATAGATAGGGAGGGTCATTGGGGTGGGCAGACTTGATGGGCCATGGCCCTTATCTGCTGTCTATTTCTATGTTTCTATGTTTCTGTTTCTATGGATAAAAGATAGGACAGAAAAACCATCATCCTAACTTTATCCAGAGAGTTATCAGGAAATAGATAAAATAAACAAACAAACAAAAAAAACTCACTGACCACAGAGACTAAATGCTGATCCCATAGTTGTTAGTGGCAAGTATATTCAGGCCCTGATTCTATAAACAGTGCTTACCAGCTAGTTGCCACTTGGTGCAGTTGTCAATCAACTGCTAAGCACCATTTCTAGAATCACGCCTAGTTGAGTTAGGTGCCACTTGGCGTGATTCTACAAATGGCCAAACTTGTACAGCCAATATGATTACAGTGAGGTAAGATTGATCTGTGGTAGAGAATGACACGGGGATACATTTTTTTCCCATCCCATCCCGGCAAGTTCTTTTCATGTCCCTGCCCCATTCCTGCAAGCTCTGTCCTCATCTGCACAAACCTCAAACATTTAAAAATCGTAAGTGTTCAAGGCTTGTGCGGTTAAGACAGCTTACAGGAATAGGGTAGGGAGAGGGACAGCGACAAAATTCATGGAGAAGAGACAGGGAAATTGAGTTCCTGCAGGGAAGGGGAAAAAATTATCCCCATGTAATTCTCTAGTGCTGATATATTAGGCCCCATACTCCGCCTCTAACTATGCCTACTTTTTGAGTAGGCACAAGTAGGTGTGGGTAGGCACCTCAGTGTAGCCACCTATATAGTGCCTACTGAGTTACCATATACAGTATACTCAAATATAGGATGAGATTAATGGGGATCTTGTCCTATATTCAGGTCATCATCCAGGACCACCTGACACCCTCCCGGACTTGCTGCAGGCTTGCTGTTAGACCGGGACAGGAGGGATCCCTCCAATCTCCTGTCCCGGCTTATATTAACAATTTTTTACCCCCCCTCCCTTGCGTACCTTTTCCCTGGTGGCCCAGCAGTGTGTCCCGCTCCTGCCGATCTCACAGAAAGCAGCCAGCGGCGCATCCGGGCTGGCACCCAGGAGCGAGCTTTTTGAGCTTCCGCTCAGCCCTGCGCCGCTCCCTGAAAGGCTGCCGCTGATTCAATGACTCCTATTACAGAGCTTTTCCTTAGTAAGTGAGCAGCTCGCAGAAGAAGGTTTGTGGAACGAGAGCTACCAGCTGACTTCAGTGACCTGCCTTTTCTCACCACCCCATGTTCATTGTACTCTAGACTTCGTGAGACATCAGTAAGCAATACTTCTTACTGTATGTGCTGCTTTCTTCTCTGCTAGTTTTTCTCTGTATTCGATACTACATACAACCCTAAATGTTGAAGTTTTAAAAGGCATTTATATTAAAACATGGACCCCCACAAATCTGTTTGCCTAGGGTCAAAGGGCTAATCTTGTCATGACTTCAAGTAGGTATGGATGGTAACCATTAGTTCTGTCTTAAGTAGTTGATTTTAACAACCAAATATGCACTGCAGTATATCTGAATATTAAAAACGCCTTTTAAATGTAATATTATAGGAAAGCTAATGATCACAGCAGACTATTAAGAGGATCAAAAAGGCCCCTGAAATGTAAATATTTCAGCACATAAAACAGTTAAATTTAAATTAATTATTTTAATATAGCAACATATTTGTATTAAGGTGCACATTTTTAACTAATATCACTTTGATGGTTTTATGCTGGTATGATATTTTTTCTTCTTCTGAGATATTGTCAGACAATCTAAGCTAAAGGATTCATGGATTCATTTGTATCCTTTGGATGAATTAATATAATCCTTCCCATTAAGATTATGGTTAATAGAATTACTTTGTTATGGGTTTTTTTTTCTAAGAAAATAGTCATCAAGTTGTTGCTTGATAGGTCAGAAGATAAACAATCCTTTGATGCTTATCAAAAGAGACTAATGGAGATTTTATCTAACACCAAATATAAAAGAAAAAAAACAAAAACATGCAATGTTTTCATATGCTTTGATCTTGAAAAAACAGCTGTAAATAGCCCCGATTCACCAGTAATTCTCTAAGCTACCAAAGGATGTCTCTGTAGATTTTTATTAAGAGTGAGGGGGTAGCCATGGCTGTTAGAAGAACAAGGATCCTTTAGAAATAGATTTGAAAACAACAACAATGTATCAACACACACCAAATACAGGGTACTTTGACAGTTTATTGAGAAATCATGGAAGCTTAAACTAATTTGATGCAGTTCATTAGCAATCATTATCTTGAAGGATACATTCAGAGGGAAAAACAGAGATCACTAAACTATTTTTTAATGAGAAAATACAGTTTCATGGCCTGAGCTGTTTAAAAAAAGCAACATATTGAGAAGGAAAATTACATGACGCTAAATATATCATGCAAAACAAATTAGTTTCAATAATTCATTCAGATCAAAGCATTTCTTTATAATAAGCAAGGCCCATCCCATACATACCAATCACTCAGTGAATCCCATTGTAAAGTATGCCAGATGGAAATGCGCTTGTAAAGTATTTGTAAATGCATTTTGAAAAGTATTAAAAGCCATAATTTAATATCCAAATTTTCCTGTATCATCCACCAAAGGGGACACGTGCACTCAGAAAATAACAGTGTTACATATCACCTAGCAGATTATGGGGTCCTTTTTCTAAGGTGTGCTAGCCGATTTAGCGTGCGCTAAATGCTAACGCATCCATTATATTGTATGGATGCGTTAGCATTTAGCTCGCACTAATATTTAGCGTGCACTAGAACGGATAGCGTGCCTTAGTAAAAGGACCCCTATAAGAAAACCATTAAACTTCTTAGACTTATTCAGAACACCGCCGTCCGCCTCATCAATGGCCTCAAAAAGTCTGACCATGTTAGCCCCTTCTACAGAAAACGTCATTGGCTTCCAATTGAAGCAAGGGTCATCTTCAAATTCGCCTGCCTCTGCTTTAAAACCTTGACTGGATCATCCCTGATATACCTGTCACGTCACTTTGTGTTCCCAGGCTCTAACCGAACACGCAATGCCCACCTGTTTGCCTTCCCCTCGCCAAAGGGATGTATTTACAAAAGATTCCTGGACAAAATCCTCTCTTTTCAAGCTGGCAAATGGAATGATTGCCTTACCACCCTCATCTCTCTTGCCCCATCCTACCTATCCTTCAGAAAATCTCTCAAAGCTTACCTCTTTGATAAATTTCTTTAACCCCATCCTTCCTTCCTTTCCTCTCCTTCCTCACCTATATACCTCTTCTTCTCCGGGTCTTACTATCCTCATCCTGCACTCCCTTGTAACTGTATATATCCCTTTCTCTCCTCTCTTCATCCTTCCAAAGTATTTTAGATCAATGTAGTCTTGTTAGAATGTTTATTTCTTATTTTTCCTCTATCTCTATTTTTCACTTCTTTGTTATTCTCCAGGTACTTTAGTTAGATTGTGAGCCTTCGGGACAGTAAGGGAATTTCTAAGTACCTATCTTACTTTTTAATTTTAATTGTTATTGTTACTGGTTACTTTATCCTGGCTAATCTGGCTCTGCATCTTCGCTGTAAATGTACAGTCTCTTCTCCTGTAAACCGCTCTGAACTGTTTTGTGGTACTGCGGTATACAAAAATAAAGTTATTATTATTATATATTGCACAGTTGAAAAACACATTCATGGAGTTTAAAGGAAAGCTTTTCAATGGGTTGTTTTCTTCTCCTGCGGCAATAGGAAAAGAAGTCTCAATGAACTGCCTGGTGATTGAAATGGATGAGAAGGAAGCTGTAATAACCTCTATACTTGGAAGATATACACCTTTATCACAGCATTCCCTCTAGTTAATTAATAAAAACCCTTAACTGTCAATGTACAGACGAGTTATAAGACTTCAAACAATTGAAGCTGCATTGATAGGGTGAACATGACTGAAAATGACATCTATTGGGGAATGTGTTTTTACAAAACAATTGACTAAAGTAAATCATTTTTGTTCCAAAAGACAATATATTTATTTATTGGAAAATAAAAGTAAAATGAACTCTTCAACCAAAAGAAGCAGTGTCATGAGAAAACTTGGACTCCAGGTTTTTGTAGACGCTGCACTTTCAATATTACACTGTCAGTCTTCATTCACTCTCTGACAAGGTTGTCAATCAAACTACAATCTAGTTTTGTAAGACTTTAAACAAAGATCAGAAAAAAAAATAAAGATACTGCTGACTTCACATTACCTTGCCAGAGATAACTACTTGATCACTTTAATACTGCAACATTGATATTAACTTCCCACTGCACTTCTCGAAAAATAGAAAAGTATAACGATCCTCAATCCTAAGGGCACTTCTGCCTTCTGTCTGCAAACCACTGAAGTAAACAGAGGTTATAATTTTTGAACACTGTAATAAATGTTCTGTTCAGGAGGCACTATTTCTAGGAAAACCTATATCAGCTATTATGGAGAATGAAACGTTAATGTGCCTAATGGGTGTTGTTTTTTGTTACAAAAAAAAAAAAGTTCAAGACCCTTTGAAGATTGGCCCAATAATGTCAAAATGTTGACATTGATTTGATTTGATACACAAAACTGGAGGAAAGGCGGGACAGGGGAGATATGATAAGAGACATTTAAATAAATAATCCAAAATGCAAAAAATTACTAGCCAGAGTGGGATTTCCTGAAGCCATCCCTTTGCTGGCTAATAACTTTTTTTGCATTTTGGATTATTTATTTGGGGCTCCTTTTACGAAGCCACATTAGCGTCTTTATCGCACGCACATTTTTAGCACGCGCTAACCCCCACACTAGCTGAAAAACTACCACCTGCTCAAGAGGAGGCGGTAGCGGCCAGCACAGCCGGTAAATTAGCGCGCACTATTATGCGCATTAAACCGTCAACGCGGCTTCGTATGAGGAGCCCTTGATTGTTACTATTTATACATTTTTTAGAGAAATCTAAATACCTATGGTCCTTTTACTAAGGCGCGTTAGCCAATTTAGCGCGTGCTAAATATTAGCACATGCTAAATGCTAATGTGTCCATATACTATACTGGACACGTTAGTGTTTAGTGCACGCTAAAATGACTAGTGCGCCTTAGTAATGTAAATGCGCATGAGTCGAGTCTCTTTCATTTGAAAGGAAGCGCTGGAATGAAAGGGCATAGGGTGAAGTTAAGAGGTGACAGGCTCCGGAGTAATCGGAGGAAATACTTTTTTACAGAAAGGGTGGTAGATGCGTGGAACAGTCTCCTGGTAGAGGTAGTGGAGATAGAGACACCAGGCCGCTCAGTATTATAAATTAATATCTGGATTTTTTAATAAGAAACCAAAAACTGGTCTTCGTGACATTTGGAGCATTGAGATAAAGCATTAGATTACTGTATCTCAATGGCCACGAATCTGAACTTGGAGGATGAGATTTATGGTTTCTGCATCTATGAGACAAACTTGATTTTTCTTAATTACATAGAACAGTTTGGACTCCGGTTAGATTACAGAAATTACATAGTTCCAAGTCTAATAGATGCTGGCACTGTCATCTTGAACCTGGGATGTTAGATCATCTATTATATTATTGTCCCTTGATACTTCAATTTTGGAGATCCATTTAGAATCAGGTGCAGGGCCGGATTAATCGCTAGGCCAAGTAGGCACGTGCCTAGGGCCCAAAACTGTGAGGGGGGCCCACTGAAGGAGGGCGACTCACCATGCTATTTTTCAATGGCAATGGGCCCCCCCCCCCACGCAGTAACGGCAACAGACCGCCCCATGCAGTAATGGCAACGGACCGCCCACAGCAACAGCAATGGCAATGTGGCCGGATGTGTTACTGGAAGGTCCCGCAATGACTGCTTCTGCCGGTCCAGCCCCCTCCAACATCACTTACTTGCTCTGAAAGAAGTGAAGTTGGAGGGGGCTTGACCGGCAGAAGCAGTCATTGTTAGACTTTCCTGTAACACATTCGGCCGCATTGGTGTGCTGTTGCTGCGGGCGGGCGGGGGCCCATTGCTGCAGGGGGGGGGGTCCGTTGCCGTTGCTGGGGGGGCATTGCTGTTGCTGCGGGGGAGAGGCGTTGCCCTGGGGGAGAAAGGAGGATGGAAGGATGGTGGAGAAAGAGAAAGGGGGTAAGGTGGTATGGAAGGGTGGTGGAAGGAGAGAAAGGGGCTGATGGAATTGGTGTGCAGGAGAAGGGGAGAGATATAAGGGGAAGGATACTGGATGGAATTGGGTTGAAGGGAGAGAAAGGGGGCAGATGCTGATGGAAGTGGGAGGCAGGGAGAGAAGAGAGTGAAATGCCCGACCATGGGGATGTGGGAGAGGGAAGGAGAGGAGAGAGATGCCAGACCATTGGAGGAAGGAAGAGAAGATGATGGTTGCCACACCAATTGGGGGGGGGGGGGGAGGGAAGAAGAGATGGAAGGGAGAGGCAGACAATTTCTGGAATAGGCACAGAAGGACAGAAGATGAAAAGAAGAGAGTGACAAGAAGATGAGGACAGCAGAAACCAGAGAAGACAAAGGTAGAAAAAAAAATTCTATTTATTTATTTTTTTGCTTTAGGGGACATTGCTGTTTGCTTTAGGGGACATCACTGCTTCTGTGGTGTCGCATTGTATGCAGAGTCCAGCTTCTTGGTGGTTTTATTTAACCTTTGTCTATATATTTATATTTTGTCCCCCCTTTTACAAAACTGTAGAGCATTTTTTAGCGCTGGCCATGGCTAAAAACCATATTACAGTTTTGTAAAAAGGGGGAGAGGTTAGTTTGTGATTACATATTCCATATTAGGCAAAGGTGTTTTCTGTGTTCTGTTTGTATGAGAGACATGTTTTTTTTGTTAGCGTTGACCAGCCTTGTTTGGCAAAATGCATCAGGCATGGTTCTTGGGAGCACCTTGAATTAACCTGATTTGAATCTCCTTATTTTTCTGCCAATCTTCTTTTGTTTCATGTTGGATTCTTTGGTGGACTGCTTGCCTTGTTGTTTCATTGCAAGTTAACATACATGGAGTGGAACGTACTAGAGGAGTTACAGATTTTATACATAGTAACATAGTAGATGATGGCAGATAAAGACCCGAATGATCCATCCAGTCTGCCCAACCTGATTCAATTTAAATTTTTTTAATTTTTTTTCCTTTTAGCTATTTCTGGGCAAGAATCCAAAGCTCTACCCGGTACTGTGCTTGGGTTCCAACTGCTGAAATCTCCGTCAAAACCTACTGCAGCCCATCTACACCCTCCCAGCCATTGAAGCCCTCTCCAGCCCATCCTCCCCCAAACTGCCATATAAAGACCGTGCAAGTCTGCCCAGTACTGGCCTTAGTTCAATATTTAATATTATTTTCTGATTCTAGATCCTCTGTGTTCATCCCACGCTTTTTTGAACATATGGGATGCAGTTGAGAAGCGTTGTAAACTTGGTTATTAATATAGACATATTCCGGATAGTATTACTGCTTTACAAATATTTGAACACTTTTATAGATGCATGGAAAGGGTTCAAAGTTAAAGTCCTGGGTAAGTAGGTGGGAAGGGAAGGAAGGGGGATTTGTTCAGAGATGTTTGGGGGTTGCATAGAAGAAAAACTGTGCACTGGTATGCTAATCTTTCTTTGTTTTGAATTAAAAAAAAAAAAAGAAATACAAATGGAAATAAAGAAGTAAATAAGAAAACAGATAAATGGGGCGGGACGGGGCAGAGCATGGGCAGGACAAGGGTCCGGGGGGCTCAGCGTACTTGGGTGCCTAGGGGCCCTTGAAGAATTAATTCTGCCTGATCAGGTGAACAAAGTACTGGAAAATCCAGTGGCATTAACATATGACATTGTGCTATTTGGCACTTTAATGAGAGCTAAAAGTCAAATATCATCTCACAATAACAAACTTCTCTTTATTATGACAGGGATTGCCATACAACTTATTTTAAGGAATTGGAAAAACTGGGATTGATTAAACTATACCTTTTGGTGGGAGTCTCTGTGTCATGTCTTTAAAATGGAACGTATTATGGCTATACAATGGGGGCACTATAAGAAGTTTCTGGATATTTGAGACAAAATTTTGCAAAGAGTGATTGTTGAATTTGACCCTTGATCATGCACGTCCAGGGTGGGTGGGTGGGAGGGGGGCTGAATAATATTTTTAATTTTGAGTGCAATTTTTGAATATGAAGATGGGGGGTGATTACATGGATTACAGTTTTGATTGAATTTAGGTGCTATTATCGTGTAATATGATTGTATAATATTGTTGCACTTAGTTTTGGCTTCAAAATGAATAAAGATATTTTTGAAAAAAAAGAAAGCCTGGGATAGTCACGTGGGATCTCTTAGAGAGAGGAAGAGATAATGGTCACTGCAGATGGGCAGACTGGATGGGCCATTTGGCCTTTATCTGCCATCATGCTTCTATGTTTCTATTTGCTCCCACCTGGCAAAAACCCAAGGAGTAGCAACATTCTATGCTACCAATCCAGCACAAGAAGTGGCTCTCTCAATAACAGACTATGGACTTTTCCTCCAGGCAGTTTTACATTGTGTAAGTTAAGCGCTGTAGTAGCCTAACATTCAAGTACGTTCAAGCACAAAAGCAGCTAGAAAAACTACATAAATATTACCACACACAGTCCTATCTCTATGTGGTTGTCATCCCAATCTCTATGTGATGTCATCCCAATTTTCAAAAAAGGATCAAGAGGTGAACCAGGAAACTACAGACCTGTGAGTCTCACATCAGTTCCTGGGAAGATAATCGAAGCGCTAATTAAAGACAACATTGTACAACACTTGGAAGATTACAACTTAATAAGGGCTAGTCAACACGGCTTTAGGAAAGGGAAGTCATGTCTGACAAATTTACTTCAATTCTTTGAAAAGGTGAACAAACAATTGGATAGTGGAAATCCAGTGGATATAGTTTACTTAGATTTCCAGAAAGCGTTTGACAAGGTTCCACATGCAAGGCTTATGAGAAAACTACTGAGCCATGGAATAGGAGGAGAAGTGCACAGATGGATTGGAAAATGGCTCGAGAACAGAAGGCAGAGGGTTTGCATTAATGGGCAATTCTCGGACTGGGAGAGAGTGACCAGCGGCATGCCCCAGGGTTCGGTTCTTGGGCCTATCTTATTTAATATTTTTATAAACGACCTTGAAGAGGAAACAACATGCAATGTAACAAAGTTTGCAGATGATACAAAAATATGTCAGGTGGTTGGCTCTCTAGGGGACTGCGAGGATCTCCAGAAGGATCTAGACCAGCTGGAAACTTGGGCGAAAAAGTGGCAGATGAATTTTAACATAGACAAATGCAAGGTGATGCATCTAGGAAAGAAAAACAAAGAACATGAGTATAAGATGTTGGGGGTGACATTAGCCAAATGCGAACAAGAAAGGGATTTGGGGGTACTGATAGACAGAACCCTAAAGCCTTCGGCTCAATGTGCGGCAGCGGCGAAGAAAGCAAGTAGGATGTTGGGCATGATTAAGAAGGGGATCACGAGCAGATCGGAAGAGGTCATACCTCACAATGGTCAGACCTCACTTGGAATACTGTGTCCAGCACTGGTCTCCATACCTTAAGAAGGATATAACTCTGCTGGAGAGGGTGCAGAGGCGAGCCACGAAACTAGTCAAAGGTATGGAAAATTTGAGCTACGAAGAACGCCTCATAAAACTGGGACTATTCACTCTCGAGAAGAGAAGATTGCGAGGGGATTTGATAGAGACTTTTAAAATATTAAAGGGTTTTGATAAAATAGACCAGGAAGCAGCATTACTAACATTTTCGGAGGTGACACGGACAAGGGGTCATAGCCTGAAACTGAGTGGCAGCAGGTTTAGGACAAATGTTAGGAAGTTCTGTTTCACACAGCAAGTGGTTGGCGCTTGGAATGCTCTCCCGGAGGAGGTTGTGGCGGAGAATACTGTTCTGAGTTTCAAGCGCAAGTTGGATGCACACCTTCTTGCAAGTCATATTGAGGGATACGGGAAATCCGGGTCTCCAAAGAGGAGAACCTAAATGGGCCACCGCATGCGCGGATCGCCGGACAAGATGGACCACGGTCTGATCCGGTGAAGGCATTTCTTATGTTCTTATGGTTCACCATGACCTTTAAGTATTCAGTCTTGCACTTATCTCCCCTTTTACAAAACCATGAAAGCAGTTTTTAGTGCCGGATGGTATGCTGAATACTCCATACTGCTCCCATAGGAACTCTATGAGCGTCGGAGCAGCATGGATCATTTAGTGTGCTGGCTAGTGCTAAATGGTTTTGCAAAAAAAAAAGGGGGGGGGTTAACTAGGTATACTTTTGCTAACTGTGTATACTTGGAAATTCAGTGTTGGATCCCCAACATGAGTGCAGAAGATGGTAAGTGAAACTACCAACTGGGGTAAATATTCAGCTGGTGGTTTTGCTGACCACCATCAGTAGTCAAGTGCAATATTGAACACTTAAGTGTTTTATACAGTACTACTATATTTATGTGGTTTTCCTAGCTGCTTAAGTGCTGAATATCAGCACTTAACCATCTAAGCACCACCTCTGTCCCAGGAACACCCATGAAATAGCTGGTTCTAGCATAGGTGCTAACCAGGCATTTCAGCCCTAGACAAACACTTTAAGTAACCAAGAGCATGTTGACCCTCGATTTCTTTTGCAAAATGGCTAGTTTTATTTGGCCTTAAAAGTATTTCCTCAACTTTGCAGTTAAGATTTACTAATACAATCTAGCACATTATTTACTACAGATTTCATTTAATGCATTTAAGGGCTTGATTTAGTATATGGTGCTGAAAAAAATCAGCACCAAACAGTATTCTATAAAGGGCATTCTAAGATAGGCACCCTTTATAAAATAGTGTATAGTGCTGGAATCTGAGCATTTATAGCAAATGAAACCAGGTTTCCGTCAGTGGTATAAACTAATTGCATTCATTGATATGAAGTTAATTAAATAATCACTATAATATACATATAATCAGCCATTGCATTTGAAACCATAGGTTACTTCTGCTTAAGAAAAGAGTATATTCTATGTAAGAAAAGAAAAATAAATGTCTAACAATATTTGCACTTTCTACAACCTTTGTTCTAACACTGATAATAATGAAAGTACAAATAAGCAAAGTATCTATTAGGGGTGTGTATGTTTGTAACAATTTTTACTCTTATGGAAACCACCTAGACGTGAATATTAAATACTTAAGAAACTTGAATTAATTTCAGTTCATTATTTTCATTTTGACATTTTCTCCTGATTTTCAGGTGGTTTTATTTTATTTTGCCACACTTTGATTTCAATAACTTTTTGTACACAAGTTGGATCCTTTTAACAAATCAATTGTACATGTGCATCTGATGGTTCTATATGTATTAAAACTTTTAAGGTACCTAAACAATTTGAATGGCCAGTAACTTTTTTTATATATATATGTCCAGAATCATATAAATTAGTGTGAATTCATATGCACAAATACCATCCTATAGGAATTGTGCTGCTGTCTGGACTACACTTGGTTTTCTACTGTTTTTTAAAGGAAGCCTCAGCCCCACCACTCCACCGCAAAATGTTATTTTATTGCGAGAAGATTTGTGTGGCTCTTCATCATTGGCCGTCCTTATTATCTGGTATTCTGTTGTATTTTGTTTATATCCCCATTCAAAAAAGTGCTTCAATAAGTTATTCACTAAATAGTGCTGAATGTTTATACATTTGTTATGTGTTACTTAGCTTGCGTTATTCAACTTGAATCACAGCCAAAAACTCAGGAGTCTGACCCGACATGTTTCGCATGAAATGCTTTATCAAGGGTCCCCCTGTAATAAAACAATATAAAGAAAAGAGCTATGAAAACCCCTTAACACATAGCTACTTATCCTGCTCATTTCAAAGTTGTTACAAATTTGAAATGAGCAGGATAAGTAGCTATGTGTTAAGGGGTTTTCATAGCTCTTTTCCTTATATTGTTTTATTACAGGGGGACCCTGTAAGCTAAGTAACACATAACAAATGTATAAACATTCAGCACTATTTAGTGAATAACTTATTGAAGCACTTTTTTGAATGGGGATATAAACAAAATACAACAGAATACCAGATAATAAGGACGGCCAATGATGAAGAGCCACACAAATCTTCTCGCAATAAAATAACATTTTGCGGTGGAGTGGTGGGGCTGAGGCTTCCTTTAAAAACCAGTAGAAAACCAAGTGTAGTCCAGACAGCAGCACAATTCCTATAGGATGGTATTTGTGCATATGACTAAACAATTTGAATGAGCATATAGGCCAGGGGTAGGGAAGTCCGGTCCTCGAGAGCCGTATTCCAGTCGGGTTTTCAGGATTTCCCCAATGAATATGCATTAAAAGCAGTGCATGCAAATGGATCTCATGCATATTCATTGGGGAAATCCTGAAACCCGACTGGACTACGGCTCTCGAGGACCAGAGTACCCTACTCCTGATATAGGCCAGACAGTTAACACTTCTTTCTCCCCCCTCTTTTACTAAGGCACGCTAACGATTAGCGCACGCTAAATGCGAATGCGCCCATTATAGTCTATGGACGTGTTAACATTTAGCACGTGCTAAATCGGTTAGCATGCGCTAAATCGGCTAGAGTGCTTTAGTAAAAGGACCCCTCTGTTAGGTACCTCTACATTTTCATCTGGAAATATTTTAATGGTTCTTTCCCAAAGAATATAATACTAGATCACTTCATGGGACATGAAGGACAAATACTAAAGCACAAACACTCAGATGATCACCTAGAACAGTCATAAACAAACCAGTTCTTGGGCAGGATTAATTCGTCGAGGGCCCCTAGGCACACAAGTACACTGGGCCCCCTGCCCTTCCCCACCCCACCATGCACCCAGGCGGAAACAGGAAGCTGCGTCAGAGGGAAGCTTTGGGCAAGCAGCACCGCTTGCACAATTACAGTTCCCGTTGCCTTTCTTACCTGCGCTGCTTGCTTGTCATACATTCTGTCGATGGGGGGGGGGGGGGGGGGCCGTGCTGCCGATCTGGGGGGAGGCCCGAATTGCCAATCGATGCTGGAGGGGTCCATCGCCGTTTTTAAAAAATAATGTTGATGCCCTCCTTCATCGGGCCCCCCTGACCTTTTCGGGCCCTAGGCACGTGCCTACTTGGCCTATTGGTTAATCCTGCCCTGGCTCTACCAATCTGGTTTTCTAGATATCTCTAATGAACGAAACACATTTACACACACTGGATGTCCAATATATGTAAATTGATCTTGTTCATATTCATTTGGGATGTCCTGAAAACCCTGACAGGATTGAGAAAGTGGGGGAACGGCACCCCAAAACTGGTCCAATTGGTACACTACCGTCTCCTAAACTGTAAAGCGTCAAATGCCAAGAGCTTATGGGTAAACTTTTTCTTTCACCAATTATTTTGACCTTCAACAATTTTGATAATTAGAGGACGTTTTTATTTTATTGTTGTTATTTCTGAATCAGCTGTATCTGATCTCACTGTGGTTTCAAGTTAAAATTAGAAAGCACTTTGTCACAAAAATAAAAGAAGAGAGCTCTTTGGGTTCATCAATAATTTATGATGATTTAAGAACTGCTATAGATGTAAGGGAAGCTCTTTCTGCCCATATGCAATTTACTTTCAATAAATTGAATGTGGCCTTTATAAACACACATAAAGGAATCCAGTCCCTTTTAAATGATTTTTAAGTTAACTGTTTCCCCAGCAATCATCATTATTTATCAGTTTAGAAAAACAGCCAACTGCTAAGAGCTCAACTATGCAAAACCTTGGCACACAGCACAGAGAGTGTTAAGCCCTCAAATAAAGAAAAAAAAAAAGGTTTGCATCTATTTTTTGCACATTTGTTATCTCAATTCGAATGCAGTGTTACCTAGCACTATTAAAAATCATTATGTACTATTTCTAACCATTGTCCCACAGCTAATTTATTCTGGGTTTTACTAAACAGTGATAATAGTTTTTTACTGCGGGCCAGCAAATTAAATGCTCATAGAATTCCTATGAACATTGGAGCATTTAACTCACCAGCCCATGGCCAGGGCAGGATTAACCAATAGGCCAAGTAGGCATGTGCCTAGGGCCCAAAATGGTCAGGGGGGCCCGAGAAAGGAGGGCATCGACATTGTTTTTTCCAAACGGCGATGGGCCCCTCCAGCATTGATTGGCAACGCGGGCCCCACCCCAATCGGCAACGCAGCCCCTCCCCCATCAACGGAAAGTAAGACAAGCAAGCAACGTGGGTAAGAAAGGCAACGGGAACAATAATTGTGCAAGCGGTGCTGCTTGCACAAAGCTTCCCTCTGACGCAGCTTCCTGTTTCCGCATGGGCGCATGGTGGGGTGGGAAGGGGCAGGGGGCCCAGTGTACTTGTGTGCTTAGAGGCCCTTGATGAATTAATCCAGCCCTGCCCATGGCAGAAACCTCTACCACTGTTTAGGAGCCCTGAATAACACAGAAAAAACACATTGATTGCTATCAGATGTGATTGTCTACTTATATAAAAATTTAAGTGGACTCAAGGGATTCAGAATTGAGGTTTAATCTCTATTTTTGTCTTTCACCTTTCTATCCTAGTATTTATCACTTTACCTCTGTTTTCCTTTTGCTCCTTGTTCCTTTCTCTCTCTTTTCCTTTTGCTCCTTGTTTCTCGGCATCTGGTCTCAAACTATTGGCATGAATATACTAAAAGGTAGATCACTTGGCATGTCCAGTTAATGAAGAATGCTTAGAGTTACTTTTCATATAAGCTAGGAATCAACTGCTGAAGTATTTGGGGGCTCCTCTATCAAAGGTTTATTTCATTCCAGTTCTGCCCTAGTTTACTTTCTATATATAGTAATGGGATAGGTTTAGTGATAGACTTGAAATAAAACTTTCCCTACTTCAGCCTCCAAATATTAAGAGCTCCTTTTACTAAGGGCTCCTTTTACAAAGGCGCGCTAGGGCCTTAACACGCAGAATAGCGCACGCTAAAATGCCACAAGCGCTAGCTGCTATCGCCTCCTTTTGAGCAGGCGGTAGATTTTTAGCTAGCACGTGATATAGCGTGCGCTAATCCAGTGCGTGCAGTAAAACCCATAGCACACCTTCGTAAAAGGAGCCCTAAATGGCGCTGGAGGTTTTTAGAGGAGTCCAGTGAGGTAAATGCTCCGATGCTCATAGAATTCCTATAAGTGTCAAAGCATTTACCTCGCCAGCCCGCTCTAAAAACCTCTAGCACCGTTTAGTAAAACCCAGCATAACTGATTTGCAAACCATGAAGGCTAAAAGTAAGCAAATACAAACTAAGAGGCCTTTATATTAAGCAGCACTAAAATGTGGCCTGTGCTGTCCCCAGCAGGGGTCTTTTCAAAATGCTAATGCCACTTTTAGTGTTGCCAGTAAATGGCCAATTTTTCTATTTCTGCAATAATGGCAATGCGATAATTTCCCACCACGTGAGCTCTTACTGACACTTATTTTGCAGGTGGTAAGGGCTCATGTATTAATCCTTTTCTGATGTGTGAGCACACAGCAATGCCCAGACACTAACCAATTAGCATAGCTGTGCCAGCTGCCCTCCTCCAAACCCGCCCCAGTGCTAAAAAATTACCATGGGAAGTGCTTAGGCATCCCAGGGTAGTGCATTTTAGCCTGTGGCAAGTCAATTAGCCTTCCATTGCCCCAGGCACCATAGTATGAGCCTGCTGGAATAGATAAGGGAACTTCATACTATGCGCCTTCTTACTATGCAATGTATTGTAAACCAGTGGTTCCCAACCCTGTCCTGGAGGACCATCAGCCAGTCAGGTTTTTGGGTTAGCCCTGATGAATATGAATGAGATAGATTGACATATAATGGAGGTGACAGGTGAGCATCTCTGCTCCATACAAATTCATTAGGGATATCCTGAAAACCTGTCTGGCTGGTGGGAACCACTGTTGTAACTACTTTGATATCTGCAGATGAAAGGTGGTATATCAAATAAAGATAACCATAATCAAAATCATAGTGCTTTCTGCAGCATAGTAAATAGACCCCTATATCTCTTGTTACTTTGGGCTTCTCTTTCAAAATGGCTTCCTCCATTATTGAATCTGTAGAAAAAAAATCTCTTGAAAAGATTTTCCTCCTGAACTAAGGGTATGCAAAGCATTTAAAGCATTACTGGACTTATTGTATGTGTATCTAGAAAAGCAACATCAGTGCCTACACAGGCTTTGATACATTCAGCACCCGGTATGCACACAAATGCAAATTTTGAAATTTGCATCTTTTCCAAGGTAAACATGTACTGTATGTAATGCATAATGTGTGCTGAAGAGTCGTGAAGTTGAGACATAGTCAGATATTATCAGAGCCTTTCCCTGATGCAGTCAGAGGAAACATGAATTCATGTTAGGAGGTATTCCTGCTACTTTGGATAACTCCAACCATCAGTGGTACCCAACCCTGTCCTGGAAGACCAGCAGCCAGTCGGGTTTTCAGAATAGTCCTAATGAATATGCATGGAGAAGATTTGCATACCTGTCAACTCCACTATATGCAACTCTCTCTCTCTTGCATATTCATTAGGGCTATCCCGAAAACCCAACTGGCTATATGAAATATGAAACAAACAATGGAAAATTAGCTGTGTATATATATATATTTATATGGATGTATTGAATAAGAAGCAAGTTGTTTGAAGACATATTTGGAAAGTATGAGGGGAATTCTATAAATGTCATGTGATAGAGGTGGGCAGCGTGCTCCAGAGAAGGGTTGCACAGACTGACAGACCACACTCTGAGCATTCAAGAAAAAACTCTTTAAATTAAACAGTAGTGCAGAGCCTGTTTCTTCACAGGCTACTATAAGTTTATATTCTTCAAAGAAAACAAGTAGGCTTTTCCCCAGTCTTTTCCCAAACACAAGTCCCATTCTCTGTAGGGCTTGACACGCCCCAGTCTTTATTTTAGGTGCAGGAAATAGTTAGGCAGCATTTGGTTCCAGGTCTTAGCAGGCACTAGAACAAATGCAGGTTTTTAAATGCAGTAGAATCTTACCTCCTACAAACTCTGTCAGTGCCAAGCCCTTCCAACCAGCTTCTCTAGCTCCTAGGTTCCCTCTAGCATACCTTTCCTCCCGAGTCTGGCTTGGCCTTTTAAATTCCCCTGAGTCACTTCCTGGTTTCCTACTTTTCTCCCCTCCCCCCTTCCTGAGGAAAACTCTTTCTCACTGCTGCTGTGGTTGTGAGACAATTTAGCCGGGGGAGGGGGGGGGTGCCGGGTTTTCCTGAGTTTTATTCTGAGTCTGAGCAGTAGTGTCAAGCAGGGAAAGTGGCAGGGTTTCATACACTCTGTCACAAGACACTTAAAATTAGCTCTGCAAAAAAATCAATGCTAAGCGCTATTCTATATAAGGCACTCCAAGATGAATGCCAGTGCCCAACTCATGACATTTCAGTGCATAAACAGCTCTATAAGTCCCTATTATCAAAAACTTCATTGGCTGCCCCTCGAGGCAAGAGTTTTATTTAAATTCTCACGTCCCTGTTTCAAATCAATCTTTGGCTTGGCCCCTATGTACCTAGTCTCCCACTTCAATTTGGATTGTACTATTAGGCCCACACGTAAAACCCACATATTTACACACCCAACAATAAAGGCCTGCCATTACAAAAGATTCCTGACAGAACTCTGGCCTTCCAGGCAGGTAAACTGAACGACTGGCTGGGTAACATTATCATGCTCTCCTCATCCTATATTAGTTTTAGAAAATTTGTAAAAACGAAACTGTTCAACCGATTTGTCACCTAAGAATTTGTTGTTCATTATATCTCATACTCTGTATACTGAATTCATTGCTTCTACATTGTAACTATGTCACTGACTGTCCAGCTCTTCTTCTTGTACTTGCATTCATTGTACTTGTATTCATTGATTCTATATTGTAACTATATCGCTGATTGTCCAGCTCCTCTTATTATAAACCGCCTCGAACTATCATGGCTTTGTCGCTATATAAGAAAATAAATTATTATTATTATTATTATTCTATAAGAGTGCATGCAATTTTTTGGAACCCATGGCCCTCTGAACATGCCCCCTTTTGAGTTGAGTGCTAAAGAATTTAGGTGTGGGGTGTTACAGATAGCATGAAAAAAGATGCCCATGCAAATTCCAATTAATGCCAATTAAGTGTAATTATTGATTGTTAAGACTCAATAATTCATACTTGATAGTCTATTTACCAATTTAGTTCTGCGTGCATCTTGACCCTGCACCTACATGTTGATGAGGATCTGTCAACACTATACAGTATAGAGAATCCAGAGGTATACATGTATATTACAATTCTGTATCAACTCTCTTCATGAACGCCTACACACAACATATGTACATATTTATACATTATATTCAGTGTGCATATATAGACATGCAATTTAGGAAACTGTCTTTCTTACTTGTGAGGGTTAAATGTAAAGCAATGCCTTTTGTTTAAATGAAGATATGGTAGAAAAAGAAAAATTAAAATAATGCTTGAAAACTTGCTCCTTTATTACATGCATTTGCTTTTCAACATAGTTGCTGCTATTGGCTCACATTTCTGCCAATGATGGACCTGTGCTTGAAAGCCGTCATGAGAGAACTATACATCTTAACTCTTCAACCAGTTTCTTGTAGTCCTTTCCACATCTTCAATCAAGTTGAACAGATGCCTCCAAAGGTTTTCCTTCAATTTTGGAAAAAGATGGAAATCACAAAGTGCTAAATCTGGGCTGTATGATGGATGGGGTAAGACTATGAGATCCATCTTCCCAATTGCTTCTGTGATGTTTCATGCTGTGTGAGGCCTAGCATTGTCATGTGGCAACAAAATTTCCTTCTAGTGCTTCCAAACTCATTCTTTCAAAGTTTTCAGGAATACAGTGTAATGTATTAAGTGATCCTCTGACTGTCCTTTACAAGTTGATCAACCTTTCTTGTATGATATTCATCTGATCCTGTCACAGGTCATCCTCTTCATTTCTGATGACATAAATCAGCCCTTCTCAGTCCACAATCTTTATATATATTTTGGCCCAGCAACGGTGAGCCTCAATTGGAGAGACTCATTCAACAGCCAGAAATTCTAATATGGTGTGTTGCTTAAGTCACGCTGACATATGCTCATCACATGCTTCCATTTCACAAGCAATAGCAAAACAACCTGTTCAAGCAGACACTTCTTTCCAACTGAGGTGAAGGAAAAGATTTCAAAGAATGGTGAATACATGTAACAAGTCAGTGCTGCCATCTGTTGATGAATTATGGAGGTGGAGGCATTACATTCATTTAACCCTTGTAAAATTATCATTATCGTTGCTAGATGCATGAGATAAAATATGTTTGGAAATACCTCATGGTTTATCATTCCTATCTTAATTTATTTTCCCCCCCCAGCGTGTCTTTTCTCCTGCATTCCGAAATCAGAAGCCTTTTAGCTTCTTGCAAAAACTTACTATTGGTGAGGGCACTTATGTTTCTTGTCTCTTCCATGCAATTTCCTTGAGCTGTAGTGCCTACTGCTTTATGGCAGCCATCAAAACCTGAACTGCAACTGGCATCCTTAACATGCAAGTTTCACAAAAACACTTATAGTTGGAGAGTGGTAACTACAACTTTAGCAACAAGGATGATGGCCCACAAATTCTGGGTGACTCAGCTCTTTTTCTTGTCAGAGCATAGGCTGGATGGTGTTCAAAAGGATTGCAATTACTGGATTACCATTTAATAGTACTACTGCTCTGAAAAGGGAAAGCACATTCTGTCCACTGAAAATGTCTATTTGGAATCCATGTAGGTATGAAATTAGGCCAGGGGTGGGAAATCTTTAAACAAAGAGGGTCATGTGAATGTCAATACTATTCCTAGTGGGCCTCAGCATTAATAAATGTCAGAACCAAAACTCTGGTTAATGATGTTTTCTGTTTATAATTTCCATAGTCTTGGCTGCATAAAATTCAATGAAGCCCGCCCAAGTCCTGTCCAAACCATGCCTCCAACACACACCCTTGAGATTTAGATACACTGCAGACAACTACCAAAGAAATCCATCTAGAAAATGGATTTCGAAAATAATGAATTGGAAGAGTTTGGTGAGCAAAACATCCATCTGTCCTTTTATGCCACTTTTTGATATTTTTCCTTTTTTTTTTTTTTTTTTTAAATGAGCCCCATTGTGTATTGTTATTTGAATATGTTTACTGCTGTATTCAGCTTATTCTTGCTGAACACTATCCTGGATTAATTTCTTCTAAATAAATAAGACAGAGACAAAGAGAAAATTGAAAGAGGTGAGGAGCCACAGAGTATAAATTCTGAAGCCCTGATGGAAAGTTTCAGAAGTTACTGAACTGAAAACAGAATTGTGGTGGAGAGAGCTATGATAGAGTGTAACAGGCAAGACACTGGAGGGTTGTTATAAGCCTTGACATTGGCACAGACGGATCGGTGTAATCACTCTATGATACAGGCAGATTAAGGTTGTCGGATGTGATTATAGTAGCCTGCCTATGGGAGAATCTTTTGATAAGCGGGCAGCAGTTAGAGAGTGAACTTGCACATGAGAAATAAGAGACTTCGACAGGCTCCAATATTAAACAGTACAGTATATTAATTAAAAACTAATATCACTAGATATATTATTAGCTAATAAAAATATAAGGAATTCAAGAATTACAAGGATAAATGTCATTTGTAAGGATTGAGTACTAAACTTGATTCAACCTAATATCTGTGTATGTGGAAACAGCTATGTTAGATCCTGAATGCCAATATTAATACGGTGTCAAGTTTATTAATCTATATGCTGATGAAGTTCTGTTTGACCAAAAATGGCTGTGCATTTTCGGCTGGAACCTTAAATTCACTCCCCTCAACCCACCTAACTACATGTAGGCCCTCCCTAGGCCTACCTTAGGAAACTCTGGTGGTCTAGTGGCCTCTCCGGTCATTCCTGCCCTGTGTCACTGCTCCTGATGCAATGACTGCCAAAACTGCCACCAGTGGTCCTGGCAGCCATTTTGTGATTGGAACCAGCACAGGCAGAAGCTGACTTGCTTGCACTTGCTCAGGTCTAAGAGTGACATTTTAAAAACTTTCCCCTTTCCCTGCTCCTTCCCATAAACAACAAACTACTGCCCCTCCACACACACACTGCTAGAGAGCTCCTATTTACAAACTACCTAGAGCCTGTCCATACAAAGGATCCATCCATCAAACCCCTGCTCTCTACCCACAGCAAAGATTAATGTGCAGTGACATGATCCCCGTATTCATCTCTCAGTCCCAAACAATACACATGATAACACATATTCATAGTTTCAGGGGTTCAAGTGATCTTTCTTTTCCAATCCCTCTTCTCCACATGACAGCCACATCATCTTGACCTGCAGTCCCCACAGGCCAGTAATTAAAACATCATCTCCCTTCAGTTCAGTTCCAGCCTCTTCCTAACTTCCTTGAGCTGAGTGTGGCCATGTATGTGCACAGTTGGAGGCCTAACTAATGCTAATCTCCTTCTTTACATGCATCCTATTCCAAGGACCAAGGCAAGCCAAAAGTGGCTTGGCTTCCTGTCTAAAAAGGAAGTCTACCCTGCACAGTGGAAGAAGGCTAGTATCCCGCCATAGCATCCTCAGCAACGGAAGCTGTGCCGTTGTTGTGTCACTGCTTCACTGCACTCAGCTGCCAGTTTTTGGCGTTCCGCCCAGACTAAAAGCAGCTGAGCAGAGACACTTGCTTTTAAGCTGCTATTTTAAATTTCTGCCAACAGTCGGTCTGGCCAGAGAAAAACCAGCTGGGCCAGCTGAACACTGGCCAGTTGGCAACCTTCAAGTCTCATGATTTATTGTCACTTAAATAAAGCTGCAGCACTTGTGTCCCATATTCTGTGTATTGTCATTTGTTCAAGGTTGTGAAGAGGAGGTATATGAGAGGTGAGTTGAGAATGTCCCAGCTGCCAAAATGAATAACAATACTTACATCTGACAAGCACTTACAATAAACATATTTCATATTTAATGGCAATGATGCCTAACAATGCGTATTAAAGTAGGAATTTTGATAATCCTTACAACTACCAAATCATACTGTAGGTCAGATCTTTTTTAATGTATTCATTTTATTTGTTCCTTGTCATTGCTTCAGAAACAGGTCATCTTAATTTAATAATAATAATAATAATAATTTTATTTCTTATATATCGCTATACCATAAGTTCAAAGCGGTTTACAACAAGATACATGCAATGAGAGGATGAGGTATTTACAAGGTATATACAATGAGGGTAAGAGGATAATGGGAAGAGAAAAAAAACTTACACTGGTGTAAAATTTTTTTAAAAAAAATTCTTGACTTCAAATATTTATTTATTATGCTACAATCCCAGTTCAAATGGACTTTTGAAAGTTGTTTATAATATAAAACAAAGATTATATTAAAACAGCAAAAAATGCAGAATATGTATCACATTCACTTTAGGAGTGCACAGGCCAAATTTTCATTTTATTTTGCTTCTCTCAATCCCCCTCTTTTATGAAGTTGCGCTAGAAGTTTTTAAAGTGGGCCGGTGAAGTAAATGCTCCGACGCTCATAGGAATTCTATGAGCATCGGAGTGTTTACCATGTCGGCCCGCAGTAAAAACTTCTAGCGCAACTAGATAAAAGGGACTGAATGTTGCTAGGTTTTTCCATTTTCTCCTGGTACTAGAATAATACAACTTATGACCAGCCTCTCAAGCTGTGTTATTCTGCTCCCCAGTGCCAACAGTACTTTCGTGAATGAAGCTGCACTGAGGCAGCGGCAGCATGAAGAACTTATGAGCAAAAGTAAAAAATGGTACATACCGTGTTTCCCCAAAAATAAGACAGTGTCTTAGATTAATTTTGGGTCCAACAAACACACTAGGGCTTATTTTCGGGGATGGCTTATTTTTTTCATGTACAATAATCATCTCTTCCTTCTTCTCCTCTACCCCAATTCTTCTTTCCTTTCTCCCCTCCAACCCCCTTCATGGGCAGCATCATTCCTTCCCTCTCACCCATCCCCTTGTGCAGCAGAACCCCACCGACCCTCCCACCGTGAGACTGACTTACCGCCGCTCCGAGGCCTCCTAAAGCAGCAGGGGTGGAGGTTGCTGAATTGACGAGTCCAATTTTTTTCAGCAAATCAGGCAGCAGTAGTGTCAGGGATGGAGTCAGGGAGTGTCGGGGGGGGGGGGGTCGGGGGTCAATCTTAACTAGGGCTTATTTTGGGGTAGGGCTTATATAAGAAACATCTTTAAAAATCATGCTAGGGCTTATTTTCAGAATAGGTCTTATTTTGGGGGAAACAGGGTATAATCTTTATATGATAGGTACTTTACGGTAATCTTGCCATGGAGAACATACATTTGAATATTGGATTAGGGAGCTAGTATTGAAAGTGACTCCCAGGTCTTTTAGTTTGATGGGTTATAGGTGAAAATATATTGAAATGAGAAGGATTGACCCCCCCCCCCATTATGTTTTAATTATAGAATATACAAACGGAACCTCAGACTTTTTTTTAATGTTTAAACAATGGTTATATTTTAGAGAACTGAAAATTGATGAGCCTCGATCCTGAGAAAGAGCTTTGAAACATGCCCATATTGGGAGAGGTAACCAGGAAAAAGTTTATGCTTTAAAGAAAATCACAGACTTGCAAAAAAGACACATTAAGATAAGTGAATTATTCTCATAAGATTGGTAAAAAAATATATACAATATTACTGTAGAAAATGTTTTGGATGAATGAAATTGTGAAAAGGAAGAGTAAATATATATATATATATATATATATATATATATAGAGAGAGAGAGAGAGAGAGAGAGAGAGAGAGAGAGAGAGAGAGACCTGTGAAGAACTGGGCAGCAGAACTGAACTATAAAACTGTAAGTTCAGGGCAGACATCTGAGGATCCAATATATAAGACTTATAAGTTGTGACTGAGATTGACATTAGAGAGAGTGTGATTCTGCTCCCCAGAAGCAGTAGAAATAGAAATGTGGCCCATGGTAACCCCTCTACCTTTCTTCTGGCCCCTTAGTCAATGACCCTCATCCCCCAGAAGATCTCCACCCATCTGTAGGTCTCCAGGCCTACCTCAGCTAATCCCTGGTGGTAGGGGCAGGGGCAGGAACAGAAGTGGTCTCCAGTCATTCCTGTCTCTGTCAGCAGAAGTCTGAAGGCACTACCATTAGGGGTTAAGTTCTTAGGATGTCTTCTGCATTTAAGGTTATATGCTGCCTGTCCTGCTGAATATCTCTCTTATGATATCTAAGTATGTGTTTTCATCTGGAAAAGATGGTGTTAAGGCCATCACGATTTTAAACTTTGACGAAGACTTCAGTAGTTGGAACCTAAGAGCAGAACCGGAGAGTTTTGGATTCTTGCCCAGAAATAGTTAAGAAAAAAAAAAAAATAAAACCAACAAATTTTTTGATTGAATCAGGTTGGGCAGACTGGATGGACCATTTGGGTCTTTATCTGCCATCATCTACTATGGGCCTATTTTACAAAGCCATGCTAGCGGCTGCAGCGCGGTAACGGCCCCAAAATCCATAGAGATTTAAAGGGCTTCGGGGCTGTTGCCGTGCGGTAGCTGCTAGCGCGGCTTTGTAAAACAGGCTCTACGTCACTATGTTAAACTTTAATCATAAAAACCTTGGAAGGAGGAGATTCCAGCCCTGAAAGTTCATTGAAATTGGGCTGTTTGAAGAATAGAATAAAATTCTGAATGAGAAAATGGGTTTGCGGGGTGGTTTTTTCCCCCCCATAATTTGCTAAATGTATATTTAAAGTTGGCAGCACAGGTACTCGTCGACTTACGACCTATTGAAGTTACAACTATTCGACTTTACGACGCATTCTCAAGTCTCGCTACGCAGCAGTAATAATATAAAGAGGAGGAGGCGCCACAACGAATGCTCACCACAAAGGGATTGTGCTGTGCTTGACTTAGAAAGTAATAATAATAACAGTTTATATACCGCAGGACCGTGAAGTTCTATGCGGTTTACAATGATTAAAAGGTATTACAGATCGAGTGGACTAAACAAAGTTCAGAGTTAGTGAATAACAATTCGAAGATCATTTGTTGAGGACTAAGACTGTATAGGTCAGTTACCTAAGTACTTCAGGAACAGATGTGTTTTTAGGCGTTTCCTGAATTCCCTATAAGTAGTAGGCACGAGCAGTTGTTCCAGGTCTTTACCCCATAATGCTGCTTGATGTGAGAACAGTAAGAAAATGTTGATAAAATAGTACTTTAAGATGATTACAATAGCATTACCCAGTCTAATACAGTATTCTTACCTTAGTCTAACATAGGCCGACTTACGTCCCGATCAACTTACGACCTGTCAGTCGGAACCAATTACGGTCGTAAGTCGACGAGTACCTGTATCACCATTTTGTTTTGGTGTATTTCGTCTTTTTTTTTTTTTTTTTTTTTCTGGAGACAACTCTGTAATTTTTGGTTTTAATCTATCAGTGCAAGACATGGAACACAAAGTACAAACAGATGAGAGGATCAATGTTTATTTTCCAAGCTTGGGGGCATTAGAACATCGAAGGATGAATATTATGAGGTAAGATTGTAAACACTGTGCTGCTCATTTGTGAATACAGCATTAGCTTGAAATGCTGTCTGTGTATAGCACAGTCACTGCATGAGCCAAAGGACTTAGTAGGATTAGACATGTGGATCTTTGTTTTTAATTACTGTACCTTCAGCAAATTTGTATGCCTTGCAAATAGCATGGTATTATGCCCTTAGCCTGTGGCTTCTTCCTTATGAACCCTATCTCCCTTCTTGCAGTTTAATTATTAGGAAAAGTAAAGTCTCAGTTGAGTACATTCCCACATCACATGCTCCCTTGTTATTTCAGGTGTCCTGCACCTGTCTAAATATCTTTTTTTTTGTGGCAATGATGAATTTAAAAGTCAATTGCCTGCAAATGGAATTTATAATGTAAGTATCACAGGTAGTACTGTAGTTTCCCCAAGCTCCCATCCGTTTCTAAATAATTCTGTCAGATACATACGAACTTAGAAGCATTTAAAATTTGTTTGTTCCCATAATGCAGAAGTATGTACATGTTTTACTGCTATAAAGACCCCATTACACTGGTCAAGGAGATGACAGCACATCATTTGACCTGACATAATCCTCTGCCCCGACAAACCCCCACCACGCCAAGCTCCCAAGATGAAACTCTGGTGGTCTACTGCCTTACCCCCTCCGACCCCCCTGAACCTTTTTTAGAAGACCAGCAAGAGGGATGTTGGCAACTACTTTCCTACATTTCATCACTTTTTTTTCTTCTCTCCCCTCTATATGAAATTACAGAAAATGTAAACTATTCAGATAAACATGATGGGCAATAAATCAAGAAATTAATAAACTAGGTGGGAAGGGGGGTGATAAGAGTTTATGTTTTGTACTAATGATGATTATTAAGTGATGTATTTATTGTTAATTTGTTTGAACATATGTCACACTTATTGTAAGTTTGAAAATGAATAAAGAATTTTAAAAAAGAAAAGAAATTAATAAACTTGGAAATGCTAAGAGAATGGTGTTTTGTCCTAGCATTCTTTGCTTTTAAAAAGGAATGAGTGTTTTTTAGTTTAGGCAATTGGGTGTTAAACCTTTTATTTCTGTTGCTAATGCATAGGTCCCATATGGTCTAGTGGTTAGGAATCCTGATTTTCACCCAGGCAGCCTGGGTTCAACTCCCAGTATGGGAAAGGTTTATCTTCTCCTACTTACCAGTGCTGTCCTACCCTGTCATAATCTCAGTTCCTTCAACCACAGGGCCAATGGTGCAATAGATAACACATCTGACTACAGATCAGAAAATTCTAGGTTCAACTCCTGAAGGGCTTCAAATTTTGGCTGGCCATGATCATATAGTGGTTAGTACTCTGCGTTGTGATTGCAGCAACCTCGGTTCGACTCTGAGTCACAGCAGGTGGCAAATTTGAGCAGTGCAGGTAAGATAGGAGAAGAGGAAATTTTTTTTGGCCAGGTACTAGTGACCTGGATTGGCCACCATGAGAACGGGCTACTGGGCTTGATGGACCATTGGTCTGACCCAGTAAGGCTATTCTTATGTTCTTATAGGTGTGATCTGAAGGGAGCAAGTATCTTGACTACATTGCTTCCATTCATTCTAGATTCTATTATGAAATCTGCAACTTTTAAATTGTGCTTTGTGATTTGAATATTCACTATAGTGAGTGGACAAATTGGGATGAGGAATCCTTTGTATAGGCATTACAGGATTTAGATTAGTTTAGTTTTAGGGTAGCAACTGTTGGTTACAAAATAACAATGTGAATCTTTTAAGTTAGAAAGATTATTTCATATTATGATTTACACATTCCTCTTTCTTTATAGGTGATGTGAATCTAGAAAGATCAATAAAAGTATGTGATTGGGCATGGATGTGAACAACAGTGGCTGAGGAGTGTTTAAATGATAGGGAAGAGGAGAAGGAGTGAAAATCTTAAGAGCAGGTTAGACGATGGGAAAAAAATTTGATGGATATTAGGGACATTTTGATGCCATAATAGACAGAAAGTGATGACATGAAAAGGGGAGGCTGCCAGGGCTGAAAATGCTTATTGTGTTTGTCTGTACATATATCTAGCTATTTACATAGTAACAACTATATGTACAGTATATGTGGAGGGGCATAATCGAAAGGGACGTCTAAGTCCGTTTACGTCCATCTTGCAAGTCGTCCAAAGTTAAAAAGAGCCTAAGACACATTTTCGAAAGATACGTCCAACTTTTTTTTACTTTCGTAGACATCATTTATCTCGACTTCCAAAAAGCCTTTGACAAGGTACCTCATGAGCGGCTACTTAGGAAGCTGTGGAACCAAGGGGTGGAAGGGGACGTACACAGATGGGTTAAACACTGGTTGGCAGGCAGGAAGCAAAGGGTTAGAGTGAAGGGCCACTACTCGGACTGGAGGAGGGTCACGAGCGGAGTTCCGCAGAGGTCGGTACTCAGACCGCTGCTATTCAATGTATTTATAAATGACCTAGAAATGGGGAAGAAGTGTGAAGTTATAAAATTTGCGGATGACACTAAACTCTGTAGCAGGGTTAGAACTGTGGAAGAATGTGAGGATCTACAAAGGGACCTGAACAAACTGGAGGAGTGGGCGAATAAATGGCAGATGAACTTCAATGTAGGGAAATGCAAGGTGAACCCGATGTTCAGCTACAAAATGGGAGGATCACTGCTAGGGGTAAGTAACCTTGAAAGAGACCTGGGAGTGATGGTGGACACGTCTTTGAAGGCGTCGGCACAGTGCGCCACAGCCTCAAGAAAAGCAAACAAAATGTTGGGTATCATTAAGAAGGGTATCACGACCAGGACGAAGGAGGTCATCCTGCCACTGTATCGTGCAATGGTGCGACCGCATCTGGAGTACTGTGTCCAATATTGGTCGCCGTACCTCAGGAAGGATATGGCGGTACTTGAGGGAGTCCAGAGAAGAGCAACTAAACTGATAAGAGGTATGGAAAACCTCTCATATACTGACAGACTGAAAAAGCTGGGGCTGTTCTCCCTGGAAAAGCGGAGACTTAGAGGAGACATGATAGAAACCTTCAAGATCCTGAAGGGTATAGAAAAAGTAGACAGGGACAGATTTTTCAGATTATGGGGAACCACAAATACAAGGGGGCACTCGGAAAAATTAAAAGGAGACAGGTTTAAAACAAATGCCAGAAAGTTCTTTTTCACCCAGAGAGTGGTGGACACATGGAACGCGCTTCCGGAGGCTGTGATAGGCCGGAGCACGTTACAAGGCTTCAAAGAAGGTTTGGATAGGTTCCTAGAGGATAAAGGAATTGAGGGGTACAGATAAGAGTAGCGGTAGGTTATAGGGATAGTCTGGGACCATTGCTCAGGCAAATGGGCCTGATGGGCCGCCGCGGGAGCGGACCGCTGGGCGAGATGGACCTCTGGTCTGACTCAGCGGAGGCAACTTCTTATGTTCTTATGTTCTTATGTCATGCATTTAGGAAAAAAGAATCCGATGTTCAGCTACCAAATGGGGGGATTAGTACTAGAGGGAAGTAATCTTGAAAAAGACCTGAGAGTGCTGGTGGACACAACAATGAAGTCAACGGCACAATGCCCAGCAGCCTCAAAGAAAGCAAACAGAATGTTGGGTATTATTAAGAAGGGTATTACAACCAGAACGAAGGAAGTCATCATGCCGCTGTATCGCGTGATGGTGCACCCGCATCTGAAATACTGTGTCCAATATTGGTCGCTGTATCTAAAGAAGGACATGGAAATACTTGAGAGGGTTCAGAGAAGAGCGACAAGAATGATAAAAGGTATGGAAAACCTTTCATACGTAGACAGGCTGGAAAGGCTGGGGCTCTTCACCCTAGAGAAGCGGAGACTCGGAGGAGACATGATAGGGACTTACAAGATCATGAAGGGCATAGAGAAGGTGGAAAGGGACAGATTTTTCAGCCTATTGGGAGCTACAAGAACAAGGAGGCACTTGGAGAAATTGAAAAGGGACAGGTTTAGAACCAATACTAGGAAATTTTTCTTCACTCAGAGGGTGGTGGACACCTGGAATGCGCTTCCGGAGGATGTGATAGGACAGAGTACATTAAGACGCATTAAGACGCATTTGTCATCTGATTAATAGTTCTCTTTTTAACATTATTTAATTTCATTTACTTCTATTTCTCTTGTCTTCATATATTCAACTATTTTATCCCATCCTTTTCGTGTTTTCCTTAATTGGTTCCCCACCTTGCTTAATTACATTGTAACTTCTTTCCTGTCCTTCCTCTTGTTTCCAGTTCGTACAGTTATTGTCTAGTCTTGTCAGTTTTTAACTATTTTATTGTGTAACTTTATTGATATGTAAATCGCCTTGAATATTGAAAAGGCGATTAAACAAATAAATATTAAACTTGAAACTTGAAACTTGAAACTTGAAGAGGATTCAAAGAAGGATTGGACAAGTTCCTGAAGGATACGGGGATTGAGGGATATAGATAGAGGTAGAGATAGGATTAGGATAGAGGTAGAGATAGGATTATGAAAGGGTATAGAAAAAGGAACAATGGGGATTGAAAGGCTTTTAGACAAAGGATCACTTACAGGTCATGGACCTGATGGGCCGCCGCGTGAGCGGACTGCTGGGCACAATGGACCCATGGTCTGGACCCAGCGGAGGCAACTTCTTATGTTCTTATCTAATTATACGTCCTGCCAATCTGATCGTCCAAGCCACTAAATCGTCAATCTTTATACCACATTTCCGTCCAACCTTCCGTCCAAGTCCAAAATGCCTAGAGCAAACCCTGTTGGACATGGGAGGGGTCTGCAAAGTGATGGACTGCACACCCAGACACGCCACCTAAATAGTGGGGTACCTTACAGGACACTGCTGTAAACTTCACAAAAAGGGTGCAATGGCTTCTCTTCACTACAGCTCCCTTATAGGTTATGGTGAGCCCCCAAACCACCTCCAGAATCCCCTAGATCCACTTATCTACCACCCCAATAGCCCTTATGGCTGCAGGAACCACTTATATGCCAGTAAAAAAGGGTTTTGGGGGGTGTATAGGGCAGTGTACATGTTTCAGTATCAATGCAGTGATTACAGGGGCTTATGGGCATGGGTCCTCCTCTCAATGGGTCCCTAACCCACCCCCAAGATGACTTAAGCTGCCTCTGTTCTGGACGACTAGGCTTTCCTATGCCAGGCGGCCAGGTGATGATGGTCTGGAGGCTGAAATTTAAAGTTGTGAATAAAATTTTTATGGGGGGGGTTGGTGATCATTGGGGTAGTGTGTTATATGTGTTATATGTGTTATATGTGTTATATGTGTTATATGTTTTCATCTGGTGAGTTTAGGTGGGTTCCAAGTTCTGTCTAGGCTCTGTTGTTAAACTTTCGGTTATACAAGTTGTACGACTAAGTCTAAGCCGGCCCACGTCCCGCCCAACTCCCACCCTCGACACGCCTCCCAAAACGCCCTGTTTAGCTTTGGACGTTGAGCGGCACTATGAAGGCCTAGGTCGTTTAGAAAAATGTCCAAAACCTGGTTTTATTATCGGCGCTTGGATGTTTTTGAGAAATGTTCGTTCAAGTGCCGACTTAGGCCGGTTTTTGGACGTTTTTCTCTTTCGATTATGAGCCCCTTACTGTATATACTCGAATATAAGTTGAGATCTTTGGGCCCCAAAAATATGGCCCAAAAATGGGGGTATCGGCTTATATTCAGGTCAGCACCCAGCCACCCCCCTTCAACATATTGCAGGCCTCCGTCGGGCCTGCCGTATGAGTTGGTGGGGTGGGCTGGGGCAGGAGGGATCCCTCCCGTCTCCTGGGACAACTCTGACAATTTTTTTACCTCCTGCCTACTCCCCCCCCATACCTTTTTAAAGGTGGTCCAGTGGTATACTGGGCAGGAGTGAGCCACACGTTGAGCCCCTCCCTGCATGGCCACCTCAAGTTCTTACGGCCAAGTGGTGTACCAGGTATTTGATAACTGTCTGCACTCTTGCCCGGTGCTGAGCTGCTCCCTGAACGGCTGCCGCAAGTTCTCATGAGTTCCGCGTGGCATTCTGAAGCCATTCAGGGAGCAGCTCAGTACCAGCCATTTCAGCGAGCGGCCCCATTTTTTGGGCCATTTTTTGAGGCCCAAAAATTTCAGCTTATATTCGAGTATATACAGTATATACACAGATAGTTGTAGCTAAGTAAATAGATAGATATATGTACAGACAAACACAATAAGCATTTTCAGTAATTTCTTCATTGGATAAAAACTTCCAACTAACAGTAAAGCCTCATTTAATGGTCTTCAGAACTATAAATCATTTTTAAACCATGATGATTTTACTCAAAACAGATGTGAAAACATATGTTTGCTACAATTGTATAAACTGCTTACTTGTCATACTTAATAAATGTTGATATTTATACTTCCACTTCATTTTCTTCCTTCTGAAACTTTTTTGTTAACTAAATGCATTTTTTCTTAATAAAAGTGAAGGAAGTGACAGACTTGGAAACAAAGACTTTCCACTTTACCCAGAGGCTGCATGTGGCCCTTTTAGTGGGCAATTCTGTAACTAGAAGCCTATAATTAGATGCCCAGAGGGTTCTTGGAAAGGGCCTGTTCCATAAAGGAACAGAAGCACCTAAGGGCAAATTCTATAAGAAGCGCCCAAAAGTTAGGCGCCTAATTAGGAACTGTTCAGCACGATTCAAGTAAAATAGAGTGCTGTTTAATGAATCACTAAAACTAAAAGTTAGGCATCTAGCTGAGCGCTTAAGCGCGCTTAAGAGCAGTGATTCTGCAACAAGGTGCCTAACATGTAGCCATGCCCACGTCTAACATGCATAGCGCCTATTTTTTTGAAGACCACCTAAATTTTTAGAAGCGCCTTGTTACAGAATCACACTTTCTTGACAGGCGCCTATGTTTCAAGATAGGAGGTGCTGTGCCCAGCTAAATCCAGAGCACGTGGCGGAGAGCGGAGGAAGCAGAGAGATTTAGTAGGAGTTGAGTGGTGATAGCAGAGAGGAGCAGAGAGACAGGCAGACAGAGAGGAGCGGAGCGGACAGACAGGCAGACAGAGCAGAGATAGCTGAGAGGAGCAGAGAGCGGAGCGGAAAAAGCAGAACAAGCAGAGGGGGAAGCAGATGGAGCGGAGAAAGCAGTCAGAGGAGCGGACCGAGCAGAGGCGAGGGGAAGAGGTGAGAGATAACTTCACCTACCCCCTCGACGTCACCAGCCAAACTCCCCCTTAAAAGGGGAGGAGCCAACAGTGCGCAGCCATTCAGCGCGCGGCAAAGGCGAGTGGCAAAGGCGCTTGCCTTACCGAGAGAGCCTTTGTGAAGGGCCTCAAGGAAGGGCTCCGGATAACCGCCAAGGTAAGGACTCAACACGTAACAAGGCAGAGTACAACCACCAGGCACATACAACTAGCTAATTAACTTTTAGACTATCTTCTAAACTTTCTATCAAACTTTCAAATCAGGCAGACCTTTCTAGCTAGCCAACAAGCAGAAAGACCTCTCAAACTAAACGACAGGCAGACCTTACCAGTCACTCTATCCTTTAAACTTTCAAACCATTTAACAGGCAGACCTTTCTAGCCAACTAACAAACAGGCAGACTTAACTAGCAAATAACTAACTACCTCTATCCTTCAAACATTCAAATTATCTGACAGGCAGACTTTCAAACTATCTAACAGGCAGACTTTTCTAGCTAACTAACGAACAGACAGACATAACTAACAAATAACTAACTAACAAATATCTAACTAATTAAAAAAAAAACACCTTGAAAATGGCAGGAAGAACTAGAAGCAACAAGACTACAATCAAGACCGGCAGTCCAGTCACCGAAGGGATCCAGGGGATGGCCATGGTCCATGTGCAGATGGAGGGACAGCCAGGACAGAGGACAGAGGTCTATGCACAGACTGAGGCCATCCCCAAGCAGAAGACTACAGTCTCCACACAGACAGAAGACATGGTCAGCTAGACGGAGACATCTTGCAGGAGCTGAGGAGCTTAAGAGAGGAGGTAAAGCGCTTAAGCATCCAAGAAAACGAGGCCTTCATCGATGGAGTCATCCAGGAGCTGTCCCAGATTACCAAGCAGGAGCCAGACAAGACAATCCTCAAGACGCCCAAACCGACAACTTTGAAACCAACGATTGGGATACAAGAAGAGGCTGGAGACGCTGACTCCTGGCAGCTGGTAACTTCCTCCTCAGGTAAACACAGAAGACCTTCCTCTTCTTCTCTCTCTTTCTCTCACATACAGGGCAGTTTTACATCGAACCCACAAATCACCTTGAGAAACAGATTCCAGCTGTTACAGGAAGGATCTGAAATGAGGTACAGGAAGTTGTTCAACAGACGGTTCCGGCTCCAGAGACAACAGATCAGCTCCCCCCAAAGAAGCGCAGAGTGGTAGTCATTGGGAACTCCCTGCTGAGGGGCACCGAGGGACCAATTTGCAGACCAGATATGCAATCAAGAGAGGTTTGCTGTCTGCCAGGAGCCAGGATCCGAGATGTAACTGCCTGTCTAGACAGACTCATTAAGCCCTAAGACCACTTCCCCATGCTTCTCATCCACATCGGAACGAACAACACTGCCAGGAACACCCCGGAGAACATACCTGAAGACTTTGGAGCCCTAGGTGAGAAGCTGAAGAGGATGGAAGCGCAGGTGGTCTTCTCCTCAATCCTCCCAGTGAGGGGTAAACTAAAACTAAACTAAACCTTAGGTTTGTATACCACGCCATCTCCACAAGCGTAGAGCTCGGCACGGTTTACAGGATTAGGTTGAAAAGGAGCTACAATGAAGGGTTATAGGAAAGGAGCTAGGAAGATAAAGAGGGACAGGGAACCAAAAAGCGGGAAGTGTTAGATTTTTGAAAAGAGCCAAGTTTTCAGGTGATTGTGGAAGGATTGGAGGGAACTTGAAATTCTGAGCGAGGATGTGAGGTTATTCCAGAGTTCTGTGGTTCTAAAGGGGAGGGATGCTCCTAGTTTTCCTACGCGGGATATACCTTTTGTAGAGGGGAATGATAGTTTCAGTTTTTGGGAGGATCTAGTGGAATTAGGGTTAGAGGAATTCCAGAAGAGTGGGATAATGGGAGGGAGGATGCCTTGTAGGATCTTGAAGGCTAAACAGGCACATTTAAAGAGGACTCTCGAGTGAACTGGGAGCCAGTGAAGTTTGGACAGGAGTGGGGAGACGTGGTCGAACTTGCCTTTTGCGAAAATAAGCTTGGCTGCGGCGTTCTGGATTAGCTGAAGTCTATGGAGTTTTTTTTTAGTTAGGCTTAAATAGATGGAGTTGCAATAATCCAGTCTAGAGAGGATGGTGGATTGAACAAGGACGATGAAGTGAGAATGATGAAAGTACGATCTCACTTTCATCAGCATATGAAGACTAAAGAAGCATTTTTTTACCAAGAAGTTGAGGTGGTCATTGAAGGAGAGAGGAGTCTTTGATGATGCCAAGGACTTTGCTTGAAAAGTCAAGCTGAAGAGTGGAGCCGGAATATAATGGGATGGAGGTGGGTAAATGATCTAATATTGGGCCGAGCCAAAGTAATTTTGTTTTGGACTCATTCAATTTCATTTGTACAGAATGTGCCCAGGAATGGAAGTTCATTATACATGCGAATATGTTCTCAGCGAGATTAGTGAGGTTCGAGTCAGTCTCGAGGAGGATGAGGATATCGTCGGCATAGGTGTAGAGAGTTTCCAGGGGGGATAGGTGAAGAAGTTTCAGAGAGGACATGTAAATATTGAAAAGGATAGGAGAGAGGGGTGAGCCTTGTGGGACTCCACATATTGGCTTCCAGGGAGGGGATGAGGTACCGTTTATGTTAACGATGTAGGAGCGTAAACCTAGGAATTTCGAGAACCAGTCTAGGACTGTGGAACTTATGCCTATTTCAGAGAGTTGGAAGATTAAGATATCATGATGGACGACGTCGAAAGCTGCGGAGAGATCGAATTGTAGAAGTACAGCGAATTTGTTGCGAGAATGAAGTTGTTGTACCTTAGAGATTAGTGAGGCTAATAGGGATTCGGTGCTGAAGTTGGGTCTGAAGCCGAATTGGTAGGGTAGGAGAATAGAGAATCTTTCTAGGTAGGATGAGAGTTGAGTGGATATGATGGATTCTAACATCTTGGTTAGGAGAGGGATGTTTGCTATTGGACGGTAATTGGAGGGAATAGAGGGATCAAGGTTGGTCTTTTTCAGTAGAGGGGTTAATGCAATATGTCCCATTTTGGAGGAGAAAAGGCCTGATGTTAGAGCAGCGTTTATAAGTTTGGTGAGGGAAGTGATGGCCTGTGCAGAGATATTATCGAATAGGTAGGAGGGGAAAGGGTCCAAGTTACACTTGCAAGATTTTAGTTTGAGGCAGAGTTTGGAGACTTGCAATTCGGAAACAAGCTCAAAAACGGTCCAGGATCTGTTGGTTGGAATGGGATTGGAGACAGGTAGGGAAGGGTTGAGGTCAGTAGAGATTAGGGAGTTGTAGGAGACTGTAGGCGGGAAGAAGCATCTTAGGGTGGTAACCTTTTCATTGAAGAATTTTGCAAGGGCATCTGCTGATAGCTACGAGGGGAACAAGGATGAGTCCTTTTTTGTAGTTAAGGAGCGCCAAATGTTAAACAACGCACTGATCTGGTTGTTGGATCTGGAGATTTTATCTCCGAAGAAGTTCTTCCTGGCTTTTTTTAGTAATGAATTGTAACGTTTAATATTGACCCTCCAGGTCTGTCTATCTGAGGGGGATTTAGATTTTTTCCATTTGCGCTCCAAAGTGCGACATTTCTTTTTCAGCTCTCTATGGAGTGGTAGATACCAAGGAGCCTTTCGGGTGTAGGAGATGGTTTTTGTGGATATTGGAGCGAGGAAGTGATAGATGGATTCGGAGAGGGAGATCCAATTGCACCAGTAGGATCAAGGTCGGTCTTTTTCAGTAGAGGGGTTAATGCAATATGTCCCATTTCGTAGGAGAAAAGGCCCGATGTTAGAGCAGCGTTTATAAGTTTGGTGAGGGAAGCGATGGCCTGTGTAGAGATATTCTCGAATAGGTAGGAGGGGAAAGGAAAGAGCCAGGGAGGATCGTATCCAGAGGACAAATGACTGGCTGCACGGATGGTGCAAGGAGATGAACTTCGGATTCCTGAACCATGGAGAGGCGCTGCAAGGACTACAGGGACCAGACGGGCTCCATCTGACCAGAAGGGGAAAGAACGTCTTTGGACACCGACTAGCCCGCCTGCTTCATAGGGCTTTAAACTAGGTAAGTTGGGGGAGGGTACCCACTCACGTACTGGCGTAAGTAACCAACCTGGCGAGGTAAGTTGCCAATCCATTTCCGAGTCTGAGGTAAGTACACACTCCATTTCTGAGTCTGAGGTAAGTACACACATTGCAAACAGTACTATAGGAGTCAAATTAACTCAAGCGTGAAAATCTCCAAAGAGACATAGCAAACATAAGGTATGGAGAGCTATGTACGTTAATACCCAGAGTTTGGGCAATAAAATTCTGGAATTGGAGACAGAAATGAGGAATGCTGACCTAGATGTGATGGTGATATCTGAGACTTGGTTCGCGGACTTCCTTGGGTGGGATATGGCTATACCGGGATACAACTTACTTCATCGAGACATAGAGGACAAAATGGGAGGAGGGGTAGCACTATACACTAAAGAGGACATCAAAGTTACCAAAATCGCAGATGTCAAGTACACTAGGGAATCCCTCTGGGTGAATTTGGCTAGGGGGAAGGACAAATGCCTGTATCTTGGCGTTGTATACAGACCTCCAAGACAACAGGATGACATAGATATAGAATTAATCGAGGACATAGAGAATATCACTTTGCGTGGAGACACAGTATTGTTAGGTGACTTCAATATGCCTGATGTGGATTGGAACAAACTTTCCACTATGACCAGCAGCAGCAGAAAGCTGTTAACCTCCATAAAGGGAGCAAGACTCAGACAAATGGTATTAGAGCCCACTAGGGATCAGGCGATAATGGACCTGATACTCACCAATGGAGAAAGTGTCACAGAGGTTTCGGTAGGCGATACGTTGGCCTCCAGTGACCACAACATGGTATGGTTCAGCCTCAGGAAAGGTTTCACTAAATCAAACACATCAACCAAGGTCCTCAACTTTAAGGGCACTAACTTCAAAAGCACTATGGGAGATTTCGTCCATCGGGCACTGCAAAACCAAGCCGAAACAGATAATGTAGAGGTAATGTGGTCAACTCTGAAATCAACCATATACAAAGCAACCAACCGCTATATAAAATCAGTAAGTAAATGGCAAAGAAACAATAGACCACAGTGGTTCTCTGCGGAGATCTCAGACCTCATAAAAAAGAAGAAAAGAGCATTCATCTCCTGCAAACAATCAAGAAAGCGGGAATCTAAGGAAGACTATCTGGCCAGGTCAAAAGCAGTCAAAACAGCAGTCAGAGAGGCCAAACTCCGAATGGAGGAGAATCTAGCGAAGAACATCAAGAAGGGCGATAAATCCTTCTTCAGGTATATTAGTGACAGAAAAAGAAACACAGATGGGATAGTACGCCTAAGGAAACCAGACGGGAATTATGTAGAATCGGACTCCGATAAAGCCAAACTTTTAAATGAATACTTCTGCTCAGTCTTCACCTGCGAGGCGCCAGGATCCTGACCTCAGCTGCAGACAAGGTAAAGCTCGGAAGACCCGTTTCGAAATTTCGAGTTTACGCCCAGCAGTGTCTACTATGAGCTATCAAGACTCAAGGTGAGCAAAGCTATGGGACCAGACAAACTACACCCTAGGGTGCTCAGGGAGTTGACTGACGTACTGGTGGAACCGTTATCCGCGCTCTTCAATCTTTCCCTAAGTACAGGAAGAGTCCCGTTAGACTGGAAAACAGCATTCCACTCCACAAAAAGGAATGCAGGACAGAGGCTGCGAATTACAGACCGGTGAGTCTCACATCAATAGTGAGTAAATTTATGGAAAAACTAATCAAACACCAATTGGATACGATCCTGAATGAGGAGAATCTATGAGATCCCCATCAACATGGATTTACAAAGGGAAGGTCCTGCCAATCCAATCTGATCAGCTTCTTTGACTGGGTAACAAGAAAGCTGGATATAGGGGAGTCCCTGGACGTCATGTACTTGGACTTCAGCAAAGTGTTTGATAGCGTCCCACACCGCAGGTTATTGAGCAAGATGAGTTCAATGGGATTAGGTGAAACATTAACTGCATGGGTTAAGGACTGGCTTAGAGGTAGACTTCAGAGGGTGGTGGTAAACGGTACCCTCTCCAAAACAATGGAGGTGATCAGCGGAGTGCTGCAGGGCTCGGTCTTGGACCTGATCCTATTTAACATCTTCGTAAGAGACTTGGCTGAGGGGCTTCGAGGTAAAATTACATTATTCGCCGATGACGCCAAACTATGTAACACAGTAGGCAAAAGCACAGTGCCCGACAGTATGACACAGGACCTACTCCTACTGGAGCATTGGTCAAAGACTTGGCAACTAAGTTTCAATGCCAAAAAATGTAAGGTCATGCACCTTGGTAGCAAAAATCCATGTAGAACTTACACCCTAAATGGTGAGACCCTAGCAAGGACTGCAGCAGAACGAGACTTGGGAGTGATCATTAGTGAAGGCATGAAGATCGCCAATCAAGTGGAGAAAGCTTCATCCAAGGCTAGACAAATCATGGGTTGTATCCATAGAAGTTTCATCAGCTATAAGCCCGAGGTCATAATGCCGTTGTACAGATCCATGGTGAGACCTCATCTGGAACACTGTGTACAATTCTGGAGGCCACATTACCAAAAAGATGTGCTGAGAGTTGAGTCGGTTCAGCGAATGGCCACCAGGATGGTCTTGGGACTCAAGGATCTTCCGTATGAGGAACGGCTGGATAAGTGCAGCTATACTCACTCAAGGAACGCAGAGAGAGGGGAGACATGATTGAGATGTTCAAATATGTCACGGGTCATATCCAGGTGGAAGAAGACATCTTTGTTCTTGTAGGACCCACGGCCACAAGAGGGCATCCGTTGAAAATGAGAGGTGGGAAATTTCATGGAGACACCAGAAAATTTTTCTTCACCGAAAGGGTGGTTGATCGCTGGAATAATCTTCCACTACAGGTAATTGGGGTCAGCAGTGTGCCAGATTTTAAGAAAAAATGGGATAGGCATGTGAGATCTCTTCATGGAGGAAGTTAGGGGGTGGGTCATTAGAGTGGGCAGACTAGATGGGCCGTGGCCCTTTTCTGCCGTCATTTTCTATGTTTCTATATCTGAGTAAGTAGAATTTTAAGAGCCCTTTTACTAAAATACTAACAAATCGTGCTGGTAAAATAAGGCATTTTTGTTACTTTTTTTTGTTTGCAGGTTATGCACTGATGTTGTCATTAGTGCGCAGCAACTGCAAATAATTAAATCCAAGTCCAAATATATTTGATATACCACAATATGACAAATTCATCGCCTAAACAGATGGCCTTCACTCACTATGATATTTCCCCTTTGCAAACCTGATGTAATTTCTCATGTAACTCCTATTTCTTATGTAACATTTCTCTTCTTGCATTCTGTAATTCTCTGATAGTCCTGCCTTCTTTCAATGTGAACCACCTAGAAGTCATTTGATTATGGCGGTATAGAAAAATAAAGTTATTATTATTAATATTATTATTATAGAAATCACATGAAAATGGTTTACAGTTTAAAAGCCATGTTTGAGGGGAGAAACCAAGGAAACAATCCTCTAGGATGGAACATACAAAGAATTAATAATAAATATGTTGAAAATGCGTTTGTGAAATTCAGTTATAAGCAGGGATTCATCCAGACCATGTATGCATAGAAATAGCTGACATACTTAAAATCAAAAAAGATGAAAAGGAGAAAAATAAACCTCAATTGAGGGCAGTTGGGACTACACAAGTACCCAACCCTCCACTCATCATCACGGGTTTATAAAAAACTCCAAAACATGTATAGATAATCAATTCTCACGTTTATCATTCATACAAAATCTTCTTTTTGTTATTTTTTCAAAGTCTTTTTTATAAATTCAATGTGAATGTCAAGCAGTAGAAGGCCCGAATCCCAAACTTAACCATATTACTTGGCGAGGACTGCAGCTGAATGCAATAAGTATAAGCAGTTTTTAGAGATATAAAGTATACATATGGAATTGTGAAAAAATACACTCATCTGAAATCGAAGGTTTTCACCAGAGGTTTCCAATTCAAAATCCCGACAGAAAAGACTTTCTGTTTCGCCCAACAAGGGCTACTTCAGGGGAAAGATACCCACTCAATTATCTCTCTGCTTCTTATTATCTACTGGTGGTAAAGCCGACTCCTCTCAAGATAGTGCTGGGACTGAGAGACGCGCCCGGCTCGAATAAAAACACGAACCGGGCGTCGTGGCGTCATCATCTACGTGATGCACCATAGGCTAAACACAAGCACTTCTATCAAGCTCCCCAATTGACCACAAAAGGGACATTAAAGGTAAATTTCAGAAAAACGGCTGCCATTCATAGGCTGTATTTAAGCCGAATGGTTCTAAAGTTTATAAACGACTAATCAATTGTTGTTCCTTCTGCCATAGCATTCTTCTACTATCCCCTCTTCTCTGAGTTGGTCGCAATTTCTCAATGACCCAACATTTCAAGTTCTCGAACTTGTGGCCAAATTGAGTGCAATGAGCAACTATCGGAGCTGTTAATTTCAAAGTATTCAAACAACTTTTATGTTCAGTAATTCTAATGGTTAACGTCCGTGATGTTTGACCTATGTATAAACGGTCACATGGACATTGGATGGCATATATTGTATTCACAGATTGACATGAAGTTGCATGATGTAAAATAATGTTCTTGCCATCACTAGGATTGGTGAAACAGGAAATCGTCAGCATTATGTCACAATTTGAACAATGGCCACAAGGTCTGTGACCTTTCTGAATATTGTTTAACTCTTCTCCTGTAAAATCTTCCTTAGACGTATGACAAAGCAAATCGCTTAAATTTTTATTTCTTGATTGTGAAAAAATAAATCTTTTGTTTGCAAAACAAGGAAGCGTTTTTAATAGGGGAAGGTGTTTTTTATATTTCTTGATCACTTGTGATGACGTACGAGTTTGTTTAATCACACATGGAATTATGACATCATCTGAATGAGGTTTTTTATACTCTAACAATGTTTCCCTAGGATTATATAACGTTCCCTAGGATTATATAATGTTTCCCTAGGATTATATAATGTTTCCCTATTAAAAACGCTTCCTTGTTTTGCAAACAAAAGATTTATTTTTTCACAATCAAGAAATAAAAATTTAAGCGATTTGCTTTGTCATACGTCTAAGGAAGATTTTACAGGAGAAGAGTTAAACAATATTCAGAAAGGTCACAGACCTTGTGGCCATTGTTCAAATTGTGACATAATGCTGACGATTTCCTGTTTCACCAATCCTAGTGATGGCAAGAACATTATTTTACATCATGCAACTTCATGTCAATCTGTGAATACAATATATGCCATCCAATGTCCATGTGACCGTTTATACATAGGTCAAACATCACGGACGTTAACCATTAGAATTACTGAACATAAAAGTTGTTTGAATACTTTGAAATTAACAGCTCCGATAGTTGCTCATTGCACTCAATTTGGCCACAAGTTCGAGAACTTGAAATGTTGGGTCATTGAGAAATTGCGACCAACTCAGAGAAGAGGGGATAGTAGAAGAATGCTATGGCAGAAGGAACAACAATTGATTAGTCGTTTACAAACTTTAGAACCATTCGGCTTAAATACAGCCTATGAATGGCAGCCGTTTTTCTGAAATTTACCTTTAATGTCCCTTTTGTGGTCAATTGGGGAGCTTGATAGAAGTGCTTGTGTTTAGCCTATGGTGCATCACGTAGATGATGACGCCACGATGCCCGGTTCGTGTTTTTATTCGAGCCGGGCGCGTCTCTCAGTCCCAGCACTATCTTGAGAGGAGTCGGCTTTACCACCAGTAGATAATAAGAAGCAGAGAGATAATTGAGTGGGTATCTTTCCCCTGAAGTAGCCCTTGTTGGGCGAAACAGAAAGTCTTTTCTGTCGGGATTTTGAATTGGAAACCTCCGGTGAAAACCTTCGATTTCAGATGAGTGTATTTTTTCACAATTCCATATGTATACTTTATATCTCTAAAAACTGCTTATACTTATTGCATTCAGCTGCAGTCCTCGCCAAGTAATATGGTTAAGTTTGGGATTCGGGCCTTCTACTGCTTGACATTCACATTGAATTTATAAAAAAGACTTTGAAAAAATAACAAAAAGAAGATTTTGTATGAATGATAAACGTGAGAATTGATTATCTATACATGTTTTGGAGTTTTTTATAAACCCGTGATGATGAGTGGAGGGTTGGGTACTTGTGTAGTCCCAACTGCCCTCAATTGAGGTTTATTTTTCTCCTTTTCATCTTTTTTGATTTTAAGTATGTCAGCTATTTCTATGCATACATGGTCTGGATGAATCCCTGCTTATAACTGAATTTCACAAACGCATTTTCAACATATTTATTATTAGTTTCACGTTTGTGCCTCAAATAAATTATTAGTGGTATACATACAAAGAATTGACATAAGGGATAGAAAAGGGTCATACAATATTTCTGAGGGAGAGAAGGAAGAAAGGGAGATGGGAGAAACAGAAGGGGAAACACTTTGAAGGGAGCAACTGTGTTTAAAGAGGATGCAAGGAGAGGAAGGACATGACTAAAAGAAGACAAGAGTTTACTATGGTCAATGCTAAGTGCTCCCACGGTAAGTCAGGTAACAAATACTAATCATAAGTATGCTACCTGAATAACAATTCCACGTCCATTCCCCTCCAGAAAAAAATATTTCTGCTAAATGAATAATGTACAGGAAATTTCAAATTATAGTAAAATGTAATGTTATGTAAATCAGGTTTTCTATTCCACCTTTACCTATTTAGTTCAAGGTCAGATTACATTACCAGAGGTTGGGTCAGTTACCCAGGAAGATACAATGGACAGTTTAACATGGACATTCAATAGAGTTGCTATACAGGTATGGATTTTTCACTGCCTATTTAAGTATTGTCCAACTCTACTTTGATTTTACGTTTTTTGTTTTGGTTTTTTTAAAATTATCTATTCTTATTTTTTGTCTCTGTTTGCCTTAAGGACCCCTGATGAAAGTTATGGGCAGCATTTTCCTGTGCACTATTCACACATTAGGGCTTAATGCCCTTTGGCAAAAGAGACCTTTAGTCATCTGAAAGATATGGATCACTTCTTACCTACCACATCATGATCACTCCCCCAAAAGTAATGCCACATTCAATTACCAAACAGCTTGTAATGGGCATCTGCTATACAGTGGCATTGGTATTATAGGATCTATTATGTCAATGGGATTGGGATAGGGATTTGTATAATGCCTTTTTGTAGTTTTACAACCATACTCAAAGCAGTTTATATAAAGGTACTTCAAGCATTTTTCCTATTTGTCCTGGTGGGCTCACAGTCTATCTAATGTACCTGGGGCAGTGGAGGATTAAGTGACTTGGAGCAAGGTTGTAGCTCTAACCTGGCACCACACTCTCCGGGTGAAAGGAGGTGACACAAAACAGGCTGGCGGTAGCTGAGGCCTAAAGGACATATTATGACATGCTAATAAGCCAATCGGAAAACTCTGCCAAAAGTCTTTTCAAGATCTTCGCTACACTAATATCCAAAGATATCACCCCTGACACGTTCACTCAATGTCCAGAACAAAATCAGATCTATAATAGAAACTTTTGCACACACACCAGAAGATTGCATAGCATCAAACATAAGGCTAGTCGAAAATAAAATGGGAACACCTGCAGACAGGAATTGGAAGGAATTCACCAAAGTCAAGCCAGTCGAAATCGCTAACCTACTAAAGAGACTCGCAAAAAAGCAATGCCATCTCGATCTGTGTCCAGCTAACTTGCTGGACTATGCACGAACCAAATTTATATACTGGCTAACCAATCTAGCCAACCTTTGCCTGTCAAAAGGGGATCTACCTCTCAGCACTATCTGTCATTTCTCTGACATCCCATCCTCAAAGCAGCAGGGCTGGACTCGAGCAAGGCAGAAAACTACAGACCAATAGCCAGAATGCCATGGCCGGCTAAACTGATAAAATTCTGTGCCAAATTCCTAAATCAGGTAGATGGCTCCCATGACTCCTAGTATGGTTTCAGACCACGACAAAGCACCAAATCACTCCTTCTCGAACTAACCTTTAAGGCTAAGTACTATCTGAGAAATAGTCCTATTACAATTCAACATTTTCACAGCCTCCAACGCGGTAGACCACTCACTACTGCTCCTGTATCTAGAAGAGTTGGGAGTCCAATGGTTCACTGAATTCTCAACCAAAAGGAAATCACAGCCATGGGAGGCGTTCTGTGGCATCAACATATACCTGAATATCTTGGGCAAACAAATCTCTGACCCCCATGTCCACACCTTCTAAGCAGATGACCTCTACCTCTTATGCATTGCCAAAAACTAAGTCAAGGCTACCAGTTAAGAGCAGAGTCCAGTTCAAAATTGTATGCATGGTACATAAGGCCATATAAGGAGAAAACTGAGCTGGACTCACTTCTGTCATCCGGGTCATATAGTCCTTCAACAACTTGAGGACAATCCAACACTGGAAACTAGCACTTCCCTCCCCACACATGGTTCTGAGGAAAGCCCTTTTTGAATCCACCTTCGAATTCCAAAGCCCCAAAATCTGGAACAGCCTCCTGTGCAGCTTGCACCAAACAGGAAAGTGCTGGAAACACATCTATTCTCTTCACTGAACTAACCTAGTCCTATGCAGTCATCTGTATAATGTCAAAATCTCTGTATCCTTTCTAATATTATGTAAGCCACAATGATTCCCAGCTGATATTTACAGGATACAAGAATCGGTATGGTATGGTACTTGATCCCTATACCTACCTAATAGGAATTCAGGAAAGGGGGGTAACAGAGGCCAGGCTTGGTTCCTTGTTATCCACAGCAGTTTCAGAGCAGTCAGGGATCTCCCTATAATGTACGCACCTATGGTCATATAGACAAAAAAAGGCATTCTGGAGAGCATTCCAGAGGTGTGTTTGGGATCTGTACACATATATTTATTTTCCAATGCATTTAACTTATTCCATCATTACCTTATACTTTTAATTGCATAGCAACCCAGTGTTCAAACACTATATACATGGGTACCTTATCTTTGAAAATCACCTTCTTTTATGAGTGCTTAAAAGTACCTGCATACTTTTGCAATTAGACACTCTGTTGAAAATTTACCCCAAATGACAGTCAATGGGGAAATTCTCTGATAGTTACAGCAAATTGGACAATAAATTGGAATTAGATAGCACCATTTATCCAACCAGCATTATAATGCATTTGAGATTCTACCAAGAGTCCAGTTACACCTAAGCTACATAATCTGATTATCAACTGCTGGTACCTAATCATTATGGCAATTATTCTAAAGAATAAGAAGGTCATAATATCATTGTTCCAAACAATAAACCGGTACCTCTACTCTAGATTACAAATCTGCCATCTTGCTTGCAGAGCTTCAATTCAGCCAAACCACAGTGTATAAGGACCACAAAGCATAAAACATTCTGGTAGAACAAGTTTCTAAAGCATCCAGTCTTTAAAAAATATAATGCAATCATATAGCACAACATCTAAACATGTTTCAAGATCAGCGCATTACTAAATTATAGCATTTTGTAGGACAAATATGAGCTTAGGAGGATGGAATATGACTACACTCAATATAAATAAGAACAATTATACTACACCTTTTTCCTTGTGAATCTTTTTAAGACTGGTCCCAGTATCCTGGTCAGTGAGTTCCGCATCTCTGGTGTTAGGCAGCATAGCTATGAACAAGAGATTACAACTAAATGCCATAGCTGCTAAAATAAGGTACCAAAAAGAGAAAATACCATGCAAATATTGCTTTTTGGACAAAGTTTGGACATTTATGCATCCTTTTCCAGAACATTGGCATTTGCATTCCTTTTGTTCTCACTCAAACAAAATAACCACCCAACAGCGTTGAAGTAATTTGGACAACATATCGCCACAGCTTTATTGTTACCACAATTAATAGTTTATACTTTATTTTAAACATTTATCCCATATCGACCTTCAATATTTTCTTACACGACTAGTCAGGATTGACCTAGCCATAACTATTTTATTCATCCAACCTCCACTTATATTTGCAGGTCTGTTCATGTGAGACCTGCAGTGTCATCAAGGTCTCACCTCAGCTTACAGCAATTTTGCACATAAGCAACTCATCCTTTCATAATAATTATCCTTTATCCTTAGAGTTAGCGTCCAATGAAGTTTGACCATGTGCTCCCTTCTCCTTAGAGAATTACATTGGCTTCCAGTCCATATGATAATTCAATTTAAATGCATTTGTATTGCATTCAAGATCTTATTTGGCCTCTGTATCACTCTTGTCCCTTTGGACAGGAATGTGTGCAGATCTCATCTGGCTAGGAGCTCTCAGAGATTAAAACTTTCCTTCCTTCCCTTAAGGGCAAAATCAAATCTATCAGAAAATTTAGCCATTCTTTTGAGCTTTGGAATAACTTGCTACTCTCACTAAGAAGCTTAGGCCCCTTCTTATCTTTCAGGAAGGCTCTGAAGACAATCTTGTTCGCCAAACATTTTGGAAATTAATAATTCTATTTTTTCCAAATTAGATTTCTTTTGTTCTGTTCTTTTATATTACTCTATTCTTTTTTAAAATATTCTTTATTGATTTTCCAACTATCAACAGTTCAATAAATAAGTAGATGTACATATAATAATTCAAGAAATGCACATTCATCTTGCAGAAATACATAAGCAATCATTTTTACCCCTCCTGCCCACCCAAATGACTAATTAAGAAAAACACAAATACATAGATTACTTCAATAACCTTACTCTATTCTTAACGTTAACCGAGCTCCAAATTGGTTGATGACCTGGTGTATAAAATTAAGTTTTAGTTTAGTTTAGTTAAATTCAATTAATTCCCCTATTACTACAGCTGTGACACAGCAATCCCATTCACAAACCACAAACAAAACAACCAAACTAGAATAAAACACCAGGCCTAACACCCCGTCTGCAACAGACAACAGGGAGGGCTAGTGGGCAAGTTTCCTCACAACTCAAAATCTTTTACTACCCTCCACCACCCTCAAACTCAAAATAAGCCCAACAAATTTACCCACACTTACCATAACCTCAGAACCTCCCTTCATTTTCTTCCTCCAATCAGTACCCCACATTTACCACTATCCAATCATATAACGGTTTCCCTTGAGATTCATTTCCCTTTGTTACTAATGCCTTGTCCCCAACCAAGCTCAAAACACCTCACCAACAGAAAATTACATCACATTATTGTTAATAATAATTAACTATTAAACCTCCATTCCTTCCAATCCAACTCCTTTTCCCTCCACCCTTAGCCCATCCAATTAAGTACCCCTTCCCCTTAAAGCAGCTCACTTCAGAAACAAAGCCAATGTTATATTGCCCATGTTAAATGCCATGGGCTTCTCTTTATCTGCCTAAGGAGCACTTTTTTATATAAATATCCAACAAGAGCAAAGGCATTTAAAACCTAGTAACACTTTTTCTTCATGCAACAATAAATGAGAATGTGATCCATTTATAAGAATTGTCTATTAATAAAAAAAATATTTAAAAATGATTGAAAATGCACTAACTGTTAAGAGAAACTCTTCTAGAAAATATAAGCATATGTTTAAGGAATTAACAATTGATTTGTTGGCGAAATCTAAGTATAAAGAGCAGGTGTTAGCGAAACAGTTGACTTTATCCTATATAATAAAACGCTAGCCGCGCATGTGCACTCAACTGCGTGCTTCCGTTTTCCATGATCTGTGAGGTGTAGGTCTGTGGCCTTGCAGGAGTGTGCATGCGCGAGTCCCCAGCCTTACTTTCCAGCACCTACCACTCGCCACCAGCGCTGGACTTCCTGCTCTCCGTGTCGGCTCCTCTCACCAGCCGCACCAGCGTCTGAGAAGGCTTCCGATGCTGGCGGGATCGAGAGGAGCCGTGGTGACACCTCATGGGGCGGGAAGGGAAGCCCAAAACACTCCAGCCGCAAAGGGATGCCGCGGTCCCGACTCTAAACCAGCTGATTCCAGCAGCGTGTACAGCACTCTACACACGCTGCTTTGGGGCCTTTTACTGCCCTGATTTGCTCTGCCGCATCTCTGATGATGTCATCAGGGACGTGCCAGAGTAAATCAAGGCAGTAAAAGGCCCTGAAGCAGCGTTTTTAGAGTGCTGTACACGCTGCTGGAATCGGCAGATGGTCGGACCGCGGGAAGGGAAGGGTGGGGGTGGCAAGGGACTAAGGGAGCAGTCAAGACCGAGGGATGGGAAAGGAGGGGTAAAGGAAACGCTGCTGCTGTACAGGGAAGTGGTGTGGGGTGGGAGGGAATGCTGGTGCTGCTGTGGCTGCTGCACAGGGAAGGTGGGGATCTAAATGCTGCTGTACAGGGAAGTAGTGGCGGGGAGGGAATGCTACTGCACAGAGACATGGAGGGGGAGGGAATGCTGCTGTGGCTGCTGCACAGGGAAGTGTGGGGGGGGGGAGAGAGACAGATGGATAGAAAGAAAGCCAGACAGCGAGAGGAAGGCAGACAGAAAGAAAAGAAGAAAGGCACAGGGGCAGAAAGAGACACAGAAAGACAGACAGACAAAGGGTGCCAGGGAGAGAGACAGACAAAAAGAAAAACAGCGGGAGGGAGAGAGACACAGAAAGAAAGACAGACAGACATATATTCTAGCACCCGTTAATGTAACGGGCTAAAATACTAGTTGTTAGTATAAGTTCAGTCATACAGTTGAAGACTCTAATTTTAATTATCTATTCTAACTGAGGCTTTTGCTTTTCTGAAATTTATAGACTGAAGTTAACAAAAAGCATTAAAAGTGCCTTACACTGTGGCGCTTTGCAAGGAGATGCTTTAATCAGAGAACAATAAAACAGCCATTTTTAAAACCAATATTACATGAATTTCAATGCCTCAGAAAGAACAGCCAATTATATCAAATACAAGACGTAGAAATTCATTTTAATTATTTCTAGAAGAGTAGGTACAGTTGTCTTTATGAGGCCGACTTACTAAGTTGCATTAATATGCACTATTTATACAACAATGAATGTTAAAAACCATATCATTGCCCTTCATTCAAAATAAATCAGGCCCAATGTGTGACAAAATAAAGAGCTACATCATGTGCAAATGCCAAGTAGCTTATTAGTCAGTAAAGATTCAACAGAGCTTAAGTTAATCCCTTTTCTGAGCTCAGGATCTGAAAACATATCTATATCTTAGGAGGTGTATTTAACGTTCCCTAATATGTGAGCTGATGCTCTGAGGACCAATCTTAAAGGGACATGAGGCATCTAATAGCAAAATTCCCCCCATGCCCCTTCCCAGTATGAATATTATACATTAGCTGAAACCAGTTGTATGCATATTTTCTGACTGCACATACAATTTTTCCTCAAAGTAATCATCCATATCATTTACCTAAACTTCTGTTACTCTGTCTTATCTGTCTGTATATTCCACTTCTGCTTGAACCCTTTGATGCCTGTTAAAATATTTTTATATTATTCTGTGGACATTGTAAGTAGCACATTGTACTTTAACATGATTGTTATTTGAATATTTGACTGCAGTAAATATTTACTGTCTATATGCGGGTTAAATTTGCTATACATACTTTGTGTAGATTTCTTCAAAAGAGCAGTAAATATATCCCTGTTTTAATTAAATAAACAATAAATGTTTGGCAAGCCGTTTTTCCCCTCCTCAGTGGCACAGTTTCCCCTTTCAAAGGGATCTTCAAATTGCCAGTGTGCTTGTGTCACAAACCAAATGGCTGCTGAAGTAAATTTAAGTCTCCTCCACTTCCAATTTTCACTTGTTCAGTTTTGTAGAGGGAGTGAACTCTTCATTCTCCCTATCCCAACCACTAACAGCTTAAATTTTCCAACTAAATAGGAAGAAAATATGGCAGTACCAACCAATTCTGTCAGGCGTGTTGTCAACCTGGGATGGAGAGCTGGATACACTACTGCTTTGATGTGAAGAAGCATGGCTACCTGGCCTCTGAGTGTCTTCCAGCGATGGTGATGGAGATGGGCTGTCCTGAATTCTCTCCTTAAAATGAAAAGCCATAATAAGTATATCATTGCTATAAATATAGTACTTATTATTTACTTTTTCTAAAAAAAAAAAAAAAAATTAATATTTAATTATATCTGACTCATAAGCAACACTCATTTCACACAGTTAACTTAGAGGAACATTTTCAATATGACGTATAATCCAATTTTGGACATTTTGAGAAAAATGTCCAAAAAGCCAGTAAAGAAAATGGCCATTTTCAAAATGGGAAAACATCTTAACTTTTTGTTTTGAAATTTACCATTTCCTAGATGTGTTTGTCCTCAGCGTGTCTATCTTTTTAAACCATTTAAAAAAAAAAAAAGTCCAAATGAAAACCACACAAAAAACAGTCATTGGGACATAGGAGGAGCCAGTGTTCTTAGCAGACTGGCCACACAAACATCGCAGCAGAGCAATGGGGAACCTCAGGGGCACTGCAGTGAACTTCATATAAAAAGGTCCTAAGTACCCATCTTACCATAACCCGCTTTACACTATATGGTGAACTCTCCAAAACTCATCTTAAACCTACTCAATGCAACTGTATACATTCCCAATAGCCCTTAAGTCTGCAGGTAGCACATACAGTATATGTCAATACGTACAGTAGGTTTTGGTTGGGATTTGGTGAGATCACACTTTCAACCACAAGTGTACTAGTTAGAGTGGGATATGGGCCTGGGTCCTCTTCTCTGCAGTCCACTGCACTAATCACTAAGCTATTGTTGTTGTTTTATCAGCTAAAATGATAGAAGTATTACTGATTGGCAAATGATGAAGGTTTACCTACTGTTTTAGAAGAATTTAAATTAAGTTATATGCTAAAAATAGAGAAACATATACATACCAATATATGCAATCTTAGTCTAACAACTCAAAAGCTGATGTTACTCATGGGTAAAAGACACATCTCTATTCATGTTAATGTTACCCATCTTGTTCCCATTGTTGTTTAAGTTTAAATTACTGCAAAAACAAATTGCTTTAATCTTGAAGTCATTGCTGCTTTATGTAAGACATTAAAGCAACAACTTCAACATTCTATATATGGCATACAATTTTGGGCACGCTGCCAAGATATGCATGCAAATTAATTTGTTAATAAGCTCTTAATCTAATTGGGTGCTAATAGCCAATTATTGATGTTAATTGGCATGTACATCTGGTTGTGCGCTATTCTATAAGGCATGGTGCCTAACAGTATGTAACTCGAAAAGGGGTCTGGTCAGGGCTGTGTCAGGCGTGTTCCAAAAGATGCACACACAGTTATAGTATACTGCTTCAGCGCACCTAACTTGGGTGCTAGTATTTATACTAGTTTTCGGTAAGTGTAGGTCTGACACCTAAAGTTAGGCATGGGAATTGGCATGCATCCTTTACAAAATAGTGTTTAGTGCCTTTTTTTTTTTTTTTTAGCATCCATTTCTGAGTGCTACTTATTCAATCTGGTCCCAAATGTGCATATTTTAAATAATTTCTTTAGATGAGCAGTATAATGTATTGAATATTTTCTAAATAGATATAAATAATACATCATTATCTAAAGGCATGCATTAGGTTTCTATAACTAAAAGAACCTCTAGTATGCGTAATCCTTCTATGTCAATGGAAAGAAGAGTGAAGGCGACCTCTATGTTCAATAGGATCTATTTATTCATTCACATAAAGACTCAATATGGATGTGTTTTGGCTTACATGGCCTGCATCAGGAGTCTTAACAGAAGTCTATATCTTATTAGACTGGTCACTATTGTCTTGAAGTCTGAATACACTTGATGTGATATTTCACTAATGAATATGGGCTCTTTTTGCCTTTTTTAAATTTTTTTGAATTCATTAGTGCATTCATTAGTACACATCAAATGTATTCAGACTTCGAGACAATATAGGCCAGTCTAGTAAGATCTAGACTTCTGTTAAGACTCTTGATGCGGGCTTTTTAGGCCAAAATATGTGCGTTCCAAGTCTTTATATGAATGAATAAATAAATCCTATTGAACACAAGCAGTCGCTTTCGTTGTTCTTTCCATTTTCTCTGATGTGAGGAGGCATTTTCTCCTGTATCTGTAATCCTTCTATGTCTGCATGTGCATCTTTTTTACCTTGCAGAAATATCTAAATACATTTGTCCTACTTCACTGATCAGAAAAGTGGGCTGCCTTATTTGCATGACATTTGTGACTCCTAGATGTTAATAGCTCATAAATCGAATCATGATGAGCTTGGGACATGTATTTGATCATGGCAGAGAAGCGAGGAACAAAGATCCTTAAGTGTCTGCTATTTATTTAGACAAATACAAGTTGCTGTGTAGTGGCAATAAAAAAAATCAATCTAGAAAGGATTTTGAAATAGATTCGGTAAATGGCACCCAAATTTTGGTGCTAAAAAAAATGTGTGCTGATTGCTATTCTATAGACAGTGCTCCAAGTTGGATGAGATTTATAGAATAGAACTTGGAGCCAGATTCTATAAATGGCACCTATGTTAGGCATCGCTGGGCACCCTGGGCATTGCCTAGCAACACCTAACTAAAATTTGTGCAAAACCCAAATTATGTTAATTATCTTAAATGGTGTGGTAATTGACCATGCCATTGAAGTTAATTGCTAAATTACAAAATAAATTAAACAATTAAGAGTTACGCATAGAACTCCAAGCAGCACCTAGAAAAACCTAAGTCAAGGCGCCCTATGATGCCTAACGATGCCTACCTGAAAAGTAGGTATCGTTAGAAGCAGAGAATGGGCATGATTGACTTGGGTGCCACTAGGCATCCGAGCTAGGCGTCGGTAAATTAGGCCTAGTAAAATCTGGCCTATTGTACCAGCGACTACAATGGCACCTAATGATATCTAAGTCTACTTAGGTGCAGCTAGGCATGATTCCTACAAGTTAGACCTGCTTAGGCGCCATTTATAGAATCTAGCCCTAAGTGCCAAGATCTGTCCTCAACTTTAGAGATAAGGATTCATACCAAATAAAACCTGGTATAAATCCTTGTGCATGCATCTTTAATAAATGGCCTTCACCCACCCATGCACCTCCAATGGCCATGCCCCCTTTTCAGTTGCATGTGTATATTTATAGAATAGTGCTTAGCAGATGCACATGCAAATCATAATTGTTGCCAATTAATGCCAATTAGTGAATGTAATTATTGGTTATGAATTCTCACAATACATATACTATGGGGTCCTTTTACTAAGGTGCGCTAACCGATTTAGTATGCACTAATCGATTTAACGCATACTAAATGCTAATGCATAGAAAATAATGGGCACATTAGCATTTAGTGCATGCTAAATCGATTACCGTGCGTTAAATCAGTTAGCGCGCCTTAGTAAAAGGACCCCCTATGTTCTTTATCGGGACCAGTCAGAAGTACAAATTGTTTGTTATTGCTTGTGCTGACAACTTCAAGCCCACTACACCTCATCATCAGACCCATGCATTTTATAAATTCATTTTCTCCAATTATGTCAAACTTATTTCCCTACAGTATTAATAAAAATAAAAAACTTATCTGGTTAGTTGTATAGTTGAATAAGTGATTGTAAGCATCCAATTATTGGCCTTAATTGGCTTGTTACTCAATAAATTACACACAAAAATTGGGCGTATTGCAAAACATTCAAGATAATGAAGGGAATAGACTTAGTAGATAAAGACAGGTTGTTTAATCTAATCTAATCTTCTATTTCTGCATTGCTCATATCTATACAGGCTCAAGATGACTCTAAAGAGAGGACCTCTCATATACTGACTGACTGAAAAAGCTAGGGCTTTTCTCCCTGGAAAAGCGGAGACTTAGAGGAGACATGATAGAAACCTTCAAGATCATGAAGGGCATAGAAAAAATAGACAGGGACAGATTTTTCAAATTAAGGGGATCAATAAGTACAAGGGGGCACTCAGAGAAATTGAAAGGGGAGAGGTTTAGAACAAACGCCAGGAAGTTTTTTTTCACACAGAGGGTGGTGGATACATGGAACGCGCTACCAGAGGATGTGATAAACAGGAACACGCTACAGGGGTTCAAAGAAGCTTTGGATAGGTACTTGGAAGACAAAGGGATTGAGGGGTACAGATAAGAGTAGAGGTAGATTATAGAGATGGGATTAGAGGTAAGTTACAAAATTAATCAGGGACCACTGTTCAGGCACTAGGCCTGATGAGCCGCCGCGGGAGCGGACCGCTGAGCAAGATGGACCTCTGGTCTGACTCAGCGGGGGCAACTTCTTATGTTCTTATGTTCTTAAGAGTGGAGAGGAAGAGGAAGGAGTGAGAGGAAGGGGAGAGAAATAGAGGGGAGAGAGGAGGAAGGGGAAAGGGAGAGAGGAGAGGGTAAAGGAGATTAAGTTTACCTTCTCCAAGGTAGAGAGAACGAGAGGGCACTCTCTAAAGTTAAAAGGGGATAAATTCCTTACAAACGTAAGGAAGTTCTTCTTCACCCAGAGAGTGGTAGAAAATTGGAACGCTCTTCCGGAGGCTGTTATAGGGGAAAACACCCTCCAGGGATCCAATACAAAGTTAGACAAGTTCCTGCTGAACCAGAACGTACGCAGGTAAGGCTAGACTCAGTTAGGGCACTGGTCTTTGACCTAAGGGCCACCGCGTGAGCGGACTGCTGGGCACGATGGACCACTGGTCTGACCCAGCAGCGGCAATTCTTATGTTCTTAAAATCTGCATGCACAACTTTTGAGAGCTACACTTTCTCAGTTAAGAAAAATATAATAATAATAATAATAATAACTTTATTCTTATATACCGCCATACCCAGCGAGTTCTAGGTGGTTTACATCAATTAGCAAATGACCTGCATTGACAAGCAGATTTACAACAAATTACAAGCAGATTTACAATAAATTACAACAATTTACAACAGTCTGCAATGAAGGGTAGATTTACAACAATTTATCAGAAATTGCAGCTTTGATATAATGGAAAGAATATTAGCAAGAAACAGTGAGGTGAACATGTAATCTTTTTTGGTCATGGAAAGCTTAAAAAACATATTGTTGTAGGAAAAAAAACAGCTTTTAGACCAGAAGGAGAGTAATACTGTTAATACGCATGATTAGTAACTAGGTCTCATTGCATAAAATGAGACTTGCAGTAAAATAACAGACATTAATGGCAGCAGCGCATGCTAAAGCGGTAGAAAACATCCTAAACTCTACCAGGGACTTTGCTAGCATCAGTCCAGAGGAAAAGAAAGATTGAAGCAGTCTTTGATATGTGAAAGAGGGTGAATTACTTGAAACCAGAGCATTGCACAAAGTGGGATGGAAGGGGGGGGGGGGATCTTCCTTACTGCTAATTGTATGGAGACTTTGTCTTGTGAAAATAAATGAGAAAATATATGAACTTAAAAGGTTGATTGGTAATTTGAAGGAGAGAAACCCATGATGTAAAACTCCAGAGATGACTTACCTCTTTGCTTATGAAGAAAAGAGATAGGAAGTGGTAGCAGACACAGCTGGACTTGAGATGGCTGAGTTGTCTCCAGATTTTAAACTGTGTGTGTTTTTGCTTTTAAATGTCCCACTATGCTCACACTAATGCTGCATGAGAGTAAATGGTAGTTTATATGCTAAGCAAGTGTTTTGTTAATGAAGCATATAAAAAGGGGGGGGGGGAGAGCATCACAAATGGGATCTTAGTGAATGAGGATGCATTTGAGTGTAAGCAATGTCAAAGAATGGCATGTGCTCCTATATCAAGTACAGTATAACCTTGGTTTGCGAGCATAATTCGTTCCAGAAGCATGTTTGCAATCCAAAGCACTCGTATATCAAAGCAAATTTCCCCATAGGACATAATGGAAACTCAGACGATTCGTTCCACAACCCAAAAACTTTAATATAAAATACTATACGTACTTGCATTGCAAGACCTCGCTCATTTAGAAAAGTCACTACACTCCAGCAGCGTCAGAGAGAGAAGAACCATCGGCTCAGTTGTGATGTGTGTATACTGTAAGTACTCATATTGCAAGACCTTGCTTGTATATCAAGTTAAAATTTAATAAAATGTTTTGCTTGTCTTGCAGAACACTTGCAAACCAAGTTACTTGCAATCCAAAGTTTTACTGTAATGTTAAAAAAAAAAATCAAAGCATTCTTCTCAGAAATCTGTTGAAATTGTTTTGTACAGGATACTCCCTATTTCATGTACTAGTATTTAATTGTATTTATTTATTTCATTTTCTATCCCATCCTCACCAAAGAGCTCAGGATGGGTTATATAGGTTAATCATGGAAATCCTGACGTTGTTAGATTATCTGAGAGTTACATATTTAAAGCACTTGTTAAAATAATTTTTTCTAGGTATGGTGTTGTTTTGTTTTGAGAAAATAAGTGAAATGTGTAGTGTATAGTGGAGAATGTTCCATTACCACAATATGCAGATCACATGAATGTAGATTGATCATTTCATAATAGACCAGTTAGGGGGGGGGGGGGGGCCAGGGGAAAGGCATTCTGGGGAGGGAAGGTGGGCTTCTTGTCTGTGGGATGGGAGTAGGAGGATGGAAGTAGGAGGATGCTTTTAATCCTTAAATCTTTTTTGCTTCAGTTTCCTAATTCCTCCCTAACTCGGGTTTTTCACATGAGATTTCCTTTCTCTCTCGTATTTTCCCTTCCTTAGATTGCTTTCTTTGTGATGATGGATTTCTAACCCTCTACCCTCTTGTGTAAGTCAGTCTTGTTAGTCTCTTGTTTGTTTCCCCCTTTTAGAGTTCTTGTTTAAACAAGTTTTCAAGTTTCAAGTTTTTATTTGTATGCTTCAAAATACCATTAAAAAACCCTTAATATTTGCTGTATATAACAATCAACTGATTTCCAATAAATCATATGCTTGAATGACAAGACACTTATCTTTGTTGAAGGTTCCAACAGACAAAGCCTGTTTCGCTCCTGCATCAGGGAACCAAGCTGGAAAATTATATCAGCTTGAAAAGATGGTGTAGTCTCTGCTCAGATTTTACAGCAACTTCATGGACATGAACTGTCTTCATAATGCTAATGACTCAGTTAGCTAATGACAGCTATAGAGCGATCCAGGCAGGCAGTTGGGGGGCGTGATTCCGATCGCTCTCATTTGCATGAGGGCAATTCGTGAATTAGCCCCCTGGACACGGATTGGATCCAATCCGTGCCCTTAGTGAATCTAGCCCTAAGAGCATACAGAATTTCCCTGAAATGAAAAAGGTTCATCTAAACCAGCTTCAAATTTATATCACTGGGGGGCTCTTTTACTAAAGGGTGCTAAGCCCTTACCACAACTTTAGCATGCAAGAACAGGCTACTGCAAAACATATTAAAGCATTTTGCTAATTGGGTAAAGCAAGGTTAATGCAAGAGCACTTAGCATCCTTTAAATAAGAGGTGTTAAGTGCTCCTATTTTAATTAAGACCTCTTTTACTAAGTCACGGCAGAGGTTTATACCTTTCCCGGGGTGCTAAATGTTCCGATTCTGCTCTGAAGCTCAAAGGAATTCTATGAGTGTTGGAGCAGCGTAAGAGCATTTAGCGCTCCAGGTCGCAGTAAAAACCTCTACCATGTCTAAGTAAAAGAGGGAGTTAATTTGCTATTCTTGAGCGCTAATATTCTTGAGAGTTAATGCTATTCTTGAGTGCTATTCTTGACCTGCAAATTTTAAAAAATGAAAAAAAAGTAAAAAGTGCTGCATTTAATCTGGGCTTAGCACATGGGAAAGTACGGTGTTAAAAAGCACTAAACCCAATTATTACTGCACTGTAGGGCTCCTTTTACTAAGCTGCGCTAGTGGTTTTAGCACGCTAGATGCTAACGCCTCCATTGAGCTGGCATTAGTTTTTGGCGCATAGCGTGGGGTTACCATGCATGGCAATGTAGCACATGCTAAAAATGCTAGCGCACCTTAGTAAAAGGGCCTCTGAATTTGTTATGATTTTTCTATATTAAGAGACATAGCAGATGGAAAATATAATGGGACAGGATAGATCAAGCTTTTTTGTTACTAACAAGAAGAATTGATTAATTTTTATTTATCACCTATCCTGTCTTAAAAGGTACAGGCGAAGAATAATTTTCAGCAGACGGCTGCAATTGGCAACTACTGTGTACCTGAGAACCTGAAGCTCCAACTCTTACCCCCCTCCATTAGCACCCTCATGATCCAAAGTCCCCCCCCCCCCCCCCAGAAGAAACTCTCACTCCCCAAAGGACTACTCACAGTCCTGGGACCAATGGGCTCTTACTAGGTGATCTAATGGTTTCTTGGGCAGGAACGATGCCCAGTTACTCCTGTCCTTTCTGGTACCATCACTCAAAATAGTACCCCTAAAGGTAGTTTCACATTACTAGCACTAGGGGCTTACGTTTCTGTTAAGTAAGATATGTTATTTTACTGTTAACCCCATTAGGAACCACTATACCAGTGGTCTCTATACCAGTGGTCTCAAACTCGCGGCCCGGGGGCCACATGCAGCCCGCCAAGTACTATTGAGGCTCTCGGTATATTTATCATAATCACCAAAGTAAAATAAAACAGTTTCTTGATCATAAGTCTCTTTAGCTATAAATTACAATATTATTATTAAGACTTAGACAAAAGGAAATATTTATAAACTATAAAGAGTTTTACCTCATGCAAAAATGTCATTTCTTTAATAAGACATTAACTATTTTTTCTGAGGCCCTCCAAGTACCTACAAATCCAAAATGTGGCTCTGCAAAGGGTTTGAGTTTGAGACCACTGCTCTATATAGAGCAAGAGTCCTCCACTTACAGTTCTGCCAGTGGGAATGGGTTGTTTCATTATCACAGGCAAGCTCTGCAGGACTCCAGGAAACCTGCCTGATCCAAGTAACACAAGTGACTGAAAACACAGTATTGAAGTATTATCCCCCCCCCCCCCCCCCAGCAGCAATGCAGCCACTGATCGCATGTCAATCGCTCAACGATATCATTTGTAGAATCACAGCTTCCTCAAATATAGGCACCAAAACTGTAGGCCTTGAAAACTCTGGCCTACGTTTCTGGTTCCTTTGTTTGATGTGAATCACGTTTACAGAGATGCCTAAGGTCATTTCCAGCGTTAGACATGCCTTCTTTGACCTTAGCGGTTCTAAGGTGCCCCCCATAAGCGCGATATAGGCGCCTACATTTCTGTTTTCAAACAATTTTTTTTTTTAATTCTTTATTCATTTTACATCTTACAATCACTTTTAAATGGCATTACCACTTAAGTTTGGGGTGCCTACCAGTATCTAACTTAAGGCGCCGTTTATAGAATATGGGCGTAAAAGTGTAAGCATACTACATAGGATTACTACTTTAATACTGTATACAAAGCACAATCTGCTAACTCTGACAAAAGAATTCGCTCTGTGACCATTAGGAATAGTATTACACAGTACTTTACATGCAGAGGAAGGACATAGTTGGGTTGGTTTTTTTTCTCGGTACGCACTGGGGCTAATATATTCTCTTAGCAGAAGTCTGCGAAAATGGAGACTCATCTCTCTCAGCCTTGCTATTGATTCAGAAATGGTCCGCTTTTAAATGTTTATTCCAAAAATGTAACACAAAGTTTCTCTTTACATAATAAATAGCTCCTTGAACAGCTTCTTCTTTGCAAGTAAACAGACCCATTTTTCAGTCCTGTAATCAGTATGCATCTATTTAGCTACTTAACAGTAATGCGCCTTGGTTCATTAGGTAGCTACTGTTGTGTCTCAGCCTAGTTAAAATTTCACAGCAAGTTAATCTATTTTATTACAAATGAGAATACAAGTGATAATGTCCTCACCATTTGCCAAACACAGGGTTAACAGTATTTGTGAGAAATAAAGGAAGGCATTTAAATATGAAAATTGCAAATATAAAGCCTCAACATTTGTTTTGCACCTTGACACCTTCGCTGTCATTCATGATTTTACTGCTGTGTTACAGTTCATAGATTTTATCTTTCTCCTTTTGAAAATAGTTGCACTTCCAGTAGGACAGTGCAGAGCTGTCAGCTTCTAAGGTCATCTATCAGAATGGTATAACTATATAATGATATGTCCATATAATACATGTTTTCCCTCAATCAAGGGGCCCCCTTTTATCAAGCCGCGTTAGGGATTTTTTATCACCAGCCGCTGCGGTAAACACTGACGCTCATAGGAATCCTATGAGCGTCGAGCTTTTACCACTGCAGCCAGCGATAAAATAAAACCCTACCACAGTTTGATAAAAAGGGGCCAAGATCTTTAAAAAGTATTAATCAAGATCATTTACGTAAATAAAAATCAATGCATATCTTACTTTGCTCTGTTTTACACAGATTGTCGGCATATCATGTTGAAAGGTAGAATGTCTGTGTGTTTTACTAGAGTGCAGTGCTTTTGGCTCAGGTATGATACCTCCAAACACTGGCACTGTTAAATTTAGTTCCAATATAGGTTAATGGCATCAAAGTCATCAATTCTTCCAATTTTCAGGGATGCCCTTGATCTCACCTCAAGATTTATTTCTATCCCTAGAGAAGTGATATTAATGCCCAATTTAAAGCCCAAATGAGAAAGTGATTTTAAAAATGAACAAGCTATATACAGTGGTACCACGGTTTGCGAGTAACCCGTTTTGCGAGTGTTTTGCAATACTTACAGGGTATTCGTCTTCCATCTTCCGGCCAGCCTTCTACATCGGGGCCTTCACAGGTTGGAGGACCTCTGTCTGGGCCTGTGCGGCCGTGACGCGCACAGCGTCAATCATTGGCGTGTGCGTGTCGTGCGCGGCGTGCAGATGGGGCGGCGCTCGGCTGCGTGGGCTCGGGTGGCTCTCCAGCATGCGAGGGGCATCCGACGTGGAGGGCTGGCCGGCGGATGGAGGAGGCATCCCTCTGAAGGCACTGTGAGGTTCTCCGGCGGCTGGTATCCCCCCCCCCCAAAGTGACACTGTGGGGTTCTCCAGCTGCTGGCATCCCCCCCCCCCGAAGCGGCACTGTGGGGTTCTCCTTCAGATGACCGATGGAGGAGATGGCGCTGCAGCACCCGGCACCCGACAGGTATAGACCCCGGGTTCTAGAATGAATCATCTGAGTTTCCATTATCCCCAATGGCGAACTTTGTTTTGATAAACAAGCATTTTGGATTACGAGCATGCTCCTGAAACAGATTATGCTCGTAATCCAAGGTACCACTGTATTTGCTAACCTTTACACCCCCCCCCCCTTTTACAAAACTCTGGAAGCGATTTTTAATGCAGGCTAGCGTGCTGAATGCTCTGCGCCGTTCCCGATGCTCATAGGAACTCTATGAGTGTCAGGAGCAGCGCAGAGCATTCAGTGCGCCAGTCCTGCGCTAAAAAAAACGCTTCTGCAGTTTTGTAAAAGGGGGAATTAGACACATATAGCTGTCATAGGGCTTCTTTTACAAAGCCACGCAATAAGCTACTGCGCGGCAAACACTCCAACATCCATTAATTCCCTACGGGCCATCAGAGCAAATACCATAGCAACAGCCGCTAGCGTGGCTTTGTAAAAGGGGAGGGGGGTAATTTTTATCTTCTAAATCACATATTTTGCAATAACAACTCCAATTTTTTTTTTTCAAATTCAAAAACAGTTTATAGAATTTGTATTTTTTTAAATTATTATTTCTTCAATTTCAATCCTATTGTAGCAGTAATTACTCTTGCAAATGTTAATCTTTTAATGAGATCCTAGAGGATTTAATGACATTTTGCTGCTGATGGGTATTTCTGGAAGATTGAATGCTAGATATTTTATTCATATATTTGTCTTGATATTTCATATATAATTGATATGCTCCTTCTGTACTGTCGACAGGGCTCTAAAGTGGCAAGAATGATGCTATTTTGGAACTGAACACATCTTGGAAACAAATAAATAAACTATGGATGCCTGCTCCACTTCAGAATTTACCAGGAAAATCAGAAACTGAAGACATATGTGTTTGTATGTTTCTGTTGGAGGCTGCAATATGTTTTATTTAACCAACACAAAACATGTTTGTTTTCTTATCATGTGTCAGTTGTCCAGGACCATATGGATCTCTTAATCAGAGGAAAACAAATAATCTGAACTAGTTTTGCCAGTTACTGTGGCCATACTCATATACAGTAAAACCTTGGATTGCAAGTAACTTGGTTTGCAAGTGTTTTGCAAGACAGGCAAAATATTTTATTAAACTTTGACTTGATATACAATACAAGTATATACAATACGGTATGTACTTGATATTGCAATACAAGTACATACCGTATACACGCGTCACATCATCACAACTGAGCCGATGGCTCTTCTCTCTCTGACGCTGCAAGAATGTAGTGACTGTTCTAAACAAGCGAGGTCTTGCAATAGAGTACATACGGTATACACGCGTCACGTCATCACAACTCAGCCAATGGTTCTTCTCTCTCTGACTGTTCTAAATGAGTGAGGTCTTGCAGTACAAGTATAGTATTTTGTATTAAAGTTTTTGGGTTGTGGAACGAATCATCTGAGTTTCCATTATTTCTTACGGGGAAATTCGCTTTGATATACGAGTGTTTTGGATTACAAGCATGCTTCTGGAACGAATTATGCTCGCAAACCAAGGTTTGACTGTATTATGATTCATTAGCCATGGTCAGACCTCATCTAGAATACTGTGTCCAATTCTGGAGACCACATTACCGTAAAGATGTGCTCAGAATGGAATCAGTTCAGCGGATGGCCACCAGGATGGTCTCAGGGCTCGGGGGTTTCTCGTAAGAGGAAAGACTTAACAAATTGCGGCTCTACACTCTCGAAGAACGTAGGGAGAGGGGAGAAATGATTGAGACATTTAAGTACATCACGGGACGCGTCGAGGTGGAAGACGACATCTTTCTTCTCAAAGGACCCACGACCACAAGAGGGCAGTGTTCCCGCTAAGGTGCGCTGGTGTGCGCTTGCGCACAAAATATTACCTGGCAGCGCACAAGTTTCTCGTCACAGCGCACACATTGTAGAGCACAGTTCTTCAACCGCCGGTCCGCAAACAAAATCTTGCCGGTCCGCGAAGGATTCGGTCCCCGCCGCAACGAAAGGCCGGCGTCAGCTGACTTGCAACTTCCTGTTGCAGTCGCTGTGCCGGGACTCCTGCCTTCGCCGGGACTCCTGCCTTCCACCGCGTTTGCCTCCTGCCTTGTCTCCGCACCTCCAGACCAGCAGCGGCAGCTCTGTATGTTTTTAACTTCGGCACAGAGCTGCCCCTAATCAATAGTTTAGCGCGGTTTCATAAGGCAGCCTCGGGGCCTTTGCTAGGCCGGCCCACATCGCATCATCGAAGCGGGCCGGCTATCAAAGGCCCCGAGGCTGCCTCATGAAACCGCGCTAAACTATTGATTAGGGGCAGCTCTGTGCCGAAGTTAAAAGCATACAGAGCTGCCGCTGCTGGTCTGAACTCTTGGGCCGCTGAAGGAGGGCAAAAAGCAGCTATCCTGGAGGTTTCCCTTCCTCTCGCCTTACAGGTTCCTTTTTTCCACCTTTTTTTTTTTCCTTCAAACGGCAACGGGCCCCAGCATCGACATCAATCAAGTAAGTTCCACTGTCAATCAAGCGGTTCTGCTCGGCCAAAGCTTCCCCTGTGACATGAGCCACCCTCAGGGGAAAGAAAGTGACCCACAAAGGTGAGGGGAAGGGGGGCAGATGATGGAAGTTGGGGGGGGGAGAGAGAGAAGGGGCAGATGATGGAATGGAGGAGATGAGAGAGAGAGAGAAGGGGACAGATGATGGAAGTGAGAAGAAGGGAGAGAGAGCAGAAGGCAGATGGATGTCAGTTGAGAGGGGAGAGCAGATGCTGAATGGAAGTGGGGAAAGAACACATACTGGATGGAAGGAGGAGATAAATAAAGGGGGAAGAAAATAGTAAGATAATGGAGGGGTGAGGGAAAGGGGTGACAAGCTGTGTGTAGACACAGTGAAAAGAGGGAAACGGGACTAAATAGTAAGAAAGAATTTAATTTAGATGGAGGCAGAAAATAGAGAAGGAAGACCAGAGAAGAAAAGGGAAGAGAGCAGAGAATGATCAGATCTGAGTGGAGGAAATGAGAAGAGAGATATGCTAAAAACCACAGGGGGGAGGGAAGGATAGAGATGCCAGACCATGAGGGGAACAGAAGGAAGATGATGGATGCTAGACCAAATTGGAGGGTGGGGGGGGGGGCAGGAGGAGAGATGGCAGGGAAAGACAGACAGTGAATGGAAGGGGCAGATGCTGGACTGAAGAGACAGAGAAGGTTATCATGCTGCTGTACCGGGCCATGGTACGCCCTCACCTGGAGTACTGCGTCCAGCACTGGTACTTTAAGAAGGACACGGTACTACTCGAAAGGATCCAGAGAAGAGCAACTAAAATGGTTAAGGGGCTGGAGGAGTTGCCGTACAGCGAAAGATTAGAGAAACTGGGCCTCTTCTCCCTTGAGCAGAGGAGATTGAGAGGGGACATGATAGAAACATTCAAGGTACTGAAGGGAATAGACTTAGTAGCTAAGGCAGGGAGAACGAGAGGGCACTCTCTAAAGTTGAAAGGGGATAGATTCCATACAAACGTAAGGAAGTTCTGTGGTAGAAAGCAACATATTTATTTGGCTCATAACTTGCTGGCGCCCGATATTTTTAGCTCACAGTGAAAAAAGTTTGCTCACAACACCCGCCCGCTTAGAGGGAACACTGCAAGAGGGCATCCGCTCAAACTCAGGGGGGGGGGGGGAAAGTTTCGTGGAGACGCAAGGAAATACTTCTTCACAGAAAGAGTGATTGAGCAGTGCACCAGTGCAGGTGATCAAGGCCAGCAGCATCCCGGACTTTAAGAATAAATGGGATACCTATGTGGGATCCCTACGGGGGTCAAGTCCAGGAATAGGGTGAATAGGGTAAAGTAAAGTGGCTGTATAATTAAAGGGGTCAGTTGACTCCAAGGGGTGGGTCAAGAGAGTGGGCAGACTTGATGGGCTATAGCCCTTATCTGCCGTCATCTTTCTATGTTTCTATGTTTACTATCAGTCCATGCAGTGCCTTAACAGTTAAAGCATATTATCTGCTGTATTAATAGCTAAGGTGGAACAGGGCAGGGAATGAATAGAGACTGCGCCTAGCAGTTAACCTGGAGGTAGCTATCATATATTAACTGTCAATGCAGAGGAAAACACAGAACGGTTAACACCACTTGAATAGGTATTTATTTATTTTTAAAATTTCTAGTCCGCCTATCAACTAGGCAGATTACAAATTCACATATGTAATGTAGAAAGGCATACTTAAAATGTATGAATTCAAACATCTACTCATAATTGAAAATCATGTAAAATATCAGGGCCTCAGATCGACTTTAGTCCTTATGAAAGAACGACCAATATCTTCTTACATTGAAAGCTCTAACAAATAGATGGGGTTTTTAACCATTTTTTAAAGGATCTAAATTCAGAACACAACCTCAATGCATTCCATAGCCTCAATCCAGCCACTGAGATCACTGCTATCCAGGTCTTTTTAAAGTGCACATCATAAGTTTGTTCAAGGGACAGTCTCATTGCCATTTGTGAGCGTAGTTTGCGGTTTGGCACATATCTTCTCAGTGCCTCAACCAAATACTTTGGTGCTTCCCCCGCAGAGTACAGGTACATGCTTATGACAATTCCTCTGCATTAACTGAATAGGAAACTGCTGGAGCACCACCAATGCTTAACAGAGAGGTGTTGCATAAATTTTGGCCATTATCATGAGGTAACTTACTTAGGGTGCCTTCTTCTTTTTTTTTGTTTGTTTAAATCTTTATTGATTTTCAAACTTTGATAGTGCAATACAATTTGTAAATTATAAAATACTGCATAGAACGCATTAATAACTATACAATTATTACATTAAACAGTCATTTACTCCCATCCTCATCTTAATTATTAATACAATAAAACATATGATGTAATTTCAATATTATAATTAAATATAAGGGTGCCTTATTCTAAAGATTGGTGCATGTTATCTGCCACAGAGCCTATTTTGGGTCTTGATGCAGAAGACATGCGCTAATCATTAGAAAAAGAACCCTTGGGAAACAAGGACCTTTGCTAGTAACTATGATACCATCCTATTTGTAATCATTATAAATATATCTTAGAGATTATAACAGCTAATAAAAGAATTTCAAGGATGTCAGTGATCTAGTGTATATTGCAAATGTGAAGCAAAATAACTGAAGCAAACGTAGAATTTTGAAACTAATGGCTTGGCTTACTCAGAAGCAGCAAGATTTGCATTTATCCTCCTTGTTATATATTTATTTAATGCATAATCATCCCTTTTACTTAGGTTATTTAATTTTTTGCAAAGCCTTGAAGACATGGTTGTTTAGTGCATGTTTTTCTTCTTAGTTTTGATACTGAGAAGTTAGCTCATATTTATTATTACGGTTTGATTTGTCTCATCCCCCTCCCTTTGGAGTTATATTTGTTTATTATAATCTGTACTGAAATAGATATTTTATTCTTACTGTTGAATTTGTATACTTTTTTTTTAAGTTCATGCACATCATCAGTAGTTACCACACATTAATTCTGGAAGCTAAATCAGACTGGATTGGATTAGTTCTTTTATATACCGGGTTATCACGTGAAAGCGGTTTACATTAAAAAGAAAAGTGATATATATTTTCAAATGGAGATATCTATGTTCCAGCACATTAACTGAATGTCGTCAGCCTATGTTGCAATAGAAGTTGACCGGACTCCAAATTTTGGTATTGTGCTGACACTCTTCTTCTAAACGAGATGGGTCTTGATATACAGTTTTTCCTACGTGGTTACAATCGAAGCATTTTAGACAGGTACTTATTTTGTACCTGGGGCAATGAAGTGTTAAGTGACTTGCTCAGAGTCACAAGGATCTGCAGTGGGAATCAAGCTTACAACCTGAAGGCGCTGAGACAGCTGCTCTAAACACTAGACCATTCCTTCATTGAGCAAGCTTAATAGATATTGAAAATAAATAAGAGAAAACTAGTGCGTATATGTTTGAAAATGTAAACATAATTCTACATGCTGATCTGTCTATATGCTATTCTATAGCACTGTGTCTCACGGGCAACTCAAAAATAAGCTTGCCGCGGGTCTGAGGTATTCACAAAATTTATAGAAAAGGATCATTTACTGTATATACCAGCTGCATACCAGTATTTATACCAGGTTTTAGCAGGCCTAAGTCCTCCGTCTCCCTCCTGCCTCCTGGACCTTACCTGGTGGTCTAGCGGTAATGGGGGTGAGGTCGGCCAGCTGTCTAGGCCTACCCCGAGATAGAGACCTCACACTCTATATACTGGTATCAATCAATAAGTATATTTATTAACAAATCAGTAACAGCTTATAAGAATAAATCATTCAGCATATAGAGTAACAGAATGTGATCTTCAGGCCTGAGGATCCTCTGATGTCTGTTCTGCTTTCACAATCACAAAGGCTGTGTCTTATACAATTCTTGACAGCTTGAGGCCACGTTGGCACATATCATATTGTTAGTTTTTATTGGTCACTTACAAACTTCATTACATTCATCAGTTTATTAATTGGTTCATAATATCCGTGTCACACCATATGCATGTCCTGTTTACCAGAAAATCTATCTTTTCCCGCATATGCCCCTTTAATCTACTACATCAGCAACTTCAAGCCATCGTCCAGTAAAAGCCTGCCCATCACAGGATATTCTTGCAAAATGATGTATTTTTATATTCTTGGTTAAGACATGTTCTCATCCTTCTCAGATCCACTTCCCTGGCATTACAGCAGATGTGACACCAGTTGCCATGTAGAAGAATAAGTTTCATTTCACTCGCTCATTTTTCGCTTGGCTTGCTGATTTCAGCAAGCATAGATTGTGCAAAGGTTTGACAGTTTTAGTCAGAGCATTCTCAGCCATCTTAGGCCTTTAGTTGTGTTTATTGGCCTAATACGTTAGGGGATTTCAGGGTAGACTCTTCACCTGTTACCTGTACAGGACTCTCGCGCTCTCTCTCTCTCCTCCCTTCTCAGGGGGCAGGATCAATCTTCCTACACTCCTGCCCCGTGCAGAGCCATCTTCAAAAATGGCTGCTGTCAGTTTCCATTGTAGTCCTTCCATTGTAGTCCTACTTGCTTCTTAATGCCATCAGAAAAGAATGTTTTTGGGTTGAGTGTAAAAATATGAAAGTGTGGACACATTTTGAAGAACCCTTATAGATAACTGAATATATATTCTGTTACAGTTCTAAAAAGAATTCCTGAGTGAGAATACTTGCAGCCAAATACACCAGGCAAGCAAATCAATGCTCATGTAATAACGCCGACTGTGGCAGACAATCAATTCTAATGCCCTCTTCTACCAAACTGTGATAGCAGCTTTTAGCACGGCAAGCTGCGCTGAATGGCCCGCTCCTGATGCTCATAGGAACTCAATGAGCATCGAGAGCAGCGCGGGCCATTCAGCGCGGCTCCCCGCACTAACAACTGCTATCAAAGTTTGATAGAAGAGGGTCTAACTCTTCCCAAACTATAAAAGAAATCCCTGGGGCTCACCCTGGTAGTCTTTGCAGTCCTGGATGATGATGGATAAATAAAATCTTACTAGTAAAGAGAAAGCCTTGACTCTCAAGTCAGCAATTGCAGCTGGACACTTACACAAGGTTAGAAGCCCTGATTATAAGCTTGCCCTTCTCAGTACTGTGGAATAAAGAGAGGTCCAGTACTTAGATGGCCCTTAAATATGTGAAGGGCCATTTTCTATAGGACATCTAAGTCTAACTTTGAATGTTTCCTGCAAGATATCCAAAGTTGGTGATGGAGAAACAGCCATTTTTGAAACCAGCCACACCGCAAGACGTTCAAAATCTATTTTTTGAAAATCACCTACTTAGATGTTCAGGCTTAGGATGCACAACTTTGTTTGCCATTTTCAATCACAAAACCATTCAAGTTCAAAATGTCCTAATCTAGTCCATTTGGACATGAGAGGGGCCAGCATTCTAATGACTGGCCACATAGACATGCCAATAGAGCATTGCAGCACCTTAAGAGGACACTGCTGTGAATGTCACGTAAAGGATGCCAGAAGTATATCTCACAGTAACTCCCTTATAATGTACATTGAGGTCTCCAAACCCCCCAGAACCTACTATACCCACCTGTCTACCACCCCCAAGAGCCCATAAGACTGCAGATGGCACCTACTATATATGGCAGTTTAGTAGGATTTTGGTGGCCTCACACTTTCCATCATAAATGTAGTGGTTGGAGTGGCTGATGGACCTGGGTCCTCCTCTCTATATCTCACTAGCCCACTCACCGGGCTACTTAAGACACTTATGTAATACTCTACTAAACTTTCTCAAACTAAGTGCTTCTGTTCTAGAAACAGGTATGTACTGTTTCATTCAGATTTTTGGGGCAGTGGGAGGGGATCAGTGACTACTGGGGGAGTGTGTGGGGTTTATTACTTAATCCCTCTAGTTGTCATCTGTTCAGTTTGGGTACCTTTTTGGCACTTACACACACTGAAAACAGGTCTAACTTATAACGTCAACATTCCATCTAGGACGTCCTGAAAAAGGTTTGATTATTACCGTGAGACCTCCAAGTCTAAGCCTACCCAAAGTCTGTGCAAACATGCTTCCAACATGTTCCCTTTTAGTTTTGGCTGCACAGCTAAGATGCCTTGCAAGATATCCAGAAATAGGGTTTCAAAAATATGCAATTGGACACTAATTATTCTGGGTTTTGGACATCTTAGAGTTTTGAAAATGCCCCTAATATCTAGTCAGAGCTAGCAGATTATGGTTCACTGAAGATTTGGGGACTGGGGAACACAAGATTTTGTTTGCCAGATAAGGCAGAACACCATGGCACATTTACTATTGCCTTCCTGATCAGGAGAGGACATCAGAGAAAACAGCTGAGATAAGTATTTTTCTTACCTTTTTACTCTGTTTATTCATAATTGGAGGTAGGGAGGGCATGTTCTATGATGTACATGTTTAACATCTTTTAGCCTGTCTATGGCATTTCTGATGTTGATTTCACTGAGCACACATTTATATTTATCCTTTTTGTCATTTTTCTTGATGTGTTTTTGAATCTACTTGAATTCTCTTATTTTGTGGTTGTCACTCTCTATAAGTGCCAAAATTCCTTTCCTTTTTTTTTTCAAACCACAATCCGCTTCCAGACTCCGGTCTAGTATCCTCAAGTGACAACCTTGGTCCAATCAGATCACATATTCCTCCTATCCAGGAGATGAAAAGCAGGCCTAGAAAACACTTCAGGCTTCAGACACTCCTCCTTATAGTCCTAAGGTGGGCCCTAGCATCGAGTAGTAATGATTTGGATAATTATTCCTGATGTTCATCACTTTGCATTTGTCCACAGTAAATTTCATCTGCCATTTGGATGACCAATCTTCCAATTTCCTAAGATCACCCTGCATTTTTTCACAATCCAAACTTGTTTTGTCAACTTTGAATAGTTTTGGTCATCTGCAAATTTAATTACCTCACTTGTCACCAATTTCCATATCATTTATAAATATGTTAAATAGCACCTGTCCCAGTACAGAACCATGTGGCACTCTACTATCTACCCTTCTCCAGAGAAAAATGGCTGTTTAATCCTACTTACTGTTTTTTGTCCAATAATCAATTCCTAATCCACAACAGACCATTGCCTCCTATTCCATTACTTTTTAATTTTCTCAGAAATCTCTTATGAGGAACTTTGTCAGAAGCTTTCTGAAAATTTAGATATACTACATTAGCCAGCTCACCTTTATTCATGCCTTAAAAAATGAAGCAAATTGGCGAGGCAATACTTAACTTGGCTGAATCCATGCTATTAACTATGAAGTGAATTTGAAAGAAAACACAAAATAAAATCCTTTGTATTCATGAAAGGTTAAATGCCAGATGTTCCCAATCTAATAGTCTTATACTGTGACCATTTCTTATCAATTCATTGGTTGTGACTTACCCTCAAACAAAAGAACGGGGCTAACTGGATTATATTGGTAAATAGCCAAACAGTTTTTCACTTTTGTTATTTTAAATTAGTAGACAAGGAGAAAATCTCATTGACTCTTATTCATACAATTGTATTGATTATCAATATTTTAATCTTCAACACTGACTAATATTTAGGACACTGTGGATGTTTCAGGTCAATTTGTTCACCCTTTGGATTTTTCTGTATCCATTGCTTTAGCTAAGCCATAAATAGTCTCTCTCAGAATTAATGATCATAAAACTATTTTCCCTTCATGTTATACTGTAGCTATATTAGTTATTGGCTACAAATGCTAATAGCTGAGCCAACACCAAAGGGATCTGAGCCAGAACTAAAGGCCAATATGTGCTTAGCCTCACAATATTCCCAGATATATTCTGCAGTAAAGCAAATGTGTTTGCAGCTAAGTTTATTTCATCTCCAGAAAAAAAAGTGAATATTCATTAGCTATCATTTATTTTAATACAAAATGCATTTTGGGGTCCTTTTGCTCAAGTGTGGTAAGGTTTTGCAGTTATGGTATGGTGCTTGCCCAAATTATCATGTGGTAACTACAAAGTGTCTGCACTAATTGTTATGGGTCTTCTCAGCATCTGCCCATGCAGTCAGTGCAGAGACAATATGTTTACCATGTGCTAAGTGCATTATAAAAATGGATGCACTTATCACCACCTACTGAGAAAGAATTAAGAGATCTGTGCTGTCTGCTGTGCTGAATCAAGAGATTAGGAGAGACTGGGCCTGCTATTGTGGTGGGCTTTGGGACACTGCTCTATTGTATCATAAAAAAATTCAGACATATTCTTGTGGTTGTTATGATATCTTCTATGTTGAACATCTTCCACCAGCGAAGAACATTTAAACATTTTTCGAATGTGTTTTGAGCCCCAGATTTAAAAAGTATATTTATCAGATACTTGAGGTATGCCCACAAAACCATTCATCCAATTGGATTTATGGGAGTGGAACATATTTACTACAATTTGAGGCTGGTATAGCTTCAGTGGGGATGCAACCACAGCTATACAGTTTGCATTAGATTCTATGGACTTCTTTTACTAAGGTACGCTAATGGATTTAGAATACACTAACAATTCGTAAGTGCTAAAAACTAAAAAGCTCCTAGAATAAAATGTGCTTCTTAGAATGCAAGTTGCTCACTGCATGGGCTGCAGCACTGACAAACAACCAAAACTGCTATTATAAATATCACAACCAAAGATGTTCTAAAACAGGGGGGAAGATATGCCATATCCCACTCTTCTCCATTTCCGCACATTCTTACAAATCTGAACTAAAAATGTATCCTTGGTCTGAGTACATACGAGGGGGTTGCTGAAAAGTTCTCAGCCTAACCAACTTCCTAAAATCTGGGCATTATTTTGCCCTCGAAGCTGAAAAGAGTGTAATCTTATTTCGTTAAGTGCCAGTTTGCAGAAACAAAATTCTCTGTTTTGACATTGTTTCAGATCATTGATTGAACCATATCCATGTTCTTCTCTTCTTGGTTGGACCAAGAAGTTTTTAGTACCCCCCCCCCCCTTCTTTTACTAATGCACAGCATGGGTTTCAGCGCCAGCAGTGGCGGTAACTGCTCTGACGCCCATAAGAATTCTATGAGCGTCAGAGCAGTTACCGGCGCTAAAACTCACGCTAAGCATTAGTAAAGGAGGGGGACTGTGTTCTTGAAAAGTGTTCTTAAAGCATTCCTTTAAAATAAAAATAGTATACAAATATATGGGAGTTCACACGGGAGAGGTTCACTGTTATTGATCACTAGAACCACTTCAGCCCAAAAACTACATGGCTTTTTTTCACCATTTCCTAGGTCCTCCAGTATATAACTACTTGCAAAGGATGAAAACTAAATTAATCTCCGGAGAGCATCCAGTAAAAAGAATAATAGCCAGTAGCACAGCTCTACTGATTGCATATAAATTCTCAGTTGACACTTCACAAGATGGATGCATTGTTTCTTTTTTCCTCGTCATGTGTTGCTGTCATACTTTTCTCTTGCCTTTGAAATGTTTCACATATTTATCTCATGGCTTCCAAATATACCCAATCACGGCATGTGGATACATCAGTTTCATGCAATTAATCGCCATAACACATCTCAGCTGCATGTTGAACTTACTACACTATTGACCTTTCACATAAAAATGTTCTCATTCTGGTCCTGGTTGGTTCAGGTTAGTTTTCAAATAGTCTTGTGCCTTTCTACAAAGTCAATCTCATCAAGGCTTGGCCTTAGACAAATATCTCTTGGCCTTCTCTATTCCTTTCAGATACCCTCAGGAGATGATAATTTAAAAAAAAAAAAAAACAAAAAAAAAAAAACTAGACAAGTAGAGAGCAAAGGACCTACATCTCCTTCCACTTTTTCTGTAGTGGCAGTGTGGGGAAGGAAGTGGGATTATTCCTAACATAACATAATATAACTTTATTCTTCTTTACCGCCATAATCAAATGACTTCTTGGTGGTTTCCAAGGAAGAAGACTGGACAATCAGCGAATTACAAATAGTTAAAATACAACAATTTTCTTAAATATACTCAATATCATATTATCATGACTACAATATCCATATTTTAAGAAATAAATTTATCAAACAATGTTGACTTAATTTGTTTTCGAAATATACCATAAGACAGGTCCACTAATGCAATTGCCCAACCAGGACTGCTCTTTACTTGCTTGAAATGCGAGAGTCCTATCCAAATAGGTCTTGTATCTGCAGCCACTGATTTTTGGATAAGCAAATTAATTGCTACTCCTATTTGTCCTCATTGGATTATACAACACGAAGTGAGGTAAAAGGTAGGTTGGGGCTAAACCCCAAATCAGTTTAAAACAAATGCAAGAAAACTTGATAGAACAGTAAAAAATAAAAAAAAGTACTCGTGCTTCCACTGGTAGCCAATGCAACCGTCCTTGAATTTTCACTTCTAGTACCTCTTTCTCTTACCTGGTAGATGAAAGGAAGTGAATGATATACAAGGGAAATGTAATTATTTATAAAAAAAAAACATCCATCCATTACTATATTCCCATTTTACAGTTGGAATATAGTAAGAGTTCACAGTTTTAGCTCAGGTTTTTTCCTCCCACTACATTCTAACGTGTCACTTTATATATAAGATGTAAGCTTTTACTATGATTTATTTTACTTTTATTTATTTGATGTATGTTGATATATTAGTTTGATTTTGTTCCTCCAGTCCATCCCCCTTTTTTGTAGTTATTTATAAATATATATCTGTTTCCAGGTAACTGCTCTCTGAATAGTACAGGCTTGTCTATCTGACAATTATCATCAGGTTTTGGCTATAGCATATTTCCCAACACAATCTAGCTGACATCCAGCATTGTTTAACTGGCTAGAAATGGCTTTTAAGTAGTGTTTAACCAGCTAAGTGTAGATATTCAGCATTAGATGGCCAGTTATGTTCCTTATCTCTTTCTCTCCTCCCTCTCCCCTCTCCTCCCACTCTCCTGTTCCCTACTCCCCTTCCTTTAACTCTTTGCTCCCCTCCTGTTCCCCCTTCTCTCCCCTCCTCTTCCCTCATACCTTCCATGCTCCCCCTCCCCTTCTCTCTCTATGTCTTCTCACCTGTCTCTTCTTCGAATGCCTATAATTTTATTGTCCTGTAACTTTATTGTGAATGTCAATTGTAACCTGTTCTGAGCACATGGGAGAGAAATCTAAACAAATAAATAACTGCATATTTTGAGTTAGTGGCAATATTGAGTGCTGACCAGTCAAGTTTAACAGCCAAATCAGGCCACACAAAAAACAGGCCTATCTTTGGCCACTATTAGCTTAATCAGCCAGTGCTGAATATTGACCTAGCCAGTTAAATTAACACCAGACACAAAACCCAGGTATTCAACACTGGCCACTGGAAGCGGTTCAGTATTGAATATCCACGGTCAGCGCTAAAAGCTGGAATTAGCAAAGCTAAATATCAGCAATAGACATTGGAGCAGCATATGTACAAAGTGGTTCACAAACACACTGTTGGACTGCCCATGGCCACATTATGATTTTTGTAGGTACTTTTACCATTGTAGGCCTCTCCCTCAGTGACAATTAATATATGGATGAGCTTCCTTGCAAGTCCCAACCACAAATTAACGACCACCACCCTACAACTCAACGGTCTAACTTACCCTATTAATCCCACCATCAAAATCCTTGGAGTCATCCTAGACCGCTGCTTGACCTTCAAAGACCACACCAATGCCCAGGTCAAAAAATGTTTTCATACCCTCTGGAAACTCCGCACCATCAAACATTACTTCAACTTCCTCTCCTTCAGACTGCTGGTCCAATCCCTAATCTTAAGCACCCTGGATTACTATAATATTATATATTTGGGCTCCTACAAGAAAACCATCAAACGTCTAAGACTCATTCAAAACACTGCCGTCCACCTAATCTATGGCCTCAAAAAGTCAGACCATATCAGCCCTTACTACAGAAAACTTCATTGGTTGCCACTAGAAGCGAGAATCATCTTCAAATTTGCCTGCCTCTGCTTCAAAACCCTAACTGGCTTATCTCCAATATATCTTTCTCACCACTTTGCATTCCCAGGTACCACTTGCACACGCAATGCCTATCTGTTTACCTACCCATCCCTAAAGGGATGCACCTACAAAAGATTCCTTAATAGAACTCTTTCATTCCAAGCTGGCAGATGAAAAGATGCCTGACCACCCTCATCTCATCTGCCCCATCTTACTCATACTTCTGGAAATCTCTCAAATCTTACCTCTATGATAAATTTCTCGAACCCCTCCCCTCCAAATAACCAAACCTCTCCTCCCCCGATCTCTCTCGTACCGTTTCTTTCACTGTATAAATATCGCTGCTGTAGATGTACAGACTCCTGCACTGCAATTCTGCTTTGCTTTCCACAGTATTAACACCTATGCTAAATATGTACAGTCCCTGCATTGTAATTTGCTCTCAACTGCATAGTACATTCCCTTACATTGTATCTTCGCTGTATATGTACAGTCTCTTACATTGTAAACCGCTCTGAACTGTTTGTGGTGTTGCGGTATACAAAAATAAAGTTATTATTATTATTATTTGTATTCTATTTATTGTAGATATATTTTCAGAGCTAAAAGGCAAGGCATGAAAATGAATAACTTTGACTTCATTTTTATTATTTCCGAATTTTTAAAACAACAACAATACATTTATGTGGGCCCTAGGCACTATGCCTATTGTGCTTAATGGATACGTCTGCCCTGGGACTAACATGACCAGAGCTTAAGTGGGCAATGTGATAAATAATAATAATAATAACAGCTTATATACCGCAATACCATGAAGTTTTTACATATGTATGTGGCTACACACATATATAGAAGGCCTATAAAATACCTTCTGGCTTATATAGACAAGCATTGCTGGTAGACATGGAGGGGCATTTTCAAAAAACATCAAAGTCAGAATTGGGATGTTGAGTTCATTATGTAAAAAAAAATCCACCTTAGAGCCAGAATTGCACACAATATTCTAAATGAGGTCTTATACATGGGCATCAATACCTCCTTTTTCCTACTGGCCATATCTCTCCCTTTGCACCCTAGCAAACATCATGTCTAGTAGTTGGAGTCAGTCTGATTAGAATCCTTCTGCTCTCCCCTACTGGCCCTGCCTCTTACTGATCCTGGCAGCTGCTTCCTGGACATCTCCCCTACTGCCTCTACTCAATCCAGGGGAAGAGCCATGCATCTTAAGGTGGCTCTGACATTATGAGGAGTATCCGGCAGGAGGAATGGGGAATGTCCCTCACAGGCTCCTTTAATAATTCATTTACCCCGTCATTTACAAAGCCGTGCTAGCGTTTTTAGCACTGGCTACCACGGTAACAGCTCTGATGCTCATAGAATTCCAAGCTGTTACCACCCCGGCCGGCACTAAAAATGCTAGGTTGGCTTTGTAAAGGAGGGGGTTATTTATCAAAATTTATATAATCCTATCTTTGGTCAAAAAAACAATCAAAGAGATATACAATAACAGACAACTAACAAGCTGTAAAATTGAACTAAATATTCTTATATACAGTGGTGCCTCACACAACGAACTTAATTCGTTCCAGGAGCAAGTTTGTTATGCGAAAAGTTCGTTATGTGAAACGCGTTTTCCCGTAACAATACATGTTAAAAAAAATAATTCGTTCTGTAGCATAAAATATGCTAAGATGACATAAAAAAAGATAAATTTTTGGTTATTATTTTTATTTAGATACATCTAAAAACATAATTGTTTTTTAAAACAACACACATTTTTTAAATTTAAAGACAGACTAAGTAGAGTCTAATTTTACAGTGAGAGAGGGCAGAGTCTCAGTGGCAAAAACTGGGACTTAACTGTTCATTTTTTTTTTTTTTCTACCGTGTTTCCCCGATGATAAGGCAGGGCCATCAAATAAGACAGCCCCCCCTTTTTAGAAAAAAATGTAAAATAAGGCACCCCCCCGCAAATAAGCCACCCACCGATACCTGCGCTTACCCGAATCGGGTGGTACGGTGGGTGACTCCGTGTGGTCCCTGGCACCCCCGACACGATCGGGGCAAGAGGGAGCTCAAGCCCTCTTGCCCCCCCCCGACTCCCCGACACGATCGGGGCAAGAGGGAGCTCAAGCCCTCTTGCCCCCCCGACTCCCCGACACGATCGGGGCAAAAGGGAGCCCAAGCCCTCTTGCCCCGCCGATTCCCCAACTCCCCGACAATATCGGGCCAGGAGGGAGCCCAAGTCCTCCTGGCCACGGCGACCCCCTAACCCCACCCTGCACTACATTACGGGCAGGAGGGATCCCAGGCCCTCCTGCCCTCGACGCAAACCCCCCCTCCCCCCAACGCCCGCCCCCCCCCAAGAACCTCCGACCGCCCCCCCAGCCGACCCGCGACCCCCCTGGCCGCCCCCCACGACACCCCCAACCCCCTTCCCCGTACCTTTCTGTAGTTGGCCGGACAGACGGGAGCCAAACCCGCCTGTCCGGCAGGCAGCCAACGACGGATTGAGGCCGGATTGGCCCATCCGTCCCAAAGCTCCGCCTACTGGTGGGTGCCTAAGGCGCCTGGGCCAATCAGAATAGGCCCGGGAGCCTTAGGTCCCTCCTGGGGGCAGGGCCTGAGGCACATGGTCGGGTTGGGCCCATGTGCCTCAGGCCCCGCCCCCAGGAGGGACCTAAGGCTCCCGGGCCTATTCTGATTGGCCCAGGCGCCTTAGGCCCCACCAGTAGGCGGAGCTTTGGGACGGATGGGCCAATCCGGCCTCATTCCGTCGTTGGCTGCCTGCCGGACAGGCGGGTTTGGCTCCCGTCTGTCCGGCCAACTACAGAAAGGTACGGGGAAGGGGGTTGGGGGTGTCGTGGGGGTCGGCCAGGGGGGTCGCGGGTCGGCTGGGGGGGCGGTCGGAGGTTCTTGGGGGGGGCGGTCGTTGGGGGGAGGGGGGGTTTGCGTCGAGGGCAGGAGGGCCTGGGATCCCTCCTGCCCGTAATGTAGTGCAGGGTGGGGTTAGGGGGTCGCCGTGGCCAGGAGGACTTGGGCTCCCTCCTGGCCCGATATTGTCGGGGAGTTGGGGAATCGGCGGGGCAAGAGGGCTTGGGCTCCTTTTTGCCCCGATCGTGTCGGGGAGTCGGGGGGGCAAGAGGGAGCCAGGCGGAGAGAGGGCAGTTAAGCGCAGTGCCTGCGCGGAAGGATGCAGCTCGGGCGACTTCGTTGTGTGAAACGAAGTTCGTTGTACGAATCAAGACATAAAGTTCGTTGTGCGCAGCGTGCGCTGTGCGAGGCGTCCGTTGTGTGAGGCACCACTGTATACTAAAAAATTGCTCAACTAGAACAGTCAGTTTTTCGAACAATGCCTAAAAAAGTAGGATAGAGGACTCTCTTTTTAATATATCTGACCGACTATTCTACAACTCAACTACTCTAATTCAAAAAGCCCTTTTATCCACAACTTACCTGTAGTGCATGCAAGTCTGACCATCCTAAATGGACCAGGGATCTGAGCACAGATCTTCTGCATCAGACCTTTACTGTATAGCCTGGCAAATTTTTAAAATTTATTTTTTCTATTACATTGTTGTTTTTTGGTAGGAATTTAATTGTATTAGGGATGATATTTTATTAGTGATTTATGTTATAATTTTTATTGTAAACCATAGTGATATACTGCTTGAACTGGTATATTTAGAAATAACTTAGAACTGGAATTAATTTATTTGGTACATCTCCATATGTTGAAAATATTAAGTTGATTTAAAATATAAGTAGGATCATCGATTATGTGCAACATAAAGAAAATGAAAGACTAAATAATAAAACCAATGAAGACCACATACACAATGGCAGGACATAATGGAGCTTATGACAAAAGCATTGGGGCTTACAATCAGTGTTCCCGCTAAGCTGCGCTGGCGTGCGCTGGCGCACAAAATATTACATCGCAGCGCACAAGTTTCTCGTCACAGCGCACACACGTGCTTGCAGGCAGGCGAGCTGGCAGTCCATGTAACGCGTCGCAAAGGTAAGGGGAGGCTGGGGGAGGAATCGGACGTCGGGGTGGGGGTGCGAGCAGGGAGGGGGGCGATCGGAAGAGGCGTACGGCAGATGGCAGGGCGGCGAGAGGAGAGTCGGGTGGGGGGGGGGGGAGTAACACCGGAAGAGAGCGGCAAATCCGGGCAAGGCAAGACTTGCAGAGGCGTACCTAGGGGGTGCGGGGGGTCGATCCCGACGGTCCGCTCAGCTCGCCAACAAGGAGAGGCAGCCGGACTCGCGTACGCTCCGACCGCCTCTTCTTGCAAGAAGCCGGGTCTTATTCAATCAGGAGCTGCTTTGACATGAGTGAAGAATTGATTCCATTCCAGTTTCACAACAATTATTCTACAACATATTGAGTGAACTCTTCTCACTGAAGGCAAACTTTGTGCCCAATAAAATGGTTTTCAATATTTTGTTTTAATGTATTTATACTTTTGTGTAGAAGCTGGAATTGATAGATTGTCTAGAAATTGAAAGCATCAAACGTATTGTCTTCTGGACTGTTTTTAATTTACAGTTTACACATATGGATGTAACAGACATAACTACATTTGTTGTAAAACATTTATTAAGATATCATTTCATCCCTACAATTTCTGTAGACTGTTTTAAAATAAATTTGAGTTTTTCTGGTAAAAAAAAAAAAAAAAAATAAAGAATTTTGTACTTTCAAGAATTAATGCGTTGTTTTGTGTTCTTAAAAATATTATTTAACGTTATTTAATTTAGCGTGTAGGCCTAAAATTCCTTTGAATACCTCGTCCTCATGTATCAGCAACTTTGACAACATATTTATTTGGCTCATAACTTGCTGGCGCCCGATATTTTTAGCTCACAGTGAAAAAAGTTTGCTCACAACACCCGCCCGCTTAGAGGGAACACTGCTTACAATCCATCTCAAGCATTCAAAGTAGATACCGCAGGAGGACAAAAACCCCACAGCATTTCACAAGCCAGGTCTTCATTCAGTGTTAAAATGAGGAAAACAGGCATTGACCTGTGTACATAAAATCTGGCTAGGGAAAAGTAACATGAATCCTTTCCTCAACAACACTCATGTTTTCAGAGGACTTGTATGCCTGCATTATAACCTCAACTGTATAGACTTAGAGATCAGTGTAAGCAATAAAGTAATGATACCAGTTAGACATGGTGTAGAATTTTTAGAAGTACTGTAATACTTTTCTATTAGGTATCATGCACCTCTTTAGAATTAGAGTATTAGCTTGAAATATCATGTTCTATCATCCAGCTTCATATGTAATGTCACATCCCCACTCAGAATTTCAAGCTCCCTCCAATCCTTCCGCAAACACCTGAAAACTTGGCTCTTTTCAAAAATCTAACACCTCCCGTTCTTTGGTACCCTGTCCCTCTTTATCTTCCTAGCTCCTTTCCTATAACCCTTCATTGTAGCTCCTTTTCAACCTAACCCTGTAAACCGTGCCGAGCTCTACGCTTGTGGAGATGGTGTGGTATACAAACCTAAGGTTTAGTTTAGTTTTAGTTTAGTAATGTCAACTATATATTTCTTCCTATTTGTAATGCTTACTTCCCAGTCTGCAGTAGAGTGAATTGTTACGCCTTGTGAAGACAAAGAAAATCATGTGAAGTCAGAAATGGATACTGGCTTGAGTTTTGCATTTCCTTTAGGAAGTGCTGGCCTCATAAGAACATTAGTAAGTAGGCTAATGTTATATTTACTAAGGTCAATAAACAAACATATTTCTTCCAAAAGAAACCTTAGAATAGCCTATTATAACAATTCATAGACCTCAGTGGTGTTACCGTGTGAAATTCAAGTTTCAATATGCACAGTATATTGTACACCAAGAATCGTCATCGGTCTGGAGTTTTTTAGAAAATGCAATCTTTATAAATATATTTAATAAATGTAAGTACTCATCTTAATGTACAAGAAACGCAACTCGGGGGTACATATTCCGACATAGAGCTATGCTTCACCAAACAGCTGTATCAAGGAATCCCTCCTTAAGTCGGCCAGAGCGATGTCTCCCGCATTTCCAAGTTCATGCTTGGAAACATGGGAGACTTAAAGGGGGATTCCTTGATACAGCCATTTGGCGAAACATAGCTCTATGTCGGAATATGTACCCCCAAATCACGTTTCATCACATTAAGATGAGTACTTACATTTATTAAATATATTTATAAAGAATGCACTTTAAGCACTTTCTAAAAAATTCCAGACCGATGACGATTCTTGCTGTACAATATACTGTGTGTATTGAAACTTGATTTTCACACGGTAACACCACTGAGGTCTATGAACTGTTATAATAGGCTATTCTAAGGTTTCTCATGCGTGCATATTGTCTTTCCAGCCTAGGCTCCCCTACTTAACTTATTTGCATTGCATACATAACAGCATTGGCAATAAAAGCTCTAAACATATCCGACTAAATTCTGAATATGGTGCCTACAAATCAGCACAAAACGCCCCCCTCCCCAACGCTATTCTATAAATGGCACTTACATCTGGGATCCACACCTAACTTTATATGCGACAATTTGTACCAACAGATATGTGAAGCAAATCCTCATGCCAAAATTAGGCGTGGACCCCCCCACCAATTCACCCATGACCTTCCTATTTCCACACTACATAAAATTTAGGCACATGTCCCAACACAAAATTTATCCATGTGAATTTTAATTAAAACTACCGGTAATTATTTCCAATAATTGCTCATTAAGACACTAGTTATTTGTGCTAATTGGCTTGTTATTCAATTAAATTGTGCATGCAAATTGAGTGCATACCCAAATTTGCATGCACAATTTTTAGCGCTTTTTATAGGATTCGAGGGATAATGTGTTTTCTAGAATAGTTTTTTTTAACACATTATCAGTATAGCATGACATTTAGCAGGAAGCAGAGAGTATACTGCTCAATTATTGGCGTTGGTGTCAGGTTCAGTGGTCCTGAGACAGAGAAGAGGGTGTGTGACCCCAACCTACACAGCAGCTGGGTTAAAGCAGGCAGCAGTTGAGCAAGGTGTGCAGGAGGTATTGAAAAATCAGACTGGCTAACCTTAACATGGAGGAAATTGCCTTTGGGAGGTTGGGTACCAAGTTGTGCCTGTTTAAAGATTTGGAGCTGCCAGAAGCCCTGAGGCTCAACTCTGCTCACATGCACACTGAAGTAATGTAAAAGAACAAGGTACCTGGAAAGACACTGAACTCATTCAAACTATTTTGTATAGTCTTTTGAGTTTATTGTGTGGTAAATGCAGTGCTATAAAAAATCTAGAATAGTTAAAAGCTGCTTAAACTGAAATATCCGCTGCTGAGAAGAAGCAGAGGGAAAGGAGAACCCAGTGTGGATTGAATTTGAGAACTATTCCATGGAAAAATAAAGAAGCCAGGGTGTTTTAAATAAGCACCAGTAATGTAGTACATTGGGAATTAGAGGGCTGGATCTGGTTAAAAGAAACAACCTGGAAGCAGTCCAACAGAACTATGCACCGGAGGACCTTATATTGAGAAAGACTCATAGGGCTAGATTCACTAACATCCTTTCCATGTCCAATCCATGCTCGATTGCATGCAGGCCGACAAATTCACTGAAGGCCTGCATGCAAATGGGGACGATCATTGGCATACCCCACACCCACCACACGAATCACTAGAGAGCGATCCTTGAGCATGCGCAGACCATCTTCCTTGCCTGTAGATGCTCTCAGTAGGAAACTTTTTTTTTTTTTTTTGCAAGCCCGTGGTTTTAACCCGCTTTAAGCCTGCAGGTTAAAACCACGGGCTTGCACTGCGGGGAAGGGCAGGGGTGGCAGGAGAGATTCGGGGCTGAGAGCAGGAGATTGTGGCAGGCAGCAGGTCAGGGCTGAGAGCAGGGTGGCCAGAGCAGAAGAATCAGGGGTTTTAGCACAAGCGACTAGTCCTCACCAGTCGCTAGTTTTTTGATCGGCCAGCCAGTCAATAAGTTTAGTGAATCACATCTTTCCTGCTTTGCATGCCGATTCCCCTCATTTGCATGCACGGATCGGGATTGGATCGGAGGAGAGGTTAGTGAATCGGGTCGGAGGGAAATCGGGTCACAAAGGGCTCACCAACTGATCGGTACACGATTGGTTTGCTTAGTGAATCTTGCCCAAAGTATTTAATGGGACAGTATTACTGTTGGTACACTTGAGGAACCCCATGATGAACAGTTTGTTATGAAGTCTTCCCAGGACACAGAATCACTGACATTAAGAAAACAGCAGAGTGAGAGAGTCTGATCCACTACTGAAACACCCCAGAGGTGGATGTTCCACTACAATATACACATTGAACAGTAATGCTTAAAATGCTAATCCTTCAAGGATATAAGTAGGCAAGGAATAGCAAACACAAATGATAAATATAAATATAAACATCTTCTGACTTACTGAGAATGATTTGTAAAAGAAAGGCCCAAACCAGCTCAACATGTGTCCAATTTCAATCATCGCTAGCCTATTCAACATTATAGAATGATTAACGGTGTGTTGTCATCTAAAGTTTCTTAAAGAACACAATAAGTGTCAAGTTTTGGCAAAGCACCGGTGTCAGGGGTTGTCAATGAAAGTCCTTTGTTCCTTCAAAGATCGGTGTTTGTCAGCTTATACAATAGTTACAACAACATTGCTAATTCATACAGTTAAAGAAGACTGCCAAAGTAATCCAACAACAGGTCGTTCGTTGCTCAGTAGGTGCTTTGCCGAAACATAACCCATGTTGGGCCCTTTAATAAACTTTCAATGTGTTTGAATTAGGTGCCATTGTGCACCTAACTTAGGCGCACACATATAGGCCAATAAAACCCTGGCATAAATACCAAGTGCCTAAAGTTAGGAAGCCTAGCGATGCCTAACACTACTTAGATGGCGCATGATTCTATACGGTGCGCCTAATTTTTATAGAATTGCACTTAGCACAGCACTAGTTAACATTGATTGTTTAGGTGGCCTACTGTATATAGAATCAGGACCAAAGTCCCCAGTTCAAACCCTCATATTATATCGAAATTAGACAATAATAGTTTCTCAATACTATACTTCTCTCAAAACCCAAATTGATAGATGTCTAGAACATTGTGCAAGTCAACAAAATCTTGGAATTGGGCAAACAGAATTTTCTCTATGAATATCAGGGCCTCTATATATAAAATATGGGGCTTATTTTCAAAGCAATTAGACACACAAAGTAGTTAGGTTACTATGTCTAAGTGCATAAAATGAGCCCCTATATATATAAGACTAAAAATTGGCCCTATATGGATAGATTTATGGGGGGGGGGGGGTTCAGATGGTCCATGATACACCTGGTCAAACATATAGAGGCCGAATATTGACATCTATACACATCATCATTTATACATACTTGCAGCCCTGCCCTCTTTGCTCTGTGTATGGACCTATAGGCACTGTGGATTAACACATAACATATAGCATTATAGGGGCAATTCTATAAGTGGACATCTTAATTTAGGCACCTCAATGCCACATGGTGAGAGCTAATTTTATAAAAGTAGCTGGGCACCCAGATTGCATTACACAATACAATGTAAATCCTTGATTTTTAAATTTTCTCAACTATGGAGCAAACTTCCTCTTATCTTAAAGGGTCCTGGTCCTTTTCAACTTTTTCGCAAATCTTTAAAATCTATTTTATTTGCCAAACACTTCAGAAATCAGTCACATTAATATTTTTGCACTGTCACTTTTTTTGTATTTTTTTTTTTTTAGTTACTGTTAACCGAGTCGAGCTCCATTTTGGTTGAAGACCTGGTATACAAAGCTAAGTTTTAGTTTAGTTTGGTAACCCGGTACTAGTACACCTTATATTTACACGCCTGCAATTACACCAGCCATAGATCTGGCATAACTGTGGGCATGTAAATGGAGCAGGGACATATGTAACTTATAATGTTCTGTAAATTATGCCCAAAAATGGGAGCCCCAACTATGTCTACCATTGTTCCACCCATGTTTATAGTTTATTGTTTATAGTCCACTTTTATTCAAAGCAGATTACAACACTACATACATAATTAAAACAATATAAACTTATCATTCAAGCATCACAAACATCATCACAAATCATCAAATAAACATAATGATTCATGATCCCATGTGTTTGTCCTCTTGAACTTACACGTTATTCCACATATGCATGCCCTTATAATGCTTAGGTTTTCTACTTGAAGTTTCATGGGTAAGAGCACACTTATGCGCATAAATGCGGGTGCTTAATTATAGAATTGCCTTTCACCAGTGGTATAGCAAGGGTGAGTCACATCTGGAGCAGTGGTGCTCCTCCTCCGCCCTCTTCTCTCCCTTCCCCCTCCCCCTGGCCATACACACCCATTTCCTTTCCCTTGTACTTCTTTAATTTTCCTGGCAAGAGCAGCATCACAAATTTGCTGCCCGCATCGTGTCCTGTACTTCCTAGGCGTGGGACTCAGAAATAATACCAGAAAGAGTCAACAACAATGCGAGCAGCAAGTTCATGATGCTGGTGTATTTAGATTTAGATATAATTGAATGTAACTATACCTGATTCTGACAAGACAAACCCCCTTCCCCTTTTACTAAACTATGGTAGAGGTATCTACCATGGCCCAAAGCACTAACAACTCCGACGCTGCTCTGATGCTCCTAGAATTCCTAATAGCATTGGAATATTTGGGCCACGGCTTAATAAAAGAGGAGGTAAGTCTGTATCAGATGGACCTTAAGCAAATATATCTTTCAGAAATTGAAACGTGAGACATGCTAAAGCTATCATAAAATATGGACGTGTAATTACATATTGCTTGAATTCATAACAATTAATGCCATTAGTACTACTTAATATGTATATAGAAGGTAAGAGTGGTCTAGTGGTAGAGCTGCTGCCTCAGCACCCTGAGGTTGTAGGATTGAATCCCAGTGCTGATACCTGTGACCCTGGGCAAGTCTCTTAATCCTCCCTTGCCCCAGGTACAAAATAAGTATCTTTATATATGTAAACCACTTTGAATGTGTAACCACAAAAAGGTTGTATACAAGTCCCATTCTCTTTCCCTAATAAATACTATAATCACTGAGTTTAATTTAAATCACATTATAATATATAATGTAGGCACATGTTAATTTTTAAAAATTATTTTTTCAATATCAATATTAAACAGTATCGTATGAATAAGTAACCTGAATGCTTGAATTTATTTTTTAAAAGGTAGAATATTTCTTTAAAATATCTGGTCATAAATTCTTTAATATTTTAGGTAGTGTACACTTCTCTTACCTTTATGACTGAAGCTCCCACTCTGGACAGAGGGCTGTGCAACTGGGCAGCAGCGGCCATACTGGCTATAGTATTGAGGTGGTTCATCTGATTCATTGCCATGGCAACAGATGCTGGAGGTAGGCTGACTGGAAGAAGTGGGTGGGGCATCATCATAAATGGCAAATCTAGTCCTAAAAGAAATGTTGGCGGATATAAAATGAAACAGAATCTTTTAGAAATCTTTATTATTATTATTATTATTATTAATGGATTCTTAGCAGACTATTTTGACAATGTGGATAGAAGATAAAATGTGATCACACAGTTATATCAAGAGATGAAACACAAACACACGTTAAAAAGTTAAAATACATATATGAAATCAAACCAATGATGAATGGTATAGGGCCAGTTTTACTAAAGAATTCTACCACATTAATTGTGCTACTTACTGCAGGGCCAATTTTATACAATAAGACCTATTAACTAAGTGCTCCTTTTATTAAACTGAGGAAGAGCTTCTTACCACAGGCTGGCGAGGTAAATGCTCTGACGCTCATTCAGTTCTGATGAGTGTCGGAGCATTTATGTCGTCAGCCCTCAGTAAGAAGCCCTTCTACAGTTTAGTAAAATCCAGCGAAACATACTATAGTATACTATAGTTCATATTATATTAATCAATACATTTGGAAGGCGAACCAGATAGCCAGGTTCAGACTTACAAAGTACCGTCTATGGCAGGGGTGACCAAATCACAGCTCATTGCCCAAAAATGGTTCCAGGGTACCTTTTCTTTTGATCTGTAGTGTAGTTTGTTCACCGAAGAAAAGAAATGTGGAACCAGATCCTAGACTTCCAAGAGTTTAAAATTGTAAAGTTTATCAGTGTATAAGACAAATAAAATGTGTCACAATAGACTAAAAGTCAAACTCATTTCAACAGTATAATGACTGCACTGCATAAATGATGACCAGACCCAGTGCAATCATTATATTGTTGAAATGAGTAATATACGTCCACTTAGAAACCGCTAGGCATGATTCTTTAAGGATGCCTAGTGGTTGGTTGACAACCACATGAACCAGCGCAATTAGGTGGCATTTATAGAATCAGGCCCACAGAAGCTGATTCTAATCTTTGGTTTATATACTGGGTCATCTCCCAGTGGAGCTTGACTCAGCTCACATATAATTAAGACTAGAGTACATAGCAGAAAACATAGGAGAAGGAAGAACTAATTAAAAACTGATTGTAGACGGCGGTAGACATCCCATCGTCGTCTCATCATCTTTAAAAAAAAATCCATACACTGAAGGATGTATCTGACTCGCACCTATGGAGACATCTAGGCATGCCTAATGAAGTCCAAGGCCGGTGTGGGCGTGGTTTCCACTGGAAGTGGCCTTGGGTATCCATAAACATCCCTTTGCGTCTCCTTAGGCATGAGACAGACGCCTTAAATGTAGGCCTTTAAAATGCTGGCCTACACTTAAGCCACAAATTTCAAGTACTAGTGTATAATCCCAATCCTGGACCCACTCTCGTATAAATGTGGGGTATATACTACTGATTGAACCAACCGGCAAGCAATTTTTTAATTTTAATTTTTTTAATTTTTAGAGTTCTGTATGGGCCTTCAGAATTCAACTAGGCACCACATACTTCTGGTTGTTCACATCTCCATCGGTCCAACTTTTATTGAGTTCTTATAAATGTGATTTTTTTATCTTCCATTAACATAACTATTGCACTGAAGAATTACTTTAAAGATAAGTGATGGTTATTTTAAGAATGAAGTTTATTTAATGATAAGAAGAATGACAAGATTTAAAAAAAAAATCACATTTATAAGAATTCAATAAAAGTTGGACCGATGGAGATGTGAACAACCAGAAGTATGCTGTGCCTAGTTGAATTCTGAAGGTCCATACAAAACTCAAAAAATTAAAAAATTGCTTGCCGGTTGGTTCAATTGGCATTATATACCCCACATTTATACGAGAGTGGATCCAGGATTGGGATTATATATTAGTACTTGAAATTTGTGGCTTAGATTTTTGTACTAGATATAGTGGCTTGATTTTTGGTGAAGTGAAAGTTGATAAAGCTCTGAAGAAACGGTTGTATACCATGAAACGTTGGCTAACATATTGTATCACTTATACCTTCACAACATAAAAAGGCAGCTAGTCCTGCATAAAAGAGTAGTGGTAATAGCACATTCTGTCTGGAAGTTTTTTACCGATGATGTGGGTGGAGAAGGTTTGAGCATTCATGCTCTACCATGATAATACCTGAGGCTTTTTCTTCCGTTGAGATAGTGCTCTTAAACTAAGTGGAGCATTCTTATTTATTAATATTTATTTACCCACTTTCACCATTTTAAATTGATTTTTGGGCCTCCATTTAAGGCCTCTGTTAGAAAAAAATAAAAATACACTATTCTCTAAAGGACACCAATGTGTGATTGACACGTGATCAGCGGCTGCTTCTTAGGTGGCCACCCAAAATTGGTGTCCTTTAGAGAATCAGGCCCACAGTGTTTACTGCAGTTTTGTAAAAAGGCCCTAAATCAATAATCCAATTGCACAATCTTTTCCTATTATTATCTATTTTAGTATAGGCTTTCAGATTCAGAAAACCTATTTATTAAGACTTACAAAGAAAATGCTATGGTTCATCTGTCTTCAAGGGAATATTCTGTTGGTCAGTTGGTAACAATCTAATATATGCCTTTTTGGAGAATTATATTTATAAACCTTAGTCCTACAGATTACAGATCTATTTCTAAAGATAATCTAAAGTGGTGGTTTCAAACCTTTTTGTATCATAGCATACCTGGCACTCTCTACCCCTGCCCCCAACTGCAACAAAATCCATATTGTCATGTACAAATCAGCTATGCAGACCAATTTGTGTGTGCAATTTAGGACACCAAGGGCTCATAATTGAAACTTAAACACGTCTAAAAACCAGCCCAACTCAGCACTTGGATGACCTAAAAGACAGGTCGTCTAAGTGCCGATAAATCAAACTGACTTTCTGGATGTATCCAGGGACTTTTTAGGCCTCTGAATGCCGCTGTGCACCCAGAGCTAAAAGAGGCATATCTGGAGGAGTGGTTAGGGCTGTATTTGGGCAGGATTTGGACTGACCTAGACTTAGTTATCCTGCAGGGTTAATCGAATGTTTCACGAGACTTCCTGGACGAAACTTATATGTTGTGAACTAGATGATGTAAAAGCAGGTATAAGTGCCAAAATGGTATCCAAAGTGACCAGATAACCACTACAGAGACAACATAAAGACCCCACACACACTCTCCTAGTGATCACTGACCCCCTCACACTGCCACAAATATCAGAATAAAAACGTACATACTGTACATCAGCACCTGTTATAGGAAAGCCTAGTAGAGCTGTATACAGGTGTCTTAAGTATCCTGGGGGGTGGGAAATAGAGAGGAGGACACAGGCCCATAAGCCACTCTAAATACTACATTCATGGTAGAAAATGTGAGCCCTCCCCAAACCTCAAAAACCCTACTGTACTGCCATATAGGTACCACGTGCAGGCATAAGGGCTATTGGGGTTGTAGACAGGTGGTTATAGTACAGTGGTCTCAAACTCAAACCATTTGCAGGGCTACATTTAGGATTTGTAGGTACTTGGAGGGCTGCAGAAAAAATAGTTAATGTCTTATTAAAGAATGAAAATTTTGCATGAGGTAATCATGGTAAACGGCATAGAACTTCATAGTCCTGCAGTATATAAACTGTTATTATTATTATTAAAGATTTATAAATATAAAGAGTTTTACCTCATGCAAAATTGTAATTTCTTTAATAAGACATTAACTATTTTTTCTGCGGCCCTCCAAATACCCTATTTTTTCTGTGGCCCTCAAAGTTAAAGTTTAACATGTTTCCTTTCTCAGAACTGACTCATTTCAATCATTATATTGAAAATAAAATATTTTCCCTACCTTTGTTGTCTGCTGACTTCATTTTTCTGTGCTTTTAACTATGTTTCCAGGGCCTTCTTATCCTTTGACTGGTTTTCTCTCCATCTTCACATTATGCCTTGTATCCATCTTTGGCATTAACTTAACATTCAAATTTTCCCTTTTTCCTGCTTTCTTCTCAAAATCTACATTTCCATGTCTTCCCTTCCCTCCCTATCTCTATGGTCTGACATCTCTCTCCTTCCCCTCCAGTGTAACATTTCTCTTTTTCTTCCTCCTTTCTGCCCTCTGCAGTCCATCTTCCTTCCCTTCCTCCTTTCTGACCCCCTTCCCAGTCCAACATTTCTCCCTCCTTTCCACCAGTCCAACATTTTTTTCTCTTTTCCTCCTGCATGTTTCTCCTCTGATCCTCCTTCCCTCAACCAAACATCTCTCTCTCTCCCTCCATGAGTCCAATTTTTCACTCTCTGCCCTCTCCCCCTTCCCCAGTGTAACATTTCTCCTTCCCTCCTTTCTGTCTTCCCCATCCATCTTGCTCTCTCCATGAGTTCAACACTTTCTGCCTCCTGCACGCTTTCTCTCTCTGTCCTTGCCTCTTCCCTCAGTGGCATCCCTCCTTTGCACCCCCCAACCCAACATGCTCTCTCCCCATGCACCATCTCACCCTGCCCTCCAGTATGTAGCACCTTAACTTTCTCTCCCTTTCTGCCAGGTCCAACAGTACCTATCTCCCTTCCTTTTACCTCCCCCTTGTCCAGCAGTACCCCTTCCCCCCTGTCCAGCAGTACCCCTTCTCCCTTCCTTCTTCCCCTCCTCCCCTTGTCCAGCAGTACCCCTTCTCCCTCCCTGTTCCCATTGTCCAGCAGTACTCCTTCTCCCTTCCCCCCTGCCCATCAGTACCCCTTCTTCCTGCCTTCTTCGCCTCCTTCCCTTGTCCAGCAGTACCTGGTGCACACTGGGCTGGAAGAGAAGCTCTGGCATTGGCCTCAGCTAACTAGCAACTTCCTGCAGCCACATCGTATGCCGGGACTCCTGCCTTCGTGTATCCGGCAGATACACAAAGGCAGGAGTCCCGGCGTATGATGCTGCTGCAGGAAGTTGCTAGTCAGCTGACACCGATGCCGAGCTTCTCTTCCTGCCCAGTATGCAAGATCGCACTGGCATCAGCTGACTTGCAGCTGCCTGCTGCCGTCACATATGCCGGGACGCCTGCCTTCGCGTATCCGGCAGATACACGAAGGCAGGAGTCCCAGCATACGCGACGGCAGCAGGTAGTTGCCCAGATTGTGGGATCGGGGTGCCCAGATTGCGAGTACGGGTACTAGATCGTGGGCCACAAAATAGCATCCGGGGGGGCCACGAGTTTGAGACCGCTGGTATAGTGTGTTTTGGGGGGCTCACCAAATCCTATAAGGGAGTTCTGGTGAAATGTTTATGTGGCACCCTTTTTGTGAAGTTCACAGCAGTGCCTTGTAAGGTGCCCCACTGCTCTGTTACCCTGTCTGGGTGGCCAGTCCATCACAATGCTGACCCCTCCTACATCCAAATGGTCTTGTTCTGGGCATTTGGGACTTAGACAAATTTGTGGTCAATGGCCTGGACATCCAGACAGATGATTTCTGAAGAGAAAAAATATATTGTAGACGTAGTTTTCGAGAATGGACATTTTACCACTGCTAACTTGGGCATCTAGCACCATACATCCGAATTGGACTTGGATGTTTTTTTGATTATGGCCCTTCACATACTGTATAGAATGTGGGCCTAATGCCATAATAGCAGGTGTAAATGCAGATACCCAAATGCAGCACTTTAGCACATAACTTGCAGTATGTTACACGTGTAAATATTGATAATATCCATGCTCCCGGCCTACATAAGAGATAGTGAAGAAAGTGTGGCCAATAGCAGACAGGGAAAGTACCTGCATATAATATATGTAAACACCTTTGGTTGTGCTAAAAGGTGGTAAACTAAACTCTTGACTTAATATAAATTTAATACAATGAGATTACCATATGAAGATACTCAACAAGACTTGAAAATCACACATTCTTTCCCCCTCAACAATTCACCAGCTTTGCTACCACATAATTTAATTTGGTGTTCTCTGTTGACCCCATCTGTTGACTTTTAGATTTGTCACCTGAAAGCCTACCAGTAGATAAAAGTATTATAGTTAGATTTACTAAAGCACAATATCCAGTTTTTGTGTGCTAATGCTGTTAATTCATGTGATTAATAAGTAGATCCTGTGCTTAATAACAAGTGTTAAATACATATCAATTGAGGTAATACAGCAGAGCCTTAATGACCTCTATGTACTGCAGCACATAGTGAGAAGCAATTGACTTTTTACATGTTGCTTTAAAACAGGACTTCTTAAATTTGTTTGGTGAACCCACAGCCAGTTGGGTATTCAAGATATCCACATCCATTTATTTTGACATTCTGGGCCTCTAGTATGCAGATTTATCCCATTGAAAATCCATTGTGGATTTTTGAAAACCCCTTTTGACTATGGAGTCATCAAGATATTTGGAAAGCCCTACCTTAGAGATTGTCTTATTCTACCAATGATTTGTACGCTCTTTCAACATGCCATCTAACTAAACTTGATTCAAATTGATCTTGCACTGTAGTTTCAGGTGTAACATACAACTTCTGATAAAGAGATTGAATTGCAGTTCAAAATTTAGTATCCACCCACAGTATATACAGTACGGAAAGAGGAATTTCCATCCAATAATGGGCAGGTTATTCATTTATTTTAAAATTTATAGCCCACAACATCCTACTATTCTGTATGAGGTGCAATAGAACATACACAGTTAAAATACATAAATCAAAAATTATTGCTATAGTTGGCAAAAATGAAATACAAAGTCTCAATTATAGACACCATCAAAAAGTATTAACTTCAAAATTTTTCAAAAATGTAAAATTCCAGACAAAGTTCTGACCTCTAAAGGTAAATCATTGCAGACATGCACCTTGGATTGAAAACATACCTCCCCTACCTTTTACTAAATCACTGAATGTTCCGTACTGCTCCCGACGCTCATAGGAACTCTGTGGTTTAGTAAAAGGGGGGATAGTGTTTTTGTTAATATGGAGTTTAACAAATTTAAAAGATTTAATCTTCAACATGAATCTATACTCTGAATGCAGTGGCCACAAAAGAAGATATTGCTGGAACAATGAGTTAAGGATAGGTAACCTATAAACACTGAGTATCTTATAAATAAGGCATAACACTTTGAAATTTATTCTTACACAAGTTGGCAGCCAATGAAATTATCTAAGAACATGTGTAATGTGTTCATTTTTTGACACATGTACAATCAGTGTTGCTGCGACATTTTGAGTTAATTGTAAAGCTTGTATAGTGATATTTGATAACCCAAGGTATATAGCAATAATTGCTATTATAATAGCCATAATTGCTATTATAATAGCAATACTTGCTGGTATAATTTATTTATTTAGTCAAATTTCTATCCTGTCCTCCCAGAAGGGCCCAGAATGGGTTACAAGTTTACATATACAATAGAAGGTTTAGCACCAATAATTGCTATTATAACAGAACAAAAATTGTCTGAAGATAGGTAATCCTTTAATCTTTCAAGCTCCTCAGATGGAAATCCCCCCCCCATTAAAAACACACACGTTAAAAAACATTGCCTTGATCTGAGACTTAAATGACAATATTGAATCAAAAATTAATCCTAAATATCTACATTGGTCGAATATTGGAATTTTACCTGGTCAATGAACACTTCCAAGGGAAATATATCTAGTTGCCTATCTCTCCCCAAATGTAAGAGTGGAGTTTTATGTATTGATGCTAAGTTTTAAGCGGTTATCAGGCATCCAATCACTGACTGCATGAAAGCATTCTTCCAATTTAATTAACATTTGGGAGACTGATTCTAAAATTGGAACTACAAATTGTATATCATCAGCATAAATCCAGTAGTTTACATTCAGCTGTGAGAGCATTTTACAAAGTGGTGACAGGCAAATATTAAAACAGCCCAGTTGATAAGCTGAAACTTGAGGTACACCTCCAACAATGGGGCATTATTCAGAAAATTCATCAGCTTAACTCGAAAACTTCGGTCATGCAAAAAAGATTCAAACCAGTCCAATACTTTCCTACCAATACCTAAAACTTTCAAATTTAATAATAAAATCTGATGGCTAATTGTGTCAAATGCAGCAGAAATGTCAAAAATATTAAAAATTATCCACCATGGTCAAATCCAGCTCTTATAATACCTAAAACTGAAAATATTAATAATTGTCTCTGTTGAGTATTTTGGATGAAAACCAAACTGGTAAATCGTCCAAACTTATTTTCATCTAAAAAAAAAATCTTGCAACTGTGATAAAACTGGTTTTTTTCCCTAAACTTTTTGCAATAAAGCCTAAAGAAGAGATTGGATGATAATTTGTTACCAAGTTCATTTTTTGCTTAGCTTTCAAGACAGGGCAAACCTCAGCTCTCTTCAATCCTATTCAATTGTAATGTTATGCAAATACAAATTCTATAGTATTTCATTAAAGGAAAATAGGTATTATATACCCCCTCCTTTAACAAAGCCGCGCTAGCGTTTTTAGCACTGGCCGCTACGGTAACAGCTCAGACACTCACAGGAATTCTATGAGTGTCAGAGCTGTTACTGCGGTGGCCGGTGCTAAAAACGCTAGCGTGGCTTTGTAAAGGAGGGGAATAGTTTGGTCGTGAAATATCTAAATAATAAGAAGCCCAATTGATTTTATATATTAACCATTCTGAAGCAATAAGAACTCTCCTCACTCTCAGCAGACATGTCCTCAGTAATATTTCTTCATTTATCATAGTCCTAAAAATAGTTTTTTGTAGCATATAAGCCCTCTATGGTTTTAATTTTTTATGAAGACCCTTACCTGCAAAGATATAACTGCATGTTCATGCTTCAGTTTTCTAAAGTGATGTAACCACGATTTCAAGAATAAAAACTGCATTTGTTCTATGCTTATTCAGAGAGTTAGCCCACGTCTACAGCAAAATATATTCAATTCTCCATAACATATATATTTCACTTTTAATATTTCTTATCTCTGTCTTGAACATGAAGGATTTATTTTTCCACACTGGTTTGCTCTTATCTGACAGTATTATAGCTATTATATACTACATGAAATTCTTAATCTGTGGACAAGTTCCAAGATAGCACAGACTCTCTAATAAAATGACAGAGATACACACAGCTCTAAGACCACAAGAAATTTATCTGAAGCATCCAATTTGTTTTCTTAGTTTTCTGAGCATTTCAGAGGACAAGCAGCTATTAATCAAAAACAGTATGCTTGCTTGCACATGCAAAACTTAGCTTATATGTATAGTGATTTAACCAGGCAGGAGAGGCTCTTCCCTGGTTAAATTGTGCTGGCTAACCTTAGAGTAGATATGCAATGACATTTAACCAGAAGTGTTGCAGTATAATTGCTCTGACCACCATGGCACTATGGTGATGGCAAATGTAATTTATTTGTTAAACTGTTGAGGATAAGGAAACATGAACATGTGGCATAAATACGCATGAGTCAAGTCTCTTTCATTTGAAAGGAAGCTCTGGAATGAGAGGGCATAGGATGAAGTTAAGAGGAGATAAGCTCAGTAGTAATCTAAGGAAATACTTTTTTACAGAAAAGGGTGGTAGATGTGTGGAATAGTCTCCGGGACACAGAGACTGTGTCTGAATTCAAGAAGGCATGGGATAGGCACATGGGATCTCTTAGAAAGAGGAAGACATAATGGTTACTGCAGATGGGCAGACTAGATGGGCCATTTGGCCTTTATCTGCCATCATGTTTCTATGAGAAACTGGGCCTCTGCTCCTTTGAGAAGAGAAGACTGAGAGGGAATATGATCGTAACATTCAAGATATTGAAGGGAATTGACTTAATAGAGAAAGAGAGACTGTTCATCCTCTCCAAGGTGAAGAGAATGAGAGAACGAGAGGGCACTCGCTGAAGTTAGAAGAGAAAAGATTCCGTACAAATGTAAGGAAGTTTTTCTTCACCCAGAGAGTGATAGAAACCTGGAATGCTCTTCCAGAGGCTGTTATAGGGGAAAACACCTTTCAGGAATTCAAGACAAGGTTGGATAAGTTCCTACTGGAACAGAACATACGCAGGTAAGGCTAGACTCTTATAGGGCACTGGTCTTTGACCTAAGGGCCACTGCGTGAACGGACTGCTGGGCACGATGGACCACTGGTCTGACCCAGCAACGGTAATTCTTATGTTTTTATGTTACATTATATTGGTTGAAGATGGAGTACAGAGTTCTATAAAAGTTGTTATTGCTGGTTTATTTGAGGGTGCATCAACTGGGTGTTTCATCTTATGTACACTCTTGTGTACTACGTTCTGCTGGACACTTTGATCTAATTATTCCAACACACAAAAAAAATTGCACTTGGAAGCAGTGAGAACTAGTATATTTTCATGTGCTGGTCTTATTCAATGGAACAAACTCCAGTTTATATCAGACACCAAAAGGAGTTATGCACTTAAAAAAAGAAAACCTGCTGAAACATCATTTATTAAGATGAAATATGAGCACCGACATTCCGTTTAATGAAAGATGATTGCTGATTTTTGTATGTTTCGATGTTCTGTTTGTTTACTGTGTATTAGTGCTGCCCGATTCACGATTCGAATTGGTTCACCTATTCACTTCGGGTGAATCGATTCGAATCGGTTAAAAAAATAAAAATAAAAAATTGGCTTCCCGATTCGCTTGGCCCTCGCCCACTAAAGCAGGAGCAGCAGCGCTGCTCTTGCTGGCTGGCAGCTGCCACACCTTCTTTAGAGGGCGAGGGTCAGTTGGGAAGTGCTGCTGTTGGCTTCCCCCCCGCGTCCGGCTTCCACTCCCCTGGTCTCCCGCTTCCCCCCCCTGGCCTCCCCGCACTATTTACCTTCCAGGAACAGCCTGCTAACAAGATTGCGGTGCTAGCGATCTTTGTACTTCTTTGGAGCTGTTTCCTTTGTCCCAGTCCTGCCCCTCCTCTGACATCAGAGGAGGGGCGGGACTGCGACAGAGGAAACAGCTCCGAAGAAGTACAAAGATTGCTAGCACCATGATCTTGTTTGCAGGCTGTTCCTGGAAGGTAAACAGTGCAGGGAGGCCAGGGGGGAAGCCGGACCCCAGTGGGAGGCCAGGGGGAATACACAGGCCTTCCGGGGAGGGAGTGAGCAGTCCTTCGGGGTGGGACAGGCAGGCAGGCCTTCAGGGGGAACAGGCAGGCAGGCCTTCAAAGGGGGGTGACAGGTCTTCAAGGGGGGGATATGCCTTCAAGGGGTGGGACAAGCTTTCAAGGGAGGGACAGGTCTTCAAGGGGGGAAAGGCCATTAGGGGGGACAGGCAGGTCTTTAGGGGGGACAGACAGGCCTTCATGGGTGGGATGCAGACCTTTAAGGGGGGGACAAGCCTTCAAGGGGGAAACAGGCCTTCAGGGATGGTGGCACAGGCCTTTAGGGGTGGGGTGCAGGCCTTCGGGGGGGGACAAACTTTCAAGGGGGGGACAGACCTTCTGGGGAGGGGGGCCCTGGTATAGAAGTACACGGAGGGAGGGAAGGGGGGGTTCAAAGAGATGTGCATATGCCGGACTTTGGGGAGGAAGAAATGGGTCTGAAAATAGAGGAGAGGGAGAGAGATGATGGAAAATGAGATTTAGGGAGGGAAGGAACAGAAAGGGAGAGAAATTGGATGCAAGGGATGGTGTGAAGGGGGGGATAGAGATACTGGATAGGAGGGTAGTTGGAAAAATAAAGGGAGAGATGGTAGACCCTGGGGTGGTGGGGAAGGAGGGAGAGATGCTGGATGAAAGGGTAGTTGAGAAAAGGTGGATCTGTGGAGGGAGATGAAAAAAGGAAAGATGCCAGACCTCCAGGGGAGGGAAGGGAAATGGAAGGTGAGGACAGAGATAGAAGATGGATGGTTAGCAGGGAGAAAGAAGAAAGAAGGAGACCCTGGCAAGCAAATTATCAGAAGACAACCAGAGCCTGAGACCAACAAAATTTGAATAATGACCAGACAACAAAAGGTAGAAAAACTAATTTTATTTTCTGTTTTTTTGATTACAATATGTCAGATTTGAAATGTGTATCCTGCCAGAGCTGGTGTTGGACCGCAAACGTGAGCTAGAATTTAGCAGAGAGGAAAAGTCTTTTTTGTTTGTTTATTTTGTTTACACCACAGCACCAGTGTGGTTAGGAGAAGGCAAAGGGGGTGAAGAGGCTGTAAAATAAACCCACCAGGATGTTTGAAAAAAAACAACAAAAAACCCACCCAATTAGGAAGGAAAATCAAATCAAATCGAAAAACCAATTCAATAGGCTGAATCGAATCGAATCAAAATTTTTTTTTCCTGATTCGGGCAGCATTACTGTGTATATTATGTTATAATCTGCCTTGTTAAAGGTGGACTATAAATAATAAACTACAAACTATAGAGACTATTATAAAGAACATAATGACAGAACATATACATAAGCATGGATTAATGAGAGAAAGCCAACATGGGTTTAGTCAAGGGAAATCTTGATTCACTAATCTACTGCATTTCTTTGAAGGGGTGAATGAACCTGTGGATAAAGGTGAGCCAGCTGTATTTGAATTTTCCAAAAGTCATTTGACAAAGTATCTCATGAAAGGAAATTAGAGAGTCATGGTATAGGAGGTAATGTCCTATTATGGATTAAGAATTGATTGAAAGACAGAAAACAGGGGGTAGGTTTAAATGGTCAGTATTCTCAATGGAGAAGGGTAAATAGTGGAGTGTGCTTGGACTGCTGCTTTTTAACATAGTTATCAATGAGATGGGAATAATTAGTGAGATAATTAAATTTGTTGATGACACAAAGTTGTTCAAAGTTGTTAAATTGCAAGAGGAAACTGGGCATCAAAATGGCAGATGATGTTTCATGTGAGCAAGTACAAAGTGATGCATGTGGGAAAGAGGAACCAAAACTCTAGCTACATGATGCTGGGTTCTGTGTTAGGAGTCACTGCCCAGGAAAAGGATCTAGGAGTTATCGTTGAGGATACTTTGAAACCCTCAGCTCAATGTGCAGTGGCGGCTAAGAAAGCAAATAGAATGTAAAAAATTAGCAGGAAAGGAATGGAAAACAAAGGTGTAAATGTTATAATGCCCCAGTATTGCTCTATGATACTGCTGCACCTCAAATACTGTGTGCAATCCTGGTCCATATCTCAAAAAAGATATAGTGGAATTAGAAAAGGTACAGAGAAGAGCAACAAAAATGATAAAAGGGATAGGATGACTTCCCTATGAGGAAGCCTAAAGTGGCTAGGGTTCTTCAGTTTGGAGAAAAGATGGCTCAGGGGTGAAATTATAGAGGTCTATAAAATACTAAGTGGAGTAGAAAGGGTAGATGTGAATCGCTCCAAAAATACTATAACTAGAGGGCATGCGATGAAGCTACTAAGTAGTAGATTTAAAACAAACCAGAGAAAATATTTCTTCACACAAAGTGCAATTAAACTCTGAAATTAATTGTTGGAGAATGTGGTGAAATCAGTTAGCTTAAAAGGGTTTAAGAAAAGTTTGGCTAATTTCCTATAAGAGAAGTCCATAGGCTATTATTGAGATGGCTTTGGGAAATTCTAGGATAAGCAGCATAAAATCTGTTTTATTAATTGGAATCTAGCTAGGTACTTGGGACCTGGGTAGGCCACTTTGGAAATAGGATACTGGGGCTCCTTGGACTTTTGGTCTGTACATTCTTATGTGTCACCCAATGGCAGTACAGTAGGGTTTCGGTGAATTTTGGTGGCCTCACACTTTCCACCATAAATGTAGTGGGTAGGGTGGGATATGGGCCTAGTTCCTCCTATGTCTCACTACACTGCCCACCAGGCTACTCTAGACACCTGCTTGTTGCTCTACTGGGATTTACCATAATAGCTGCAGTTATCATAGAGTCCTATACATACTGTTTCTTTAACCCACACCAAAGAAAAATCCAACTGGTCTGCAGCAGAAGTAGAGCACCAAACACATAAACAAGAACTGCAGAAATGATATACAAAGCACAGGAACTTTATTGGAGTCAATAAAATGTTGATGGTTCTTGTTGATAAGAAAACAGGACCTGACACGGTCCATGTTTCGAAAAACACTCCTTCCTCAGGGGTCCGGGATGCTCATTGTCTCACTTATAGAGAACCATATAATGTAGAACAATAATCGAAGGCAACAGGTGACAAAAAAACTCCTGTGCTGTTGCTGCACAGTTAACAAACTCATTGCATAAGTGCAACAGCATAGGAAGGAGTGTTTTTTAAAACACAGACCGTATCAGATCCTGTCTTTTTATCAAAGAGAACATCAACATTTTATTGACTCCAATAAAGTTTCTGTGCTTTGTGCATAATTTCTGCAGTTCTTATTTTTGTGTTATGTACTGATTTTTCCACATCTTTGAGGGGTTGGAAGGGGGGGGGGGTCAGTGACCACTGGAGGGAGGGGTGGGGGGTCATGTATTCATGCATCAAGTGGTCATATAGTCAGTTTGGGTACCTTTTTGACTAAAGCATTTTTAAAACAAGTCTAACTCCAAACGTCTAAATGACACCCTAAACATCTTCAAAAAGTTTGATTATCTCTGCAAGACAATCAAGTCCAAAGACTGCCCTAATCCCTCCCAAAACACACTTCTATAATGCCCCCTTATGATTTATTTTATTTATTTAAATACCGCCTATTAATTGTCTAAACGGTTTACATTCAGGTACTTGGTCATTTGTCCCTATCTGTCCTGGTGGGCTCACAATCTGTATAACGTGCCTGGAGCAATGGAGAATTGAGCGACACAAGGGTCACAAGAAGAAGTGCGAGGCTTGAACCCAAAACCTCAGGGTGCTAAGGCTATATCTCTAACCACTAGGCCACTCCTTCCTCCTTTAAATGGACTGGAGGACAAATGACTTGTAAGATGTCTAAAAAGTCAGTTTTTGAAAATCGACACTTGGACGTTTTGACGATTAAAACGTCCAAGTGCCAATTTATTTGATATTTTGGACGTCTTTCTGTTAAAAGTATATTCTTATAGAATAATCCTGATGTGGTTTATCTACTTTGCTATATTGCATACATACTGTTGGTTAGTAGGTGATTTTGTTGGAGTGGACTGAGTGGATGTGCACTTCCAAGGCTGTGTTGGCTTTGCAGTGTGGCATGACTCCCACCATGCTGTGATCCTGTTGTGATTGGAGACTGAAGCTTTTCTTTATCCCAGGATGATTCACTGCCACCTGCAAAACCGTGTGGAAAAGCAATAAGCATGGTATTTTTCATGTGGATTTTTTTTTTCTGATGTACAAGTATATAAAAGCAATGAAGATCTCATTTAAAACTTATAGCAGGAATGCTGGTTAAGATTAAATAATGGAACTAAGGGCTCCTTTACTAAAGTGCACTATGCTTTTTAGCGTGTGCTAAATATTAGTGTGCGCTAAACACGCGCTAAACGCTAATGCGTGCGTGTTAGTCTATGGATGTGCTAGCGGTTAGCACGCACGCAGATTTAGTGTGCGTTAAACGTGCGCTAAAACGCTTAGCGCACCTTAGTAAAACAGGGGGTAAGATATTGTAATAATTTTCTGTAGCTTTTTAAAAAAAAAAAAAATCTCTACAGTATGCTCAATATTCCAAACACCAAATAAAAAAATAAAAAATAAAAAAGGTTCCCTATGAAAAAAAATACAGAAGAAAAGGAAGTAGTGAAGGACCTACAAAAGTAGAAGAAAATCTTGAGTCAAGGAATGACAAACACAATGTTTATTATTATAAAACAAAAATACTGTCATTTAAAAATAAGCCATCTGGTCTACATAAAAGAAATGAAAAACATTAGGAATCCAAAGGAAGGACAATTTTCATCCACCAAATCATTTCAAAATATATTTTGATCCACTGTATTCTTTCTACCAGATCTCTGTTTGGCAATTATGTCTAACGCTGCATTTACTGCCATAGAATTTAACTCTTCAAGATGTCTGGCATTAACCTTCAGATAATTTATACAGAACTAGTATTATAAATACTTAACACTCAAAAATTTCTATTTGGCTAAGAATTCTAAGATTCTTTTAGCTTAACGGCAGTGCCTTTGGTTTGCAACTGGTTTAACTGCAAGTCTAGTTCTTGAGTTCTAAACTGGGGGGGGGGGGGGGGGGAGCTGTCATGCCAGAAGTGTTCAGCTGGGTGGCAGCTGAGTGTGAAACACCCACAGACAGATCAGTCTGGAATCCAGCTCTAGAAAATAGAATACATTCAGGAAAGTGATTTTCCCTTTGAACAGTAAAGCATGCCATGAAGCCATAAAGGCAAGACAGTGAACAAACTGGTTTAACTCATCTCCAACTGGCTCAGCTGAATGAACACTTTCTGGCCAAGTCATTTGGAGAGTAAGGGATTAAGGTTAAATGCCAAAAATCCCCAGCTGGAAACATTATGCTACTGTGCTTTAGAAGTTAATATCAGAATTCATTTCTGCATAGCAAAAAAGCAGTTTGGCACATAAATTATTTCTTACAAAATTGAACAAGGTATGTGCATTTAAAGATGTATACACATATTTCTTCAGTCTGAGCAGAAGTGTTCCTGGAGGATGAGGTTTGCATTTATGCACATAAGTGCATAAAATAAAGCAGGAAATCTGTGCATGCCTCAGAACAGGTATAAACATGTCCATGCATTTCTCATTGGGTAATATGAATACTATAAGTATGCACACACTTTCCTCTTTTTAAAATTAATAGTACAGTAAAGCTTTGGATTCTTGCCCAGAAATAGCTAAGAAGAAAAAAAAAAAAAATTAAATTGAATCAGGTTGGGCAGACTGGATGGACCATTCGGGTCTTTATCTGCTATGTTACTATGTTACAATATGGAGGCATTTCTATTACTGGGCACATTCATGGAGGCACCCCGATGCCTTATGGTGAGTGCAGTGGAGTAGTAAGAGGGGGGGCAGGGGCAGACCACCCCGGGCGCCATCTTCACAGGGGGCATCAGCACCTCTCCTCCGCTCCCCACGCACCTCTCTAAATGTTTGGCGGCGCAAGCAGCATCTTCCACTTGCTGCTCACGTCGGCCTCAGCTCCCTTCTGATGTCACTTCCTGGTCGCAGGACCAGGACATGGCGTCAGGAGGGAGCTGAGGCCAGCACAAGCGGCGGGTGGAAGATGCAGCTCATGCCAGCAAACCTTTCAAGAAGCAGGTGGGGGGGGTCGGTGGTCACTCAAGCAGCGGGAAAAGTGGGAGAGTGGACAGCATGGTGATTTCTGGGTGCTACCATCTCAGGCATCAACCTCCCTTGCACTAGATGTGTCTATGCCCAGATTCCATTATAGAATACTAGCATAACCCCATATCACTACTACCACTACTATTTATTATTTCTATAGCGCTGAAAGGCATACGCAGCGCTGTACATTTTAACATGCAGCAGAAAGTCCCTGCTCAGAAGAGCTTACAATCTAATTTAGACAGGACATTTAAGGGTTGGGGAGGTTATAACGGGTATAGGTATCTGACAGCAGTGAGGGGGAGTTAAGAGTTGAAGGCAGTTTCAAAAAAAGTGGGCCTTTAGCTTGGATTTGAACACTGCCAGGGACAGGGCACGACATACTAATTCAGGCAACCTGTTACAGGCAAGAAAGAAGGGACGGAGTCTGGAGTTGGCAGTGGAAGAGAAGGGTACAGATATGAGTCTTGCTCGATGAGTGTAGATCACGGGGGGGGGAGCATAGGGGGCGATGAGCAAGGAGAGATATCGGGGGGGGGGGGGGGGAGACTTCAGAATGAGTGCACTTGTAGGTCAGCAAGAGGAGTTTAAACTGTATTTGGAAATGGACAGGGAGCCAATGAAGCAACTTGAGGAGAGGGGGGCCTATGTCTATATGCCTGTAGTTATACCAAGTGTAAGTGTGAAACATGACTAAAACCTGCCCATACTCTACACATGTGTATGCCCTCCTGTATTTACATGTCTTGTTACAGAATAGTGCCTGGGTGCCCTGCTGGCGCTTTTGCGGGTAAGTGTACACTTACATGTTTAAGAACTAGCTTTCTGCGAGTGGCACATATGTACTGGAACCCAGATAGAGAATTATCCTTCATGTGCCTACCTGCCTCATATATCAGATGGCTGTTATAAAATTGCCCTCCTTAAGCCCTTATCTCGTATAATTTTATTATTTATATGCCACTTATATATGTTAAGGAAATCCTAAGAAGTTTACACTGAACAGTGATCAGGTACCCTAAGTATTTTCCCTATCTGTCTCAGTGGGCTCACAATCTAACTATGGTACCCTGGGCAGTGGAGATTTAAGTGACTTGCCCAAGGTCACAAGGGGCAGCACTGGGATCAAACCTGTAACCTCAGGTTACTGAGACAGCAGCTCTTACTACTAGGCCAAATGAAATGCTAACTACTCTCATAGGGAAAAATTCAGTAAATGGCGCTCAAAAGGCAGTGCCCCCCCCCCCAAAAAAAAAAAAAAAATTAAAAAAATCAGCACTGAATAGGATTCTATAAAGGGAATTCTGCGATGCTTGGCCTTTTCAGAATATTGGATAGGATTCACACCAGCTGAAATCTGGTGCAAATCTACACTATGTTATAATACTGAGTGCATCTTAAGGGATTGCCCCTGACCTACCCATGTCCCCCCTATTTTTATGCCCCCTTTTTTAGATCTGTGAGGAGATATTTAGGTGCTATTCTATAAATGGGCATGCAAGTGTAACTTTTACACAAGTGTGACATTTCTGCCCCATTTTGGCACTTTGCATCCCTAAGGCCCTGATTCTTTTAGGGACGCCGAAAGTTAAGCAACAGGATGGTTCCTACGCTGCCCAACTTTTCTGGTTTAATTGACTGCATTGTTTAAAACCAATTAAAAACTAATTTCATAAAATGTATGCGCCTACAGAACAGGTTGCTGATGTCTCATCCACTGAGGCGCCTACTGGCACCTACAGCCAAAGTGGGCATGTCTTGGACCAGAAGTGATCAAAGGCATCAGTAGGAGCCCCAGGTGTACACAATTCCTGTGTAAAGTAGGCGCCGGAAATATAGGCCAGTAAATCCTGGCCTACATTTCCAGCATCTACTTTACACACGGCCGTGATTCTGCAACTGGTACCAGACACACGACTAGTACCGGTTGCAGAATCTGGCCCAAAACTGTCATTTTTCTCTTACGTTATTTTATTTTTTGCCTTACACTGCTAGCCAGTAATACACAGCCACTTAAAAAAAGTAATGCAGGAGAGCCGGTGAGCCTCACATCGGTCCCGGGAAAGATGATGGAGGCGCTGATTAAGGACGGCATCTGTGATCATATCGAAAAAAATGGACAGCTAAGGTCGAGCCAGCATGGGTTCTGCAAAGGTAGATCATGCCTCACAAACTTGTTGTACTTCTTTAAGGGGGTAAATAGCCAGGTGGACAAAGGTGAACCCATAGACATAATTTACCTAGACTTCCAGAAAGCCTTCGATAAGGTACCACATGAGCGGTTGCTCAGGAAACTATGGAATCACGGAGTGCGAGGGGAGGTCCACCGATGGATCAAAAACTGGCTGGCAGACAGGAAGCAGAGGGTTGGTGTAAAGGGCCACTACTCGGACTGGCAAGGGGTCACGAGTGGGGCCCCTCAAGGGTCAGTGCTGGGACCGCTCCTGTTTAACATATTTATTGACGACCTGGAGGCGGGAACAAAATGTGAGGTCATCAAATTCGCAGATGACACCAAACTATTCAGCAAGGTTGAAACCACGGCAGATTGCGAGGATCTCCAAAGGGATCTTACGACACTGGAAGAATGGGCGAAAAAGTGGCAAATGAGCTTCAACGTGGGGAAATGCAAGGTCATGCATATAGGGAGAAGGAACCCGATGTTCACTTACAAAATGGGGGGATCAATGCTAGGGGTCAGTAAGCTGGAAAGAGACCTGGGAGTGATGGTAGACACGACATTGAAGGCGTCGGCACAGTGCGCCACAGCCTCGAGGAAAGCAAACCAAATGTTAGGTATCATTAAGAAGGGTATCTCGACCAGAACGAAGGAAGTCATCCTGCCACTGTACCGGGCTATGGTGCGCCTGCATCTGGAATACTGTGTACAGTACTGGTCACCGTACCTCAAAAAGGACATGGCAATGCTTGAGAGAGTCCAGAGAAGAGCAACTAAACTGATTAAGGGTATGGAAAACCTTACATACACTGACAGACTGAAGAAGCTGGGGCTGTTCTCCCTGGAAAAGCGGAGACTCAGAGGAGATATGATAGAGACCTTCAAGATCCTGAGGGGCATCGAAAAGGTTGACAAGGACAGATTTTTCAATTTGAAAGAAACCACAAGAACAAGGGGTCACTCGATGAAATTGAAGGGGGACAGATTTAGAACAAACGCAAGGAAATTCTTTTTCACACAGAGGATGGTGGACACATGGAACACCCTTCCGGAGGCCGTGATAGGAAATAGCACAGTACAGGGTTTCAAGGAAGACCTGGATAGGTTCCTGGAGGACAAAGGGATTGAGGGGTACAGATAGGAGTAGTGGGAGGTTTAGAGATAAGTGTAGAGGTAGGTATAAAATTAGTCAGGGACCGCTGCTCAGGCAATATGCCTGATGGGCCGCCGCGTGAGCGGACCGCTGGGCGGGATGGACCTCTGTTCTGCCCCGGCGGAGGCGACTACTTATGTTCTTATGTTCTTAGAACTTACCTCCAATTTAGAAGGCGCTAATGGCTCCCACGTTATTCTGTTAGCAAACTAGCTGAATTGCCCATTCATACCCATTCTCTGCCCCTGACATGCCACCTCCCCAAAACATTTTTAAAAAATAAACACTGCAAATTATCACGGGATGATTTAGAATGTCCTTCTTTAGGCCATGTTTGCTATGGTAGACACACGCTTAACACAGCTTCGTAAAAGGGCACCTTAAAAATTTAGGCCATATTAAAAGCAGCTGCCGATTGTGTGTCAATTACACAATGGTGCTATTTATAGAATTGCGCCATCAGTAAAGGTAGCACCGGAAACGTAGGCCAGGGTTTTCAAGACCTATATTTCCAGTGCCTACCTTTGACATGAATCACGCCTAAAGAGGTGATTTATGGTGCCTAACACCACTTCCAGCATTAGCCATGCCGACAGTGGAGGTAGGCACCGTAAAGCACCTCCATAGGTGCAATTCTGGCTTCATTTTTCTAGGTGGCAGAAGGCACCTTGAAATTCATTTTAAAAGGTCTTTGAAATGGCATTTTGCAGTTAACTTAGGCGCCTAACTTAAGGTGCCATTTATAGAATATGGGGTTTAGTGAATATAAAATCAGCTTAATGTACAGTAACCTATATATTAATGTACATGTAACTGATTTCTGCACATTATAAGGTTTTGATGCAGGTTAAAAATATGTATTAAAGCACATGCCGAAAATGAACAGGATAAAAGCCTGAACATCAAGTAAAGTTTGCAGTTCAAAAATTTGAAAACAAACTGAAAATGTTTTGTCTGTGCACAACCCTATGGCTTTGGGAACAGTGAATCTGGAGACACAAAGGGTATATTTAACTGGATGTTTTAGATTTTGAGTTCACAGAAAAATTCACAGTGAATCTAGTCATGGAGGGGCCTGGTAATCTTCTAACTTCTGCCCTTATGCTGATAATTGTAGATTATGGTAAAGATTTGTTATAAGATATGAGTGACCGCTGGAAAGTTCTCAGCCCATGCAACAAAGTTGGGGCAGTTTCCATTGAAGGCTATACACTTAAGTCCAGTCATTTTCCACTTTTTTTTTTTTTTTTGTTCCATCAGAAAAATATGGAATAAAAAAAGTGGGAAATCACTGGACTAATCCCCCCCCCCCCCCACCTTTTAAAAAACCACATTAGCGGTTTTTAGCACAGGCCTTTGTGCTGAATGTTCTGTGCTGCTCCCGACACTCATAGGAACTCTATGAGCATCTGGAGCAGTGCAGAGCATTCAGTGCACCAGCCTATGCTAAAAACGGCTATCTTGGTTTTGTAAAAGGGGAGTGGGGGTAAGTGTATAGCTTTCGATGGAGACTGCCCAACTTTGCTGGTTGGGCTGAGAACTTTACAGCGGCTCCACATACCTGACATGTTTGCATAGCTTAATATTTATCACCAGTCAGAAATATATTTTTGTGGTAAAAATCACTGAGGCATTAAATAGAAAATGAGTCTTGATTAAAGAAAAGAAAAAAATTAAGTAGCAGCATGGAGATACTCATGATTTTTCTGATAACATTTAGCTAATAAGATTGAAACCTACAGATGCAAGACTCTGAGAGATCAATGGCCAAGGAAAAATGAATCACGCCATCATTTTAACAGAATGTCCTGGTTATAAATTATTGTTACAGACTTATAATTTGAACAATGATGAACAGTAGTACATTGACAGAGACTGATATGTTTCCAAGACTGTGTTTACATTCGTTAAACTATTTCTGAGCTATTCTTTGGCAAATCTCCATTGCAGTATAAAATTCCCTAAGTAGTTCCACCAGGTATTTAAAAAACATGAAAATGTTGAAATCACTTAGGAGTCCTTTTACTAAGCTGTGGTGAGCACTGGTGTGTTCTTACTGTAAATTAAAAAGGCATTACCACAGGGTGCACTCATATGTCCTAGGCTAGTTTTGGGTTCAGTGAGCACTTCCCACGTTCTAAAAAATAGATTTTATTTTTTAGAATGGGGGCTTATTTGGGGACAGAGAGTAGGTATGCCCTTCATGAATCAGTCAGTGCATGAGCATTGGCACAGGATTAGCATGGGAGCCCTTAACGCCTAGAAAATAGGTAGCAGTAAAGGCTCATGAGTTAATTTTGAAATTAACATATGCCAAAAAAAGAAACCCAACAGTTCCTCAATGAATGGAGAAACCAAAACAAAAGAAACTGTGGAGAAGATGTTCTTGATGCAGACTTTTATTCCGTCTATTTTCGCAAATTCAGGAACAATTCGCATATGCTGAGAAGGTCCCAACACGGTCTGTGTTTCAACGAACACACCTTCCTCAGGGGTCCTAATGTGTGCAATTGGATCCAAAAAAAGGCAAATGTGAATGTTGAAGAATCAACATGAAACACAGGCATCATATTAAACACCTCTGTTGGAAAGCACTTATCAAGACCAGAGCACAGAATCTATGACTTTGTGGTGAGAATTCTAGGGGCGCCCATTGCCAACAGAAAGCTGCATCACTATTTTAGAGGCACACTAAAAAATGGCCTCAGCACATGGGAAACCCACGCACTAAAACAGCATAGGCCACTTTTTTAAAACAGCTTTGTAAATTGAGAAATAGTCATTGAGCAAGTTGGATAATTAGCTTGCATAATTTAGATGTTAATATCTGCAGTCGCTCAATTGGTTCTTAGGGCCAATTATATCGGTGTGATATATATAGCCCTCTTTCACAGACAGAAGTGGACAAAGATTTAATTGAAGACATTCAAAATATAGCTGTGACGGGGTGATTTTAATATGCCAGATGTTGATTCAGGTATCCCTATTGCAGTGTCTTCTAGGGAGATCCTGAATTCTCTACATCAGTGTTCTTCAACCTTTTGACACCTATGGACCGGCGGAAATAAAATAAATATTTTGTGGACCGGCACCGGTCCACGAACCGGCAGTTGAAGAACACTGGGCTAAGTCGTGCCCATCTCTACCCCAGACCCTGCCCCCACCACAATAATAGCCTTTCCCACGGCTTTGTGCACTGCAGCACTCGGGGAGCCAGCCCAAAGATGCCACATTGATCGCACCGTGGACCAATGGCTGAAGAACACTGTCTTCTGCTCAATGGACGTGCTGGCCCTGTAGACCGGCAGAAAATTTCTGCAGTCCACGGACCGACGGTTGAAGAACACTGCTCTACATGATGAACTATTCCAGCAGTTAGCATTGGAACTCATATGAAATGAGGTCATCCTGGACTTAGGATTGAATTCCATAAATGGAACCGAAAAATCGGCACCGACTAAAAATTATGCTAAGTGCTATCCTATCAACAGTGCTCAATTTATAGAATTGCACTTGGTGTTGAGAACTTTGCCTAACTTTAGGCATGACCATTAATACCAATCAAACCCTGGCGTCTAAATAAGGCATGGATCCCCTTATTCTATAACAGTGTGAATAAATTACAGGAATGACCCTGATCCGTCCACATCCCTTTTGGGTCTGCACATAAAATGTATGCACAGATCCAGGCATGTAATTTTGTATTCATAATTTTTAATTGATTCCAATTAGAACCAATAATTGATTGTTAGAGCCTATTTATTGGTGCTAATTGATTCATTTTTCAATTCAATTGCACCTACCAATTGGGTCCACAACCAAATTTGTGCATGCTATTTTTATCACCATTTATAGAGTTCAGGGAGACAAGCAACCAGAGAGACCAGTAGTAACCCAGAGTGAGAATCTACCTGGTAGAGCTTGGAGGGTCTGGAGAGCCCTCAAGCTTGATGACCAGGGGAGGGCCAATCTGAGGGCATATGCGTGACCTAGAGAGTGCTCAGGGAGAGATTACCTGAGGGACCAGGGAGAGTCCTTAATGGCGTGCCAGAAGGACCGGTGGAATCCTCAGGGAGTGACCAGTGAGCAGAGGGTCTGTGGAGAGACCAATGTACCAGGGAAGGTCAGTCTGACAGTGGCTGGTGGAGAGATCAGTTTAAGAGACTGGTGACCAGTTTGAAAGAATGGTGGTGACCGGTGGAGGAATGCGAGGGACCGGCTGGAGCCAAGAGGCCGGCAACCAGAAAAAACAGTGGTGTCTAGGACTGGTGGGACCCATGCGGTCAGCAACCAGAGTGAGTGACTGGTGGTGACCAGAGGAACTGGCTACCAAAATGTCCAGAGATGACCGCAGCGATCAGAGTGAGTGACCAGTAGCAACCAGAGGGTCTGGCAATGGCTAGAACGATCTTTGGCAGTGTGAGAACAGTGCCTGAAAGACCAAAAGCACCTGGGAGTAGAGTGGTGAAGGGCAATGACCATGTGGCCCTTTCACAGGCATCCATAGCATAGTTTCTATATTTTCTTTTATCACCAGTAATGTCACGGAGGTGTGTAGTAGGGCGCTCAGTGGACAAAATATTGCATCCCAAGCAAGAGTTTCTTTTGGTGCCCCTTTCTGATTTAGGCTCACATGTTCATAGATTCACATGCTGATTCAAACTGGTGTTGGGATGCTGTACCCCCCACCCCAGCTGCCCTTTCTATCCGTCCATTCCAGCTGTGGCTATGATGATGTTTCTTTCAAGACTGTTTCTCCACAGAGATGTTAGAAATCATAATCTCTATCCTGCTTTGTTTGGTTATAGCACTAAAGTATATTACATGGATGTTTAGCAGGATATTTACAACTAGTAAAGACGGAAACAGAATTCTTATGAAAGTACAGTTTAAATTTGAAGAAAATTATTGTTCCACATAAATTATGTCAAGGTGACTTTCCTACCTTAGTTTTGTTACAGTCTGACCTGAATCAATGCAACAAAGCTATTTATGGTCCATATGCTGTATGACAACAAAGATAGAAATATATGATCAGGCCAGGTGCTGGAAATGTTTATTGAAGCTACTAGCTTGGCTGGATTTACTAGAAAATCCTCAATTAAAATATATTTTGTAATTAGAATTCAGTGTTCACCACCAGCTTAACAGAAGCATCCTTCTACATAAATCACATATCAATCTAGGAATTAGGCTGACATGTTCAACTAAGCATATGTAAAACTAAAACACTGAATCCCTGTACATTCACTTCTAAATTAAAATGCTGGGAGATGTAAGTATTCCCCAAGTGCCACTTCAGGGCATGGTGGCAAAAGCTTGTGTATCACTGTTATTGAGTTTCTAAGATTAGTTCGGATGTACGGGGAATGAAATCACATGTAATTCAAGAAAATGTTTAAAGCCGATCGAAACTTTGAGCACATCTACTGCACAGTTGCCATTCATACTTTACGTTAAAATGTTATGAATCACAAATATATGTATGTACATATATATATATATATTGGACCAAATTCTATAAATGGTGTCCCAATTGTAGGTGTTGATAGGTGTCCTACCACTGTGTAACCAGCAAATCAGAACACACATTTGAAAAAAAACAAAACCTAAAGCCCCCCCCCCTTCCATGGGAGGGGTTTTAGGTATCTGGCCAATTGGAGTCTTAGGCCACTCCCAATGCATCCCAGGATATAAAGTACATGCAACTGTGTTTTCCAAGTGAGTAAATCATGACCCCCCCCAATCCTCTCCAAACACATCCACATCTCAGGTGCATAGACCTGCTACCACATATATATTTTAGATGGAGTTAAATTTATAAGCTTGCATATATGTGCAAAAAGTCTTATAAAATTACCCACATAGCAGCCACTACTATACAATTCTATCCGTGGATTTGCAGCAGCAGGATCCAGATAGTACACTCAAAAATCCCTCTATCGACTACAGCAAAATTTGGATAGTGCCAGGGCAGAGATAGGGCACAGAAAGCAAAAAGGGAATATATAGCAGTGACATCTAGCTGCTACCCATAAAGCTTCTTCAGCTGATTTTAGGCCTGCAATTAACACTATGTGACCTATAACTGACAGTCTGTATTTACATGACACTTAAATATGTAAATGTACAGAATTCTAACACTTTCATGGATAAGTATACACTTACCACAAAAACAGGGAGGAATGAAGGGAAGTATAACACAAAATTCAAAAATATCACTCCAAAACAAAGCACCACACAAGCCAAGAAAGCTAGCTTATTACTTAAGTGAAAGAAAAGCCTCAAACAAACAGAGAGGTGTACCCACACTCTTCCACCCAAGCATCATAGGCAAAAAACGTTCGCACAAGTTTAAAGTTAGCAGGTGGAAGCAAAAAAATAGCCAAGAATGTTTAACGGTAAAATCCACTGAACACAAACAGGCCACCTGCTAACTTTAAACTTGTGCGAAAATTTTTTGCTTATGATGTTTGGGTGACATGCAGTTCCTGATTGGTGAGGCCCGCGGTCAGAGCATACCGCGAGTGATTTTCTTCACTCGCCGGTGCTCCGGCTGCCCTCTGCTGCCTCTCCGGCTGCCTTCTCCTGTCTCCCCTGCTAAAAATCATATTTGCGGTTTTTCAACATTCGCAGGGGTTCCTGGAACAGAACCCCCGCAAATATTGGGGGAGTACTGTATTTTAAATTTGTATTCCCTCTCTTTTTTTTTTTTTAATTGTATTGTGTTTTACATCACCTAGAGTGTTGATAGTGATTAATCAAACTTTTAATAAACCTTGTATAGGTCCCCTTGGACTCCCCCATCACTAGGTTTCCATTTTCTACTGCACAAATCCTCTGTCAGGACTAGTCAGCATAGCCACTCAGTTCTACTCTATTGGGCCCCCTATCAGCAGTAGTCATCAGTGGCCTTCAAACTAGCAGTTCTCCTCCTGGAAGTTGCCCAACCAAATTTACCACTTTTGCCACCTGCTTTTTATGCTCCTAAATTTAATAATTTAGGCCCTCTTTTACTAAGCCATGATAGAAGTTTCTACTGCAGCCTGGAACATTGAAAGCTATGATGCTGATCCAATGCCTGTAGGAATTCTAAGAAGGTCGGAGCAGTATCGGAGCATTTAGCACTCCAAGCCATGGTAAAAATGGGAGTAATTTAGGATTATAATGCTCATAGGGCTCCTTTTACAAAGGTATATTAATAGATTTAGTGTGTACTAAATGCTAAGAAGTCCATTTTATTCCATGGGCTTCTTTGCATTTAACTTGCAATAAATCCAAAGCCAAAATTAGAAGCAAACATTCTGTGCCCCCCCCTCCTGCTTTGGATATATGAGAAAAGACTTAGGGCTCCTTTTACAAAGGTGCGCTAGTGGTTTTAGCACACGCTTAGCGCACGCTAAAATGCCGCACGTGCTAGCCGCTACCGCCTCCTCTTGAACAGGCGTTAGTTTTTCGGGTAGCGTGTGCTAATCTGGTGCGTGCGCTAAAAACGCTGGCGCACCTTTGTAAAAGGAGCCCTTAGTAAATCAGGCTCTCTTTTGTGATGGCACTTCATTCTCATTTATATACCAGCAGCAAAACCAAAAGCAGGTTAAAGGATTAAAAAACGAAAACTACAGCAAGCATTTTGTTGGGGAATTTCCAAAAATGATCAAGTGGTTCAAGCAGATTTAATTACTGCTTAGCCCTGCCAAAGTACTGTGATGTGCCCATTAATTCAGCAATTCCCAATCTGTCCATCAGTCAGTCATACTTAAAAAACATGTCTGTCAAAACTCAGGTAAAGGAGTCTACTAATAATCAAGTAATAAAGTGCAATTTAAGAATCTGAACAATAACATTTTAAAACTTTCTGGCAGGTAATATAAAAAGTACTGAAAAAGATTTTGTCAGAATAATCACCACTAAGTGCTAATGCCAGAAAATAATGCTTTTTTTATTTATTTAAAATTATTTATAACCCGCACATACAAAATCATTCTAAAAAACAAACAAATGGAATACAGTAAAAACTAAATTAAAAGAGCCTGCACATCCATTAGCTATAACATAACTTACATCCCACCATAAAAAAGAAATAAAACAACAAAATAACTTGAAAACAGTATTGACCCTCAGCCTGGAATACATAAAAGAACTACACATCCTCAAACTATCGCATGACTATCGCTTTAAACCATATTAGTACCTGTTATCTGTTTTTCATTTTTCAAATCATTTATTGTTAAGAAATGTAACATGAAAAGCATGTGCCATTAATATATTTTAAAATGATCGTAAAACTTTTCTAGTCGCTAATACAAGACTATGGGCTAGATTCATAAAGCAAGCTACTCGTGTACCGATCAGTTTGCAACCCCTTTACGAGCAAATTTCCCTCCAGCCTGATTCACTTACCTCTCCTGCGATCTGCTTTGAATCCGTGCATGCAAATGAGGAGAAACCCATGCAAAGTAGGCAGGGACGTGATTCACAGCACAAAATTCACAATCCAACTGGGCTAGCCGATCAACTTAAGAAGCGACTACTGGAGACCAATCGCAAACCTTCTTTACCCACTGTCCAGCTCCATTGCTGCCCTGCTCTCTCCTGCCCCGATCTTGCTGTCTTTACTGTTTCAGGGGCTGCAGAAGCCCTGGGGCCGGGGGTGGGGGGGAGAGCAGTGCCTGTTGGCTCTCTGACAAATGAAGCTGGAATGGGCTGCAGTGGCAACGCAACTTTAAAATTTGAAACTAAAATGTTTCATTAGCTCATTTCGCCGCCCAGACTGATCTCTGCTGCCTTCCCTGCAGTGCAAGCCCGCAGGTTTAAAGTAGGGCTGCACACTGCAGAGTAGCTCTGCTTTAAACCCGCAGGCTCGCACTACAGGGAAGGCACAGAGAGCAGGGCGTGACCAGCTGAGTTTTGGCAAAGGGAAGACGCTGCTGCCGCCGGCGGGAAGAGGCTGCCGCTACCAGGGATAACAGGAGCATTCAGGGCCCGAAATCCCCCCAAAAAACAATGGTACAAAACGCATGTGCAGACCATTTGCAGGGAAAGCAAATGGTCTGCGCATGCGTGGGGATCGCACACGAGGGATCCGGGCAGGCAGATGAGGGTGTTCCTCCGATCGCCCCATCTGCATATTTTTGTTTTAAGACTTCATCGGACCTGCCCGGATCGGGCCTGGATCGGGCAGGTTTGTGAATCTAGCCCTATGTGCTAAAATCTAGCATGCATGCTAAGGATGTTTATTTAACAATGGATGGTATTGCCCTGCCCTCCCAGCCACTTCTCTCATGGTCATTGACTCCACCTATGTCACCCACAACATGATGCATCTTTAATAGGAGCTAATGCCAGCATTGAAAAAGTCAACCTGCAGTAAGCGGCAGACACCATGGCCTAAGCTACATATCAAAGGAGCATTGCCTTTTGATGCATCTTTCTCTATACCAGTGTTTTATTAATTAGAGATTACAGATTGCATTTTTGTGGCTTAGGAAGCTAAATTTTGCTTCCTAACTTTTATTTGTTTGGATTTAGCTCATGGTGAAATACATTCTGGCAGGGCAATACAGAAGAACAAGGACGCCGTATAACTCGAAGCAGCAGTACACACAGTGGTGATGACCAAAACAAATAACAGGATGCCAAAAGCAAAGTCTACACTTTAATACAGAGCTTCCCTAAAACTCAACACAGCTGTGTTTTGGCCTCTAGGACCGCATCAGGAGACGTGTATAAAATTGTGTGTGATTTATCAGTCCTATGGGAAGAATAGGATAGAAAATGAATTAAATTAATTAATAAATAAACATAGAAGCCTACAAAGGTAACATAACCAAGAATATATGCAAATGAAAAAACTGCTCTTAATCTGCCAACAGGCAAGCAAACTGAAGTATAGGAAGTAAAAGCTTTGATCCTTCAACACTCATTAATGCAATTTTATGCTTAAGACTCCTGATGCAGGTCTAGAGGCTGAAACACGGCTATGTCAAGTCTTATGGAACATAAGAACATAAGAAATGTCTCCGCTGGGTCAGATCTGAGGTCCATCGTGCCCAGTAGTCCGCTCACACGGCGGCCCAACAAGTCCAGGACCTGTGCAGTAATCCTCTATCTATACCCCTCTATCCCCTTTTCCAGCAGGAAATTGTCCAATCCTTTCTTGAACCCCAGTACCGTACTTTGCACTATTACGCCCTATGGAAGCGTATTCCAGGTGTCCACCACACGTTGGGTAAAGAAGAACTTCCTAGTATTTGTTTTGAATCTGTCCCCTTTCAACTTTTCCGAATACCCTCTTGTTCTTTTATTTTTTGAAAGTTTGAAGAATCTGTCCCTCTCTACTCTTTATTAAAGTGTATACATTGTCTTTGGCATCCTGTTGAATTATATTCTGGTACAGTCTTGTTCCCAGAAGTACAATCTAAGGGGCCCTTTTACTAAAACTTAGAATGCACTAAATCCCCTTTTACAAAACCGCAATAGCGGTTTTTAGAGCAGACCAGCGCGCTGAATGCTCTGCGCTGCTCCTGACGCTCATAGGAACTCTATGAGTGTCGGGAGTAGCACAAAGTATTCAGCGTGCTGGCCTGCGCTAAAAACCGTTATTGTGGTTTTGGAAGAGGGGGGCTAACAGAATAAGCACACATTAAATTCTAAAAAGCCCATAGGTATAAAATGGACTTCTTACCAATTAGTGCATGTTAATTCTGTTAGTGTGTGCTAAGCTTTAATAAAATGGCCCCTAAGCCTTGTTCCTCAGGTACAGGAGGGTGACATCATTTACTCAAAGTTACAAGTTTAGAACTATGGCTTTGCCGGTTCTCAGTTCACTGTTTTAATCATTTGGCTATTCTTCCACTTGAGGTTTTGAGATTGGGGAATAGAATATTATTTATTTTAAGATGAATCTGGGGAACTGGGGTAATAAGAAGGATATATAGGAATATTACAGTAACTATTTAACACTGTCTCCTTGTGAATTTAAGTGCATTTGGAGGTGTTTTACTAAAGAATAGCTCATGTTATCTGCCATAGAACTCATTATTCCCAGTGGCATAGTAAGGGGGGAGTCCATCCTGGGCGCCATATTGGTGGGGGTGCCGGCACCCCTCCTCCTCTCTGCCCCCCCACCTCTTCCCATTCCTCCCATCAAGGCATGTGACCCCTTTCCTTCCCCATACCTCCATTTGAAGTTGTTGTTCGTGGCAGTCAACGTGTTGTTCGCAACCCTGACGGCTCTCCCCCTGACGTCACTTCTGGGTGCTGCGCATGAGTGACATCAGAGAGTCGACGGGGTCGCGAGGAGCACGTTGTTGACCGCCGCGCGCAAAACTTCAACTAGAGATACAAGGGAAGGGGGGGCACGCACGGCAGGTAGGATCATGGAAGGAGCGCAGGGGGCGGAGACGAGGGCGGGGAAGGGGCACCACCGCCCCGGTCGCCCCTCAACCTCACTACGCCACTGATTACTCCCATAAGCTTGGTGCATATTTCTTCAAGTCCTGGACAATTGTCCAGTGCATGAAAACATTTACTCCCTCTTTTACAAAGGTGTGCTACGCTTTTTAGTGCGCGATAAATATTAGTGTGCGCTAATCATGCGCTAAACGCTAACGCATGGGTGCATTAGCGGCTAGCGCATGCGTTGATTTAGCGTGCGCTAAACACGCGCTAAAACATTGCACCTCTGTAAAAGAGAGCCTTAAATGATGTTATCCCCTTTAACCTTAGACGAGACAATATTCAAAGCATCAGTCAGCCACAAATGTGTAGCTTGCTTCCCAAGGTTCAGGAAAGGGTGCAAAAAAAATCGAACTAGAAACCCAGCATGGATAACAACTGCAGTTAATAAGGCGATAAGCGACAAGAAATCATCCTTCAAGAAATGGAAAAAGGAACCAACAAAGGAGAACCAGGAAGAGCACAAAAGGCACCAGAAAGAATGCCATCGAGAGGTCAGGAAAGCAAAGAGAGAATATGAGGAAAGACTGGCAGGAGAAGCAAGAAACTTCAAACCCTTCTTCAGGTATGTGAAAGGGAAACAACCAGCCAGAGAGGAAGTGGGACCACTGGACGACGGAGACAGGAAAGGAGCGATAAAGGAGGAAAAAGAGATAGCTGACAGGTTAAACAAATTCTTCTCGTCAGTCTTCACCAGAGAGGACACATCCAATATCCCAGAACCCGAGGTGATTATAAACGGGGAACACGACGAAAGGCTGGTACAACTAGAGGTAAGCAAAGAGGATGTCCTCAGACAGATAGATAGACTGAAGAGCGACAAATCACCAGGCCCGGACGGCATCCACCCAAGGGTACTAAAAGAACTGAGAAACGAAATAGCAGAGACACTTCGCCAAATATGTAACCTCTCCCTAAAAACTGGGAAGATCCCAGAGGACTGGAAAATAGCAAATGTCACGCCCATCTTTAAGAAGGGATCAAGGGGTGACCCGGGAAACTACAGGCCTGTGAGCTTGACCTCGGTTCCAGGAAAGATGATGGAAACAATGGTAAAGGACACAATCTGCGAACACACAGAAAAAAATGGACAACTGAAGGTGAGCCAGCATGGCTTCTGCAAGGGAAGGTCGTGCCTCACAAACTTGCTGTACTTCTTCGAGGGAATAAACAGCCAGATGGATAAGGGGGAATCCATAGACATCATTTACCTTGACTTCCAAAAAGCCTTCGACAAGGTACCTCACGAACGGCTACTAAAAAAGCTGTGGAACCACGGGGTGCAAGGGGATATCTACCGATGGATCAAACACTGGTTGGCAGGCAGGAAACAGAGGGTTGGAGTAAAGGGCCAATACTCAGACTGGCAATGGGTCACGAGCGGAGTTCCACAGGGGTCGGTGCTTGGACCTCTATTGTTCAATATATTTATTGACGATCTGGAGACGGGGACAAAATGTGAGGTTATCAAATTTGCTGATGACACCAAACTCTGCAGCAGGGTTAGGAACACGGAAGACTGTGAAAACCTGCAAAGGGACCTAACGAGACTGGAAAACTGGGCAAATAAGTGGCAAATGAGTTTTAACGTAGAGAAATGCAAAGTCATGCATGTAGGGAAAAAGAACCCGATGTTCAGCTACAAAATGGGGGGAACAGGGCTAGGGGTGAGTAACCTTGAAAGGGATCTGGGGGTGATGGTTGACACATTCACTGAAACCATCGGCGCAGTGTGCGACAGCCTCAAAGAAAGCAAACAGAATGCTGGGCATCATCAAAAAGGTATCACAACCAGGACGAAGGAAGTCATCATGCTGCTGTATCGCGCAATGGTGCACTCGCACCTGGAGTACTGTGTTCAATACTGGTCGTCGTACCTCAAAAAGGACATGGCGGTACTCGAGGGAGTGCAGAGGAGGGCGACTAAGCTGATAAAAGGTATGGAAAATTTCTCATACGCTGACAGGTTAAAAACGCTGGGGCTGTTCTCTCTGGAGAAGAGGAGACTTAGAGGGGACATGATAGAAACCTTCAAAATCCTAAAGGGCATAGAGAAAGTGAATAAGAACAGATTCTTCAAACTGAGGGGAGCCACAAGCACTAGGGGTCACTCGGAGAAATTGAAAGGGGACAGGTTTAGAACAAATGCTAGGAAGTTCTTTTTTACCCAGAGGGTGGTGGACACATGGAACGCACTTCCAGAGGATGTGATAGGCCAGAGCACTATATAGGGGTTCAAGGAAGGTTTGGATAGGTTCCTGGAGGATAAGGGGATAGAGGGGTACAGATAGAACTTGAGGTAGGTTATAGAAGTGGTCAGAAACCACTTCACAGGTCGCGGACCTGATGGGCCGCCGCGGGAGCGGACCGCTGGGCAGGATGGACCTCTGGTCTGACCCAGTGGAGGCAACTCTTATGTTCTTATGTTCTTATTCCTAGATACTGAAAAATTAAACAGATAATACTTAAGCCATTTAACTCACTACCTCCCCCTCCCATTTTTACAAAGCTGCAGTAGTAACTGCTACATGGCAAATGCTCTGACACCAATCAAATCCCTATGGGCGTCAGAGCAATTACCGCAGCAGCAGCCGTTACCGCGGCTTTGTAAAAGCTCTAAATGAACAGACACTATCATTTAGAGGCCGAGATGAGGAAGAGTGAAAGTGGTGTCATGAAATATCTCTTCAGAAGTGATATTCAGCCACTGAATGGGCAGTGATGAGTAACAGGTCTAAACTAAATGGATAGTACAAGTCTGATCACCAATCAATCCCCTTTTATTTTTCTCTAAAAACAAATAAATGGGCAATAATAAAACTTGGCTCACAAATAGGGTTGTGATAGAACTATACAATGATCATGGAACAAATATGTAGTATAATAAATTTTCTTTGGAAACCATGATATACCATATTTTTCGCTCCATAAATTTTGGTTCAGAATTTTTTTTCTTGTTTTTCCCTCCTCTACCACTTGGGTGCATCTGGTGGGTTAGTGCGTCTGGTGGTATGAGGATGCTTTAGGGACATGTGGGTGATGCAAGAGCATGAATCAGGGGCACGTTTGAGTACAGAAAGTGCAGTAGTTAGTGGCTCTGTAGTGAAGGGCTTTCTGCAGCCTTTGTTACTTACTGCTGGATTCCCTCCATAAAGAAGATGGCCCCTGTGCTTCAAGGCCTCAGACCTCCCCTCCTCTCTCCCTTTCCTCTCTGGCTTCCCTCCATAAAGAAGACAGACCCTGTGCTTCAGGGCCTCAGACCTCCTCTCCTCACCTCCCCCCTCCATTTCCTCTCACACGCTACGAGCGCCACGACACTCCCCCCACCAGGCCCAGTGGAGCAGCCCATCTCCCTTGCTGCTGCCAAGTCTGGAGGCTGCAGCGTCCCCATCACTCACTATTGTAGCAGACCTTCTTCTTCCCTCTGCCTTGACTGTACGACATGGAGCCAGTGGAGGAGCGACGAGTCGGTGGTGGAGAGCGGGAGCATGTAGGGAGAGGGGGAGGGGCCGGGCTCTAGGAGCAACTTTAACCTGTGGCAGGGGATGGAGCTCTGATCCAGCGGCAGGGCCAGGGGAGACGTGTGCCACAGGGATTAGAGATGAGAGCGGCCCGAAGTAAGGAACTTAAACATCTAGTGCGGGCAGGGCCAGCTGCATCATCCCGAAGCACATTGTAATTGGCTACAGCAGGGCTATCGGATGCTGCCAGGGACTAGGGACCTGCCTTGGTCACTGCTGCTCTGACCCAATAGAATGATCGGAGAGGCAGGGCTATGTGGATCTTGGCTGAGGAGCGGGGCTACGAAATACAAATGAGCACAAGGAAGCAGCATTTAAAAAAAGGTAAGGGGGAGGTGTTTAAAAAAGTGTATTCACTCCATAAGACGCACCCACTTTTCCTCCCACTTTTTGGGGCTTCCGGTTTGCTGACAAGGATCGGATGACATCTGGAGAAGTTTCGCAGCCAAAGCAGTGAAGTCATTTCAAGCTGGACTTCAGTCTTGACTGTTTGTTTTTATTTTTTCACTTTCTTTTTTAGTTTATGATATTTTATTTTTAAATCTCATTCATTGTTTTGCCACTTGGTTTTTGTTTCCTACTTTATTATTTAAATTTCCCAAGAATTCTATAGTTTCAACGGTTCTCCCTTCTGCTTCCATTTCCTATCTCCCCTCTTTTTCAACCTTTCAAAGTCCTTTAGACCATTGTAGTCTTATTAGAATGTTTATTTTCTTATTTTTTCTCATCTATCTCTATTTTATTTTTTCATTACTCTACTAATTGTCATTTTTCTAGGTACTTTAGTTAGATTGTGAGCCTTCGGGACAGTAAGGGAATATCTAAGTACCTATTTTACTTATAATTTTAATGCACCCTATTGTCTATTTTTTCTGTAAACCGCTTAGAATCCTAATGGAGTTTAGCGGTATATAAGAAATAAATTACATTACATTATATAAATACTATATGTCATTTTTTACAGATGGTCTATATGGATTTTTTACCAGAAAATAAACCCATAATACAATTTCAGAGACAAATGAAATGTGTGTATAAAGGTGAGCAGGTTGATATTGTGTATGTGGATTTTTAGAGGGCATTTGACAAAGCACCTCATGAATGACTGCTGAGGAATTTGAAAGTCATGGGATAGGAGGTAGTGTCCTATTGTGGATTAAGAACTGGTTAAAAGAGAGAAAACGGAAAGTACAATTAAATGGCCAATATTTTCAATGAAGATAATGAGGATCCCCAGGGATCTGTGCTGGTACAGCTGCATTTTAACATATTTATAAATGACCTGGAAAAAGGAATGAGTGAAATGATCAAATGTGCTGAAATACAAAAATTTTCAAAGTTGTTAAATCACAAGAGTATTGTGGAAAAATTGCAAGAGGACCTTATGAGACTAGGAGACTGAGCAGTGAAATTTAATGTGAGGAAGTGCATGTAGGGAAGAGGAACCCAAACTATAACTACATGACGCAAGGTTCCATATTAGGAGTTGCTATCCAGGAAAAAGACCTTGGTGTCATCATTGATGATACACAGAAACCTTGTTGCTTTGGATACACCAGTGTTGTAGTGGAACAAAGAACTCTTCTTTTTTTTTTTTTTGGTTTATGGTTGCTCTTCTCGCTGTTGGTCTAACTTTAGGCGCCTATCTTTTTAGGCACCCAATTACAGAATCTGTCCCTTAGTACTCATATTCATCCACATATGAGTGAGAATGACTTTATAAAATATCAAAAGTTGATAAGGACTGAAGTGTGCCATCCAATCATTTTCATCTTTTTACAGAGAACTGCAGTTAGTCTAGTGACAGTATGGGGGTGCATGAATGCTTGCAAGAAATACAGTCAAATTAAGAGGAGGAGAAATGACAATGCCATTTGACTCCTACCACAACAGGGTCCTCAATTCGTAACTATAGCATTTGCCTGATTAATTGTTAGTAATGTATTATTCTTCCAGAGAATTACTACACCATTGGAGCACATTTACAGTTATTTCCATTTTTTTTTTGTCTTACAGGCACCTGGCAGCCTAAGACAATGAGGTTCAGCATATTCCCTGGCTTAAATTAATCCTGAAGTCTACTGCAGCTTACATCGATCACTGGCTAATGGTTTTCCATGCCTAGGAATATCTTGAGTCTTGAATAAAATGTTAAAAGAAATTAACATTGGCACTCACAATTTCACTTATTCATACTTCAATCACCTCCAAACAATGAACTCTAAACAATACCAATAGTGGCAGAACCTTGTCCGCAGCTTTATTACAACAACATTAATATTTTAACATCATACTGTAGTAATACAAAAACCACTTCACATACCCTCCCCAGCTAGGCGGTACCATACTAGCTGAAATTCTTTATCTCAAACCAAACTTCAACAGTTTCCTTAACCCCAACATGCATGACCTGCAGTATTGCAAAGTTCTGTCCCAACTCATGGCAGTATCGCACATGAGTTTAATTGAACACTCAGCCCCACATCTACTCAGTCTCCTTACCTTCACTCCTTCCTCAACCAACTTTTCCCGCCAGCTGTGATCGCTCCCTACCCTTACCACACCCATTTCCTTACCCTAAATGCTACACCCATCAAGGAAGTGCAGATGGGACAGCTTTCTTCACAGCCTCCCATCACCCTAACTCAAAAAACAAAATTCCTCCTTACCGCCCAAACTCCCACACCTTGCTTCATTCTAATCCCATCGAATCTTCCTTTAACTACCAATCACTTTCTTTCCACACAATTGCTACCTCTGGCAAGGAATATCCAGAAGAGAGAGAAATCCTTCTTCAGGTATATCAGTGATAGAAGTAAAAACTCAGGCGGGATTGTATGTCTTAGGAAACCAGACGGAGACTATGTGGAAAAGGATTGCGAAAAAGCCCAGCTATTAAATGAATACTTCTGCTCAATCTTCACCCGTGAAGCGCCGGGGCTTGGCCCTCAGCTACAGACAAGGGCTGATTCAGTTGACCCATTTAATAACTTCGAGTTTACGCCCAGCAGTGTTTACGGTGAACTGTCAAAGCTCAAGATTAACAAGGCAATGTGGCCTGACAACCTACACCCTAGGGTGCTTAGGGAGTTGAGTGATGTCTTGGCGGAGCCACTGTCAGCGCTCTTCAACTTCTTCCTTAGTACAGGCAGCGTCCCGTTGGACTGGAGGATGGCTAACGTCATTCCACTCCACAAGAAAGGCTCAAAGATGGAGACTGCAAACTACAGACCAGTGAGTCTAACATCGATAGTGAGCAAACTAATGGAAACTCTAATCAAACACCAATTGGATAAGATCCTGGATGAGGAGAATCTACAGGACCCCCGTCAACATGGATTTACTAAGGGAGATCATGCCAATCCAACCTGATCAGCTTCTTTGACTGGGTGACGGGGAAGCTGGATGTTGGGGAGTCCCTGGACATCGTGTACCTGGACTTTAGCAAAGCATTCGATAGCATGCCACACCGCAGGTTGCTGAGAAAGATGAGTTCTATAGGATTAGGTGACACATTGATGAAAAGGGTTGGAAACTGGCTTGGAGGTAGGCTTCAAAGGGTAGTAGTGAACGGCACCCCCTCCGAAATGACGGAGGTGATCAGTGGAGTGCCACAGGGCTCGGTCTTGGGCCCGATCCTATTCAACATCTTTATAAGAGACTTGGCAGAAGGCCTTCGAGGTAAAATAACATTATTCGCCGATGACGCCAAACTAAGTAATGTAGTGGGCAAATGCACAACGGACGAAGATTCAATGCCCGACAACATGATGCACGACCTACTCCTACTAGAGCGCTGGTCTAGGACCTGGCAACTTAGGTTTAATGCCAAAAAATGCAAGGTTATGCACCTAAGCAACCATAATCCATGCAAGACTTATACCCTCAATGATGAGATTCTAGCAAGAGCGGTAGCAGAACGAGACTTGGGGGTGATCATCAGTGAGGACATGAAGGCTGCCAGTCAGGTGGAGCAGGCCTCATCCAAGGCAAGACAGATCATAGGTTGCATACTGTGACAGGGATCTGGCTAGTCCTAACAAAGCCCAGGGAAAAGCCCAGGGAAAAGCTCAGGGAAGCATTAATAATGTTCCAGGGACTAAGGAGAAGAAATATCCTGAGTATAGGGAAAATCCTGAGCACAAGGTTAAGAGAGAGCCTGTCCCTTTAAAAGCTCACAGAGCTCAGGCTGGAACGGGAAGGACAGGGCTCTTTAAGGAATTAGCTAAAGCTGCTGTAAGGGGGCGTGGTTATGGGCCGAGTCTCCCTTTTTTTGAGGTTCCCTCGTCAGAGAGAGGAGAGGGACAGCTGGGACTGGAAGCTCAGGGGAAGCTGAGAAGGAAACCAGCTACAGCAGCTAACTTTTGGCCAGCCTTCAGAAGTTCTCACCAGGATAGGGAAATGCAAAACCTTGAAACACAATCTGAGGTTTGTGACATGGACTGGTTAGAGAGTAATGCTATGTCTTCTGGGGAAGAACACCCTATGGAATGGGAATAGGTTTAGGAAAGCCTGAATGTCCTTTTTCCTTGGTGAAAGGGTTTTGTTTTTGTTTCTTCCTTTTTGAGTTTTATGTTTTGTGAAGGATTTTGTATCCTGTTTTCAACCTGGGCTGGAAGCTGCTGAATTTACTTTTGTGTTAGATGTGTGGAACAGTGGCCACACCTGTGGGAGTACAAGTCTCTCTGCTCCTAGTAAAAGGGAACTGCCACTCAAATCTACCGGAAGCCTAATTAGTGCCTAGAACCAGGTAGCCTAACTATTACCAAGGCAGGTACGGTTCTAGCACTGCTTGAGGAAATAACACCTAACATGAACTGTATTTTATGTTCTTAATATTGTGAACTTGAATTGGCCAGCACTGAGGGTGCAGTGAAAAGAACTGGCACATGAGAGAAAGAAAGCAGAACAAGAGAAAATTGGAATGTTTTTGGGTTTTTACTTTGAATGCCAAATTTTGACCTTTTTTGTTTGAAACTTCCCTTGTGAATAAATAAAAGTAATATATTTGGACAAAACCCGGCCAGTGTGGTGTGCAGTTTATGGGAGGCACCAGGCCGCTGTGGTCCACCACGGTTACGCTCGCGCCAAGACTGGGATTCTGGGAAGTTACTAGGCCTCGCCAGGATCCCGGTCCCACAATACGCAGGGGTTTCGTCAGCCGTAAGCCGGAAGTCATTATGCCTTTGTATAGATCCATGGTGAGGTCCCACCTGGAATACTGTGTGCAATTCTGGAGGCCGCATTATCGCAAGGATGTGCTGAGACTGGAGTTGGTTCAGAGAATGGCCACCCAGATGGTCTCGGGACTTAAGGATCTCCCGTACGAAGAACGATTAGACAAACTACAGCTATACTCGCTCGAGGAGCGCAGAGAGAGGGGGGACATGATCGAGACGTTCCAGTATCTCATGGGCCGCATCGAAGCGGAGGAAGATATCTTCTTTTTCAAGGGACCCACGGCAACAAGAGGGCATCCGTGGAAAATCAGGGGCGAGAAACTACGAAGTAACACCAGGAAATTCTTTTTCACTGAAAGGGTGGTTGATCGCTGGAATAGTCTTCCACTGCAGGTGATTGAGGCCAGCAGCGTGCCTGATTTTAAGGCCAAATGGGATCGGCACATGGGATCTATTCACAAGGCAAAGGTAAGGGAGGGTCATTAGGATGGGCAGACTAGATGGGCCGTGGCCTTTATCTGCCGTCTGTTTCTATGTTTCTATACTCCAATCTCTCTCAATTCTCTCTCTATTCTGGATTTATTTTTTTTAACTCTTACCCATCCTATTCTAACTTACATTTATTTAAAGGAAGAGTGCCTTCTTGACAGATTCAAGAGCAAGTTAAAATACTTTGTTTTTAAAGATGCATTCGGCTGTTAGTAAACTAGATTAGGATCCTTTAACAAAATTTTTTTTCTGACTTATTTTAACGGCCTCTTTTACGGCCCCGAAGCCCATAGCTTTGTAAAAGAGGCCGTAAGTCTTCCACTTTTACCCTCCCTGTTGTTTTTTCCTTATTCGTCTTATTTACTATCAACACTTGTATTTCTTCCCCCTTTTGTTTTGTATGTTCTGTCTGGTTAGTCCAAATTGTTTATTCTGTCCCCCTGAAATTTGTAATTTTAATTTTTGTACATTGTTTAGAATTTTGAATAAACGATAAATCAAATTTTTTATCAACTTGAAACTTGATCTCTCTCCCTACCTATTCTACTACATTCTCCCCTTCCCCCTCATCCCTAAAAAATTTCACCCCACACTTCTCACTCCAATAACTTGCAGAATGCTTGCCCAATATCAATTGCCCTCTGTTTAAAACCTCAGGCTTTTCCAAACGGGACAATACACAGTTCAGAATTGGAAGTATGCAATGCTCTGACGTGTAATAAAATTAACTTAATAATAGACCATCACAGCTGTAGTATAACAAGTAGTGTTTGTCTTCTATTCATGTGGTGAAAAATAAATGATTTGTGGATTTATATGACCTTGGTTCAATGACAATTCCTCAGTTACTAATATGATATGCAACCAGAAAAATCAATTACTTATGTATGTCTTGATACCTGATATCAAAGAATATAGCATGAGTGCTGGACCATGATGTTTAATATAGATTACAGAGGCCAAGGTCCATAATTCATGTTACTGTATATCATTTGTCCAGAGGGCAGTTTTCTAAAAGATGCAGTTTTACCCAGAAGGAAAAAAAACAAAACAAAACATTATCCTCTCATCCTACCGTCGTATGCTTAAACCATGCAACACCAGAGTGCCCTTGCCACTCATTCATAAAACACCAGTGAACATTTTCTCAATAAGCTTTATTTTTATCTAGCAGCCTCAAACACTCAAAATGTGTAAAATAAAACAGATCAGCACCTGTTTTCATTTTAATTAAGCCTGTTCAGTGTTTTTCAATAATTTGGCAGGATTGGGATATTTGCAATGTCAGAGAAGGCGTGAAGGGCACTGATTTAAGCTTCCATTTTAAGGTCTCTTCTTGCAGTGGCTTTAGGCCATCATAACTACATATAAATCATTTGACAACACTAGAGCTCACTGCCAATATTCTATACCAGCTGCCTGATCTCAAAACTGTTTACAAATGATTGTTCTGAAATGTTTTGTTCCAAATAAATTAAATTATAACCATCATCATAATTGTTATTTTAACTTTTCTACAGCATTTTTTTTAAATTATTGTTATTTTTTTTCTTTCCTCTACACAGGGCTCCTTTTACTAAGGTTCGCTAGTGGTTTTAGCGCTCGCTACATTGGCACACGCGCTCCATAGAGCTTGCATTAGTATTTGTCGTGTAGCGCGGGGTTAGCGCGCGCTAAAAACGTTAGCGCACCTTAGTAAAAGGAGCCCATAGTCCTTGTCTGGAACATAATTGTGCACTTGTATATGAGATATATTGGGATTTCAGAAGTGTGGAGAATATGCCATTGAAAGTTACCCTACTTAGCTTGTTTTTCCTCACTAACTGATATGTTCTTTATTGTGCTGTAAACTGCTCTAAAAAGGCAACTATTACAATGTAAATCTCGCATTAGCTGCCTAAAGTGGGAGTGGGCAGGATACGAGTGTGACATGGGGGGGGAACGACACAACAGTGGACAGCTGTGACAGCAAGCTCACAAGTTGGACCTGCATGCTAGATGTCATGACTGTCATTAGTACAGATGAACTTACCACAAGAGCAGCTGTGCTATCAGCAGCTCAGTAGCGTGGCCACCAGAAAGTGGCAATGTGGTGTGCCTTCTAACATACAAAAAAGAGAGCTGCAGAGATGATGTACAAATTACCAAGTCTTTAATCAATAAGCAGTTTGTATCCCAAAAAATTTGGTCCCGGTTAGGGTTTGGTCCAAATTTATAGGATACAAACTGCTTATTGATTAAAGACTTGGTAATTTGTACATCATCTCTGTAGTTCTCTTTTTTGTTTGCTGTTTGACATATTACAGCAGTTCTGCTGGACTTTTTGCTTGTGTGTGCACCTTGTAGCGTCCCGAACTTCCCAACTGGGACACCCCGCCCACCACCAGCACCACAATGTAATGCTAATCTGTTATCTTTCAACCAATGTGTGTTAATATTAATAGAGCTATTAATACATAATAAACCAGATGTATTGAGCCTACATTTATAAAATGCAAACCTATGAAAATCTTACAATTGCCACACAAAAATTGAACGCTAAATAGTGTAATCGTTAATGCAATTTAACTATGCTTCAAGTGGTATACCCAAATTTCCCCCCAAATGCCCACTTGACCTTTCCAACAAAGCTTGACCTATGTGACCTGCTATAAAATTACTCTTTAAGGCCCAGATTTTCAAGCTGGTGCCAATATCAGCAACTGCTTTAAAAGCAGCTGTCAATTGTGTGTCAATCACACATCAGTGTCGGTTTCAGAATCACGCCAACGTGAAAGATAGGCACCAGAAATGTAGGCCAGGGTTTTCCAGGCCTACATTTCCGGCGCCTCTCTTCATAAGAATCGTGCCTCCATAGGCGCTTTAGGCCACCTGATACCACTTCTGGCACTGGCCATGCCTACTTTAGTGTTCGGCAGCCTAAAGCACCTACATAGGTGCAATTTCAGTGCCAAATTTCTAGACACTGGTATGCGCCTCAAATCTCAGTTAAAAACATTGTTTGGACAGCATTGTTAATGAGGTATGGGTGCCTACTGATGCCTAGAAAATCGGCGCCGGTTCGAGAATCCAGGCCTATATGTTCAGCTTTAGTAGGGAGAACGAGAGGGCACTCTCTAAAGTTGAAAGGGGATAGATTCTGTATGAATGTAAGGAAGTTCTTCTTCACCCAGAGAGTGGTGGAAAACTGGAACGTTCTTCCGCAGGCTGTTATAGGGGAAAACACACTCCAGGGATTCAAGACAAAGTTATACAAGTTCCTGCTGAACAAGAACGTGCACTGGTAGGGTTAGTCTCAGTTAGGACACTGGTCTTTGACCAGAGGGCCACCGCTTGAGCAGACTGCTGGGCATGATGGACTACATGTCTGACCCACCAGCTGAAGTTCTTATGTTCTTATGTGCTTAGACGTCCTTTTACTAAGCTGTATTAAGCCCTAACATATGATTACCACAGCTTAAAAGGGCTTACTGCGGGACATGCTGTAAGTTTCAAATGTGCACGCTACTCACGTGCTAAAAATATTTGTTATTTTTGGCTGTGGGGCAATGTGTTGGGGCAGAAAGTGGCCATTTCTGTGCTAATCAGTTAGCACATCAGCATTGCTGCACTCTGACTGATTAGCGCAAAATTAGCATGTGAGACTTTACTGCCTACCAAATAGGTGGCGGTAAGAACTCACACACTAATTTTTGTTAATGGCTGCATGCTAATGGCAATATTAGCACATGGCCATTAGGGACAGATTCTGTATTGGATGCCAGACTCAGCAGCTGCCTAAGAAACAGCTGAGAATCGAATACTGGCATCCTATACAGAATCGCATCTTCCCTAATGGAGAGATGCCTAATTTCACCTAACCGCTCCGATTCTCTAAACGGCGCCCATAGAAATATGATGGCAGATAAAGGCCAGATGGCGGGTCTAGTCTGCCCATCTGCAGTAACCATTATCTCTTTCTCTCTGAGAGATCCCGTTTGCCTATCCCAGGCCCTCTTAAATTCAGACCCAGTTTCTGTTTCCACTACCTCTTCCGGGAGATTGTTCCACATATCTACCACCCTTTCAGTAAAAAAGTATCTCCTCAGATTAAATGAGGTCTCACCAGTGTCTTATACAGAGGCATCAATACCTCTTTTTTCCTACTGGCCATAGCTCTCCCTATGCAACCCAGCATCCTCCTAGCTTTCGCTGTCACTTTTTCAACCTGTTTGGCCACCTTAAGATCATCACATACAATCACACCCAAGTCCCGCTCTTCCATCGTACACATAATTTCTTCACCCCCTAAACTGTAAGTTCCCTCGGGTTTTTGCAGCCCAAATGCATGACCTTGCATTTCTTAGCATTAAATTTTAGCTGCCAAATTTCAGACCATTCTTTAAGCTTCACCAAATCTTTCTTCATGTTATTCACACCATTCAGCATGTCTAATCAATTGCAGACTTTGGTATCATCAGCAAAGAAGCAAATCTTACCTGACAACCCTTCAGTGATATCATTTATCTTTAATTATTTTTATTAATTTTTCAAATGACATATCAATATTCACTTGTACAGAAAGTGAGTTAGTAAGGATATGACCTATATCCAATATAAATCATATACAATCCAATAAAAAAAACAAACAACTAAATACAAGAAAATCTTCCATCTAAGTCAACTCAAGTCCTCAAAATGTGGATCCAAGATTTCATTGGAGCGAACAAAGAAATATTATTAGAAAATAGAATGCAGACTAAACTGAGAGATAGGCAGATATATAATTATGGAGCTGTTGTTTTCTCTTTATCCAGTCGAGACATAGCCATAAAAGCTGTTAATTGTTGTGGTTCAAAGAAAACATATTTAAGTGAACAGTAGCAAATAATACACTTGCAAGGATGTCTCAAGTAAAAAGTTGCACCCAGTGAAGTGACTCCAGGTTTCAGCAACAAAAATTCTTTACGTCGTTTTTGAGTTTCTCTAGAAAGGTCAGGGAACATTTGTATTTTACAGCCAAGGAACTCTTTATGTCTATTTTTAAAGAAAAGTCTCAATAACCATGTTTAGTGATATCATTTATAAAAATGTTAAAAAGAACAGGCCCAAGAAAAGAACCTTGAGGCACACTACTGGTAACATCCCTTTCCTATCAGTACCCTCTGTCACCTTCCACTCAACCAGTTCCTGACCCTGCTCGTCATTTTGGGATCCATCCCAAGGGCACTCAGTTTATTTATTAGACGTCTGTGTGGAACACTGTCAAAGGCTTTGCTAAAAGCTAAATACACCACATCTAGCGCACTCCCTCTATCCAATTCTCTGGTCACCCAGTCAAAGAAATTGATCAGATTTGTCTGACAAGACCTACCTCTAGTGAATCCATGTTGCCTCCGGTCCTATAATCCACAGGATTCCAGAAACTTGACCATTCTCTGTTTTAAAAGCATTTCCATTAATTTGCTTATCACAGAAGTCAGACTTACTGGCCTATAATTCCCTACTTCTTCCTTACTTCCACTTATATGGAGAGGGACCACATCCGCCCTTCTCCAATCCTCTGGTACCACTCCCGACTCTAGAGACTTGTTGAAAAGGTCAGTCAGCGGAGCCGCCATAACTTCCCTAATTTCCTTCTGCACGCTCGGATATATACCATCCGGCTCCATTGCTTTGTCACAAGACACCTTAGTTTTTTATGCTGTGTTCTTATAATATAGAATATTTTTCTGCAAACAAACATTGTATATCTTAATTATGGCAAACAGTTTCACTCTAGAGGTGTTTAGGGCTGGATTTTGTAAATGTTTTCATTTCATTTTATTTCATTTAATGTGGTGTCTTATATACCGCTAAATCTCCCAAAGAATTTGAGGCGGTTTACAAAACAATTAAACTGACTTATGTAATGGCCAAAAATCTAATCAGGTACTTTGAATTTCCCTCCCTGTCCTAACGGGCTCACAATCTAACTATAGTACCTATGAAATAAATAATTATTTACATTTACCAATAAAAGAGAAGGAAGAGGGAAAACATAATACAATAAATTCAATACTATAGATATGAAAAAGGCAAAACATAAAGGAAAACTTCAATATCAAAGAACCTCAAAGAAAAATCCTAAAAATAAAATGGTGCTATTATTAGCAGCCACCTAAAGAATGATGTTGATCATGTGTCAATCATACAAGGCGTTGTTCACAGAATCATGGATTTTGTCAAAGGTAGGCAGAGTTTTAAAGGCCTACATTTCTGGTGCCTAACTTTGACAAGAATTATGTTTATTGAGGTACCTTGGAAAGCCTAAGGTCGTTTCCGCATTAACCACGCCTACTTTGACCAAATTTAGGTTTTTCCATAGACACAATGAAGGTATTATTTTTCTAGGTGCTAGTAGCGCCTACATTTTTGTTTTAATTCACTTTTAAATGGCTTTACCTATTTAGTTGCTGGTAGGGCGCGTACTGGCACCTAAATTAAGGTGCGATTTATAGAATATGGGCCTTAGTGTCCAACAACAAGGCCCTGATTCTATAAAAGATTCTTAGTGCCTTATTTAATTTTTTTTTTATTGGCTTAATTGGTGTTCATAATTGAAAGTGCCATCAAAAACCAATTCAAAAAATTAATTTGCTGGTAGGCGCCTACCACTTTGATATAGGCATCTATACCAAGGTGCCTACTAGCAAGTAGGCATGGTTAGGGGTGGATTTGGGGCAGATTTGTGATGAGGTTTGGGCATGGATTGAGTTAGGTGCATTCATTTAGGCTAAGAAAACTCTGGCCTAAATGGAATGCACCTGAGGAGTTTATGCTTACTGTTGCTTAAGAATGTTTTGGTGCCACTAGGCATGATTCTACTATGGCACCTAGGAGTTTAGACCCTGTGTATAGAATCAGGCCCTAAATGTTTAAAATTTTGATTATTTCATACTGTTGATTTACTTAGATTGAACTCTGGGAGTTAAAGTTTTAAAGCTGGCCCTATGTCGATATACTCTTTATACTGGTCATCAAGTATTCTATCACTATATAGCACCTACTACTACTTATCATTTCCAAATTGCTACCAGATGTACACAGCTCCATACACATTACATCTAAGGCTTTTTACCGTATCTGGGGCAATGGTGCGTTAAGTGACTTATCCAGGGTCACAAGAAGCTGCAGTGAGAATTAAACTCAGTACGCCAGGATCTCAGATCACTGTATTAACCATCAGACTACTAAAGGGAGATGCTTTGTTTGTGACAGGAGATGCAAAGTTTAGTTTAGAAGCAAAGATTATTGCTGACGACAGACATTTTATTTAATGCTTGGTTTTACTGGAGCATAGGATATCATAACTCATATTCCTCAGAGAATACTAAGCATTATCAAGCATGCCCACAGCATACATTTTTAGTTTTCTAGACCTTCACTCTGCATTTTTAATTAATTCAAGTGAAAGTTTTCTATGTACCGTGTGTCAGCCACCTTGATTATCATTTAAAAAAATATTGACAGCTTGCCTTCTCATACCAATGCCCAGTAACAAATTCCAAATGTTTTGTCATATTTCTTGTGAGCAATGCCATCTGCCAGAGGTGGCATTTCATGGCTGTTTACCCTGACTCCCTCTAAGAATTCATCTGCCACTACCTAATGCTGCCTGAATAAAGGGGATTAAGACTCTGATGCAACAGAGACTATTGATAATTTGGTATAATTGGAAAGAAATGAAGATAAATGAGGTTGAGGATGGAGAGGCAATTAGTTGAGCCGCCTGTACAGCTGTGTTCTCGGCCTAGTTCCCCTGGCCTTTTCTTCAGTAAGATATGTGCAAATTAACTATAATGACAAATTCACCCTTCCCAAAGCTCTTGCAATTTAAAAACTTGAAGAGTCACTTTCGATATGTGTAATCTCATGTAGTTTTTATAGAGGACAATACTCAGTGTGGAATTTTCTAAAATGTGTATGTTCAATACAAAAAATGTTAGTGGATAATCCCGACACATAAGGATAACTTGTTTTATAGACAGAAAATAGTTGTTATAAAATTATGCACCCCACAAGATTTTCTACTTGAACATGATCTGCCGGGATGGATGGAGCCATAATGAAGTTGCAATGGATACATGTATTTTAGAAAATATAGGCTTGATTCTATAAACGACACCTAAATAGGCACCATTAAAAATGGCACCTATCAGATGTCAATCAAAGGTAAGCATTGTTTATAGAATCACTCCTACTGGCATCTAACTTGACTTAGTAGCCGGTAGACATCATAATGCAAGGTACTGGTTTATTAGGCCGAGGATCTCATGGACTAATTTATCGGCGCTTAACACAGATGCCTTTTACAGTGTAGACGCCGATTTCCATACAGAACTTAAATCAATCATTTTTTAATTGGATTTTAATGGTGATTTCAATTATCATAGTAACACTCTTCCACTATAAAACATACTCTTCACATCAGTATACATACATTCATAGCAGGCACAGGCTTATTCAAAATTTGAGAGGAGGAAAAAGCCTCAGAACCAAAAGTAACAACATCACTGGCATAAGAAAAACCTCCTCTACTTATTGAAAAAAGCTCTGTGCGATGCAGTACAGGATCAACAAGGTAAAGGTATAAACTACTTATCTTGTACAGGGGATCTTATCTATGAGTCAATCTCCTCAGGTCACATAACAACACAAAAATAGAACTATATGTGGTTCTCAAAATTCAATGAATAATTAATAAACCACTGTGCAACAGTGAAGATGAAACTGGAAATGCTTTTTTTATTGTCAGGGTTACAAGCCTCAGAATTTGGAACTATTTTTACCCTATTAGGGTTATCCAGTGGAAACTGTCCATTTGCTCCTGCGTCAGGGAATTTAATAACAGCAAGGTCCTTCACAAGCAGTGCAACAGCTCCTGCCGATTCTGAAGTAGAGGTCTGCACGGGAACGGGGATCGCGGGGATCCCGCGGGTCCCGCGGGGATCCCGCGGGTTCCCCCCCTGGCCCACGGGACTCCCACGGGGACGCCCCCTGGCCCACGGGACTCCCACGGGGATGCCCCCCTGACCCACGGGACTCCCACGGGGACGCCCCCTTGCCCACGGGACTCCCACGGGGATGAAAACAACCTACCTAAATTCTGGCGATGCAAGTCTGGCGTCGCGTCGGGAAATAGCCATGTTGAGCAGTGAGCTCAGCACGTACACAGATGAAAGCCTTGCTTGCTGATTGGTCCGGCGGCCCCGCCCCACCGTGCCGCCGGACCAATCAGCAAGCAAGGCTTTCATCTGTGTACGTGCTGAGCTCACTGCTCAACATGGCTATTTCCCGACGCGGGCATTAGGCTGTTTTTTGTCATTTCGGGTGGGGGATGGCAGCGGCAGCGGCAGCAGCAGCCTGAAAAAGAAATCATCCTGGCCGGGTTCGGTGTCATGCTCCGGAGCTTCTACAGCCTTCCTATCTCCCTCTCCCTTCTACCTGCGGCTCTCTTCGGCAACTTAGCAGCAACGATCGACACAAGCTTCTGGCGTCGGGGCCTACCCTCTGCGAGTCCCGCTTGTTTCAACTTCCTTTTTCCACAAAGGTGGGACTCGTAGAGGGAAGGCCTCGATGTCGGCAGCTTGTCTTGATCACCGCTGCTGACGAGTTGCTTAAGAGAGCCGCGGAGCAGGGGGGTGTTGCCAGGTGCAGGTAGAAGGGAGAGGGCCAGATGCAGGACTCGTGGGTGAGGGAGGAGAAGAGAGAGGGGAGAGAAACAAAAGGAAATATTTCATACTGGGCTGGGCCGGAGTGGAGAGAGGGTGGAAAGATTCTGGCTACAGGGTGCATTAACAAAGGAAAAAGGGGGAAAGCTGAAAATGGAGATAGTGACACAAAGAAGAGAAAGGGTAAGCAGGACCTTCTGAATAAGGATAGAGATACAGAGGGGACATGAAGAGGAGGTGAAATAGAGACATAGAAGTAATGCTGAAAAAGTGTGTGTGGGGGGGGGGGAGATAAAGACATTGAAAGGGCAAATGGTGAATATGGGGTAAAGACAAGGACCGAGACAAATGAAGATTCTGAAAAAGTGGTGAGATAGGGATATAGGTGAGATGGACACAAAGAAGGGTGATGCTGGAAAATAGGTGGAATGGTAATTCTGACAGACACAGAAGGGAAATGCTGGATCAAGGAGAGATGGGGCTCAGGCTGGATGGAATGAGGAGAAATGCCTTGTTGGCCCGGAACTTCCTCTCCTACGTCAGAATTGACGTCAGGGAGCGGAATGCTGGTCAGCGCGACGCTTCTGCAGGGAAAGCTTGGGACAGCGGTGGCTTGGGGACTATTCCCCGATGGCGGTGGCAGCAAACCGAGTGGCTTGGGGGAGGGCACGGAGAAAGAAAGAAAGGGGGCAGACAGAGAGACAGAAAGAAGGGGGAACAGGGAGACAGAAAGAAAAAGTTGGGGGAGAGAATGAGGTCTGGAGGAGAGGAAACATACAGGAGGCTGAAAGAAAGGAAGAAAGATTGGATGCACAGTCAGAAGAAGAAAGTGCAACCAGAGACTCATGAAATCACCAAACAGCAAAGGTAGGAAAAATGATTTTATTTTCAATTTAGTGATCAAAATGTGTCTGTTTTGAGAATTTATATCTGCTGTCTATATTTTGCACTATGGCTCCCTTTTACTAAACCGCAATATTGTTTTTTAGCGCAGGGAGCCTATGAGCATTGAGAGCAGCGCGAGGCATTCAGCGTAACTCCCTGTGCTAAAACCTACTATTGTGGTTTAGTAAAAAGGGAGGGGGTGTATTTGTCTATTTTTGTATTTTGTTACCGAGGTGACATTGCATAGAGTCATCTGCCTTGGGAAATGTATATGGCAGATATCTTTGTTTTGTGTTCAAAAGAAAAGGAAATGCATTTCTGGTTTTATTTCTACAGTGTTGAAGTACTTGTTGGCCCTTGCTGTGACTGGTGGGGATCCCCAAGCACCGCCAGCAGAGGACCTCCTCTAGAGATGGTCAGAACTCCCCTCCACCAAGCGCAGCAGTCGCTGGCAGCATCCATGAGCCACTGAGGTGCCAGCATCTGTGACTCAGGGACGCTACTGCTGCCTGCCAAGCTTGGCAAAAGGGACCCCAGGCCAACTGCAAAGGAAGTCCTCAGCTGACAGTTTGTGGGTTCTCATCAGCTGAGTATTTATATTTTATATTTACATTAGAGGTTCTGGTAGAAACCCATTTACAAAGTATGTATTCTTCCCAATTAATATTTCCAAATTAATAGTCTCTTTGCTTATTTGTAAATGGGTCTCTACCAGAGCCTTTAATTCAGTAGCATAATTAAATAAAATAACTATTTCTGAAGTTTATAGGGAAGGATGGTGACGGAGGGGATTCCTCGCGGGGACGGGTGGGGACGGAGGGGATTCCTCGCGGGGACGGGTGGGGACGGAGGGGATTCCTCGCGGGGACGGGTGGGGACGGAGGGATTCCTCACGGGGACGGGTGGGGACGGAGGGATTCCTCACGGGGACGGGTGGGGATGGGTGGGATTTTGGCGGGGACGGGTGGGGACGGGTGGGATTTCTGTCCCCGCGCAACTCTCTATTCTGAAGCTGTTGCACTGCTTGTGAAGGACCTTGCTGTTATTACATTCCCTGATGCAGCAAGGGGTGTCATTTTGCCCCGCGAAACGCAGGCCACGTTGGATGAGAAAAATGAGTGTTAGTACAACAAGCAACGGTCTATAAACTTCACTACTATTTGGCAAGGAAGACAATGCTAAAAGATGAGTACTAAGAAATAACTAACTCAAATGGTTTACATTTTTTGCTTGCATTAGCCTGCCAATTCTGTGTTCTGAAATGAGCGGGAACGTTTTAAACAGCTAAATTGAAGCTATATTAAAAAGCCATAAATTATTGATTTGTTAGATCACATAAATCTAATTTTAAAGGTAGAAAAGAATTTTGAAAACAAAAAAAAAATGAAGTGATTGTTTAAATAAATGTTAGTGAGAAGGAGGGAGGGTTACAGTCGGTGATGTGAGCAGGAGCAAGTGGACAGTTTCCACTGGATAACCCTAATAGGGTAAAAATAGCTCCAAATTCTGAGGCTTGTAACCCTAACAATAAAAAAGTGTTTCCAGTTTCATCGTCACTGTTACACAGTGGTTTGGTTATTAATCATTCAAACTCTTCAGGTACCACAGCCATCTTAATGTTAGATTTGTGCAAATACAGTAAACAAACCCTTGTACATGAGGAGGGGAGGGATAGGAGATGCTGGGCTACAAGAATGAGAGAAGGGGATACACTGGAAATTGTAGAATCAAGTGAAAGTGTTGGGGCAGTGGCAAGGAGATGAATGAAAGGAGGACAGCAAGTACAAAGGTGGAAATGTGGTAATGAGGAGCAGAGAAGCAGATATTAAGTACAGAGGTACTAAAATCATCACATAGGTTTCGAAGTGGTTTATAAACAATTAAATCAAGTTAAGCAAAGGCCAAAAATCCAATTAGGTACAAATAGGAGTAGATGAAAGATAGAAGGGGATAGAAGGATGGGGAATGTGTGACATGGGGAAAGGGAGAGCTAGAACTTTAGAAAGAGAGATAGAAAGTTGGTAGGTAGCTGAAAAAGAAGGAAAAGCATAAAATTTGAGTGAATGGAAGGTGCAGAAAATAAAAAAATCTAATTGGCTTTATATACCGAGACATCAGTCCAAAAAAGCTCAACTCAGTTTACAATAATTAACTTAACAAATAAGAACAAGCTCCGATTCCGGATAGGAAGGAGCGTGGCCAAATCAGCCAAAGCCTTTGCGAGAAAGGGGGGGAAGGGGCGGGAGAGGGGGAGGGCGGGAAGGGCAAGAAAGGTTAGGGTAAAGAGGAGGGGCGAGGAAGAAGGCCAATCAACAAAGAGTAGGCGGCAAGGGGGGGGTGACGAGATAGACTAGCAGTGAGCGGAAGGGAGGTCGCCCTTTCTGATCCGACGATCGCGGGACACAGACGCAGCTTCCCTCCCGCCCACCCTCGACTACTGTCGCAGCCAGATTGGAGGGTAAGCACAGCATATGAGTAAAAGACATACACCTTTACAGTGGTTAAGAAATGGGGCACACCACCTTGCTTGGACGGCAGGGAAGCCAGGCCATGATCTTCACAGCAATGTACCACTGATGAGAGGACACCTCCTTGAACGGGATGGGTCCAGTGAGCAGGGGAAGCTTGTATGGCACCCCACATTGTGAGTGGATGGAGAGGCATATGCTGTACACCTGATCATCTGTTGGTTATATGTTGCCTTGTACTAATAAGTGATAGACATAGAGTGTTATGTCATGTTCAGATGTCCAGTTTTGATGGACAGTTGATGACAGTTCATGATTTGTTATTCTGCTCAGTTGATGACAGTTTGTGCTGTTAAGGCTGGGGCCAAATAAAATTCCACACTAGTTGATAAACGCCTGAGTATCGTCATTGTCTCACGACAGACCGTAGGGGGTTAGAGCAACAAGTGCTGAGTGCACGATTTGAAAACCATAAAGAAAGAACAAGCTCCGATCCCGTCTAGGGAAGAGCGCGGCCAAATCGGCCGAAGCCGGAGCAAAAGGATGGGAGGGGGGAGGGGGAAACGAGGAGAAGGAAGAGCCAATCAACGGGAGGGGGGGTTAGGGGATAAGGGTGAGTGGAAGGGAGGTCGCCCTTTCGATACGGTGATCCCGAGAGAGAGACGCGGCTTCCATTCCTCCCACCCTCGACTGCTGTCTGTTCCCTCACCTGTGCAGCCAAACTTTCTTCTCCTGCGTCCTCTCTCCGACGGCGGCACGCCAGAGTGTCGTCTGGGACCGGTGTCGGTTTCCCCACTGCGACGCTGAGGCAGCTGCCAGAGATGTGAGTCCAGGCGGAGACACGTGGCCAGGGGGCGCACCGCCCCGGAGCGTTGGTCGGGTGCACTCTGTGCCGCGAGCCGCTGGTCCTAACGCGGCCCGCGGCTAAGGAGAGGAGTCGCCGGCCCACAGGCTCCCTTCCTCCCATCCTCGACAGTTCCTTCACCTTTGCGCCCGCCTCCGGCTCCCGCGGCGTATCGTCATTGTCTCACGACAGACCGTAGGGGGTTAGAGCAACAAGTGCTGAGTGCACGATTTGAAAACCATAAAGAATAAGACTAAGTTTCGGAAGATTAATTTTTAAAGTGTTTAGCAAATAAAATGTTTTTTAAAGATTTACGAAAAAGATGGAGTGAACAGTAACTCCTTAAGCGAAGTGGAAGATCATTCCAAAGTTGAGAGAGCTAAAAAAAAAAAAAGCAGGAAGAGCTAAAAAAAAGATCAGTATATCAGACTGGCTTAGCGAGGGAATGAAACAAGACAGGAGAGAGGAAAAAGACATGGACAGTAACCACAGGATAGCGAATTGTCAGAAGAAACAGGAAAGTAGAAGAGGCAAAATAGGACCGACATGATGGAAAAATAAAATGTCTAACCAACAAAGGTAGAAAAAAGTGTTTTATTTTAAATTTATTACCTAGAATATGTTAGCTTTGGGATATGTGCATCACATATATTTGTGTTCAGTGGCTTACCAGATAGTTGATGGGGGTATGGTGATGGATAAGGGTGGGCAGTGGCCCTGAGACCAAAGTTAATGGGTGTTAAATTTTCTTCCTGCCCTTCCCTCTGCTCCCTTCCCAAATGCAAAAATTAAATATCTAAGCTGGTGGGGATCCCAAAGCCTTGCCAGCTGAAGACCTCTTCCTCCAGTCCAGCAGCCAGAACTCTCCAAGCTCTGCAGCTGATGTTAGCTCAGGGACACACTGGTGGTCTTCAACTGGCAGAGCATTAGGATCCCTACCAGCTGCACAGCAAGGGAGGTGGCTAATTTTTTGGTGGACTTGGACCTGGGACTCCTATGAGTTCAGTACAAAAAGAAGTGCATATCTGTTTTGATTTCTCCAGTGTTGTAATACTTACTGAATTTAATTTCTTAGGGTTCCCATTTCTGTTTGTATTTGCGATCTCTTGTTCTGCATTTGGTAAAGGTCTGTGTTTTGTGTGTGAAACATAGAAACATGAGGGTAGTTAAAGGCCAAATGACCCTTCTAGTCTGCGCATCAACAGTAACCATTATCTCTTTCTCTCTCCATGAGATCCCATGTCTATCCCAGGCCCTCTTGAATTCAGACAGTCTCTGTCTCCACCACCTCTTCCGGGAGATTGTTCCACGCATCTATCACCCTTTCTGTAAAAAAGTATTTCCTTAGATCTCTCCGGAGCCTATCACCTCTTAACTTCATCCTATGCCCTCTCATTATAGAGTTTCTTTTCAAATGAAAGAGACTCGACTCATGCACATTTATATTATTTAGGTATTTAAATTACTCTCAAAAATATTAAATAGCAACAATTATAATTAAATAAATATAATAATGTTACCAGCTAATGGTAGAACACATCCAGACAGAGAGAATTAGCTATTTAAGACAATATTAACAAGACATTGAGTTCACGGTCCTATGTAGTTCCACCTTGTATTTGTACAGCACCTTAAGATCATCACATACTATCATACCCATGTCCCGCTCTTCTTTCGTGCACAAAAGTTCTTCACCCCTAAACTGTACCATCCCCTCAAGATTTTGCAGCCCAAATGCATAACCTTGCATTTCTTGGCATTAAATCTTAGCTGCCAAATTTCAGACCATTGTGCTCCACCCAAACAACCCCCCCCCCCAGGAAAGTGAAGAAGTTGCCAGTATTTTGATATTTTATTTTTACGTGTACTGTATATGCAGCTGCACAATTCTATAAAAACCTTTTTCTGCAAACTTTACACATGGAGAAAAGCCTTATAAAATGACAATATTAAAGTACACATATGCATTTATACCTCTGCAGCAGTTGTAAATTTGTACAAGAGAATTTAGATGCTTTTGGAGGTCACTGTAGAAGTCTATCTTCTACAGGCAATAGGCACCTATGTTAGTTTTATAAAGTTTTTGGATGACATTTTTTTTCTTTAATCAGCTTCTATTGAGGAATTGCATTCTTTTGTTGACCACGTTAACTCAGTAAAGGAAAATTTACATTTCACTATGTTTTGTAATCATGCATCAATTGATTTTTTTAGAAATTTATATTATGAAGCTTGATGGTTCAGTTGTTACTACTCTTTTAAGTAGGTTGAAAGAAATAGTCATGTTTTTTGAGTCATCATCCAAATGGCCTAAAGGCAAGTTTGCCTATTAGTCAATATTTCCAGCTCCATAGGTTTGTTCTTCTTTGCCTGAGTTTAAAGGTCAAGTTAAATCACTCCCATCTACATTTCTTAGCCATTATTGAAAAGGGCTTAGAAGAGGATGAAATATGCTCATTATGAGTGATTATTCCAACAGTGATAAAGACACATTTTGGATAGTCTTTGTGTCTTTCCCTTTATGACTGGTACATCCCAAGTAGTTCTGATAATAAAGAAATGTTGGCCATTTTTTGTCATGTCATGGCTTCCAAGTGTTCATAAAATTTGGCATGAAAAAGTTTAACAAAACTGCCACAGGAAACCGAACTAATATCTTATTAATAAAATGAGCCTCAGACAAAAAGCAAGACTACAACATCACTGCTAACTCAACAAGTCATAATAGACTCACAGGTTTGTAAATCATTGGCTCATCTTGCCAATGAGGGGAAGCATAGTAAAAAAACTCAAAGGCTAAACACCAATTGAGAAAAACCTGCGCCTCTAACCTAACCGAAGGCAGAGCATAAATAAGTTTAAGTTTCCAGTGACAAAAAATATAAACTGGACGTAGTACTCAACACAAAAAAATAGAAAAAAGCTCTTCTTTTACTTAGCTCAAAAAGGCTGACTCAACATCTTCCTCTGGGATCCAAACGGTGCTCACACCATACTGTCCCACACTTGTAATTGTAATCCAACCTGGAGCAAAAGAGCAATTCACAATTTCCTTCTCTCAACAAGAGCCTTGTTTTGCTAAAGGTCCACTGCTTCAGGAGAAAAGGAAGTGTATACCATAGCACAAATACATCGTTGCTGCAAAGGAAGGTTTCTGATACTACAACCATGACTCAAGTGAACCTATGGGTTAAAACTGTTCTGTAGCCAATCAACAACGTCCAAACTAGTGCATATGTGTTACTCCAACAAAAATGGAATCAATTCATTCTCTCATTGCAATGAAGGGTAAACTCACTCAATAGCACCCTCTCAATAATAATTAAAAAAAGCTTGCCACTTGATGGTATTGTTTAACCCGTTGGGCTCCACAGACTGTAACTTGTATATCTAAAATTGTTCTCATTGTCTTAATTTATTTTTACAATCCCCCTCTCTTACCCAATATTAACTGTTCAATAACCATAAATTTTGAATCAGCAAACTTATGTCCCAAAGAAATACAATATTGGACCATAGGGGCTTCCAGTCTTTTATTATTAACAAGTGTGACAGAAATCTAGGTTAAATGGTTGCCCTAAAACTAGCCATATTGGCAGTGGAGGTAACATTTGGACATTAGAACTCTGAAAAAAATACAGTTAGGCGGTATAATAAATTTTAAATAAACTTGAAACTTAGGCATCGCTAGGCATCTATCTCCCAATTAAATTTTTTTCCAATTATGAGCTTATTAAACCTCATTATTAAAGCCTTTTTACTAATTTAGACATGTATTCCCCTTTAGTACATTTACACACATAAGTGCTGCTTTTCAGTGCCCTTATATGCATAGGGCAGATGTAGCTGTGGACATGAAGTTACAAAATTGCCTTCATAGCACAAAAATTCAGACTAATGGACTGATGATTAGAACTGTGGGTTCATCAAAGTGGTATCAGTGCTCCTATCTATGATAATCCATATGTCCAAAAAATGTAAATTTACTGAAAAGAGGGTGAGGAGATGGTTGATTGTGTGTGTGAATAAGCATAAAAGAGGCCTTTTTAGACACTGCACATAGGTACCCTGTACTACCTCCACCCACTCCAGCATTGTGGCTGGGTTATGCGATTAATAAATGTTGTAAATAAATAAATAATTATAATGGTTTATAAGTTATTACAAGCAACATAATAGAAACAGAGCCCATATGAGGGTTGTTGCTTACATTCTGGAAAGTAAGGATGAGCAATAAGAATCACCTCCACATTATATGAGTCCCCTCCAAGTTATCATATGAGAATAATTGTGATAGAAGAAGATAGAATACATCCTGATCATAAGAATAAAACATACAAACAAGTGTTTCTGAAGGCCTTAAGGGCCAGATTCCATAAATTGAACCTAAATATTTTGCAAGACATCCTGGATGGAACTTACACGTTTAGAACTAGACCTGTTTCGGAAGCATTTAAATGCCACAAAGGTGCCCTATCTAACCAGCTGACCACTGCATGCATCAAGGTAAGACACCCCCACACTCCCCCAGTATTCACTGATCCACTTCCACCACACAAAAATGAGAAAAAGGTACATAACTCTCTCTAAAACAGCAGCATCTGGTATGGGAAAGCCTAGTAAAACTGCACAAAGGTGTCTTAAGTAGCCTGGTGGATGGGCTGGTGAACCATAGAGAAGAGGACTAGGCCCATAAGCCACTCTAACCACTACATTTATGGTAGAACATGTGAGGCCCACCCAAACCCTACTATACTGCCATATGGATGCCCTTCCACATGTATGTTGTTAGTCAAGAAGTGTGATATTATATAAGAAATAATGAAGGAAATAATTAATTTAATGAAGGAGCTAATATAGTCGACAGACTAAAGTAAGGCCAGAGTTTGCATACACCATAAATCTGAGTAAATGTCAGGATAGGGGTGTAAGGCTCAATTATTCACTATCCTCTTAGCCCCAAATCTATATTTAAATTTTGAACACATTTGTTTTTATTTGGTTTTACACTCTATATGTGGTTTCTAACATATTTGTCATTATCATCCTTTGTTAATATAGTTCAGTTCTCACACAGACTACCATTTCATATATGAACAAAAGAAAATGTAGTGTACATGAAAATTTTACCATTCAAAATGGAGTCATTATGAATTCTAAAAATAAAAGAAAAATGCTTATTAGCATTTTGCAAGGAGACTGCTTTTAATCATTTTTCAGTCCTAAATGTTATAAACAAAGTAGTAGTCTACTTAGTGCACTAAAGATCTTTCAGTTTAAAAGCTTCTAGAAAAGCAATCCTATAAAGGAAGCATTTCACCAATCCATAATAAAACTGGAAATGAGACATTAACAAAGCTCAAAAACACAATCTATTCTTTCCATCAAACACCATACATGGCATTTTATTCTGGTAAAATCAATTGTGTTGACAAGGATACTGAAGAAGCCTACTGAATGAAAGTAATTCATAGACAAGAGAAAAGATGACTTGTGTCCTACCAAATATGAAATACGAACCAAGCATCTGCTCAATCAGGATAGCAACTGGTAGTCTATATAATTATCACAGACTATACTAGGCCACCATAGCTTTTTCTGTGAAAAGAAATATCAAAAACCTCTTTTTTCGAGCACTGTTGGTGTCAAGGTTAATGAACTAAAACTAGTTAAATAGATAATACCAAATTAATGACTTTTTTATGGCACTCTGTGTAGATTTTAACAGACAGGCTAATGTGAAATATAGTTAGTCCTAATTAAATTAGATGGCATCCGGTATCTACAATTAAGAACACAGGATTACAATGCCATTGAAAAAGGTAATTTTATCCATATTCAATTATATTGACTATACGTCATCTTTGAATGGTATATGCATTGAGGGTAATTCTATAACAGGACATCTAGGCTGAGGATATGCAGGAACCTATTTCAAACCTACCTTTCCTTACAGAATTCTAGCACAAGTAACAAAAATTTGCTTGCATTTGGCCTAATCACTTATAGCAGCCCTACAGCTAGTATATATAGCCATGCCTAGATTTTCACATAATGCATATTTGGGTACTATAATTTATATATGCATTTGTATACTCTGTTTAAGCTCTGCCTGTGCACATAACCACTGCAAAGTACTCACCATCAAAATTTAGCACATGCTTTTCCACTAGAAAATATTTTATGAGGCCACTTAAGCATGCAAATCACTAACATTCCCCATTTACATGTGACACTGTATCCTAAAGCTATGTAGCTCCTTATAGAAGTGGTTAGAGCTACAACCTCGGAACCCTGCGGGTTCAAACCACATGCTGCTCCCTGTGACCTTGGGCAAGTCACTTAATCCTCTACCGCCCCAGGTACATTATTAGATAGATTGTGAGCCCACTGGAACAGATAGGGGAGAATGCTTGAAGTACCTGTATGTAAACTGCGTTGAGCCTGGTTGTATAACTACAAAAAGGATGCTTCATAACCTCTAATTTCTTATTATGTCCTTCCCTCATTTATTGAATTACCTGTAAACCGTGTCGAGCCCTATCTTTATGGAGATGATGCGGTATACAAACTTGAGGTTTAGTTTAATTTAGTTTAGTATACAAGTCCCAATCACTTTTCTTTTCTTACACTCATTAAGGGGTATGTTATACATCTGAGTCCTTTCTTAAACTCTGAAATATGAAAGTCTATCCAAAAATGGGCATGGTTGCAAAAAAAAAAAAAAAAAAAAATCAGCATCATCAGTAGCCACGACTGCATTCTTTGTAAGAATTCAAGATGTAAAGATCACAAGATCTCTCATAAAGACTATCCTGGAACAGATGCTTTTTTTGTCTGTCTTAAAAAGCTTTGAATGAAAGACATTCCTGCATCTGCCAAAACACTTGTTAGGTGTCTTAACTATTTTTTCAGTTAGGAAAAATTACTGACTAAACTAACCCAATCTAACCTGTTGAAATTTAGTTATATTACTTTTTCTTGTGATAACAAGTAGAGATGTGCAAGAACTGATCACCATTCTCTTCATTGATCCTCTTTGAATGATGTTCTTGAATACCAATGTTGTCAATTCACTCCTTCAGTTTTTCCTAGGCTAAATAATACCAGTTCCATGAACTTCTCTTACAGACCATATTGCCTAGACAAGTCTGTTCTCAATTTTGCTATCATACTTTGAGCGGTTTCCAAAATCTTCATTCACTCTGAAAAGCTCTAGCCAAGAACGTCAAAAAATGCCTTATGACAACAGGTAGAGAGGATAAACAATTGCATTTGACTAACATATGCATTTATTGATCGACTTAACTAAATCCTTGAATGCCACAATGCAAACTACAAATCAATCAACGTGGTTCACAGATCTCTCCATCTTCACTCCACCATAGGGGCCAACATTTCAAAATGATTAAAGGAGCCAAACACAATACAAATGACCACTTCTCGGGCACAGTGAAAGAGCTTGCTCAACACTGGGAATGTTCAGCACTCTTAGACACATACAAAACTGGCTCCTATGCACTCCCTAAGAGGTTCTCTACAATTTCCCCCAATTGTAATTTGTGCAGGCCAAGATGCAACATGCAGAGGCAATGGGTCCTTCACTAAATATCTTAGAGATCCAGTGATAATGACACAAGTAGATGAAGCTAATCACCCATGCAGCAAGGGCAAATGATTTACTCTCTGAAATAGTTCAGGTAGGAGACAAGTTTTTCTAATGTATTTCCTACTTTTTTTTATTCCACTCTGTGTGTGCCAAAATGTGTGATACACCTATTAATACATCTCATTTGGGTGTAGTGTTTTTATATTTATGCTATAGTGCTGCCTTAAGTTCAAGTTGCAGTTTAACGTAGCAAGCAACTTGTGCATCCCATTGAACACCATGGGGCTCTTTTTCAAAAAAGAAATAACATCCAAAAAGAGGCCTAAAGACACAGATGTATTTTATAGATGGATTTCTATGGTGATTGTTTGTAATACAGTCTATCTAAATCTGAAGTGGGCATGTTGGAGACATGGTTTGGGCGGGACTAGGATGAGCTTATGATCTGGATGTTTTTCTGCAATAAATGTTTAATTTCTTTTTATCTATATTTATAAAACAAAATATTAGTCCTACTAATAATAGCAGGACCTTCAGAAATTAAATGAAACTCATTAATGTTCCTCTCCACGGAAATCTATAGTAAAAGGCGAAACATTTATTCGATTGAACATTTTAGAAAACATCCAGGGCACAATTTGGTCATGTGAAGCTAGACCTGTTTTTACAACGAATAAGTGCCAAAAAAGGTACCCATACTTACCAGATGACCACTGGAAGGATGGAGGCAGAAACACCCAACACTCCCCTAGTGGTCATTGATCCCCTTCTATCCCCAAAGATGTGAATGAAACAGTACATACTAGCCTGTGTGATAGCTTTGGATGTTATGGACAGACTTAGTAGAGCAGGAAGCAGGTTCTTGGAGTAGCCTAGTTAGCACCGTACTGAACTATATGGGGATTCAGGTCCAAATCCCACTCTAACTACTATACTTTTGGTGGAATATGTGAGCTTTTCAAAACCTAACCAAATCCCACTGTACCTACATGTTTGTAACATCTGCAAGCATAAAAATTATTGTGGTGTACAGTTGGATCCAGTGTTTTTATATTTATGCTATAGTGCTGCCTTAAGTTCAAGTTGGTAGGTTTTGGAGAGCTCACCATAAAGGGAAAGGGATTAGGACTTGTATACTGCCTATTTGTAGCTTTTTACAAGCACATTGAAAGCGGTTTACATACAGGTAACGTATTTGCCGGTGTATAAGACACACACCCTTTTTAAAAACATTTTATAAGAAAAAATACTTATGTGAGCAGCTTGACTAGTTCCGCAAATTCTTGCGAGAATTCACGGGAGCTAGGCAGGAAGCCTCTCAGCATCGAGCAGGAGTGCCAAAGCACACTCCTGCTCAATGCCACTCAGCAACTGATGAAACCCGATCTCACGGCAGCCACCGACCTACCTACCTACCAGCGGGGAAGGAGCACAGAAAGCTCACTCCTGCCCCCTGCACCTCTGGACCACCAGGGATTCCAGCGGCAGAGAAGGTAGGATGGACAGGGTGCAGAGCTCATAATTTAGACTATCGGCATATAAGACATATCCCTTATTTTAAGAGGAAAAAAAGTGTGTCCTATACGCTGGCAAATACGGTACTTCAAGCATTTTTCCCTATCTGTCCCAGTGGGCTCACAATCTATCTAAAATACCTGGGGCAGTGGAAGATTAAGTGGCTTGCCCAGGGTCACAAGGAACAGCACAGAGTTTGAACCCACAACCTCAAGGAGATGAGGCAGTAGCTCTAACCACTACCCCACACTCTGCTCCAATTTCTCTACATACATATATTATACATATACTATAAGAGGGTTGAGGTGAGATGTGTGCCTGGGACTTTTTATGTGAAGTTCACTGCAGTGCCCCCTAGAGTGCTCCACTGTTCTGCTGGAATGCCTATGTGGCCAGTCTACTAAAAACCTGGCCCCGCCTACATCCCAATGGCTTTTGTGTGGTTTTCTTTTGGATGTGGGTTTTTTTTTATATGGTTCAAAAAGACAGATGAATTGAAGGCAAGCACATCTGAGAAATGACCATTTCTAAAACAAAAAGATATACTTTTTTGTTTCAAAAATGGTCATGTTCACTACTGGATTTTTGTGCATGTTCCACAGACCATCCAACTTGGATTTGGACATATATAGAAAATGCCCCATGGTCATGTTCACTACTGGATTTTTGTGCATGTTCCACAGACCATCCAACTTGGATTTGGACATATATAGAAAATGCCCCTCCATGTATAATTTCTAATGATGGCCACCATTACCAATGCTGCCATCTGAAAGGCAAGCTCAGTTATAGCCAATTCCACTGAAATCAATAGAAACACAGCCTAAAGCTTATATACAGACAATATTTTGTTAAGGCAACTCACAATATTAGGATTCAACTGTGTGAAGAGACACATATAATTCTACTTAGAGGCGGTACAGAAAATATGCAGCATCTTGTCCAAAATTGATATATTTTCTATCAGTAAATATTAAGTAAATGAAAAGCTGAGATTAGAGGGGAGAAACACAGGGAAACTGAGGCATGAATACATTCTCAATCATATTTATTGGGTTATCTGCAACAAATTAATACCAATCAATAGGAAGAGCCAAACTGTGATTAAGGCTTTAGAATATAATCTGAGACTAATGACCTAGCATATTTTTATTTTAGTCATTGACATACCTAGCATATGTGACATCCAGGGCCCATAATTTTTTTACACCCTCCTCCTCTATATGGAAAGCATGATTTTTAATAATAATCCATACGTTGCACAAGAGTGTACCTAGGGAAAGGCAGCATCTTACATACTGCAGTGAGCAGTAGAACATCAATACATCCATTGTAAAACTATAAAAGCCAGACTAGTAAAGATCGATCCTGCACAGTCAATGTTAATAGAAAACCATGTCTTTCATATACACAGAACACAGAAACACCCTCAACCAGTATAGCATATGCAATCACAATCTAAAAATAGAAATATGTAGACAAAAGTTAAACTGAACAACCAAGAAGCCAGTCTCTGCATACAATGCAATACCATAGAAACAGAAAAAGTGATGCATGTCCCCTAATACTGTGCAAAATATAAAGATGGTAGATGTAAATTTGAAAAAACTGAGAAATAGCAATCATGACTTTACAAATTAACAAATAAAAATAAAACAAAAAATGGAAAATACCGTATTTTTCGCTCCATAAGACGCACCTCACCATAAGATGCATTCCAGATTTAGAGAAGGAAAACAAGAAAAAACCCTATTCTGAACCAAATTGTATACTAATATATACCTGACACCTTTAAATTCTGTCCCAGCCCCCCCCCCCAATCAATCAATCATCACTTTTACATACCCCGGTACCTTTAAATTCCGTCCCAGCCCCCTAGCACCTTTAAATTCCGTCCCAGCCCCCCAGCACCTTTAAATTCTGTCCCAGCCCCCCCCCATTCAATCATCATTTTTACATACCCCCAGCATCTTTAAATTTCGTCCCAGCCCCTCAGCACCTTTAAATTCTGACCCAGCCTCCCAATCAATCATTACTTTTACATTACCCCCAGCACCTTTAAATTCCATCCAAGCCCCCCAGCGGTACTTTTAAATTTTGGAGGTCAGTGTTCGCCATTCAGACGTGGCGCACACCCTTGCAGCAGCATGCTGTTGGCCCCGACGTGCTGGTAATCAATAGGCAGCCGTCCTGTGAAGCACCAGCAACTGGCCCAACTAGGGAAGTGTCACGGGCCCAGGCATTAGTACGCTTGTGTGCTGCGAGCCCCGACAAGCAGCAGACAGCCATCCACCGACCTCCAAAATTTAAAGGTACTGCCGGGAGGAGGGGGGGCTATATTCGCTTCATAAGACACACTCTTATTTCCACCCACTTTTTTGGGGGAAAAAAGTGTGTCTTATGGAGTGAAAAATATGGAAAGTTAATACCATTTTATTGGACTAATCAATTTTTCAATTAGCTTTCCAAAGTCAAAACCTCTTTCTTCAGGTCAGTAAAGTATACTTCTGTTATGGTATCCTGTCCTGACCTGAGGAAAGGGGGTTTGGTCTCTGAATTAGTCAAAAAAATATTAATATTAGTCCAATAAAAGGATCACTTCATTTCCATTTTCCACTTATAAACATTTATCAACACAGCTGCAATACTACTTTATCCTAAAGCAAAAAAATAAAATAAATATAAATTTTTTCTACCTATGTTGTCTCTGGTTTCTGCTTTCCTCATCTTCTCGTCAATCTCTTCCTTCCATATATCATCTTCTCTCCTATGCCTGTTCCATAAACCGTCTGCCTCCCTCTTCCATCTCTCTCTTCACCCCTATTGGTATGGCATCTATCTTTTTCCCTTCCCTCCAATCCCCCAAGGGTCTAGCATCTCTCTCCTCTCCTTCCCTCCCTCATGGTCTGGCATTTCACTCTCTCCTCTCCCTTCTCTTTCTTTTTCTTCCTTTGTCTTACTTCTCATATTATTTTCTGCATCTGTCTAGATTAAATTATTTTGTACTACCCAGTCCTCAATTTCCCTCTTTTCACTGTGTCTACCTATAGTTTGCCACCTTTTCCTCACCCCCTCCAATATTTCACTATCTTCTTCCCCCATCCAGCTTCAGCCCTTTTTTATTCATTCCTTCTACCATGTGTCCTCTTTATCTACTCCTTCCATTCAGCATCATCTCCTCTGTCCTCTCCACTTCCATCCAGCATCTGCCCTCCTCTCTACTTCCATTCAGTGTCTGCTCCCCTCTTCTTTCCTCCCCACTTCCATCCAGCATCTGTCCCCCCACTAACATTCAATGTCTGCCCCTTCTCTCTCCAACCACCCCACTTCCATCAGCATCTGTCCCCTTCTCTCCCTCCAACCCTCCATCCAGTATCCTTCCTCTTCTGTCTCTCTTTCCCTCTCCCTGCACACCAATTCCACCAGCATCTTCCCCCCTCTCCCTCCACCCCACTTCCCTCTCCCTCCACCACCCTTCCATCCTACTCCCTTCTCTTTCCCTCTACCCCAATGCCATCCAGTATCCTGCGCCTTTCACCTCCCCACTGCTGCTGTATGTTTTACGAACTAGTAGCAGTGGCTGTAAGCTTAAATGAAGCCATTGTGGGACCTCCCTGCACCTTTCCATGGCAGCCATTTCTGCTCCGAAAAAAGGAAGCAACATTGGAGGGGATGGACTTGCAGCAATGGGAAGGTACAGTTAGGTCCTGCAATGGCTGAATGTAAAGTTTACTACCACTGCTGATTCAGGAAAGCAGCAGCAGTAGAATGCTGAGAGGTCCCAGACCAGAAGTGCCGGCTTTACATCCCCCAGAGCATTCACCCAGGACGGACCCCTTCCACCCCGGGATGCCACTGATTTTACTGGAATCTGAGCGCATAAAAAAGGATGTTCTCTCTCAAGTCTTTTCTTTTGAGGTCAGGATGCCAGATTATTACATAAGTCACATTGTAATGAAATCTATGATTTATTGCTTCTAGCAGGGAAACCAGGATATTCCTAAAAAGATCAAAAGAAAAAAAAAAAAAAAAAGAAAACAAGCAAGAAAAAAATTGGATAAAATAAAGCAAAGGTTTCTAAATATATTAACAGTTGTCAAGGGCTAATGTGATTCAAAATGTTATAATGCCCTTGTATTGCTCTATGGCAGTGGTTCCCAACCCTGTCCTGGAGGAACACCAGGCCAGTCGGGTTTTTGGGATAGCCCTAATGAATATGCATGGTGCAGATTTGCATGCCTATCACCTCCATTATATGCAAATATCTCTTATGTATATTCATTAGGGCTATCCCGAAAACCCGAATGGCCTGGTGGTCCTCCAGGACAGGGTTGGGAACCACTGCTCTATGGTATGGTCGTACCCCAAATATTGTGTGATATTCTAGTCACCGTATCTCAAAACTTCATAGTGAAAATTATAAGATTTCAGGTTCATTTGCCTAAAATATTGGTTCAGTTGTTCTTCTCAGCGTAAGATGGGAGGGTATTAAGAAATATAGGCACTAATAATTAGGATTATATTATCCTGATTTTTTTTCTTTTTTGTTACCACTTTATTTTTATACTCTCCTTTCCTCTCATGGTGTGAACTTTTTCTTCATAAGAAGGTGTAATTATTTTGGGACGGATTCTGTAACCGGCGCCCCAATCACCAATCACCTGTCAATCATTCCAGGGTACCGGTTACAGAATCACACTAAGATAGGCGGCAGAAATGTAGGCCCGGAAAACCTAGCCACTTATCTTGGCAGCTAGACCACAGCATATCGGGAAATCCCTCCCCACCCCCACCAGCTGAGTGACAGGGACTCCCCAAAGGTGAAATTCTATAATCGGCGCTCAGAACTGGGTTCTGGTTACAGAATCGTGGCTTTGGGAAATCTCTGACATTCAGCTGATGGGGGAGTGGAGAATTTCTCTGCTGCGATTGGCTACTGCGGTGTAGTCCAAGATAGGTGGCTGAAATGTAGGCCAGGGTTTCCCACGCCTACATTTCAGCCGCCTATCTTGGCGTGATTCTGTAACCGGTGCCCTGGAATGATTGACAGGCAATCGGCGACCACTTTTAAGGCGGCCATTGACTTGGGCACCAGTTACAGAATCCGGCCCAATGGTGGTGGAGTACAGCTGGAGATTGAATGAGGATGTTAGAGCAAAGAACCTGGAAATGTAGGAGTCAAAGGGTTGTCAACATGAATGTTGAAGTCACCAAGGATGAGGGAAGGAGATGAGGATTTGAGAAAGAAGGAGAGCCAGGAGTCAAAATCCATGAGGAAGGAGAGGGATTTATCAGGGAGTTGGTAAATGACTGCTACTCTGAGAGGTAGAGGAGTGAATAGACAGATGGACTGGACTTCAAAGGAGGGAGATCAGTGAGGGGTTTATATCTACAAGATGGCAAGAGTAAAAGCCCAATACCACCCTCCATGACCAACTGGGCAAGTTGTATGAGAAAAGGTAGCCTCTATGACACAAGGCTACAACTGAAGCAGAGTCTTCAGGACTAAACTAAACTAAACTAAACCTTAAGTTTGTATACCGCATCATCTCCACAGAAGTGGAGCTCGACACGGTTTACAGGAATTAATATAGAAAGGAACTCCAATGGAAAGAAGAAGGGCTTAGTAAAAAAGAAAGAAAGAGGGGACTTAGTATAATGGAGAGGGAGGGAGTAGTTACATTTTAGAGAAAAGCCAAGTTTTCAAATGTTTTCGGAAGCGTTGGAGGGAGGTCGAACTCCAAAGAGGGGCAGTAAAGCTGTTCCACAGCTCGGTGATCCTGAAGAGGAGGGATGTCCCAAGTTTTCCTGTATGGGATATGCCTTTTAAAGAGGGGAAGGATAGTTTGAATTTTTGAGTGGATCTGGTGGAGTTAGGATTTGGGGAGAGCCAAGATAGTGGAAAAAGGGGAGGAAGGATGCTGTGTAGAGATTTGAAGGCTCCAGGTCTCAGTTAGTGCCAGCAGATGGAGAGTTCGAGAGATAAAGAGGTCCTGGATGAAGGTAAGCTTGTTGGAGACAGAGTGGGCAATCCATAAGGTGCATGAAAAAGGCAGAAAAAAAGACTGGTTACATTGCAAAGCGACCCGCTTGAGTATGACCTACATGAGTAGGGTGAGAATTGATTGAGAGGACTGGGATGAGGATTGATGCCCCCGGCAGAGAGCAAGAGAAGGAGTAACAGAATATGGATGAGTGTGGGAGAGGCATGGAGGGACCATGCTGTAGTTGACATGCAAACAGAAAGAGTGGGGATGGCTGAATGAGAGGGAGAAAGTGTTGAAATTTTAAGGCTGAAAAGAGGATAGAGGACAGAAAGGAGGGTGAGGTGGTGAATTCAAAAAGTGAGTGATGTGGTGGGGAGGTTTAGTGGTTTGAGATGAAGTAAGAGATTGGGAAAATCAGTATTAGAAGGATTTTATACTGTTGACAATCTAAAATAAAGTGACTTTTAAAAATATATTCTTGAAGTGTTGTAGAATCAAAATTATCATTACTTTTTAATGTCTAATACCCAGTCTGAATAATCAGGTCAAGGTGATTTACAAAATTAGTACTATATGTAAACTTGAAATCTTTTGGTGGCCCTCGGATTTTTTTCATATTCACAATGTGGCCCTTTACATGAAAAATGTTGGAGACCACTACTCTAGAGCATCCCTTCCTGGTTTGGACAGCACTATTGTGAGAGCTCCATTATGGAGCCTTCTATTCTGCCAGGGTATAAAAAAATATTGACAGAAGGAGAGAAGGAGAATTCTGACTGTAATTCCTTAAAGAATTTGGTTGTAAGATATGCCAGGTATTTTGTTTGCCTTAAAAGAGTCAACAGCCTGTATTATCTCTGAAGAAGGTACTGTAGAAGCAAATTTGTCTCTGTCAGAATGAGTAATATGTGTCCCTTGAATGAACTCTAGAAATATATATATATATATATATATATATATATATATATTCTGTACAGCTGAGTGTAGTAAGCATGGAATGTAGCATTTATGTCAGGTTGGTGAAAAAGAACAGCACTATTGTGATCTTTAATTAAAGAAATTTTACTTTTATGCTTCTTACCTTTTAGATAGGAAATGAGAACCTTTCCTGCTTTGTTACCAGCAAAACATAGGAATGCAGCTTGAAGAAAAGTTCTCCATGTGCTCTTCTACTGAGAATATCATTGTAACAAAATTTTAGTTGTACTAACTGCTAAGTATAGCATGATCTCACTAAGTCGGCTGACCGTTGATATTCAGCAGGGCATAGCTGATCACCACCAATATTCAGCGACTCACTAAGGCACACAGCCAGAAAAATCTGCCTAAAAACAGGTCTATCTTTGGTCATTAGGCTTTAACCAGCCAGCTGATGAATATTGGCTTGGCTGGCTAAGTCCATGGTGCCAGAACTTAACCTGGAAATTCAATGATGGTAGCCCAATATTGCTCCGGCATTGAATATCCAGAACCGTCATCAACTGTGGGAGGTAGTTGAGCTGTCTCCTGCAATCTCTGGTCCTATAATTTTACATTGCTTTAAATGCATCCCAATTTAAAGCCTGGAGAATCTGATCAGAGTTATTAAACTGGAAATATTCTCAGAAAGTGTTTTCTATCATAGGCTGAAAATCCAGCTCTTTCAATAAGGCATTGATTATTTACATTGATTATTTACATTGTCCAATTTGACACGGACTAGAGGACATGAAATGAAGCTAAGGGGGGACAGGTTCAGGACTAATGTCAGGAAGTTCTGCTTCACTCAGAGAGTGGTTGACACCTGGAATGCCCTCCCAGAGGAGATTATTGCGGAATCGACCGTCCTAGGCTTCAAGAGCAAACTAGATGCATATCTCCTTAAGAGAGGCATATAAAGATATGATGGACTATAAATTACGCCAGGGTACACCTGGCAGGGCCTCCGCGTGCGCGGATCGCCGGACTTGATGGACCAAAGGTCTGATCCGGAGATGGCAGTTCTTATGTTCTTATGTTCTTATTATTAAATCTCCAACGTGGTGGAGGTAGATTCAGTTGAAAATTCTTAAAGTATAGGACAATTCTAGGAAGGTCAGGTATCAGTATATGAATATATGCAGTCAGTGCCTATCCTTTCCATTAAAGATCTAGAAAGAAGGTAATAATCTATCCTGGAAAAGGAGAGGAAAGTGAAATCTTGTCCTGAAGGGTGTAAGATTTGTGATGGGTCCACAAAACCCATGGAGTCTTTAAGTAATATTGGATGTAGGTTGACACTTAAGGATGGGATTCAGAACCTGATTAAAATCCCCTATTACTACCATATCCTGTTGTGAAAATTCAACCATTTTATGTTGTTAGCTATTGAAAGAAGGATCTAGTCTTATGATTTGGGGCATATATGAGATCTGACAATTATGAACTCATCCTAGAAAAAGTGCTACATACCTCATTGCTGAATATCACTATGGTCACCTTAGAAGTACTCCTCTTGGGAAGTTATGCATTGATACCAGTGCCTAGTCCACAATTTTGGAGCTCTTTTTCTGGAATAGCCATTAGAGCTGTTGTTGTATTACCTTCAATGTCTTACTTTCAATATTCCCTTTGTCTTTGGGTAAAGAAAAAAGCCATTGGGTGCCAAATCAGGTGAGTAAGTAGGGTGCTCCAATATAGTTATTTGTTTACCGGCTAAAAACTCCCTCAAAGGCAGTGCCATGTCAGCTGGTGCATTGACGTGATGCAAGAGCTATAAGGGACCATTTTTGCACCCTCATACCAAGATTTTCAGGTAAGATTTTCTTGTTTCTCTTTCAATTTTTACTTGGTCTACTCAGCTTCTCACAGTCAGCCGACGATTCTGATGCACAATTTGACAAATTTTTGCAATGTTTTCATCAGTTCTGTGCGTTACTGGCTGCCCTGACCTCTCTTCATCAGTGGCACTTTCTCTCCCCTCAGAAAAATGTTTAATCCATTTGTACACTGCCGTTTTCTTTATGGGATTATCCCCATAAACTCTTGCCAAGTTTAACAAGAAATTTAATGTCTGTTCATTGCTCTAATTCAAGCTCCAACATTCTCGCGATGGCACACAAAAACATGCAACAATAATGAATGCCAATCAGCAAGACACCTCCACACATCGACATGAACATAGCTGTGAGACACTGATATACCAAGGTTATAAAACCTTACTGAGCTGTTTGTACAGTGCTGCCAACATAAGCCCACAGCGGAAGGTCATGAAAATTGTCAGACCTCATATGTGTCACAGTCTACGAAAAGGTACCAAGTCTTAGTTCACGCTTTCTTGAGAAACAAGGCAACAATGTCAGTTGGGGTCTATTTATCAGAGACAACAATTTGTTAATTGAAACGGTATATCTCTGACAAATGAAATGATAGAAAGCTGTGGTTTGTTGCATTTGAATCAGCATCTTCTTGATTACTTAGCCAGCTAAATAACTCAATTTTTAAGACTTGGTCCCTTTTCTTGGATTATGACACATACATTATGCAATATAAGTTCTCTAGAACTTGACTATTTTCACTAGGATCCATTGTCCTTCTGGATCAGCTCTATGATCTGGCATTTCTAGCCAAGCATGTTTACTGATGAGGGTGATGATACCACATTTCTTATGCACTACAGGGGAATAAACATAGTCTGATACCCAATCACCTTTAAGTTTATCTGATTCTTGGGCTGAGAAACGTGTCTTTTGTAAGAAACAGACAGATAACTCTACCTTACAAATTTCCAGGTATGCTAACATTATTTCTAGTAATACATATCATATGAGCATTCTAAACAAACAAACAAATAAAATATCTGATATCTATAAGCAGTTGATGTGCTCCAAAAAGCTAATAAAATCCACACATATTTTGCAAGTCAAGCACACAAGGACTAATATTAGCTGCATGCACTTTTCTTACCAGATGTGCCATTCATACTCAAGTTAGTCATCCTTATCATCAGTCTTGGTGTGTATGTATTGAGAGGCATAATCAAAACATTAAAACGTCCAAAAACCTGCCTAAGTTGGCATTTGGACATCCTAATAGCAGGGACGTCCTAGTGCCCATAATCAAAAGAAACTTCTGGATATTCAGCAGAACTTTTAAGCTGCTTTACGTCCAGAGCTCAAAGGGATGTATTGGGAGGTGTGTTATGGGTGGAAATTGGGTGTACTTTCATCTGGATGTCCTGAAACAATAATTAAAACATCCTAGGCGGAACTTATATGCCAGGACTTAGATCAAACTTAGAAGATGACCACTGGAGGGTTTAAGGCATGACTCCCCTTACTCTCTCATTGGTCATGAACCCTTTCCACCACCTAGAGATGGGGGTAAAACAGCACATTGAGGGCTTGCCACCAGCTAATCATAGCAGAGGAATCACTATCAGCCGAGCTGGTTTTGAGGATTCCTACTGGCTCAGCTGATGGGGATTCCCCTGCCAGGATCAGCTGAGCCACGGAGCCCTATACCCCTCCCCCTGACATCCCCAGACACCCCCCCCCCCCCGATATCCCAGGACTCTCCCCGACATCCCCCCTCACCCCGCATCCCCCAATATTTCTGGACCCTCCATACCTTCCAATCGACAGGAGGGAAGCCCACTCCCTCCTGCCTACAGGGCTGCGTGCTGAGAATGACAGGCCTTCCCCTCCCAATGCATTTTGGGAAGCAGTGGGAGGGACCTAAGGCCCTGATTAACTCAAAATGGCAATTTTTGGATGTCTTAGTGTTTTGAAAATGCCCCTAAAAAGCTGTTCCAAATAAATTCTTTTTGTAAGTCTGCATTGCTAGTCAGATCCCAAAGATTGTGTATGTGAGGCCAGGGTTACATTTATATGTTGCATTGCCTGTTGATATTTGCAAAAAATAAAACAACAAAAGACTTCATTCAGATTGTCAGAGACTGACAGTCCCTGACACAAACATTATACCAAAACATGGCTTGTTCCATGTCGTTCATTAAAGTTTTGATGCCAACCCATTCTTAGAGGCTCACTGGATTTTTTTGGTTATTTGGCTTCCTTTCCTATTTGCCCTAACTCTAGAGTCTGTTAGTGAATGGTAAAATGCTTCACTTCATTCATTCTGATTTCTAGACATCACAAGAATCCCTTGGCACTATTATAGCCTTGTTATGATTTATCTTCTATATTCCATCTAGTTAATTTTACATTACATTAAGAAATATTACCCACCAGCTTGTGATTTGTGTTTGTTACAGTTTAGCGATGCAATCACAGAGCTCAATGCATTGACCATAATTAAGGGATTTTCCAAATGAAGGCATAGTACCTCATAAACAGTACATTTTCAGGACTCATTTCAATTAATAATATGCAGGAAAGATTCAGAATACTAGTGTGCATGCTGGGAGGTTGTGGATATCAACCCGGGCTCCTATTAAGTCAGGTTATTTTAGCACAGGGTCCCATTTTATGATCCTGGAGCTTTGAGAGACTGCAGTAGTTTGAGCCCTATGGGCTTCCATAGCAGAGAGGTTTCTTTTCAGAAGCTTCCATTAAAATCATGTGAATTGCAAGCATAAGAATAACTATAATGGTGAAGCAGGGTGACATTAAATATCTTTAATTGCTGTGTGGGCAGGGAATACCACAAAGTTTCAACAATTCTCTCATTCTCTCTCGGAAATATCTATCTATCTATCTATCTATCTATCTATCTATCTATCTATATATAATATATATATATATATTTCCCCTATAGAGTAAAAAGCATTTGGGCAGTAAGTACCTTCTGATGAAGCAATTGTGAAACGGATGCTCCACTGAGTGCTGCTATCTATCTGAGTCACTGCTGATATTTAGATATGTTGAAACTGATTTTTGCTCTAATGGATTATGAAAGAAGATTATGAATATGAATATGAGTATGTATGCTCATGGACATTTTTAGAGAAGGTTTTTCTGATTAGTGAAGGGGTACTAAAATTCCCACGGAGAGTTACATAGATAATCCATATGGGTACCCACTGAAATCTTTTCCTCCTTGAATTTGAATTTTGGATTCTACTGTTGTGGGACTTTACATATTTGAATGCAGTATTTCTTTGAGTAAAGTCAGCCTGTAGGTACAATATATACAGTACTCCCATGAAATTCACGGGGGTTCCATTCCAGGAGCATCCGCAAATTTTGAAAACCGCAAATATTGGATGTGGTTTAGGAGCGGATTGGAGGCGGGAGAGGGCTGCAGGGGCGGCAGCAGGTGCCTATGTAAGTCATTCGCGGTATTTTCTTACCACACGTTTGACTCCCCACACCTCTCCCCGCACGCTGCTCACAAGTAAACGACTCCCTGATTGGTTACTGTTTCTCCCAGGCTCTTATGTGGTAGATAGGGAAGCGCTGTTTTCCTTCCCGTCTAGTCAGCCACGGGCTCCGTGTCCCACATAGATTAGAAAAGAACCCGTATTAAGACTTTAATGGAAACAGAACTTAGGAGGGGCGTGATCCCATGCAAAGTCAGGTTTAATATTCTCTATGGAGCTTGCGAATTAGGGGTGGCGGCAGGTGCCTATGTAAGTCATTTGCGGTATTTTCTGACTGCCGGAAGAGGCGGTCAGAAAATACCACGAATGATTGAGTCTGCGAATCGCAGCCTGCGAATTCACGGGGGGTACTGCATAGTGATATTCTAAAATAACCCAACATGTGGCAAAATAACCCGACTTAACATTAGTCCACGTTGATATCCCCAGCCTCCAAGCAAGCACAGTAGCATTTTATGTAAGCACATCTTTCAGATGTAAATAAGCAATCTTGCTTATGTGATCTAGGCCTCATTTGTAATTTTAGGAAAATATAAATGTAATATAGTAACATACTATCATTCCCCTAAATGGCATTTTTTTCCAGGCTCTTTTGAACTTACACTTCTATTAGAACCCAGCATTTTTAGGGGCTAGAGTTTGTCAATCTTCAGATTTATCTGGGGGTTCCCAACACAGTTACCTGGGGTTTTCCATCACATTTTATTTTATTATCCTCCCATCTGTCTTGGTCACAGTAATGATAGTCATTGGTCAGTGAGTGGAGGGAGCTCGCTATGTAGCTCCCTGGGTCTGACCACAGTGGGCCATTGCTGGGCAATTAGTGGAAACTTCTTTCCTCCTACAATTGTGAAATAAATAAGTTTGTTTGTATTTGGGTTACCTGTATTCTTATATTTTGAATTTTATATTTTATTCTTCACTCTCAAAATTAGTCAGTTTTCTATCCTCTGTTTCCCACTGGCGTTTTCCTCATTTATTCTTCATTTTTTATTATTTTCTTTTATTGTCCCATTTCATTTATTTACCCTTCCTCTATGATTTCTTTAATGTTTCATTGTTTTCTCTTCTTATTGTTCTTTCTCTACCACAAACCCTTAAAGCTTCCTGCATTTTGCTGAGGTTTCAACATCCTCGACATTCCTTTTCCTTCTTCTCTTATCCTCTTTCCCTCTCTTTCCATCTACAAAAGAACATAATAATTGCCGCTGCTGGGTCAGACCAGTGGTCCATTGTGCCCAGCAGTCCGCTCTCGCGGCGGCTCCTAGGTTAAAGACCAGTGCCCCAACCGAGACCAGCCCTACCTGTGTACGCTCCAGTTCAGCAGGAACTCGTCTAACTTTGTCTTGAATCCCTGGAGGGTGTTTTCCCCTATGACAACCTCCGGAAGAGCGTTCCAGTTTTTTACCACTCTCTGGGTGAAGAAGAACTTACTTACGTTTGTATGGAATCTATCCTCTTTTAACTTTAGAGAGTGCCCTCTCGTTCTCCCTACCTTGGAGAGGGTGAACAACCTGTCTTTATCTAAGTCTATTCCCTTCATTATCTTGAACGTTTCAATCATGTCCCCTATCAGTCTCCTCTTTTCAAGGGAGAAGAGGCCCAGTTTCTCTAATCTCTCGCTGTATGACAACTCCTCCAGCCCCTTAACCATTTTAGTCACTCTTCTCTGGACCCTTTCGAGTAGTACTGTGTCTTTAACTCTTTCCTCGTGTATTTCTCTTCTCTTTGTATGCCCTTTTTCCTTTTTTTTTCAACTTGCTATTTTATGTTTATTCACTCTTGTCCCTTCCTTTCTCTTTCCCTCAGCACGTTTTTGGGCTCTAATGTTCTTGCCATATCCTCTATTCCTTCCATTTTCTCTATCCCTTCCCTGTATTCTCCTCATTCTCAAACCAAAAAGAACCAACAAGACCTGCAGTGAAGATACGGAACAAGAAACCAAAACAAAACTGCAGGAAAATGTACAGGGTACAGGAATTTATTAAAATTCAAAAAACCTAAAACATATACATAAGCAACATAAATTATATCCAAAGAGCTGGTCCTTATATTCATGTGGACCAGACCCAACATGGTCCATGTTTCGAAGATTTTATTTATTTCATCCAATCTGGTTTTCTGATATTCTGATATGGGTAGGTATATTCTCATACCCATATATGAGTTTTCTCCTCTTTCCTTTCCGGCCTTACAATTAGGTCACTACATTGTAACATGTCTCCTATCTTGGTTTCATTCATGAACGACTACTTCGTAAAACTGCAAGCCATGAAATTGAGGGTGAAATACTCACATGGATTAAAAACTGGATGGAGCATAGGAAACAGAGAATGGGGGTAAATGAACAATACTCGGACTGGAAGAGTGTCACCAGTGGGGTGCCGCAGGGCTAGGTGCTTGGACCTGTGCTCTTCAACATCTTTATAACGATCTGGACATTGGTACGACAAGTGAGGTGATTAAATTTGTGGACGATACGAAGTTATTCAGAGTAGTGAAGACACAGGGGGATTGCAAAGATCTACAAAGTGACATAATCAAGCTCGAAAAATGGGCATCCACATGGCAAATGAGGTTCAATGTGGATAAGTGCAAAGTGATGCATGTTGGTAACAAAAATCTTATGCACGAATACAGGATGTCCGGGGCAGTACTTGGAGAGACCTCCCAGGAAAGAGACTTGGGAGTTCTGATCGACAATGTGCTGCGGCGGCAAAAAGGGTGAAAAGAATGCTAGGAATGATAAAGAAGGGGATCACGAACAGATTGGAGAAGGTTATCATGCTGCTGTACCGGGCCTTGGTGCGCCCTCACCTGGAGTACTGCATCCAACATTGGTCGCCGTACATGAAGGAGGACACGGTACTACTCCAAAGGGTCCAGAGAAGAGCAACTAAAATGGTTAAGGGGCTGGAGGAGTTGCCGTACAGTGAAAGATTGGAGAAACTGGGCCTCTTCTCCTTGAAAAGAGGAGAATGAGAGGAGACATGATCGAAACATTCAAAATACTGAAGGGAATAGACTTAGTAGAAAAAGACAGACTGTTCACACTCTCCTAGGTAGGGAGAACGAGAGGGCACTCTCTAAAGTTGAAAGGGGATAGATTCCATACAAACGTAAGGAAGTTCTTCATCCAGGGAGTGGTGGAAAACTGGAACACTCTGCTGGAGGTTGTAATAGGATAAAACACCCTCCAGGGTTTCAAGACTAAGCTGGACAAGTTCTTGCTAAACTGGGACATATGCAGGTGAGGCTGGACTCATTTAGAGCCCTGGTCTTTGACCTGGGGGCCGCTGCGTGAGGGGCCGGGCAAGATGGAGCACTAGTCTGACCCAACAGCGGCAATTCTTATGTTCTCTTCTTTCACATCTGTGCATAATTCCTTCTTATCCCTTTATTATTTTCATTTATCTTATATTTTATATGAAAATACTTTTTATCAGATTTTCATTCACACCAGTTTTGCATCTCACACGTGGGCTTCATTTCTATCCTTCACCCACTATTGACAGCACATTTTCCTTTATCCATAGCATCATGTACATAATTTTGGTAATGTATGTCATTTGGACAGTGTAATTTATACTTGTTTACAAAACCATTCTCTGTAGGACCCCTGAGGAAGAAGTGTTTCTTCGAAACACAGACCGTGACGGGTCCGGTCCACAAGAATATTAGGACCAGATCTTTGGATATAATTTATGTTGCTTATGTATATGTTTTAAGGTTTTTGTTATTTTAATAAACTCCTGTATCCTGTACATTTTCTTGCAGTTTTGTTTTGGTTTCTCCTCATTCTCACCAACATTCCGCCGTGTACGAGTGACTTAGCACCACAAATTTATGAATGGCACATGAGAGTTTAGGATGTTAAGACCAATAAGGGGAGAATTCATCAGTGTGTGATAAAATAACAACCCATCTTAATAGTAGCACACATTGATGAATTCCCTCCCCCCCCCCCCTTGATCTCATTCTTTGGGATGGGCATCTCTGTGCTTGTTGAATGCACTGGGTGAAGTTTCAAGTTTATTTAAAATTTCTTATACCACCCAATCAGCCTTCTAAGCAGTGTACAATATCATAAAAAACATGTAATGATTAAGAAAACACATATTTAAGATGACAAAACATAATTAAAAACAATAATAATTATTGAAAATTATTAAAAATACTTAAAAAATACAAACAAGAACAAAAGGGAAAAAGGGCAAGAACTACAATAATCAAGTAAAGAAAAAGAACATTTAGGGAAGAAAACATTAGGAAGGGTAGGTAAAAAATGAAATAAAACTATGTAGCCCTGAAAAGGACATTTAGGTCTTGAATGCATAACATACAGGAAAAGAACATGCCTTCAGCTCTGGCCTGCATTTAGTCCAAACTACAACTCATTCTTCCGCACCCCTTCCACCTCTCAGCTTCTATTTTTCAAGGATTTTTTTTTATTTACAGTGACATGGAATTTTAAAATTCTATTTACTTATTAACGTCATCTTCTACAAAGCCATGCAGCAACTGCCCCAAAGCCCTTTAAATCTCTATGGGCTTCGGGGCTGTTGCCACTCGGCTTTGTAGAAGAGGGGGGTAAATTAATTTTCTTAAAATATATAAATTACTGTAAACTGTGCAATACATTATACTTTACTATTCCACAGCATTCATAGTTCAGCCACAAATCATTACCGTATTTTCACATAGATAACGCGCACCCGTGTAAAACGCGCACACGGGTATAGCGCGCAAAAAACACATATTTATGTACATAAATTTTTATATACCGCGCACACCCGTATACCGCGCATGCTGCCCGACTCTCCTTTCGCCCGCCCCGACTCTCCTCTGGAGACCCTGACTCTGTTTTCGCCCACCCCGACTCTCCTTTCCTCCTTGAAGTCCTGTCCCTACCCTGAAAGCCTGATGCCCCCCCGACATCCGATTCACCCCCCCACAGGACCGCTCGCACCCCCACCCCGAAGGACCGCTCGCACGCACCCGCACCCCCACCCTGAAGGACCGCTCGCACCCCCACCCGAAGAACTGCTCGCACCCCCACAGCCTCACCCCCCTCCCCCATGGAGAAGCTGTCTACCTTGTTTCCGGATGCCAGCGAGCCCAGCTGTTTCCTCTGCTGGCGGTCCCGCCCCTTCTCTGAGCCCTGCTGTGCTGCTTTTTCTTCCGGCGGTCCCGCCCTTTCTCTGACATCAGAGAAAGGGCGGGACCGCCTGAAGAGGAAGCAGCGCAGCACAGGGCTCTGAGAAGGGGCAGGACCGCCGGCAGAGGAAGCAGCTGGGCTGGCATCCGGAAACAAGGTAGACAGCTTCTCCATGGGGGAGGGGGGGAGGAGGCTGTGGGGGTGCGAGCGGTTCTTCGGGTGGGGGTGCGAGCGCTCCTTCCAGGTGATGAATCGGGCGTCGGGGGGGGGGGAAACTATGCAAAAAAATTTTTGTACAACGCGCTCACGCGTATAACGCGCAAGGGTATGCGCGGTTTGTAAAAACCACGTATAATGCGCGCGTTATATGCGAGAAAATACGGTAAATCAGTGGGCAGGTTTCTTAATAGATGGCAATTGGAAACAATTCTAATGCTTATCAGTCTTTACTCCCATCTGTGTCTGCCTCTGAGAAAAAGAAAGAAATCCAGTTTCTAACTTGCTTACAAAATAATCAACCACATCATCCTCAGTAGGAATCACTATATTTTATCATCTATATTAGGTTGTCGGTAATGATGGATGCTGATGCAGAACATTTATTATTAAAAACCATAAGCATTTAATTTGCATAGTATTTAGATCATCCTCTCCTCTTATGTTTAAAACGTGGCTGTCAAAGGAGGTGCTGATACACCAGTGGCACAAGCTAATTACAAACCTGTTGTGTTGCTTTGTGATGGTTTGGTTGTAGTAGAGTGACTGGACCCAGATAAAATTGATTATTTTAGCAATGTAACAGGAACACACACAAGTAAAACAATTTTGGTTTGTTTTCAGATTTTTTTTTCACTTTTCTGGCATTTTGCTGTTTTTTGTGATACTAACTTTAATTTTTTTTTTTTAAATTGTGTACTCAAACTTTTCCTTTATATTTTGTTAAATAACTCCTTAATAATACAAAGTTGTAACAAAATTTTATTTATTTATTTATTTTTGGTTCCTGGTAATGTGTTCTTTCTTAATGGCCTGTGCCACAAAATTATAGAAAATGGCTATCATTCCCTTCATACTTTGCTTTTGAGACCATGGCATTGATATTTTGAAAATCACCTTTTTGCAGAACATTCCACATTGATTCCATGCTGAATAAACTTAGGGGCCCCTGTACTAAGTTCAAAAACTCTGGAAGGTAAGACAATTTTGTTACTCACTAGAATGGCAGAATTTATTGCTATAAAATTTCTTAGAATATTTAATTAAAAAAAATATTTAACCCCCCTCTTTTTTTTTTTTTTTTAACTAAGCTGTGATAGAGATTTCTGCCATGGCCCAGATCACAAAAAGGTTCTAACACTCAGAATTCCTATGAGAAGTGGAGCATTTAGCGCCCTAGGCCAAGGTAGAAACCTCTAACATGGCTTAGTAAAAGAGGGCCTAAAATTTTAAAATGGCACTTGTGACTTGGATTGGCCTCTGTGAAGATGGGATACCATCAGAGGTCTAAATAAGGAGTCAGCAGCCTTCAAGGCATCTTCCCTAATCTTTCTGAGGCAAAGGTCAAAGCTGGTGTCATTATTGGACCACAGATAAAGAAGATCCTGGAGTACAAGCAATTTCCCAAGAAGCTAAATAGGAAGGAGAAAGCAAATGAGAGCAGCTTTGTCACAATGGTTTGGGGCTTCCTAGGCAATCACTAACAGGATACAGAAGATGATGAAGTGAGGTAAACTGGAAACATGCCCAATGACAAAACACCCCACTTCCGAGGGTCCAGTACAAGAAAGAAGACTTAAGGGTCTCCAAACCCACTTGATTAAACACTGGATAATGGGTAATGGTATAAAATAAGGGCCAAGGATTGATACCATAACCCCTCGAAAATGGGGTATTTTGTCATTGTGGATGCTTCCTAGGTAATCACAAGGTCAAAAACTACATGGAGTCTCTGGTGAAGACTCTGGTGAAGAATTACAATAATATGGGCTGTAGGATGTCTCTCAAAGTTCATACCTTTGAGTTACATATTGAGACATTCAAGGAGAACATGGGAGCATACTCAGGGGAGCAAGACAAGTGCTTCCACAAGGATATACTGTACTTTGAATGCTGCTACCAAGGCTGATTCGTGAAAGTGACTTAAAATATATTCACAAATCTCAATAGTTACTTCTAAATTTTCTGTGGTCATCTCTGTATAACTTCAATATAAATACATGTTAATTGTGATTCATTTTTATTACTTTATAAGAATGAAAAAATGAAAATGTGGTGTTTTCAGGTAAATTGCAAAATTTGACTATCCCGGTCGCAAAAGCAAAGTTTTATGGAAATTGCAGATATTTTCTATTCTTTTTAGGCTTGAGTAATTAGGAAATAACACTTACTGCCCAGGAACAAAACTCATGTTACATGTGTGTAGAGTATGTGGAATTTATGAAAGAAAAAAAATTAAATAAAAGCAATATAACAGAGCTGGCATACTTTTGAGTCTTGAAATGTGAGTTTACATACTCAAATATTTTAATGCATGTTAAATTGATTTTGGACAGGACGTTCTGGAAAATGTCAATCCACATGGTTGTCAGAAGTCAACTTTAACTTGACAGCAATTAATCAGTCACTTATCCCCAATATTTAAATTCCATTGATAGCACTGCTTTGACGTACTGACTGTGGCATTTAAATTTATACCTAGTATGAGGGAGTCTATAGAACGTTGTCAGGTGTCCTTAAGGATAATCCCTCACAGTTATAGAAATAATATGTAGTACTAGTAGTGGTAGTAGTTGAAGAGTGTCAGAATCACCTTAAAAACTCAGTCCCGCCCAAGAGGGAAGTGATACAGGAGGGCATGCTCCATAAAGTATATAAAAGCCTAGGGTACAGCTAGGTTAAGGAGGCCTGGGGGAAGTAGCAATACCCCATGGCATATATATCCACCATCTATGTATTAACTGCAATCATACAATCAGGTAGGCCAAATTCAGCTTGGAACCCTGCCAACTGATAATTTTGACCTAGCCAGTCCAACCATAAGTGATTGCTAGAGACTATATTGATAAATCTGGGGAACCATGCTAAAGACAAGTAAAGCATGCTGCTGCCTGGGACACAGTAAGGTATGCTGTGGCCCTGCAGGCGTAGGCCACCAAAGGACACTGCTATATTTACAGACTAGTTTTGTGTTCAACTTTTCCCCACTGTTAGTGAAACAGGACTCCCTACCTGACATATAATAAATATTGTTTTTCATTACCTGCACCTGATGTATAGCTCAGATTTGTCCTGGTTCTAGGTCCTCCCTCATTCACATTACCACACCTAGAACTTCAACACCAGCTGCATATTGATACTGATGCTGAATACCCAGATCGATAGTAAATAAAAAATCTACTTGGATTTCGCCCAGCCAACTAGATCCTCTTCTCTCTGGCCCCTGTGGCTTCCCTTGTTCTGATGCCTATAGATTTAAGTGTCGTTTATACAATCAGGCCCTTAGGCACTAACATTTACATGGTGTAAATGCTGGTGCCTAAATGCCAAATTGCGTTCTATTCTCTAACAGAATCTGGGCACCCAGATGCTTTTATAGAACAATATCTTAGCACACAGATTTTGGGCACCTAATTTTTAGCATCCTTTATAGAATTATTTATTAAAAGGATACACAAACTCTTGTTTGGAAACTAAACTGTTTTACTAATATTTTAATTCAAAGGCATTTTAAAAGCTGATTTTTTTAAAGTAGTATCTTTAAAAGATGAGGTTGATCATAATAAAGAGGAATCAGGTTTACAAAGTTCCTATTTTTAAATTTAAAACCATTGGCAAAAAAAAAAAGAAGAGAGGCATTTTGTAGATCAGTGGTATTCAACCCAGTCCTCAGGGACCACCTGGCCAGTCAGGTTTTCAGGATATCCACAATGAATATGGATGACAGAGACTTTGAAAACCCGACTGGCCAGGTGGTCCCCGAGGACTGGGTTGAATACCACTGCTGTAGATACAGAGACAGACAGACAGAAATATAGACAGATGGATAAACATCCAAAACTGTGGTTAGAACCAGGTGAATATTAAACTAGCGAGTCCTCCTCACTTTTAACTATAAGTAAAACCCTGGTCTATCTTATGGGCACTTAAGTTTTAAGTTAAGCGCCATTAGGCATGTTCTGTAATGGATATCTAAATGTGATTGACCCACAATAGGCTCCTATAATATAGACACTTATCTTTTTTAGGTGTCATTTACAGAATTTCCCCCTTAGTCTCCTGCTTGGGTAAAAAGGCCATTATCACTACTATCACCTTTAAAAAGTTTATCATAGCTGTTTTGAACCCAAAGGGGAGAGCTATAAGCTGAAAGAGCCTTCCCAGAGCTACAGACTTGAGGTATCTTTGGAATGATCTAAATAAGAGAGGAGGACTCACTAGTTTAATATTTACCTGGTTCTAACCACAGTTTTGGATGTTTATCCATCTGTCTATATTTCTGTCTGTCTCCCATAACATTGAGAGAAACTAAGGGGTGTGGTCATCAACGTGAGCTACCATTAAAATGTTATTTTGCCATGAACTCATACTATTTTAGTAGTCCAGGGCTCATTTTGTGCAATGAGACCTACAGTACTTACTAATAACTGGGGTTAACAGTAACCTATCTAACCAGTAGCCCATAAAAAGGAAGAGAAATTGAGTTGTTGTTTTTTAGTCTTAAATGAAGAGAAGTAAACAAGCACAGTGAACGGTGCATTTCAAATTATTAACAGCTGTAACAATATACACTGTCCTAATCTTAATGGAATATGAGAACTATAAACTCCAGCCCAAAATCAGTCCTACTTCTTCAGTGATTCATTACATCAAAATCTTCACGGATAGCATTTTGAAGGAAGGCACTTGCTTTGGGTCTGAAATTACAGAGGACTGTAAGATTACCTTTTCATTAAATAGAGCAGTGGTACAAAAATAGTATTTCATTTGGAATTCACCTTCTGAAATATGTTGTTCATTGTAATTGTATGCAGTCTTTAATTAAAGTTTTCTCCCTGTGCGCAGTGAAAATCATAGATCCTATCACAGGCAGTGCAAGCCAAAAAAAAAAAAAAAAGTAAATTTATTAAAATTACCCTAATACAGAAAAATGCACTTTGGTTTCCACTGTAATACTTTTAAAGCAATACTAAAATATTTAGAATGGGTGTTTTCATTAGATGTTATTTTCCTGTTTATTTTAATCAGTCTCTTTGTTCCGTGCACACATTTCATGTCAATAAAATGAAAAATGATATAGATTTTGGAGGATAGTGGTCTCAGCGTACCATCTCTCATATTATTATTCCAGTATCATCTGTTACAAAGTAAGACCAATTCCCACATCTAATTACAAACAGGATTTCAGAGTCATTAAACAAAATACATTTCCATTAGTGCTGCTGTAAGAAGATAGGGAAAAAAATGAAGATCAGTTCATGCTGCACCTCTGTTTTTCCTGCTTTGAAGATTCAGACCTCTGCATAGACACACCATAAATTTGTGAAGGATCAGAAAGGTGACAGGCACGAGAAGGCTGTTCATTTGTCACACTTTAAACCATGGTATTTTGTATTTTGCCATTGCCCTGAAATCTACTTATTTTGTTTTATGTATTACGGAAGTGGGATTTTTTTTTTTCTTGTTTATTTATTTTTTAATTATTCTGTGACACTATTTTTTGCAGGGAAGGAGCTGCACAGGGGGAAGAGGAGGACAGAAATTGTTTGAACTTTTGCAAGATGGTTCCTGGTGTTAGCCTAATGAAATGCCATCTCACATTCAGGCTTTTTATTGCACTGCTGTGCACCAGAAATGTTTCATGTTATCATTCAAACCTCAGATATGGTGAACAGTGGTGAATATAGTTAGGTGCCATCGACTCGTACTTGATGAATTACAGATCTAAAAAGAAATTGAGTTTGTGCTAGTCTGGCAAGGTCCTTCAGCATCATCCTTATGGTTGTTTTCAACGTGTCCAACCGTCTGGTTGCAGGCCACCCTCTTCGCCTGGTTCCTTCAATCTTCCCAAACATGATGACCAAAATAAGACAATTGTAACTTCATCATTTGGACTTTGAGTGACTTAGTCAATTTGATCTCTTCCAGAATTGATTTGTTAGTTCTTCTGGCAGTCCACAGCATGCATAGAATCCTTTTCCAACACCAAAGCTCAAATGAATCAATTTTCTTTCTGGCTTGTTTCCATAGTGTCTAGCTTTTGCATCCGTAATTGAATATAGCAAAGCGAGAAATACACGAAGACTTATAATTCCATATATTCATAATAAATGTTACATGAAGTATCCCCATGAGGAGGGCAATCTTAGAAGAAGTCAAGTAGGAAGGGCAAGTAAGCACCTATTTTGAGACTATTTCATAAAGACACCATAGGTGCTTATGGAGCTTAACTTTGAAGCATATAGATATCTTGAAATGCTCAAATGGACATCCATGTGTTTGAAACAACCAAATCCTGATTTTGATAAAGTAGGAAAGGGATGTCTAACACTACATTACATCCAAATAGCAAGGGGGCATGTTCTGGGTGTGTTTTGGGTGGGATTAGGGAGGGCCCAAAAATCAAGATATCCAAAAGTGAAGAAACATCCAAGCCTAAAAAGAAGGATGTCTTAATTTATACCTGTTTTCAATCATGTCCAGGATACAAAAGGTGCTCTGATTGAGCAGCTGACAACTGGATGGATTAAGGCATGACATCTTTTAAATCCTCCAGTGGGTGCTGCCCCCTCCCTATATTCTGAAAGTGAAATTGAAAAGGGATAAAGGTAGGGGGGGAGGTCTATGACAGCTTCAGGTATTATAAGCATTCTTAGCAAAGCAACAAGTAAGTTTGAGGAGTAGCCTAGGATTCAGGTTCAAATCCCACTTTAACTCTGTTTTCCATGAGAGCCACTATTCTCACATTGCCCCTCTCCTCAAGTCACTTCATTGGCTCCCCATCCATTTCTGAATACAGTTCAAACTCCTCTTACTGACTTACAAGTGCATTTACTCTGAAGCCTCCCAATATCTCTCTTCACTTATCTCCCCACTATGCTTCTCCCCATGAACTCCATTCATCAGGCAAGCCCCTCTTATCTGTACCCTTCTCCTCCACTGCCAACTCCAGACTTCATCCCATCTTTCTTGCCACACCGTATGCCTGGAACAGGCTATCTGAATCAATACGTCATGCTCCAACCCTAGCAGTATTCAAATCCAAGTTAAAAGCCACTTTTTTGAAACTGCTTTCAACTCTTAACTCCCACTCACTGCTGTCAGATATCTCCTATACCTACTGTATCATTTCCTCTACCATCATCTCCCCAACCCTGAGATGTCCTGTCTGTCTAATTAGAGTGTTAGCTCTTCTGAGCAGGGACTATTGTATATTAAATGTACAGCGCTGCATACGCCTTTCAGTGCTATAGAAATTATAAATAGTAGTATTAGTGGTAAAATAGGGTTTTTATCCATGGAACAAAGCTTTATAAAATTAAACCCCATAATGTGCTTGCTAACAACCCCTTTTTCCAAGAAGGAGAAATCAGACCGAACAAGGGCCTAGTTCACTTTGCTTTTTTTTTTTTTTTCTTTACTACACACAGGAGAAAAGCCTTAGTTCCAAATTTATGTCAAATATTTGTTTGTGCATTTTTCTAACAGAAGTAATCTAATATTGAAGGAGAGGAGCTTATGTATATAAATAAAGTGGAAGCTTACATACAATATATAAATAAAGAATATTGCTCCTGCGGGCCATCAGTTGAGATACACTTTTACTTAGTGAAAAAACACATTGGTTTCCTCTCTGTTCAAGTGGAAAATTATACAAAGTGAACAAAAAATCTTTTTTGTATGCCCTAACTGTAGAATACGTCCATTCCAGGGGTGGTCTGATGGGGATTTAGGTCCTTGGGCAATAAAGCTCTTGGAGCCTCCCCGGGCAATAAGACTCCTGTGTCTCCCCCTTTGGAAATAAGGCTCTTAGGGCCCCCTCCTAATACCTGTTTCTATAGCAGAAGGCAGCAGCAGCAATTCCCTTCAGACGTCAGCTGTTTTGCTGCATTCCACCCTTGCCGAAGTAGAAAGTTATATTGGAAGGGGGCAGGATGAGTAGAGAGCAGGCTTTGAGCTCAGTGGCAGAGAGCTCGTGGGAAGAACCGCCCCCTCCCCCCCTCCAACTGCTCTGGGCCCTTAGGCACTGCCTGGCTGCACATATGATCAGTCTACCCCTGGATAATATACCCATGTAATACCAAAATCAATTGTTAATTCTTCATTAACAAATATTATTTGTCCAATATGGTGCTGTATCTATTTTCAATGTGGTGGTCAGTATTATATTAAACAATGGAGCTTGTGGACTACATTGAATTTCAAGTAATGCGAGCATATAGATATGTTTGGGGTTTTTTCCAATAAAGAGTTTGAAGGATTGTCCATTGAACCATGTCAAACTGTTGTGCGATGATGGATAACAGTGACCTTATGGCCCAGTAGGGTTATCAGTCCCAATTAAAATATCAATGCTATCTATAGACCTCCACATTAAAGCCATCCTAAAATCTTGCTGGCAGCTGTATTTAGAAAAGCCTGTCCACCAGCCTAGATGCAAACATTTGATCTATAACATCTGATCTATAACCATTACTCCATTATAGTACATGCCAAAACCCTCTTTTTCACAAATGCTTATATATCTACTCTTCTTATATACCGTATTTTCACGCATATAACACGCGCATTATACGTGGTTTTTACAAACCGCACATAACCTTGCGCGTTGTACAAATTTTTTTTTACATAGTTCCCCCCCCCGATGTCCGATTCACCCCCCCGCAGGACCGCTCACACCCCCACCCCGAAGGACCGCTCGCACGCACCCGCACCCCCACCCCGAAGGACCACTTGCACGCACTCCCACCCGCACCCTGAAGGACCGCTCGCACCCCCACAGCCTCCCGACCCCCCCCCCCCATCATGTAGAAGCTCCTACCGGTGTCCTGCTGCTTCCTCTTGGCAGTCCCGGCCCTTCTGTGAGCCCTGCGCCTGTGCTGCTTCTTCCGGCGGTCCCGCCCTTCCTCTGACGTCAAGCCCTCTTGCCCCGCCACTCCCCGACTCCCTGACACGATCGGGGCAAGAGGAAGCTCAAGCCCTCTTGCCCCAGCCAACCGCGGCACCCCCGACACGATCGGGGCAAGAGGGAGCTCAAGCCCTCTTGCTCCCCCGACTCCCCGACACGATCGGGGCAAAAGGGAGCCCAAGCCCTCTTGCCCAGCCGACTCCCCAACTCCCCGACAATATCGGACCAGGAGGGAGCCCAAGCCCTCCTGGCTCTGGCGACTCCCCCCCCCCCCCCCCCGCTAGCTGTTTGGGCCAGGAGGGAGCCCAAGTCCTCCTGTCCTCGACACAAACCCCCCTTCCCCCAATGACCGCCCCCCCCCAAGAACCTCCGACCGCCCCCCCAGCCGACCCGCGACCCCCCTGGCCAACCCCCCACCCCCCTTCCCCGTACCTTTGTGTAGTTGGCCGGACAGACGGGAGCCAAACCCGCCTGTCCGGCAGGCAGCCAACGACAGAATGAGGCCGGATTGGCCCATCCGTCCCAAAGCTCCGCCTACTGGTGGGGCCTAAGGCGCCTGGGCCAATCAGAATAGGCCCGGGAGCCTTAGGTCCCTCCTGGGGGTGGGGCCTTGGGCACATGGTCGTGGGGGTCGCGGGTCGGCTGGGGGGGCGGTCGGAGGTTCTTGGGGGAAGCAGTCATTGGGGGGAGGGGGGTTTGCGTCGAGGGCAGGAGGGCCTGGGATCCCTCCTGCCCGTGATGTAGTGCGGGGTGGGGGTAGGGGGTCGCCGTGGCCAGGAGGGTTTGGGCTCCCTCCCGGTCCGAACAACTAGCGGGGGGGGGGGTCGCCAGGGCCAGGAGGACTTGGGCTCCCTCCTGGCCCGAAAAACTAGTGGGGGGAGGGTCGCCAGAGCCTGGAGGGCTTGGGCTCCCTCCTGGCCCGATATTGTCGGGGAGTTGGGGAGTCGGCGGGGCAAGAGGGCTTGGGCTCCATTTTGCTCCGATCGTGTCGGGGAGTCGGGGGGGGGGGCAAGAGCGCTTGAGCTCACTCTTGCCCCGATCGTGTCGGGGAGTCGGCGGAGCAAGAGGGCTTGACGTCAGAGAAAGGGCGGGACCGCCAAGAGGAAGCAGCAGGACACCGGTAGGAGCTTCTACATGATGGGGGGGTCGGGAGGCTGTGGGGGTGCGAGCAGTCCTTCAGGGTGGGGGTGCGGGTGCGTGCGAGCGGTCTTTCGGGAAGGGGGTGCGAGCGGTCCTGCGGGGGGGGGGGTGAATCGGACATCGGGGGGGCATCAGGCTTTCAGGGTGGGGACAGGACTCCAAGGGGGAGAGGAGAGTCGGGGCGGACGAAAGAAGAGTCGGGCAGCATGCGTGGTATACGGGTGTGCGCGGTATATAAAAATTTCTGTACATAAATTTGTGTTTTCCGTGCGCTATACCCGTGTGCGCGTTTTACACGGGTGCGCGTTATCTACATGAAAATACAGTACATAAAAGGATAAGAGCACACTATCCTTATGAACTAAAGGATCCTGTTGGTATAGACACCTAGGATTACACATATATGGTACACACAGAAATTTAATTACCAATTTTTTCTATTTTTGTGTCTCATTATGGCCCTCTTTTTTACTAAGCTGTGGTAGAGGTTGATACCACAGCCCAGGGCACAAAATGCTCCGACGCTCAGAGAATGCCTATAAGCGTCGGAGCAGCATCAGAGCATTGAGCATTCCAGGCTGCGATAGAAACTTCTACCAAGACTTAGTAAAAGGGGGGGGGGGATGTCTTCAATGTTTATGCAAAGTATTTTTCTCTACGCACCTAATAGATGAAATATTTAAAAGATTCCTTTTGGTTGCCCTTCTTTGAATCTTTTGTAAATTTTCCTATATCTTTAAAAAAATCATCCCCTCATCCCCCCATTTTACAAAGATGCACTAGGCTTTTTTTATTGCTGGCTGCAGTGGTATTAGCTCCGATGTCAGAGCTAATACTGTCGCAGTCGACGATAAAAAAGCTTAATGCAGTTTTGTAAACAGGGGGAGAGGGGGAGGAGGGGATAATTTGGATGTTTTCAGCAGAAGGACTTTTTGCGACATCCATATGCTTCGAAAATAAGCACCCCACTCTAAATTTCTGTCTTGGATGGTGACTCTCAGAACCAATTTTTGTTTGGTTTATTCCCTCCCCCCCCCCCTATGCACACCCTTATTCAGTATTCTGGACCAAGAAGGAGTAAAATGCAAATATGATCTAGGTTTCTCTACATCTCTGGATAAGTGAACATGATGTCTACCTCTGCTTTAATAAAGTTAAATATTAATCCAGTCCTGCAAGAAAGTTTCTTAATTTAGAGAATTAATGCTCCAGGGTAAAGGGCAAAAAGATATTAGAGAGTAAGGGAAAGAACTGGTCCAGTCCTGTGATATTCCGAAGACAGTACTCTATCAGAAATGCTTGTTTCTAAAATAGAAAAAGATAGGTTAGACTTTCTTCTCTTTAAATACTTTGTCCCCCTTCCCTCCGCAGACTTCTTCGAGGAAGTAAACAGACGGATAGACAAGAGTGACCTGGTCAACATTGTATATCTGGATTTTCAGAAGGCTTTCGCAAGGTTCCCCATGAACGACTATTTTGAAAAACTGCAAGCCATAGAATCGAGGGTGAAATACTCACGTGGATTAAAAACTGGCTGGAGCATAGGAAACAGAGAGTGGGGGTAAATGGACAATACTAGGACTGGAAAAGCATCACCAATGGATTGCCGTAGGATTCGGTGCTTGGACCCGTGCTCTTCAACATATTTATAAACGATCTGGAAATTGGTATGACGAGTGAGGTGATTAAATTTGCGGATGATACAAAGTTATTCAGAGTAGTGAAGACACAGGAGGATTGCGAACATCTGTAACGTGACATAAACACGCTCGAGAAATGGGCCGCGACATGGCAGATGAGGTTCAACATGGATAAGAGTAGGATGATGCATGTCGGTAACAAAAATCTTATACACAAATACAGGATGTCCGGGGCGGTAATTGGAGAGACCTCCCAGGAAAGAAACTTGGGAGTACTGGTCCACAAGTCGATGAAACTATCCGTGCAATGTGCAGTAGCAGCGAAAAGGGCAAACAGAATGCTAGGAATGATTAAGAAGGGGATCACGAACAGATCCACTGTACCGGGCCATGGTATGCCCTCACCTGGAATACTGTGTCCAGCACTGGTCGCCGTACATGAAGGACACGGTACTACTCCAAAGGGTCCAGAGAAGAGCAACTAAAATGGTTATGGGGCTGGAGGAGTTGCCGAACAGCGAGAATTAGAGAAACTGGGCCTCTTCTCCCTTGAAAAGAGGAGACTGAGAGGGGACATGATAGAAACATTCAAGATACTTAGTAGATAAAGACAGGTTGTTCACTCTCTCCAAGGTAGGGAGAACGAGACGGCACTCTCTAAAGTTAAAAGGGGATAGATTCCGTACAAACGTAAGGAAGTTCTTCTTCACCCAGAGAGTGGTGGAAAACTGGAACGCTCTTTCGGAGGTTGTCATAGGGGAAAACACCCTCCAGGGATTCAAGACAAAGTTAGACGAGTTCCTGCTGAACTGGAGCGTACACAGGTAGGGCTGATCTCATTTGGGGCACTGGTCTTTGACCTAGGGGCCGCTACAGGAGTGGACTGCTGGGCACCATGGGTCACTGGTCTGACCCAGCAGTGGCAAATTCTTATGTTCTTATAAAATAGATATCTATTTTCAGCTGTTGTTCTGAATATCAATATTGATCTTGACTGGTCATGATAGAATATATAGTCCTGCAATTTTCTGTTAATATATGAATATTATCTGCTTTGAACTAAAAATACTTTGTGCACAAGTAAGAAAAAAATGCTTTAAAGTCAACCACGTTGGCTTCATAAAAACTGCATGGCAGCCAATAAAATGTGAAAAAATATTCCGTTCTTTAGACTTGTCATCTTTTCTCTTACAATAAAATAACAGCTTAGGCATCCAGGCTTACTAGAATAAAATACCTACCTTTTTCTGACATCTAAAGCACTCGAAAATTTAAAAGAGAAGAGCCCAAAAAAATGCTGACCGAGTAATAGCTGGGTATTCATAGTGGGTGTAGAACATGAAAGGTTACAATATGGATCTGTGCCTACGCGTTTCTTTTCTACTAGAACAGCAGTCTCTTGCTTCTGCTAACTCGGCAATCAAACAGCTGACAGATTTCTGGGTTTTCTAAATAATGCATGGGATTTTCTTTTAACATGTCAGTGCAAAAGTATCAATTCTGCCCCTATGTCGTTTGTGATGCTGATTTTCCTTGACAGCGTTCCATTAAACCAATGAGTTTTTTCCCTCCTGATGGCTCCTTAAATATTCCTCTGAGTGATGTATTTGTGGGCTTTTTAAACAGATTGTGAAGGATGTTTGCATTGACAAGTAAACTGCATGGCAGATACGACAAAGAAAAAGGAAGAAGAGGATAAAAAAATACTTTCTCTATAAATATTGCTGCCAGTGACTCAAATCACAAAAAGCAGTTTTTTTTGTTTGTTTGCTTTCTTTTTTCCCCCCTTAAAGTTATCTTCTCAACTAAAAATTAAAGAAGGGGGATTTTTAGTAAAGTCCATTAATCACTTAACCAGAAAAACTGCAAGTGGTAACTGTCTGTATGAGGGTAGGCTAATGGCTAATATGGTGGCTTGACACCCAGCATACATTAATGCCTATAGTGATGTCCAAATTCTGTAGATGCCTGTATGTGGGAGTGTGTGGTGCAGTGGTTAGAGCGACAAGCAAAAACCAAAAAAATGACCCCAAAATCTCCACAGAGAAGAAAATCCAGAAGAAACCAAAAGAAACTCTGTGGAATGACAATGTTCCTAAATGGACTTTATTTGAAAATGTCAAAGTTCCTAAGGTACACTAATATCATCCACATAGAATTAAATCATCCACATAAAAGTAAAATGATTCACATAAAATCCTTAAAGGACCTAGTCCACTAGGGATACAGGACCCAACATGGTCCGTGTTTCAACAAAAAGTCTTCTTCAGGGGTCCCTGAGGGTCCTATAATGATGAATACGTGCGAAAGCTAATATGTGGTAAACCGGAAGTGAGACACTGCTGCATCATTATAGGACGCTTGAGTACCTGAATAATTTGTAATTCACACAGAATTGTGGAATATAAATAAATGAGAGGTTCTGTATATATATATCAGTGCGTGCAGCCGATGTGTAAGCACAACTTAATTCATTAGTTGACTTAATCAGTGCTGATAATTGACAATTAACACCTGCTAATTGGCATCAATTAGAAGTTACACTCGTGACTTGGTAGGTGCATTGCACAAAGTGTAAAGCGCCATACCTAAAAAGGGACATAGCCACGGGCAGATCATGTGCGGCTTGCGGGCATTCCTGAAAGTTATGTGCTGACCGGCGCATAACTAAGGCACGAGCATGTAGGCCTGGTTTTAGCTGGCACTGGTGCCTAAGCATGATTCTATAAGGTGTATAGAACGTTTACAGAATTGCACTTAGTGCAACACTAGTTGGTGTTGATTTTTTAGGCACCAAATATATTGTAGAATCAGGTTCTGAGTGCTTTCATGATTGGGCAGGGGAATGGGTGTGGAATGCACCTTGCCGTTAACACATGGAAATTAACCACACATTACTTTTTACCACAGCAGATAATGCACATCACTTAACATTACTGTACCTTCATAGATGGAGCTAAGTGCATCCTCATTATCTATTATGTATGAGGGTTAAATGAAAAGTAATGCCTCCACCTCTGTAACTTTTGTTTCAATGAAGATATTGTAATTAATAAATAATGAAGATAATGCTTGAAACTTGCTCTTTTATTACATATACAGTATATACTTTTCTACCTAGTTGCCACCATTTACCACACATTTCTGCCTACGATAGACATGTTTTTAAAACCGGTGCAAAAGAACCGCTCATTATGTCTCTTCAACCAGTTGCCCCCTTCCCTCCCCTCCAGATGGAATTCCTTCAATTTTGGAAAAATATGGAAATCGCATAGCACTAAATCCAGGCTATATGACAGATGAGGTAAGTCTGCAAGACCCATTTTTACAATTGCTTTGAGTAAATCTCCAGTTGTCCTTTACAAGCTTGTCAACCTTTCTCATGCGAGACTTGTCCGTTACTGTCATGGGTCATCCACTTCATTTTTGATCATACAAATCATCCCTTCCTGGTCCACAATCTTTACATTCTGTGGCCCAGTGATGCATCAACATGGTCTTTGCCATAAATAACCTGCGTAAACTTGAGTAAATTTCAATTGGAAGGTCTCCTTCAATCCTAGCATATTGCTTAAATTTCACCAAGTGCTCACTGCATGCTTCTGTTCCACAAGCAATAGCAAAACAGCCTCCTCACATAGACACTTCCTTCACCAAAGTTGGCAAGAAGATTTTTTTTCAAAGAACAAGTGTGCACATATAGCGAACAGTACTGCCATCTGTTGATGAATTATGGAGATGAAGGCATTACTTTTCATTTAACCCTCATACTTGGGGGGGAGTAATTCTACAAAGAGGGTGCTAATAATTATGTGGCAATTACATGCATGAATGCTGAAATTCTACCTAATCATTATTTTGTAGACATGTGCATCTCTTCCAGATCATATCGTTTTTGTATGTAAGCATACACATGATCAGACTCAACTTTATAGAATACTGTAAGTTATATATGCATCTCCAACATTTAGGTGCAAGCACTTATTCCAATAGGCACATATTTTACCTATTACCCTAATATTCTTTAAAGAAAAGTAGGACCCTACTTTATTTTAAAGAATAAGTATCACATAGGTGTTCTCTTAGGTATCTAGGTATTGCTGCACATTTATAGAATCACCCACTCCCAAGTGCATGGCTAAATGTCTTTTCTTTCTGTAAAATGCATGGGCAGATGCTTGGCACACTCTCAACAATTAACATAGAGGCTTTGCAGTCACCATCAAGTAATTTGGGCAATTACCATGTGATAACTGCACAATTTTACCACACTTTATTATGAGGGCCCTTAAGTCTATATGCAACATAGCATTTGGACTTCGTAAAGAAATACTACCAAAACACTGCCTGGAGCAAGAAAATTCAGGCATCCAAACTCCAAAAGCCTACAAAATGAAAATGAATGCTTTAATTTTTATGTAGCATTTGAATGATTGGGTTGTGCATTACCTAGAATCCCTTTAATTGTGTCACTGTGGCAAACAGTGATGTAAGTAAAGGGGGGGAGGAGGGAGGCAGACCACTCCAAGCGTGTATTCATGGGGGGGGGGGTGCAGACGCTTCTCCTTCTTTCCACCCCCCAAAGCTACCTCTTTAAATGTTTGCTGGCGTGAACAGCACCAGCCTTGGCTCCAGCATATGCCTTAACTACAAGCACTAGACATTCTGCTTGGCTAAGGTAAGTCAACCTCTTATGCTAACTACATGCGAGCTCTGCTCTAAGCTGAGAAAGACTTTTTGCAGTCTGTGCTTGAGGCATGGCAGTACCATACCATGGCATGGCGTACACCTTTCAGCGCTATAGAAATAATAAGTGGTGGTAGTAGTAGTACCAACTCCAGACCTATCTCAGGACATTTGTTTGTTGAACCAAGAGACGGTTCCTTGTACGCCTGACCCTGTGAAGTAACAGGACTCAGGATTTTTTAGTTGATGAAGAGTTTCCTTTACCTTTGGTGCTGGTATCTGACCGTGCACAGCCTCAACTTCAAACCCCGTTTGCACTCTTACAGCTATTATTGAGATGGCTTGGGGAAATCTACTGCTTATTCCTAGGATAAGCAGCATAAAATCTATTTTACTACTTGGGATCTTGCAGGTTGGCCACTTTTGGAAACAGGATAGTGGGCTCGATGGACCTTCAGGCTATCCCAGTATGGCCATTCTTATGCTCTTATGACTATCCAGTCAATATTCAACCTGCAGCAGTTGGCATTCTATTAAACGCTGACCGCCAAAGGGAGAAGAAGCCCTAACTTCAAACTTACCGTCCTTCCTCCCCCCTCTTCCCACCACACAGAAACTACATAACCTACTCTTTACCCCTCTAGAAAGGACAAATGTTCTTCCATTGTAACCCAACGTTTTTCATCTCTTTTGTAATCCGCCTTGAACCGCAAGGTAATGGCAGAATAGAAATCTCTAATGTAATGTAATGTAATATATTCAATGCCAGTGTACTAACCGCCTGAGCTTAGGCAGACCCTGGTTGATATCAGCACAGCACTGTCACAACAGTCAAAAATTATTTGACCTCTGATACAAGTTCACAACTAATGTTTACTACAAAGGGAAGAAAGTTAACTATTATTATCCAGCATCATTCTACCTTTGGTTTCGTCAGCTCTAAAAATTCAGGGCCAGGTCACAAGGTTCCACCACAAGTGTAAGAGTCATCTGGGCAAATGACCAGTCCTGTTATTCTAGTGTTAGAAGGGTTAATTAGATCCCCTTAACTCCCTATTGATTCAGCTCTTCGCAGTTAAAATTCCTTCTTCCTTTTATCCAATAATGATGAACTGACAAGTTTTGAGCCACATGGAAAGTGGGGGGAGGGGGGCAGTGTTCTATTTCCCTATTACTTAATAGGCAGCTAATGAATTAGCCATGCCTTTTAAGCAGTTATTGCGTTAGGCATGTAACACCAGCAAGCAAAAGCAAGAGAGGAAAACAATCCGGCTCCTCCTCTGCTGGCCCCATTATTCTTTGTGAGGACTTGTAGATGTATTTTCTCACAATTAGACACACAAATCACTGATTTGGATATGGAGTCAATGGAGCCTGCAGTTTCTTCTGAGTAAACATGCCGTATTAAGTGGTAAAATCCCCACTGCTGTATAACTATATTTCTGGCTCTGACAGCTACAATTATAATCATTCAGGCTTCTATTTCCCACATACTCACCACAGCCATAACCTTTAGTGATGAATTATAAAGTTCCAAAAGCAATAGTACAAAGACTAATTTCCTAAAACAATAAAACATGGAGTTTCTCATTTGGAGCTAAATGAAACACGAATAGGTTGTTATTCATGCTGGAATCTAGATGCAGAGTCATGTTGCAGCCATTACAGACGCTATTAAACACAAACTCAAATCAAAGATACTGTAGATTTGCCTCAAGTTTTTTTTTTTTTATCTTCTTTCACAGGTTTTGTTTTCTTTGGTACAAATACAACTCTGTTCAAGCTTTGGAGTCCTCCCTCCCCCCTGCCCCAACATTCTTCTTTTGCTGTCCTTCTGTGTTGAATGTAATACTTCCAAAAGAAGCAGAGATTTTAAAATGTGCTTGCTGTTTATTATTCATAAGCAAATTAAGCTTATATAATAGCCTGAATGTACTGTAGGGATTGGTGTCACCAGCTGATCCTGTGAAAACTAGATCAGAAATTGGTTGACTGACAAGTGACAAAAGGGTTGTGGTAAATGGAATTTGCTAAGAAGAAAGAAATGTGAATAGTGGAGCACTTCAAGGATCCATCCTGGGGCTGATTTTATTCAATATCTGCGAGGGCAATATTGGTCAAGAGTTAGAAGGGGTACATGAGCATAAGAATAGCCAAACTGAGTCAGACCATCTAGTCCTGTATGCCATTTCCAACATGGCCAATCCAGATCACAAGTACCCGGCAGAATTCCAAAGAGTAGCATTGGATAAGTTGTGGCCTTCCCTGTGTCTACCTTAAAAGCATTTTATGGACTGTCCTCTAGGGGGAGAGTGTGGCGCTATGGTTAAAAAGCTACAGCCCCAGCACCCTGAGGTTGTGGGTTCAAACTTACACTGCTCCTTGTGACTCTGAGCAAGTCACTTAATCCCCCCCCCCCCCATTGCCCCAGGTACATTAGATAGATTGTGAGCCTACCAGGACAGACAGGGAAAATTGCTTGAGTACCTGGACAAATTCATGTACATCGTTCTGAGCTCCCCTGGGAAAACAGTATAGAAAAATGAATGAATGAAAGGAACTTATCCAAATATTTTTAAAACCCAGATACACTATATGCTGTTACTACATCCTCCAGCAATGAGTTCCAGACCTTAGCTATTTAACTGAAAAAATGTTTCATCCTATTTTTAAAAAGTATTACTATATAATTTCATCATCTCTGTGCTTTTTTGAAAGAGTAAACAATCAATTCACATTTTCCCATTCTACTCTACTCAGGATTTTGTAGACCTCTATCATATTCCTCCTCAACTATCTCTTCTCCAAGCTGAAGAGCCCGCACTTCTTAATCCTTTCCTTGTTTGAGAGGATATCCATCCCCTTAATCTTTTTGCTCGTCTTTTTTGAAACTTTTCTAATCCCGTTATATCTTTTTTGAATTACAGTAACCAGAATTGCATACAATGCTCAAGGTGAGGTTGTATCATGGAGCAATACAGAAGCATTATAATCTTATCTCTTATGGGTCAGATACAAAATTGCAGTGAAAAGGGTAGCTTTAGAAAATTACTAAAGACACAGCTTTAGATGCCTTTTTTAGGTACTCTTGACAAAGTTGATGAACTATCCATGATCTTTTGATCCACATTATGGTATCTCCTTGTGGATTGTTTTTATGTCTATTTTATTATATGTTTAACTATGCATTTGTTTTTATTATATGTTCATTTTAAATACTGTGCATGTAAATTTTGTAAACCGTTTAGTTTTAAATGGTATATAAATTTTTAAAATAAATAAATAATAAATATTTTCTGTTCCTTTCCTAACAATTCTTGTTTGCTTTTTTTTGTGGATAATATAAGGGCCAGATTCAGTAAACAGAACCCAAAATTAGGCACCAGAAAGATCCATGCTAAACTCATATCTCATATTGCCATACTATCGGCCTCTTTTACAAAGCCGTGCTAATGGCTGCCGCGCGGCAATAGCCCAGAAGCCCTTTAAATCTCTATGGGCTTCGGGGCCGTTAGTGAGGCTTTGTAAAAGAGGCCGTATGTCTCACCAGCTCAAAAACAGGATATCATGTTATATTTATATCCTGCCAAATTTGTTAACTAGGTTTTGCCATATTTTCAGAAACTGTTTACCATGCTATCTTTTACCATACTATGTCTGAGAATGTGACACAGTGGTTAGAGCTGCAGCCTCGGCACACTGAGGTTGTGGGTTCAAACCTACGCTGCTCCTTGTGACCCTGGGCGGGTCGCTTGATCCCCCATTGTCTCAGGTACATTAGATAGATTGTGAGCCCCCTGGGACAGGCAGGGTAAAAATGCTTGAGTACCTGAATAAATTCATGTAAACTGTTCTGAGCTCTCCTAGGACAGGGGTAGGCAATTCCGGTCCTCGACAGCCAGAGCCAGGTCAGGTTTTCAGGATCTCCACCATGAATATGTATGAGATGGATTTGCATGCACTGCCTCCTTGAGATGTAAATCTATCTCATGCATATTTATTGTGGATATCCTGAAAACCTGACCTGGCTCCGGCTGTCGAGGACCGGAATTGCCTACCCCTGTCCTAGGAGAACAGTATAGAAAATTGAATAAATAAAGAGTTCTCTGCATCAAGTACCTGTTATATCAGTGTATCACAATCTGTGTGCTCCATGATGCTAGCGAGGAGGAGAGGCACTAATTGACTGCTTAGAGGACATGCCTTTCGCAGCGATAGGCACGTCCTGTAGTCAGTTTGCCTGCGCCTCTCCTTTTAACTGATGCCTCTGCTCCTTCTCATAGAAACATGATAGCGGATAAAGGCCAAATGGCCCATCTAGTTTGGAGATAGGATACAGACATTTAGGGAAGTAGTTATTAACATGGACTACCATTAAGAAATATATGTTATTTTACTACAGGTCCCATATAGCTACTAGTAAGCGGGGTGAACTATAAAATAACATGTCTTAAGACTAGCCTATGGTGATAACTTTCCCCTTAAAATATTTGAAAGCTATTAAAGAACAAACAAACCTTTTCCAAAAATGGGGAGGCTATAGGACTGGAGAATATGAAATGAAACTGCAACTTCGAGACATACTTTTTCAAGAAAAGGGTGAGGGGTACCTGGAGAGGGAAGGGTTCAAAAAAACATGACGAACTTAGTTAGCACCTACCAATTTGAGGTAGGCATCTACATTGAGGCACATACTAGCAAACAGGCATCGTTGGGGGCAGATTTGGTGCGGATTTGGGGTAGAGATTGGGTGTGGATTGTCTTAGGCACCGGTAGGCACCTACCTTAGGCCAAGAAAACCATGGCCTAAATAGTAGTAACACCTACCAGGGCCTCAAGGTGTGATTCTATAAATCCTAGTGGATGATTGACAACTGTGTCAAACGGCGCCTAGGAGTTAAGAGACCATTTAAAGAATCAGGACCTATATGCTCACTCTCTGCCACAGACACACCCCATGTGCCAAAAAACTCTATCTTTGTTTTATGCATGCACATGGCAAAATTACTGTGGAAATCCTCAGCGTGCCCCATGATACCCCATTTCTTGCTGCAGTAAGCAGTGGCGCAGTAAGGGTGAGCGGCGCCCAGGACAGTGGTGGCCCCCTCCCCCTACAGTGCACGTGCCCCCTTCCCTTTCCCTGTACCTTTTTAACTTCTCGGGCATAAGCAGCATGCCCACGTCGGCATCGGCTCACCCTTTGACATCACTTCCTAGGCATGGGTCCCGGAAGTGATGTCAGATAGAGCGCCAATGCTGACGTGGGCAGCAACCTCATGCCAGTGAAGTTAAAATGGTATGGGGGAAGGCAAAGACAGGGGCATGGGGGGCAGAGAGGAAGAGGGGTATCACATCCTTAGGAAGACCGTGCCCAGGACAGACTATCTCCCCCGCACCTACTTAGTACATATTAGTATTTGCCGCAGCTTTGTAAAAGCACTTTGAACTGAGGATGAGGCAGGCAATAAATACTTTAAATAAACAGAATTAACAAAATAAAATAGGATCTTTTAGTATGTACATTTTTACAGCTACCTTAGCATTTCAAAATGCATTATAATAGCCTAGATACGTTCAGGAAAGATTAATAGCTGGTCAGGATCGCTGGGAAACATAATTTGCATTTGCCACTCTGGTTTCCCCTTTTACAACTCTAAACCAGTGAAAGAGAATTCCTGATAGAACGTACAGTAGCATGAAATTTATGGAAATGTCTGTTCGAACTTTGAACATAAGGTCTGAAAGCTGCTGAATGAAATCAATATGCATCGACGGATTATGACTTTCGACATGTGAACAAGAAGTAAATGTTTTGACTCGATGCAAATGCTGGATATTTCTAAATACTGTCATTACAAGCGCCATCTTTCAAATTAATCAGGAGCTGCGACTCAAAAGGCACTACCCTCCTATGAAATCACTCCAGGGTATCATTCTGTTAAATGACTGCAAGGCTAGCCAGCTGGCATCTTACTTGGATACTAATGCAGTATACTAATAATAAAATTTGTATAACTAATAATAAAATGCGAGCACTAACTGTGCCCTAAGGTTACATATTCCGAATACTTCAGAAATCTATGGTTTGCACAACTGAATTCAGTGTATTCTGAAATGTATAAAGGTTTTAACAGTATATGCATTTTCTTGCCCTGTATCAGTAGCAAGGAATATTGCTACACCTTGGGTTTTGGGCCAGATACTAGTGTCCTACATTGGCCACCATGAGAACAGGCTACTAGGCTTGATGGACCATTGGTCTGACCCAGTAAGGCTATTCTTATGTTCTTTATTTGCACTTGCCAAGCATAGTACAGCAAAGCTTGAGGTAGCTGACATAATATATCAAAAAGCAACAATAACCATGAAAACATACATTTTACTAATAAAATGATTACCTACTTGGTCATAATATACAGTACTACCCCAAAATTCACGGGGGTTAGGTTCCTGGAGCACCTGCAAATTTTGAAAAACCACGAATATTGGAAGCGGTACAAAATAATGATAGCCCTTAAATATGGCCTTGCAGGGAGAGCTAGGGGCTGTCACTCTTCGCCTAGGCACACTGCAACAGCAGAAATCCCTCCCAAGCACGAGGAGAAGTCTCTCCTACAGCCTCAGAGCCAAAGGCAATTACCAGGGGCGAAAGAGAGAGGAAAGACCTCTAAATCACACTTACCAGGGCTCCGGTGCCATGGCACTTCCTGCTCTCGGCGCCCAGTCGTCTAACACTTCCTGATTCTGATCACGTGACTAAGGGAAGCCAAGAGGCTCAAACCTGATGCCACCGTGAAAAGAGGCGTGAGTGCAGTGGTGGAGATGAGCTGCTCCCTTCGGAAGGAAAAACCGCGAATGACTGAGTCCACGAATTTGGAACCGCAAATTCACGGGGCTATACTGTACACCTCTCCCGACCCTTTATAGAGCATCACTGCTTTGATATTCCTAGATGAGCTGTCAACGAAGAGACACCTTTCTTTCAGCGATTCCAATTGCCTGAAACACATAAGGCACATTGTGGCAGAAACACAGCCTCTTTTGATAGGTGAAGAAGGCGGAAAAAGCTTAGTGATGCTTCCTTTGATCTGCGATTTGCACACATTCATCCAGCAAGTTCAACTGCTTGAACTTACACATCAAAATCTAACATTGAGCTTGGTGAGACCAAGATTTCTGATCAAGACGTTTTTGGTTGGATAGTATGGGTTTCTATCATCAGCTGTACCACTGATATTGGAAACTGGATCTACAATCTCTCTCTCACTCGGTGCTGTCTCCTGAAGACAGCTGAGAGAGAGGATAGTGGGTGCTCAGGGCAATGGACGAAGGAATGTCCGGATATGTGACTGCAGATACACATTTGCCAGTTCAATATTTGGAAGGGTCCACCAGACAGAAGTACTAGTTGCTTGAATGGTCAGTGGGTATCTGCCAAATTTTGGGAAAGCAAACTTCATGGCCCTCTTTTCCCCTCTGTACCATCCTGTAGAACAAAATGAAATTGTGGTAATAAAAACAATACATTTATTTCACCTATGACTAATGTGTATGAGATTCTTGCAACATATTGAAAACACAATTGTTACAGCATTTTTGTGAAATGTTCAAGGGTTTCAGTGGCACAGTGGGTTATTTTAAGAGTAGTTGTTTTTAAGATTTTGCTTTGTGATGTTTATTCCTAAGTTTTAAGTTTGTACTCTGTAAACTGCCAAGCTGTAGATGGTATATAGATTTTTTAATTAAATAAAATGACACTGAAAATTTTAAAACTTAATTATTTAAAAAAATTAAACATTCCAATAAATGTTAAAGCAGAAAATTCTACCATCCTAGTGAGAAATAAAATTGTCTTACCTTCCAGAAAATTTTTTTTTTTTTCTATAACCCACTGAATGTCAGGGGGACCATGTTTTACTTCATTACTGAATTCTACTTGAAATATGTGTACACATTTACCCTCAGATGGGGCATACAACATTCAAAACTCAATTTCTACAAATAAATTCCTGGTTTATGTGTAGCCATGCCTCTGAAAACTGACCCCTTTATGGCAAAGCACTGAGACTTCTTTAGAAAAATAAAAACTTTATAGACATTGAATCAATCTGCTTTATGTTTTCCACTTAGCAGCATCAGGCCTAAAAAGCATGCAAGATCACGGCAGTTCCACAAACATTCTTTTGCTGCTGCAAACAAATAATGGCCACTCAGTGTGGCACAGTGAAATTCTAACACCACCCATGTTTTATTTCTAACATTAAAGACAGATGTGAAAATGTAAAAAATAAAAATACAATTAGAAGATTAATATATTTAAGATAACAAACACTAGTGATAGGAAAACAACCTTGCCTCTGCAATTTCCCATTTCTGCAAACATGAGTGTCCCTTTAACCCTTATGAGTATGACCGATTGGTCAGGTAATACTGTATTCTTTGGAATTTTGAAAGTGTATAGGTTACAGTTGTCTATATTCAAATATTCAATGATTCAGTTTGTAATTCATTCTCACAAAGTTGCTTTAAACTTTAACAGAAACATATTTTGTAGAACAGTGTTTTCCAGCCCTTTCCTGGAAGGACGCCCGACTTATCTTGTTTTTAGAATATCATATTAAACACATCGGAAATGAATTTGTATCCTCTGCCTCTGTGGTGTGTATATATATATATATATATATATATATATATATATATATATATATATATATACGCTGCTGTGCATGCTTACATTTGTTTGTACTGTACTGTCAATATCACCCACTGGATGCTTTGTTCTGTAGTTTGCTTTTGTTTATTGTTATGATGATTTATATTTTTTCTCAATAAACAGATTTGACTTAATATAAATATATATGGTATACACACACACACACACATATATATATATATATATATATATATATATATATATATATATATATATATACACACACACATATATACACACACACATATATATATATATATGTGTGTGTGTATACCATATATATTTATATTAAGTCAAATCTGTTTATTGAGAAAAAATATAAATAATCATAACAATAAACAAAAGCAAACTACAGAACAAAGCATCCAGTGGGTGATATTGAAAGTACAGTACAAACAAATGTAAGCATGCACAGCAGCGTACAAGAGATCAATGTGTAATAATACACAAATACGTAAATAGTGTTGCAGAAGAGACCATACAGAATAAAAAGACCCTTGGGAACCCCTACATTCTGCCAATCGTAATTCATATTTGTAGCACAGAAGTACCATATTCCACCATTGATCAATAGGTACTGGGGACTTGCTTTTCCAGTGGAGGAGCACAGTCTTTATGGCTAGCCCCAGGAGAATGTCATGAAGAATAGACTGTGGACGAGAGAGTGGAGGTTCCAATATAACAGAACGGAGTATTACCTGGCAATAAGATAAAGTCATTGGAGATGATAGGACCTGTCCTACTACATTTCCCACCTCAGACCAAAAGGCGGAAACAAGGGGACAGTCGAAAAGCATATGTTGGAAAGTTCCCAGGTGAGTCTCGCAACGCCAACAATTATTGGAAGATGTCGGGGAGACCCGTTGTTGTTTAATAGGAGTCCACAGCGATTTATGTAGAACAAAAAACAATGATTGTCTGAGAGATGCTGAGTGCAAGGGTTTGTTGCATTGGCCCCACACCTGAGACCATTGTTGCTCAGAAACAATGCAATGAAGATCTTGGACCCACTGCTTTTGAACAGGAAGAAGATCGTCCGGGTCAGCACCCTGTAGAACACCATAAATTCTAGACATCAGATGAGGTTTAGTACTCCATGATGTCAGCAAAGTAGACGTGAGAGAAGCTCCCCGCTTCAAACGCTCTAATGCAGGGCCATAAGCCGCTTTCAAACTATGACATAATTGATGATATCTATACAGCTGATGAGAAGGTAAGTTGTATTTTAATTGCAACTGATCAAAGGACAATAAGGTATGAACATTCAGAATATCCCTCACATACCACACACCGGCTTTTATCCAGGAAGGCCAATGCACCATACGGGAGCCTATAGTAATGTTAGGGTTACCCCAGATGGAGGAATGAATATTAGTAAAGATCGGATGTTGTAGGGTTCGACCCAACCCAAAGATTGCCTGTTGGGTAGCATGCAACACCACCCAATTGTTAAAACAGGGAACAGTTTTAGAGTAACAGGCATCAATTAAGGCATATGGCAGCACTAATGCTTGTTCCAGCAAGCCCCAATAAGGCAGAGTAATACAATTAGGAGGTAAAAACCACTTACTGGCTCCTCGCAACAGCGCTGCCCTAGCATATCTGTTATACTGAGGAAAGTTAACTCCACCCTGGGACCATGGTTTCCTAAGGGTAGATAACGCAATACGTGATGGCTTCCCTGACCATAAGAATTTTGTCATGATTTTGTCAATTTGTTTAAACAAGGTGGGAGGAAGAGGCAAGGGCAACATTTGGAGCACATAAAGAATTTGGGGACTCAACATCATTCGAATGGTCTCCAACCTGCCCCACCATGTTAAATATAGAGGGGACCACTGGTGACAAAGTGCCTGGAGTTTGGAAAGCAGAAGCTTAGCGTTATGGGTCACCGTGTCTTGCCAAGTGTTACAGAAATGTATTCCTAAGTATCTAATGGTCGTAGAACACCACGTAAGGCCATATGGTGCAATCATATCCTTTGTGCAAGAGACATTCAAAGGCAATACCTCAGTCTTATCCCAGTTAATGGTGTATCCAGAAAGTCGCCCAAATCTGGAAAGAAGACTGAGGATTGCCGGGAGGGAATCATCCGGGTTGGACACATATAGGAGCACGTCATCGGCAAAGGCCGATAAACGTACTTCAGTCGGACCCACCTGTATACCCGTTATATCGGGGTCAGAATCAAGTTTACGCAATAAAGGTTCCAGGGCTAGATTGAATAGGAGAGGAGACAGTGGACATCCCTGTCTAGTTCCCCTAAACAGGGAAAAATATGGAGACAAGTAACCTTCCACATTCAATCTGGCCCTGGGATTAGTATATAATATATGAACCATATCCGTGAAAACCTGTCCCAACTGGTACCACCCTAAAGTATAGAATAAATATTTCCACTCCACATAGTCAAACGCTTTTTCCGCGTCTAATGACATCACGCACGCCGGAGTGGAAATATTTCGGGCTGCCTGTAGGACATGACAGAAAACTCTAGAGTTATCCGCTGTCAGTCGGCCTTTCACAAAACCACATTGAGTAGGATGTATAAGTAAAGGTAAAACTTTAGCAAGTCTATCTGCAAGAAGTTTCGCATAAATTTTACAATCATAATTGAGTAATGAGATAGGTCTATAGTTTTTCGGAAGCATGGGGTCACGTCCAGGCTTGGGAAACACTACTATATCTGCTTCAACAAAAGTGCCTCCACCAGTAGCGTTATTCAAGAAGTCTGAGTATAATGTAAATAATTTGGGAAGAATAAGCTTCCGAAAAACTTTATAAAAGCCCAGGGATAATCCATCACCTCCCGGTGCCTTGCCAGATTTCAGACCATCCACAGCTTCACCTATTTCTAATTCAGAAATAGGTTGGTTTAGATTTTCCAACAGTTTGGATGGCAATTCAGGAGGGGTCATGCCCTTGAAGAAATCTTCAAAATCTAGTTCAGTAGGGTCAACTCCCGAGGTATATAGATGTTCATAGAAGGATATAAAGTGGTTAGTGATGGCTTTAGGATCCGTGATAAGAGATCCAGCCGTCTTGAGAACTTTAATGTGCCCAGCTCTCTTTTTATGTTTGAGGTAATTGGCTAGTATTGTCCCTGCTTTATTGCGATGCTCATAATAAAGAGCCCCTTCATGTAGTAGTGAAACCCCGGCTCGTTCAGAAAGAATGGAATTATACTGAAATTTAAGTTTACGAATCAAAGTCAATGTCGGGACAGATGGAGATATATGATAATTAGTCTCTAATGATTTAATTTGAGTGTCTAAATCAGTGAGTTCTTGCTTCCTTTGCTTATTTAAGTGAGCCGAATAAGCTATGATTCTACCTCGCAAGTAAGCTTTGTAGGCGTCCCAAATAATTTGAAATGTCAATTCCTGGGTATCATTATATGTAAAATATTCCGTAGTCCAAACTTCAACCTGACGGATAAATTCCTCATCCGCTAGTAAAGCAGCATTTAGACGCCAGGTAGGAGTAGGAGACGATGGAGCAGATAGAAAAAAAGAGATAGAAACAGCTGAATGATCAGAAAGAGGACAAGAAAGAATAGAAGTGGAGCGTACAGACGATAAAAGAGAGTGAGACAAGAGAAAGTAGTCCAACCTCATGGCAGAAGTATGAGGCGCAGACCAAAACGTGTACTCAAGTTCTGTCGGGTGGTAAAGACGCCAAGCATCCACAAGTCCATATGAATGAATAATGTGATACAGTATCGGAAGTGTTGGAGGAGAGCGGTAAGATGATTGAGATCTGCGGTCAAGATGGGCATCTAGGACTAAATTCCAATCACCTCCTATCACAAAGTAATCAGTAGATATAGAGGCCAGTTCTTTAGCTAATGTTCCAAAGAATTCAGTATTGGGGACATTCGGGCCATATACTGTAAAGAAGGTGTATCGGATATTATTAATTTCCAGTGTGACAGTAACCCACCGGCCCTCCGAGTCATGGGAAGAGTGCACAACGGAGTATTTAAGGTGTTTTGATAGTAATATAGCTACCCCTCCCTTAGAGGCCACTGCGGGAGAAAAGAAGCACTGAGAGACCCAGTCTCGTTTTAATTTTGCAGATTCAATCAAATTCAATTTAGTTTCTTGCAGAAAAACTACTTGAGCTGAATGATGTTTACAATACAGAAGTGTTTTTTTTCGTTTGATAGGATGATTTAACCCCCTAATATTCAAAGATAACACATTACAAAAAGCCATCAGGTAACTGGAAGGAAAATGCTGGCAGAAGAAGCAGAAAGCATCGCATACATGCATTACATCCTGCACTGTACAAAAAAAAAAGAAAACAAACATATCCCATACTCGCACACAAACATACCCCCCCACCCACCCAACAGTTAACTAAACTCCCCCCAACCCGCAAGACATAAGCCTTGCAATCAGCCCACCCAAAAGGCGCCCCGAGGGCCTGCGGAGGGGAGGAGACACCACAACATGGAGGCCTCAAGTCAGCTTCCTCCCCCACCAACCCCGCAAAAAGGCCTTGTTGAGAACACAGATATTATGTCGGAGAAAACATATCACTCAAAACTTATGCTATAGCTTATTAGTAGAATAAACCCCTATAGAGGAGTAAGCAGAGGTATATAGTCACGTTTCCATGGGGAGTAATGCTTCTTGTTCCTTAAGAAAATGCTCCACCTCATCTGGCTCGGTATAGGTCTTAGTTTTATTTTGAAAAGTGATCTTAAAGCGAGCCGGGGAGAGGAGACCAAAACGAGCTTCCAACGCCCGCAGACGAGGACGTAGAGCAAGAAATCTGCGCCGTTTGTCGGCTGTAGCTTTGGTGAAATCCGCTGAAATGTAAACAGTCTGACCTTGCCATTCGATCTTATGGAGCGTTTGCATCTTTTCCAGGATCGTCGCCACGTGTGGAAAACGAAGCAGCTTCAGCACGAACGGTCTCGATTTCTGAGAACCGTTGTGAGATTTCGTTGGTACCCTGTGGGCTCTCTCCACCTCCAAAGGCCTGGTAAACGTAAGGGATAGCACCTTGGGGAGCCAATCTTCGAAAAACTTACAGGCATCATTACCCTCAATTCCCTCATTCAGGCCGCTGATACGCAGATTCTGACGACGCCCACGATTGCACAGATCTTCAAGTTAGACTTCCAGGGCATGTATGGCTCTCCGATCCATTTTTTGGTTAGTAGCAACTTCATCTATGAGTAGAGTTTTTCGTTCGAGTGTTAACATTTTGGTGTCCATCGCTGATATTTTTTCGGTGAGATTCATGATTTCATATTTAATATCTTTTATGTCGTCTTTACTTTCCGACATCATATTTGAAATCTGCTGCAGTTGATCAGAGATGGTTTGCTCAGGATCAACACGTGGCCTGCCCGACTCACTCTTCGTGGGCGTCGGGGGATCCTGTTTCTGTCGTTTGGCACCCGAAGTGCCGGCAAAGGCAGCCTCGATCTTGCCCTGCTTAGAGAGAGGCATCGCTATCGCACAAAGAATCGGTATGTTTTGTAGATAAAATTAGTGATATGCCAGAAATAACGGAGTTGGTAGCGGGAGCTCGCGACTCAAGCCTCCTCTCTAGCGCCCCCCCCTTCCAAACCTTTCTTAAAACCAGCTACACTATTGTCTGAGTGAAAAAATATTTCCTCCTATTGGTTTTAAAAGTATTTCCCTGCAATTTCATCGAGTGTCCCCTAGTCTTTGTAATTTTTGACGGAGTGAAAAATCGATCCACTTGTACCCGGTCTACTCTACTCAGGATTTTGTAGACTTCAATCATATCTCCCCTCAGCCTTCTCTTTTCCAAGCTGAAGAGCCCTAACTTTTTTAGTCTTTCCTTATACGAGAGCAGTTCCATCCCCTTTATCATCTTGGTCGCTCTTCTTTGAACCTTTTCTAGTGCCACTATATCTTTCATGAGATAATAATATAGATGCCTATCACACTTAGGTGTCTATTATAAAATTAAGTGCCTGTAATGTAAGCCAGAGTTTTAAAGGCCTACATTATAGGTGCCTAAGTCTTTTAGAGAATTGTGCCTAGAGGCACCTAAGTCCTTCTCTGCCCCCCCAAACACGCCTACTTTGAAGTTAAAGCTCATAATCAAAGCCAATTTACTAACTAGGTCAACTAGTTATTTAGGCGCATAATTTTAGGTGCCTCTTATAGAGTTTCCTCCACAAAGTATCATAGGTTACTATGGTACTTTGTGTGTTTAAGTGCTTTGAAAATGAGCCTCCATATCAACCGCCACACTTTTAGCCATAGGTTTTTGTTCACATTTTCAAAAAAATCTATAGCAAATCCATGTTTATGTATTTGTTTAGTAATTTTGTTCTTTATAATAGTTTCTACCATTTTTGCCTGGAACTGATGTCAGCTCACTGGTCTGTAGAGTCTCAGATCGCCCCTGGAAGTCTCTTTAAAACTCTGTTTCAATGGGCAATCTCCAATCTGCAGGTGCGGCAGTTGATTTTAATGAAAAGTTACAGATTAATAAAGTAGAATTGCAATTTCATTTTTGAATTATTTCAGTACTCTATTCAAGGTGAAATGCTGACCTTTAGTTTGTAGATTCAGCCTATTTTGTCCTTCAGGTTTACCAAGATTTCTTCAGTTCCTCTAAATCAAGGGTGTCCAACCTTTTGGCTTCCCTGCGCCGCATTGGCTGAAAAAAATGTTTCTGGGGCCGCACAAACGCTGCAGCAAGACAGAGGAGGGAGTTGGCAAGATAGTAAACACCCAGGAACAGCAGAGGAAAACACTGCATCGCCCTCAACCGGGGTTGCACAAAATACTTCATGGGGCCGCAGGTTGGACACCTCTGCTCTAAATCATCACCTTTAAAGCAGGTAGCTCTCAAAAATCTTCTTCAGTAAAGACCAAAGCAGGGATTCATTTATAGGTCCTTTTACTAAGGTGCGCTAGTGAATCCTAGCGCACGCTAAAAATTAGCGTGTACTAAATGCTAACGCGTCCATTATATCCTATGGACGCATTGCCATGAATTAGCATTTAGTGCGCACTAAGATGCATTAGTGCGCCATAGTAAAAGGACCCCTTAGTCTCTTTGTTATGGCCTTAACCTTCGCCCCAAGCTTATTTTACTCTATATTGATCACAACTGCCTCACTCAGATTTCCCGCTTCTAATGTGCCTGACAAACTTAAGTTTTTCCCTCTACAGCAAGCTTCTTTTCATATGATCTAGTTGTTATTCCTATCAATGCTGCATATCTAACTTGCCAGTGATTTTATGATATTTCTCCTTTTTCTTCATTTGTATCCTTTTTCCATTCATTGACAAATATTTTATTGGCTGGAATAGCCCCTTTAATCTCACCTTTTAACCTTGCCATTAGTCACTTTCTTCCATCTTTTAAAATGTGGAACATATCTGGTCTAGGCTTCCAAGATGGCATTTTTTAAATATCCATGCCTGATCAAAATGCTTAGGAGTTTACATTCAGCACAGTTTTAACCAGGCAGGAAAGATCCTTGCCTAGTTAAACTGAGTCAGCAGCAAATAATCAGCGGTATATAACAGGAGAAGGCCACTGAATTATCTGCTCTGACCACTGCAACACTATCTGGTTATTGCCAGAATGGTAATGAACAGAGTGAGAGAAGGCTCAGTTGTTATCCAGGCAAAACAGATATTCAGTGCCAGTTCTCAGACAATTCATAAAGTACGATTCATAAAATGCTGCTGTAACTTTAATTAATTATCTGGATAGGGCATTGAGTATTGGCGGTACCCTCCTGGGCACTGCCAAAGGCCTGGATATTCAGTGACAGCACTTTGATTAGGCCTAGCACTGAATATCCAGGTCTGATTCTGCCTAAAATGGTCAACACTTTCAAAAATGCTGGGCCATGGGCTTAGGGGCTCACAGTCAGAGTCTTCAGAGGATTCAGTCAAGGCCCTGACCATGGGCTATAGGATCTCAGTCCTCCTAATTACCTCTTCAGAGTCCAGTGAATGTTGCTCCTGAAGGCTCTGACAGTGGGCTATGGGCTGTGGGCTCCCAGAACCTCCTCCTCACTTCTATGTTGTAAGACCAATGGGTTGTGCATCCTGCTAGTGTCATGCCATCAGGGATTCAATACAGACTATGAATCCCCAATGGTTGAAGGCAGGCCAATTTCAGGCCAACATACTGTAGTGTTCAGGCACCTCTTGCCGTCCTACATCACATGAATGCATAGTGCCCTCCAGGATTCAGTGCCTGGACTGAATTCCTTAAGGTGTGTTATTTTTGTTTTGTTTTAATTTGACTAGGATGGAAGAACCTCTAAGCCTGCCCAGCCAATCAAATTAAAAGAAGACAGCGCCACTGAATATCCCATCTGACTGCTGCAGTACTTTCTGGTCAGTGTTAGGGCAGTGCAGGGATGGAGTTGAGGTTCAGATGGAAGTTATGCAGGCAATGGCTATATTTATTGCTAATGCCCACATAGCCAACCAAGCATGTTGGACTACAAACAGCAGTCCTATGACCAATCATGTAGATATAGCACTGAATTTCAGTCATATCTGGATAGCTTTTGAGCTGGTGGTAGTGAGTGTTAAAGAAATACTGTCCATCGTCAGCTGTATATTGCTGCCATAATTTCTTAAATTTGTTTTAAATATTCTACCAACCAGTTTACTTTCATGGAGTGTTACCAAGTCCTGGATATAATCATTCTCTTATTACTTATTTCACACAACCCAAGATTTCATAAGCAACTACCATATCATCTTTCAGTTATCTTTTCTCCAGGTTTAAGAGCACTAACCTCTGTAACCTTAATTCATAGGGGAGCTTTTCTGTTGCCTTTCTCTGTACTTTTTCTAATTTTGCTATATCCTTTATAAGATGAGATGATCAGAACTGCAAATAATACTTAAGGTATGGTCAAAACCATGGATTTATTCAGGCCTTATGATATTCTCTGTTTAGTTCTCTATTCCTCCCTGAAAAATTCTTGCCATTCTGTTTGCTCTTTTGACTGTTGCTGCAGGCTGAATTGAGGATTTCAATGCATTGTCTTCAATGACAAGATCCTACAGCAGGTAAACTGATAGCTAGATGCCTGCAGCTCCTCAGGGTCTCTGGATATCCGGGACACTAAACAAAACCTTTCAAGTTTTAGACTCCTTTAAGCAGAATTTATGCCCAAGAACAGGAAAACAGCTCAGAAGCCCCAAAGGGAAAACAATACATACAGCAAACAAATCAAAATATAAAGAGCCAAGCCAGGCTTGATAGCTCCCAAAAATCCTCTCAGTTTTAAATTCAAGTCCCATTTTTTTATAGCCTCTTTCAGCCACTTCCTCTTCCTGGTTCATTCTTTATAGAGTACGTGTCCTCTCGGTGAGGAAGACTGATTCGATAAACCCTCTGAGCAAAAAGTGAGCCCTCTGGTTCTCAGCTGCAATGATTTCAAGGTTATAACCTTCAGTTAAGAATATACATTCCCTTGCAGTTCCTTTGATTCAATGGCAACTTCTAATATGGAACTCAACATTGTGTGCATTCAGTTAAGATTATTTTTTGCCATGTGTAACACTTTGGGCTTTTACTAAGCTGCGGTAGCGTTTTTAGTGCACGCTGCAGATTAGCGCCCGCTAACCTTTGCGCTACGCGGGGAAACTAACGCCAGCTCAAGGGAGGAGGTAGCGTCTAGCGCACACGCTAAAACCACTAGCGCAGCTTAGTTAAAGGAGCTCTTTGTACTTATCCACATTAAATTTCATCTGCAGTTGTCCAAGCTCTCAGTCTGACCCCAGTGCAGAACTCTGGGATTAACAATTAGGAAGACTGACCATTTCGTATTACTGTAATCTCTATTTTTTATCCTTTAAGCCAGGAGTCCCAAACCATGATAAATGGGGAGAAACCCCCCCCAAAAAAAATCCACAGCCTGTTTTGTTTTGTTTTACAATGCATGGTGGCACAAACTCAGAAAAGTTGATTGGGTTTATCAGGTTCTGCCATTAAAGATTAAGACCTTTGTGGCACTGTAAAGGTAGTAAGCAGCCACAACAGCAGTTATGATGGACCCCACCATTCTCAAAGCTTATGGAAGTACCACCAGAGCAGTTTCAGTGGCTGTGGCAAATCCAGAAGTGAGAAGCCAGTTCACAGTGCTGCTGAAGCCATGGGATGTGGTCGGGGAGAGCAGAAACAACAATAAGCTCATGGGAACATTTCCGCCAGCTCAAAGCACTGCTGGAGACGGCTGCTCATGTTTGAGAAGACACTGAGACCTATCAACTATCAGGCAGCCTAGGGAGGCAGCAGTACTGACAAACCCCTCCCTCCCCCCCCCCCCCCCACACACACATACACACTCTCCTGCCCAAGGAGATCCTGGGAAGCTGAGTAGACAAGGATGGACTAAGTTAAGAGAGAGAGAATGGGAAAGTGGTAGGAAAGGGAAAGAGTGAAGGTCACATGGAAGAGAGAGGAGAGAAGAAAGGAGGTAGAGAGAACAGGCAATGAGGCAAAATCTATAGAAGGCAGGGTTGAAGATGGGGATAAAGCAAGGAAGATCTAAAATATACATAGACTACAGCAGCATGAACACAGCAGCACAATATATAGCCAGATAAGTCAATTGGTTCTTTAATAACTGTTCAGTTAAGATTTTTCATTGCATCAAATCCGTTAAGAATAACACCTAAGAATAAAACCTAGAGGGGGTTTTTAGCCTGTGAAGTAACATCCCTATCTAGCACCGCCACAAGATTTGCTCTGGTGGCGTGTGGGGATCTGAGGCTTTTCCCCTCGTTTAAGAGGCAATCTATAAATAACAGGATTTTCTAAACTATTTTGTGAATAATGTGAATTGGAAGAGGAACTGATAAGTTTTCTCTTATATCACGACTCATACAGTCTAGTGAACGCACCAAAGACACATATACTGTACATATACATAATCTCTGGCCATTTATCTACCTACATGTTCCCCATCCTCCCGCTCTCCCAGGAAGCCAATGCTGAGGAAAGGAAAAGGCAGAGGGCAAGGCTACCAGAAGTGGGACGGGGTTGCCAACTTCTGAAAAATCTGCTGCATTCCATGGCCTCTGCTGTACTCTTCACTTCAAACCATTAAAAGGTCCTAAGATGTCCTCCACCACCAGTCAAACTATGAGGAGGACCCTCAAGTCCATGACTTCAAATGCCCTTCTCTTAAAAGGTTTGGGATTCCTGCTGTAATCTGTTACCAGTCAATGTCAAGGCAACACCTGCTGTCCTGTGGTTTTATAATTTCTTAAGAGGTTTCTCAAGAGACACTTTATACTACTTTCTGAAAATCTCGATGCAATATAATGACTGGCTTGCACTTAATGATATATTAATTTAAATCATTACAGGTATTTGGGGGGATGATATTCAAAACACGATATGCATTTATTGGCTAATGGTAAATGCATAATCTCATACGCAGATGCCGTTTTGCCCAATAGTGATTTTAGGAGCTTTTTTAAACCCAGACAAAGTGCCGCATTTTGAAAAGCCATCCGGGGAAATCGGGACGTCTGGTAACCCTCGGCCTTAATCTCTGAGAATGGGAAAACATCTTTTCTGACCAAGTCTCCTAGTTTATAAAGAAATAAAAACAGGTACCTGCATTTGAATTAAGTTCTTCATTTTCTGATTCTGTCCCATTTTGGCTCCCGCTTCCATGGAGGCTGTTCATTGCCATCAGTTTCATTTTCTGTAACTTCATTGCCTCAGCCATGGCAGCTGCTGTCAAACCTAGGAAATGAATGGGGGAAAAAAAATTAGGCATCAATTCTGTGATTTTGACATAGACACCCAGTAGTCCCTTGTTCAGTTTCTAGTTGGTATTTTACAAGAGTCCTTAAGCTGATTTCTTCCAAGATTTACACAGCAAGATCTCATTCCTTTAGGCTTTTGGTTAACCTCACCTCTGAGAACTTATTTCCAAACTATCCACAAGTTGAAAAAAAAAAAAAATCCCTCCCCCCCCCTTTTAAAAAACCACGGAAACGGTTTTTAGAACACAGACCAGGGTACTGAATGTTCTGCATTGCTCCTGATGCTCCTATGCGTGTTGGGAGCAGCGCAGAGCATTCAGCGGGCCGGCCTGCGCTAAAACCACTTCCGCGGTTTTGTAAAAAGAGGGGGGTTAGTGACGTCTGCAAAGGGATTTTTTTATCCTTAAACAAGCCTTGGTCATTGATTTATGAAAAAATTAGTCAGTTTTCAAATGCTGATATGTGAAATTCTTTGAAAGTTACATTTGACCTGTATCTTCAAATCACCATGACAGTCTACTTAACTAACGTAGACTTTTTTTTGATTTTAGATGAGTCCATTCAGTTGGTAACTCCCTCCTATCTGTGCCCTTCTCTACAACTGCCAACTCCAGACTCCGCCCCTTCTGCTTTGCTGGACCGTATGCTTGGAACGCTGCCCGAATCCCTACGGCGGGCTCCATCTCTGGCAGCGTTTAAGGCCCAGTTAAAAGCCCACCTCTTCGAGAGTGCTTTTGACTCCTAACTCCTCTCCCCTTGGGTTCTGCAGCCATAACCCTATATGTCAGGGGTAGGGAACTCCGGTCCTCGAGAACCGTATTCCAGTCGGGTTTTCAGGATTTCCCCAATGAATATGCATTGAAAGCAGTGCATGCAAATAGATCTCATGCATATTCATTGCGGAAATCCTGAAAACCCGACTGGAATACGGCTCTCGAGGACCGGAGTTCCCTACCCCTGCTATATGTCATGTCTGTCCAAGTTAGATTGTAAGCTCTTCCAAGCAGGGACTGTATAAATGGCAAAATATACAGCCATGTGTACGCCTTTCAGCGCTCTATAAGTGATAAGTAGTAGTAGCAGCATATTTAACTACCCTTCCCCCCCTTTTTTATGAAGCCACATTTGGCTTTTTTATCACTGGCAGCGATGGTATTAGATCCGATGCTCATAGGAGCTAATACTGCCTTGGCCGGTAATAAAAAAGCCTAATGTGGCTTCGTAAAAGGGGGGTGGGGTAAATGTAGAAAAAATAAATAGAGAGAGAGGAATCAAGGCATACATGATAAACAAACTATAAGTCATTGGAATGAACAATGTTGATAACATAATTGATAAACTGGCTATATCATTACAGAGTATTAGTCAGTCTATTACAACAGACTCCTGAAAACTCTAGAGTTCATATCATAATTCAAAATATCACAATACTATGAAAACAACTTGTGACTGCTGAAAACTGCCATTAGCGGGAAGCTCTAAAACGCAAGATCTATCTAGAAAAGTCAGTCTGTACATTTGATTATTGTATTCTCTTGTTCCCTAATTGTTTACAATGTCACCATCCCTACATATTAGTTTGAAAGCTTATCTGTCAAAACTGTGAACGAGTAAATTAACAAAAGGAGAGCTGTGAGTAATCAAACCTTGAGGTTTACAATTAATGAAATGGAATTGCAAGTAAGTACATAGCAATATGGGCCTATTTTCTGACAAAACACTCAATTAAATTAGCAGTCAACACATTGCAATTAATAATATTCCAAGGGAAAAAAAATGAAACAAAGCTTTGCCCAGTGACATTATTACAACAATCAGCTGCTGTGCATTAACTGGTCTGTTATTTGTATTCAAAAATCTCATAGTCCTGTTAAAGGGGGGGGGAAATGCAACATCTGGCTTGAAGAAATACTAATTTGGAAAACAATTTTTAAAGGGTCAGGCACTGTTTACAATGTAAAAAGCTGATTTACATGGACAAATAGACAAAGCCCCAAGTGAAAGCTACTCTAATTTTAACTGTGTTTCTCAGTACAATGAATTTTCCCACAGTACATACCTATATTTTATATATATAAATATTCAGACCACGGGAGGCAGGCCAGCTAACTCCTGCGGTTGGCATTGACTATGGATATTCAATGCCAAGCTATTTCTAGTGACCAGCACTGGACCAGCATTGAATATCTGGTTTATTTTTGGCCATTGTAAACTTAACCAGCTAAGGCAATATTCAGTGCTGGCTAGTTAAGTTTATAACCACCATCATTGGACTGCTATTTGTAGGGCCCAATTAGGCCGCTAAACTTGGTCTCTCAACACAGAAAATTGCAAGTTATTGTGCAATAAAGCCAGTAATCCTCTACCTGCTCACCACAAATATTCAGTGGAGATAACCAGTTATCTTGTGCTGAATATGTGGTTTTAGCTGGTTGACTGCCATTTATGGTTTAGCGCCATTTTGGGCTGGTTAAATAGCACTGCATATCAGCTGGACTGTCTATAAATTTCATGAGTCCCATCTAAGCTCTGCCCATGTTTACACACACACCTGTCAAATACATGATATGCAAGTTCTGTACATATTTGTCAAAGGGCACTTAGGTAAAATACAGGCATCAATTTCTCTTCCATTTACCAATAAAATCTCCCTTATTTCAGTATCTTCCCTCCATTTACCCATGACTGCCCCCCCTCCCCATGTCCCTAGTTCCCTTCTCAGGTATTATGTTCCCACTGTGTAGCATTTCCTCTATGTCTCCTCCTTCTTTCCAATGTTCAGCATCTTCCCTACATATCCCTATGTCCTCAGCACATGCAATATTTATCTTCTGTCCACCTCCTTAAACAATTTTCCCTCAGATCCAGCATTTGCCCTCCACATCTATACAATCCCTCACCACTTCTAGGGCTGCCACCAGTCATACACACACTTCTCAACTCAACAGATTCCGCCAGTAAAACAAGAAACAGTAAATGTGAGCCTTGGAGACTCTGGTGCATTTGTAATGCCTAATGAGTCCTGCCTTCTCTGATACAAACTTCTAAAGTATCCTTTGAAGAGCTGAGACCAGCAGAGTTTTTAAAATATTCAAGAGTCTCCAAGGCTCCATATTTCTCATTATGTTTATGTTTATTCCAATTTGATAAAGCACTTAGTTTATGTAGCTGATGCAGCTGCAGACTTGGGAAGATGAGGGGCTGGCTACAGCACAGGATCAGGGTCATAGATTGGAGAAGGCCATGGAGAAGAGAATGCCGCTAGCAGAGAAGAGAAGCGAGTCGGCTGCTACAGGGACTTGCAGGAGAAGAGGCACATTAATAGGGCTGTGATGGGGGAAATTGATATGGAGGGGCTTCAGGGGTACAGTGGCAAATTAATGTTTGGCCCCTTTAAAATGTGGCTCAGGAGCATCAGGCTGTAGGTTAATGTCCCAATGTTCCTAGGTAATATGAATAATGTTGCTTGCAAACTTAATGTAGCATTATTCATGTACCATGGAAGTCACTACTCTATGGTCTTGAGCCATCGCAGGTTAGGAGACTCTTACAGTGAATTAAGGTACAGTAAACAATCCATTTTATACCACACTTTACTATTCCCCTCAATTGTGTATATTAAGGAGCACAAAAGTCTAATGACGACCTAGTAGGAAAGATAATGCAATGCACTGGCCAAAATTCACTGTGAGATTGCACCAACTGCAACGTCAACAGGGAAAAAAATGGTATCTGCCGTTTCCTTGCATGGTGATATTTCACAGTACCTTTGCTATTCTTGTACATTTGGTATCATTAGGAGGGTACAAACATACCATGATGAATTAAGGAAAGGGAGATAGACTGCATTTCAGGATATTCTCTCTATGGCTTCCGAACTATCACATGGAAGTCATTTCTATATAACTATTTATAGGATGCTTCCATAAAACAGGATAAAGCATGTGCAATTTTGCCTATATGTTTTTAAAAGCTGCCTTCCTGCACAGGAGGTGAAAAGAGGCCCTTTTTGCTGATTAATCACGGCATAGCTTTGACTGGCCAAGAGAAAATTGCATTACAAATGAACAGTTACCTGTTATCAAATTACAAGGCATTTTCATCAAAGGGGGGAAAGAAGAAGGCAGCAGATTGACCAGTTAACATGTTTCCACTGACCTGAGGGGATTTTTTTTCCAGTTAACAGCCTCTGAAGAATGCTTCCTTTTGATTCTTGTCTGTGACACAAAAATGATTGTCCCATTTAACCGGTGTTCTATCACATATATCAGAGAATGCTATTTACTCACACACTGCTGGAACATTAAAACACAATAGCGCAATTGTCTCTGAAAGAAAATTTTAAAGATTGGCTTTTTTTTTTCAAAAATAGAGGGTTGAGATCAAAAGCTAACTTTAATAGATGTTTGACTAAGGTCATACTCCTAGGAAATGGAACACTGAAGATGAAAGAGAAGGAATAGATGTGGCTTTTGATCTCGGCCAAATCCATTTGGCATTGTTTAGTTTTTATATAATACTTCAGTTTTAGGTGATATCATGACTAGAATGAATTGCCTTTAGTAGATCTGTGATGCTATGATATGTATCAAAATTCACTGGGATGCTTTCATACTTTCTTAGCGTCAGTTTTCTGGTGACTTGCCTTTTACTATCAGCATTCACACTAGACTGAATCCATCTACAATTTATAACACGCTGGAAAAAGTAAAAGGAAATAAATCTTGAACTTGCTGATTAATCCCAGTTCTACTTGGGAAAAGTTAGATAGATAGAGTGTGGTGGGGAGTGTGTGGTGCAGTGGTTAGAGAGCTACAGCCCTGGCACTCTGGGGTTGTGGGTTCAAATCCCACACTGCTCCTTTTGACCCTGGACAAGTCATTTAATCCCCCAGCGCTCCTGGTACATTAGATAAGAGTGTGAGACCGCCAGGACAGAAAGGTAAAAATGCTTGAGTACCTGAATAATTTGTAACCTGCATAGAATTGTAGGATATGCGTAATATAAATAAATAAATAAAAAAATAGATTGATTGATATGATATTGCTTCTCATACAAATTGTATCTTATAGTGCTTCATAATCCCATAGTCAATAGAGGCAAGTATTTGGAACTAAATAAAGCAATTCTTGTGGTTTAGTATCCCTCTCTGTCTTCACTCCTTCTTTCAGCTCTGTGCTTCGTAGCCCAGCATTGTGTACTCTAGACCCATGGAAAGGACAGAAGGAGCAGAGGTTAAGGAGAGGAAGAGAGAGTGAAGTCAGGATGATAAAGTTAAGTGATGGGCTGAAATGTGTTCAGGCAGAGAAAGTGGTGCTGACACAGATCAAAACTACGTGTCCATAAGCTTCTCTGCATTACGGGAGAGCAATCAGCTAGCTATATGGAGGAAGTCATGCCTAGTGGCCAGTCAAAGAAATTCAACAGTTTCTCTCATGATTGTGGATAGATTATGTAGCTATGCTGATTCATGCAGTCCCCATACATTATTTTTTAAATTCATTTTCTGTCCCCGTGGTCCCCAAAGAGCTCAGAATGGGTTACAGGTTAAACATACATAATTTCAGTACAAGTTTATGATACATTTTTATCCTGACACATACTAGGGGGTCTAAAATTAATATACATAATATACAGTTTACTGGTTACAATTTGTCATTGTTATCCTTACAGTGCAAGGTTTTCAGTACAAGTTTTATCTTAATTTGACACACAGATAGTTTACAGGTTAGATTTCCCATAACTACAGTGCAAGATTTTGCAATACAAGTTTTCCTTACGTGACACATACTGGTTCTGGTAGCACTAGACATTTCTTTGTAGTCCATGTCGTGTAAGGATTTGAACGCTAGCATCAGGCCCTTGGCTATGGGCAGCCAATGAGCCGACGCTAGAGCCTGGGAGCCAGGGTCGCGGGCACTGAGGTTTTTTTAGACGTCTGGTCGCTGCGTTTTGAACATGCTGGAGACGTCGTACACTCTTCGTCGTGAGACCGTTGAATAGCGCACTGTCCGTGCAGGAGAGTAGCTGGGCAAAGTCAGATTCTGAAAAGTAGTTCCTTATGCCTCCTCAAAAGAAAAATTCAGAAACATATTTTAGCATGTGGTTTGCACACACATACTAGGATTTTACTGCAGGATGCCTCATTGTGTCCCAAGGTAAGCCCTTTTAAGTTGTGGTAAGTGTGTGCTAGTGCTTACTGTAGTTTCATAAAAGGACTCCCATGGTCCCTAACGAGCCAGACCTCTTTTTCAGGTATGAGATACAATAAAATTAGAAACGGAACAGCCTATTTTGTGAAAGTTGGGCCCATTGGCAGGCCACTGGAGATAGAATAAAGCATTTTGAAAACAAGATCATACATTATAAAGAAATTGCACTTGTAGTATTATTCATAAATACATTTTAATAAATAGCTTTCGTTATTTCAGGTCATTTGGCTCATGCCTAATCAAACCAAAATGAACCATCAGATGTTTTGCTGTCTATATCAGGCGCTTTTTTTTTTCCAGAAAGTAAATCATGTTATTTTCTCAGTAAATTGATTGATTGCTAGATTTAAATAAATATATCCAATCAACCTGAAATGTCATAGCATGGGATTATTATTTCCTAAAGCCTAATCAGATGAATGTGATTAGTCAATGTGAAAAAAAATACAGTGCTAGAAGAAAAACATCCCAAAAGGTTTACAAAGAGCTTGTTTGGGAAGCATGCTTGCATCTAAAGCCCATCAACTATGGATCTTATATATATATATATATATAGTTTATAAATTAGCTTTCAAATTAATAGTTAACATTCCAAATCCCCACCCCCAGCTTTCTACAGATGATGCTATAATTCCATCACTCCCTTTAATTTTTGTTGAGGGAATATGGTAGCGACTTATTTGTATTTTGCAAGAGGCGCATGTCTACCACTCCAATGGCCTTCATGCCTGCAGGCGTCACTTGTATGGCAGAACAGTGGGTTTTTGGTTGGTTTTGGTGGGCTCACACTTTCCACCAGAAGTGTACTAGTTAGGGTGGCATATGGGCCTGGGTCCCCTTCTCTACAGTCCACTGTGCTGTCCACCAGACTACTCCAGAGACCTGCTTGCAGCTCTGCTAGGACTGGCCATAGTATCTGCAGCTGTCAAATAGACAGATATATACTGTTTCATGAACATATTTGAGGATGGGAGGGGGTCAGTGACCAATAGGGGAGTGCAGGGGCCATATTTTCATTCCTCTAGTAGTCATCTGGTCAGTTTAGGTACCTTTTTGGACCTTGCTCATTTTATAAAAACCTTGTTCATTTTTTGGACCTTGTTCATTTTAAAAACAAGTCTAGCCCAAAACATCCAAATTGTACCCCAGATGTTTGGTAAAATGTTTACCACTATAAAACATACAAGTGCTAAACTCACCCTAATCCCACCCAAAACACACCTCTAACATGCGCTCTTAAGATTTAGATGTACTGGAGACAAAACAGCACAAAGAAACAGGAGATACCCAAAATAGGAAAGCAAAGACAACAGCGAAGGTGACCTTGGGTGCTCAGTTGCTTTATTATATATTGAGACTCGACACGATGATGTTTCGGCTGAAAGTGCCTGCTTCAGGAGTCTGAGTAATAGTTGAAAAGATATCGAGAAATATCTCAAGAATACAAAGCCTAAAGAAATTATCTGACATTATTTTCTATGCGACGAAGCGATGGATGCCTGGATGAAAATGAATCACATATTACTTTGAAAGTACTGTTTAATGGCTGATATGCTCAGCGCAAAACACAAGTAACTTGTAGCAATGTTTGTCAACTGTTGTTCTCACAAAAACCATTTCATTTTTGTGAGCTGTGACTGTTTCCTATCCCCACAACCCCCCCTAATCAAGGGAGGGTAGGCAGGACAGCTTTCTCCATAACCTACCACCGCCCTCACAACTCTAACCCCCAAAACACAAAATTTCCTTCCTGCCCAAACTCCAACACGTTCATTCCCATTATTCCCACCTTTTTTTATCCAATTCACTAATCCTCTCCTTCCCTTTCGCTCTCCACACCTAGGAACCAATCCCCTTCATCCTCCTCTCTCCCTGCTTCTTCTTTAACTCTTAAATAACCAAGTCTATCTCACTCCAACTACCTCTTCCCTTTTATCCCACTCTCACCCACCCCTATCTAGCCTTATTCCCCCCCCAATAGCTTAAAGAATGCTCAACCAATGTTATCAGCTCTCTGTCCAAAAGCAGAGGGCTTCCTAATTAATGTATGTGTTTTAGTAACAGTAAACTTTTCTGCAAAGTCCAGTTTCCACTGTAGCTTTTGCAAAAGTGGCATTAATGACCTGCTGTGATGCAAAATTATGCAAATCAGCTCATTAATCCATTAAAAGTGAAAATGTGAGCATATGGATTAAGCTTTACGAGCCCATTTTCATTGAAAAAATAAATTACAACTCAAGAGCTCCAAAGAAAAAGTGTGTCCTTTGTGTTGTGGTTCAAAATAATTAAGGATTCCACTACTCCAATCTGGAACCCTACTGATCCCCCCGCCCCCTCCCCCAAGAGCTCAGCATGTTCCTTCAACGCCAGCAAGAGAGTTGCTGTAAGTGTGGTGGGGGAGGGATAGGAAGAAAAAATGCTGCACTTGGGTTTAGAGGACAAGAGGAGGATTATAGGACATGGGGTGTTGGGGAGGAAGGGAGAGATACTGCAAAGGGGAAGATAGGGGTGAAAAGGGAAAATGTTACATATGGGGTAGAGGGGAGGGAGAAAGAATGCAAAGAGAAGGGCAAGGAAGGGAGAAATGTTGGGGAATAGGGGTGCATGATGAGAGAGGGATAAATGTTAAAAATTATAGTGGAAAGGAGGAAGGGAGAGATGTTTGACTCAAGGCACAAAAGAGAGGAGAGAGAGGTAGAGATGTTGGACATGGCAGAGAAAAGGAGAGAATGCTGCATGGGGAAAGGGAGAAGGGATATACTGGACCAAGGGAGAAAGGTTCAGAGAAGGAGGGAAAGAGAGAGAGAGAGAGAGAGAGATATGTTGGGAGTGTCTGAAAGGGAGGGAGAGATCCATAACAGGTGTTAACTTTTAATGTAATGATTCTAATGTGTCGGTTTTTGAAATTTACATGTTATCTTTATATTTTGCACAGTACAGAGTGATATCACTTCTTCTCTTTCTCTGGTGTTGCATTGTAGCTTTTTGGAAGGATTCAATTTAATATATATCTATATGTTTCTATTTTTAATTTGTGGTTATTCTATACTGTGTGAGTGTCTGTCTATGTTCTGTGCATATGAATTTGAGACATGGTTTTCTGTTAGCATTAATTGTGCAGGATGGATATGTACTAATCTGGCTTCTTTAGTTTTCCAATAGGTTTATTGATATTCTAGACCAGTGATCCATCGTGCCCAGCAGACCATTCCCGTGGTGGCCCTTAGGTCAAAGACTGGTGCCCTAACTGAAACTAGCCTTACCTGCATACATTCTGGTTCAGCAGGAACTTGTCTAACTTTGTCTTGAATCCCTGGAGGGTGTTTTCCCATATAACAGCCTCCGGAAGAGCATTCCAGATTTCTACCACTCTCTGGTTTTGTACGGAATCTATCCCCTTTTAACTTTAGAGAGTGCCCTCTCGTTCTCTCTACCTTGGAGAGGGTAAACAACCTGTCTTTATGTACTAAGTCTATTCTCTTCATTATCTTGAATGTTTCGATCATGTCCCCTCTCAGTCTCCTCTTTTCAAGGGAGAAGAGACCCAGTTTCTCTAATCTCTCACTGTACGGCAACTCCTGCAGCCCCTTAACCATTTTAGTCGCTCTTCTCTGGACCCTTTCGAGTAGTACTGTCCTTTTTCATGTACGACAACCAGCGCTGGACGCAGTATTCCAGGTAGGGGCTTACCATGGCCCTGTACAGCAGCATGACAACCTTCTCCAATCTGTTTGTGATCCCCTTATTAATCATTCTTAGCATTCTGTTTGACCTTTTTGCCGCCACCGCACATTGCGCGAATGGCTTCATTGACTTGTCTACCAGTACTCCCAAGTCTCTGTCCTGGGGGGGTCTCTCCAAGTACTCCACTAGACATCCTGTATTCGTGTATAAGATTTTTGTTATCGACATGCATCACCTTACACTTATCTATGTTAAACCTCATTTGCCATGTCGCAGCCCATTTCTCGAGCGTGTTTATATAACATTGCAGGTCTTCGCAATCCTGTGTCTTCACTACTCTGAATAACTATACTGTCTGCAAATTTAATCACCTCTCTCGTCGTACCAATTTACTGGTCATTTATAAATATGTTGAAGAGCATGGGCCCAAGCACCGAACCCTGTGGCACTCCACTCGTGATGCTTTTCCAGTCTGAGTATTGTCCATTTACCCCCACTAACATAGTAACATAGTAGATGACGGCAGATAAAGATCCGAATGGTCCATCCAGTCTGCCCAACCTGATTCAATTAAAAAAAATTTTTTTTTTTTCTTCTTCTAGCTATTTCTGGGCAAGAATCCAAAGCTTTACCCGGTACTATGCTTGGGTTCCACCTTCCGAAATCTCTGTTAAGACTTACTCCAGCCCATCTACACCCTCCCAGCCATTGAAGCCCTCCCCTGCCCATCCTCTACCAAACGGCCATACACAGACACAGACCGTGCAAGTCTGCCCAGTAACTGGCCTTAGTTCAATATTTAATATTATTTTCTGATTCTAAATCTTCTGTGTTCATCCCACGCTTCTTTGAACTCAGTCACAGTTTTACTCTCCACCACCTCTCTCGGGAGCGCATTCCAGGCATCCACTACCCTCTCCGTAAAGTAGAATTTCCTAACATTGCCCCTGAATCTACCACCCCTCAACCTCAAATTATGTCCTCTGGTTTTATCATTTTCCTTTCTCTGGAAAAGATTTTGTTCTACGTTAATACCCTTTAAGTATTTGAACGTCTGAATCATATCTCCCCTGTCTCTCCTTTCCTCTAGGGTATACATATTCAGGGCTTCCAGTCTCTCCTCATACGTCTTCTGGCGCAAGCCTCCTATCATTTTCGTCGCCCTCCTCTGGACCGCCTCAAGTCTTCTTACGTCTTTCGCCAGATACGGTCTCCAAAACTGAACACAATACTCCAAGTGGGGCCTCACCAATGACCTGTACAGGGGCATCAACACCTTCTTCCTTCTACTGACTACGCCTCTCTTTATACAGCCCAGAATCCTTCTGGCAGCAGCCACTGCCTTGTCACACTGTTTTTTCGCCTTTAGATCTTCGGACACTATCACCCCAAGGTCCCTCTCCCCGTCCGTGCATATCAGCTTCTCTCCTCCCAGCATATACGGTTCCTTCCTATTATTAATCCCCAAATGCATTACTCTGCATTTCTTTGCATTGAATTTTAGTTGCCAGGCATTAGACCATTCCTCTAACTTTTGCAGATCCTTTTTCATATTCTCCACTCCCTCTTTGGTGTCTACTCTGTTACAAATCTTGGTATCATCTGCAAAAAGGCACACTTTTCCTTCTAACCCTTCAGCAATGTCTCTTACATACATATTGAACAGGATTGGCCCCAGCACCGAACCCTGAGGGACTCCACTAGTCACCTTTCCTTCCTTCGAGCGACTTCCATTAACCACCACCCTCTGGCGTCTGTCCGACAGCCAGTTTCTGACCCAGTTCACCACTTTGGGTCCTAACTTCAGCCCTTCAAGTTTGTTCAACAGCCTCCTATGAGGAACTGTATCAAAGGCTTTGCTGAAATCCAAGTAAATTACATCTAGCATATGTCCTCGATCCAGCTCTCTGGTTACCCAATCAAAAAATTCAATCAGGTTCGTTTGGCACGATTTACCTTTTGTAAAGCCATGTTGCCTCGGATCCTGTAACCCATTAGATTCAAGGAAATACACTATCCTTTCTTTCAGCAACACTTCCATTATTTTTCCAACAACTGAAGTGAGGCTCACCGGCCTGTAGTTTCCTGCTTCATCCCTGTGACCACTTTTATAAATAGGGACCACATCCGCTCTCCTCCAATCCCCAGGAATCACTCCCGTCTCCAGAGATTTGTTGAACAAGTCTTTAATAGGACTCGCCAGAACCTCTCTGAGCTCCCTTAGTATCCTGGGATGGATCCCGTCTGGTCCCATCGCTTTGTCCACCTTCAGTTTTTCAAGTTGCTCATAAACACCCTCCTCCGTGAACGGCGCAGAATCTACTCCATTTTCTCGTGTAACTTTGCCAGACAATCTCGGTCCTTCTCCAGGATTTTCTTCTGTGAACACAGAACAGAAGTATTTGTTTAGCACATTTGCTTTCTCCTCATCACTCTCCACATATTTGTTCCCAGCATCTTTTAGCCTAGCAATTCCATTTTTTATCTTCCTCCTTTCACTAATATATCTGAAAAAATTTTTATCTCCCTTTTTTACATTTTTAGCCATTTGTTCTTCCGCCTGTGCCTTCGCCAAACGTATCTCTCTCTTGGCTTCTTTCAGTTTCACCCTGTAGTCCTTTCTGCTCTCCTCTTCTTGGGTTTTTTTATATTTCATGAACGCCAACTCTTTCGCCTTTATTTTCTCAGCCACTAGGTTGGAGAACCATATCGGCTTCCTTTTTCTCTTGTTTTTATTGATTTTCTTCACATAAAGGTCCGTAGCCATTTTTATCGCTCCTTTCAGCTTAGACCATTGTCTTTCCACTTCTCTTATGTCCTCCCATCCTAACATCTCTTTCTTCAGGTACTTTCCCATTGCATTAAAGTCCGTACGTTTGAAATCTAGGACTTTAAGTATCGTGCGGCCGCTCTCCACTTTAGCCGTTATATCAAACCAAACCGTTTGATGATCGCTACTACCCAGGTGAGCACCCACTCGAACATTAGAGATACTCTCTCCATTTGTGAGGACCAGATCCAATATCGCTTTTTCCCTTGTGGGTTCCGTCACCATTTGTCTGAGCAGAGCCTCTTGAAAGGCATCCACAATCTCCCTACTTCTTTCCGATTCCGCAGATGGAACATTCCAGTCCGCATCCGGCAGGTTGAAATCTCCCAACAGCAGAACCTCCTCTTTCCTTCCAAACTTTTGGATATCCACAATCAGATCCTTATCAATTTGCTGCGATTGAGTCTCTGTTTCCTATCCGCCAACCAGATTTTAATCCATGTATTTCATTCTCGATTCTATGGCTTGCAATTTTTCGAAGTAGTTGTTCATGCGGGACCTTGTCAAACACCTTCTGAAAATCCAGATATACAATGTTGACCAGGTCACCCTTGTTTATTTGCCTGTTTACTCCCTCAAAGTGCAGTAAGTTCATCAAGCAAGATCTTCCTTTGCTGAAGCCGTGCTGGCTGGTCCTCATCAGATTGTGTCCATCAAAGTGATCAATGTCTTTTAGATGTTATTATATATGAAAAAAAAAAAAAAATCCATTTATTTTGTTTTCCATTGATTTAGCCAAATCTGGAACAATCAAGACTAAACTTAGAATAATAACTGAGGGTGTTCTTATGTTATGTGCAAACTTATATCCCGTCAAATCCTTATAAACAGTGTTCTGGCAGGTTACAAGCAGTATATAACTATATAGAAATTAAATATAGAATCATCCATGTTCCATACATGCTAACATTCTTAAAGTGTGCTAGAGCCAAAGTAATTTGGCCACAATCGGGCAAAGATATTTAAAATTTAAGATGGGACTCAATTGCTCAAATTCCAAAGGCACTTCTGTAGTTATATAAAGCAGTTTAGGAAGAAATTCAGTAAGAAAAAGCAACATATCATTCCCTTTGGATCCTTCTGGGAGACTAAGAATCCTAATGTTGCTTCCTTTGTTTCTTTTGGCTAAATCTTCTACCTCATACTGCAAGTGCTTGATGTGCCTTTGTCTTGCATTTCCAGTTTTAGTAGGCCCAATTCAAAAGCTATATTTTTTCTTATAAAATATCCAAACACTTTTAAGCTGCATGAAATTGAGTGTTAAGTGATTCCAGTTCTTTGCCCTTTAGGGCTTCTACTTCTTCCATCTTTATAGCTTGTAATGCTTTGACCTCCTGAGTTAGTGAGTCTGAAGAGGCATCAACATTTTTGGCTGCCATTTTATCCAGGGTTGGCGGTTAACCTTTATGTCATTTTAAGCCAGAAGCTATAGTAAAATGATTGTCAGCTTTACAATTTTTGGCTGTTGTCATGATGCACAAGGTAAGCAGGTTATTTAAATCCCAAAAAATATTGGAAACTCGATTTTCTTTATAGTTTGGGAAGAACTGCAGAAGCTTTCACTCCATATAACCGATCTGGGTCTCGTCCAAGCTCCACTCCCACCCCCCTCTCCTCTAAATTGTTTTCTGTATGTATTTCTATTACACATCTTTATGAGTTATAATAGCTATTCAGAATAAACACTTTTCACCATCTATCTAGCAATACACAAACTTCCATAATCACAGAATGTCAATATTTCTCAAAACACTGAATTCTGCAAAGCTAATTATCACTCTTTTTTTTTTGTCTTTATAAAATTTACATAATTGCCAAGCAAACATATTTGTACAGACAAAAAACCAACTTTAATTCAAACCACTTGGGAGAAATAAGTTTAGCTGTGAATGCAAAAGCCTTCAATTATAATAAGGGGATCCAATTCACTTTGGAGTATACTAAGAGAAAACACAGATTTTCAATATAGAAAAATACAAGGAAGCAGACTGACATTTCTAAAACTCCAGATTAATTAACAAGCACTCTAAGGAGCAATACCTGAATCAGTCACAGAAAGTGTTTGGTATCTAGAAAGACTGAAATATGTGAAGTTTCAAAGAACAGGTATTTCACTGTTTGAAACTTAACAATACATTTACAAGGTAATAATAGAAAAGAAGTGTCCAGCTGTAAAACTCCTAATGCGACAAAATAAACTGCCTAGGCCAGTTTCTACATTTCTCTGGAGACAGGGTTACCATATGGCTTCAGAAAAAGAGGATGGATTGAGACATCCAGGTTTTACTTTGATTGCTTCCAATGTCTCAATCCACCTTTCTTTTTCTGAAACATAGAAACATGATCTAATCTAATCCTTTGTGCATAAACCACATTATCCCTGCAAAAGAGGGCTGAATTTTATTTTTTTTATCTTTTATTTTATTTTATTTGGGGGGGGGTTATTCTGTATTTTTTCAATGGAACAAAAAATGTGGAAAATCACTGGACTAACCCCTCTTTTACTAAGGTGTGCTATGCTTTTTAGCGCATGGTAAATATTAGCGCACACTAATCACACACTAAACACTAATGCGTGAATGTTATCCTATGGACGCATTAGCAGTTAGTGCATGTGTTGATTTAGCACACACTAAACATGCGCTAAAACGCTTAGCGCACCTTTGTAAAAGAGGGTCTATGTGTATAACCCTTTATGAGACTGCTCCACCTTGGGTTTTTGTTTTTTTTTTTCATTTTTATTGCATTTCAAAATTATTTTGCAAACTTTAACATCTTGTACAGAAAGCATAATCTAAGGCATAACAAATTAAACAAAAATCTTCAAGAATAAGAAAATAAAACATTTCTTAATTACACTCAAGTCCTCATAAGTGATCCAAGAAGTAAGAAAAAGAATAATTACTAAGACATAATATAATAATGAAGATGTGTATATCTGCTGCTGAAACAAAAAGAATATTCATTTATACAAGAGCTGATACACCTTCGTTCTCCAAGCGTTTTAGGGAAAGAAAACTGACTAAATGAGAAGGGTCTACAAAAACATATTTTAAAGAGCGGTATCTAATAATACACTTGCAAGGGTATCGTAAAAAGAAAATACCCCATAATTGGGTTATGCCTGGTTTTAAAATTAGAAATTCTCATCTCCTCTTCTGCATTTCTCTCGAAACGTCAGGGAAAATCTGTATTTGAACCCCAGGAAGTCCTTAACTCTATTCTTGAAGAACAGTGCTCCACCTTGGTTAGTTGGGCTGATAACTTTTCAGCAGCTCCTCGTATAAGTGGTGCCAGTCTCACAATCATACTGAAGTGAAGTGGTTTCTGTTGCCTGGCTTAAGTGAAGAAGTTACATAGCAAGTGAACACTCTGTATAATCTGACACACTCTATATAATCTGTATAATCACTGTCAATTTTTTAAAAGAATATAGTTTGTAGTTAGTGCCACTATTGACCATTTAAGTAGCTTTGAATATTATATACGAGGGGCATGCAATAATTTATTTACCTCAGCAGGAAAGAAAAGAGTTTTCATAAAACATTTTGTTCTATTTTTCAGTATAGTCCCCTGATAGCTCCATACACTTCATCCACTTTAACCCCTTTAAAAAGTATCCTTCTGTTCAAACCAGGATGCCACAGCTTCCTTGACATCCTTCATCACTTGAAAATCGCTGTCCACAGAGAGATATCTTCAAAACTCAGAAGAGGAAATAATTTGAAGGAGTCAGGTCAGGTGTAGGGTGAATGGTTCAGCAGATGTCAGCCTGTGATTGTTGTGACATGTGCACCGGTACATTTTGTGAAGAAGCGGCATGCCTGCTATGAGATTTCCTCATATTTTCTCCTTGATTGACTCCCTCAAAGTGATCATTATGTTGGTGTAACTCTCCAAGGTTATGGTTATCTTGTGTGGCATGAACTCCAGAAGCAAAAGTCCTTTATCATCCCAGAGGACAGTTGCCATGACTTTGCCTGCAGATTTTTCTGTCTTGAACTTTTTTAGGGGTGGGATGACTTGTGCTTCCACTGAATTGATTCCATTTTGGACTCATGATTTCTGTGATAGACCCAAGTCTCATCTCAGTCACCAAACAATGAAAAAAAATTCACTTGGTCTTCACGAAGCATCTACAATTTCTCCTGACAGCACTGGAGCTGTGGCTTTCTGACATAACATCAGCATGCTTGGAACCCATCTTGCATTAACCTAGGACATCTTAGAGAATGACACGGTGAAAAAATTGGTCCCCGTCACCGCCCCGTCCCCGTCTCACCATCCCCGTCACCGCCCCGTCCCCGTCTCACCATCCCCGTCACCGCCCCGTCCCCGTCTCACCATCCTCTTCACCGCCCCGTCACCGCCACTGCAATCCCATTCACTTTTCTTTATTTACGTATAAAGGAAACATTCTTTAAAACTTTAAAACTTTAAAACTTAGTTAAATATTAGTTAATAACTATACAAAAACAAAACACGCAGAGAAAAAATTAATTAATATAAATTCTCAAAACTGACACATTTTGATCACTAAATTTAAAATAGTTATTTTTCATACAGTTTTTCAATCACTAATCTTCCACCACCCCTGGGGCTAGCAATGCAAAAACAAACACGACATGTACTTTAAATGCTGCCGTGATTAGCATAGTGACCGCGGCTACGGCTGCAAGTCTCCCCTCCCCCCAGCGATCACGGCAGGAGGGCACCCAACCCCTCCTGTAGACCCCCCCCAACGGCCCTCCCGACAATCGCAGCAGAAGGGTACCCAACCCCTCCTGCCGGTCCTCCCAATGGCCTCCCCTAAGATCGCTGGCAGGAGGGTACCCAACCCCTCCTGCTGGACCCCCCCCCCCAACGAACCCTCCCACCCCGGAACCCCCTTAGTCTTACTTTCCAAGTTGGACCGGACGGCTCCTCACACGTATGGCCAGCAGGCTTGCCTCCGTCCAAATGAGGCGGGCCCGCCCCTACCCTGCCCAACCCACAGGATCCTAGGGCCTGATTGGTCTAGGCACCTAAAGCCACTCCCGCTATAGGAGGGGCCTTAGGTGCTTGGGCCAATCAGGCCCTAGGATCCTGTGGGTTAGGCAGGGGAGGGGAGGGGCGGGCCCGCCTCATTTGGACGGAGGCAGGCCTGCTGGCCAGACGAGCGAGGAGCTGTCCGGTCCAACTTGGAAAGTAAGACTAAGGGGGTTCCGGGGTGGGAGGGTTCGTTGGGGGGGGGGGGTCCAGCAGGAGGGGTTGGGTACCCTCCTGCCGGCGGTCTTAGGGGAGGCCATTGGGAGGACCGGCAGGAAGGGTTGATCTGACAAATGATGAGCACGGTGAAACACAGGTAAATAGCGGTTCCTAGAAGGGGGTACATTGGCCCGCGGGGACAAACCTGTTCACCGTTTCCGCGGTCGGTGAATGGCCTTGTCCCCGTCACCGCAGCGACTGCTAGTTTTCTTCCCCGTTTTCGGCGGTGACCCGCGGCTTAAATGCGGTGGCCGCGGGTAAACCGTCACCGTGTCATTCTCTAGGACATCTCCAACTTTTCATGAATTATTTTCCAAACTGTACCTGCCGAGATGCCCATTTCTTCAGCTATTTGGGAAACCTTAATTCATCTGTCTAACAAAACTAAATCCTCAACTTTACTGCACATTTCTGTGGAAGTTGCTTCCACAGGCCATCTAGTGTAAGGGTCATTTTCAATGGATTCTCTACCCCACTTAAACTGCTTGCTCCAAAATTTTACTTTCTAGGATGATGGGACAGACTCACCATGAATTGTAGTCACACATTCATGAATCTCCTTTGGCTTTTTCTCTTCTTTTGTGAGAAGTTTTATCACTAAACCTTGCTCCAAATTTATCCATTTCTTACTTGATTTGTACAAGGACTCTCCTGACATCCTGTCTCTTAGAATGTTAGGACTCACTCTGATGCCACAACTGTGCATGAGCATCCTTAACACATTTCACAACATGTACAGGCTTGTTTCAACACGCTTACTACTTTCTTTCATACTCAGGTAGATAAATTATTGAACACTCCTCATAGATAACTAGATAAAATTTGGTAGAGCTTTTTAATATCCAGTGTCATTAAAAATGCACTAAAGGGGACCTTCTATAACAGGGTGCCTCCATTTAAGTGCCCTACTGCTACCAAACCGTGCAGAGTAAGGTGATTTTCAGCAAAGTCATTAGATCTCAATAAACCACTATTTACCTGAATAAATAACTTTGAGAACTGTCCTCCCCATCCTAGGCAGTGCAGCATTATCTGAAAGGAACATTGTACCCAGATGGGATTCTTGCCTTTTAAGTCAAAATATGTTTTGTTCAACATTTTTCATGTAAGTGATTGACAGACACACATTCTAATGACATAAGTCAGTGAGATAGCATTTTAAATGATAACCACCCTGTATTCCAGCCAATTGGATTGCTTGGAATCCAGTTCAACTTTTTACTTAGCTTACAGTAACAATTAACTTAAGACTACTCTCTTTATTGAAAGCTGGGGGAAGCAGCATGATAAACAAGAAACTTTTAACCATCTGGGTCATAAGCAATCAAACATTTCTGGCACTTTAATAAATGTTATTGATAGAAGCAACAAAACACAACAGCTTTGAATATGCCACTCCAAGCCATGCCTCTGTTTCCACTTCCAGCGTTAATCAGAGTTAATTTAAAGTTGGCAACATATGTACTGTAATCAGTGAATGAAAACCAACATATTTAAGGTATGCAGTAATTCTTCCCAGAACAATAAAGCCATTAAAAAGCTGACTGTTCATTTATTTCATGAACAAAAATATGTCCAATGTAGACTGAAAATGTTAATTTAAACCTGGGAGGAAACTAGGAGACCAAAACAAGCCATAATTTTCATTCTGTAAAGACAGTTAACTAGAATATTGTGCACAAAACTAAAATAGGGCCCCTTTTATCAAGCTGTGCTAGAGGATTTTAGCGTGAGCTGGCGCACGGTAAATGCTCCGACACTCATAGAATTCCTATGAGCGTCGGAGCACTTACCTCGCCGGCCTGCACTAAAAACCTCTAGCGCAGCTTGATAAAAGGGGGTGGGGTAGTACAGTAACAACAATCACTAAAGCCCTCTTTTACTAAGGTGCGCTAATCGATTTAGTGCGCGCTAAAAGCTAAACGCATTAGTGTTTCGCGTGCGCTAATTCGATTAGCGCGTGCCAATCGGTTAGCGCACCTTAGTAAAAGAGGGGGTTAATATGTCTCCTCATCTCTTTCAATTCATCTATTTTTCAATTGTTAATAAACACTTTTGAATAGATTTTCAATTATTTAATGAATACAAAGATGGTGACAAGAATAATCTTCTACAAGTCACTTTTTGAAAACATGATTAGAATTTGCAATATGATAGACAATGCTGAGAAAAAAAATTGTGAACCACCTAGAATGATCTGTATTTTACCATAGTTTATACTCCAAATATAACCAGATCCTAATCAAAATGTTCATAAGAGAGAAAGATAGCCCCACTGTATAAATAACATGGACAAAAACATTCTGGGGTCGATATTCAAAACGATTTAGGGATCCTTTTACTAACAGGTGTTAAATGCTTAATGTGGGATTACTGCACACAAACAGGAAGCGTGTTAAAGCATTTTATGGTATTTTACTTGTTTACATGAGCAAATCCTTTTTTGGAAAGGATTATATCAAGAGTGGAGAAGGGCATTTCTGCATTATCCAGCTAATGCTTTATTGTAAGTGTGCATCAACCTAATAGGCGAGCAGTTAAAAGCAGCCACCGATTATGTGTCAATCATGTGACAGCGTCAATTAGAGAACTGTGCCTCAAGCATCTACGTAGGCGCGATTCATGCAAAGATAGGTGCAAGAAATGTAGGTCTGGATGGAAAATCAGCAGGAGGGATGCTTACTCCCTTCTACCGGCAGGCCTACCTCTTCAGAATGGTGGGTCTTCCCCTTCCCTGGGATGCAATGGTGGGCCTTCCCAATTAACCCTGGGATGCATTGGGATGCGCCTAAGACTCTGATTGTTCCATGCCCACCATAAGAGGGGCCTTAGGCCCCAGGCCCAACCAGGGCCTTAGGCCCCTTCCAAGTGTACCCTGGGAAGCACTAGGAGAGGCTCGGTGAAAGGAGGATCTCTTTGAAGGGGTGCTGTAAGGAATTGGTGGGAGGGAGAGAGAGAGGAATTGGAGATCTCCCTGCTGGTTCAGCTAATCATGGCAGGGGAATCCCCAGTCAGCTGAGCTAGCAGGACTCACCAAAGTCGAGGTTTCGGAGAGTCCTGCTGGCTAAGCTGATCAAAGATTCCCCTGCTGCGATCAGCTGATGGCAAGATGTGAACTATTTTCGGGATCCCCCGGAAAAGATAGGCACTGGAAATGTAGGCCAAGGTTTTCCAGGCCTACATTTCCAACTTCTATCTTTGCATGAATCGTATTTACCTAGGCACTTTAGGCAGCCTAATGCCACTTCCAGTATTGGCCATGCCCACTTTGGCATTCAGCAGCCTAAGTGCCTATGTAGGCGCTTTTACAGTGCCTTTTATTTAGGTGCAAGTAGGCACTTCAACCTCACCATTTTTTGCCATTTCTAACTGCATTCTTCAATTAACGTAGGCACTAGTAGGGCGCCTACCAGTGCCTACGTTTAGGTGCCAGTTTTAGAATTTTCCTTGTAAGTGCTCCAGCATTATGTAGGTACCACGTGCTAATAACAACATTAGTGCACAACCTGCAATATTTTTTTAAAGCTCCTCTCCGCCCCCAAAGAGTGCTGAATTAAATCTGGACTTAGCATGTGGTAAAATACCGTTACCAAGTGTTAAGATTCTAGCACATTTTAGTAAAAGGGCTCTATATTTCTATGACAAATATATTCCTACTTTGGGCTAGAGCATAGAGATGTCAGACTACTGGAGGGGGGCAGGGAAGGATAGAAATATGCCAATTCATGGAAGAGAAGGAAAGGAGAGAGATAACAGACCACAGGAAAGGGCTAGGGAAGGAGAGAGATATCAGACTACTGGAGGAGGGAGGGAAGGAGAGAAATGTCAGACTACTGGAGGGAGGAAGGAAGGATAGAAAGAAGCCAGATTAGGGAAGAGGGGGAGGGAAAGATAGAAAGAAGCCAGATCAGGGAAGGGAAGGAGGAGAGAGAGATTCCAGACCAAGGTAGAGGATACCTTTTTGAGTAGATATTCATTTGAGAATATATCTGTGAATGGTAGAGAGGTCATCAAAGGATGTTTCTATACTGACTCTCTCCTGCATGATCTAAATATATTTTATCCATACATATTTAGCTTCAAGTTAGCAATCCATTTTTATAAGTTTACAAGGACTTCAACGGTGCTATTCAGAGCTCAAATCTCTTTCATAGCTACTGAGCTTTACCCCTCAACATCGTCAGTCCTTTCCCACAATTATTTTCTTTTCCCCCGCCCAGATGGATTAAATATTAAGATAAGTGGAAGTGATAAAACTGTTAGATAAATAAGTTATAGGACAGATAGGTTTAGATCAGGGGTTCCCAACTTGGTATGCCCACACCCCTAGGGAATTTGAGATGGAATTTCAGGGGATGTGACAGAGTGGCTTCTCTCCCTTAGTGATGAGTCATCACTCAGCCAACTGCCAGTGCTTTGACCAGTGGTAGTAGGTGGTTGTGATATTACTATTGTAGGGGGTGCAAACATTAATCAAACATTTCCTGGGGGTATGGGGTATAGAAAAGGTTGTGAACCACTGGTTTAGATCTTTAAGTCATCCCCAGATGCTCTATGGAGCTGTCCCTGGACTAATCCATTTGTACCCTTTTGTAGGTGTAGTTTCTAGAGTTGTACAGAGTACTTCAAATAAGGTCTCATCAAATATTTTGCAGAGGCATTGTCGCCTCCTTTTTACTACTTTTAATTGCTTCCCATGTGCACCTAGATTTTTCTGTCAATTTACCTATATCTTCGGCTATCTTCACATCATCAGAAATATTCATCTCCCCACCCCCCCCACCCCCGATTCTACTCTCATTTTGTACACAAAATAACCTCAGCTTTTATACTGTATCACTCCCCTAGGTTTCTGCAGCCCAAAAGCAAGAATATATTTTATTAGCATTAAATCTTAACTGTCAAAATGATAGAGCAGTTACTGAAAAAAACTAGTACTTAATTTGCAAATTTTGAATTAATGTTATGCTTCTTTAACAAATATTATTGCACAAATATTTGCTTAAATGTTTGATTGGCCTGAATTTAAACAAGATATTCTTTTATGCATATTTATGCTCTCATTCTCCTAGTGTTTATTTTCAGCATTTTCTAAATATGCTGTTCAGGTACACAATCAAGACAATTCACAAGCAGTAATCTAAATTTTTCCCCAAAATCTTTTGGTGAAAAGATTTGTGAACAGTACTTTCTGAAGACATAAACTGAGTCAGGCGCACAGGTGGATGATATTATCTGAGATGAATCTATTCTTTCAGGTCAAAATAATATAAGATCTAACCCACCTCCCCCCCCACCCCCATCACCACCACCACCACCTTTACTAGGCCGCAGTAGAGGTTTCTACCATGGCCTAGAGTGCTAAATGCTCCAACGCTGCTCCGGACGCTCATAAGAAAAAAAAAATTGTTGTTTTCTTTTAGGACCGATGAACAATATTGTACCAATGATATTTGCCAAATTAAAATTTATCATCTATGATGGGTGGATCGCTGAGGTCCATTTCTTAAACAGTTAAGATTTAAATTGATAGTCAAATTGAAAACGGATTGATAAAATTAAGTTATGTGAATATGTTGGTCACTTCGATTTTATATTATTTTGACCTGTTTGAAATGGCCTAGCAAGGGTGAGTGGAGCATGGGGCGGTGGCACCCCTGCCCCTCCTGTCACATGCGTGCCCCTTCCCCATACCTTTTTTAACTTCAGCATGAACAGCCAACAACTTACTGCCTGCGTCGGCTTTGGCACTCTCTCTGATGTCTCTTCATAGGCGTGGGTCCAGAAGTGACGTCATAGAGAGCGCCAAAGCTGACATTGGCAATAAGTTAGTGGTAGATTGCGCCGAAGTGAAAAAGGGGAAAGGAAGGTGCCAGCACGGCAGAGGGAGGAGTGGGAAAGGGGGCAGAGACAAAGAGGGGGCCGACTCCCCAAGAAAGATGGCACCCGGGGTGAACCCCCCTTTTATTATGGCACTGCCTGTTTGATCTAAGTTCATTCATTGATGTGTATCAGATGAATCTATTCTTTCACAGTTCAGAATTCAGTGTAACGATTTGAGCATGTGGGTCCCTATTTTGGAGGATTGAGGATGGGAAGAGCATTGGGGACTTTTAAGTTAGAAAATCGTTAACTGGGTACCAGGCAATATGCCTTGCTGGGCCCACTTAGATAAGCAGATTAATTTAGAATAGTTTTTGAGCTGTCCCAAATTAACCCGCTTAGATATGTGAGTCCAGGCACTGAATATTGTCAGCATCCGCATAACTCTTGACTCCTCCCTAACACCACCCTTTGTTTTGCCCTGACCTGCCCACTATCTGGTTACATGCTGCTGAAACTCATCACTTAGGTGGAGGTAAGCAATTTAAGTTGTGTTCTGCGTATATGTCAGAGACATGGTTTTCTGTCAACATTAACTGTAGGATGGATCTATACTAATCTGGCTTCTTTAATTTTCCATTAGGTTTATTGATGCTCTAGTATCCACTGCAGTGCTTGGTGCTGTGTTTTTCTAAGTAGGTCCTTGCTATGTGACTCGTGGACATTACTGTTATGATGGTATGGCAGAATTGCTCTTCAGGTCCTGGGTGACATTTGTAGTGTTATGTATTACTTCACTGTTTACCTGTTACTGGATTTGGATTTAGATCACATCTTTCTCAGTAATACCTTAAGGCAAGTTTCTTCGGGTACAGTAGGTATTTTCTTTGAACCTGGAAGGCTTACAATTTGAGTTTTGTACCTGATTCAATCAGGGTAGGATTAATTCTTCGAGGGCCCCTAGGCACACAAGTACACTGGGCCCCCTCCACCCCCGGCCTTGCCCCGCCCCTGCCCCACCCCCATTTATCTGTTTTATTATTTACTTCTTTATTTCCACTTGTATTTCTTTCTTTTTTTTTAATTCAAAACAAGCAAAGATTAGCATACCAGTGCACAGTTTTTCTTCTATGCCTCCCCATCTCTGAACAAACATCTCTGAACAAATTCCCCTCCCTTCCTTCCCTTCCCTTCCCAGCTACTTACCTAGTACTTTATCTCTGAACCCTTTCCATACATATATAAAAGTGTTCAAATATATTGTAAAGCAGTAATATTATCCAAAATATAAGTTTATATTAATAACTACATTTACAACGTTGTGAAATTCCCACTTCCATATGGAAGTACTGACATATTCTCATTGAAGCTATAGATTCATGCTGTTCATTCTTTCAACATGCATATCTATGAAATGGCTACCCCTGCTGCACATGCACTTCCAAGTTATTTTCAAAAACGTTCTGTGTTGGCACAATCATTTCTAAAATATCAGAATCGAGCATTTCCTGGATGTCTCACTTCTGATCTCCATGCTCCATGTAAAATGCAGTGTCACATGATTATGCCAAATTAAATATGTTAATCAGCTTTTTAGACATATCCAAGAAGTGGCTAAAGTTAGGTACCTAACTTAATTAGTAAATTAGCTTCAATAATGAGAGTTAAGAAGCTCAAAATGGAAGAAAAAAAAAATTAATTGGGAGATAGGCGCCTATCTTCTTAGGTGTGGTTCAACAAACATAGGCGTCTACCACATGGTGCCTGGTGGCACCTAACACCAAAGCAGGCATGTTTCGAGGTAGAGAAAGATTTAGGCATCAGTAGGCGCAATTCTCTAAAGGACTTAGGTGCCTATAATGCAGGCCAGGGTTTTAAAAGCCCACATGATAGTCATCTATGTTTTAAGTTAGGCGCAATTCTGTCATAGGCACTTAAGTATAATTAATATGCAATAGGAACTTAACTTTAGGCGCCCATCTATTTTAGGCACCAATTACAGAATCTGGACCTAAGGGCTTGATTCTATAAATGGTATCTAGTGGTTCCTACATGTTAGGCGCCGCTTGGCGCGGTTGTCAATGAACTGCTAAGCGCCATTTATAGAATCATGCCTAGTGGCATCTAAGCAAACTTAGGCATTGCTATGCATCCTAAAGGTAGGTGCCGCTCCCTTAGGCCAGGTTTTCACTTGCTTAATTTATTGGCAACTATATCACACTTCTAATGACACCTAACTCAACCATGCCTATTCTCTGCCCCTAACCGTGCCTACTTTTTCAGATAGGTGTTGGTAGGCATCCTTATGGGATGGCACCTCCACTTAGGCATCCTAAGAGTTCAGCGCCAAACTCTTAAATTGTTTAAATATTTGTGTTTTTTTTTTTGGGGGGGGGGGATTTATTACATGAAAACCAGAATGGACAATTTATGCTGATGATGTTAATTTAAGAAAAATGTCCTATGCAGATCCTGAACTTAGGTGTCACTAGGCAGCTGCAATTTGGGCACCTAACAACGGTTCATAGACAGTGGCACGTAAGACGCCAGCGTGCTGGCAATCCAGCGCCGACAATTTGGCGCAAGACAGAAGCGCAAGGGGGAAAAAGTAATTTTTAAAGAGGTACGACGGGGGGTTTGGGGTGGCAACCCCCACCCCACACTTTATTGGTTAGTGTTCGCGCTGCTGTTGGAGGGGGCTCGGGGGGGTTGGAAACCTCCATTATAGCGAAAACAGAACTTTTTCTTATTTTTTTCGGGAAAAGTTCAGTTTTCTCTATAATGTGGGGGGTTTCACCCCCCACACTCCCCCTGCAACAGCAGCGTGAACACTAACTAATAAAGTGAGGGGGTAGCCACCCCGAACCCCCAGTCGGAGCTCTTTAAAAATTACTTTTTTCCCCGCGCGCTTCTGTCTTGCGCCGAACTGTCAGTGCTGGATTGTCGGCGCGCTGGCACCTGGCGCGCGATTATCCCATCACCACTAGCAACACCTAATGTAACATAGAAACATGAAGGCAGATAAAGGCCAAATGGCTTATCCGCAGTAACCATTATCTCTTTCTCTCTCTGAGAGATCCTACATGCCTATCCCAGGCCCTCTTGAATTCAGACATAGTCTCTGTTTCCACCACCTCTTCCGGGAGACTGTTCCACGCATGTAGGTGTCCTATATAGAATCAGGCCCTAAATGGCACCTAGCCTTTCAAGCATCGCCTTCTAAATGTCTACTTTTGCTCATATATTATACCAACAATTGTTTTTCTAAAGTTTAATTTAGTCCATCTAAACAAATAATTCATTTTATTCTAAGTTTCCAAGTTTATTCAGGGTTTTTACCCTGCCCATTAACATGTTGTCTGGGTGGCTTAAAGCATGGAGGGGCATAATCAAAAGATACGTCTAAGTCCATTTTGGGCCTAAATCGCTAGTCACCCAAAGTCGGACTTGGGAAAAGGTCCATTTTTTAAAAATAATCTAACTGTACGTCCAGCTGTCTGATTGTCCAGACCACTAAGTCGTCGATTTATACCCCATTTTCAGCCAAAAATTTGTCAAAGTCAAAAACGCCTAGAAAAAGTCCTTTTGGACATGGGCGGGGTCAGCAAAGTGATGGACTGGACACCCAAACATTACACCAGAGTAGTGGGGTACCTCACTGCTGTGAACTTCACAAAAATGGTGCCACATACACATCTCACCACAACAACCTTATAGGTCATGGTGAAAATATGACAAAGCGATTAATCAAAAATTTAATAAACTTGAAACTTGAAACTTGAGCCCCCAGAACCAACTAGACCCACCTGTCTACCACCCCAATAGCCCTTATGGCTGCAGGTGCCACTTATATGACAGTACATAAGGGTTTGGGGTTTTTTTTTGGGGGGGTGCATGTGTTTCACCATGCATGCAGTGGTTAGAGTGGCTTATGGGCCTGGGTCCTCTTCTCCATGGTTCACTAGCCCACCCCCAGACCACTTAAGCCACCTCTGTGCAGCTCTACTAGGCTTTCCTATACCAGGCTGCCAGGTGTTGATGTTCTGGAGGCAGATATGTAAAGTTGTTATTACAATTTTTATGGCAGTGGGGGGGGGGGTCAGTGATCACTGGGGGAGTGTGTAGGGGTCTGTACTTCGTCCGTACAATGATTATCTGGTCATTTTGGATACCTTCTTGTGATTTATACCTGGTTTTAGATGGCCTAAGTCACAGCGTCCGAGTTCCGTCTAGGCAGTGTTGTAAAACTTTCGGATATACATGCAGTACGACTAAGTCTAGGATGGCCCACCTCCCGCCCAAATCCCACCCTCACCATTCCTCCTAAAATGCCCCTTTTAGCTCTGGGCATACTGCAGCACTGTGAAGGCCTAAGTCATTTTTAGATATGTCTAAAACCCGGTTTGATTATCGACACTTGGATGACTTGTCTCACTGATCGTTTAAGCGCCGATTTAGGCCAGTTTTTAGACGTATTTCCGTTTCAATTATGAGCCCCATAGTGTGTTTATGTTTATTGAACTTATTATATCACCAGTACTGGCTAGCATATCTAGATGGTTTACATTTCTAAATAAAACAGCAAAAATGGAAAAGAACACCAGTTTCAAATAGGAAAGAGAACAATCTTCCAAGACATAGACATACTCAGACATTACACAGTAGAACTACCACACTTTTACTAGACCACAACAGTGGTTATTAGTACAGGGAGCCTCGCTTAATGCTCCACGCTGCTCCCAACGCTCATGAGCATTTAATATGGCTCCCTGCGTTAATAAAAGCTGTCTTGGTTTAGCAAAAAAGGGGGTGGGGTTAAGTCTACAGGCTGCTCAGAATTTCAGAGCTTTTGGGTAGGGCTAGCTCCACTTGGTCTTGTGGTTTCAGTGTTAAATGAATAGCAGAAGACATTAATCAAAAAGCATTGGTGTTTCCAAAGGGAAGGAACAGTTCAATAAATAAAAAGAAGATTGGGAGTAGAGCTGCTTGTTCTCTGTGAAAGTTACTAACTTTCTACTATTGTTTCCAAATTCCTGAAAGTGGCCAGCCAAAATGTTTATCTTAATGCATTCTTTTATTAAACTAGACAGCATTATTACTGTCACGCATTAAAGACTTGTAATATGACTTTAATATTTCTAGATGTTAATGCCTTAGGATAGTAGTCTAAAAACGAAATAGTCTTCATTTACTTTTCACTGTAATGAATACTAATATACCAAGGGATGGCAGTCATCTTTGCCTTCTGTTTGCATTGGCCAAATAGGAAAGAGAGGCATGGAAGACGGCAATTAGTCATCTGTGATGAATGCAATTGGAAGTTATGAGTACAGCCAATAGAACTCCAAGCTTGCAGATTCTCCTTCCATTCTTTTGCCTTGGCTAAATCAAATCAGAGCAGACAAGAGCTTGTTCAGTTTCCAAGACTGCAGTGGGAGTTCTGCATAATATATTGGTTACTTCTTTTGCGGTTTACCGTGTCATGTAATCTCATTATTGATCATGTTATGCCCATTGTATTATGCTATTTTCAGGAAGCAAAAAATTGCTTGCTTCCTCAAACAGTTTGTTCTTGCAATGTGAAGTGATGATTAGCTGTTTATCCTCTCACAAAAGGACTAATTGACCAAATCAGATTAAGTAGTTGTATGAACCTTAATAGAAAGAAGGCATCATTTGTAAAGGCTGTGGAGTACAACTTGTACTTTTTGAATATGTCTGGCCTCAGCTCTTTGAAATTAAGAGATGTACAGCAGTGATGCAGAGGAATAAATCTCTGTGGGATGCAGCCAATTAAACCACAAGTCAATCTGAATATATTTTCAAAATTAGATAAAATACCACAAGATGCAATTTTCCAGACTCAGGAATTTTGCAGACTCGAAGTCTTTTTGTAATTTTCAGATAACTGTTTCATTGTTCAAACAGTTATAGTTACCCACTTAATTGATTTTTCACTGGTTATAGGTAAAACCAGAGTAGATCCCTGTTCCCACTCATGAGAGAATAAAGACATATATGAGCCCCCTCTCCCCCCCCACACACACAAATGTGGGTGGATTTCTGACAGTTTGAAACAAAGGAAATATTTGTTTTTAGTTGGTTTGCACCGAAACTGAATGGGAGCAGTTGTGACTGCCACCTGTTGGGAATGCAGGAGAATTGCATCCAGTCTACTTAGGAGAGGGCTAGATTACACCTTATGCAAATCATGCACTGAGGGATGAACACATAGTCATTAGGGAGGAGTGTTATACTTTTTAAGAGATCATTTCATGAATGTAAATAAAGCTTATGAGCTCAACTGTATGTGGGAAATGGCATATAAACTGAGAATAGCTGAATCAGAATAGGGAAGTAGAAATCTATTTTCCACAAGTTCAAAGGAGGGAGAAAATGGTGTGAAGTTCAGGGGACTGAACTAAAAAGTTGAAGAGTATGAAATCAATGAGTCTTGTGCTGCATAGAGTCACCTCTATACAACATGCTCTCTATGTGGAAAATCCTGTTTCTGGCTACTACAGAGCTATTAGAGCTGGTATTTTGCATACCAGTGGAGATGTACCACTAGAGGTGCTCCTGAAGATCAGCTGCTTTTGGAAGCAGGAAGCTTAGGGCTGAAGAAAGAAATCAGTAGCTCAGAGCAGAAGAATGGCACTATCAGTACCTAGGAGCTGAGAAGAACAGAGGGAGCCTTGTTGAGGGCTGGTAATCTGGACGTCAATAGAGAATTATCCCAGAGGCTCCCCTTGAAGATGAGAAGCTACTGGTAGTTCAATAGAGGAATCAGGCTACTGGAATGCAATCGGCATTAGTAGTCCAACAGAGGAACCAGGCTATCGGGATACAATCAGCACCAGTAGCCTAATGATGGAGGAGGCTCTCTGGGAATAGTCAGCCAAGTGGGAGAGCTTTTGGGAGGGCCGCAGCCTTGAAAGCTCCAAGGAGAACCATCAGGAAGCTACAGCAGGAACAGACTCAGCCAGCCTGGGAGGACAGCAGCACCTGCCCCTGAGAACTTCCACAGATGAGTATTATTGGGTGATTGGGATCTTGGTAATTGGGTGAGGGTGGTTTGGAAAGGAGAGGAAAGCATTTAGGCACACAGCCATGCCCACCTATGTGAGTGAACTGAGAAATTTGGGAGGAGCTACAGTTACAATGTTGGCAGTCAGAACTGGAAGAGGTGTGAAGGAAAAAGAGACTAAAATAGAACTGAGAGTTAAAAGGTTCAAAAGATTGAGTTAATGGGTTTGGATATCTGAAATATGGGCTAATGCTGTTGGTTTAACTTGCTTTTAAGTGTATGATTATTGAAACTGTTTAAAGTCTATATGACAAATGGTTTTATGACTAGGTATATGTATATATATCAAATAAATCTGTTTAATTTAATAGTCAACCTTGTTCACCAAACTCTTTTTGGATTTTTCCTGATGGGACAAGAGGGCAAACCACACATTAGCACTTCTTTCCCCTAAGTAGAGGTACCGAGCACTAAACGAGTTAGGGACCAACAGAGACTACCTTCAAGGGACTCCAGTCAGGTCGGGCCCTGGACCTAGAGCCACCCTGAAAGGGGTGTTACACATGGTTATTTAAAGTAATATATACTGTAAACAATGAATTCCCAACAAGACAAAAATATCTGTCCCCTTTTGAAACCTCACCCAACAACCATAAATTATCCCCCTGATGAAGTACTCACAACAGTGAGTAAATGATCTTTGATTGTTCCTGAATAACCATAACCATCTAACACAATGTGCAAAGTCTGATTCAGGGGCCTGTCACAAAAGATAACTACACCTCTATGAGATATAGATATCTTTGGTAATGCTGGTCTGCAAGGTCAACTCTACCAGTAGACAGACTAGGCACCTACCTACAATAAGGTGGCAGGCTTTAGGGGCTACACTGGAAAAGACAGAGAAAGACAGCCCTTTAGTGCTACTGATGGTCTTTGAGATTCCCCATAAATACACATACTTGAGACCTACCATAACCTACCTCCTCTGACAGGATGTCCGAAGGAGCAGGATGTGGAAGGCTTAGAGCAGGGGTGCCCACACTTTTTGGACTTGCAAGTTACTTTTAAAATGACCAAGTCAAAATGATCACCAAGGCACAAAATCGATATATAACACGTATCAACAAGGGATCCAAGAGGAAAAAGAACAAGGAACTGGCGTGGCTCACTGTAGTGGTGAAGGAAGCCATCAGAGGCAAGAAGACTTCGTTTAAGGAATGGAAAAGGTTAAAAATGGATGAAAACTGGAAAAAGCACAAACAGCATCAAAGAAGGTGCCATAAGGCGGTAAGAGGGGCCAAAAGAGACTATGAAGAAAAACTTCAAGGGGAAAAGACCCGCGAAGGCAGCGGTGGGGCCGTTGGATGACCATGGAATAAAGGGAGTGCTAAAGGAGGACAAAGCCATCGCCGACAAACTGAACACATTTTTTGCGTCTCTTTTTAACGAAGAGGATATACACAACATACCGGAAGCTGACAGGCTATATCTGGGAAACAAAGACGGAAACAAGGTTAATGGTCAGTCTATAAGCGCGAATACTATTCAAATTCTACTGTCTATTATTCAAAGTAATGAATGACACTGCCCCCACATATCTAAACAACCGCCTAAACTAGAACAATACAACTAGACAAAGGAGAACTCAGTTCCCATTTACCTACCCCCATTCAAAGGTACACAGCGCAAGAAGATGTATGACAACCTACTAGCAACGCAAGCAGCTAAACTCGACCACCCCATATCCAACATGCTAACAACGACCGACTTCAAATCATTTCAAAAAGAAATCAAAACCTGTTATTCAAAAAATTTATCTAGATATCAAAACTCATCCCATGTCTATTCCCTCTCTTGTAAACTTCCCCTCTCTTGTAAACTTCCCTTCAAAGTCTCATCCACTCTTGTAATCTTCCCTTCAAAGTCTCAATCATGTAAACAGCACCCAAAATTGTAATTTTCCTAGAAATGTCCAGCTATCTTCTTTTGTAATTCGCCTAGAATTGCAAGGTATGGGCGGAATAGAAGTCACTAATGTAATGTATAAGAGGTATGCTGGCAGATTGATAGGCTTAAAAATGATAAATCCCTAAGACCGGACGGCATTAATCAAGGAACTGAAAAGGACTATAGCTGAATTGCTTCAAGTGATAGCCAATCTGTCAATCAAATCGTGATGGATTCTGGAAGACTGGAAAGTGGCGAATGTTACGCCGATCTTCAAGAAAGGTTTTAGAGGAGATCTGGGAAACTAAAGACTAGTGAGTCTGACCTCGGTACCGAGAAAGATGGTAGAGGTACTGATAAAGGACCACTTCATTGATCACCATGACGGACACAATCTGATGAGGACCAGCCAGCATGGCTTCAGCAAGGGAAGATCTTGCTTGACAAACTTGTTGCACTTCTACAAGGGAGTAAACAGGCAGATAGACAAGGGCGAGCCGGTCGACATTGTATATCTGGAATTTCAGAAGGCTACAAGGTCCCGCATGAACGACTACTATGAAAAATTGTGAGCCATGGAATCGAGGGTGACATACTCATGTGGATAAAAAAACTGGTTGGCGGATAGGAAACATAGAGTGGGGGTAAATGGACAATACTCGGACTGGAAAAGAGTCACGAGCGGAGTGCCCAGGATTTGGTGCTTGGACCCGTGCTCTTCAACATATTTATAAATGACCTGGAAATTGGTACGACGAGCGAGGTGATTAAATTTGCAGACGATACGAAGCTATTCAGAGTAGTGAAGACGCAGAAGGATTGTGAAGACCTGCAACAGGACATAAACACGCTCAAGAAATGGGCCGCGACATGGCAAATGAGGTTTAATGTGGATAAGTGTAAGGTGATGCATGTTGGTAACAAAAATCTTATACACGAATACAGGATGTCCGGGGCAGTACTTGGAGACCCCCCCCAGGAAAGAGACTTGGGAGTACTGGTCAACAAGCCGATGAAGCCATCCGCACAATGCGCGGCAGCATGGAAGAGGGCGAACAGAATGCTAGGAATGCTAAAGAAGGGGATCACAAACAGATCGTAGAAGGTTATCATGCCTCTGTTCCGGGCCATGGTACGCCCTCACCTAGAATACTGCGTCCAGCACTGGTCGCCGTACATAAAGAAGGACACAGTGCTACTTGAAAGGGTCCAGAGAAGAGCAACTAAAATTGTTAAGGGGCTGGAGGAGTTGCCGTACAGCGAGAGATTAGAGACACTTGGCCTCTTCTCCCTAGAAAAGAGGAGACTGAGAGGGGACATGATAGAAACATTCAAGATACTGAAGGGAACAGACATAGTAGATAAAGACAGGTTGTTCAAGTTTTCCAAGTTTCCAAGTTTATTATATAGTTTGATTAATCGCCTAATCTACATTCTAGGTAGGAAGAACGAGAGGGCACTCTCTAAAGTTTAAAGGGGATAGAATCCGTACAAACGCCAGGAAGTTCTTCTTCACCCAGAGAGTGATGGAAAACTGGACCACTCTTCCAGAGGTTGTTATAGGGGAAAACACCCTCCAGGGATTCAAGACAAGGTTGGACAAGTTCCTGATGAACTGGAACGTACGCAGGTAGGGTTGATCTCAGTTAAGGCTCTGGTCTTTGACCTGGGGGCCGCCGCGGGAGTGGTCTGCTGGGCACGATGGACCACTGGTCTGACCCAGCCGTCGCAATTCTTATGTTCTTACCAACAAGAAAATTTTTAAAAACCCAGAAAGCACACTGTACGCAGAGAAAATGTGAATTATCATTTATGTTCCGTGGGTTTTTCAAAGAGGTCAAGGCAGATGACTCTATGCAATGTAACCTCAGTAACAACTATACAAAAATAGACAAATATACCCCTTCCCTTTTTACCAAACCGCAATAGCGGTTTTAGTGCAGGGAGCTGCGCTGAATGCGCTGTGCTGCTCTCGAAGCTCAAAAGCTCCCTGCGCTTAAAACCACTATTGTGGTTTAGTAAAAGGGGGCCATAGTGCAAAATATAGATAGCAGATATAAGTTCTCAAAATGGACACATTTTGATCACTAAATTGAAAATAAAATCATTTTTCTACCTTTGTTGTCTGGTGATTTCATGAGTCTCTGGATGCACTTTGTTCTTCTGACTGAGCATTCAATATTTTTTCCCTTCTTCCAGCCTGCTGTATGCTTCCAGACCTCATTCCTTCCGCCAATTTTTTCTTCCTCTCTCCCTGCCCCCTCCCCTTTATTTCTTTCTGTCTTTCTTTCTGTCTCCCTGCTTCCTTTCTTTCTGTCTTTCTCTCTCCATGCTCCCTTTCTTTCTTTGTCTCCCTGTCCCCCCTTTCTTTCTGTTTCCCTTCTTTCTTTCTGTCTCCCTGCCCCTCTTCTTTCTGTCTCCCTGCCTGCCCCCTTTCTTTCTTTCTCCCTGCCCTCCCCCAAGCCACTGCCGCTGCCTTCGGGGAACAGGCCCACAAACCATCGCTGCCCCATCCTCTCCCTGCTTCTTGACGCAGAAGCGCTGGGCCGACCAGCCTTCACCCCTGACGTCAATTCTGACGTCAGAGAAGAAGTTACGGGCCAGTCAGGCGGCGACTGGCTGGCACAGAACTTCCTCTCCGATGTCAGAATTGATGTCGGGTGAGGAAGGCTGGTCGGCTCAGCGCTTCTGCATCGGGAAGCAGGTAGAACACGAATTTAACTGTCTTCGCGATCTACTGGTCGATCACGATCAACCTTTTGGGCACCAATGGCTAAGAATATGCTCAAATGGTCACTGCTGCTAGCTTGGCTCATTTCAACTCCAACAGTTGCAGGGGCATGAAAAGGGAGAAGCCAAACACATTGAAAAGGTAGGGGAAAAGAGACAGATGTTTCACACATAGAGTAGAGAGTTGCACAGGGACAGAAATCCCACCCATTCCCGCCCATCCCTGCCAGGATCCTCTCCATCCCCACCAGTCCCCGGCAGGATTCTCTCCGTCCCCACCCGTCCCCGTCAGGATCCTCTCCGTCCCCACAAATCCCCGCAAGGAATTACCTCCATCCCTGCCCGTCCCCCATAAAAAGCAGCAATTACTTCTGACAGGATCATCAATTCCACGGTTTCTTTTGTGTTTGTGCTGCTGTTTTCCTTGTGTAATCTCTTTGGTGGAGGCCTTTTTTTGTTTTCTGTTCAGGTAATTAACTTATAAACCCCCTCTTTTACTAAGGCTGATGTGTCCATTATATTATATGGACGAACCCTGCTTCCAAAGCCTTCCATCCCCGTGGGAGTCCCGTTGGCTAGAGGGGGGTCCCCGTGGGAGTCCCGTGGGCCAGAGAGGGGTCCCCGTGGGAGTCCCGTGGGTTAGGGGGGGATTCCCGTTCCCGTGCAGACCTCTAACACAGAGAGGAAGAGTGATGGGGTGGAAGGGAAGGAAAAAGTTGCTAGATACCAGAGGGATGAGGAGGGAGGGAAAACAGAGATGCTTCACACCTGGGAAAGAGGGAAGGAGAAAGATGCTAGACACATTAAAGGGAGGAAGGGAGAGAGATGCTGTAATCAGGTTTAGGGGAGGCGAGAGAAGAGAAAGATTCTAGTCATTAGAGAGGAGAGGGAAGAAGAAATGCTGAAGACTGAGGAGGCAGGAAGGGAAGGAAAGAGATGGCATCAACTTGGTGGATAGAGAAGGGAAGATGAAGAAGACCTGGAAGGGGGAGATTCTGTACTATGTGTGGTACATGATAGAGGTACATGTCCAGTGGTTTGCTTAGATCATCAGATACCATTGGGGTGGCTTGCAGGCCTGTAAGATTCGATAAACATAAAACTTTTTGTGTTTGCCCATGTTTGCTGTTTGCCCATGTTTGCTAAATACAAGATAAATGAGATACTTTGCATGAATTTGTGTCATATCAGCACATTAAGGTTAGATTTAAACATTTGTACGTAGTGGACTACACACACAAATTTACTACATAGCTACCCTTCACTTGACATTTATTTATAAAAGCAGTTTAAAGATTCAAACAATCCAAAGTGCTCACATTTATTGCATATTTGCTGATATTGTTGTGCATTTTAGTGTACAAAGCTGCGAAATGAAGCGTAGTGCATCAGCTCCCTATATTCTTAGACAAATTCATCCTCCTTCATTGCATCCCAATATGGAGAACTGTATGTAGAGCCTGGTGACATCAGAGATAGCGCATTTCAAGTTAGTACTTCATGTCCTTTAATATATGTTATCTGTATAGTAAGGTGTTGTATAATTTAAAAAAAAAAAAATCCAGTGACTAATCTGAATATTATAGGAAAACCCCAAGGATTATAAACACATTATCTTGTTCATTTTGGCATTAGCCTTATTCCACATTTCATAAATATATAGATAAAATACAGATAAAGTGACAGACTTCACCATGAGATTAGAAAATCTTTGCAAGCATCATTTAATTCAGTCAAAATGCATGGATGTATGGCACTGTGACTTTACAGTAAGAGCTAAATGTTATATTTTAGAAGTAATGACAAATGAAGTGTTCAATGAAATTCATTCTAATAGGAACTTGCCTGAATCTCAACGTCCTCCTGTCGAATCTGGTCATTTATAAAATGATGTTATGCACAATAATACTGTTAAGAATTACTGATCTGAACATACAGTAGATTATATGTAACAAAAATGGGTCTTTAGGGTATCACACAATTGCTTAAATAAATTTTGATTTAGTATGTCACCAGCCATATGAAATTATTGTAATAGAAATCACTTATAATGAGATACTACTGGGTGCATGAAATGTTTCATTTTGGGAAGCAAAGAAACCCCATTCTAAAATAGAACAAGTTGTGGCAAAAATAGCCTGACTTAACAGAAGCCCATTTTAATAACTTCCCCTCTCCTAATTAAAACTACATTATGATGCAAGTTGTTCTGTAAAGTAATATTTTCAAAAACCTAGGTCTAGTCAGAAAACTTCAAAAATTAGCCAGTTAGTTCATGTTGCTGGCATGAACATAGAAACATGACAGCAGATAAAAGCCAAATGGCCCATCTAGTCTACCCATCTTCAGCATCCACAATCTCCTCCTCTCCCTATTGGCTAAGGTTATTAACATTTGCATCTTCTCTTCCTATAGGCTAAGACTCTTTGCACCTGGATTGTGAGGTCATAGAACTGCCCATCCACAGTAACCATTATCTCTTCCTCTATCCAAGAGATCTCCCGTACCTATCCCAGGCCCTCTTGAATTCAGGCACAGTCTCTGTTTCCACCACCTCTTCCGGGAGACTGTTCCACACAACTACCACCCTCTCTGCAAAAAAGTATTTCCTCAGATTACTCTGGAACCTATCACCTCTTAACTTCATCCTATGCCCTCTCTTTGCAGAGTTTCCTTTCAAATGAAAGAGACTCGACTCATGTACATTTATATCATGTAGGTATTTAAATGACTCTGTCATATCTCCCCTCAACCGCTTCTCCTCCAAAGTATACAGATTGAGATCTTTAAGTCTGTCCCCATACGCCTTATCATGAAGACCACACACCATGTTAGTAGCCTTCCTCTGGACCGACTCCATACTTTTTATATCTTTTTGATGGTGCGGCCTCCAGAATTGTGCATAATATTCTAAATGAGGTCCATAGAAACATAGGCCAGGCACACTATACCCAATTTTTAAGGAACTTAAACCCCACCCCCACCCCTTATACAAAGGCACGGTAGCAGCTGCCACACAGCAAACACTACGATGCCCACTGAATCCCTATGGGTGCTAAAGTGATTACTGCGGACAGCTGAGATAATTGCCTTTTTAAAAGGGGGGCCTTAATGTTTTATGTGCTTAGGTAGCTCAAAAACACATAGGAGATAATTTTACAACAAGTCAATTATGTGTGAAGACCATGTAAGAGGCTATTTTTAGCCTATTTTATAAAAACACATACCATAGGTGTCTACATGTCTTTATAAAGTACCAAATGTAAAGTGGCTGAAATGGCAACTAAACTGAACAACTATTTACTTTCAGGAGTCCAGAATAATATAAATTCCAGTGTTTAAATGATCATAAAATATGAAATTCACTGGTTTTTAATTCAATTATTCATAAAATTCATTTAAATTATTTTAATATAAATTTTTACTGATGTGTTTATAAGTGCTAAATTGAAGCCACAGGCATTTTCATCTGTTTTGGCATATTTTGAAGAAATAGAGTTATCATATAGCTCCAGAAAAAAAGGAGGACAGATTGAGACATCCAGATTTTACTTCCATCGCTTTCAATAGAAGTAAAACCCCAGATGTTTTAATCCGTCCTCCTTCTTCTGGAGCCATATGGTAACCCTATGTAGAAAATACATGGAAATAGTGACTCCATCCAAGCTTGCTCCAGAAAATGCCTACATTTGCGCTGTGTAAAGGGACGTCTAAAAAATCGACACCAGAATTGTGCCTCCATAGGTGCTTTAGGCCACCTAATACCACTGTGGGTGTGGCTAACAGCGGAAGTGGCATTAGGCAGCCTAAAGTGCCTATGGAGGCACCAGAAATGTAGGCCTGGAAAACTCTCAGTTGACAAAATCAAAAACAAATTAATAAACTGATTTTAAATAAAGTTACATCTGTCTCCAATTATGCGTTTATACCAGGAAGGAAAAAAAAAGTTCAAATTCTTTTTATTCTGATGATCTAACAATGTTTATTAATGTCTTGCTTAGACTAATACAAAATCAAAACAAAAAAGTGAATAAACAAGTGGTAAGTAATTTGTCCAATGAATTCCAGTTATTTAAACTATTTTAAAATTATATAATCATTATACGGGACATCAATAGAAAATAATTTAAAATTACCACTGATGTGCTTGAAAAAATGCCAATTACCATGGCAAATTCCTGCCAAAATCAAACTGAGACTGAAGTAATGCCTCGGGTTAAATCTTGAGGACATAGTGATGTCTTACAATATGCAAAACTTAAACAACTCCAATTACTATGGTGAACTCCTGCCAAGTTCAAATCCAGACTAAATTTGATATAGTGGTTCCTTCCAAATTGCAGAAATGGAACTTAAAAATAGCCAAACAATAAAGACTCCTAAATAAATAATATTTTCATTACCATGTCAAATGTTAAAACCAACGCAGATGGAAAGAAATAGCATAAACAGATAGGACCAAATTCTATAAACGGTGTCCCAATTGTAGGTGGCTACACGTCCTACTGCTGTCTAACCAGCCAATCGGGACGCACATTTAAAAAAACCCGAGGCAGGCCGCCTACACAGTAGGAGTTTCTTGCTGTTGATGAAGATGCGTAGGGACGCTTAAGCTTGCCCAAGGCTCGGCGTAGGCATGGTTTCACCTGGAAGTGGCCTCAGGAGAGCTTAGGTAGCCCAAGCCATCTCCTTAGGGCTGTGATATGTGCCTGAAATGTAGACAAGCAAAATGCTGGTCTACATTTCAAATAGACAAGGCTGCTTAGCCAATCGAAGCAAGAGAATCTCCCTGCTGTGATCAGTTTAGCAGCCACAGCAGGGAACCTGTCCCCCCGTGAAATTGGCCAGCAAGAAGGATGCCCATTCCCTCCTGCCAGAACCCCTGAAGCGCCCCCACCCCAAATGTCCGCAGCAGGAGGAGTGCCCAATTCCTCCTGCCACAACGGCAAACCCTTCCAACACAGTCCAAGGCAGGAGGGATGCCTACACCCTCCTGCTGTTTGCCCCATCATCCCCCAAACCACACAAACACTCCCTGACTTCACCTTGACTCCACTCATGACTCTCTCTGACACCCCAACATCCCTGACGCTCCCCTGAACATCCAAGATCCTCCTGATGCTCCCTTGAATGTAAAGCACTTAAATTAGTTAATCTATTTTAAAAAACAAAATCAAATTCAAAAATCAATCGTTGATCCTATTGAAAATGTTGTTCACATCTTCACCACACCATTTAGTCTCAATTGTTTTGAATACAAAAAACTTAAAATATGCAAATGTATGTGAATATTCTACACAATGTTCAAATATTGTGCCTTCTAATGTTGCTTCTGTGTTCAATCATTCTAACCTTTACTTTTCTTTTTGTTTTTCCAATATAAATCAGTTGACAAGGGCATATGATTATGTATATAACTTGATCAGTATTACAGTCTGTTCTCTGTTTCAAAATAAAATATTTTTGAATGCAAAGTTGTAGAAAGGTTGTGGCTTATGTCCAGGGGATAAAACTGTAAATCTGGGTATAAGCAAGGCAGAAGGTGTAATCATCTCTTTAATAGTCTCACTATGTGTATAAACTACCACCAGTTTTTTAAATCTTTAGAACATGAATGTCCATCTAATATATGCTAGCTTCTTTTAAGTATTTTTAAAATGTCTCTTGATAGATTTGAAAACTTTAAACTACATACAATATCTGGTTTCTTACAAGAGACCTATGAGTTCAAAAGGGATTCTCTATCTGCATCTCTGGCCTTAATTAACTCCTTATTAATACAAGTAGAAGGGTAACCTCTATCTTTGAATCTACAGGCCATCTGTTGTGTCTGTGATTCAAATTAATTAAAATTGCTGCATAGTCTTTTCAGTCGTAAAAATTGGGAGTAAGGTAAATTTTCTTTTAAACTTCGATTGTGCAAACTTTCAAAATGCAAAAACTGTTTTTTTATCGGTAGGTTTCCTAAAATTTGTAATTTTGAATCTACAACTTCCCTTTTGAATAAGGATATCCAAAAAGAAATTCTCTCATTATGAACATTCATAGTGAATTTGAGATTGTCATCTAGGGAACTGAGACAAGTATGGAATTGTTGTAACTGATAGATACTGGCCCTCCCATAGCATGAAAATGTTACCCATCTACCTCAAAATCTGACCTCATTTATAAATGGATGATTATTTAGGAACTGAGATTCAAAATAGAGAATGAGATGGGGAAAAAATTTGTCCCTGTCTCCACGAGCTCGGTCCCTGACCCGTCCCCATAAACCGTCTGATCCCATCTGCACAAGCCTAAAATAGTTATGATTTTATATTGAACTTATTTTATTAAAGTATAAAAGAAACAATATTTTGTACAATTGTCATTTTATAAACACAAATAATATCCCATCCCAAATTTGTGCTCCTCCCATGTCCCAACGTGCTTCCCCCCTTGTCTCACATTGATATCCCTTCTCCCCCTTACTTGTTCCCTTCAGAGCTGTACTCACTCCCTTCAGGACCATCCAGCTGGGCATGCCCCCCTCTGCTGAAGCAAACCTGGAAGGCTTCCCTCCAATGTCAGAGCTGATGTCAGAGGGAAGCCTTCCAGGTCAGCCCAGGATCCCAGGTACCTCACTCAACAGTCCTCCAGCTGGGCTGCTCCTTCCTGCTTTCAGCCATACTTGTTTGCAGGGAAACGCTGCGGGTAGCGGCTCTTGCATGCTGCACATGGCTGACCTGCCATCAGAGGGAAGCTGTCTTCGGCAGAGGGGAGTATGCAGTTGGAGGGCAGGAAGGAGGCCTGTTTATAAATGGGATCCCCACCACCACAGCGGCGTACACGTTAGATGCAAGGGTGGGGGACTATTTGACCTGTGATAGGGAGGGAAGGTGGCGGCTGGACTCGTGAGGGGGGGCTGTTGACTCAGAGGGGTGGAAAGGGAGGCTATCATATCACAAGGCAGTCAAAGACACCTCCTAGAAGCTGCTATAGCTCAATAAGTAAAATCCCTGTGCTCCTCTTCCAGAGGTCATGGGTTCAAATCCCAACCAGCTCCCCAGCACATATTTTAATTGTGGCATTCTATCTTGTATGTGCACCTTGATGATCTCACAATTAGGTCACCATTGTGCAGCTGCAAACCTCCATTTGCAATGAAATAGAAGCCATGCTAAGGTCTGTATCTGGGTTTTTTTTGTGACATGTGCTTTCTTTACTTTCAAGAATGAGCTGATTGGAGCACTGTTTAGTCAGAAAAAAAGGGTAGCTTTTTACCAAGAAAATTAAAGCTATGTTTTTCATGTGCTGTACTTCAGTTAATGGATCTTTTCCTCTAATTAGCAAATAGCATTGCTGTTTCTCCACAAAAATAAGTTTTGCATGCAATATACCTGTTTTGATGTGCCCCGTTTATGTGGTGCCTTATTAAATGTATTTTAAACTTAATAAAGCAAAAATAAAAACCCAGAGAGCTATTTAGCAGATCGCATTAAGGACATCCAAACTGTGCCTAAGTCCAAAGAGTGCCTAAGTTCTATCGATAGACCTCAGATCTATTTGAAGCCCAAACTAAGCTCAAAAGTAGACCTGTTTTTATTCGCCTACAATATAGGCATGATATGGACGCCCTAGGTCGCTCAGTGTTATGTAAATTAATCAAAGGACGCTTGAATTGAGTCATTGCCCAAATCACACCCATTCCACACCCACGCCTATCGAGTTAGGCGTGAGTTTTAAATATGGGCGTCCATGAAATTGTGGCTGCGTCTACAAAGTGGCATCTACGTCCTTTGGATGCCTAAGTACCAATTATCGCTTAAGACCCTTAATTGGTTCATTGACCACTTTGATTGGATGCCTAAAGCACACCTAGCATTAGGCATGACTTAGGCGCCCTTTGTAGAATCAGGGCCTAAATTCTCCAATGCTCCAGGCAGCAGTAGAAACTTCTACCACAGCTTAGTTAAAGGGGGGTTGGGGGGTGTTGCTTATGCACTATCCCATGGCTGGTAAAGTCTGAATATTAATTTAAACGGTCATGTGCTAGCCGGCATTAAAAAAAACCCAAAAGCACAGAAATTCAATGCCAAAGCCTGCACAGGGCCTGGCATTTAATTACCAGCTTTAGCACCAGCAGCAAACAATAAAATGTTGTCCACCACCGGCTGAATATTGACTAGCCATAAATCTGATGTAACTATGGACACTTAAATGCAGCAAGGGTTCATGCAGCTTATTCTGAAAGTGGCACTTGGAAATAGCAGCATCGCCTGCGCACTTCCCATGATCCTCCCATGTGAACACCCCCTTGCATTTCCACACTATCCCACGTGTGCAGCTTTAGAGAATATGGCTTTGCTGCTTGGCAGTTGCTTATGTGCACAAGTGTGGACTTACCAAAGGAAGGACTACCAGAACTACCCCCTTTTATTCCTCTTTCTTGGAATTCTTCTAACCCCAATTCCACCAGATCTACCCAAAAACTGAAACTTTCCTTTCCCTCTCGAAAAGGCGTTTCCCTTGTAGGAAAACTAGGTTCCTCCCTCCCTTTCAGAATCACTGAGCTCTGGAACAATCTTACCTCCCCTCTTAGGAATCTGAGCTCCCTCCAACTCTTCCGTAAACATCTGAAAACCTGGTTATTTTCAAAAATGTAACTCTTCCTCTCTCTGGTTACTCTGTCCTAAATTTTCTCTTCATTTTGTCTTTTCCTTTCACTGGAGTTCCTTTCTACCCTAACCCTTGTTAACCGTGTCAAGCTTTGCAAATGTAGAGATGATGCAGTATACAAACCCAAGGTTTAGTTTAGTTTAGTTTATCCTGCCACTGTATCGAGCGATGGTGCACCCGCATCTGGAGTACTGCGTCCAATTCTGGTCGCCGTACCTTGAGAAGGATATGGCGATACTCGAGAGGGTCCAGAGGAGAACAACAAGGATGATAAAGGGCATGGAGAACCTTTCATATGCCGAAAGGTTGGACAAGCTGGGGCTCTTTATCCTGGAAAAGCGGAGACTTAGAGGGGACATGATAGAGATTTATAAAATCATGAAGAGCATAGAGAAGGTGGAGAGGGACAGATTCTTCAGACTAGCGGGGACAACAAAAACAAGAGGTCATCCAGAAAAATTGAGAGGAGACAGATTCAAAACAAATCTAGGAGGTTCTTCTTCACTCAGAGGGTGGTGGACACCTGGAATGCACTTCCAGGAGAAGTGATAGGACAGAGTACATTATTGGGGTTCTAAAAGGGACTGGATGACTTCCTGAAAGAGAAGGAGATAGCAGGGTACAGATAGAGGGTTACTTACAGGACATTAAGTAACTAGGGTATAAACATCTTAGGTAAGGAGCACTTACAGGTCATGGACCTGGGGGGCTGCCGCGGGAGCAGACTGTTGGGCACGATGGACCCCTGGTCTGACCCGGCAGGGGCAATGCTTATGTTCTTAAGTGCTGGTATTCTATACATTTATGCACGCTGTGGCCTGCAAATGCGGATGCCCAGTTAAAGAATTGCCCTTCATGGGTATAACATTGACACTGACATTTTTCACAAACTGTTTTAAAAATACATTTTATTTAAAGTATACTCACTCTGTCAAGGAGGAAACAATCTCTTTCCAAATTAAGTCTATGGGATGCATGGCGGATAAAATTATTTAACCCCATGCTTCATAAAGCAGTGTTGTTTGATAGAGCCTCAGCACAATTTGCTGTATTGGTAAGCAGTTAAATGACCTTGTAATTAACAGTTATGTAAAATGGGGCTCATGACCAGTAGATAGCAATTAAAGCAATTTGGATTTTAAAAGGCTAGCTTCATTAGATTATAAATACCACGCAATTGACTTCATGTCTCTTTGTCAGGTCATTAACATAAAATAAGTTTTCATGGAGAAAATGACTTTGCCTGTCTCCTTAAACTGTAAAGAAAAGAACTGAAGCACTTAATATCAAATGTCAATATCAAAAGAGAGAAGGTTTTCACGTTCCTGTTTCTGAAGCCAATAAACAACTATTCAAATTGGGAAATCCATTATCATACCTTCTAAAAAGAGCATTATTTTTGATTAAATGGTATTTTGCCATATGGTTTGTAGCAGCACAATGCCAAGCATAAGCACATCTATGTTTAATCAAGACCTCTTGCAGATAATTCACTCCTTCAATTCAAGTGTCTCGCAATGCTTCAAACTATCTTTCCCATCACCTCAACAATTATGGCAGAAGATTTTTGGGGCTATCAAGGACCTCTCATTTGGAACAAACTGCCAACATACCTAAGTCAACCCACCACCTACCTTGACTTCAGGAAGAAACTTAAGACATATCTCTTCTCCCTATAGCCATCCTTCACCCCTTCCTTCTAACAACCACCTCTCCTTCTAACAATGTAACTTCAAGATCTTGATCTAAATCTTGCTTTAAACAGCATAGATTCCTTGCAGAAAACTGTGGTATATAAAACACTGTATTGTACCTGACACTACCTATTTTGATACACAGAAGCTGGGTCATTGTGCAGAGGTGATCACTGCTTGAAACCAGTGATGCCAAGAGCAATTTAGGGACTGAAAAATACAGCATCAGGAACAAAGGTTACAGAGATTATAGCTTTTTACCAGTTGTTGTTTTTCCCTTTCACTTTGGATAGATTCAGTAGTCACCAGAAAGCATGGTTTTATAAAGGGCGCACACCCTTTATAGAATCATACTTGGTGCTGACGGCTGCTGTTTTCTGGGTTTCACCACATCTGGGTAGGCAGAACCAACGTTTCAGCCATCATGCTGTGGCTTTCTTCAGGGTATGCCTGAAGAAAGCGACAGCAAGATGGCTGAAACGTCGGTTCTACCTACCCAGATGTGGTGAGACCCGGAAAACAGCAACAATCATGACGCCAACTACGGAAGTCGAAAAGAACATACTTGGAGCTGATTCAGGAGCCAAACTTTAGGTGTAAGACTTACACCTGCTGACCTGGTGTAAATGCTACTATCCAAGTTAGGCACGCTGAGGCTGTATTCTATAATTACATGTGCATCTTTTCAGAATGTCCTTGATATTCCAATGGCCACAGCCCCTTTTGATTTATGCAGTAGTAGACTTAAGCGCCAGGACTTATAGAACAGTGCACAGGCAGTGCCAATTAACTTTAATAACTGGTGGTTAACACCCAATTGCAGTTACAGTTACTTTTATAGGCAGCCCCCGTGTTACAGACGCCTGACTTAAGTACAACTCATACTTAAGAATGCGGTTGTGGCTTCATTTGATTTCACTGAGCAGTATTTCCAGTGGCATAGATTCCTATCCTTCTCCTGCAGCAGATTCAGGAATAATGCATGGCCACATTAAAAATAGTGTGTGATTGTGCATGCTGTACCTTGTAGGGAAACCTGGTAGGGACAGTTGGCCCTTTTGTCAGCTGGGAGCTGAGGTAAGCGGCAAGAAGCTTAAAATCTACAAGTTTTGAATTACATACAAATCCGACTTAAGAACAGCTTTAAAAATGTAACTCGTTCTTAACCTGAGGACTGCCTGTACCACAATTGTTAACAAGAATGTTAAACCAAAGCAGTCTGCAGTAAAAAAGGAATCACAATTATAAAATCAATACGGACAAACAGGGTAAATCGACCATAACAAAACAGACACAATTTGGATAAGAAAAAGGGAGGGAAAGATTTACAATATATTAAAGGGAAGGACAAAAAAAAGGAAAACAACAAAAGGGAAAGGGAAAAAGAAAAACTGTATTAGCAAAAAAAGAAAAAAAAAAAGGAAACTTTTAAATGGTTCATTTCAAATGCCATTTAAAGTAACAAGTCTTTAATTGAGACTTAAAATTTCTTAAAGATTTTTCAGCACTTAGATATAATGGAAGAGAATTCCACAGGGTAGGGGCCATTACCAAAAAACTGGAATCCCTGTGAATGTCCAAAAACATCTGCCTGAAAGATGACACAGTCAACAAGTATTGATGAGAGGAGCGAAAATTCCTTTGAGGTGAATATGGGATGAAATGACTAGCCAGGAATAAGGGAAGACCTGAAGACTGGATCGGGAAACAAAGTCATTAAACCATCCATTGCCCCAGGTAGAAAAACTTAGATTGTGAGCCCACTAGGGACAGAGGTATCTGCATATAATGTGCCTAGCTGCCCAGATTCTCTAAAAGTCACCAAAGATTAGGCACTAGTAGGTGCCTAGATCGCACCCGCTGGCACCAAAGCATTTTAATTGTTTTTAAGTGGCACAATAATAGGTCGTGACATTAAAAAATTCATTTTAAAAAATGAGGCGCCCACTGGGACATTGAAGCCCAGAAGTGGGCATGTTTAGGGTTGGCACCAGACTTCATCACTAGGCACCACTGGCCATGATTCTGCAAGGACCCTAGGCACGGGAAATGTAGGCCCTACATTACTGACGCCTAGGTTCCTTGCCAGGCGCCAGTATCCCTGATTCTGGAAGCCACGCCTATCCATGAATTACAGGCAGCAGGTGCCAGTTTTTCTAGGCACGTGCTGCTTAAAGAATTAGGCGTACATCTAATAGCGCTATAGAAATGATTAACACTAGTAGCAATAGTAGATAGTCAAGGGTTCGTTACTCAATTCAATTGGGCATGCAAATCTGGGTGCCATTTATAGAATCCAAGGGTTTGTTGACCTGCCAAGGGTTACAAATAACGTTGCACTCCCTTCTCTTGTGAAGGTATCGTGCCCATGCCTTCAGTCTAAGCATAATTTCTGCAGGATTTGTGCTATTATTTTATAAAGACACATAAGCATGTAGCTATCATTATAAAATAGGTACTTTTATGCTACAAACCCTCGGGGGTGGGGTGGGGTGGAGCGGGGGGGGGAGGTATTCTGTAAGGAAGGCATCAACATTTAGGTGGTGTGGTGTTAGTGGTTACACCTAAAATATAAAGTATATTTACCCGGTTATGCTAGAATTCTATAAATCCCCTGGTCTCTTCTTTGTTTCTTAATTTTATTTCCATTCTGCCATCTTCTCCCAATTAGAAAGTTGTAATGCCCACTACACTGAGGGCTTGATAGAAGATAATAAGAATCATTATTTCTTTATGTTCAATCTTAATGTTGCTGTTTGTCTCTGTATTAATTACTCAGTTCAGTGCAAATCTGTGCTTACAACTTATTTGTAAAATGACTCTAAATGAATAAAAGAAAAACATGCATAAATAAAATTCAAGCTAAATACTCTGAGCTTTCAATTACCTTTAAAGGTCAAGCCGAGATCTATTACTAAGGAAAACATTAAGGAGGTCATTAACGATGTACTAATATACTGTAGTTAACGTGCGTTATTTGCCTTGGGGCTAACTGCAGAAGGCGCCCTAACTTATGCAAATATTTTTATTTGCTGCATCAAGACCTTCTTTGATTTAGCCTGAAATATATGGTACTCAAATCAAGGTATCTGAATCTACTGCTTTAGATTGTAGAAGCTTTTCCTGCCGCCCAAAGGCTTGCTTTCCTGTCTAGCTAGCTCAGTAGAAAAGCACTCTGATGACCTAATTAGCCGGTTTCCTAATGCAGCACCTCCCCACTGACATTTTATTTCAGAGAATCCGATTATGGATCCAGATGGAGCCCATCTGAATAGACTCATGAAACAAACAAACCTTATTGAAGGGAGTACCGTAAGCATATGCAAAAAAAAAAGTAACCCTTTTTGAGATTTAGTGGAGAAGGACAACACTATATTTGAACTGTTGCTTTCTATGTAATGCATTAAGGGCTCCTTTTACAAAGCCGCGCTAGCGGTTTTAACGCACGCACCGGATTAGCGCACGCTAGCCGGAAATCTACTGCCTGCTCCAAAGGAGGCGGTAGCGGCTAGTGCGTGCGGCAATACGCTATTCCGTGCGTTAAGGCCCTGGTGCGGCTTTGTAAAAGGATCCTGAAGTCTTTGCTGGAACATGTTATTACAGTACCGGCATTTAGCTTCAACAAGATAAATCCCAGGAAGCAAAGTGCTTGCAAACAAAACTATGGAAGTAAAACAAGACATAAAGCAGGGGTGTCAAAGTTCCTCGTCGAGGGCTACAATTCAGTCGGGTTTTCAGGATTTCCCCAATGAATATGCATGAGATCTATTTGCATGCACTGCTTTCATTGTATGCTAATAGATCTCATGCATATTCATTGAGGAAATCCTGAAAACCTGACTGGATTGCGGCCCTCGAGGAGGGACTTTGACATCCCTGACATAAAACTAATTGATAGGCATCGCTATTATTATTATTTAAAAAAATGACGTGTAGCCCACTCTTTCCTATGTCTATAATATCATTAAGATATGGGAAGAAGAGAGCAAGAACTCTTTAAAGTGATGGGCAAGTTTGTCAAGATCAAAAACAAATGTTTTTCAAGGTTCAAGAATCTTTATCTGAATACCAAAATTTGATGTGATCCAGAAGTAGTCAATTTCCTCAAAGTGACACATGCTGAAACCAAAGCAGGTGCACACGTTTCTCTGTGCAATTCAAGTCGGAGGGCTGGAAGAATGACAAAGAGCTGCATACAGTGAGAAGCAGAAAAGAAAGTGTTTATCTCTGTCAACAATACTTAAAGTTGAGGTATTAAAGAAGCTTGATCATGGTGTATCTGGACAATGGCTGATTGAAGAATAGGGTGGCAATTTTATGGTCTTTTTCTGACTTAACATTACCAATCCAAAATCCAAAAAATTCCCCAAACCAAAATATGCCTGGTCCTAGGGATTTTGGATAAAGGATCTTGTACCTGTACCTGGATCTCATCTATACAGAAGCATGTAAGCAAGGTTGAAGACCACTTGCACTTGAATGATTTCCCAGAGGCCTACAGAAAGGAAGCAGACTTCATAATAACTCTAGCATATGACCTCTCTTGTCAGGTCTGGAAGTCTGTGCACTTGTACAGCTCTTAGCCCTGAGAAACACAGGTTGCACAGTGGCTGTCTGGAATTTGCCCTCCTAATATGTGACTGTCTTACTCAGTCTCGGTCCAGCTCCTACATGCTTGGGCTCAGACTGGACCAGAAGAAAGCTGACTACTTCATAAACCACACGTTTGCTTCAGACGACCAGCCTCAGTTAGAAGTCACTTGTACTGTTGAGTCTAAATTGCACCAACCCCTGCTTGCATCGTAAGATGCTTAGTTGTCACTGTTTCACAATTTCATATTGCATCTTTCATGTTGAGCAGTTAGCTGCCAGTCTCTTATTATTAAGATACTGCTGACTTTTATTGTCAGTATGGCCACAGGACAAAGCTAATAATTACCAGCACCAGAAGCAGCTTGTGGTTTTATATTACATTGAGGTAAAATTACACTGGAATTAGAGTGGATTACTTTTATCAAATAGGGAATAAGCTGTTAATTAACTCCCCGCTGTAGCAATCTTTTTCTGAGCTTGCAACTGTTATTAGTTCTAGATTAAACTGTTGAATTAATTTCCCACTTACTTACTATTTCAAGAGTTTTTAATTTACCTGGCAGCAGTTTTAATGGGAAATTGTATTAGTGCACATAAATTGTTTTTGGGAAGGGTAAACAGTTTGTGATAATGTTTATTAAGTCGTTTTGTTTGAGCAAAAATATAATTGCAGTTTTAATTAGTGCATGGCTGTTGGAGTATTAGGTTTTAGATTACATTATGGCTTTCACAGAAAACAATCAGTCAGGTAATCCCTGCATTTATAAATGATAGCAAAGCGAAAAGTTGTGTCAATACTGCATTGACTTGTCCTTTCTCTGTGCAAGGCTTTGGAAGGGGGAAGAAAGATGACTCTCCGATATTATTTGAACAGACCTTTATACAATCTGAAGGGTTGCAGCTCATGATGGAATGTAAAATAGTTGGAATTAGAAAAAAAAAGTCACCTTTGTTTTTGCTGTAGTGTGTGTAAAATGTAAACAGGTGGGGGAAGCATGCAGATCACAGTTTATGCTATTCTTTTTCATTGCTGGTACAGTTTGCATGCAGTATTTTTGGAGGGCGTGGGGTCAGGGCAGTTTACAGGGTACCAAACCAGTTGTGGGGGTTCGTTTTTCCGGGCTGGGGCTATTTGCAGAGTTATGGTGCACTTGCGGCAATAAGGCTGCTGTGTGGCAGTAGTTTTTGAGGGTGATGACAGCAGAGGAATATTTTGGGGATGTAGAACAGCTAGGAGGGTGGTAGAGTAGATTTGGGAGATAGATTTTAGGTGTGGCCAGTCTGTAGGGTAGTAGTTTTTGGGATGGGGTACTTCTGGTGGTAGTGAAAGTGGGATGGGGTAGCTTTTGGTGGTAGTGAGGTTTTCAGGGTGCTGGGGCAGTTTGCAAGGTAGTAGTGAGGTGAGTGAGGTGAAGCAATTGTTTTTCAGGGTGAGGTAGTTTGTGTGGTGATGGGATAGTTGCAAGAGCTAGTTTGGGTACAGCATTGTTTATGAGGTGGTACAGCAGTTGTGGGGGGGAGAGGGTCTGAGTGTAGCAGTTTGGGAGAAATTGCAGGGGCAGATTTTGGGTTGGGGCACTTGGTGAAGATGCTTTTCAGGATGGTGTTGAAGTTGCAAGAATAGTTTTTGAGAATGTGGGCAGTTAGTGGAGAAGCGGGACAGTTAACAGAGCGGTAGGATAATTATATGGGGCATTTAGTAGCCATTTGGGAGTTTGCAAGAGCTAGTTTGGGGTGGGGGCAGTTTGGATACTAGTTCTAAAGTTGCATGGAGCAGTTTGTAAGGTTTGGGGCATGTTTCAGGGAGTAATTATTTGGGGGACAGTATGCAAGGCAGAAGTCGGAAATAAAAAGCTAAAGGTGTGTTGAGAATCTGGGGAACTGGGTTTGATTCAATAAACATAAATCACTATCCCCCAGGAGTACGGTACAAAACTGTTCATGCAAAGTGAAACAAGAAAATCAGAAAATATAATAACCTTCTGTAAATAGGAGGAAACAGCCTCAGATCCCTGTCTGCAGCAATATTCCTTTGCTCTAAGACTAGACAGGGTAGCTGATACAAGTGAGCACTGGACAGAAGTGCCGATAGATTAAAAATGACAAAGCATTAAGCAAAGTGCTGACTGGCCACCATCAGTGGGACCCAACAGATAAGTGCATGTTTTCATACATGAGACTGATGAATCATGCAGTGGCGCAGTAAGGGGGTGGCAGTCCACCCTGGGCGCCCTGATAGGGGGGCAGTCCCCGTCCTCCTCTCCGCCCTCCTGTTCCTTCCCCACCCCCCACCACCGAACACGAGCTCCGCTTCCCGTCCCCTGTCCCCCGTACCTCTGTAATATTTGTGGCCCGAGCAGCCTCCCCCCCCAGCCTGCTGTGGTGCCTGCATCGGCTCTTCTTCTGACATCACTTCCTGGACCCGAGCCTAGGAAGTGACGTCGGAGGGAGAGCCCGTCCAGGCGCCACAACAGGTTGAAGGTTGATACTCATGCTAAGAACGTTACAGAGGTACGGTGGAAGGAAGCAGCATGCGCAGGCAGCAGTGGGGGTGGGCAGGGAAGGAGCATGTAGGGATGGGGTTGCGGAGATAGGGGCGGGGAAGGGGTGCCACCTCACCAGGTGCCTCTCACTCTCACTATACCACTGGAATCACGGATTCGTTTAAGTAACTACTGTATTTTCAAGCATATAACGCGCGCGTTATACACAATTTTACAAACCGAGCATAACCATGCGGTTTATATGTGTGAGCGCGTTATACAATTTTTTTTTCATTGCGATCCGGCATCCTCCCCCCCCGCTCGTGTCACCCCCCCCCCCCCCCGCGATCCTACATCCCCCCCAGCACCGCAAAGACATCGCTTACCTGATTGGGCACCAGCACCAATGCACAGGACGTGCCAGTGCCCGAAGATTCTCCCTCACCTGGGCTGGGCTGGGCGGTGCGAGGGAGAACCTCCCTCTTCCCTGTGCTGGGCTGGTCTGGGCTTTGAGCATTTGCACATGCTCAAAGCCTTCTGGTCTCGCTCTCTCCAAGATTCTCAGATTCAGAATCTCGGAGAGAGCGAGACCAGAAGGCTTTGAGCATGTGCAAATGCTCAAAGCCCAGACCAGCCCAGCACAGGGAAGAGGGATGATCTCCCTCGCACCGCCCAGCCCAGCCCAGCCCAGCACAGGCGAGGGAGGATCTTCGGGCACTGGCACTGGCACGTCCTGTGCATTGGTGCTGGTGCCGGTGCCCAATCGGGTAAGCGATGTCTTTGCAGTGCTGAGGGGGATGTAGGATCGCGGGGGAGGGGGGGTGACGCAAGCGGGGGAGGGGAGGATGCCGGTTCACAGGCCAGAAGAGGGAGTAAGCGGGGGTGGCGGGAGGAGGATTTAGCAGCACGCGCAGTATACGCGTGTGCGTGCTATATAAAAAAATTTTTACAGAAATGTTTTTTCCCGCGCACTATACGCGTATGCGTGTTATACACGTATACGCATTATATGCATGAAAACACGGTATACACTTTTTGAAAGTTTTTGACATATACCCCCTCTTTTACAAAGGTGCACTAAGCTTTTTAGCGCGCGGTAAATGCTAACGCGTGCATGTTATCCTATGGACACATTAGCGGTCAGTGCATGCATTGATTTAGCACGCACTAAATCCACGCTAAAATGCTTGGCATGCCTTTATAAAAGAGGGCCATAATGAAAAAGTTTGTTTTTTTAGCCTATGAAGTTATCTACCCTATCTACTGTTGTCTGAGAGCAAAGGAATATTGCTACAGATGGGGTTCTAAGGCTTTTTCCTCCTATTCATAGAAGCTATTATACTTTCATATTTTCTTGTTACACTTTGCATGAACATTTTGTACTCCTGAGGGGTAAAATCTTGTGTTTATTGAATGAGTTTTACTGTCTGATTTGCTTATATTTGAGGGCTGTTTGGAACTGGCTTTGATTCCCATTTCAGCTTTTTGTGACCCTGGGCAAGGCACTCAACCATCAATTGTCCCAGGAACAAAACTTATTGTTAGTCAATTAGAGATAGAAAACGTACCTGCATATAATATAATCTGTTGCTGACACACAAAACTGTCCACCTCTCAGAATCGCAATATTTTGCTGCCAGACTACATAATCATGCACCACCACGCGCCCTGCACTCGAACCAAGAGTTTCTACTACAAATACACTCCTTCAAAGACATCAAATACAAAAGCACAAGGGCAAGAATGTTTTCTGTAATGGCTCCAACACAAGCAAAAAATCCAACAGAACTGCAGTGATGTGTCGAATAGAAGAACAAAAGAAAAAAAAACACTGCAGGAATGGTGTACAAGTTGCAAGTCTTTAATAAACAAAGATACCGTATTTTCACGCATATAATGCGCGCGTTATACGCGTTTTTACCTACCGCGCATACCCCTCGCGCGTTATATGCGTGAGCGCGGTATACAAAAGTTTTAAAACATAGTTCCCACCCCGCCCGACGCCCGATTCACCCCCCCAGCAGGACCGCTTGCACCCCCACCCCGAACGACCGCTCGCACGCGCTCCCACCCGCACCCGCGATCGGAGCAAGAGGGAGCCCAAGCCCTCTTGCCCGGCCGACTCCCCGACGTCCGATACATCCCCCCCCCGGCAGGACCACTCGCACCCCCACCCCGAAGGACCGCCGACTTCCCGACAATATCGGGCCAGAAGGGAGCCCAAACCCTCCTGGCCACGGCGACCCCCTAACCCCACCCCGCACTACATTACGGGTAGGAGGGATCCCAGGCCCTCCTGCCCTCGACGCAAACCCCCCTCCCTCCAACGACCGCCCCCCCCAAGAACCTCCGACCGCCCCCCCAGCCGACCCGCGACCCCCCTGGCGACCCCCACGACCCCCCCACCCCCCTTCCCCGTACCTTTGGTAGTTGGGCCAGAAGGGAGCCCAAACCCTCCTGGCCACGGCGACCCCCTAACCCCACCCCACACTACATTACGGGCAGGAGGGATCCCAGGCCCTCCTGCCCTCGACGCAAACCCCCCTCCCCCCCAACGACCGCCCCCCCCAAGAACCTCCGACCGCCCCCCAGCCGACCCGCGATCCCCCTGGCGACCCCCACGACCCCCCCACCCCCCTTCCCCGTACCTTTGGTAGTTGGCCGGACAGACGGGAGCCAAACCCGCCTGTCCGGCAGGCAGCCAACGAAGGAATGAGGCCGGATTGGCCCATCCATCCTAAAGCTCCGCCTACTGGTGGGGCCTAAAGCGCGTGGGCCAATCAGAATAGGCCCTGGAGCCTTAGGTCCCACCTGGGGGCGCGGCCTGAGGCACATGGGCCCAACCCGACCATGTGCCTCAGGCCGCGCCCCCAGGTGGGACCTAAGGCTCCAGGGCCTATTCTGATTGGCCCACGCGCCTTAGGCCCCACCAGTAGGCGGAGCTTTAGGATGGATGGGCCAATCCGGCCTCATTCCTTCGTTGGCTGCCTGCCGGACAGGCGGGTTTGGCTCCCGTCTGTCCGGCCAACTACCAAAGGTACGGGGAAGGGGGGTGGGGGGGTCGTGGGGGTCGCCAGGGGGGTCGCGGGTCGGCTGGGGGGGCGGTCGGAGGTTCTTGGGGGGGGCGGTCGTTGGGGGGAGGGGGGTTTGCGTCGAGGGCAGGAGGGCCTGGGATCCCTCCTGCCCGTAATGTAGTGCGGGGTGGGGTTAGGGGGTCGCCGTGGCCAGGAGGGTTTGGGCTCCCTTCTGGCCCAACTACCAAAGGTATGGGGAAGGGGGGTGGGGGGTCGTGGGGGTCGCCTGGGGGGTCGCGGGTCGTCTGGGGGGCGGTCGGAGGTTCTTGGGGGGGGGCGGTCGTTGGGGGGAGGGGGGTTTGCGTCGAGGGCAGGAGGGTCTGGGATCCCTCCTGCCCGTAATGTAGTGCGGGGTGGGGTTAGGGGGTCGCCATGGCCAGGAGGATTTGGGCTCCCTCCTGGCCCGATATTGTTGGGGAGTCGGCGGTCCTTCGGGGGGAGGGATGTATCGGACGTCGGGGGGGCATCAGGCTTTCAGGATGGGGACAGACCTTCAAGGGGGGACAGTGCACGGAAGTCAGGGGGGGTGAACGGAGAGTCGGGACAGCGCACGGAAAGTCAGGGCGGGCGAAAGGAGCGTCGGGCAGCATGCGCGGTATACCCGTGAGCGCGGTATACCAAAGTTTTTGTACATATCATCGTGATTTCTGCGCGCTATACCCGTGTGCGCGTTTTATACGGGTGCGCGTTATTTACGTGAAAATACGGTATATATTATCAAGGACAGAGTCGTGAAAGTTTGTATCCACAAGGGTTGGTAAACCCAGACCCGACACGGTCCGTGTTTCCCAGTGCTTACATTAGCTTTCTTACCTCATATGAAGAATTTACAATCCATTTCTTGATATTTGAAATCTAACTGTACACTTTTGGGCAACAAATGTAGATGGTTTACTCTGGCAGTTGAAAATAAGAAACACTGGACAGCCAGAATTCATTAATAAATTTTTGATACCATACACTCCATCACGTTTTCTTCGTTCCTCGGAGCAAAATTTATTAGCAATCCCAACCTTGAACCATATTAACACTAGAAGAAACACTATCTTTTCAGTGGTTGCCCCAACCTTCTGGAATTCGGTACCAAATGCTCTAAGAGAGATAACCAATCTTGAAAAAATTTAAATCTTTTCTAAAAACATTCCTTTTCAAAGATGCCTTTCAAGAGTAAGTCCACTCATATTGGGCTTACTTGTTTTTAATCCCGCCCTTTTGTTTATACCTTTATATCTTACTTTTCTTTAATCATTGTAGTTCTCCCCTTTTTTCCACTCGTACCTGTTTGTCTAATCTTGTATGTTTATTTTGTTAAATTTATGTATAATTGTATTATTTGTGTTTACCCTATTTTAAAATGTATAACCACCTTGAAATAAATGATAAGGTGGTATAACAAATTTTTAATAAACTTGAACTTGAAACTTAACTTGATAAGAGAAATTGACTCTTGTGCCATTTTTTAAGAAGTTGAGAAATCTATTATATTTTATTTAATGCCTAACAGGTTATTTGCCAGTCCTGCTCAAGCAACACAAAATTTTATAGGGTGCATACTGAACTGCTAGCCATTTGCAAAAGTGACAAAAAATGCTAATTATGTACTACATGCATGAGCATTAAAATATTAATGTAGTGTCAGTAATTTTGAATTATCTGAATGTATAGATCACTCAACAAAAGTTTCACAAAGCTTTGCAATTATATGCATTCATCTCTGGGATGGACAGCCAATATACTGTATATCTATCTATCTAGCTCTGTTTCTTTATAGATTGATTGATAAACATAGCAATACAGGTAAGAGCATGAAAAAAACCCTTTTTTTTACACACCGGTTGTCACCTATTGAACATTCAATGGCCTTCCCCCACCCTACTCCTCACCTGTTTAACCCTATCACTCTCCTCCTCCCCAGGCCCAATTGAAGAGTTTTATTCCTTCCCCTGCCTTAGTCAACCCAACCCCAGAACTCTTTCCTTTTCCTTTTCCTACATGTGTCTCTGACTCCCTTCTAGTCATGTGTCCCTTTGGCTTCCCTTCCAGGCAACCCCACCTCTCTGCTTCATTCCAGTCCCACATCTCCATACCTTTGTAAGGAGTGTACTACCACATTATTTGTGGACTATGCACATTTGACCACATGCAGTGCCCTCTCATGGCCAGGACTATGATTACCATAATCTCTAACACAGACCATGAATCATCAACCATAATATACAGAGAGATCCTGATACCCATTAGTTTGAAATATGCGCAAATTCAATTTTTACTTTTTCTAGTGAACCTAGTGCTCATGAAAAGTAGCAGTCTGATTAAGCCACACAACAGCAGTATAGGAATTCCACGCTGCCCTGTAACAATACCTTAATCTTATACTAGAATGACCATCTCTGAGGGTAGCAGCGTGATCGGGTTTCCCTATCTGTGCAATCTTGGTCCTCTCTATTCAGACTGTAAACAGTGATGCCAATTAGTTGCAAATTATTATAAAGTTTTATTTTAGATGTGAACATTTTGCCCATCAGAGATTGGACTCCATCCAAAATTAATTTCCTATAGACCAACAAATCACCATCAGATGGTAGCAAACTTAGACAGGTTTGACCCAGCATCCTAAAAATGGCAATCCACTGAGCTATGAAGGGCAACTGAAAAGTTCTCAGCCCAACCATCAAGGGCTATACACTTAGTCCAGTGCTTTTCAACTTTTTCGTTCTATCAGAAAAATATGCAACTAAAAAAGTGGAAAATTGCTGGACTAAGTGTACAGCCCTTGATGAAGAATGCCCCAACTTTATTGGTTGGACTGAAAACCTTTCAGCGGTCCCTCGTATATTGTTATCATAAAGCCAGAAAAAATGTCAAGTTTATTTAGAAGGTGTTCAAATGTTTCTATTGATTTTAAAGGAAATTTGATCTGTTTTGGTCTCTGTCCCATGGTCTGGTCGGTTGATAGACAAGTAATCTACTGGTGGTCAGAGCAATAGGCTGAGCACCAAGAAAGCTAGGATTTAAATCCCATGTCTCCCAGTGATGCTGCTTGTGATCTTGGCCTAGTCATCTTACATTATCTAGCTCAGTTCCACTTATCTGCCATTATGGCTGTCTGTACATGGATGTCATATAACACACCTACCCCCTCCTCTCCCCCAGTGATATCCTTCATGTTGTCTGTAAATGTATTATTTAAAGACAAGAAATAATATAAGTGAATCGTAATCTATAAGAATGAGGAGGATGTTATGCTTAGAGGCAGTGAGCATTTGAGCTGCACATGAAAACAACAACACACAAAAAGGGAGCATGTGATGTGTGTAAAAGAACCAATGAGATATTGGCATCAGTTCGATGGTTGCTGAAGGTAGGGTGGTGGTATCTCCACTGTGTGCACCATGAAAATATGTAAGATGATTGTCTTGAATTTATGCTATGTATTACTTTTGGATTAAGATTTAATCCAAACATTTAATTCATGTTATTGTTTTTTAGTTCACCGCAGAGGAAACCCCTTTAGGCGAAACCGGGATCTTAGTTGGGACTACATGGTAGCACCGTAGAATATATACACATGTTGAAGAATAAAAAAATAATAATAAAAACCTTTTTGACAGCATCAGACAATGCAACACACAGTTTAAGAGAAGGAGTTATAATTTTATGAGATAAGTACACTTCATTCCCATCTCTTACATCATCTTGAAACAAGTGCGATGATAAGAGGATGGAGCTATCTTGTCTTTGAATAAGAAACTGCACAAAGAACTACGGTGTAGCCATTTTCTGAGCACTTTGCACAATATATTGTGCTTATATGTATGAGAAAATGTGAATTTATATAAGTGGAATTTAATTATTGAAACATGTAATGTTATTCTGGGATTAATTAATGGGACTCAATGGGACATGAGAATAGCTGTAGCACCCAGATGTGTCTTGGAAAGGCAAGTAGTAAAATCCAAACCTTTACATAAATGTTTGAGGGATCTTTCCAGAATTTATCAAATGGTATTTAATTTCTTCTTAACATCTCTATTCCTTCGTCCTCTCCTGCATGGATTACTACAACGTGCTATTCAGTGGTCTCACTTAAAAGAATATACAGTATCTCCAACATGTTCAAAATGCAGCAATCAGACTTCTAAAAAACGTTCAGGCCCACCATCCTGTCTCCGAGGCTCTATCATCAGCCCTCTGGCTACCCATAACCAAACACTGTATCTTTAAGGGCAAACAAACCACTCCACTCCCAGGAGGAAACATACCTCCAAACAACAATCTTACTCCCATTTCATGCCAAGCTACTGGAATAAGCTACCCCTGCAAATCAGAGCCCTCGAAGGTCTTCTGAACTTTAGGAAATCAATAAAAACGTACCTCTTCACCTAATTCCCTGGGAGCAGGACCGCAGAAGACAAACATGAATAGAGATAGAAGAGTGGTAGACCCTGATCGATTTTCAGAGGGTTGTGTTTGTGAGGAGCTAGCTAAAATAAAAGTACACAAAGCAATAGGGCCAGATGGTATACATCTGAGGGTGCTGAAGGAACTTAAGGAAGTTCTGTTGGCTCCGCTGATTTCAATGAATCTTTAGAATCGGGAGTGGTACCAGAGGACTGGAGATGTGCGGATGTGGTCCCTCTCCACAAAAATGGAAATAAGGAAGAAATAGGGAATTACAGGCCGGTAAGTCTGACTTAAGTGGTAAACAAATTAATGGAAACACTTTTAAAGCAGAGAATAGTGATGTTTCTGGAATTCTGTGGATTACAGGACCGGAGGCAACATGGATTCACTAGAGCAGGGGTCTCAAAGTCCCTCCTTGAGGGCCGCAATCCAGTTGGGTTTTCAGGATTTCCCCAATGAATATGCATGAGATCTATGTGCATGCACTGCTTTCAATGCATATTCATTGGGGAAATCCTGAAAACCCGACTGGATTGCGGCCCTCAAGAAGGGATTTTGAGATCCCTGCACTAGAGGTAGGTCTTGTCAGACAAATCTGATCAATTTCTTTGACTGGGTGACCAGATAATTGGATGGAGGGAGTGCACTAGATGTGGTATATTTAGATTTTAGTAAAGCCTTTCACAGAGTTCCACACAGATGTCTAATAAATAAACTGAGTGCCCTCAGGATGGGTCCCAAAGTGACGGGCTGGGTCAAGAACAGGTTGAATGGAAAGCAACAGAGGGTAATCAATAGAGATTGCTCTGAGGAAAGGGATGTTACCAGTGTTGTGCCTCAAGGTTCTGTTCTTGAGCCTGTTCTTTTTAACATTTTTATAAATGATATTGCTGCAGGGCTCTCGGGTAAGATTTGCCTCTTTGCGGATGATACCAAAATCTGCAATAGAGTAGACACCCAGGATGGTGTGTGAATAACATGAAGAAAGACCTAGCAAAGCTTCAAGAATGGTCTGAAATTTGGCAGCTAAAATTTAATTCTAAGAAATGTAAGGTCATGCATTTGGGCTGCCAAAACCCGAGAGAACTTAAAATTTAGGAGGTGAAGAACTTAGGTGCACGACAGAAGAGCGGGACTTGGATGTGATTGTATGTGATGATCTTAAGGTGGTAAAACAGTTTGAAAGGTGATGGTGAAAGCTAGAAGGTTGCTAGGGTGCATAGGGAGAGGTATGACCAGTAAGAAAAAGGAGGTATTGATGCCCCTGTATAAGACTCTGGTGAGACCTAATTTAGAATACTGTGTACAATTCTGGAGGCTGCACCTTCAAAAAGATATAAAAAGGATGGAGTCGGTCCAGAGGAAGGCTACTAAAATGGTGTGTGGTCTTCCTCATAAGGAGTATGGGGACACACTTAAAGTTCTCAATCTGTATACTTTGGAGGAAAGGCGGGAGAGGGAAGATATTATAGAGTCGTTTAAATACCTATGTGGTGTAAATGTGCATGAGTCGAGTCTCATTTTAAAGGAAGCTCTGGAATGAGAGGGCATAAGATGAAGTTAAGAGGTGATAGGCTCAGGAGTAATCTAAGGAAATACTTTTTTACAGAAAGGGTGGTAGATGCGTGGAATAGTCTCCCGGTAGAGGTGGTGGAGACAGAGACTGTGTCTGATTTCAAGAAAGCCTGGGATAGGCACGTGAGATCTCTTAGAGAGAAGAAGAGATAATGGTTACTGCGGATGGGCAGATTGGATGGGCCATTTGGCCTTTATCTGCCATCATGTTTCTATGTATATATGGCAAAATGTAGGATAAGCTCATGATATTGTATATATGTCAATATGTGACCCACTTTTGGCTGTATCTTATGTATGTTATCCTGTAACTGGTTCTGAGCTCGTTGGGAAGAACGGGATAGAAAATGAATTAAATACATAAATAACCCTCTCCTTGACAAAGCCACGCTAGCATTTTTAGCGCCGGCCAGGGCGGTAACTGCTCGAACGTTCATAGGAATTCTATGAGCATCGGAGCTGTTACCACGGCAGCCTGTGCTAAAATTGCTAGCGTGGCTTTGTAAAGGAGGGGGGGGGGGTAAATAAACATCACTATATTCCTTTGTGTTTCTAGCAACATCAGCATTATTCTTCATGTTGTCCCCAAGCTAGGCTACTTCCAACTACCATGGTTTTCTATGAAAGATGCAATGTGCTTTATAAATGCAAGCAAAGCATTTGTCTGCAGTTTATTCAATTAATTTTAGTTTCTAATATATTAAGGTTTTATTATTCAAGCAACAGAAGATGAGAATTAAAATGAATCTAAAGACAATTTGCTGACTTTCAGCACAGTTTTATAGCCTTTTTAATAATAAAGTCATTTTAAAAATAATAGACTTAAAATAGTTTAATAAATACAAATATTAGCTAAATTACATTTTTATTACTTAGCTCAATTACTATTTTTTTCCTCTGAAAGAAATTAACTATTATATCTTTATGAAATTATGGGCTGAGACAAATCGTGGAAAAAAAACCCAGAACAAATATTGGAGTAACGCAACACTGCAACAATACATCTGATGAAAAAAAAAACCTGCAATTCTGAAAGGGATCCTTTTATTAAGACGCACTAACCAATTTAGCACATGCTAAATGCTAAGGCATCCATTATATTATATGTGTGCCTTAGTATTTAGCACACGCGTGCTAGATCAGTTAGCACACCTTAATAAAAGGACCCAAAATGTTACAACTGTTATCAGAGGTGCATCTTCCAGATGGCAAAATATATTATTATCCTAAACTCGTTTGTTATTGAATTCCAATTATACAAAAGTTAAAAATTACAAATAATAAAATAGCTTCAGCCTGAATGTGATTTGGGTTTCTCTTTGAAGTCATTAAAAGTTTCTGTGGCTTTAGTTATCATACTAAAGCATAAGGAAAAGGTTATAGTACAGGTGCCGAGAAGATTTGTCCCACATGTTATAAGACTACATCTGGGATATAAACAGAGAATTAATCCTAAATTCCTTTGGAGTAGGGACATATATGTCAAGAGGTTATGAAGAAAATGTTTTAGCTCTCAACTGATATAACTGCATGCACTGTCAAAAGTGTTTAGGTCATTTGGCATAGAAACCTCTAGTCTGCCACTAATATATCAAATACTTTGGACATTTCATAAAACAATTGGAAAAATACAGAAAGTAGAAATAGGTTGAAAGATTTAAAGAATGGTTATAATTAGGAAAATGAGGTGAAAGAAGATGGGTCATGATACAAAGCCAAGCTACATGCCATAGGTTGGAAGATGGCTACCACCTTTGAACAGTGCTTCGCTTTACCAGATATCATGTCTGCATCCATTGTCTGTCCTCCTAATACCTGTATCAGAGTGATAGGGAGGGAGGAAAAGGAAGGGGGGAGGTTACGAGTAGGAGAAGCCAGATGGATTATGCAGACCTGCCGAATGGGCACCCATTGTCATTGAGAAGTCTCTCCATCATCTCTTGGTCACTTAAATAGGCACAACAAGCTGTGAGTTCCTGCCATTTTCTCCCTTACTCCAAACTAATAAAGAATTTTATGAGCAGATCCTTCTTGTAGGCAACCTGAAGATCGACTGTTGATAAAGCCTCAAACTTCTTTCCCACTCTGAAGCCCCCCTTCCCCCCGATACCTCTCCTCACTTATCTCCCCCTGTACTCCCCCCTCCCCCCTCCCCCGTGATCTCCGCTCATCAGGCAATCCCCTCTTATCTGTACCCTTCTCTTCCACTGCCAACTCCAGACTCCGTCCCTTCTTTCTTGTGGCACCGTATGCCTGGAACAGGCTGTCTGAATCAATACGTCATGTTCCATCCCTGGCAGTGTTCAAATCCAAGCTAAAGGCCCACTTTGTTGAAACGGCTTTCAACTCTTAACTCCCACTCACTTCTGTCAGATACCCTATACCCACTGTATCATTTCCTCTACCATAATCTCCCCAACCCTGTAATGTCTTGTCTAAATTAGATTGTAAGCTCTTCTGAGCAGGGACTGTCCATTGTATGTTAAAATGTACAGAGCTGCGTATGCCTTTTCAGCGCTATAGAAATAATAAATAGTAGTAGTAATCAGTGGAATAATATTCTGTGCTCTGCTCTGATACTGCTGCTTCTCTTCAAGTTTATCAATGTGTCCTCGGTATCATAGTGGCCTCTACTGCTTAAACACCAGGCGAGGAAGTTAGAAAGACTGGCATAGACATGTGTTGTCCTGCTCTCTAGTCCATTAAAAAAGTGTCTATACCACTATTACCAGAGTGTGAAGTAGACTAAAAAGTCTTATCAAACCTATTTGATGAATTTTCATTTCAACTCTTCTAAGAAATTCTGTTCTTATTTTATAGTCTTACTGCTCAAGTTCCTGGATCATCTGCACTTTCAACCTAGAAGCCACTGACAAATGAACTTGTGTGTCATGTTCTTTCCGAGGCTGAAGGCCTTCGTACAGGTTTAAGCTTCTCAGTCTTTATTGAGTTCCCTAAGAAACCAACACTTCATCAATGTCAGCTTTTCCCCCAAGATAATAGACAATGGTTCCTTTTCTGCTTATGGATCTTGACCTTTGGACATCTTTTAATCGAGTGAGAATTTTTAAGTTAGGAAATTCTTCTCACAGGCCAGCCTGAGTAGAAGTTGTATATTTCTGGCTTAAAGACAATTGCTTAGCTCTCTGTCCTTCTAAGTCACACGTGTCAAACACAAAGTCCACAGGCTGAATCCGGCCCGCCTGACTCTTTTATGAGGCCTGCGGTGACTGTACACGTGACACGACCACCATGTGTCCAGGGAGTGAGTTGCAAGCAACAACTCCAAACACAAACATGCATGCAGGAACCTAACCCTGCTTTTCCTATAGAATCCATTATTCACTTTCCATGATTTTGAGGAACCATATCTATGGCTGGAACCTAACATCAATTTTCCCATAGATGCATTGTTTTGCTACTCACAATTTGTGAAGATTTTCGGGAAACATACTGCCGCAAATAGCGAGAATACACTGTATTCCTCTTCAGTAAGTCATAAAAACATAAGAATTGCCATATTGGGACAGACCGAAGCTCCATCAAGGCCAGCATCCTGTTTCAAACAGTGGCCAAATCAGGTCCCAAGAACCTAACTAGATCCCAAGTTGTAAAACGGATTTTATGCTGCTTATCCTAGGAATAAGCAGTAGATTTTGCCCAAGCTATCTCAATAATGGCCTATGGACTTCTCTTTTAGAAAATGATCCAAACCTTTTTTAAACCCTTTTAAGCTGATTTCACACATTCTCCAGCTTACACACTGTGTGAAGAAATATTTTCTGTGGTCTGTTTTAAATCTACTACTTAGTAACTTCATTGTATACCCCATAGTCCAAGTATTTTTGGAAAGAGTCTTCCTATAAAAAGTTTAAAAATGGATTTAATACCCCCCCCTTTTTTTTTTGACTCAGCTTTTAACCATCCAACTGAGAACTTTTCTAAGTATTGCCAATGAGTAGGGTTGGCTAAATAGAAGACTATAGTCTACTATTCTACTGTACACAAGAACATAAGAATAGCCTTATTGGGTCAGACTAAAGGTCCATCAAGCCCAGTAGCCCGTTCTCACGGTGGCCAATCCAGGTCACTAGTACCTAGTACTCAAGGAGTAGCAATATTCCATGCTACCGATACAGGGCAAGCAGTGGCTTCCCTCATGTCTTTCTCAATAACAGACTATGGACTTTTCCTCCAGGAACTTGTGCAAATCTTTCTTAAAACCAGCTACATTATCCGCTCTTAGCACATCCTCTGGCAACGTGTTCCAGAGCTTAACTATTCTCTGAGTGAAAAAATATTTCCTCCTATTGGTTTAAATGTATTTCCCGGCCTATAACTTCGTCAAGTGTCCCCTAGTCTTTGTAATTTTTGACGGAATGAAAAATCGATCCACTTGTATCCGTTCTACTCCACTCAGGATTTTGTAGACTTCAATCATATCTCCCCTCAGCAGTCTCTTTTCCAAGCTGAAGAGCTCTTACCATTTTAGGCTTTCTTCATACGAGAGGAGTTCTATCCCCTTTACCATCTTGGTCGCTCTTCTTTGAACATTTTCTATATGCTTTCTTATTTTTTTCGTTGTTTCTTTCTCATCATTATTCATGTTCCCTGTTCTATTTTTAATAATGATATTTGGTTTGAAAACCACTTTGCTGCTTTTATGGTGGTATAATAAACATAAATATAAGAAATTCTTGCTTTTATATGATCAGATGCAACATGACGGCTGGTAATAATTATTTAAACTAGACAAACAATCCTTAATTTCCTTCTTGGAAAAAAAGTGCTCAATGTGAATGTCCCAGTGGGAATACTCACAAGATATTTAAATTAGTAAAACCATAATTAATCCTTCAAGATCCAAGAAGTACTGAATCTCATGGCAAATGCAGCCTCAAATATTATTTATTGCCAAGTTCATTGACTTAAAATGTTGGACAATTGTCATGAAAACACAGTGTGGTCTAGTTCAAACTTATGTTTATGAATCACGCATTTTATGCTTTAAAATTTCAGTAATGCCTTTAAATTCTATTATTTCTATGCTGCTGTAAACTTCTGCAGCAATCAAAAATAATCTGTCATGGGACTGAGAGCTATGAACATCATGTCATAGCCACTCTGCTGTTAGATTTATTGGAGGGTAAAACATGTCATTTATGCATGAACTCACAGGAGGAAAAAAAAGCAATCCCTGTGAAGTTAATCTAATAATAGACTGGAAAGCAAAGATTACTGTTTCATGTGTGCTAGCTATTTGTAGCAGTGGTTGGCCTAATTCTGTAGGCCTCGCTTGTCACAGTGCTGGGATTAACAAGTGTTTAGCTGAAAATCTATTGGGAAACATCAAAAATTGTTTAATGAGGAGCTAGCTTTTCACTTCTTTCCACAGTAAGGATACTTTGAATACATTTTTAATCTCCTTTACATGAGTGGTGGAACAGATACGATATGTCCTGCAAATTAAACAAATGCACATACACCATTTTGCTCTTCAACCTCTCTGAGTTCAACTGACTGATATGTGCAGTGTTTAAATTGGTGACTGCTTCAATTGCCTAGAACTGTGCCCGACTCAGGCCAGGATTCTCAAAAACCCGCGTTAAAAAGCGATGGTCTGCTCATGCAGCCGTTTTGATAGCGAATCTAAAAAAGCGAGACATTCTCAAAAAATTGCACATGCAAATGAGGTTGGTGGACAGCAGTGAAGATTTGCTAATTTGTCTGTGCTTATGGGAGGGGTCTTAAACAATTTAGGCTAATCAGAGCCTCAGGCCACCCCTCGGTACATCCCAAAATGCACCAGGGAGGGGAAATCCCATTTTAGACAATGCAGGGAGCTGGGAGGAGGGAATCAGCGTCCCTCCAGATCATCTATTTGAGGTAAGGTGGAGGAGGCGGCAGAGATGGAGGAGGGGGGTCACTTTCCAGTGGGAGATTGTGGACATCTCTTCTGCTGCAGGGGGAAGGGGTCGGGTTGTGGTTAATTTTAGGGCAGCAGGAGAGAGTGTGGGTATCTCTCCCGCTGCAGATGGGGTCTCTGCCATTCTGGGGGGGAGGTTTCACCGCCGTTACTGCAGGGAAGGGGTATTGTGATGCAGCAGAGATAATGGGCATCCCTCCCACTGCATCACAACACAGGGGCTTTCTAGCAGTCTCTGACAATGACCGGCATCTCTGGACCAATTGCTTATTTTTGTAGACAAAAGCCGACGCCACTTTTTGAAAATGGCTCGGCATTTTTTAAAAATCCACCGGAGGGCTCATTTCAATGTTGAAGAGCTCATTTGCATGTCAGTGTCAGAGACTGTTAGAAACCTCGCTAAAAACAGAGATAATCCCTTTTGATAATCCACCACTAAACTGTGTACAGACTAAACCATCGGAAAACAGTTTAGCAATGGCATTAAAGTTTTGAGAACCTGGGCCTCAGTATTTCAGAAGCTTATTCAACAAAATTCCCATATACTGCCCTCCTGAGGAAAAACAGTGCATCTGCCAAAATTACTTAATATGAACTACAGCTATTTTGGGATTCTTTGCACCGAACAACACCTACTTCATAGTTAAAACACCGCAACTGCTGTAGATATGAATACGTTAGTTGATATCAATATCACTATATCTGTAAAAAGCTGTATTACACTAAAGAAAAATGGTGTGGCCCAGATAATACAAAAGTTGCCTAAATTTAGACGCCTAGATTAAGAAGGGGGACAAATCCTTCTTCAGGTATATTAGCGACAGAAAAAGAAACACAGACGGGATAGTTCGCCTTAAAAAACCAGACAGGAATTATGTAGAAGCAGATTCCGATAAAGTCGAACTACTGAATGAATACTTCTGCTCAGTCTTCACCCGCGAGGCACGGTCCACAGTTGCAGGCAAAGCAAAGAGCGGAAGACCCGTTTCGGAATTTTGAATTCACACCCGGAGACATCTACTGCGAACTGACAAGACTCCAGGTGAATAAAGCCATGGGACTGGACAATCTACACCCCAGAGTGCTCAGGGAGTTGTGTGATGTCCTGGCAGAACTGTTATCCGTACTCTTCAATCTCTCCCTAAGTATGGGAGAGTCCCCTTGGACTGGAAAACAGCTAACGTCATTCCACTGCACAAAAAGGGTTGCAGGGCAGAGGCTGCGAATTACAGACCGGTGAGTCTCGCGTCAATAGTGTGTAAACTCATGGAAACACTAATCAAACGTAAATTAGACACAATCCTGAACGAGGAGACTCTACGGGATCTCAGTCAACATGGATTCACCAAGGGTAGGTTCTGCCAATCCAATCTCATCAGCTTCTTTGATTGGGTAACAAGAAAGCTGGACTTAGGAGAATCCCTGGACGTCGTGTACCTAGACTTCAGTAAAGCTTTTGATAGCGTCCCACACCGTAGGCTGTTGAGCAAGATGAAATCGATGGGGTTGGGAGAAACACTAACTGCATGGGTCAATGATTGGCTGAGTGGCAGACATCAGAGGGTGGTGGTTAACGGTACCCTATCTAAAATGTTGGAAGTGGCCAGTGGAGTACCGCAGGGCTCAGTCTTGGGCCCGCTCCTTTTCAACTTATTCATAGGGGACCTGACTCAGGGGCTTCAAGGTAAAATAACATTATTCGCCGATGACGCTAAACTATGTAATATAGTGAGCAAATACAATTTGCACGATAGTATGATGCAGGACCTGCTCTTGTTAGAACACTGGTCCTCGACCTGGCAGCTGGGCTTCAATGCTAAGAAATGTAAGGTCATGCACCTTGGCAGCAGAAATCTGTGCAGAACTTACACCTTAAATTGTGAGACCTTAGCTAGGACTTCAACAGAACGGGATTTAGGAGTGACCATCAGTGCAGACATGAAAACTGCTAATCAAGTGGAGAAGGCTTCATCTAAGGCAAGACAGATGTTGGGTTGTATCCACAGAGGTTTCATCAGCCGGAAGCCTGAAGTCATAATGCCATTATACAGAACCATTGTGAGACCTCATCTGGAATACTGTGTGCAATTCTGGAGGCCACATTACCGAAAAGATGTGCTGAGAGTAGAGTCGGTTCAACGGATGGCCACCATGATGGTCTCTGGGCTCAAGGATCTCTCATACGAAGAGAGGCTGAACAATTTACGGCTGTATCCTCTCGAAGAACGTAGGGAGAGGGGAGACATGATTGAGACGTTTAAATATATCACCGGATGCTTCAAGGTGGAGGAAGATATTTTCTTTCTCAAGGGACCCTCAGCCACAAGAGGACATCCGCTCAAACTCAAGGGCGGGAAATTTCATGGTGACACCAGGAAGTATTTTTTCACCGAAAGAGTGGTTGATCATTGGAACGAGCTTACGGTACAGGTAATCGAGGCCAACAGTGTGCAAGATTTTAAGAGAAAATGGGATACCCATGTGGGATCTCTAAGAGAGTAGAGTTAAGGAGATGGGTCTTTAGGAGCGGGATCTCTAGGAGAGTAGACTAAGGGGGTGGGTCAGCAGAGTGGGCAGAATTGATGGGCTATGGCCCTTATCTGCCGTCATTTTTCTATGTTTCTAGATCAGTGCACCTAGGTGATCTAGATGCCTAACTTAATTATTTAGAAAGCGTATTTGGTGCCAATAAAAAGCAATTAGCACCTCATAAATGGCTTAAATTAAAATCAATTGCTTTCTAGGTGCCTAATTTGGTAGGCGCCTAGTCAAGGTGCCTGCCAGAAAATGGGCAAGGTTAAGACACACCTTTGTTGTTCTGATTGCTGTATTTTTTTATAACCTTTTGTAAACCGCATAGAACTACCTGGTTATGCGGTCTAGAAATTGATTTATTGTATTGTATATTTATGGTGGAATCTGTGAGCCCTCCAAAAGCCACCCAAATCTCACTGCACATACATATAGGTAACACCTGCAGGCATAAGGGCTATCGGGGAGGTGTACAGTTGGGGTCCAGTAGGTTTTGAGCAGGTTTTGCACATTTTTCTTTTCAACACAATTTTTTTAAAATGGTTCAAAAAGATGGCTGAACATCTGAAAAAAAAACATTTGAAGAAAAAAAAAAAAAAAACCCCCAAACAAACCCAAGATAGATGCTTTACAGTTTTGAAAATGGACTCATTTGGTACTGGATTGTTGTGTGTCTTCCACAAAACATTTAAACTCGGATTTAGACGTCATATTGAAAATGACCCTCTATATCTTTTTTGAGATTCAGTAATCAGAACTGAATGCAATAAATACTCAAGGTGAGGTTGTACCATGGAATACAGAGGCGTTATAACATTCAATGTATTATTCACCATCCCTTTCCTAATAATTCCTAACATCCTCTTGCTTTTTTGGTTGCTGCCACACAGTAAGCAAACAATTTCAGCACAGTATCTACAATGACACCCAGATCTTTTTGGGTGCTGACTCCTATGGTGGACCCTAGCATTAGGTAACTATGATTTGGGTTATTCTTTCCAATGTGCATCACTTTGCATTCGTCCACAGGAAGCTCTGAGCAGTTCCATTACATCTGCATTTACTGTAGTTAAGTATAATCATCTAGCAACAAATAATTCACAGCAGAATACTGCATAAAACTAAGAGCCCAATTCTATAAATGCCCTACTGCCGCCTAACTTATAGTAATTAGTTTAACTGGTGCACTAATTGCCTGTGCCAATAAAAAAAACCCAATTAAAATGCAATTGAAAAAAATGAAGACACCTCCTGCCTATGGAAGCACCTTACAAAGCCTAATGCTACTGTAGGTCTAGTTAAAGCTGGAAGTAGCGTTAGGCATTGTAAGGTGCCTCCTTAGGCATGATTATCATGAAAGATAGGCACTGGAAATGTAGGCCTTGAAAACCCTGGTCTACATTTCTGGAGCCTACCTTTCACGTAGCTGCAATTCTGCAAACGGTGCCATTGCGTGATCGACATGCAGTCAGTGGCTGTTTTATAGGCAACCACCTATAATAGCATCGTTTACAAAATTTGGGCCTAATTGCTTTATATGCCTTTGAAAGCAGACAGGTCAATTTTCAAAGTGATTTAACTGGCCAGAAACAACTTCTGGATGGTTAAATTATTGCCTGGATAGGTCTAACTTGTTCATGCCTCTGAAAATGTCCAGTTGGTGCTTATCTCAAAATTGGCTATTTTGAGGACATTCTGGTTAAGTGATGATATTCAGCATTAATTGAACAAATGAACTGCATAAATAGGACCGCATAAAAGTTAGTCCTATCTTTGGGCTCCTTTTACTAAAAAGTGGAAGAACTTCTTACCGTGGGCCAGCGAGGTAAATGCTCCAACGTTCATTCAATTCCTATGAGTGTTGGAGCATTTACCTCGCCAGGTAAGAAGCTCTTCCACAGTTTAATAAAACTCAGCGTTTATGTGGTATCCCTCAGTCAGTTAATTGTCGAATATTGCACTTAACCAGCTATGTTTTAGCCAGTTTGGCAAACCTGGAAATTGAAAAACAAAACCCAGACATGACCTGGCATTGAATTTCTTGGCAAAACGGCAGCGAAAGTCAGCAAAGTGCTGAGTGTCACTGGTTGAATATTGAAACCTATATTTTTATAATTTGCAATAAATAGTACTATAAACTGCAGGAAAAAAAAATCCTGTTTGGTTATAAATGCTCTAAAGATCTAACTTCTTCCCTGGAAATAATTTCATATCCCAAGACAACCAGAAGCATCCAACTTGTCCTATTCAGCAAGCTTCAGTAGATGACACTCTACTGTATATGGGGAACACAGAGAGGACCATAACTTGAGCAGGACTGTACTGTTCTGACGTTTTTACGGTGCGACACAGGAACCTGCTCGTTTCCTACTGGAGCTCAGATGCAGAAGCACTACAGCTCGTTAACATCAGCCTTACTGATCATGAACATTTGGCAAAACATCTGATTAATCTCAACAGGATGAACTAAGAAAAATGATTCATTGGAAAGAATATATTCTTTAATGGAACTTGAATATTTTAAGATCTATCAATCTGAAGTTTATTCTCTATAAACCTTACACATTAACCAGTGATTTACAACAGACAAGCAAATGTCTCATCCTGAACAATTTGAATATGAATGCCCAATAACATTAACCACTCATCTATGATCAAGCACTTACTAGTGGCCAAATGTTTCTTTTCATTACTTATACAGTAATTAGGTTTCAAATCTGAAATAATACCTGTTGAAAAACTGCATTGCAAGCTTGTGGATTTTTCATAAGTAAACTACAGTGGCATGCATGCATGGCCTGTGAATGCTGTGCACCTGAAATACCCACAGCAGCCCTGGCTGTTCCCATTCACTGCCTGGATTAGATGAAATAAGCATAATAAATGAGAAAGAATAAAATAAAGCACAATTTCACTCTAAGTGAAAGCTTGACTTATAGGAAGTGGCAGCTCCGATGGCCCAAGGCGTAGAATTAGTTTTGCCATCCGATAATTTGACTGATTCACTCGAGTGGCCAGACGAGGACATTTTCTGCCTGATTTCAGTGTAATCAAGTCACCTGCTCAGCAGTTCTCAGTGATAGCTAGGGCCAAGTCAATTGCACTCCATTGAGCACCAAATGTTACAGTCAGTAGCTTGTAGCTGCAGAAGTTGTGTTATTAATGAAATGTTAGGAAAAAAATTTGCTTGTTCTATTTATGCATTAACTGGTAGATTTTGTGATCATATTTGAAATGGGCATAAGGTCTATCTTGCCTATTGTCATAGCAACCTATAGCGAGTGATGGGATTAACTGCAGTGGTTATGTGTGTAACTATCCCCACTTTTATGAAGCCATGTTAGGCTTTGTTATCACCGGATGAGGCAATATTAGCTCCAATGCCGATAGAATTCCTATGAGCGTCCATGGCCGGTTATAAAGAAAGCCTAACGCAACTTCGTAAAAGGGAGTTTATGATGAAACCTTCTGCCCAATGTGCGGCGGCGGCCAAAAAAGCAAACAGGATGCTGGGAATTATTTAAAAAAGGAATGGTTAACAAGACCAAGAATGTCATAATGCCCCTGTATCGCTCCATGGTGCGACCTCATTTGGAGCATTGCGTTCAATTCTGGTCTCCTTATCTCAAGAAAGATATAGTGGCGCTGGAAAAGGTTCAAAGAAGAGCGACCAAGATGGTAAAGGGGATGGAACTCCTCTCGTATGAGGAAAGACTAAACTGGTTAGGGCTCTTCAGCTTGGAAAAGAGACGGCTGAGGGGAGATAGGATTGAAGTCTACAAAATCCTGAGTGGAGTAGAACGGGTACAAGTGGATCGATTTTTCACTCCGTCAGAAATTACAAAGACTAGGGGACACGCGATGAAGTTACAGGGAAATACTTATAAAACCAACAGGAGGAATTTTTTTTTCACTCAGAGAATAGTTAAGCTCTGGAACGCGTTGCCAGAGGATGTGGTCAGAGCGGATAGCGTAGCTGGTTTTAAGAAAGGTTTGGACAATTTCCTGGAAGACAGGATGACACCACCTTTATAAGTCAGCTTGCAAATTTGAAAAGGAAGGGGCACTATATATTAATATGGGTAGTTGTGGGTCCCTGTCTCATCGAAGGTAAAAGTGAATCAGTTTTTTACTTTAGCAAAAATTACAAAGACTAGACACTTAATGAAGTTACATGGAAATAACTTTAAAACCAATAAGAGGAAATATTTTTTTCACTCAAATAATAGTTAAGATCTGTAACATGTTGCCAGAGGATATGGTAACAGTGCTTAGCACAGTTGAGTAAAAAAAAAAATGTTTGGACAAGTTCCTGGAGGAAAAGTCCTTAATAAACATTCTTTTGTTAGATACCCAAGCCATAAACTTGTCTCTGACCCTAGCATCACACTTCAGGGTTATTTTACTAAGTTGGGGTAGAAAGTGGCCTTGGCACATCCTTACTCATGCAAATATGGGTGCTATATCCCCATTATGATGGTAATTTTATATTAGATTGCATAGGTTGGGAGAGTAAGTATGACCTATTTTGGGTCAACTTTTTTTCAAAAATATTTTATTACTTTTAAATAAATCATTATAATTTAATCATAAAACTAATACAATTTAGTAACTATAAAAATAAAATAATTATTAGTGAGTCCATGTTTATTTTAGGGGGTCTTTAATTTTGGGTCAACTTTATAGAGACACATAGGTGCCTAGATGGATACAATTTTCCCATATGTATTTTTGGACTAGGAATGAATTTTTGTGCATTTTATGAAGTATACAGCTAAAATGGAACTCTCTACCCCAAAACATGTCCATACCATAGTCAAGTAAAAGTATGTGTGCACCAGTCACAATACATGCTTTTATAAACAGCACTTTTAGTCCTTCAGTTTCTGTGGAAAAAGATATTGAGGAACCTATACACACATATATTGACGTATCCATCAATATACATTTGAAGTGTGATGCAAGCAAAGCTTAATTAATGATAGAAGAATGGACATCTAAACTGTCTTGTGTATCAAATGACCATTTTATAAACTTATCCTGAAGCTCCCATCTAATAAAGGATCACTAAATATTCATTAATTAAGTAGGTTCTTTTTTGCATTTTGCTAATTCAAAACTTAAAAACAAAACAGCTCAATATTCAAAAGCACTCATCCACATATAATTATCACTGACATGGTCATTCAGAGGCTCAGAATTGAAAGTATAGCCGCAAAACATGAGAATCACCCCCACAAATATATATAACACAGAAAAACAGTGGGGATGTCCAACAACTGGTGCCCTATTAACTCAATGACTCGACATGAACGTGTTTCGGCCAATTCAATCTGCCTCAGGAGTCTTATAATGTCTCTCACCAGTTCTTACAGTATACAGTGTCTCAGGATAATATTGCAGTATATATTAGAAAAGAACTGTTATATATCCTGGAAAATAGTATAAATGCTAGTGCTAGCAGTAGTGTTTCACCAAACAAAAAACGTAATTGGGTTAATAAAGGGCACCGGTTTGTTGGACATCAGACTGGATAGTGTCATGATAGAGCATGGGTGGACACTGAAGAAGAAGTCAAAGAAAGGCCTCAATGACGAGGGAAGCACACATAACAATGAAGTCGTGAAGATAAGATGTCAAGTAATCAGCCACAGGTATACTGTTCTGGAGCACTTTATTGATAAATATGCTACAAAAGCTCATAGACTCGACATTGGCAGTGTTTTGGCATCTGTGTTTTGGCGTCTGTGTCTTTATCAAGAGTCTATCTTGAAGGGTTGACACAGTACACACGGACACTATGGATGAAGCCAGTGGCGTACTTAGGGTATGTGGCACTCGGGGCCCATCATTTTTTGACACCCCCCCCCCATGTAAAAAAATATTTTTTGTAATAACCATGAAACGGAATAAATGGTCATAATAGAAACAGGCAGTGAAAATTTTCTTTTATTGAACCTCATATATTTAACCATTATTCCAAACATAACATAAATTATGTCTGAATTGTCATGACATCAGAAGTACATATGGAGTAGTTGCAGGTGATGCTTGGGACAGTTCTGATTGTGTTAGTTCGGTTTTATGTGTTTTTTGAATAGAAGGGTTTTTATTTCTTTTTTGAAGGTTTTGTAGTCTGTGGTCGAGGTCAATAGGTTGTAGAGTTGGGGGTCGAGTGTTAGGAGATTGTCGAACAGTTTTTTTTTTCTTTTGACGATTTTGCTTGAGTTCTCCTATGTCTGGTTGAGGTGGATTGAATTATTTAGCTGAATAAATTAGTTACCCCCCCATTCCACACACATTAATTCTCTTCCATTTTTGTTCCCATTATAAAAAACACTGATAAGTTCCCAGAAAAAAAATACATTAAAATAAGAAGTGAAAACAAAGGCCCCTACAGATGAGAACATAACATAAGAATAGCCTAACTGGGTCAGACCAATGGTCCATCATGCCCAGTAGCCCATTCTCATGGAAGCCAATCCAGGTCACTAGTACCTGGTCAAAATCCAAAGAGTAGCAACATTCCATGCTACCGATCCAGGGCAAGCAGACATTTCCTCCATGTCTTAATAACAGACTATGGACTTTTCCTCCAGGAATTTGTCCAAACCTTTCTTAAAATCAGCAACGCTATCTGCTTTTACCATAACTTCTGGCCACTTCATTTTTAAGCTTAGATCTTTCCTTCCAAACAGAGACCTTGCAAGGTAACTTCACAAGGACTTAGCTATGTAGGAAATATGAATCTCCTCATACACCCACCATATAGTGCAAAAATGTGCAAAGGTCTGGTTTTTTCTTTCGATCACTACATAGCCTAATGCCACACAAGCAGCGCTGTTACAAACATATTATGAAAGTCAATGCTAAGGATAACAAAGTTTCCTTCCTTGGATCACAAGGATATACTGACAAACCACTGGAAGAGATCCCAAAACAACTACCCAGGCACAACACCCAAAGACCCAGTGTGTGAACCAGTTGGGTGGAGTGGACTAACTGGGAGGTGGAAATGGGCTTGGAGTTTGCTCAGCAGAATTTCCCAGACCACCTCTTCCTCTCAACACATTGGCACGCTGCCACCACCACCACCATTGGGTAGGCCAGCAATGCTTATAAACTTTATAAAACACATTATTATATTTTCTTATAAAGCACATATTTTAACTGAACTCTCTGACATCCTCAGCCTTGCCATTCACAAAAATAGGAAGAAAAGTTCCCATTTCCCCCGGCCTATACAATATTTTTCTTCAAAAGTCTGACCAAATCCTCGTTTCACTTGCACCACCCCGAAGGACTGCTCGCCCCCCCTGGCCCCCCCGCACCACCTACGGTAGAGAAGTAGCCCGCAGCAGGATCGCGATGCCAGCGATCCCTGCCCTGCTTCGGAGCTGCTTCCTCTGCCGCAGTCCCGCCCCTCCTCTGACATCAGAGGAGGGGCGGGACCCCAGCAGAGGAAGCAGCTCCGAAGCAACGCAGGGATCGCTGGCATCGCGATCCTGCTGCAGGCTGCTTCTCCACCGCAAACGGTGCGGGGGGAAAACCTGGACGTAGGGGGCGTGGAACTGGATGCCAAGGCTGGGAGCACCCCCTCAGGGCTTGCACCCGGGGCGGACCTCCCCCCCTGCCCCCCCTTGGTACGCCACTGGATGAAGCGCTGGTGAAATGTCTTCATAAAGGCACAGATGCCGAAACACTGCCAGTGTCGAGTCTATGAGTTATTGTAGCATATTTATCAATAAAGTGATTCCCAGAACTCTATACCCATGGCTGATTACTTGACATCTTATCCTCACGACTCCATTAGAGGATGGGCAGAGACAGTGCAATCTCAGAATGTATCCAGATAACAGCAACTGTACACTGCATTGTTATTCTCCCATGAAAGGTGTATTAAGTTACGCTGAGTTTGACTAAATGGTGGTAGGGGTTTCTACCATGGGCTGGCAAGGTATTTGCTCTGACGCTCATAGAATTCCTATGAGCATCGAAGCATTTATCTCACTGGCTTCTACCGCCATTCAGTAAAAGGAATCCTTAAATAACTCATAACCAAAACAAAACCATAACTTATTCAGATAACTTAGGACAGCAAAAAAGGTTTCCTACGTTATTTGTATATGTTCTCTAAGGGCTCCTTTTTACGAAGGTGCGCAAGGGTTTTTAGCGCATGCACAAAATTACCGGTAGTGGCTAGTGCGCTCGGGAATTTAACACGCGCTATTGTGCGCGTTAATGCCCTAGTGCACCTTCGCAAAAGGAGCCCTAAATTGCAGACTAAATATCATCTTATCTTGGTAAATTCCACACTGAGCACATTACCTGGACATTAAGCATTGGCCACTATCTAGGTAGTGGCATTGAATACCCAGATATTTTTTGAATGCCACAGCAAGTATTAGAAAAAAAAACAAACAAAAAAATTGACCGTGGCAGCTGAATATTGACCTGAAAAAAAAAAAAAAATCTAAACTAGTCCAAGATTAATCTCTCATTAGGTTCAACCTATTTTCTGCTTGACATGTGTTACTGCATGATTCATCCACTTCTTAGAATCAAAGTCCACATTCAGACAAACTTAATCTGTTAATAAAATGAAAAGGTGACCTTTCTTAGCAGAGCGAGCCAGTGCTGAAATATTTTTGAACAAGTTAAAGAGTAACAGAGGCATTCTGCGAGTTGATTTTCTCTTACAGTGAGAAATTACCGTATGTCAATTGCACAAAATAATTTAACTGTTTGTATTTCCTGAAGTGCTGTAAGATTTTTCAATTATCACATATTAATTGCTAAAACTAACACATGGGATGGTGGAATCTCTCTGTTGACAGTTGGGTGTGTTCAAGTAATGTTTAAATTTAATTGTGTTTGATATACCACCATCAAGTATTTTACAAGAGGCAGGAAATAGAATTCCATCATTAAACAAGAAAGCAGAAGACAGAAGAGGAGAACCAAGAACCAATGGGTCAAACAACACACAGCAGTGTAACAGGAAAGACCGGCAAGCCCCCTTTTCCCCAACTCCCATCCTCCCAATCATCACCAAGTTTAAGATGGAGCAAAAGTAAAGGGGGAATATATGATTCGTCTACAACCATGCACTTTTGATAGTAGAGTTCAGATCTCAAAGAAAGGGGAAGTGGGTTCTACAGAGAAGGGTGGCAAAGTAAAGCAAGGGAAATGTCATTACTGTGCAATAACAACATGCATTTACACTGATTCCAGTGGAATGAACTGCAGTGCATTACCTGGCCTGTTAAAAGTTAATGCACAGTAACTTTTTTCTGCTGTTAAAGTGCAGTTGTTACACATGTTCTGCACTGTTCCATGTTAATTGGCAGCTGTTAACATGGAGGTCAAAATTCAAAAATCACTTAAAACAGCAGACTCAAACTCGCGGTCCATGGGTCGCATGCGGCCCCCCCCCCCCCCAGGTGCTATTTTGCAGCCCGCGGTCTTGTACCTGGATCTCGCACTCTGGGCAGGAAGAGAGGCGCCAGCGTCAGCTGACTTTCAACTTCCTGCTGCCATTGCATATGCCGGGACTCCTACCTTTGCATATCTGCTAGATACGCGAAGGCAGGAGTCCCAGCATACGCGACGGCAGCATGAAGTTGAATGTCAGCTGATACCGGCGCCGAAGCCTCTCTTCCTGCCCAGTGTGCAAGATCGCCTACAAGACCACGGCTGCAAAATACAGGCATTGGTGGACAGGGGAGGAAAGAGGGGAGAAGGGGTACTGCTGGACAAGGGGAGTACAGAAGGGTGAAGGGATACTGCTGGACAAGGGGAGTACAGAAGGGTGAAGGGATACTGCTGGACAAGGGGAGCAGGGAAGGGAGATTTTTAAATTATAAAGATTTATAAACTATAAAGAGTTTTACCTCATGCAAAATTGTCATTTCTTTAATAAGAAATTAACTATTTTTTTCTGCGGCCCTCCAAGTATCTACAAATCCAAAATGTGGCCCTGCAAAGGGTTTGAGTTTGGGACCACTGACTTAAAAGGTTCACTTGCATTTCAATTTCAGTGCAAATAGAAAACTAGACTCTGGTGTACACCTAGTTTTTGCATGTAGACACATGGATAGGGTTACCATATGACTCCATAAAAGGAGGACGGATTGAGACATCTGTGTTTTACTTCCACCGAAAGCAATGGAAATAAGGAGGATAGATTGAGACATCTAGGTTTTACTTCCATTGAAAGCAATGGAAGTAAAACCCAGACGTCTCGATCCTGTCCTCCTTTTTCTGGAGTCATATGATAACCCTACATTGACAAGAAAGAAGCAGTATGAGGGTAAGACCCACCATGCACCTAATCTAGTCATATACCGTGTTTCCCCGAAAATAAAAACTACCCTGAAAATAAGTCCTAGCATGATTTTTAAAGGTGCTCCTAATATAAGCTTTACCCCCAAATAAAACCCCGACCTCCAAAGCCCCTCCCAAATGTCCTCCGACACTGCCCGACTCCATCCCTGACAATAGTGTTGCCTGATTTGCCAGCAGCAGCGCTTTCTCCCCCCCCACCCATGTGCAGCATCTTTCTTCCCCCTCACCCATCCCCTTGTGCAGCATTTTTCTATCCCTCCCTCCCATCTTGCCTTGCAGCAGAATCCCGTCGACCCTCTCATCCATTCCCTTGCGCATCTTTCTATCCCTCCCATCCTCCCATGCGGCAGAACCCTGCTGACCCTCCCACCTATCCCCTTGCACCGCATCTTTCTATCCCTCCCTCCCATCCCCCCCACGCAGCAGAACCCCGCCAACCCTCCCACTGTGAGACCGACATACCTCTACTCCAAAGAGCAGTGGCAGCAGCACTCTGAACAGGCTGCTTCCCGGCCTTCCCCGCCGGGGCCTTAACTGTGCCGGAAGAACTGGAGTGCAGGAGAGGAAGGGAGAGATGATCGTTGTACATGAAAAAAATAAAACATCCCCAAAAATAAGCTCTAATGCATTTTTTGGACCCAAAATTAATATAAAACACTAAATTATTTTTGGGAAAACAAGGTAGGTGCAGATATTGAGGGCTTGATATTCAGACCATGGGAAGTAGCCCGCCTAAGTCCTTAGCTTGACGGTAAGCCCAGATATTCAATGCCGGGATGTTTCAGGCATTTGAATATCTGGAAATTTTTTTTAACAGGCTATAACTTAACTGGTTAAGTCAATTTTCAGCACTGACTGGTTAAGTTATAATAAGCAAAGATAGGACTGCTAGTTAGGTGGTCCGATTTGCTTGCTAAATTTAACCAGTCTTAGCTGAAACCCAAGACTGGTAGAATAGATTGATTATAAAGGGATATAGCAGATGTAGGAGGATTAAGAGACCCTGAGATCCAACAAGCTATTGTTTTATCTGCATTGAATTTGAGTTTATGTTTAAGTAACCAATCTGCAATGGCTTGGAGACTGTCTTGTAAGGATGTTAAGTCAATGTTAAATAGCAAAACCGGGTAAAGAAGCAAAATCTCGTTGGCATACATATACAATATAATGTTGAACAACTGGATAAGTACTGTGAGAGGACTAACAAATATGAATATGGGGGGAGGGAGATAGTTGTAGAATTGCTGACTGGCTTACATTTAATAAATCGAAAATTAACTTCCAGGAAACTATAGTAAGGCTTTTCTCTTCAAGCGCTCCATTTCCAAAGCTACCAAATATTAGCATGAAAAGTGCTTCTTGATCATTTACAACAGTAGTCTCAAACTTGCGGCCTGGGGGCCACATGCGGCCCGCCAGGTACTATTTTGAGGCCCTCAATACGTTTATCATAATCACAAAAGTAAAATAAAACAGTTTCTTGATCATATGTCTCTTTAGCTATAAATTGCAATATTAATATTAAGACTTAGCCAAAAGGAAAGATTTATAAACTATAAAGAGTTTTACCTCATGCAAAATTGTCATTTCTTTAATAAGGCATTAACTATTTTTTTCTGAGGTCCTCCAAGTACCTACAAATCCAAAATGTGGCCCTGCAAAGGGTTTGAGTTTGAGACCACTGATTTATAACAATAACCAAGATTTTGGGAGCCATTTTAGATAATACCTTATCCTTTCATACTCATAACTCAAAGGTAGTTTCATCTTCTTTTTTTTTTTGCCCTCCATCAAATTTGTTCTATTTGCTCATTTCTTCATCCTAGTTCTCTTCATATTCTTATCAAAACTTGACTATTGTAATTCTATTCTTATTGGCCTTCCAAACTATCAGCTTCATCGGTTACAATTAGTGCAAAATACTGTGGCCAGATTACTTTATCATTGCTCCAAATATGATCATGTTACACCTCTTTCAAAAGCAGAGCATTTTATTTTTTTTATTTCTTATCAAATCCCATTGAAATGCAATATTCTTTCTTTTCAGGTTTTGTCCAGCGGGCTTACATCTTTCTTATTCAGCTTTCTGGTCCAGTATTCCCCACAAAGAACTCTTCATCACATCAACATCTGCTATCTGTTCCTTTTTTCAGGCATCTATTTCTTGACATCCATAGAAATTCTTCTCTCTCAGTCATGGCTCCTACTCTCTGGAACTCTCTTCCTTCTTATCTCCATACATAAATATCATTTTCAACATTTAAAGCCCAGTTAAAGGCATTATTTTTCTCAAGCATTCTCCTCATAGTTTTATTTTCCTTTAGTCAAACTGAGCGAGACCATCACTGAATAAGAACATTTTAATCCATTACTCCTCATGTTTTTCTCCTTTTCCCCTTCATTTTCCTTGCCCATGATTTTATTGTAATCCTTCCCTGTCATTCCTTTCCTCATGTTCTGATCTTGTCTGTAGTGTCACTGTCAAGTCTGCTAGTTTTAATCCCCTCCCTTATTTTTATTCTATTGTAAACCACTTAGATTTTAACTTTGGTTTTATACTGGAGGTATATCAAATACATTGAACTTGAACTTATATGTCTAATGTAGACATTTGAGCAGCACATGTCAAAATCAGGTATAACCTGGCACATATGGCCCATATGTATATGCTAGATGTGCAGGCACCCAATATCTGCACCTGTATGTCTAGAAGAGATGTATAAGTATACATGTAGAGGCACTACTGAAAATGTGCCTAATCTGCATGTATATTCTGGGTGAATAGCAAAATCAATGAATATCTCGTTTGAATATTGTCATCATGGTGCTCACCTGAAGCAATGGATATGCTATGTTCCACCACCATTTTACTTGAGGCTATGTATGTTAACCTGTAATCCATTCTGAGCTTTCTGGGAGGACAAGATTTAGGTGACTTGTTCAAGATCATCAGGAACTGTAGTGGGATTTGAACCAGGTTCCTTTGGTTTGCAGCCTGCTTCTCAAACCTTTAGACTACTTTACTTCATCATACCTTATAGGTTCAGCTCCAGTCATAGAGATTTTGCCAAGGACCATGTAAACCCTAATGGCAACAGTTGAAGGTATGGGTGAGTGTTCTTACAGAAGACTGTTGAATTTAATATGTCCTCTTGATGAAAGAATCATTGTTCCAAAGATTCAGGTACTACCAAAACAGTACCAAAGTGGTTGTTGAATGTTTTACTGAATTTCTGAGGCAGTTCGTTGGTGGTGACAATGCATGTTACAAATTTCATAGTTAGCAAGTTATCATTATTTAATGGAATTTTAAGTTTTGGTATAATTTTATTATGATTTTGTGAGATATTTTTAGAGAAGTGTTTTCAGTAGAAGGATCAAAAAAGATAGAACCTTACTCTGAACGAGAGGGGTCAAAAAAATCTTAAAATTCTTGATAAAGACCTGCTCTCTTCTTCTTCAAGCACCACAAGGATTACAGGCCTGCCGGGCTCAATATTACTATTAAAGCCCCACTAAAGGGTGTCAATCAGTAGGTGGGAACTCGCTGAAAACAACTTTTAATGACAAAATTAGATGTGATTTCAATTTTTGATCTGAAATTCTTCAGTTGATTTAGTTAAGACACTAGGATATCTGGGCTACAAGTTAGGTCTCTTGTAATAACACAGTTATATAGAAAAAAGAAATATTAAAATATAAAAAAAAATTTATGTATATTAATTATAGTATTTATAGGAAGTAGCCCACTGGGTGTGCAAGGTGATATAAGTGGATAACGTCTGTACTACTGTTGGTATTGAACCCGGATGAACTCGCTTTAAAAGTTGTTTTCAGCGAGTTCCCACCTACTGATTGACACCCTTTAATAGTAATATTAAGCCCGACAGGCCTGTAATCCTTGTGGTGCTTGAAGAAGAAGAGAGCAGGTCTTTATCAAGAATTTTCAGTAGAAGGATGACATCCCATTTTGTAAGTTGTGTACAAAATGATTTGAACTACATTGGCAGAAAAGCAAAGAAGATAACAGTTACAACCATGTTATGACGTTTTGATATAATTTTTATGGTCTTCTGAGAGACTCTGAGTGAAGTATTTGCAAATGAAGGAGGGTATTTTAAACCCATATTGGATTGTTAAGCTTTGCTGACAGTGGTATTGTTATGAAGCTATAGCTGAGGTCTTTTCCTCCTAACCAATTTACATATAATGCTTTAGCGTTGTGGAAATGATTTTTTTTTTTTTGCTGATGGATGAGAGCCAACTTATTTCTATTCTCTTCTTTGTTATTCTGCCAACTTGACGGTTGCATAGTTGTAGCTCCTTTCACTGCCATCATTTTTTTCAGGGTTTCAATGAGTGATAGGCTCATGTTAATAAATCATGACAGTTCTAATTAAAAAGTAAATATCATTCAGTGAGTGCTTATAAAAAGTGAGGAGGACCAGTCTATGGATGCCTTTTAATAAGCTATGGTAGGCACTGACACAAGCTTACTGCAACAAAAAAGTGCTTACTACAGGGAAAGCTGATCATCCCACGGTAAATTTTGCATGTGCGCACACTTCCTACATACTAAAAAAATAAGCTTTATTTTTTTAGCACTGAGGGCGGGTCAGGCTGGGTTGGGCAAGGAGAGTTGGTATGTTGTATGCTGATCAATTAATGTAGCTACGCTACTATGTGCTAATTGATTAGTGTGTGGTTAGCATGTGAGCTCTTACCACCTGACCACGTGCTGATGGGAAAAGCATAGAAGGCAGCCTGGCTATCTCCCACAGTCGGCGCTGAACCTAGATATTCAATGCTGGGCCATTTCTGGTGACCAGCCTTGGAGTTGTCTTGGATACCGACCTCTCATTTTCTAAGCACATCCAACAAACTGCTAAGGCCTGTCCCTTCTATCGCTACCAAAATGTGCCCCTTCCTCTCTGAGCATACTATCCAGACCCTTATCCACACTCTCGCAACGTCACACTTAGATTATTACAATCTACTTCTAATTGGTCTCCCACTCTGCTCAACGGCTCATCTTCTACCAACCTCGTTACACTCATGTCACCCCTCTTTCAATCACTTCACTGACTCCCTATCTGTCTTCGCGTACAGTTCAAGCTCCCATTGCTGACTACAAGTATGTTCATTCTTCTGCCCCTCAATATCTCTCCTCTCTTCTCTCTCCTTATACACCTCCCAGAGAACACTGTTCCTCAGATAAGCTGCTCTTAGCTGTACGCTTCTCCTCCACTGCCAATTCCAGACTTTCTTTCATCTAGCTGCCCCCTATGCCTGGAATAAATTACCCGAATTTGTCCATAAACCCCTTCCCTTCCCTTATTTAAAAGCAGACTGAAAATCCACCTTTTTGACATAGCCTTCAATCCATGACCCTACTCCCCACTGCCCGCCAACCCAGCCAGCAGATTAACCGTTCCCCTTAACTGTATCCATGACATCTTCTTTGTCTGTTTTCTTTGTTTAGAGACTGTCTTTGTGATTCTGTACAGTGCTGCATACCTCTGGCAGTGCTATAGAAATAATTAATAGCAATAGTATTAGACCAGTAGTGAATATCCAGGGGGAGGACTTCTAAAATGTTAGCTGGCTATGCGCTATTCAGTGCTGATCAGCTAAGTTTTTGATGGTCAAAGATAGTTCAGATATTTAAGTAGCCAAACTTAGCTACTAACATACTCCCCCTTTTTACGAAGCTTCGTTAGGCTTTTTTTTTTTTTTTTTTAATCGCCGGCCATGGCGGTATTAGTGCCGATGCTCATAGGAATTCTATGAGCGCCAGAGCTAATGTCATTGCGATCAGCAATAAAAAAAAGTCTAACGCGGCTTCATAAAAGGGAGGTTTAGTTGGCCAATGTCTAAATATTTACGGTTAGCCATTTAAGTAGCAAAATATAGGGGCTCATTTTCAAAGCACTTAGAAACACAAAGTGACATAGATTTGTATAGTACTTTGTGTGTCTAAATGCTTTCAAAATGAGCCCCATAGCCAGCTAGCCACTAATCAGGATTTTCAGTGAGAGATGGCCAGATATTTCCCGTTGAATATTAGCGGTTGGTCAGTCGTATGCCTATTACCATCCAGGAGCTGTTTCTGACCAGTTAAATAATGCTGAATAATGCTAAATATCAGGCAGAATATCTTTTTAACATTTCTTGGGAAAGATCTCATTTTCTTTCAGAGTTTGTGTGTGCTCAAGCTGTGCTCAGCATAAGCATAATTAGTTTTACTATATTGTAAATAACTAAATTAATAAAATTAGTATGTTAGTCATTAACCACATTTGAAAAGAATGAATAAATAAAAAGATCACAGCAGGAAAAACAGCTTGCCAAAAATCGCAACACAGAGAGACATCACAAAAAGTGGTAAACCAAGATATAATTTCTAATTTAAACAAATCGCATATAAACTAACATACATAAGATGCTATTTCCATGGATCATATCATATAATTAAACACACTGCAATGCAGAAAATCCCAAAGAGGTTGCGGTGCTCTGGCTTGGGGAAGGAGAGAAGACAGACTAATTTGGATTTTAGCTTTAATTTCCAGATCCAAGTTCAAAGCATGTCACAATTCTGGTAGGTAGGTATTTATGCCCCGCAAGGCTTGTAGTCTAAGGTCTACATTATTGTCAGTGAGGCCTATGTCCTAAGCGCAAAGGCCCCAATTCTACATATGTTGCCTAAACTAATCGGTGGTGACTAGTGCAGCACTAAGCGGGATTCTATAAAAGTTAGGCACACTTTATAGAATCTTGCTTAGTGCTGACTAAGCGGCCTTAGTCATCACTAGGCATCCCTAACTTTTAAGTGTACCGTATTTATGCCAGTGTTTTCATGGTTTACATGCCTGTGCCTAAGTTAGCCACACATTGTTGCATATTCTATAACTGTGTGCATAACTCAAAAAAATGCCCACAATCCGCCCCTTAACCATGCCCGCTTTTATGTAATCAAGTCTACCAAGTTGTGCACCTAACATTCAATTAACTTCAATTACGAATTAAGTGTTAATTAGTGATACCAATTAAGCCTATTAATCAATTAAATTAGGCACCTCCATCAGATAGGCATGCTGATGTAGGCACCCTACTTTAGGTGGATTTTATAAAATTTTGAGGAAAGTGTACCAAAATTTAGGCACCAAAATGTTGGGTGCTAAGTGCAAATTCTATAATGGGAACAGGGTACCCAGATTCTTTATAGACTACTAAAAGGGGATGCTGAAAAGTTCTCAACCCAACCAACTTCCTAAATTCTGAGTTTTATTTTACCACTGTAGCTGAAAAGAGTTATTTAATTTTGCAAAGTATCAATTTGAAGAATTGTAACGCTATGTTTGGACATTGTTTCAGATCATTGATTGAACCACGTCAACGAAAAGTGTAGAATTTTCAAGCGTGCTCAAGCCATCATGAAATTCCTATTCCTGAAGAAAACTCCAAAGGAAATCCATGGGACAAATGTCCATCATACTCCACAGTGAAGAAGTGATGTGCAAACTTTCAGTGTGGAGATTTTGAGACCAAAGATAAAGCAAGGTCTGGAAGACCTCAAACGGTATCAACTCTTGAAATTGTTAACCATGTCCATGACCTGGTTTTGGCAGATCAGTGACTATCATCTAAAGCAATTGCTGAGACATTACAGATATCCAGGGAACGTGTTGGGTGTATAATCCATGAGAGGCTGGGTATACAGAAGCTGTCAGCCAAGTGGGTGCCCAAATGTTTGACTCCTGATGAGAAACAATGTCATGTGGACAGTTCCAAGTTGATTTTGCAGCATTTTTAGCAAGCTGGTGCCAACATTTTGGAATGTCTAGTTATTATTGATGAAAAATGATTACACCACTATGATCCTGAGACAAAATAGTCCATGCAATGGCGTACTCAGGTTCTCCAAGGCCAAGGAAATTCATGACCCAAAAGTCAGCAGGAAAGGTCATGGTCACAGTGTTTTGGGATCAGGAAGGTGTTGTAATGACAATCTTCCAACGGACCAAACAGTTAATACAGAATACTACTGTAACTTGCTGTGATGATTAAAGGAGGCACTGAAAGAAAAAAGGAGAGGGAAGCTGCGGAAAGGAGTTATCTTTCCAAGACAATGCACCGGCACACGAGACTGGCAAAACGGATGGATGTTTTGATGCAGTTAGTGCATATATCATGTACCCTACTCACCAGATTTTATTTCATCTGACTATTTTCTGTTTCCAAACCTTAAAAAGAGTTTGAAAGGGCAACAATTTTCAAGTGATTTGGAAGTGATCACAGCAATGGAGCAGTATTTCAGTGACCAGACATTAGAGTATTTTTTGAAAGGCTTACAGAAACTTCAGACATGATATGCCAAGTGTGTTGAGCTTAGGGGTGAATATGTGGAATAACTTGCAGGAAGACCTTAGGAAATTGGAAGAGTAGGCATCCACATGGAAGATGAAATTTAATGTGGAGAAATGGAAAGTGATGCATATTGGGAAGAATAATCCAAATCATAGTTACCTGATTTAGGGTCCACGTTAATGAGTCTGCACCCAAGAAAAAGATCTGGGTATCACTATAGATACTACACTGAAATCTTCTGCCCATTGTGCAGTGGTGACCAAAAAATCAAACGGAATGCTAGGAATTATTAAAAAAAGGTATGGTGAATAATACCAAGAATATTATGCCTCTGTATCAGTCCATGCTGTGACCTCACCTTTACCCCCTCTTTTACTAAGGTACACTAACCAATTAGCGCGCGCTAATCGAATTAGCATACGCTAATGTGTGCACACATTAGCAGTTAGCATGTGCTAAATTGATTAGCAAGCACTAATCAGTTAGCGCACCTTAGTAAAAGAGGGCCTAAGTATTGCATTTGATTCTGGTTGCCATCTCTCAAAACAAATATAGCAGAATGAGAAAAGGTTCAAAGAACAGCAACCAAAATAGAAAGGGAGTAGACCTCCTGTCATATGAGGAAAGGCTAAAGAGATTAGGACTCTTCAGCTTGGAAAAGAGACGGCCGAGGGATATTTGATTGAGGTCTACAAAATCTGGGTGCTGTAGAACAGATAAAAATTAATCAATTTTTTTTTTTAAACTTTTTAGAAACATACAAAGACTAAGAGACACTCAATGAAGTTACATGGAGATACCTTTAAAACAAATAGGAGGAAATAAATATTTTTTCAATCAAGAAATAGTTAAGCTCTGGAACTCACTGTCAGAGAACTATATCCACCTTCGTATTCAGTTCACGCTCCCATTGCTGACCTACAAGTATGTTCATTCTTCTGCCCCTCAATATCTCTCCTCTCTTCTCTCTCTTTATACACCTCCTAGAGAACTCCGTTCCTCATATAAGCTGCTCTTTGCTGTACACTTCTCCTCTACTGCCATTGCTCCACTTCTCCTCCAATCCTCCTCATAAAATATTGTTGAGTTATGGTGGTCAGCCACATTAAAAATATGTATACCACAAATATATTCAGTGGCAATGAATGCACATGTAATACACACATGCGGTACCAGTGGTTAGCATAGATGGGTTTAAAAAATGTCTGAACAAGCTCCTGCAGAAAAAGTCTATAGTATGTTATTGAGATAGACATGGAGGAGGCCACTGCTTGCCTGGGATTGGTAGCATGGAATGCTGCTACTATTTGGTACTTGTCCTATCCAGGTACTTGTAACCTGGATTGGCCATTGTAGAAATAGGATACTGGGTAGGATGGACCATTGATCTTATCCACTATGGCTATTCTTAGGTTCTTACATTGGCATGTAAATGACACTGTTCTACAGTATATGTGTGCAATTATGGGAGATGCCAATGGCTTGCCCAAACTCCACTAAGGTGAATTTCTCTTGCATTTGCACTCTCTGCAAAATGCATGCTAAGATTATAGATTGCTTGTCTAATGGTAATAGCTACTCGATAACAGCATCTGGATGCCCAGACTCTGATACTGAAAACTAGTGTAACCTGGGATCGACATACCTTACATTTAGGCATGTGCAGTTACATCAGCCTTAGCCCCAATATGACTGGGCACTCCTAAATGCAGCACGGGTCTGCATAGCAATTAGTATTCTATAAGCAACATGTGTGACTGGGAAGCAGCCCAGTTTAGCCAGTTAACACATCTACATTACTGTGCACTAACTGATTAGTGCATAGATAACATGGGAGCACTTACCACATATGAAATAGGAGGTGGTAATTACTCCCACAGTAATTTTTGAAAATGGCAACATTAGTGCGTGGCTGTTAATAGAAAGAAAAAAAAAATAGAAAATTATGGGTTTTAAGGCTGCAATAAAAATGGCCTTTGTACACAGGAAAGACCCATGTAAGTTTGTACTTTCTGAACCTGAATGTAACTTCCTTTTAATTACTACTGAAAAGGAATGAACTAAATACAAAAATAAACAATAACAATAAATGTCTGATGTAATGGGAAGTTCAGTAGCTTGCCCAAGGTCACTGGAAGAAGTCCGATTGGAATCCTGGCTCTTAGCCCATTGCTCTAATCACTAGATTAATCCTACACTCCAGTAATACAGCACGCTATTAAGAGTTCAGACTTAAAACTCGCAAAATTAACACTTCTTGAGGTGCTTTAGCACCAATCTTAAATACTGTCAAGGCGATCCATATATCATAGATCAGTGTTCTTCAACCACCGGTCCATGGACCAGTGCCGGTCCACAGAAATTTCCTGCCAGTCCACAGGGCCAGCACTTGCATCAACCCAAAACAGTTTTCTTCAACCGCCGGTCCACGGTGCAATCGATGCGGCGTTATCTTCGAGCCAGCTCCCACTTCCTCACTGATTCAGTGCACAAAGCCACGGGCAGTGGCTCCTACGGGCATCCTGCGCCTGAACCGGAAGCCTTCTCTCTGACGTTGCAACGTCAGAGGGAAAGCTTCCAGATGAGGCACGGGATGTGCAAGATGCAATTAGTACTATTATGGGGGCGGGGTCTGGGGTGGAGATTGGGTAGAGATAGGCGGGGTCTGGCCCACGACTTAGCCCCGTGTTCTTCAACCGCCGGTCCACAGACCGATGCCGGTCCACAGAATAATTCTTTTATTTCTGCCGGTCCATAGGTGTAAAAAGGTTGAAAAACATTGTCATAGATCACAGACAGTAATAACATAAAGAGACTATGGGGAAATTCTATAACAGGCATTTAAAGTTAGACGCCTAAATAAATAGGTGCCTAAAGTTAGGTGCCTAACTCACCCCCCCCCCCCTTTTACGAAGTCATTTTATTCTCTTTTTATCACCGGCCATGGCGGCATTAGCTCCGTCAATCATAGGAATTCTATCAACATCAGAACTAATACCACCATGGCCGGTGATAAAAAAGACTAATGCAGCTCTGGAAAGGGGGGGGGGGCACCATTTTCAACTGTTCCACTCAGGCGGGTGTTTGAGAGATACTGCTTACAGCATTCAGCAGCTGGTTGCTAAGGAAGGAGACTTGTACCTCCGAAACGGAGTTCCATTGAGGGCTTCCCATTTATCATAACAAATTTTCATTAGTAGTTTATTTTGAGCTGTCTCTTCCCCTCAAACTCCCTCCCCCCTTTTTTTTTTTCAGGGTCAGGGAAGAATCGTTGCTTCTATCTCTACAACATCATCCAAAAGTGCCCCTTCCTCTCTGAGCACACTACCCGGATCCTTGTTCACACTCTTGTAACCTCATGCATAGATTACTGCAATCTACTTCTAACTGGTTTCCCGCAGTGCCACCTCTCCCCTCTGCTATCTGTACAAAACTCTGATGCACGACTCATCTTCTACCAACCTTGCTACACTCATGTCACCCCTCTCCTTAAATCACTTCACTGGCTCCCTATCCACCTTCGTATATAGTTCACGCTCCCATTGCTGACCTACAAGTATGTTCATTCTTCTGCCCTTCAATATCTCTCCTCTCTCTCGTTATACACCTCCTAGAGAACTCCGTTCCTCATATAAGCTGCTTTTAGCTGTACACTTCTCCTCTACTGCCATTGCTCCACTTCTCCTCCATTCCTCTTCATAAAATACTGGTGAGTTATGGTGGTTAGCCACATTAAAAATATGTATACCACAAATATATTCAGTGACAATGAATGCACATGTAATACACACTGCCTGCCATTCACTTTAGGGGCTGTTCTATAAATGGGCACTTCCATTTAAACACCCTGATGCCGACAATTACACCAGCCTTAGATCAGGCCTATTTACAAGCATGTAAATGTAGCAGGGACTTACAAAAGAACAGAAGAGTTGTCCTACTGGATCAGACCAAAGGTCCATCTAGTCTAGTATCCTGTTTCCAACAGTGGCCAATTCGGAAACAAGCAAGAGTCCCAAAAAGTAGCAAGATTCTATACTGCTTAACCCCAGAAATAAGCTGTGGCTTTCCCCAGGCCTAACTTAATAATGGTTTATGGACTTTTAGGCCAAGAATTCCTCCCAACCTTTTTTTTTTTTTTTAATCTATCTACATTAACTGCTTTTATCACTTGCTCCACTGCAGTACTGTTGCTATTCTTGACTTCAAAGAAGTAGACAACTCTAGTTCAACAGAAGCAGTTTCTGAGAATAGTGCCAGTGCTACAGGTATATGCGATTCTCCTGGGCGAAGCACTCTTAAATCTGGGGTGAGCTTGCAATGTCCAATTTAAAAAGAAGAGGTTGGGTGGAGGTATGCAAGTGAGACTAGGGAGTGATAAAAATAAATAGCAGTAATTTTTAAAAGCAGTAAATATTGATGGTTGAAAATTTGCGATGGGCATGTACATTGAAAGGAGAGTAGAGCTGCAGCAAAGTGTGCGTGACGATTAGCAGAAGACCTGGAGGCAGCTAAAAGGAATTTGATTGGCTGATAGATCCAGCAGTAGCTTCAAAGAGGATTTTTACCTGAGATGGTTAAAGTTGAGGGTCAGAGAGCTGGACAAAAGAAAGCTGCTGTTTGTAAGGAAAGTAATTTCAGGTTCAGTTGTGTTTGGTGTGGATAGAGTTGGTGAGTGAAATTCTGGGCCTCTTCCATCAAACTGCGCTAGCAGTTTTTAACGCAGAGAGCCGCGCTGCTCCCGACACTCATAGGAAGTCTATGGGCGTCGGGAGCAGCACGGGCCATTCAGCACAGCTCACCGTTTGATAGAAGAGGCCCTCTGTTTGCTTTTTATGCGTGTGGGTGCTGAGAAAAGCAAATGAAAGTGTAACCGAAGGAATGATTCCTGAATAAAACATCTTGCTTGTGAAGAAAGGGTATGTGATTTGTGAAAATACTTTTCTAGAATATTTGTTGTTGTGAACTTGCCTAAGTTTAGAGTCAGAAGTGGTGAGAAACTAGGGAATAAAACTGAATTGAAGACTTATTAGTGAGGGATAAATATACTGTATAATCCTCACATACTGAAATCTAGTGATTTAGCTTAAAGTCAAAAGGAACAAAGTCTGCTCTACTGTTACTACTGTTGAAATCTATGAACTATAGGCTAAAGGGAGTGGCAGAATGGAGTAGAGAATGACACGGTGACAAAATTCATCACCATTCCCGTCCCCGCGGATAACCGCGGGAAATAATCCCATGTAATTTTCTAGTATATTTCAAACTCAGTCCTTCTACACCAGCATTCTTCAAAGCAAAGCTTGCGGGTCAGTGGTTGTGGCCATTCATACTCTGATTCTTATGTGAGTCAAGGATAATGAAGCCATTGTGACATCACTGATGTGATTGGTTCTTAGGCACTGGTGGAATGAGGCATTATGACATCACAATATCTGCTCTGGATACCAGAGACTGTCATTCTGTAGTGTCTGTTTCAACCTCAGTCCTTCTACACCAGCATTCTTCAAAGCAAAGCTTGAGGGTCAGTGGTTGTGGCCATTCATACTCTGATTCTTCCCTCTCTCTTTAAAGAATGACATGAGGATGGTTTTCCACGGTTATCCGCGGGGACAGGAACGGTGATGAATTTTGTCACCGTGTCATTCTCTAGAATGGAGGTTAGGTAGGACAAGGGAGATGCTGGGCTATGGGGGAGGGGCTGCCTAGTACTTCATATTAACTCTCGGTTCACCGAAATGTCAGGTCTGCCTACCACTACTCATGAAATGAGTTCCAGATATTTACTATACATTCAGTAAAAATATTTTCTACTATTTATTTTATGTTCTACTTTGTAACTTAAACTAGGCATCCAATGGCAGATGAAATTTAATATGGACAAATGCAAAGTGATGCACATTGGGAAGAATAATCCAAATCATGGTTACCAAATGCTAGGCTTCACCATGGAGGTCAGCGCCCAAGAAAATTAAGGCTCACTGATTACCTATAATCACATCAACTGACTTATAAAATTCTACTCCTAACCTTTAAATCCAAAACAACACAATCCCCGGGATTCATTACCAGATATCTTACTCCATATTTCTGTTTATGGATGCTTTTAACTGCTAATATCCCTCTAAGCTTTTACTATCCGACAGGATTTTAATACCCTCCCTTTTGTGTTTCCCTTTTAATGTATTTCTTTTCTATTGAATATTGTATTTCTCTCCCCTCTTTTTCCTACAAACATGTTTGTCTGTCTCTATTATTGTGCTTACCTTTTAATTTTATAATTTTAAGGTTTCTTTAATCATGTACACCGTTTATATAATTTATAAGCGGTATATCAAATATTAATAAACTTGAAGCTTGTAAATTTAAAAAGATCTGGGTGTCATTGTAGATAATACACTGCAACCTTCCGCCCAATGTGTGGCGGTGACCAAGAAAGCAACAAGATGCCAGGAATTATTAAAAAGGGGATGGTAAACAAGACTAAGGGCTCCTTTTACTAAGCTGCGCTAGCGGTTTTAGCGTGCGCTTAGCGCGTGCTGCATTGCCGCACGTGCTAGATGCTAACACCACCATTGAACTGGCGTTAGTTTTCACGTGAAGCGTGGGGAGCAGCGTGCACTAAAAACGTTAGCGCACCTTAGTAAAAGGAGCCCTAAGAATATTATAATGCCTCACCTTGAGTATTGCATTCAATTCTGGTCTCCTTATCTCAAAAGAGATATAGCAGCACTAGAAAAGGTTCAAAGAAGAGCGACCAAGATGATAAAGGGGATGAAACTCCTCTCGAATGAGGAAATACTAAAGAGGTTAGGGCTCTTCAGCATGGAAAAGTCACTGCTGAGGGGAGATATGATTGAAATCTACAAAATCCTGAGTGATGTAAAATGGGTACAAGTGGATCGATTTTTTATTGCATCAAGATTTACAAAGACTAGGGGGACACTCGATGAAGTTAACGAGTAATACTTTTAAAACCAATAGGAGGAAATATTTTTTCACTCAGAGAATAGTTAAGCTCTGGAACGCATTGCCAGAGGTTGTGGTAAGAGCAGTTAGTGTAGCTAGTTTTAAAAAAGGTTTGAACAAGTTTCTAAGGGAAAAATCCATAGTCTGCTGTTGAGACAGACATGGGAGAAGCCACTGCTTGCCCTGGATTGTTGGCATGGAGTGCTGCTACTACTTGGGTTTTGCCAGGTACTTGCCAGAGGATGTGGTAAGAGCATTTAATGTAGCTGGTTTTAAAAAAGATTTGGACAAGTTCCTGGAGGAAAAGTCCACTGTCTGCTGTTAAGATAGACATGAGAGAAGCCACTGCTTGCCCTGGATCGTTGGCATGGAGTGCTGCTACTGCTTGGGTTTTTGCCAGGTACTTGCCAGAGGATGTGGTAAGAGCATTTAATGTAGCTGGTTTTAAAAAAGGTTTGGACATGTTTCTCGAGGAAAAGTCCACTGTCTGCTGTTAAGATAGACATGAGAGAAGCCACTGCTTGCCCTGGATCGTTGGCATGGAGTGCTGCTACTGCTTGGGTTTTTGCCAGGTACTTGCCAGAGGATGTGGTAAGAGCATTTAATGTAGCTGGTTTTAAAAAAGGTTTGGACATGTTCCTGGAGGAAAAGTCCACTGTCTGCTGTTAAGATAGACACGAGAGAAGCCACTGCTTGCCCTGGATCGGTGGCATGGAATGCTGCTACTATTTAGGTTTTTGCCAGATACTTGTGACTTGGATTGGCCTCCATGAAGACAGGATCCTGGGCTAGATGGACCATTGGTCTGACCCGGTAAGGCTATTCTTATGTTCATAAGTTCCTTCTTGTATCAAATTTTTCTTCTTTTCATTCCCAGGCATTTGTTCCTCAGTTACAGGTCCCCGACTAGCTTTTATCCATACTGGGCTGTGTCTTCTGTGCAGTCTTAGTCCCATCAGACTGTTATGTTTATGTTTTGTTTGACCTTCTTATTTGACTGTGGAATGAAAATTTTGCGTTCATCACCTGCTTCTCTTTCTTCCATTGCTGTAGTTTAGTACACAAGCTTCATTATCTTTGTTTTCAAAAATAGACTTTTTTTTTTTTTTTCAGTAGTTTAGATTTGGCTTTTCAGTGGTGCATATGTGATTTTTATCAAATATTTTCTCATTTTAGGCTGGTTTGAGGACACAGCAGATGGAGTGCAGGGCACTGAGAGAGATGTCATTTATCACAGTGACACAATGTAGGTAGAACAGATCCTCTCAACACAGAGGGAAGCTGGAACTGCACATGTGGAGTGACATTCAAACTGGACTACCCTAGTTTGGCAGCGTTTCTACTACTCATTAACTTAATCATATTAATTTATTGGCTTTATATATTAAAACAATTCACTGTAGAATTGTCAAAATGAAGAATCCATAATCATCGGCATTCCCAAAAGGCAAAGCCACATCATACTTATCTCAAAGTAATATGCTAATATTAGGAAGGAAAAAAATGTCTCATCAATTAATACAAACAACAAATGCATATTTACTTATTTTCCATATTGATGTGGTTGAAAAAGATAATATACTTGAACTAGCAATCAGGTTAAAAAGGGCAGGTTCCTAGCAACCTTTTATTCTATAAAATATTAGGATATACCGTATATATTTTCTACCCTCTGTGTCTGAATTCTTTGCCGGAATGAGCCAGTTTTTACAGCTGCAGTTTTGCTTTATCTTCTATTCGTTTGTATAATAATGTACTCTAGTTAAATATCGGTACGGGCCAAAATGTACATATAGTAACAACAAAAGAGGTCCCCACTTGTGTGGTATTTTGCTGTTGCATTTGTACTCTACAAAACCAAATTAAAGGAAGTACAAACTGGACCACCCCAAAATGCTAAATCTTTTTTTAAGATTTCCAGTGTGTACATCTGATCCTTAGATACCTGCTTTATGTGTAGGTATACTTAACCCCACCATCTGTACAATGCATTGCCTGCCTTTCTGGCAGCCAGAGAAAAAGGTTTTCATTAAAGAAATTCTGATAATCCAGCACATAGTTGGTTTACTAAGTAGCAGTCAACAATAGGGAGATCATTCTAGAACTTTGCACCTATAATTAAGCACCTAATAGAAGCCTATTCTGTGCAGAATACTGGTATGACAGCAAAAATATAGGTCTATAACGTAGCCAGGAACACTTAGGACTCCTTTTACGAAGCCGGGTTAGCGGTTTAATGCACATAATAGTGTGCGCTAATTTGCTGGCCGCGCTAGCCGCTACCGTCTCCTCTTGAGCAGGCGGTAGTTTTTCAGCTAGCGCAGGGATTAGCGCGTGCTAAAAAGGTATGTGCGATAAAGCCGCTAACGCAGCCCTTAAACCTGCTGATATCTATGTAACTTACAGTACTCTGCTCATGCTCTGTCTAGATGCCACCCTTATATATGACTCTTTATCACCTCAATATGGCAAAAATCACAGCAATTATCTCAGCAATATCTGCTCTTCATTCGCTATTGATTTATGCTTGTCTCTCTTACAGTTTTGACATTGATAGCCGGGTTCCCCACCTTCGTCAGGCTTAATGGAGTTCCCTGTAGGCTCTATCTTCTTGACATATAATGAACGCGATGACGTTCATTTCAGGAGGCTCCCTTTAAATCAGTAGACGCCGCGGCCATTTTTCAAATGCTCTTGATAAACTTTACAGCAATGGAATAACAGGGAAGCGTCAGTCAGTTGGTTCATTTATGGCAAGAACTGTGTCTTTTTGTGCTTTCATACAATTTTTAAATCACTATTAATTTTTGTTGTTGTTGTTGAAGTTCTGCTTTTGCAGCGCATTCTATTTTGAACTTACCTCGTCCCTAAAGAAAGTTATTAAAACGGATATTGGGTCGGAGAGGTGTTGTTGCAAAGCTAAGTAAGTTTATGAAGTACAAGCTTATTTACTGTTATTTAAATACTTAAAAAAAAAAAATAAAACAAACTAAAAAAAGTAATTTGAATTAAATAAAGAAGCAGCAACATAATTGTCAAATAGTAAAATATCAACAGGATCAATGAGGAGTCCAGCCAGAGGGAGTTATGTTACTCTGCTGGTATTCTGAAGATCCTGCTGCAATGTATTAGTTTATCAGTATAATTCTTTCTATGTACTTTGACAGTATTTAGATATTGTTGAGATAACCCCTATATATGGCCATATGAGCCCTTCACTATGTAAGATATGTGCTTAGTTACAGAATATCCTTTTCTCTCTATGATGGTCAACTTTATATTGTCATTTAACTTGTGGCTATAAACATCCAAAGTCCACAGGAAATGCTACGAGTGGATATATAACTTGTAAAGCTTGATAGATTTCTTTATATCAGAAGCCTCAGTTGCACCCCCTCCTCCGCTGCATTAATTGTTTCACTGGGAGTATTGGGTGATAAATCATCACCAGCTTCTTTACTCATAACGCTACATACTTTAGCTTTAAACTTTACTAGTTTTTAAAATAATTTTTAGGAGTAAGAATAAACAAGCATCAATAAAGTTAATTAAATAGTTCTAAGAATGCTGCGGCCATATTGCTCTAAGCACTAGGGAGAGTTGGATGACTATAGCGGCACTGGTAAGACTATTTCTAAATAGCGGTTTTACTACAGCTAGTTAATTGGTATTTTTAGGATGTGGTAAAAGATGAAGTATTTAAAATTTAAAAAGTTTAAAGCATTTGTGAAACATGTTGGACTCCACATCCCCAAGGTCGTAGCTAAAGAAAAATATAAAGCTAAGTTAAAATCATTTTATATTACATTACTTACTCCTAAAAATTATTTAAAAACTAGTAAAGTTTAAAGCTAAAGTATGTATCATTATGAGTAAAGAAGCTGGTGACGATTTATTACCCAATACTCCCAGCTAAACAATTAATGCAGCGGAGGAGGGGGTGTAACTGAAGCTTCTGATATAAAGAAATCTATCAAGCTTTACAAGCTATATATCCACTTGTAGCATTTCCTGTGGACTTTGGATAGTTACAGAGTATTAGCATATCTTGGCAGAACACTGGCATATGAACATGTATGTGCTTTCACTTCTTTTATTTGGCAGTGAGGAGTGGCCTAGTGGTAGAGTTGCTGCCTCAGCACCCTGAGGTGTGGGATCAGTCCCAGTGCTACTACTTGTGACCCTGAGCAGGTCACTTAATCCTCTACTGCCCCAGGTGCAAAATAAGTACCTGTATATTTATTTATTTTAAAAACATATTTTCTGCTTATACCTAAACAGATTAACAACAAAAAAAACAAACCATAATCATGAGATAAAAATAGCAAAAAACAATATAAAACACACAAAACACTACATAATGTACAGATAACAAACGTTTAAATACTTGAAAGGTATTAATATAGACCCAAATCTTTTCCAGAGAAGAAAAAATGGTAAAACTAGAGGGCATAATTTGAGGTTGCAAGAAGGAAGACTCAGGAGCAATGTTAGGAAATTCCTTTTCACGGAGAGGGTGGTAGAGGCCTGGAATGCCCTCCTGAGGGAAGTGGTGGAGAGGAAAACGGTGATGGAATTCAAAAAAGCGTGCGATAAACAGAGGATCTCTAATTAGAAAATGAAGAATGTAAATTAAAGAGCTAAGGCCAGTCCTGGACAGACTTGCACGGTCTGTGTCCCATATGTGGTGATTTGGTGTAGGATGGGCAGGGGAGGGCATCAATGGGAATTCCACTAACTTGGAACATGAGGATGTTACTTAACAGACTTTATGGTAGATATCCTGCAAACAGGATAGTTGGATAGGCTGGAGTGAGCTTGGCCGGAATTTCAGCATTTGAAACCTAGGATAATACCAGGTGAACTTCACAGTCTATGAGCCAGAAATACACTTCTCCCTCCGAATCCACGGTTTCAGTATCTGCGGATTAGGTTATTCACAAATTTTTTTTTTAATCGATTTTAATTTTTTGGGCTATTTATAAGCCCTCTGAGACTTCCCGGAACCTTACCTGGTAGTCTAGCGGGCTTTCAGGGCAGGAGTGATCTTCCTACGCTCCTTCCCCGTGCAGTTCACTCATAGGAAATGGATGCCATGAGCTTCCATAGTCTCTCGAGACTATGACGGGAGCTCATGGCAGCCATTTCCTATGAGTGATCTGCACGGGGCAGGAGCTTAAGAAGGCTCAGAGGGCTTAAGGTAAGGTCTGGGATTCAGAGGGAAGGTGGGGGGTGGGTCAGAATCGGCCTGAATATTATTTGTGGTTTTTTAATATTCGCAGGCTCTGCCCCTAACCCCCGCAAATATTGAGGGAGAAGTGTATCAAAGAAGAGACAAGTTAATTTAATCATGTATTTTTAATGAGTATAATTAATGGGCAGACTGGATGGAACGTTCAGGTCTTTATTTGCCGTCATTTACTTTGTTACAATGTTGCTATGTATAACATTTCCATTAATCACTTCATTCTTTTAGTCATTGCTTCTTAACCACTTAAAAAGCTTCTATAAAAAGACAATTTTAAGAATTTTTTAAAACTCTGACAGTTATTATTCATTTCTTAGCTGTCCAACCAGATTATTCCAAAGCTTCACCCCCTGCCACAGAAATAGCCATAGCTCTGGTACTAGCATACCACAAATGCTGTAACTCATCAACAGAGAAATGCATCGTGTTCTCTGATCTTAAGGATCGGCGGGGCTGATGTAATGTCACAGCATGTGAAAGATGCAATGCATCCCTTGGTGAATTGCTGGAAAAATCAATACCAACATCTTAAACACCACTCAAGATTTAAAAGGTAACCAATGCAATTTTCATAGAAAAGGTGTCACATAATCAAATTTACTGCCACCAAAGATTAAACGTGCTGCAGCATTCTGAACCACTTGTACAGATCTACATTTGGAGGATGACATACCCCAAAACATATATATGTAAACTACTTCTCATTCCCTTTCTTCTTTTATTTAGATTGTAAGCCGCTGAGATAATATGCTTGATGGGCAGGATAGAAGGTCCTGAATAAACTTGGACACTTGGCAAATGCTAGGATTCCAAATATTTACACATGTAACTGGCATGCAAAAAGGACCATCTGCTTTATAGAATTACACACTAAGGCCCTGATTCTCCAAAAGTGCGTCCCGATTTTAGGCAGCTGTAGACGTCCTACAGCTGTCTAATCAGCCAATCGGGATGCAAGTTTTTTTTAAAAAAATGCTCCCCAGGCAGGCCTGAAGGCGCCTCCGGGAGCCTAGGGAGACCTGCAAGATGCCTAAGCTCGCCTACAGGCCTTAGGCGAACTTAGGCGGCCCTACGCGTCTCCCTAGTAGAGGAAGAGACGCTTAAAATGTAGGCCAGCAAAATGCTGGTCTACATTGTAAGTAGACGCAGCCGCTATACTGATCGCGGCAAGGGATCTCCCTGCTGCAATAAAGTATAGCGGCCGCGGCCGCCTGTCCCATCACCGACAGGAGGATGCCTAACTCCTCCTGTCGGAACCCCGAACCCCGGAACCCCCCCCCCCCCCCCCCCAAACTCGTAATCGCCGACAGGAGGATGCCCAACTCCTCCTGTCGGAACCCCGGAACCCCCTCCCCCCAAACTCGTAATCGCCGACAGGAGGATGCCCAACTCCTCCTGTCGGAACCCCGGAACCCCCTCCCCCCCCCAAACTCGTAATCGCCGACAGGAGGATGCCCAACTCCTCCTGTTGGAACCCCGGAACCCCCTCCCCCCCAAACTCGTAATCGCCGACAGGAGGATGCCCAACTCCTCCTGTCGGAACCCCGGAACCCCCTCCCCCCCCCAAACTCGTAATCGCAGACAGGAGGATGCCCAACTCCTCCTGTCGGAACCCCGGAACCCCCTCCCCCCCCCAAACTCGTAATCGCTGACAGGAGGATGCCCAAATCCTCCTGTCGGAACCCCGGAACCCCCTCCCCCCCAAACTCGTAATCTAATCAGCCAATCGGGATGCACGTTTTAAAAAAAAAAATGCTCCCCAGGCAAGCCTGAAGGCACCTCCGGGAGCCTAGGGAGACCCGCAAGATGCCTAAGCTCGTCTAAGGGCCTTAGGCGGGCCTTAGGCTGAACCTAGGCGGCCCTACACGTCTCCTTAGTAGAGGAAGAGACCTTAGACTTAGTGGGGATGGGCGGACCCGCTATGCCTAAGGCCTCATTGGTCCAGGCTTCTAGAGCCTGGGCCAATCAGGCCTTAGGCTTCGGCGGGATGGGCCGGGAAGGGGCGGGCCCGCTTCATTTCGATGAGGCATGCCTGCCAGCTCAAGATGTGCAAGACCCATCTAAGAACAGGTTTGGTGGAGTGGAGGTTTGGGGGTTGTTAGCGCCGGGGAGGGGGGTGCGTTTTTGGGCAGGAGGGATTGGGCACCCTCCTGCCATCTATCAATATTGTCGGGGGGAGGGAGGGAGATCGGTAATGTCGGGGGGGCGGTCGGTAGTGGGGGGGTGCGTCTTCGGGCAGAGGGTTTGGGCACCCTCCTGGTCAGGGGGCCGCGGCCCGCTATACTTATAGCGTCAGAGAGATCCCTTGCCGCGATAAGTGTAGCGGGCCGTGTCTAATCTAACCCGTTTCTCTAACCCGCGTCTGTAACATGGACGCCGGTTACAGAATCGGGGTTTAGTTTAGGCCGATTCTGAATAGGACGCCTCTCCCGGGTGTCCTATTCAGAATCAGGGCCTAGGTGTCTTGCGGGCCTCGCCTTCAGTATAGGCGGCCTGCCTGGGGAGCATTTTTTTAAAAAAACGTGCATCCCGATTGGCTGATTAGACAGCTGTAGGACGCCTACAGCTGCCTAAAATCGGAACGCACTTTTAGAGAATCAGGCCCAAAACCTCTTACGTACTAGCCCTGTGGTCTCAAACTTGTGGCCCGGGGGCCACATGCGGCCCACCAGGTACTATTTTGAGGCCCTTGGTATGTTTATCATAATCACAAAAGTAAAAGAAAACAATTTCTTGATCATATGTCTCTTTAGCTATAAATTACAATATTATTATTAAGACTTAGCCAAAAGGAAAGATTTATAAACTATAAAGAGTTTCAGCTCATGCAAAATTGTCATTTCTTTAATATGACATTAACTATTTTTTCTGAGGCCCTCCAAGTACCTACAAATTCAAAATGTGGCCCTGCAAAGGATTTGAGTTTTAGACCACTGCACTAGCCCATAAATAAGTATGCAAATGTATTGTAGATTATCAAAAACTCTTACTCAGGTCTAAGCAGAGGAGGTGACCCAATCTATCATTTCTTTTGTTTATGAGCGTCTCATAATCAATATTTCAAAAAACTTCATTTGTAAGAGTTTCCTTATATTTATGACTTGGACACTTCACTTAAAAGTGTTCCACTTAACAAAGAGAATTTCTGTAGTGGGAACTTACAGCAAGGTAAAGTATCCTGGCGGAACCGTGCATCTAACGCCGTACAGCAAAATTGATATGGTTTCGCCACTACATCATATTTTCTCTTTGCAAATTTTCTTTATCATATTAAAATTAAATAGTTCTCATATCTAAGGAAACCTTTTTTTAATATATTTATATATTTTTTTTTTCAAAATGAAGAAATCAAGTATTTACTCGAATATTCATTAATATCACAATATCTCTTGAGGGAGTCACTTAGCTGTGAACAGAGTTCTCCATCAAAAAAGACATAGCGGAATTACAAAAGATTTAAATAAGAGGAACCAAGATGATAAAGGGGATGAAATTTCTCTCATAGGAGGAAAGACTAAAGAGGTTATGGCACTTCAGCTTGGAAAAGACATGTCTGAGGGGAGATATGATTGGTTTATGAAATCCTGAGTGGTATAGAAAGGGTACAAGTGAATCAATTTTTTACTCCATCAAAAATTACAAAGACTAGGGTACACTTGATGAAGTTACAGGGAAAACGTTTTAAAACCAATAGAAGGAAATATTTTTACACTCAGAGAATAGTTAAGCTCTGGAACACATTGCCAGAGGACGTGATAAGAGAAGTTAACATAGCTAGTTTAAAAAAGGTTTGGACAAGTTCCTGGAGGAAAAGTTCATAGTCTGCTATTGAAACAGACATGGGGGAAACCACTGCTTGCTCTGGATTGGTAGCACGGGATGTTGCTACTATCTGGGGGTTTTGCCAGTTACATGTGATCTGGATTGGCCACCATGAAGAAGGGATACAGGGCTAGATGGACCACTGATCTGATCCAGCGTCTTTAGCAGTTAGTGCGCTCTAATGTGATTGCACTTGCTAATATGCTTAACGCCCTTTCATGAATTCCCCCCTGACTTCACCTTGTACCGCCAAAAATTGCTAATTTCACTTTGAAAGACTAGTGCTGGTATTCAGTGCCACTATCTAGTTAAATGTCAATGAATACTAGTGGATAGTCTTACACGGGTGATTTAAATGGCCAGAAGCCTCTCCTGCCCGGTTAAATCACTTTGGAGTCTTTGTACTTAAGTTGCAGCAAGTGCTAGCGTGGCTAATTGAGGGGCATGCGTGGGTGATCTGCAGTGTTTGAACTGATATGTACTAGCCACATGCAAAAATAATATTTTTTTTATTTATGCACAAAGGGGGATATTTGGGTGCAGATTACATTACCACATGTAAACTGATTAGCACAGAATCCCCACATGAGCCCTTAACACCTTCAAAATAGATACTGGTAAGTATGGACGTAGTACTTTTTATTAAATGTCCATGCGGTAATGGCAACATTAGAGTTTTCATCTGAATGGAACTGATCCTTGGGTAATGTTTGGAAACTATATAGGTGTGAGAGGAAGCCCGGATTTACAGGACTGTACCAGATAAGTGACCTCTAGTGCAGTGGTTCTCAACCCTGTCCTGGAGGAACACCAGGCCAATTGGGTTTTCAGGCTAGCCCTAATGAATATGCATGAAGCAAATTTGCATGCCTATCACTTCCATCATATGCAAATCTCTCTCATGCATATTCATTAGGGCTAGCCTGAAAACCCGATTGGCCTGGTGTTCCTCCAGGACAGGGTTGGGAATCACTGCTCTAGTGCACCTTTGACCCAGTTGTGAGTGGTTCAACTATGATGCAAGGTTTGGTTATACAGGTTGTGCCAATGACTGATTTCATGAAAGCATTATACTACTTATGTTTACAACTGTCACTTTATTCTGAGCCTTTTGTCTCCACCTGCTGCTGTTGCAGATAGATTGTTATTCGCTCTCTCTGTGATTTTAATCTTTTTCAACAGTAGAGGCAGTAGCATTAGTGCATTACCATTAATTCAGAAAAAAGAAAATTGGCCAAGATGCTAGGAATTATTCGAAAAGGTATGGCAAATAAAACAAATATTATAATGCCTCTATAATGTTCCTTGGTGCGACCTTACCTTGAGTATTGCATAAAATTTTGGTCACCATATCTCAAAAAAGATATAGTGGAATTAGAAAATGTTCAAAGAAGAGCAACCAAAATGATAAAGGGGATGGAACTCCTCTCGTACAAGGAAAGACTAAAGAGGTTAGGACTCTTCAACTTGAGAAAGAGACAGCTGAGGGGGAGATATAATTGAAGTCTACAAAATCCTGAGTGGTACACAAGGGTAAGTCACAAAGTAAAGCCAAAATACATTTAACAACTGTAACAGAAGTAACTGTGAGCAATTGAACATATCACTTTTCCACACAGTCCCCATGTAAGACAATGCATTTGTTGTATCGTTCAACTAGCTTCTTCATTCCTGCATAGAAGTTTTTCGGCTGCTCCCAAAGCTAGATTAACACCACTTTCTTTACTTCATCATGCTTTCTCTTTTGTTCTCCGGGTTGCAGTGATGCACCCATGTCTCGTCACCAGTGACAATTCTCTCTAGAATACTTGGATCTTCTTCATACCGACTCAGGAACTGGGTCACAACCTCCACATGCTGTTGCTTCTGCAGATCAGAAAGCTGTTTGGGAACCCTTCGTGCGCAGACTTTCCTGCATTCCCAAGTTATCATGCAGGGAGATCCCTCCGAATGAGTACGGCGTACAAAAGATCCTATAGCCATTTCCTACCTCAGCAATGGAACCGACTTATCTACACAGATCAGGTCTCTAGACTCACTAATGACCTTCCGCAGAACAATAAAGACCTTCCTCTTCCGCCAATCGGGCCATTAAAAACTGCCTCCTCGATATACTTCTCCTAGCACTCTTCGCTATGACCAGTCTGGTCTCTAAAATAAGAACTGTTATTGTCTACTGTAACCTATTTGTTGTCATGACTAGTCTGCTTTCAAACGATTGTGAATGTCTACTTGTAACCCATTCTGAGCTTCTGGAAGAATGGGATAGAAATCAAAATAATTAATTAAATAAATAAATAAATTATGGCAAATACAGACCCATAGCTGATATCCAAATTTGCAATCAATTGAGACACCATTATCCGTCAGTCTTCTCTAATCAAGGCATCCGCCCTGTCAATGTGCTCTTGTGTGCAAGAAGTTGTTGGGCAACCAGAACGACCTTCATCGGTTGCACCTGTTCTTCCCGTTTTAAACCATTTTACCCACTCGTAAACCTTTTGTTGATTCATGGTGCTATGTCCATACAGAGTCAATATCTGACAGTGAATTTCCACAGGTTTCACTCCCTCTGCCCAAAGAAAGCACACTACTGCACATTGTTCTTCAATGGTGTAATCTTGCAATGGAGCATCCATGTTTCTGACCTCATAGCTGCCACACGACTAAAGGCTGAGCAATGCACTGTGTGTGGACGAACTATCCAATAGGCAATGTCCGAGTAGATATGTTGCATTTCACTAGCTCTATTCCAGTTATCTTGTAATTTAACAATTGCCTTTAATTTTGGATTTGCCCTTGTTGGTGCACAATTCATAATTAAACAATAAAAAAATAAGATAAGCATATTAGAATGTCATTAAAAATAGGAAAAACCCACTATATACACTAAGGAACGGTACATACTTCCAAACCAAATATACATTTAGAAATGCAGCTCTCTGGTAGATGATTCTTTTTATTGGTTGATGTCTACTGTTTTGTGTGTACTTGTGTGCTTTTACAAGCATCAAATTCTATGTTTATTTTATTAAACACTGCTTTGAGTGCTCTTTTTACAGGATAATAATTCAGAAAAAATTTAAATAAATAAAATATATTGTACTTCCAAACTGCATTCAGGCCTCATAGAGGTTGCTCAAAATAGTGAACAAACACTTTAAAAATACAGTACACTGTTGAGTGCAGACAAAACAGAGCAAACAAATCATTTGATCATCCTTAAATGCTACCTCCAGGCATGGTTAATTAGCCAACAGCTGCAATGCCTTTTCCATATCTTACTTTTTCATCCTCTTAACTCATATCCTTGCTTTTTATTTGAAACAGCACTAGGCCACATCCATTAATTAGATCTTAAAAAATTGTTTCCCCAATTTATTATAGCACGTATACTTTATAAGAGGGTGCCAAGTTTAACAGGAAAAATATGCATCTTCTTAGGCACTATTTTATAAAGATCCACAGATGTCTATGTGTCTTTATAAAATAGTAGTATATGGGGCAGAGATATGTTTATGTGTATTTGCATTGGATATACTACTTTTACTGTTGCGCAGACCAACATGATGTACAATTTCAAAACTAAAATAAGATTAAGGAAAAGAACATCAATAATGATAGGACAGAGTTCCACGCACAGCAGATTAATAAAGCAAACAACCATAAAACAACTGAACACAGCATCCCCACATGCCTGCAACACTACTCAGTATCCAAGAACCGATCACCAGTTTGAAATAATGGGGTCCTTTAACTAAGGCGTGCTAGCCAGTTTTAGCGTGCGCTAAATATTAGGGCACACTAAACGCTAACATGTCCATTATAGTCTATGGACGCTTTAGCATTTAGCGCGCACTAAGATTTAGTGCATGCTAAAACTGGCTAGCACACCTTAGTAAAAGGACCCCAATGTGCTTTAAGGAGGATTTCGAATTTCTTCAGCACATGGCCATTAATACAGAAAACAGCCCACATAAGGGCATGCTGAAGTCACCTTTTTCCTACAGTATTTAAACGGTCTCCACAGCTTTTAGGAATGCTCAAAAATATAATAGTGTGACCACTGCTGAAACTTGAAAACCCCTGAACAAAAAAGTACCGTATTTTCACATAGATAACGCGCACCCGTGTAAAATGCGCACACGGGTATAGCGCGCAAAAAACACATATTTATGTACATAAATTTTTATATACCGCGCACACCCGTATACCGCGCATGCTGCCTGACTCTCCTTTCGCCCGCCCCGACTCTCCTCTGGAGACCCCGACTCTGTTTTCGCCCGCCCCGACTCTCCTTTCCTCCTTGAAGTCCTGTCCCTACCCTGAAAGCCTGATGCCCTCCCCCGACGTCCCCTTCCCCCCCCCCCCCCCGTAGGACCGCTCGCACCCCCACCCCGAAGGACCGCTCGCACGCACCCGCACCCCCACCCTAAAGGACCGCTCGCACCCCCACCCCGAAGGAGCGCTCGCACTCCCACTCCGAAGGACCGCTCGCACCCCTACCCGAAGAACTGCTCGCACCCCCACAGCCTCACCCCCCTCCCCCATGGAGAAGCAGTCTACCTTGTTTCCAGATGCCAGCGAGCCCAGTTGTTTTCTCTGCCGGCGGGCCCGCCCCTTCTCTGAGCCCTGCTGCGCTGCTTTTTCTTCCGGCGGTCCCACCCTTTCTCTGACATCAGAGAAAGGGCGGGACCGCCTGAAGAGGAAGCAGCACAGGGCTCTGAGAAGGGGCAGGACCACCGGCAGAGGAAGCAGCTGGGCTGGCATCCGGAAACAATGTAGACAGCTTCTCCATGGGGGAGGGGGGGAGGCTGTGGGGGTGCGAGCGGTCCTTTGGGTGGGGGTGCAAGCGGTCCTTCGGGGTGGGAGTGCGAGCGCTTCTTCCGGGTGATGAATCGGGCGTCGGGGGGGGGGAAACTATGTAAAAAAAATTTTGTACAACACGCTCACGTGTATAACGCGCAAGGGTATGCACGGTTTGTAAAAACCACGTATAACGCGCGCGTTATATGCGAGAAAATACGGTAGTTACATCAGTATTAATATATTACAACTGCTGTGCTCTTGGTAGGTAGAGATAGATTTTAGTACCTGTTGGGGTGATAAGTCCAGGAGATAAGAGGCCAGGAACTCCGTGGGGCAGAAGTCGTGCATTTTCTTGTATTGCAACTCCAAGAGACCGCTTAGGGGGCCTTCCTGGTCTTGAGCTGTAGAGATGTTAAGTATATAGTTAACACTTTTATTTTAGATGGTAAAAGCAATTGCTTTCCATCATTGCCATTAATTAGCTCTTGTTCTGAGAAATCAATTTCTCATAACCTATTTTTCAGTTATTTTAAAAATGAAAGGGAAAGCAAGGATAGGGTTTAAAGGTTAGAATAAGACCCTGGGATTCTTGGTGCACTCTTAAGCATGCTGCAATAATAGTAATAATAATTTATTTAATTCCACACTATTTTGTACAAAGAGTTCAGTGTTGGTTATAACAATCTATGAAAAGTAGCAAATATTCAGATTTTTGCAATAAAAGAAATCTAAAATTCTAAACCCCCCCTTTTTTTTTTTTTTTACAAAACAATAGCGGTTTTTAGCGCAGGCTGGCACAGTGCTGTCAGGAGCAGTACAGAGCATTCAGAATGCCAGCCTGCGCTAAAAACCGCTATCACAGTTTTGTAAAAGGGGGCGGGGTTAAAATTATTATTATTTTTTTTAAAACCAACCCAATACTGTAATGCAATTCTGAACCATGACACATATTGCTCAAAAGTGGAAACTTGCTAGGTTATTATGGCCCCCTTTTATCAAGCTGTGCTAGGGTTTTTTTTATTGTGAGTTGCTACGGTAATAGCTCCAACACTCATAGGAATTCTATGAACATCAGAGCTTTTACCGCAGCGGCCTGCAATAAAAATCCCTAACACAGCTTAATAAAAGGGGGCCTATATATTTTATACTCCATTTAGCCAATAATCAGGCAGCGTTATACATTCACCGGCAGTCAGTGAACAAATAACTCAGCTATTCATGTATTTTCAGTCAATATGGAGGCACAACTGGCCACCTCCATTTAGGCATCCCTAAGGATGTTAAGCGGGCACCATGATTCCATTATTGAATATTAGTATAACCTAGTATCAGTGCACCTTACATTTATGACTTGACATAACTGTAGAAAACAGGGAAAAGAACCCCATGAAAAAAAACAATAAAGATCGTGCAAGTGGGGTTGGAACTGTACACATCGACCAGGAATATGTCAAACAACTAAATCTTTATTGAGATATTAACACCCATTCATTATTCATATTATTTTTTTCACTGGTCATTTGAAATAACATCAATACACACCTCTGTGGTTTTATCACATTTATATACCACATAACACTTGACACAAAACTCTATGGACAAACCTTTTCTTGGGTCTTCCTATGATTTTCTATATATCCCTTTTCTTTATTAATCATATTTCTGGTAGCATTTCTTTGGTTCCTTATCCTGTTGACACCTCAAATATATATAATTTCTTTATATAGTCATATTTTCATTGCCACATTTTTTATGTCACTTTTATTCATTAAGATAATGGTTCATTATTCTTAAATTGTTTTAATTAATTTATCCTTTAGATGTCGATTATACCCCTGAAATAGGCTTTCTAGCCAAAAAACAGACCATGTTGGGGCAATGACATGCAGTGAATACCTATCAGAGACTGTTATGTTAATATCTCAATAAAGATTTACTTGTTTGACTTATCCCTGGTTGATGTGTACCGTTCCAAACCTACTTGCATGATCTCTTGGTATAACTGTAACCATGTAAATGTGGCAAGGACGCACATGACTTACAGTACTCTATTTTGTTGTTCTTACTTTATGTGGGTACTTAGACAGTTAGTAGACAGAACATTGCTGTTAACTAACTACATTTCTGCTCTAACTCTACTTCTAAACTGCCCACAAAAGGGATATTCAGTGACAATATTTAGTTCAGTGCTGCTGAATATCTCTCGGCCATATAAATCACTTTGAATATCAACCCATAGGTTTTTATGTTTGGTAGGATCCATAGAAATGAAATGCTCTTCACAGCTGTCTTGGATCTTTATACGACTATAATAACATAAAATCACATCTTTACATTGTGAATTAAAACCTGCAACACATATTTAGGCGCTCAGCTATTTTTAAATATATAGATTCAAGCCCAAAGACTCATCTGTGACTCACTGGAATCTTGAAAACAAACGAGATATGCTGTGTGCTCAGCTGCTATTTTCCCCCCTTTTACTAAACCGCATTAGTGGTTATTAACGCAGGGAGCTGCGCTGAATGCTCTGCGCTGCTCCCGACGCTCAGAGACGCTCCCTGTGCTAATAACTACTATCACAGTTTAGTAAAAGGTGTGTGTGTGGGGGGGGGGGGTTGTTTGTTTTAGCAGGAGTTAATGACTTTCATGAAAATTGCTTAAGAAAATAATACCACAAGTCTCAAACTCCACCTCTCACTAAAGCCAACTACCCCAAACAAATAACCTTACCCATTTCTTACTCTTTTTGAAAATGACCAATTTTTTTTTTTTTTTTGTAAGTTCTTGTTGTAATACATCTTGGATAATTCTTTTGTAATCCGCCTTGAACTGCAAGGTAATGGCGGAATAGAAATCCCTAATGTAATGTAATGTAACTCACAAGTTTTTCTTGCTCTAAACCTGATAGAGGCAAAGCGGTCAGAGAAAAGCTATCATCCTCCTACTCAGATTTTGTAACACTTTTATGAATATAATCCACTCAAATTGATTTATATTAAAAATAAAATAATTAAGATAGAGCTAAAGAGAAAGAACAGACAAGCCAAAATCTAGTTTATTCTTCAAGTTTTGAAAAAAAAAAACAACCCAGTTAAACTTGGCATTTCCCTGAATTCTACAGATTATTCCAATAATAAAGGCCTAACACTAAGGGCTGGATTCAGTAAATGGCACCCACTTTTGAGTCACCAATCCAAATTTAAACATGCTGCTATATGAATATTATTGGGACCACCATGCACACCAAACACAAACAATAATAAATAAATGATAAAGACAAAGTAGAGAAAAATAGGCCTCAATAACTTGGCTCCCAGACTCATAAAGCATCCAATGGAGCCCGTCTTATCGTGGGTCTGTAAAAAAAAAAACGAGAAAAAAAAACTCCACATAACATGCAAATAAACTTTCAATCTCAATATCTTTTGTCTTTCAAACTTGTGTTCTTCTAAACAGGAGTGCATAATAATAAACTATTAAACTGTGATTCAAGTAAACAGCTTAGAGCAGTTTCAGAGACAATATTGTCAAAGATTCCTCTGGAGAATGTTCCAATAAATATTTTTTTAAAACCACTTATCTCAGTCTTTGATACTTTCAAATATTCATCTTCCAAACTGGAACATTCCTCTCTATTTTCTCCCGACAGGGGTACTCCTGTTTCACTTCTTAGATAAGCTACATCAGGGGAAAACTTGCATTTCATCATCCCACACTATGCCACACTCATCTCAACCACTTTCAAAATGGCCACACATTTAAATTTGGATTGGTGTCATATTGATAATGTGTGTTCCACACAATTTAGTGTACCCACTTTACATAACATAACATACCTTTATTTTTCTATACCGCCTTAATCAAAAGAATTCTAGGCGGTTTCCACAAAAGGGAAAAACTGGACAATCAGTGAAATACAAAATAATAATGATAAGAATATAGCCTATTATTTAAAAAGACATTAAAATTTAAATTGATACAGTAAAATTATTGTGTTAAGAATAAAAGCACAAATTAAGAGATAAATTTATCAAATAATACTGTCTTAATTTCTTTTCTGAAAGCACCATAGGACAGCATGGCTCCACTGATATAGTTACTCAACCAGGATTGTTGTTTGCTTGCTTGAAATGCAAGCATCCTGGGTTCATAGACAACGGCGCGAAAGACAAAGGCGCGCCCAGACAATTGAGCGCAGCGTGGAGGCGCGCGCCGCTCAAAATTACTGTTTTTAGGGGCTCCGACGGGGGGGGGTTGTTGGGGAACCCCCCCACTTTACTTAATAGACATTGCACCGGCGTTATGGGGGGTTTGAGGGGTTGTAACCCTCCACATTTTACTGTAAACTTAACTTTTTCCCTAAAAACAGGGAAAAAGTGAAGTTTTCAGTAAAATGTGGGGGGTTACAACCCCCCACACCCCCACAACGCCCCCACAACACGGCACAATGTCTTTTAAGTAAAGTGGGGGGGTTCCCCCCTACGCCCCCCCGTCGGAGCTCTAAAAACATTAATTTTGAGCGCCGTGCACCTCCGCACTGCGCTCAATTGTCTGGGTGCGCCTTTGTCCCGGCGCGCTTTTGACCTGACACCGCATCCTGTCTAAATAAGACCTAAGTTTACAGCCTAAAATCTTCGAGTAAGCAAATAGGTTACAATTCCTGGTTATTCTCATGGGGTTATATGGCACCAAATGAGATAGCAGGTAGGTAGGTGCCAATCCCCAAACTCACTTAAAACAGAGGCATGAAAATTTAAACATTACTCGTGCCTCCACTGGCAACCAGTGCAATGATCGGTAATAAGGACTGATATGATCACTTTTCTTCAGTCCAAATATCAAACGAACAGCCGTATTCTGCACTATTCTTAATTTTCTCACAACTTTCTTTGGTGCTAGAAAGATCTGTGCTAAACTCACAGAGAGGCAAAATTTTTTTTTTAAATCTAAGTCCGTTTTGGGCCCAAGGTGCTAATCATCTAAAATCCATTCTCAGAAAATACGTCCAAATTTTTTTTTTTTTTTTTGAGAATCATCTAAGTCAACGGCCAACCGCTTGATCGTCCAGACCACCAAGTTGTCTATCTTTATACCACATTCTCATCCAAAAAATTGTCCAAGTCCAAAATGCCTAGAAAAAGATCTTTTGGATGTGGGAGGGACCAGCAAAGTGATGGACTAGACACCCAGACATGGCAACAGAGTAGTGGGGCACCTTACAGGGCACTGCTGTGAACTTCACAAAAAGGGTGCCACATAACATCTCACCACAACTCCCTTATGAGTGAGCCCTCCAAAACCTACTATACCCACCCGTCTACTACCTCAATAGCCCTTATGGCTGCAGGTGGTACCTATATGGCAGTACAGTAGGGTTTGGGGGGCTTTGGTGGGTGCACATGTTCCACCATAAATGCAATGGTTCACTAGCCCACCCCCCAGACTACTTAAGCCACCTCTGTGCAGCTCTACTAAGCTTTCCTATGCCAGGTGTTAATGTTCTGGAGGCAGATATGTACGGATCGCCGGACTTGATGGACCGAAGGTCTGATCCGGAGATGGCGCTTCTTATGTTCTTATGTATGTTTTTATTCCGATTTGTAAGGTGGGGGGGGGGGGGTCAGTGATCATTGGGAGGGATTGTACTTTGTCCCTGCAGTGGTTATCTGGGCACTTAGACCTGTTTTTAGATCGCCTAAGTCACAATGTATAAGTCTCGTTAAACTATGAATTATCTCTACAGGACAACTAAGTCTAGGTCGGCCCACATCCCGCCCTAACCACTCCTTGAAAAACGCCCCTTTTCGCTCTGGACACACAACAGCACTGAAAAGGCCTAAGCTGCTTTAAGATACGTCTAAACCCGTTTCAATCATCGGCACTTGGATGACCTGTCTTTTTGATCATCCAAGTGCCGATTTAGGCAGGTTTTTAGACGTATTTTCATTTCAATTATGAGCTCCATATTCTATAAAGGGTATTCCACTTACAGAACAGGGCTTAGTGCTGATTCTTGTGCTCAGCTTTGGGAGCAAATACTTGCACTTGTGGAAACCTGGTATATATTCTGGTACACAAGTTGGGCTCACATGAACTTAAAGACATTGCTCCTAAATTTGTGGAACATTCCTAGCCTGCCTATGCCCTTCCCATAGCATGCCCCCTTCTGGGTTGCAGGTTAGACACTTTGAGCAAGCAGTGTTATAGAATAGCCTGAAGGCATATGTACAAATCCAAATTAGTGTCAATTAATGCCAATAATTGATCCATTAACAGACCATTAACTAATTACTTTTTTGAACACATCTGCCTTGCGCATCCACATAGAATCCGGGCTTACAAGATTTTTTTCTCCATTTCATTTTAGGACAAAATTGTAAAGACAAAACTTGTAACAACTTTTAGGGGTCCTTTTATCAAGCCGCGCGCGGGGGGTTAGCGCGTCAGACATTTCATCACGCGCTAACCCCCCCGCGGCTGGCTAAAAAACTAACGCCTGCTCAATGCAGGCGTTAGCGGCTAGTGCGGCAGGTGGTTTAACGCACGGTATTACGCGCGTTAAACCCCCTACCGCAGCTTGATAAAAGGACCCTTTAGTTTGTGGATCTAAGCATACGAGCAGGTTCATATTGACAGATCCTGGTGTTTGAAAATAAAATTATTTAAATATAAAAACCATCAGCTTAAATAAATAGCGCTCTTTAACTGGTAACCAATGCACTTTCCCACTTGCTTTTTCCCGACAGAAATCATGCTGCTTTATTTTGCATTGTCTGTAACCGTTATGGGATCTGTTACCTGCTTCTCTGCATTTGGAGTCGGATAACTTAAAATTTCATAAAGGCCTGAAATTCTGTTTGCTGAGTGTTTTGTGTAGGTTTTTCTACGTTGTTTGTAGTTGGTGGGTTTGCACATCGTTCTGTTCTTCCTTTATCTGTATGTATTGTGTGTGTGTGTGTGCTACTTAGAATAAATGTGTTTGCTAGGCAGATTCGATAAACTGAATAAACAAACAGATAAAACATTTTAAATCTTGATCTCACAGAACTTCTCCACTATTAAGATAGTAACATAGTAACATAGTAGATGACGGCAGATAAAGACCCGAATGGTCCATCCAGTCTGCCCAACCTGATTCAATTTAAAAATTTTTTTTTTTTTTCTTCTTAGCTATTTCTGGGCGAGAATCCAAAGCTTTACCCGGTACTGTGCTTGGGTTCCAACTGCCGAAATCTCTGTTAAGACTTACTCCAGCCCATCTACACCCTCCCAGCCATTGAAGCCCTCCCCTGCCCATCCTCCTCCAAACGGCCATACACAGACACAGACCGTACAAGTCTGCCCAGTAACTGGCCTAGTTCAATCTTTAATATTATTTTCTGATTCTAAATCTTCTGTGTTCATCCCACGCTTCTTTGAACTCAGTCACAGTTTTACTCTCCACCACCTCTCTCGGGAGCGCATTCCAGGCATCCACCACCCTCTCCGTAAAGTAGAATTTCCTAACATTGCCCCTGAATCTACCACCCCTCAACCTCAAATTATGTCCTCTGGTTTTACCATTTTCCTTTCTCTGGAAAAGATTTTGTTCTACGTTAATACCCTTTAAGTATTTGAACGTCTGAATCATATCTCCCCTGTCTCTCCTTTCCTCTAGGGTATACATATTCAGGGCTTCCAGTCTCTCCTCATATGTCTTCTGGCGCAAGCCTCCTATCATTTTCGTCGCCCTCCTCTGGACCGCCTCAAGTCTTCTTACGTCTTTCGCCAGATACGGTCTCCAAAACTGAACACAATACTCCAAGTGGGGCCTCACCAATGACCTGTACAGGGGCATCAACACCTTCTTTCTTCTACTGACTACGCCTCTCTTTATACAGCCCAGAATCCTTCTGGCAGCAGCCACTGCCTTGTCACACTGTTTTTTTCGCCTTTAGATCTTCGGACACTATCACCCCAAGGTCCCTCTCCCCGTCCGTGCATATCAGCTTCTCTCCTCCCAGCATATACGGTTCCTTCCTATTATTAATCCCCAAATGCATTACTCTGCATTTCTTTGCATTGAATTTTAGTTGCCAGGCATTAGACCATTCCTCTAACTTTTGCAGATCCTTTTTCATATTTTCCACTCCCTCTTCGGTGTCTACTCTGTTACAAATCTTGGTATCATCTGCAAAAAGGCACACTTTTCCTTCTAACCCTTCAGCAATGTCACTTACATACATATTGAACAGGATTGGCCCCAGCACCGAACCCTGAGGGACTCCACTAGTCACCTTTCCTTCCTTTGAGCGACTTCCATTAACCACCACCCTCTGGCGTCTGTCCGACAGCCAGTTTCTGACCCAGTTCACCACTTTGGGTCCTAACTTCAGCCCTTCAAGTTTGTTCAACAGCCTCCTATGAGGAACTGTATCAAAGGCTTTGCTGAAATCCAAATAAATTACATCTAGCATATGTCCTCGATCCAGCTCTCTGGTCACCCAATCAAAAAATTCAATCAGGTTCGTTTGGCACGATTTACCTTTTGTAAAGCCATGTTGCCTCGGATCCTGTAACCCATTAGATTCAAGGAAATACACTATCCTTTCTTTCAGCAACACTTCCATTATTTTTCCAACAACTGAAGTGAGGCTCACCGGCCTGTAGTTTCCTGCTTCATCCCTGTGACCACTTTTATGAATAGGGACCACATCCGCTCTCCTCCAATCCCCAGGAATCACTCCCGTCTCCAGAGATTTGTTGAACAAGTCTTTAATAGGACTCGCCAGAACCTCTCTGAGTTCCCTTAGTATCCTGGGATGGATCCCGTCTGGTCCCATCGCTTTGTCCACCTTCAGTTTTTCAAGTTGCTCATAAACACCCTCCTCCGTGAACGGCGCAGAATCTACTCCATTTTCTCGTGTAACTTTGCCGGACAATCTCGGTCCTTCTCCAGGATTTTCTTCTGTGAACACAGAACAGAAGTATTTGTTTAGCACATTTGCTTTCTCCTCATCACTCTCCACATATTTGTTCCCAGCATCTTTTAGCCTAGCAATTCCATTTTTTATCTTCCTCCTTTCACTAATATATCTGAAAAAATTTTTATCTCCCTTTTTTACATTTTTAGCCATTTGTTCTTCCGCCTGTGCCTTCGCCAAACGTATCTCTCTCTTGGCTTCTTTCAGTTTCACCCTGTAGTCCTTTCTGCTCTCCTCTTCTTGGGTTTTTTTATATTTCATGAACGCCAACTCTTTCGCCTTTATTTTCTCAGCCACTAGGTTGGAGAACCATATCGGCTTCCTTTTTCTTTTGTTTTTATTGATTTTCTTCACATAAAGGTCCGTAGCCATTTTTATCGCTCCTTTCAGCTTAGACCACTGTCTTTCCACTTCTCTTATGTCCTCCCATCCTAATAGCTCTTTCTTCAGGTACTTTCCCATTGCATTAAAGTCCGTACGTTTGAAATCTAGGACTTTAAGTATCGTGCGTCCGCTCTCCACTTTAGCCGTTATATCAAACCAAACCGTTTGATGATCGCTACTACCCAGGTGAGCACCCACTCGAACATTAGAGATACTCTCTCCATTTGTGAGGACCAGATCCAATATCGCTTTTTCCCTTGTGGGTTCCGTCACCATTTGTCTGAGCAGAGCCTCTTGAAAGGCATCCACAATCTCCCTACTTCTTTCCGATTCCGCAGACGGAACATTCCAGTCCGCATCCGGCAGGTTGAAATCTCCCAACAGCAGAACCTCCTCTTTCCTTCCAAACTTTTGGATATCCACAATCAGATCCTTATCAATTTGCTGCGATTGAGTCGGAGGTCTGTAGACTACACCCACGTAGATAGAAGTTCCATCTTCTCTTTTCAGAGCAATCCATATCGCTTCTTCCTCTCCCCAGGTCCCTTGCATTTCGGTCGCTTGGATATTGATCTTTACATAGAGAGCTACTCCTCCACCTTTATGACCATCTCTGTCCTTCCTAAAAAGATTATATCCCGGTATGTTTGCATCCCATCCATGTGATTCACTGAACCATGTCTCTGTGATAGCAACAATATCTAGATCTGCCTCTAATATCAGGGCTTGCAGATCATGAACTTTGTTGCTTAGACTGCGAGCATTTGTGGTCATCGCTTTCCAGCTTTTTTCAGCGATAATCTCCTTTTTCGTATGGATTTTTGTGTCGTTTCACTTTCCGTTGCAATACTAAGAAATGAGTTGCTGATATTGCTTATGTTGCAGCCTTTACTACTATCACATCTTTTCTGATGTCCTCCTGGACATCATCAGATCCCACAGACCACTGAACAAGGGCAAAGGGAGAGCTTAAGGCAAGTAGCTTATGGAGCCAATTCTATAAACTGTTGTCTCCACAGTTACATGCCACTCATGCACATCACTGCCAAGAAAGTTGGTATCTATAATAATAATATGCTAAGCGCGCATGCGCACTCTCGCTGCGTGTTCCCTGAGATCTGATCTGTTGGGATGTGCCGGCGAGAGGGCACACGCGCGCTTACTACGTCACCAGGACTCCAGCCGGGACCGCAGCTGGCCGCCGATCGCCTCCTCCGGTCTCCCCATTTTGGATCAGCTTTCAAATATCAGCAGTAGTTAAAGGAGGTTCGCCAAGGGAGCTCCCAGAGAATGCTGTGGCAGCGGGGGGGGGAGGGGGGAGTGTCTCGGAAGAGAGGGATCGCTGGTGGTCAGCACCCCCACCACCTCTGCAAGTCTCCAGCAGCAAAGGTAAAGAGGACGGATCTGCGGGCCTGGCAGGGATGGAGAGAGGCAGCGCTGCTGGGCAAAGGGCCGTCCTCGCCCGCCCCGGCTTCCTGGTCGCACCGAGACCAGGGCAATCAGCACCTCGATGCCAATGTAGACAGCCTGAGAGGCCGAAACTGCCTCCGGCATGCTGCTCTCCCGAGTGTCCGGTCCTATGCGGGACCTCAAGGCGCAGTGGCCATGGTGAGGGGTAGCCCGATCCTCGGCTAGGGGTGGCCTAAAGTGCCCATCCGGCCATTCCTTGGCTCGGACCCGGTTGGAAGTTTTAGTCTCTGCCTCTCCTCCCCGTGGATCGCACCGAATTGCTACGAAGCGCTGCCCTCATTTGCATGCCACCTCACATCCGGTTAATAGTAGGCGCATTAGACGGTTGAAGGAAAATTACTTGAGAGACAGACAAACAGTAAAAAAAAAAAAAAATACTGCATAGACAGACAAACAGGAAAAAAAAAAAAGGACAAAGGAATGAGAAACACAAAGAAAAAAAAACCCCTTATAGCAGCCAAAGAGACAAACACCAAAGCAAACACAGACAGAGAGACCAAAAGTAAGAAATACAGCCATCAGCCATCCCAACACACACAAAATACCCACATAGAAGTACAAGGGGGCTAAGAAAGAAAGAAAGAAAAAGAAAGAAAGAAATGCCTACGTCTACACATCTATTCTAGCACCCGTTAATGTAACGGGCTAAAAAACTAGTATAAGCATATATCGGTAAGTCTGCTAAGCGTCATTCTGTAACTGGTTTGGCACATAAGTAGTAGGGGGAGTGCCAATCAGCGGAGCATGAGCAGAGTGCCAATCGATGCATGTACCCGGAAGAATCCAGTAAGTCAGTGTATCGCAAACTGTGTGACCTGAAGGATTCCAGGTGTGCCCCAAGATGCCGGCAAGGAGGAGAGGTGCCGGCGCTTTCTGACTGCTTATAGGATGTGCTTCTCGCAGCGAGAGGCACGTCCTGTAGTCAGTCAGCCAGCTTCTCCTTTCCTGGCAAGCAACTCTGCTCCTTCTCCTCACCTCTGTTCCTGCAGCAATCCCTCCCCCACACACACACACACTGGTGGTAATAGAGGGCTCAGGGCCGCGGCTGGAGGACATCCGCGCCTGCTTGGATGTCAACGTGATGACATCACACATGCATGCGATGCAATTGCATTGACGTCCGCACCTTTCTGAGTGCCCTCCAGCTGCAGCCCAAGATTAGAGTGCCAGCAGCTTAAAAAGTTTGCCACACACTTGCTATTGCTATGTTACACCATGGATCCCTTTAACTAAATTACATTAAGCACGCAGGCCAGATTCAATAAATGGCACCCAAGCTGGCGCGCAGGAAATATCAGCGCAGAGCATTATTCTGTGTGCAGAGTGCTGCAAGTTGGGTGCTCTTTACAGAAAAGCTCTCAGAATCCTAAATTTGGGTGCTGGTATTTTTACATTAGTGAAACCTGGTATAAATGCCGGCACCCAAATTCTTCCAAATATTCTACCCAAAATGTAATTTAAATCAATTCTCTTATATATAATGGATCCTCAGCACTCTGTCATGAGCCATTTATATACTCAATGGTACAGCAAACAGCTTTATAAAATCACATTTGACTTTGCCATGATCTTTTATATGACCTCTTTTTCTTTTTTAAATCAGTACGTTAACTTATAAATGCGGTAACAATACAGAGTTACTTATCTGCTCTTTAGATTATTGTAAGGGTCACCTCTCCTAACATGACCATGTTTCATATGGGCTCCTTTTACTAAGCTGCGATGGCGGTTTTAGCTCACGCTAGACGCTAACGCCAGCATTGAGCTGGCGTTAGTTCTAGCTGCGTAGCACGGGTTTAGCATGCGCGGCAATCCTGCGCGCACCAAAAACCCTATCGCAGCTTAGTAAAAGGAGCCCTATATCTTCCTCAGGGCCGAGGTTCCTCGCTAATTATAAAAAAATTTTAGACAGCATCTGAGCTAGTTTTAGCATCATGCTACAAAGGCTTCACTCTCCTTACTAATTCTTGGCATCTCAGTGCAGGAGTGGAATGGTTAAGTAATTTTAAAATGGCTAGGCTTTCTTCAGGAAGTTTTATTAATATACTGTATTTAACAAATATTGTAACAGTAATATTGCTTCTAGCTGAACGCTGAGCTGTTAATTCAATCAGCTCTTGCAACTACTCATTATCTGCAGCACTCTTACTAGTTATAGGGCCTGGGAAACAAGCCCTAGATTGAATTTTAACTATTATAGCTGCATTCTTCCGTATGTAAATGGCAACTGCTCTCCAGCTGTGATCTACATTTTGAACACTAGACTGAGCTCGGCGGAGGTTCACTGAAACAAGTTTCATAGTAAAAACAAATTAAAAAAAAAAACCAACAGGTTGCTGTACTGTAATGCATTTCAGATACAAAATGTTGTACGATTTACTGTGTTTTGATTACAGTTTAAGGACCTCTTTTACGAAACCTGATGGAGCATTTATCGCATTGGCCTGCGCTAACGCTCATAGGGATTGAATGGGCATTGGAGCATTTGCCGCAAAGCATTCGCTAGCTCTGCTTTGTAAAAGGGGACCTAAATGTAGCAGTTACCTTGTTCAGGGTTTCACTGAATAATATGGAATATCAATATGTTATTAAATTTAAATTAATTTATGTGCATATACAAAAGATTTCTGTTGATTAATATGAGCAGTAGAGTACCTCTGTGCATTAATATGTAACAGCTTTACTAAACAAAGATAAAAATGTACATATTAGTGAAAAGAAAAAAACATAAAGCAGAAGTCACCTATATAAAGACTCCCTTTTACTAATACACAGTGATGAACTTTTACTAAATTGTGGTAAGCACTAGCACGTGCTTACCACATATTAAAAATACAGGCATCCCATGGTAAATTTCCCAACTTGCATGTGAACACTGAGGCCCTGATTCTGTAAACTGCGCCTAGTTTTAGGCATGGTTTAAACGTCCGTGTGGCGCAAGTTGCAATGAGCATTACATAGGCGTCAAGTAGGCGTCCGATACCCGTTTCCAAAAATCACACTTTTTCTGATGTAGACGCCAGATAGACGTCCCTACGATGTTAGTTATATATTAAAAAAAAAAAATATTGGGTTGTTATCATTATTTCAGGATTGTAAGCTTTAACATAATAAACCCATAATATACCATCATTAAAAGGATAACAAAAACACAGTATACCATGTTTAAAAGGATATTTATATTACTGTATATTAGTTTCAGTGGGAGTTGAACTGGGAACATCAGTGTGAATTTTGAAAAAATGTGCCATGCTTACATGCTAACTTTCATTCTAATCTGCTTTGCTAGACAATGTGCCATACAAAAATAGCAATTCTGATTTGATTATACTACTCCTTATAGGTAATGAATGGCAGTTAATTCTGCTAGGAGACAGAACAAGGTAGATCTCACTGCCCTGTTAAATCCTTTTTCTTCATTATTTCAGAATTGTATACTTCAACAGTATAAAAAAAGTAACAAAGTATGCCATGTTTAAAAGGATAAGTATAATATTACTTTTTGACTGAGAGGTACTGATTGGGCGTTGAACTGGAAACATCAACGTAGAAGGGTGTAAACTTCACTCTTGTGCTACACAGAAACCTGTATAATAATGGTAAAATTAGCTGCTATAAGAAGTGTACAGCAGAGGAGTTTGAGCATCGTATAGGCTTTAGATAGACGTGGTTTAAGCTTCAGAAAGGCTTTAGCAGGATACATGCTATTTAGGCAGCCTAGGTCATCCAATGAGCTTTCTCTGAGCAAACCATGGACGTTATTTGAGAGATGTTTTTAGACGTTTCCAAAGTGATCTTTTAAATACAGTTCAGGGATTTTTATTTTGTTATTCAGGCACCACATAAATAGGACACATCCATACAAGCATATTGAATTTAAAATTGCCTAAAAAAGCAATGTTATTAGCTAATTGCAGCACATGAAAATCACAGCTTTAGGTTCCTTGCTCTAAATAACACTCTCTTTCTCATTAAACATTGCTACAATCAGCTAAGAACATAAGAAGTTGCCACCACTGGGTCAGACCAGAGGTCCATCGTGCCCAGCGGTCCGCTCCCGCGGCGGCCCATCAGGTCTATGACCTGTAATGTGGTTCCTGTCCATTTCTGTAACCTACCTATTCTTTTTATCTGTAACCCTCAATCCCCTTATCTTTTAGGAACTTATCTAAACCTTCCTTGAAACCCTGAAATGTGCTCTGGGCTATCACAACCTCCGGAAGTGCGTTCCATGTGTCCACCACCCTCCATAACTTCATTTGGCCAAGCTTAAAAACAGAATAACACACAGAACAGACCTGAATGTGGCTACTAGTTCATTGCAAAGGGAGATGTGCAGCTGCACAATGCCGACCTCATTGTGAGATCATCAAGGTGCACCTGCAAGGTACAATGCCACAATTAAAAGACAGGCTGGGAGTTGAACTCACAACCTCTGCAAGATCAGCATAGAACTTTTACTCATTGAGCTATACCACTTTAAACACTAATTTCTCTGATTCCCCTGTCATATCATAGCTTACTGACCTGCCTATGTATCATCTGCTTAGCTATCATATCACAATTAGCTGAGACAAAAGACTGTTAGCTCAATGGCTTAAAGCACTGCTTTCATTGTCTCAAAAGCCAGAATCTCAAGTATGGTTAAATAAATGTGACATGGAGTCAAATACTGCTGTTTTTATCAAATGCAAACTCCACTTTTGGAATTGATAGCTTCTAGTATTGCCAATGTTGTGCTGTTTGAGATGAAAATGAGATTTGATTGGGCTGTAGTTTGTAATTTTTATTAAAATTGAGTATTGTGTCAGCTGAAGTACATGAGGGAATCGAACCCACACCAGGCTCACACACCAACTTTCATTCTAACCGCTGTGCTACATAATGAGCCATAAAATCATAGCAACTCAGGTTTGATTATACTGTTCCGTTTAGGCGTCATTATGGCAGTAGCTATGGCATGTTGCGGCTCCGTAGTGGAGCATCTGAAGCACGCTGAAACGGCTGCAGTTAAGCATATCTTAAGCTGTCAGGTTAGGAAACTTTGCCCATGACTGAAAGAAGCCTTTTCTGGCTCACCAAGTTAAGGCACCTCGTTACACCTTATTCATCCTCTCCAGCTCTCATATAATCGCATTTTCTCAAATATACTGGTTGCAGGCTGTGAGGGTGGAGACATGCCAGCTACCATGTTTGCCACCCCCTAAGGACCTCCCCACTTCTCTCCTTTGAAGCCTTGGCCTCATGGAACACTAGATAAGACAAAGGTGAATGTGATGAAGTAGCTGAAGTGGTACTTATTAAGGAAACACTAATGCCCAGCTGCTACTCAATGTAAATAAGCACAAGGTGAAAAATGGTTTAAGATTTTTATTGCACAGTCTAGGAAAGCAACATGCAAGTATAATATCAGGCAACTGCAGTTCGATGAGATGGATGACAGGAATGCAGAGTAAGCCATTCCTAGGTCCAAGTTGTTACTGTGGAAGAATTATTAAGGTCCCATAATCTGCTTCTGGTAGGAGAATGCAAGCTGTAGATAAAGGAAGATGGATTGAGACAAATTAAGAGTTTATTGGTGAGTTTTAGGCTCTCTTTTACAAAGGTGCGCTAAATCAACACATGCGCTAACTGCTAACGCCTCCATAGGATAACATGCAAGCATTGACATATAGCACTTGCTAACGGTGCCCTAAACAGCACTGCTTTAAGCACATGGTAAATGTTAATGCGTGCATGTAATCCTATGGACATGTTAAATAGTTAGCGCATGCGTTGATTTAGTGCACCTTTATAAAAGAGAGGCTAAAACTCACCAATTTACTGTTCTCTCAGAAAATCATCAATAACTACACCCATCTGAAGGAAAAAAAAGCGTGAAACATGTTAGTATTGTGAAAATGTATATAATTCATCACAAGGGCAAAGAAAGGTTGCAGTACATCATTCTCACCTATTCTTTCTGTTTTGGTATTTGAGCTTTGGTCAGATGCAAGCTGGTGTGCTGAACCCAGTTTGAACAGACCTGCTCTGGCCTCTGGGAAACACAAGGGGAGTCATTAGCCACTGGCAACCTGAAATCAGGAGAAAAAGGGGGAAATATTAGACATCTGTGGCAAAAATAAAAAGCAGAAGTCTTGGGAGAATATGTCACAGCACAGTCTAAGAATAACAGCTAGAATGAACAGATGCAAAAACACTGTTCCTTTTTTATAATAAAGATGCCTAACAATTATGACTCTAAAAAGATTTACCTTTAGCTCTATGAGGAAAAGCACTGCTATAGGTTCCACATATTCATGTAACTTGCATATCCATTTTCCTGGCACCAAAGTTTCAAACAGTTGTTTTTTTTCAGCCAACACTCCTGGAATCAATTTTTATCATAACTAATTCTCAGACCTGGTAATGACCCTGTGGAATGGAGAGAGTTGTGGCAGATATCAGGGGGACAAAAAGTTAATGGAGAATCTCCATAAGCAATAACACAGAATGAGAGTCCAAAAGAAGAAATCAGTTCTGCCTGAGCTTTTATCAAATAACGACACCTAAGTAGCTAGCAATATATCATTCTTATGCAGTTCCTTGCATAGGTGCAGCATAATCACCTGGAAAGATGAAAAAGGTTAGAAAGACATCAAAATTGCAAATTACTATAGCTGCTAGCTCCTGTGAAATGGAGATAGTTGTGGCAGATATAGGAATGAAAAGGTTAAAAGATAATCAAGAAAAGAAAAGTCTCAGAAATCAGCATAAGCAATAACACAGAATAGGAGTCCTAAAAGAGAAAACACTGCTCTGATGCTCCTTCTTATATAAGCACGCCTAAGTAGCGTCTGACGGCATAGGCATTTGTCATCTGCTTAGTCTGTAGAGGCTCTGTTACCAAATTCTAAATGAAGTTCTCTCTATAGCTCTATGCCTTAAAGCACTGCTTTTATCTTCCATACGTCAGGGGTTTAAGTCTTGAGTGCGGTTAGCAAATATTTGATATTCATTTTTCTACCAGAAAACCTTCAAACTCTTTAGCCATTCCTTTGCTTAAACATATTTGAGTTGATCTTTAAAATGATCTGCAGCAATTCTCAGATGTCTAAAGCAGCTTGTTCACTCTCAACCTAAACCCCCTCACCCCACCCCAACACTCATTCCTCAGGCATGAAACCACAACCAGCCAAGCTGAATTTAACAACAGGAAAGTCTCTAGGATATATCTAAAAAACATGTACCTTCCTTCAATACCTGTCCAAGCCCTCTGAAGTTTTAGTAAACTCTTATACCTGCTACCCTGTGTGGATATTGCATAAAAAGAAATCCATTCCTAACACAATGGCTTGTAGCTGAGAGCAGATGAATGTATCTGATGCACCTGTGCCTGCAAACTACAGAATGCTAATGAAAAACAGCAAAGACCACCACTTATGAGAGCTGTTAGGATGCTGTTAAAATGACTGAAGGTGGGATTTTAACCAGTGAGCTTGAGAAGATGGACAAGGTGCAACAAGGTGCATTAACTTGGGGAGCCACAAATGGCTTTGCTCTGTCAGAGGAGAAGTTTCCTCCCATGACAGCTTAGGATGTCCTAGCCATGGGAAGGTGAAAATAAGTTTGCCTGGAAAGAAAACTGTACTGATAAAATTGGCGAAGTCCACCATCTAGACCAGGGGTGTCCAACCTTTTGGCTTCCCTGGGCCGCATTGGCCGAAAAAAAATGTTTCTAGGGCCACACAAATGTGCAAATGCTGCTGCAAGACAGAGGAGGAAGCCGGCAAGACGGTAAACATCCAGGAGCAGCAGAGGAAAACACTGCATCGCCCTTGACCGGGGCCACACAAAATACTTCATGGGGCCGCAGGTTGGACATCCCTGATCTAGACCCTTTTATGACAGCTAATAGGAAGCTGTTAGGAAGTTGTTAAAATTAGTGAAGGTGGGATTTGAACCGGTGAGCTTGAGAAGATGGACAAGATGCAACAAGGTGCATTAACTTGGTGAGTCACAAATGCTTTTTTTGTGGTAATTGTGATATCATTCCTAAGCATATGATACATGGACAGGTCAGTTAACTATGGTATGACAGGACAGTGAGATCCACTTGCATAGAAGCTGATGTAGCTCAATGTATTAAAATCCTATGCTGATTACAAAGAGGTTGTGAGTTCAACACCCAGCACATCTTTTAATTGTGGCATTCTACCTAGAAGGTGCACCTTGATGATCTCACAATGAGGTCAGCTTTGTGCAGTTGCACACCTCCATTTTCCAGGAAGGAAAATGCATGTTAAGGTTTGTATCAGGTTTTTCTATTTTTAAGCTCTGAGAAATGTAGTAATGTGTGCAATATTGATATATTTTTTCATGTTCTTTCTTTGCTCTCAAGAAAGAGCTGATTGCAGCACTGTTTGGTGAGAAAAAAGGGGGTTCTTTTTAAGCAGGAAAGCCAAAGGTGGTATAATGAGTAAATCATATTACTGTTTGGGCAGAAAAGTACTATGTTTTCCATGTAATATGTTTATATTGATTTGCTCTATTGATATGGTGGCTTATTAAATCTATTAGGAGGGGGAAAGAGGAAAAAAAATTATTCCTGAAGTCTATGTATAATATATCATTTCGGAAGCCCAAAGCACATCTATGGTCTGCCCATAGAAATCTGAGTTCAGCCCAAGCAGAAACCACACTTAGACCAGCTTTTCATTCGCCTACAATTTCCATGATGTTTAGACACGGTCTGCCGCCCAATTAGCATCTATCTGGTGCCTATCCTTAACCACACCCACATTACACCTTTGTTACACCAACGTCTACTTTCCAAAAACTCGCGTCTACCTAACGTTTATATTCTGACGACACCTAGGTGATGCCTAACCCCGTCCAAGTCTCAATTACCGCTTGTTAAGATCCTTAAATCGCTCATTAACCACTTAAATCGGATGCCTAAACCACACCGAAAGTTAGGTGCAGTTTACAGAATCGGGGCCTGAATGCTAAAAAAAAAAATTATTTTCTTGGAAGGAGTAGAGCCTGTGCCTAACTTGTGCGTACATCGGGTGCATTCTATAACAGTGTGATAAATTCTAAGCATGCTCACAATTTGCCCATCTAGACCATGGACCCTTTTCTGATCCTTGCACTAAAACTAATGCACAGGTTGAGGTTGTGAGATCAAATCCCAGTGCTGCTCCGTGTGATCTTGGGCAAGTTACTTAATCCTTCATTGTCCTGAGGACAAAATAAGTAACTGTATATATGTAAACCACTTTAACTACAAAAAGGCAGTATACATGTCCCTTCCCTCCCTCCCTCCCCCCCACACTTTCTGTCATATGACACAACTATTCAAGTGAGAATTTGCCAACCAATATTCAGTGCTAGATAAGACCACACAAAAAGCAGTCCTATCTGCCCTGTAAAGGTATGTGGGCATATCACCTGCAATCACATTTCTTCCTTACTCGATTCATGGACCAGCCTGGCACTAACTGGGCAATGCCACGGCAATCAGAGGGGAGAGTTAATGGCACTGCCTAGTGAAATGCCATGAGTATCCCCATAGAACCACTGATCAGGATTTAAGTAGGCAAAAGCCTTTTCTGCTGCTTAAATTATTTGAATAGCTTCTTATTTGTTTATGTTAATTTCCACATTCCTATGTGGAGGAGTAGCTAGATTGTTCACACAGTGGCCTGAGAACCTGGCAAACTGGCTTCAATTCCCACTACAGCTCCTTGTGACTCTGGGCAAGTCACTTAACCCTTCATTGCACCAGGTATAAAATAAGTTCCTGTATATAATATGTAGACCATTCTGGTATGTTTATAGATTCCCTACATCCCACAACCTCGATCTTAGACCCATGCTCATCCACAACACTTCTAGCTACCAACAAAATGTTCTTGCCCTCCATCCTGCCCTTACTAAATGAGTCCCTAAAATCAGGCATAATACCAAAATGTTGGAAATCTGCTGTAGTGAGACCAGTTCTAAAAAAAATCCACCATGCACCTGGAAAATCCAAGTAGCTATAGACCAGTCTCAAACCTTCCTTTTATCTCAAAAATACTTGAAAAGATAGTACTTACACAGCTAAGAGACATCATAGAAACAAATGCCAGCCTCTCCATCTTCCAATCAGGATTTAGGAAACACCACAGCACAGATACAGTACTACTAGACATAGTAGACGACTGCTGGAAAATTCTAGATAAGGGGAATGATGCATTATTGGTACTATTAGACCTAAGTGCCACCTTTGACACTATTGATCACTTGCTTCTTCTATCCAGACTACAATCTACTGAAATCAATGATATAGCACTAGCTTGGCTCTCTTCCTTCCTTAATGAAAGATTGCAGAGAATACTATTAGGACACTCCCTATCTAAGCCTAAACCACTCCGCTACGGAGTGCCCGAAGGTGCATTGTTAGCCCCACTCCTCTTCAACCTCTATGTCAGACCAGTACTTGAAATCGCTGCAAAATACCAAATCAAAATCCACTCATTCACAAAAAATATACAGCTCTACCTTCCCTTAGGCCAAAACTGAGATGCACAAATCATAAAACTCCATAGCTGCCTAACTGAAATAAAGAACTGGATGACTGCAAATAAACTACAACTTAATGCCTCAAAGACTGAACTCCTCTGGATACACAAATCCACCTGCACATAGCCCCACCCATCCTTTTCCTGGGGAAATGACATACTTACAGCTAAAGATAATGCCCGCAGCCTAGGAATGATCCTGGACTCAAATCTATCACTCTCAAATCACGTATCAAACTTAGTGTCTTCATCCTTCTACTACCTCCAACAACTGAAGTGCATTCGTCCCTACTTTTCAGAAACCGATTTTGCCCAACTGCTGCATGCGTTTGTATTATCCCGTTTAGACTATTGCAACAAAAAACCTCTCCCACCTCCAAGGCAAACAAAATGCAGCCATTCATCTCCTGAAACACCTAGACTTCCGAGACCATGTCACCCCAGCACTAACATACATGCATTGGTTAGCTATCCGAAAAAACTGTGCCTTTAAAGCCTTGGTCCTAGCCTTCAAGACCTTCCACAAGCTGACACCGAACTACATGACATCAAAACTACAAATTTACATCCCACACAGATCACTGAGATCTCAAACAGAGAGACGGCTCACACTACCACCTGGTCGTTCACTCAAAACTGAAACAGCCCACAAACGCTCTTATTCATAGTTTATTCCCAGATTTGGCACATCATCTCCACATCCATTAGATCATTAGACAGTCTATGGAACTTCAGGAAGGCCATGAAAACCTTCCTCTTCACAAATACAGCTCCTTAATGTCCAACGCTATTCACGAGTTCCATAATGACCAACGCTACTCACGGGATCTAAACTGCCAACCACCAATCATGTACTCACTTACAACACTAAAACTTTAGTATTATTATGTTCTGTTCTGTTAGTACAGAGAATGCTGTCCTAAATCTATACTATGTCATGTAATATCTTCTACGAATGCCACAAATTTATCTAAGCTATGTCTGCCAAAATGTCTTTCAATAATTTTGTCCTTCTATACTGTGAATGTACCTTTGTAACCCATTCTGGGCTCGAGGACGGGATAAATAAATGAATGAATAAATAAATAAATGTGATCACATAAAGGCAGTATATTGCCCTATCCCCCATCCTTTATTAAAAATAGTGCTGTCATTAGCTGCTGCCTGAGTTAAAATGGTTGCAAACAGTTCTAAACAGTAGTCTTGCAGTATTACCACTAGAGGTCAGACTTCCTTATAAGGGCTTCCCATAGGGAGGGGTCTTGATCAGGGCAGGTCCTGGTTTCAAGGGAGGATTGCATTGGTGGGAGAAAGCAGGAAAAAAAGTTAACAGGTGCTTGTGCAGGTCCCAGCTGACATTCAGCCGGGACAGCATAAGTATCTTATGGAAGTCCTGGTTGAATATCGGCTAGGACCCATATACAGTGGTGCCTCGCATAAAGAACGCCTCGCACAGCGAACGCTGCACACAACGAACTTCATGTCATGATTCATACAACGAACTTCTTTTCACACAACGAAGTCGCCCGAGCTTCCACGATCGCTGCCGATGTATTGCATCCTTCCGCGCAGGCACTGCAGGCAGTCGTTAGTCACTGCGCTTAACGCGTTTCACATAACGAACTTTTCGCATAACAAACTTGCTCCTGTAACGAATTAAGTTCGTTGTGTGAGGCACCACTGTACGTTTAAGCAGCCAGCCTCAGATATTCAGTGCTACCTCCTGAACATGGCCCAGCACTGAATATCTAGCTCTGCCTTAGCCATTGACAGTCAGCGTTTAAAAGCATGCTGACCATGCTTTCAATTTACAACAGTATTCTGTTGTACATTGGGAGGGTAATTTTCAAAATCATTTTTATGCATAAAAGAAGGCTTTATGCAGGCTTTTATAAAAGCCTCCTAGCCAATATGTGGTCAACATATGCACATACAGTCTGTGGGTGGAGAAGTTTAGCTGGACAGAGTGGAGGCATTCCTAGAGGTGGAATTGTGGAGGGACTAACATTTCCACACAGACTCATTTGTATGCCTGTAAGTGATAAAAATACTATGCATGCATACATTTAAGAACATAAGAATTGCTATACTGAGACAGACCAAGCCCAGCATCCTGTTTTCAAAAATGGCCAACCCAGTCAAAGGGACCTGGCAAGATCCCAAGTAGTACAACAGATTTTATGCTCTTATCCTAGAAATAAGCAGTGGATTTCCCCAAGTCATATCAATAATGGCCTATGGACTTCTCTTTTAGGAAATGATCCAAACCTTTTAAAATCCTGCTAAGCGAACTGACTTCATCACATTCTCTGGCAATGAATTCCAGAGTTTAGTTACATGTGTAAAGAAATATTTTCTCCGGTCTGTTTTAAATCTACTATTTAGTAGCTTGATCGCATGCTCCCTAATCCTAGTATTTTTTGAAAAAGTAAACAAAGAATTTAAGAACATAAGAATTGCCACTGCTGAGTCAGACCAGTGGTCCATCATGCCCAGCAGTCCGCTCACGCGGCGGCCCTCTGGTCTAAGACCAGCACCCTAACTGAGCGCATGTTCTTGTTCAACAGAGACTTGTCTAACTTTGTCTTGAATCCTTGGAGGGTGTTTTCCCCTATAACAGCCTCTGGAAGAGCGTTCCAGTTTTCCACCACTCTCTGGGTGAAGAAGAACTTCCTTACGTTTGTACGGAATCTATCCCCTTTCAACTTTAGAGAGTGCCCTCTTGTTCTCCCTACCTTGGAGAGGGTGAACAACCTGTCCTTATCTACTAAGTCTATCCCCTTCAGTACCTTGAATGTTTCAATCATGTCCCCTCTCAATCTCCTCTGTTCGAGAGAGAAGAGACCCAGTTTCTCTAATCTTTCGCTGTATGGCAGCTCCTCCAGCCCCTTAACCATCTTAGTCGCTCTTCTCTGGACCCTTTCGAGTAGTACCGTGTCCTTCTTCAGGTACGGCGACCAGTGCTGGACGCAGTACTCCAGGTGAGGGCGTACCACAGCAGCATGATAACCTTCTCTGATCTGTTCATGATCCCCTTCTTTATCATTCCTAGCATTCTGTTTGCCCTTTTTGCTGCCGCCGCACATTGTGTGGACGGCTTCATCGACTTGTTGATCAGAACTCCCAAGTCTCTTTCCTGGGAGGTCTCTCCAAGTACCGCCACGGACATCCTGTATTCGTGCATGAGATTTTTGTTACCGACATGCATCACTTTACACTTATCCACGTTGAACCTCATCTGCCATGTCGATGCCCATTCCTCAAGCTTGATTATGTCACGTTGCAGATCTTCGCAATCCCCCGCGTCTTTACTACTCTGAATGACTTCGTATCATCTGCAAATTTAATCACCTCGCTCGTCGTACCTATGTCCAGATCATTTATAAAGATGTTAAAGAGCACGGGTCCAAGCACCGAGCCCTGCGGCACCCCACTGGTGACGCTCTTCCAGTCCGAGTATTGTCCATTTACCCCCACTCTCTGTTTCCTATGCTCCAGCCAGTTTTTAATCCACGTGAGTATTTCACCCTCAATTCCATGGCTTGCAATTTTCTGAAGTAGTCGTTCATGCGGAACCTTGTCAAACGCCTTCTGAAAATCCAGATATACAATGTCGACTGGATCGTCCTTGTCTATCTATAAGTGATTCACATCTACCCTTTCCACTCCTCTCAGTCAATCTAAATATAAGCATTTAAACAACTTACAAGGCTGGTGTAAGTGGTTGTGATTAGATGTATGCATGTTCTCTGCCACAAGTGCTCATAGTATTCTCTTAATTAAAAAAGGGCTTGAATTAGGTGCCATAATCAGTACATCCTATAGAGTAGATATCCTGTTATAGAATTACTAGTCTTTAAGTCCGTTACATTAACGGGTGCGTCTGTCTTTCTTTCTTTCTCTCTCTCCTTGGCCGCTTTCTGTCTGTCTGTCTTTCTTTCTGTCTCTCTTTCCTCCGCTGTCCACCACCACCCCTTGCCTGCTCCCCCTGTCCAGCAGTAGCCCTTCTCCCTTCCTTTTACCTCCCACGTGTCCAGCAGTACCCCTTCTCCCTTTGTTTTACGTCTCCCCTGTCCAGCAGCATCCCTTCACTGCTCCCCCTGTCCAGCAGCACCTCTTCCCTGCTCCCCCTGTCCCTCTTCCCTGCTCCCCCTGTCCAGCAGCACTCCTTACTTGGTTGTTGCATCTGTCCTCCTCTTCTTTAAAGCAGCCTGGTGAGGATCGCGGCCGGCTGTAGCGAACCTTGCAGGCCACTTTGCACCTCTGTAGCACGTTCCCTCTGATGTAATCACGTACATTAGAGGAAACGTGCTACCGAGGTGCTGAGCGGCCTGTGAAGTTTGCTACAGCCGTCCGCGATCCTCACCAGGCTCCTTTGAAAAGAAGCGGCATCGGCAGCGGTTGGTGAGTGAGGGCGGGAGGGGGGCAGTCTCCAGAGTGTTCCATGCCATCGTGTTCTACAATAGAATTCGGCCACTGACCAGAAAACACGGCGGCAGGGATCACAAAACCCTAAGTGCATATGCGCGCTTAGGGTTTTATTAAAGAGGATATCAATGCACTTTAAAAACAAATGCAAATGCAATCACATATTTATTTTTCATCTGTTCAAATACACAGGACCATCCCATTAGAGATCTCTTCAAAATAACTAAAGATATGAAAATCTACACTATATAACTAAGAGCTCCTTTTACTAAGGTGCACTAGGGCTTTAACGCGTGGAATAGCGTGTGCTAGACCTTAACACCAGCATTGAGCTGGCGTTAGTTCTAAAAGCGTAGCTCGCGGTAATTTCCTAAAAACCGCTAGCGCACCTTAGTAAAAGGAGCCCTAAGTTGTTAGATAAATAGGTATGGCTCCTTCGGAATGATTAGTTAGGTGGTGTTTGCCTCTTTATTTTTTGGGTTACTGTACACATTGTAATCACAGCTCCACTAATACCACACACATAACACCAACAGAGTTTGCTACTCATGCATTTTCTTGCACAAAACACTCCATACAAAAATGGATACCACACATTGCAAATATAGCAACTAAACACACTTTATTGAGAGAAAAATGTCCACAATCTTTCCTTTTATGCTGAGGGGACGTGTGCAGTATGGCTGGCACCTGATTCAGCATTGAGGACACTGGTAGGCAAAGGGACTTCCATGCTTGCTTACACTGCTCCTGTATCTGCAAAGGAAAATAAATAATGACATATAACCCTTTCTTGAATCCCACCTAACTTCCCACAATAAATATTTTAAACACACTATTAAGTAGAATAGTGTCTCGCAAACTGTGTGCCTCCTGAGATTTCAGGTGCGCCGCGACACACTGGTGAGGAGGAGAGTCGTCCACATGGCGAGAGGCACGTCTTGTAGGAAGTCAGCTGGCGCAGATGACTCTCCACTTGGCCGGCGTCTCTCCTCTCCCCGCACCTCCCGGATTCCTCCACCAAAGCCGGTCGCAGCCAGATGAGTGTCCGCGTACTTCCGGGACACTAGATTTAGTGTGCCGCCAGCAGGAAAGTTTGCGAGACACTGAAGTAGAAGAAGCAGACAGATGATGTCAGTGGCCAGAGGAAGAAAAGAATAAAATATTGCCAAAATGTTCTGAAATCTGTTATCCCTTTTTTAAAGTGACAACAACGTAAGCGTAGAAAAGAAGGAATCACAATTATCAACATTTCACAGTACAACATTTTGCTCAAATGACATCCTGTACTCCCCAATGATGTGTAAAAATCGCAAAGGACAATGGCATGCCAACAATCCCTGCACCGACATTTGCGTGCAGGACAAATGTACGCCACCGCTTCCACCTCTTTGAGTTCTTCCCTTTTGCGCTCTAAGGGGGGGGGGGATATGTCCTCATGCTCCTGTTGGGGAGGTGGGGGAACCCCCCCAAACACTACACTGAAAACTCCCGAAGACCGAAAACGGGAAGGTTTTCAGTGTACTGGGGGGGATTCCCTTAACCCCCCCCCCAACAGGAGCGTGAATAGTTCTAACTGTAGTCGGGGGGTTCTTCCCCACACACCCCTTCAGAGCATAAAACGGAAAGCCTCAAAGCTGCGGAAGCGGTGGCGTGCATTTCGCCTGCACTCAATGTCGGCATGGGATTGTTGGCATGCCATTGTCCTCCGCGCTTTTGACAATGTACCGCATTCCCCACATAGAAACATTTAGCAAACATGCAAAACACTGAACCCTAATACAATAAGCATGCATCACAGATGGAACAACAGCAACTGGAATCACATGAATAAAATGGACAAATGAGCCATGAATTTATACCTTCAGCCAGATACAGTCATGCAGCAACAACAGAATAATCAACTGTACTCGCCAGACTGGATCAACCATTCAGGTGTTTAGCTACCATCACCTACTAGGTTACTACCCTGCGGCACACAGTCAACATGAAGCATTGTCCTGGATTCTCATGCAGTTACAGGGTCACCCTATCATCAAGATGAAACCAGGGACGGAACCCTGCAGGCAGGAGGCCTCTGTTGCTTCCTGACTGGTCCTACACCTCCCTGAAAAATAAAAACATCTGAGACAATTTCGTACAACTTTTTGCTTTAAATTGTAAACTCTCAGTGCAGCCACATACAGATAGGACACATCAACTAGTTAAAAATTCTGTAGCGCCATTCTCACTTCACACACACACACAAACACACATACATGCAGTTTGGGGGCAATTTTCAAATTGACCACACTGGAACAAAGACTGCATGTTCCCCCCCCCCACCCCATAAACATTTTTACAAAACCCAACTTTGCATCAATTTTCATTTTCGGCTGGCAAATGTTTGCTGAGCAAGTAGGTACCAAGATCTAAAAATACTCTTTACTACTTCATCTATACTGAAGTAATAGTCACAGAGCCATAGATATACAGTAGAGGACAGCCTTAGCCCTTGGATGATCTAAAGATATATCTCAGTTGCTGACATGCTGGCGATTGGTCTGCCATTGAAGAAAGTCATCTGACAGATACAGAATGAGAGCTCCATATGAAACCATAATGTCACCGCAGTGGAATTCCAAGAGCTCTTCTCAGTTTCACACAACTGATACGGATGCTGGGATAAAGAATTTCAATGATAGGCCATCAACTTAAGAAGCCTAAGGGATGATTTTACTTCCTTCTCATTTGATCTATTAAACATGGATTTGTACTTGATATATATAAACATGTGTGTGGCTGAGTGAATGACCCACCTGTTTATGGCTATCTAACCAGATGGCTGAAGCCTCATAGGAAAATCTTGGTTCCAAAGTTAACACATTTGCAAATTAAGATAAATATTTAGAGATGTGTTTTTGCCATATTTAGTTTTCTCTGAGTTTATTTACTCCTTTCATTTGTTTATTATTGCTCACTATTGTTATCTTTACCTTGTTTGAGTTTAATTTTATTGGGTGGATCCTTTCTGTGTAATTTGAGAATGGTCAGGTACTGTGGTTAGATTGTGAGCCCACTGGGTCAGATAGGGAAGACATTTATGTGCAGATTCTGTATAGGACGCCTGCCTTAGCAGCCGCCTAAGAAGCAGCTGAGAATCGCACACTGGCGTCCTATATAGAATCGTGTCTGCCCTAACAGACGCCTAACCACCCCGATTCTCTAACCCAGTGTTTTTCAACCTTTTTACACTCGTGGACCGGCAGAAATAAAATAATTATTTTGTGGACCGGCAAACTACTAAGACCGAAATAAAAAAACACATTTCCGCCCCGTCTTCACAAGCTCAGTCCCCACAAACCATCTGATCTCATCTGCACAAGCCTCAGTTATGATTTTATATTGAACGTATTTTATTAAAGTATAAAAAGAAATAATATTCTGTACAATTGTCATTTTATAAATATAAATATTCAGAGCAAGGACCAACAAAATCCCTGTCTCCCCTCCCCTTCACATATATCCCCTCTACTATCAAGAAAACTGAACAAGCCAAATTATTACAGAATGCTACACAGAAATATCATGCTAACAGAATACTGCAGTCAACACATGACAGGAATAGTGTTAGGCTTTGCAGTCCCCAGTTATGTCTCTAACAGGATATATATTTCAAATATGATATATTGTAATGACAAAATAGAAATAAAATGATTTTTTTTCTACCTTTTGTGGTCTCTGCTTTCATCTTCTTTTCACTCTTTTCCTTCCAGCGTCTGCCCGTTCCATCCACTGTCTGCCCTCTCCCCCTTCCATATGTATCTGACTTCTTTCTATGCCCCTCTGCCCTTTCCATCCATCCTGTGCCTCCTCTCTCCTTTTTACATCATTCATTCCAGCTTCACTGCTTTCTTCATTTTTATCTCTCCTACACCAGATCTAGCATCTTTATCCCTCTCTCATTTCTCTGCTGACCCCTTTCCAGCATCAATCTCTCTCTACCTTCTCATTCCTCTCTCTCCTCTTTCTCTCATCTGATCTCTCCATTCCACCCTGACCCTTTTACCCTCCTGTAATCTCCCTGCCAGCTGTTTCCTTACTTTTTTCCTTCTCCCCCTATCCAACAGTAGCTCTCTTCCCATCCCTTTCCCTCTTCCCCTCCCAGCAGCATCTCTCCTTCTACCTCCCTCCAGGTGCCGTAGTAGCTCTCCCTTTATCCAGCAGCTTCTCAGCCTCCAACAGTGGCTTCCTCTCCTTCCAGCAGCTGTCAGTGTCCTGCAGCAGTGATTTCCTTAGGCAGCCTTGGGTCCGTTGCCGCCTCTGAGGAAAGGGGAAGTTGCCGAAGTGAATCACTGCCCTGGTAAGTACAGAGCTGCTAGGAGAGAAGACAGCCACTGTTGAAGGCTCCCTGCACATTCGCAACCCCCCCCAAGCCAGCAAAAACAGCTTTGCACCGCAGGCCCTGCCGCCCAAGACGAGCCTGCACATGGGCAAACTCTCAGCAAAGATGCTGCTGATGGCCCAAATCCACACGCTGACCCCCCCCCCATCTGTGCACACTGACCTTTCTACCTACACTTTCCCCGCAGCCCTCTTCGGCGACTCTGCAGGGGCAGCAATCAAGACAGGCTGCCGACGTCAGGACCTTTCTTCTCTGAGTCCCGCCTATTTTGTTTCAACTTCCTGTTTCCACATAGGCGAGACTCACAGAGGGAATGCCCGATGTCGGCAGCCTGTCTTGATCGCCCGCAGCTGGGAGGAACAGAAGATTTCCGCGAACACCACCGGGGCAGGAAATTTAACGGCGTCGATCTCGCCAGCCCTGCGTGGACCGGCAGGAATTTTCTGTGGCCGGCGGTTGAAGAACTGTGCTCTAACCGACGCCCAAGTCACAGGCGCTGGTTAGAGAATTGCATTACCATCAGCTAAGCCCTCAACAGTTCTAAACACCTACAGTGTAATCTGCCTGCCTTGGGTTTTTGTGTTTTTGTTTTTTTAGAACACGTGCATCCCGATTGGCTGGTTAGACAGCAGTAGGATGCCTACCACCGCGACAATTGGGATGCTGTTTATAGAATCTGCCCCTAAAAGTACCTAACCATTATATATTGTAAACCGCTTAGGATCCCTCTGGAGCATATAAGCAGTATATAAATACCTAAAAGAAATAAAATAAATAAACCTGGAAGAGCTGACAAAAAAAATCTAGTAGCAAGGGCTATTCCCCTCTTTCTACTGTATAACAGGTCACTTAAATTTACTCAACTATAGCATGTGTAAATTTGTAGATTACTGGTAACCATGTGAGCATGTGCCTAGCTGAAAATTATGTAATTTTGTGCCCAAGTGCCATAGAAAGTTAATTGGTAGCAGGGCATTCAAAGGTGAAGAGAATAGTCTTTCTCTACCCCTAAACACGCATAATTTGGTGTTAGGTGCCACCGGGTGCCATGTGATAGACGTCTATCTTTTGTGGAATAGCATTTAAGAAGATAGGCGCCTCTCTCCCAATAAAATTTTATATTTTTCAATTATGAGCTTGTTAAAGCTCATTATTGCACGCATTTACTAATTAAGGTGCCTAACTTTAGACGCCTCTTATAGAATATCCCTTACAGCCCCAGTTCTATAAATGACACCTAAGACATAGGCACCGAAGAATGTGGTGCAAAACACCTGTCAATCTTCAGTTAGGCATTGTTTCTAAAATCATTAAAGTGGACTTAGACACCTCCTAGTCTGTAGTAAAAACTTGGAATGACCTTACTGAAATGACCAGGACGGAACCTAACTACACCATATTCCGGAAGAAACTGAAAACTCATCTATTTGACACTTAGGGCTCCTTTTACGAAGGTGCGCTAGCATTTTTAGCACACGCACAGGATTAGCGCGTGCTAGCCGAAAAACTACCACCTGCTCAAGAGGAGGCGGTAGCGGCTAGCATGCGCTATTCCGCGCGTTAAGGCCCTAATGCACCTTCATAAAAGGAGCCCTTAATCACTTGTATCCTCTCCTCCTCCTCCACCCCTCTCCCTACCCACTCCTCCCCTCCTCTTTTCCCACCCCTCCTCATCCCCCTCTTTAAGCTGCTTTGAGCTTACCTAGGTATCATAATTAGATTATGATACAAAAATAGATTAGATTAGATTAGTAATTTAAGTAAGGCATGTTTATTGGCCTTTTACATACGAACATAAGAAAATAAGAACATACTGCGACAGATCCATCAAGCCCAGGATCCTGTTTCCAACAGTGAGCAATCCAGGTCACAACTATCTGTCAAGATCCCAAAAGAGTAAAACAGATTTGATGCTGCTTATCCTAGAAATAAGCAGCAGATTTTCCCAAATCCATATTAATGCTGGCTTATGGCTCCCTTCACATACAAATAAAGTCCATTACGCACAGCCAAGCCACAGGAAAACATTGTATCTGCTCTGACCCAAGATAAAGAGATAAACACTTCAAAATCCTGACTGAATCCAATAGACAAAAAGGCTATAACCACAAAAGAATCTCCAGGAAGGTTGCCTTGTACAATGTTGCATGTGCAATGTACAGCGATGCGTAAGCCTGGTAGCGCTATAGAAATAAATTGTTCTCGTTGTTGCTGCCTCTTCACTTAAAACACCCAGAAAAAAAAAACTTATTGCAGTACAAAGAAAATAAAACCTCAGTGTCCCCCTTGTAGTGACATACAATTCAGAGCAGGAAAAACTGAGAAAATCATAAAAGACCTATAGTCACTTCTCCAGGGAGATGAATTACTAAGAGATATTCCCAACTCCACCAATGCTGGCTCTTAGATAACCATCAAATCTGCAAATTATACCAGCACATATCACAGGACCCCATAGTTATCCACATGAGAAAACCATTCAGCATAAAGGGATCCTACTCATGTTTTTCCTTAAATGTCTTGTATTATACTAGATATCATTCACTGCAAAAAAAATGTGAAATAGAGTGCAATATTGGGGAGATGGGACAGATGTGGAAGACAAAATTCCATTAATGGCACCCAAATTTGGGCACCAAAAACCATCTGCGCTTAGAATAGCGCTTAGCACTGGGATCTGTGCCCAATTTTGGGTACAAGGATTTATGCCAACTGAAATCTGTTGTAAAACCTCATGCCTAAATTAGACACTGATCTGCCCTATTCTATAACATTGTACACAAATTCTAGGAATGCCCTGACCCACTCATGCTCCTCCCCTGGCAAAAACCTCTTGTTGGGATCCATGCATAAAAATGTATACGTTCATCTTTATAGAATCTTGACTACAAAGCTGTGCATGTTAATTCTGATTATTGCCATATTAGCAGCAATGATTGTTAGACCCAATTATTGAGGTTAATTAGATTGATGTTCAATTAAATTATGTGCACCAATTGGGCATGCATCCAAATTTGCATGTGCAATTTTGAGCACCATATATAAAGGTAGGGGGAATGCATCCTAACTGCCTGGCATGAGAACTCGGGTGGAAATTCTACAAAGGGCACCAGAGGCTAGACTCACTAAGCAAACTGATCGTGTACCGATCAGTTTGCGACCCGATTTTCCTCCGACCCGATTCACTAACCTCTCCTCCGATCTGATTCCGATCCGTGCATGCAAAGTAAAGAAGGACACGATTCACTAACAAAATTTAGGCACACCGCCTGGGCTGGCCGATCAAGAAAGAAGCGACTGCCGCCCTGCCTCTCTGCTGCCCTGCTCTTGTATGCAGTCATACTTGGAGCCCATGGTTTTAAAAGAACACGCCGTTAGGAAGGATGGAGGAAAGCAAGTTAACAGTTCCTTTTTTAAAAAAGCTTTATTGTCGCAAGCCCGTGGTTTTAACCCGCTGGTCAAAACCACAGGCTTGTGACATCCAACTGCCTCTCTGCTGCCCTGCACATGCTCCCCTCCCCTCCCTTCTTCCCCCCCCCCCCCCCCCAGTGCTCTGAAAGCCTGTTTGCAAATGTCAGGCTTCGGGATGGAAGCCGAGCTCAGCCTTCCAAACAGAGGGATCTGTCTTTCCCTTATATTTCTGGGATGCAGAGGTGGCAGTTAAAGTTGGCCAGTTTGCACTCAGAGAGCAAGAGGGAAGTTAGGAAAGCCAGCGCAAGTGCAGACCATCTACAGGCAAAGAAGACGGTCTGCGTGTGCGTCAGGATCGCTCTGCAGCGATCCTTGGGATTGCTTGTGGGTGTGTTTGCGATTAGAGCATTTGCATGCCCAGTCTTTTGTGAATCGGCCACGGATCGGAACACTTTAGTAAGGTTAATGAATCTAGCCCCAGGTGTGTTAGCATGAACTATCATATTAGCACGAGCAAATGCGTTAGCACATACTAACCATGGGCATCTTTAGTGGTTAGCAGGTGCTAAAGTGTTTGCATGCCCTAATCCCCCCTTTAGCACTTCTTAAATAACAGGTAGTATGTGCTCTCATGCAGTTACCATGCACTAATGATAATATCAGCATACAACCTACAATAAAACATATATTTTTTTAATTTCCCCAAATTGCTGGATATTAGCACACAGTAAAATCCTATGATACCAAACATTAAGCCTAGATTCTCTTCCATTTTCATAAACGGGTCCTTTAGCTTCTTGTTTCTAGAAACTGCTGATAGCACATTGTGTTGCTGGAGAGAGCCATCTAATTTTACACCTGTTACATCTGTGGTTCCCAACCCTGTCCTGGAGGACCTCCAGGCCAGTCGGGTTTTCAGGATAGCCCTAATGAATATGCATGAAAGAGATCTGCATATAATGAAGGTGCCAGCCATGCAAATCTGCTCCATGCATTTTCATTAAGGCTTTCCTGAAAACCCGACTGGCCTGGAGGTCCTCCAGGACAGGGTTGGGAACCACTGTGCTACATGGTTATTGCGTGTTGACAATTATTATATTTTAGATTTAAATCTAATATGAGTTTAGGACTTTGCAAAATATGTGCAGGATAGTTTTGCTTGTATCTATTATTTCATATCCCTAGGTGACTTTTGGCATTTTATAGAAAAGAAAACATGAATACTACAACTTGTAACAAGGGACAGTTAATACTAATCAGGTGAATCCTTGAAAGTTTCAGTTTTATAGACTCAACTATAGACATAACATTTGTAAGATTAATGGAGAAATGTTGTACAAGGGAAGCACAATTTCCTCTGGGGTCTAGTCCACCATTTAGCATAATTTATCCTGATGTTTTGCCTTTCATTTTTTAGAGGAACTGAAATAGTATCCCAGCCCTCTGAGACCATGGAATAAGCCAAATGGAAATAAATTTCAGCAGTACTTCTGAAACTGAAGTGGATTACCACCAGCACATTATCTCAGCAGACTATAAACTTTGTAGGTTTGGCAGGTAGCTAGATAACAAGGGGGAAAACATTATGTCTTTTTGTCTTGCGGTGTCAAAGAGATATGATCCATCCTGTGATGCATTTATTCCCAGATGTGATTTATGAGGAACCTAGTACAAAGGAGACTATCCATGGAAGCTTAGCATGCACCCAAAGGCTGTGTAATGTGCTTTCAAAATAGCATGTAATGAAGACAAGCCCTAGCGTGTGTGCTAAACTGATCCTATTAGATGTTAGTTATAAGAAAGAACCATTCATGGAGGTTGGATTTATAAAGTCAGGCCTAGTTTACACGTTTCCATAAGCCTGTTTTATACTGTCAAGTACTAGCAGCAACATGAAAGAATACACATATACAAAAGGGCTAGTATATAAAGCACCACTAGGACGGGTTTAAATGTTAGTAAGTACTTTCTGCTCATACATGAATACATTACATACATTTTTAAAATATGGGGGTCAATATTCAGAGTGACTTAACTGGTCAGAAATGGCTCCTGGCTAGTTAAATAGGCTGTTCAGAGTTAATTGCTAATTTTCAGCACAGAAAATAACCGGTTAGCGCCAAAATAAAAACTGGCTACTTGGGGACATGCTAGATGTAAAGTCAATACTTGGCTCCAGTGAGAATGTAAAATTTTATCACGTTAGACAGGTCCATGACTGTTACCTCTTATACTAGGCTCTTAATTCAGTGAGAACTAGATCCAGAGTAATCCCCCTGTTGTTGGCTTCAAAAGAAGACATTTATGGCATCTAGAAAACTTACTTCCCTATTGTCTCCTGATGAGATATTTACCCAGTCAGCATTAGGGTAATTGAAATCCCATTATTATTGTGTTGCCAATTTCTGCTGGCTTTCCTAATTTCTGTTAGCATTTCATTCTTACCGGAGAGGAAGATGGTAAAATACTTCTACTGCTAGTGTCTTCATTATCTATTGTATTTCTATCCATAACAATTCCAATATGTATTGTATTTCCTAGACTTCTATACTTTTTGACTGTATGTCATTCTTAGGGCTCCTTTTATTAAATGGCGCTAGAGGTTTTTAGCATAGGCCAGTGAGGTAAATGTTCCAACACTCATAGAATTCCTATGAACATCAGAGCATTTACCTCACCGGCTTATGCTAAAAACCTTTAGCGCCGTTTAGTAAAACCCAGCGTTAATATGTAGCACCATCCTTCCACCAATTTAATCCACTCTCTGAACGTTATAATTCTAACTCTCTAATATAATTTAGATAGATTTTGAGCCCGCCGGAACAGACAGGAAAAAATGCTTGAGTACCTGAATAAATTAATGTAAACCGTTCTGAGCTTCCTTGGGAGAATGGTATAGAAAATTGAATAACTAAAAAATAATAATAAATAAATTCCTTCTTTGGCATATATTGCATGGACACAACCTTGGTGCAAGGGGATACTACATCATTTAGCTACGGGATTACTCTATTCTTTTTAACCAGAGAATAGCTCAGCTTTTTTTTTTTTTTAGAAGAACTCTATCACTTAGAAGAACATTCAATAAAATAAAAATTGATAAAAGAATTAACATAAGTGAAAGTACATTTCATGCCACAATTCAATAGAAATCTTGCAATTTGCTTCACATAGAATAATAACCTCAAATACTTCTATTTCTCAGTAAATGAATCTCTACATTTACACACACACTGATCTGAATTCAAAGTTAAAACAGTGATTTTATGCTTATCCATTTTAGCATGTCTCAGATCTTTTACCATATTTGATCATCTTTTCATGCCAAAACCTTTAGCTTTCCATATGCCTTTAAGGTTTTTGTGGCAGAGTCCAGTCCAGACTCACCCGGAGCACTGCCCACATGCACTCAAAACAGCACAAACAACCACTGTAAAAGGTACAACAAGAAAGCTTTTATTTTTCTAGAGACCTGAGTCTGTTTCCTCACAAGCTCAGGAAAGGCACAAACTATTGCTTAGTTTTTACAGCCTTAAGCCACTTCCACGTTTATTTTCCTTATGGGCTTGGCCTACCCTACTTCAATAGAGACCAGTTACCCCTGGAGGTTCTTGCACACATCCCAAACCTTTCCAAGGCTCCTTCAGCCTACAGCTAGGAAACTCTCCCGGGATTCCTGCCTTCCTCAGAGACTTTTCTCTCTCGTGGGGACCTCTCTATGATTCTCTTCTGTGGCAAATAAACAACCTCCCTGCTGAACCCCGCCCCCTGACTCAGCAGGGTTACCTTGTTAAGGCAGCTCAGCACTGAGCTGTAAAGCCCAGTACATTCTGGAGCATGTAGACCACTCAGTTTTGGGCTGGCAGCCCCTGCTGTATGGAGGTGGAATGGCAGCATTAGCGGAAAATAACCCCATACTCTTCCACACTATTCCAGAAAAGCTTTTGAAGTGACCAATACCAATGTGCATTCCTCCACAAACCTGGACCAGCTTTCAAGGTTTCTAGTTCTATGAGGGGCGTTCAATAATTATCTACCTAAATGAGGTTTCAAAAACATTTTGTTTTAATTTCAATATAGTTCCTTCATAACTCCATACACTTAATCCACCACTTTTCCTGCAATGACTTTAACCCTGGTTTGACCTTCAAACCAGGAAGTCACAGCTTCCTTGACATCTTCATCACTTGAAAACTGCTGTCCATGGAGAGATTTCTTCAAAACTAGGAACAGGAAATAATCCAAGGGAACAGGTTAGGACTGTAGGGTAGATGGTTCAGCTACTGAAACTCAAATTCTCGGATGGCAGCCTGTGATTGTCATGTCATGTGCACCGGTGCATTGTCATGAAGAAACAGCACACCTACTGAGTTTTCCTCATCTTTTCTCTTTGCTTGACTCCCACAAAGTGATCATTCTGTTGGCGTAACTCTTCCTGGTAATGTGTGGCACGAACTCCAGAAGCAAAAGTCCTTCATCATCCCAGAAGACAGTTGCCATGACTTTGTCTGCATATTTTTCTGTCTTGAACTTTTGGGGGGAGGGGGATGACATGTGCTTCCACTGCACTGACTCCATTTTGGACTCAGGATTTCTGTGATAGACCCAAGTCTCATCTCCAGTCACCAAATGATAAATAAAATTCACTTGGTCTTCAAAGAGCATCTCCAAGTTCTCCTGACAGCACTGGAGCCTTGTGGCATTCTGACATGGTGGCAGCATTCTTGGAACCCATCTTGCACTAACCATGGACATCCCCAACTTTTCATGAATTATTTTCCAAACTGTACTTGCTGAGATGCCCATTTCTTCAGCTATTCAGGAAACTTAATTTGTCTAACAAAATTAAATTCTCCGACTTTGTTGCACATTTCTGTGGAAGTTGCTTCCACAGGCTGTTCAGTGTGAGGGTCATCTTCAAAGGACTCTCTTGCTCCAAAATTTTACTTTTGTAGGATGATAGGGCATACTCACCATAAACTGTAGTCATGCGTTCATGGATCTTCTTTGGATTTTTCTTCTTCTTTTGTGAGAATAACTATCATTGAACAGTGCTCCAAATCTAGCAGGTTCTTACTTGATTCGCACAAAGTCTTCTACCATTCTGCCTCTTGGAATGTTAGACTCACACTGAGTCACAACCATGCATGAGTAATCTTGAGACATGTCACATTATGCACAGACTTGTTTCAACATGCTTGCTACTTTCTTTCATACTTAGGTAGATAAATTATTGAACACCCCTCATAAAGAACTTTCCTTGAGAAAATCCTTCCACTGTTGACACAAATTGTGAAGAGGAAAATTTAAATCTGGTTCTCCAAATAATACAGTATGTACATGCCACCCTTTCAAATCTGATCCATACACCATATTCCATGCTTCTGTTGCGAGGGCCAATTTATATATGAATTATTAATTTTTAGTAGTTTATTAAAACCATAATGGCATTGATCTTCTGTCATTCCACCTCACTTCAGCTTGTGACTCAACTTTCTGAAAGGCTCTTATAATAAAGCCAAGGATTGGGTGTTCTCTAATACACCTCAGGGGAAGCATATATACTAGGCAAAATGTACAGGTTGGGGAGGAAAACTATTTCCTTTACAGCAATCAGCCATCTAGGAAAATTCTCTGGTGTTGTCTCTCATATCCACAAACTTCTCTGTCTTAATAAATAAGCCTAATGGGACATTAAAAGGTGACCGTATACCCCATCTTTTCCTCTAGCCAGTTTTAATTAAGTTCTTAAGATTTTACATTTTCAGAAAACTTTATAAACATTACATCTATTTCTTTGTATATACACTTTGAGGAAAACACAGGCCTCCTACTTGACATGCATGCAACAATGGATGGTTGCAATTTGTAAGAGTTAGTGGCCTTTCTCTTCAGTAAATCTGATTCAGCTGCAAATGCACTCTAGAAAACCTGTGTGAAAAACCTTTCTATGGGCATAATAGGAAAAGCAAATCATATTTTTTTTCTATTAAAGCCAGTAGTGTAAACATATTTGCATATGCTGATTTTTGCTTCATTTCAAATCCATGAGCTACTTTGAAGTCACTGGGGTGGGGGTGGGGGTGGGGGGGAGTATAGGGGGGCGGTCTGCCCCAGGTGCCATCTTGCTCAGGGTGTAGTAAGGAGGAAAGCGGGAGGTCAAACCCAGACGCACCCCTCCTCCTTCCTGCCCTCTCCTTCCCACTCTTCCCCCTGCAACGCATGTACCCTTTCCCTTCCCCCATACCATAAGGTTAAAACTCTTCTCTTGTTTGTGCAGAATATTTTTCCTTTTTTGTGTGTGTGCGCTGTATCTACATCTTAGCACCAGTTTATGGAATTACTCTCATAGTGGACCAGATGAGAAAATTTACTATTTCTGTGGCATGACCTTGCAAAAGGAGGATTTTGTATAAAAAAAAAAAAATGTGCAAAAATGTTAAATTTCTACATTTGTGTCTGCTTTAATTTTACAGGTTTTTCACACAAAGCCCCAAGGGCTGGTGGCACCGAGTTCATTTTTGCATTGGTGCCCCCCAAACCAAGATCCAGTAGCCCTTCAGCCATCTCAAGTCTCCCCCTGCCCCCTTAAATTTGGTGATAAAATCCTGAATCCCAATCTGGCAGCTTTTCCTCCCTATCTGCACAGGGGAAGGACGAGAAAGGGAGAGATGCTAGACTGGAATTATGATGCTCTTTCACCAGCACACTGGGCCAGTGCCTCGCCTGGTCCAAAGGTTGAGCCTGCCCTGCAAAGCCCGCTTTGCCTATAGTGGCCGTGAGGCACAGTGAGAGCAATATGCTGTATGTTTTTATTGTCTCAAAAAGGAAAATAATCTGGGCTGTTCATCAGCCATTTCTTGAACCTTGCAAAGATCAGGGCCCACAGTTTTGAGTTCTTGCCAGTGAAGAACCAATATGTCCATTATACAGTAGACCTTTAGGGCTAGATTCAGTTGGTGAAAAGATTACCACTAAGCATGATTCTATTAGTGGCATGTGTCCATTATAGAATCACACTTAAGTGCCAACCTCACACCTTACTTTAGGCGCCAGACTTGTGTCTGCTGAAACTTTGGTTTTCACGGTGCAGCACCTAGACAGGAGACTTTTACGACTGCTTATTTTTGAGTCTGGTTATTTTATCCAATCTGGTTTTATGATATTCTACGCACTAACATTTGGGACCCCTGAGGAAGAAGTGTTTCTTGTCCACATGGATATTAGGACCAGTTGTTTGGATATTACTATTGTAGCTTATGTATTTGTTTTATATATGTCGCTTTCAAGATTTGAGTCATTTTTAATAAATTCCTGCGCCTTGTACATTTCCCCGCAGTTTGGTTTTGGTTTTTGTAAATGCTGATGCACAACTTAGCTACATTCTGTAATTAAGCACGCAGCATTTTAAAACACTCCGACACACCCCTGACCATTCCCTCTTCTCAGATATGCACTATGGGATTTAGGCACTGTGAGAAATTCTAAAACCGGCAACGAAACATAGGAGCCGGTAGGTGCTCTACCGGTGCCTAAGTTAATTAAAAAACACCGTTAGAAACGGCAAAAAACAGCAACTAACAGTCTAACTAACTGCATGCGCTAACAATCTACATCTGCTTGCACAATTTGGCACCCAAACATCTTGTGGAGAGCATTCTGCCACGTGTTCCGTCTCGTCCACTTCAATCTGCAAAACTATTAGAGCTGCAAATTCCATCTGTAAAAGAGCTGAGGCTAACAATGTCTACAGATAGTATATTCCATTGTATAGGGCCTAGGGCAGGGATAGGCAATTCCATTCCTCGAGAGCCGGAGCCAGGTCAGGTTTTCAGGATATCCACAATAAATATGCATGAGATAGATTTGCATCTCAAGGAGGCAGTGCATGCAAATCCATCTCATACATATTCATTTTGGATATCCTGAAAACCTGCCCTGACTCTGGCTCTCGAGGACCGGAATTGCCTACCCCTGGCCTAGGGAATGGAATAATCTCCCCGAGTACATTTGTCGGCAACATAATATACTGAATTTTAAAAGATTGCTGAAACGGCATCTTTTTTGCCAGATGAAATACAGGGTACGCGACTGTGTGGTTAATGAGGAAGAGATGATGACAGTAAGGTGCTGATCGCCTCTGTATTTTATTGTTTGTATTTTTGCTTTGCGTTGTTAATAGTGTCTTGCATTATGGGTGCATTTATTGTCAATTTTGTATGTAATTTTGTAACCCGCCCTGGTTAAGGGCAGGATATAAATAAATAAATAAACCAAACTTAAACCAAACCACCTACCGGCACCTAAATAAAAAGCACTGGAATCGTGCCTACGTAGATGCTTTATGACACCTAATGCCACTATAGGCATGGCTATTGCCGGAACTGGCATGATTCATGGCATAGATAGGCACCAGAAATGTATGCCTGGAAAACCCTAGCCTACATTTCTGATGATGGAGTTGAAAAAACCATGGGATGAACACAGAGGATCTAGAATCAGAAAAGAATAGTAAAGATTGAAGAACTAAGGCCAGTACTTGGCAGACTTGCACATTCTGTGTCTGTATATGGCCATTTGGTGGAGGATGGGCTAGGAAGGGCTTCAATGGCTGGGAGGGTGTATGGAGTGAGCTTTGACATAGACTTCAGTAGTTGGAACCTAAGAACAGTACCAGGCAGAGCTTTGGATTCTTGCCCAGAAATATCTAAGAAAAAGGAAAAAAAAAAACCACCCCAACAAATTTTTAGATTGAATCAGGTTGGGCAGACTAGATGGACCATTCAGGTCTTTATCTGCCGTCATCTACTATGTTACTATCTGTTCCAGAGGCACAATTCTGTATACGGTGCCATGGCATAATTGATATACAATTGGCGGCCGCATTTTAGGCACTTCAAAAGAGTGGGCATTTAGCTTGGATTTGAATACTGTTAGAGATGGAGCATGATGTATTGACTCGGGCAAGACTGTTCCAGGCATACAACATGGCATGAAAGAAGGGATGGAGGCTGGAGTTGGCAGTAGAGGAGAAGGGTACAGATAAGAGGTACTTACTCAATGAATGGAGTCCACTGTGCGTTGGGGTGGGGGAGGAGGAGCATAGGAGGAGATAAGTGAGGAGAGAGATATTCGGAGTCTACAGATTGAATGCACTTCTAAGTCATTAAGAGGAGTTTGAACTATATTTGGAAACAGATTGGAAGTCAATGAATTAACTTGAGGAGAGGGATAATGTGAGCATGGCAGTCTCACAGAATATAAGTCGTGCAGCATAATTTTGAATGTATTGAAGGGGAGAGAGATGGTTGAGTGGAAGACCCAAATATACAAGAGATAAATTTTCCATTCTATTAGCATTCTTTGCAAAAGTACACAAAAATTGGAGAAGCTACTATAGAGGCAGAGCTGATAAACAAACTGAAAATTGACTAAAATATAATTTATATTCAAGTGACAGGCTGCCATTTTAGAAACCATGACCCTTCAGTGCGTGAAAGTTTACACTGGCTATCTACAAAAGAAATCATAAAAACTAAAAATTGAAAAATAAAATCATATCTTAACAATAACTATGGGCTCCTTTTACTAAACGGCACTAAAGGTTTTTAGCATAGGTTGGCAAGTTAAATGCTTCGATACTCATAGAATTCCTTTGAGCACTGGCGCATTTATCTCGCTGGCCCACATTATAAACCTCTAACGCTGTTTAGTAAATCCTAGCATACAGTGTTAAAAAATACTATATAATAAATATGATAAATAAAAGAAAATGAAAATAATTACAAAAAATGTTTCTCACTAAATTTGATGTATCCAGGTACTTAATCATAGCACTTCTTCACTAAATAACCAAAATTTGTCTATGAATAAAATAAGTGTGTATATGAATCTCTCGCACATATACCAAATACACCATACACCCAATGTTACAGTATGAAAGAACTGCTTGTCAATAAACAAATTGCTTAAAATACTTTGAAAAACTCATAAAATATAAATAATAAAGCTATCTGAGCTCTTTGGGGAGAACGGGATAAAAAAATTAATGAATTAAATAAATAAATATTTATGGAGATGTTAGTTAACTGTTAAATATGCCTGGAAGTCACAGCAACCGTTTTGGCTGCAGAGCTAGAAGGGACAAAAGCAACTTAGAATTGTTTCTACCCTGAAGAGGCCACTAGATCTTCAAAGCTAGGCTCATGGAGGCCTATGGGTAGAAGGCATGCAGAGTTGGTGGGCAGCCAAGGAGCATGGGTTTTCTGCTGGGGGAGGGTGGCCTATAGGGATGAACTTCCTGTGGGGGGAGGAGGGAGGTGATGGTTTCAGCTTTGGTTCCAGCTGAAACTGAGCAGCAAATTTCAGTCATAGATTCAGTTTCATCAAAACTGAAAGCCCTGGTTTTGATGTCCGCTACCCAGAGGCCTCCATTGGGTCAGCATCAGGTATATGCCCTTGATTAGAAACCTAGTATAGCCAAGACCATGAAAATAACCGATCTAACAGTTCTAATGGATTTGTTCTATGGGCTGGTTTTCAGGATTTTATTTTTTGCGAGGATTCTGATTCCAGATCTGCTCCAGTGATTCTTGGTTACTCGCCTACATCTGCTTGTTCCAGTGACTATCTAATTCCAATCCACAGCTGGACATACGTCCACAAATTCCAGGGCCTAACCTCTTTGGGTAAATTGCCATTAGATGGAATGAGTACACTTCGCCAACTGACCCAGCCCCATGTGGGTGATGAACAAGACTGACATCAGGAGGTGCGAAGGCAAACATCTTTCAATTATACAGACTCTTCTGCTTGCAAGTTTCTCTCGTTTCTTTATTTTTGATAAACCGTTCATCAAATAAGTATCTAAATGGTTTACAATAAAATAGAGATTTAAAAAAAAAGAAATAAAATAAAAAATATAACTTACCTAGAGTTAAAAAAACAAACAAACAAAAAATCCAAAAAGGGAGATTAAACAGACCAATGCACACGAAACGAAAGGGGAAAGGTGAGGGCAAGTTAATAAATACATCGAGATAAAAATAAAAGGGAGGAGAGAGAAGGGAGGGAAAATACATTATGGTAGGGCTCGCGTCAAAAGAAATGTTTTTGTTACTTCAAGATACTTCAAAAAGCTTCCTGAAAATGATTGAAATACTTCAGTTGTATTTATAGATTAATATAACCAAATCATTCAATACAAACTAAAACTCTTCTTTATGGAACATGTTCCCATCCACAATCCATTTTCAAAACTGTTTCAAAATTAGAATATTTTACTCTTTCAGAAGATCTGCAATACATCTATTGAAAAAGTAGGTTCATGTGCAGGGCTGGCTTAACCATTGGGCAAACTAGGTGGTGGCAGTAAATAACAGCTGTAGTCAAGGCAAAACCCTAGGTCCTGACAGTCGTGCAAACCCAGAGAATCACCAGCACTTTTATTAAATAGCCCATTACAGAACAGCATTGAGTGCTGATTTTTTTCTGTGTCAATTTTTGAGCACCATTTATTGAATCTGACGACCCATAACATTCTGGTTCCTATTAGAGAATGACACGGTGACAAAATTCATCACCATTCCCGTCCCCGCAGATAGTTTAGTTTAGTCATTTTCTAGAGTCTATTTCATCCTCTGTCCTTCTGCACCAGTATTATTCAAAGCAAAGCTTGTGGGTCAGTGGTTGTGGCTATTTATACTCTGATTCTTCCCTCTTTCCTTAAAGAATGACATGAAGATGGTTTCCCGCGGTTATCAGAGGGGACGGGAAAGGTGATGAATTTTGTCACCGTGTCATTCTCTAGTTCCTATTACCTGAAACAGACCATCAAAACCAGGTGATATTTATCAATATTCCTACAACACCTTTCTCTCCTATGCTCTAGGTACCCTCATTCCTCCCATTTCATGTCCTGCAAGGTTAGCAAAACCCCAGCCCTGGCTCCCCATCCATTTCAAAATACAATTCAAACTTCTCTTACTGACCTACAAGTGCATTCACTCCGCAGCCTCTCAATAGTTCTCCTCACCCATCTCCCCCTATGTTCCCCCTGTGAACTCCATTCATCTGGCAAGTCCCTTCTATCCCTACCCTTCTCCTCTACTGCCAGCTCCAGACTTCATCCCTTCTATCTTGCTGTGTCATATGCATGGAACAGACTGCCTGAGTCATTACACCAGACTCAATCGCTAGCAGTATTCATATCCAAGCTAAAAATCCACTTTTCCGAGACTGCTTTCAACTCCTAAATCCCACTCACTCTAAAATTACCTATGTCTATCTTATTCTCTCTCCAAGAAACTCCCCAACCCTTATATGTCCTGTCTATCTGTCCAAATTAAATAAGCTCTTCAGAACAGGGACCATCTATTGCAAGTCAAATGTACAGTGCTGCATATGACATTCAGTGCTATAGAAATGATAAATAGTAGTAGTAGTGGTAGTAATAATGCATGTTAATACGTTAACAAAATTTAGGAACTCTAGCCTCCAATTCTTGTCTTTCAGCAATTTTGTAAACTTAAGTAAGTTTTCTTTATTTTTTGTGCAGTAGGGCTTTAAAGCGCATCATAAATTGACCTTGGGACTACCCAACTCTGCCTTCTTCCACTGTCAGCAAACTGATCGCTTGTCTTACTACTAGTGCTCCACGTTATATTACTAACCAGATCAAAGGCAACAACAGTCAATTCAGCAGTGGGGAAAAAGTCATCCATGCAAAATGGGCAATTAACATTAATCACACAATGAAGTTGTTGAAGCTGATAACTGGGACCTGGTCACTATGGCAACCCTCATAAAATGGCGCTTATCTAAAGCTTGAACCATTGCACCATGCTCCATGAGAATGCAATGTAGGCTGCGTAATAACTGTGATAGCTCTCAAGACTGCAGATAAAAACAGGCTGCAAAAGATACACCCGGCTGAAGGATACAAGCTAAAATATCTCATGTAAGAAACCCAAAGCTGGCATCTCAAACTGTTACACTAACACACGTTCATATGTTAATAATGAACATGCTGAAATAATATATATTGTTTTACTAGCATTCTGGAGATCTTTCTCTTATTTTATATGTAAAAGACTAGAGATGTTTTTATATTAAATTATACTCTACTGTATTATAGGGATAAGGCTTGTGAGTGCAAGATACAAAGTCCACAGAGTTTTTCTTTGAAATTCAGGCCAGAAGGGTTTTCTACACATGGAGTTTGAACCTGCTCCATAGCACATTCTAAGCACATGGGGATTTAAATATAGCATCGTGTGTACACTCAGACACCACCCTGGCCTTTTTCCTCATTAGCTAAATCCAATTCTCTTATGGAATTCATTTTCTGGATGTAGTTACTGAAAGAAGAGTAACTTTCTGCATTGAGAATTTATCCAGGTATATGCTCAATTACTCATGTATTGAAGAAGACTTAGGAGTAATGTTATGAAATTGTTTTTCACGGAGAGGGTGGTGGATTCCTAGAATGCCCTGCCAAGGGAAGTGGTGGAGAGGAAAATGGTGACAGAATTCAAAAAGGCATGGGATAAACATAAAGGATATCTAATTAGACTTGCACTGTCTGTGTCCCATATGTGGTGATTCAGTGTAGGGTGGGCTGGGGAGGGCATCAACGGGAACTCCAGTAACTTGGAACAACACGTTACTGATCAGACTTTACAGTAGGTTGAACAGCAACTCCAGCATCTAGAATAGGGATGTCAAAGTCCGCCGCAATCCAGTCGGATTTTCAGGATTTCCCCAATGAATATGCGTGAGATCTATTAGCACACAATAATAATAATAATAATTTATTGTTTATATACCGCCAAAGCCAAAGTAGCTCGAGGAGGTTTACAATAAAGAAGAGCTGGACATACAGCGAAAAAACAATGGAGTCCGAGTACATGAATATTTGTACAGAGTATGGTAACATTCTAGATGCGGGTTTACAATAAAAAAATAAGTTGAGGCGATTTACAACAGGTGGTTTACAATAAAGAAGAGCTGGACATACAGCGAAAAAACAAAGAAGTCTTTGAGTACATGAATATTTGTACAGAGTATGGTAACATTCTAGATGCGGGTTTACAATAAAAAAATAAGTTGAGGCGATTTACAACAGGCGGTTTACAATAAAGAAGAGCTGGACATACAGCGAAAAAACAAAGAAGTCTTTGAGTACATGAATATTTGTACAGAGTATGGTAGCATTCTAGATGCGGGTTTAAAGTAAAAGTAATTCAAGGCGATTTACAACAGGAAGAGCAGGTCATACAGTGAGGGAATAAGCAGTGAAGACTTTAGGAATTCTTGGTCAATAGGAAGTAGATCGAGGCGATTTACAATAAGAGGGATAGGTCATACAGTGAGGGATAAGCAGTGAAGACTTTAGGAATTCTTGGTCACAAATCGATTGAACAGGTTGGTTTTAACAAGTTTTCTGAAGTTGAGGTAGGATGAGGAGTGCATGATGATGCTGCTTAACCAGTCGTTCTGTAGACTTGCTTGGAAGGCAAGCGTTCTGTCAAGAAATCTTTTGTATCGGCAGGTTTTTATTGTAGGATGGCTAAACATGCGTATTCTGCGTGTAGGCCTGGTGGAGCAATGAAAGCAATGCATGCAAATAGATCTCATGCATATTCATTGGGGAAATCCTTAAAACCCGACTGGATTGCAGCCCTCGAGGAGGGACTTTGACACCCCTGATCTAGAACCAGATGGACTTTACGGTCTATGGCCCAGAAATGTCACAGAAAAAAGTCAAGTTATTTTAATCATGAATTTATAATGTGTATAACTAATTATTATTATTATTATTATTATTCTTTATTCTTATATACTGCCATACCCAGCGAGTTCTAGGCGGTTTACATCAATTAGAAAATGACCTGCATTGACAAGCAGATTTACAACAAAATTACAAGCAGATTTACAGCAAATTACAAGCAGATTTACGATAACTTACAACGATTTACAGCAGTCAGCAATGGAGTTACAGCGATTTACAACAGTCTGCAATGAGGGGAAGATTTACAACAATTTAACAGAAATTGCAGCTTTGATCGAACTAGACAAGGGAAGTAGAGAGTGGGAAAAAAGGGAGGGTCTGGTGAAGGAGGAAGGGGGCAGGGGTGGGGCAAGTGTTATGTGAGGTGAAGGGAATATTAAGGGTCGTGTTTGCTGAATAGGTAAGTTTTTAGTAGTTTTCTGAAGGTAAGGTATGTGGGGGCCTCGAGTATCATCTGGGCTAGCCATGGGTTCGACTTGGCTGCTTGGAAGGCAAAAGTTCTATCGAGGAATCTTTTGAGAGGACAGTGTTTTGGCGAAGGGAAGGCGAACAGTTGAATTCTGCGTGATGTCCTGTTGTTGCAATAAAGGTTAAAGTGGGTATTTATGTAACTTGGAGAAGAACCGTTAACCGCTTTGTAGCAGAAGCATGCAAATTTAAAAAGAACTCTAGATTCAAGTGGTAGCCAGTGTAGTTGGAGGTAGAAAGGGGTGACATGTTCCCATTTCTTTAGGCCGAAGATGAGGCTGACTGGATGGACTGGATGGACTTTATCTGCCATCATTTACTATGTTTACTATAAAATTGTTCTCCCCAGGGTATAAACAATTCTAAGATTTCAGAAGAGCTGATTTTAATTTTCTGCATAAACAGATATGTCTGATCCAAAGGGTTTACTATACATTGGGCTCTTTTTATTAAACCGCGGAAGAGCTTCTTACCGCAGGCCAGTGAGGTAAATGCTCCAATGCACATTCAATTCTTCCATGGTAAGAAGCTCTTCTGCAGTTTAGTAAAACCGAGCGATTATTTTATTACATATTTCCTCTATGTTTTCCCATTTGATCTGAAGATAACTGAGAAGCTGCACTGTTAAGTGCCTGAAATAAGCAAACTTTGTTCACGAAGACTTAACTATTAAAAAAAAAAAAAATATATATATATATATATATATATATTTATATATCACCAGCAATGCTTCACAATGTTATTTACATAATAATCGTCACAAGTAGCTTTCCCTTAGGTCAGTTCAATAGTGTCTCTTTTATCCTTACCACTGAAACACAATTTCTCCAGGAGCTCTTTCAGGAGTTTTTATTCACTCTAAACTTAGATTATAGCTATGCCGTATTTCCAAACAGTCCTTACAGCTCTGTCCTCCCCTCAGACAGAATTTGACTTTGCAGGCCAGGCCATCCGTCCCATGTTATACAGTGTCCTTCAGATCTGCCTTTACCTCAAGCAGGACTAGAATTAACAGTTTTGCCCATTAGGCCCGTTCAACTCTGTCTTCAACCCAAGCAGAACTCATCTGTAATCCAGTTTTCAACTGCCTTCCAGCTGTTGAATTCTAGCCCAATTAGCGCCACAGCTTGGTGCCCTGATCACTCCTAACTGGCTTCATTAATGCCAGGACTCGCCATAGAATATATCTCACGTCACAGACTAAAACCTAAAGCAGGGCAGACACTTATCCAGGTAACTTACTGTCTTCAGTCTAACTTACTGTCTGTGGCTTTCTCCGTATCTTGCAGGCAAGGACATCTAAACCCCCTTTTGCATGCACCAGGCTGCTTTTCCTCTTTTTTTCCCCCCCTCTTATACTTAGCATGACGGTATGTCCCGTTTTGAATGGGACCATCCCTTTTTTAGGTAGCCTATCCCATTGTCCCCATGCACAGCTTCGGGATGCTGAAATGTTCTGTTTTCAGAAAGAAAGCAACCTACTGTAACAATTTACAAAAGAAGGCGCTGTGCTTGGGGACAACGGGATGTGACTTTACAAGCGGTGGGCCCACAAGCTCCCCCCGCCTCCCCCCCCCCATGTCAATTCTGGCATCGGAGAGGAAGTTCCGGGCCAGCCAATCAAATGGCAGGCCTTAGGGCCTAATTGGCCCAGGTGCCTCAAACCCCGCCCACAGGTAGGACCTGAGGTGCCTGGGCCAACCAGAATCGGCCCAGTAGCCTTAGGCCCCTCTTGTGGGCGGGGCCTTAGGCACATGAGCTGGGTTAGGTGGGTGGGGTTTTGGTGGGTGGGTTTCAGCGGGGCAGGAGAGCTTGGGCTCCCTCCTACCCGATCCGATCGGGAGTGGGGGTGTGGATCGCTGCAGGAGAGATGGCTCATCTCTCCTGCCACGATAGCAATCCCAAGTGCCACGTTTGGCGGCACTTGGTGGTATCGCTATCACGGCAGGGGAGATGAGCTATCTCTCCTGCTGTGATGGTTGCTGGGGGGGGGGGTGGATTCTGTAACCAGTGTTTTTTACAGGTACCGGTTACAGAATCCAGCTTTTAGGTGAAGGACTGGCTCCTCCTTTGCCTAAAAGGCCTGGCTTTGGGTGTTTTGGACTTAGGCTTTTTGGGGGTTTAGACATAGGCTTTTTGGGGGTTTCTTAAGTGTAGACGTAGTGGTGGTCTGGGCATTTAAACAGCTGAATGTAGAGGCAGGCTATTATTATAAAAAAACCTCCTTTGGATGTTTTTTTTTGAGAATGTACATTTTCCCTGCTTCTACTTTCAACGTTTAGGGCCTTAGGCCAAAAGGGGACTTAGACGTTTTTTAATTTATGCCCCTCCATGCCACTTGTTCCCTTATAGAATGGCACTTAGCTGCATTGCTGCCATTTGAGTATGCAACTGTATACTTAGCGCAAAGTACAGATATTCTGTATATTCATGCACTCATATGTGTAACTGTAAGCCCTCAGTTATAGAATCGCCCTTCATATGCATAATAGAAAATGTCATAGAACATAAGAATAGCCATACTGGGTTAGACCAATGGTCCATCTAGCTCATTATCCCATCTTCACAGTAGCCAATCCAAGTCACAAGTATCTGTAGTAACATTCCATGTTACCGATCCAGGGCAAGCAGTGGCTTCCCCCATATCTGTCATTCTTCTTAATCCTATGTATTTTATTTTTTTTGCCCAAAATGAAACCACATTAAAATTGTGACCTCACCCCTTAATTGGCAACACACTAGTACGTTTGTAAAAATGGGCAACTACATGTCTAAATGCCAACACCTCCACATGGAAGCTGCCAGGTCCATGCCATTCATTATTTCAATGTGTATATTTGTAAAATGGCTGCTTCCATTGCATCTGCTAGCAAACAAACTCCTGCATGTATTTTAGAGAAGGCTGTACAGAAATGAGCACATCCTGACCCGGACATAAGAGCTGCTGTACTGGGACAAACTGAAGGTCCATCAAGACCAGCATCCTGTTTCCAACCGTGGCCAATCCAGGCCACAAGTACCTGGCAAGATCCCAAAAGAATAAAACAGATTTTATGCGACTTATCCTACAAATGTTTAGTGGATTTTCTCAAGTCCATGTTAATAATGGCTTATAGATTTTTCTTTTAGGAAATCTTCCAAATCATTTTTAAACCCTGCTAAGCTAACTGCTTTTATCACATTTTCTAGCAAAGAATTCCAGAGTTTAATTACACGTTGAGTGAAGAAATATTTTCTCCGGTTTGTTTTAAATTTACTAGTTAGAAGCTTCATTGCATGCCCGCTAGTCCTAGTATTTTTTGGAAAGAGTAAACAAGTGATTACATTCCATTCAGGCCCTGAATCTCAAAAGCTTTCATGGCAATAAAACTGCTTTAACAAGTCCTACTGTCACTGAAAGCTACCCTCTCAATGCTTGAAAGGGTTCTCTGTGACTGCTAATGATGCTCGTAGCAGCCACCAAGAACCTTATGCAAATGTATTTATTCTAATAAGTTCTCCTTGTGATGCACAAAAGGGAATGCCACGCTACCCCCCCCACCCCCCCACACACCCACACACCTTTTATCATCGCTATTTTCTGGCAGATCTGGACCTGCAGGTAGCTATTGCGAGTGTGTTGTGTAGTCACAGAACACACGCACAACAGCTGTGCCCTCATTTTTTTTAAAAGTGACAAACCAGAAGCCCTTGTTCTCCCTGCCAGCTCAGCGGATCATGGCAATGGAATCCCCAATCAGTGGCTCAGAGAGTCACCTCCCATGATTAGCTGAACTAGCAGGGAGTAACTCACCCCTGATTCTTCCCTCCAATCAATTCCCCCCCCCCAAGCTCTCCAACGATACCACCCTGTTCCTCCTCCCATCACCGCCAAGCTCCCTCCTCCTATTCCAAAGCCTGGTGTTCTAGTGGGCTGGGCCAGCCTCCCCAGCTCAGGGGATGGCCCCATCACTTGGCTGTACTGGCCGGACACCCCCAACAACCTCCCCATACCTTCAATGAAAGAGGGGCAGGAGGGATGCCAATTCCCTCCTGCCTCTGGGCCCACCTCTTCAAAATGGCAGCCCTGTCCCCCTCCTGATGCATTATGGGATGCAATGGGAAGGTCCTAAGGCCCTGATACGCCATTCAGTGCTATAGAAATGATAAATAGTAGTAGTAATAATGTATGTTAATACATTAAGACAATTTAGTAACTCTAGCCTTCAATTCTTGTCTTTCAGCAATTAAGTAAGTTTTCTTTACTTTTTGTATAGTATGACTTTAAAGCACATCATAAATTCACCTTCGGACTACCCAACTCTGCCGTCTTCCACTGTCAGCTTTGTGCATCCTGCCTTCAGTATTTTATAGACCTCTATTTCCTCTTAGCTGTCTCTTCTCCAAGCTGTAGAGCCTAACTGCTTTAGCCTTTCCACATATCTCTGCATTCTAAGTACAATGGGGCTTATTGTCTCTCACCTTTGGATTTAGACTAGAATACTCAAATGCTAGTTCACACTATGGGGCTCATTTTCAAAGCACTTAAACATACAAAGTACCACAGAAACCTATGGTACTTTGTGTGTCTAAGTGCTTTGAAAATGAGCCTCAATTTATTTGTTCTTGCTTTTTAGCAAAGCAGTTAGCACATGAATTAGGCTACACTGTTAGCACATAACCAGGGTAACATGCAGTAAGTGCATATATTTATCACATTTTAGTAAACAGAGACTGCTGCGTTCTCACAAATATTGGTTTTCTGCTTCTATATTCATTTGATTTTCCTTGGCAACAAAATAAAAAGCAGGACTGAAAATGAACCGATAAAAGGCTAACCACTTTTTCTATTGACAGCACTAATGTATAATCACCTATTTCGGGCAGCCCTCTAATAAGACTCTATCAAAGTTCAGTTTCCTTCAGTTATCCTGACTCATAGATCAGCATATTTTATTGTTCATAACCTAAATAACCTAGAAGACTTCATTATACATAAACTGGTTCCATATTTTAGGACAAGCATGATTTTACTGCATTGGAATTAAGCCCGCACGTCTAGGAAAAAAAAACAACACTGAGCCATTTGGTAAATCTGCGGAGGCCTGATTCATCCCCAACAGTTCTCCCTGTGAATCCTGTCTTGGAAACAGGGCCCTGAACACAATAAGCAAATTCCTTGGGCTGTGTAAACAATCCTGCGGAATACACAGGGTGCGTTTGTGAAAACTGCAAAAGCTATTAAGCTGCTTCCTGAACTTGCCTATTATTTTAGCAAAATAAATGTGCAATGCTACAGAAATACTACATAGGCTAAAATTGTCAAGTGATTGCTGAAGGAAAAAATATTTTTATTTATTTCGTTTTCTATATTGCTCTCCCAAGGGAGTTCAGAATGGTTTACATGGATTGATTCAGGTACTTGAGCATTTTTTTTTTCCTGTCTGTCCTGGTAGGCTCACAATCTATCCAATGTACCTTTTACGAAGGTGCGCTAGCGTTTTTATCGCACAAGTTTAGCGCGTGCTAGCCGAAAAACTACCACCTGCTTAAAAGGAGGCGGTAGCGGCTAGCGCGCGGGGATTTTAGCGTGCGCTAAAACCGCTAGCGCACCTTTGTAAAAGGAGCCCTAAGTGACTTGCCCAGGGTCACAAGGAGGAGTGTGAGTTTGAACCTACGACCTCAGAGTGCTGAGGCTGTAGCTTTAACCACTGCGCCACACTCTCCCCCCCCCCCCCATCTCTATGAGATGGCAAGAATATTTTAGACTGTTTGCTACATTGTACTTTTTGCAGCCATAATTTGTACAAATAGTAATATTTTGCAGGCATAATGTACAAATTCAGGGGCCCTTTTACTGAGCTGCATTAGGTGCTAGGATGTGCCTTACGCAGTAAAAATGACTTAATGTGGACGTACTAAAGCCTTCTGGGGCTGATTCTATAAAGGGTGTGTAGAGTTAGGCACCTGCCTAACTTACCCCCCACCCCCACCCACCTTTTACAAAACTGCAAAAGCGGTTTTTAGTGCAGGCTGGCGCATTGAATGCTCTGAGCTGTCCCAACACTCATAGGAACTCTATGAGCGTCGAGAGCAGCGCAGAGCATTTTACGTGCCGGCCTGCACTATAAACTGCTTTTGCAGTTTTGTAAAAAAAAAGGGGGTGGGGGGGTTAATTGGCAAAAAACCCTTAATAACTTCTATAATTGGAAAAAAATTAATTGTGTGCCTATCCAATTCTATAAAAAATAGGTGTCTATCACATGGCGCGCTTAGCAGTGCCTAATGACTAAGTAGGCATTTCTGTAGGTGGAGTGTGACCTAGGCGCTGTTAAGCACGATGCTCCCAAACCTAAGGCGCCTGAAATGGAGGCCCATAAAACCCTGGCCTACATTTCAGGCGCCTATATTTTAACATAGGCACCACTAGTCACAATTCTTTAAATGGTGCCTAAGTGTGACCGACATGCAGCCGGTGGCATTTTTCTAGGCACCGGTCGATTTAGGCACTTTTTATAAAATCAGCCCCTCTGTGTTATCTTTCTTATCTTATTTTTTTTTCATGATTATTTGGAGGTGCATGAGTACGGATGCGCCAACCAGCTAGCAGGCTTTCACGACCGCCACACCAACTGGTTAGTACATCCATGGCACTGGAGCCCTTACCGCCAAATTATATTAAGTATATCTGATGTTAGCTGCCTCCACTGGTGTGCCTAAGTGGATGTGGCCGCCTAACTTAATTGACTAATAGACTAAATCAGCGCTGATAATTGGCACTCAACACTTTTAATTGACACTGTGGAGTTAATTGAAAGTTAGGTGCCTAACTTGATAGGAATGATTCTACAACAGCCAGGCATCTAGAGCAAGATGCATAGTTGAAAGTGGTTAGGGAACGGATCGTGGGCATATTTTTGAGTTAGGCGCCACTGGGTGCCTAGCTTAGTGTAGGCATTTAGTCAAAGAAAACCCTGGCATAAATAGAAAGCACCTAAATGCTAGAATGCTTAGCACCACCTAAGCAAACTTAGGCAGCACTAAGCGTGATTCTATAATGGACACCCAATTTTTGCTGATTATTTTAAGCACGATATATAGAATCATAAGAACTGCCATCTCCGGATCAGACCTTCGGTCCATCAAGTCCGGCGATCCGCACACGCGGAGGCCCAGCCATTTTAGTCACCCATATCCCTCTATGCCTCTCATAAGGAAATGTGCATCTAGTTTGCTTTTACATCCTAGAACGGTGGATTCCGCAATAACCTCCTCTGGGAGAGCATTCCAGGTGTCCTCCACTCGTTGCGTGAAGCAGAACTTCCTGATATTTGTCCTGGACTTGTCCCCCCTTAGCTTCAGTCCATGTCCTCTTGTCCGTGTCACATTGGACATTGTAAATAATTTTTTTTCCTGCTCTATTTTGTCGATTCCTTTCAGTATTTTGAAAGTCTCGATCATATCCCCTCGCAGTCTCCTTTTCTCAAGGGAGAACAATCCCAGTCTCTTAAGTCGTTCCTCATATTCCAAGTTCTCCATACCTTTTATTAGCTTTGTTGCTCGTCTCTGCACCCTCTCCAGCAGTTATATATCCTTCTTTAGGTTGGGAGACCAATGTTGGACACAGTATTCCAAGTGTGCAATTTTTTGAAATGGTCATGTGCTAATGCTAGCATTAGCACAAGGCCAGATAATAAAACAAATTGAAAAAAGACGTTTTTGAAAGCCACACTATAAATGGGCTTAGTGCATGCCCTTTTCTTAGGGCAGCTTAGTAAATGAGCCATTCAATTCTTAGAACTTTGAGTAAAATCCTTCACCTCACTTCTAATTGGCATAGCCTAGAATATTATCCCCACTGGCAATGGTGATGGGATACCCTCGACGGGTCTCGTGGAAAGTAAGAATAAAATTAAGCTTTGTATATTACATCACAATAAGCTACAGATACATATCACTGGATGTTACAGTCTAATGTAAGACACTATTACTCAATGTACCTACTGAAAATCAAGAGAACCGCTATATTTTTTTTAATTTATGCAATTATCAAATATTACAAGTTTACACTTGATAAAGAAAATAGTATTACACTTGGAAAATTCCAGGAGCAATTAATTAAGGTAATTCAAAAGAAACAAGTGTAACTCTATATTAACCTCTATTTAAGGGGAAAAAAAAATAGGAGGAGGCAAGATTACAGAAATCGTGTGGGAGAAAATATACAAAATAATATTAAAAGAAAATTATCTTATCGGGACCAACAGGATTCACTTTTCTATCGCATCATTTACATCACCATCTGAGGGTGTGGATATAGCTTTAGGAACTGGAGGTTGCTTTGTCTCAAGAAAATTCTTTAAATGTTCCGGGTCCAAGAATACATAAGTTCTATCAGACATTTTAACAATACATTTACATGGAAACTGGAGGAAAAACATCCCTTTGAGCTCCTGCACATGAGATTTAAATGCCAAAAAGACCTTTCTTCTCAGCTGCGTGGCCCTACAAAGGTCAGGAAAAATCATCACTAAATTCTTAAATCGAAAATACAAAGAATCTAATTCCTATCAAATTCCTATCCTTATGGCAAAGGATGCCATAAGGATAGCTGTAGTCACTACTAACCTGGAATCCTCCAGGAAGCCAGTAAGATCAAAATCGGCTCCCGGTTTCTGTTCTTGAACTAGAACTGCTATCTTTCAAACTTGGTACCTGCAATATTTGATCCCTCTGTGATAGGAACCAGATTTTAAATCTATGATTTGTTCCTAAAAGCAGTTGCTTCTTATCTAGCACACAGAACCTCTCCAAAAGTCACTAAAAGGCAGTTGTGGTGCCAATCTGTCCCAGTGCTGTGCATGAAATCCCAGGGTTAACATCTTTGTGAACGCACAACTTTTCAAAATCCATTAAAGTCTTCTTAGTGCTGACAAGGAAATGAACCTTCCAAATGCCAACAGGTGAAAATGAGCACCAAAATGTTTCAATCCATTTAACTTTTCTCATGCAACCATAACGAAAGGTGAAGGCTTCCAGCAGTTAAAGAGAAGGTTCATGTGACAGAACTGCTCAAACAGAAGTGTATCTATTACTAATTCAGCTGTCTTTTTCCACATTTCGACAACTGTAATTGCTGGTTTACCAGAGTCTACATGTCATCCACCTAAAATACTTTAGAATTTTGCATCACACATTTTCTACTGTCTTTATAATTTTTCCAGCTCTTCTTTTTAGTCAGGTTTTTTCAAGTGTGTCGTGGTTATCATTTAAAAAAGGGGCTTTCTCCTACTTTTTCTTCTGCCTTGGGACACCACTATGGTGTAATACGAGGGAACTTCAAAACATTTACACACTTTGATTTTTTTTTAAACACTATTTATTAAATGCCTCGGAAGCAAATTACATCACTTTTCCACATAAGGTGAGCTGGCTTGCCCAGCTGACTTGTCACATGACATTCTACGACACCAACCATTTCCCGTGAAAATATGAAAGCGCAGAAACTTTTTAAAGACCACTTGTATATCCCGTTTGTTCCTTTTCATACAGTTTTATGTCCTCCACACAAAATAAGCAATACTTTCATACACTTTTTATTCCAGCACCTACACTCTCATTCAAGTTATTTGCTCCCTATTTGCAGGCCAAAGGTGAAATCTCTCTCACCTACTTATTCTGACACCTAATTCCTCAATTTTGACTCTCTTCTAGGTATACTCTGTATTACATTTTATTTGTTAATCCTTTAGGCAGAGTCAAGGACTGAAATGAATAAATTATCATTGTATACAGAGTTTATTCTTCAAATGTCTAGGCCAATGTTAAAATCACATGGTGTGTGGCCATACAAGTTAAATTATTACTAAGTTGAACATTAAAATAATTTTTCAACTTGTATTTTATTACATAGAGGGTCATAATCAAAACATACCTCTAAGTCTGATTTGGATATATTGCGCTAGATGCCCAAAATCAGCAGTGGGGAAATGTCTATTTTTGAAAAGCAAATCACCATACATCTAGATTTTTATTTTTTTTTTTCGAAAATCGTCTATCTGGACGTCCAGGCCATTGGTCGCCCAGACCGTCAAAACATCTATCTTTATATTACATTTTCAAACAAAATTTCATTCAAGTCCCAAATGCCCAGAACAAGACCATTTAGATGTGGGAGGGGCCAATTTTGTAATGGACTGGCCATCTAGACATGGCAACAGAGCAGTGGAGCACCTTACAGGGCACTGCTGTGAACTTCACATAAAGGGTGCCACATAAACATCTCACCAGAACTCCCTTATGAGCGAGCCCTTCAAAACCTACTATACCCGCCCGTCTACCACCTCAATAGCCCTTATGGCTGCAGGTGGCACCTATATGGCAGTAGAGTAGGGTTTTGGTGGGCTCACATGATCCACCATACATATAGTGGTTAGAGTGGCTTATGGGACTTGTTACTCTTTTCTATGGTTCACTAGCCCACCCCCACTCCCTCAGGCTATGTAAAACACTTGTGCGCAGCTTTACTAGTCTTTCCTATACCAGGTGCTGATATTCTGTATGTACTTTTTTATTCTGATCTTTGTTGGAGTGTGAGGGGGGGGTAAGTGAACACTGGGGGAGTGTGCGTGGGTCTTTACTTTGTTTCTGCAGGGGTTATCTGGCACTTATACTTGTTTTCACATCATCTAACTCACAACATCTAAGTTTCATCCAGGATGTCTAGTAAAACATTTGATTATCCCTGCAGGACATCTACGTCAGCCCATATCCCACATAAATATACTGCCCTGACTACTTCTCCAGCTACACCCCTTTCAGCTCTGGGTGCACAGCAGCATTCAGAGGCATAAGAAGTCCCCCTACACATCCAGAAAGTCGGTTTGATTATTGCATCCTATGTATTAGGACGTCAAAGTGTTGACTTATGCGGGATTTTAGATGTTTTAAAGTTTTGATTATGAGTCCCAAAGTCTCTATAATATTCACTCATTTACATACAAAAATAATAATTTATTGCAATAACAATACATTTGGAAGAAACAAGCAAGAGGGCACAGGAGATCAATTAAATTCTTCTTTTTGTAGTTTCCTGTATAGATATCAAGATAGAATTGACTAAAATGTGCTAAATTACATGAACCACCATTTAAAAACTAGAGATGAGTTCAAATGGTAATACTGCATGTACTTAACACTTAATTTACATGAAGTTGCAGGAAAATGAATCAATTTAATAGTTATTCATTCAAGGATGAGAGCGAGGAAAGGCTAGCATTCTTACTCAAATCTCTTGCCGTGGGGCTGTTGTACCTTTTATGCTACTGTCTCTGACTAAATTAGTGACTGTGTTTAACCTAAACTATTCATTTACCCTTCAAGTGGTTCATATTTATTAGCTTATTGTATTGTGTTAACCCTTCAAGAGTATAAACTATCTGACAGCTTCCTTGACTTTTTCTTGTACTCACAGGAATATATCACAAAAAAAATAAAATCTTCGCAACAGCACACATTATAATTTACACATTAAGTACAGCAGGTTTCCACCTTAGGCCCTGCTGCCATGAATAATCTTTTAAAATCTCTTAGTCCTTTCATTAAGAATAACAAAAAGAAAGAATTATATATGTTCAATTGTCAGGAAAATAAAGGTGATTAAAAGGGCTGCAATCATTCCGCCCTCACTGGTCCTCCCTTTGTTACCTGAAGATTGACAAGGCAAAAGGTTGAATAAAATAAAAGAAATAGTGATGTTATTTATGTACCTAACATGGCATGTCTTGGGGGGGGAGGGGGAGATTATGGAGCTGTTTCACAGCATGAGTTCTATATAATCAACCAGTTGTACTTGAAAGACAAGAAAACCCTCAACCATTGGCATCGGTTAAACATTTGTCAATAAAAAAAATTTCAAGTCAAAAGAAAAAGAAATAATAAAATCATAAGAAGACCATGATTACTTCATGACTTTTTATTTCCATGAGGTGGCCTCATCAAATGACCGAATCTCCCCAAGGATGAACACACATACTGCCTTTTGTTCCAATTTGAACTGGTATTGTTTAACCTTAAAATTTTTTTCCCTGACTAGCACAGGTGTTTCCCTTTTTCTAATTAGGCAGGAACACTGTGTGATTGAGCACCCTTAACCCAGGTCTACATTCTCCTTATACTAAACATCATACTGAGACCAGGATCAGGGTAGATGAAATCCTGAGCCCCACTAAAACCCACAAAATGACTCGTATTTTAGTATATTCCTTTAAAGTTCGTATGTTCTTGGCACCATTAAGGTTCTGTTGTTGAAAGAACTCTGCTACTGATCTTTTGTTGGAATTACTTTACACCCTACAGTAAGATGCTCTTTAACACACAATGCAAATGCTTGTTTTGCAAGAATATTTTTAGATTTCTTCCACATTAAAACACTGTAAGATGACTTCCTGGCTTTGATTACAGAGCTTTTCTGTAAATATCTTTAATGGCAGAGCAAATTCTAAGTGAATTTCCTTGTTGCTTTCCAGTACTTTTTAGGATATTTGCTGCTGGGTGCGACTCTTACTGTCAGTGACAAATAGTTGTTTTTTTTTCTTCCTAAACAATTGTGAGATGTTGGCTTTGGTTCATCAAAAGTATGTAATTTGCAGGCAATACATTTCAGGGATGTGATGTAGAAATAAAGAAATTATAGTCAAGAGAATATTTCAAAAACTGAATTAAAGTGATCAAAATTGGGGTGAAACTGATTAATATACAGGACAGGAAGGCCTACCTAAACAATGGAGATGGGGGGTCTTCAGGTGGGCTTGTTGCAGCCTGTGGGGGCATTGGGATGGGGGAGATTAAGGGGGCATATTTGGGGAGGGTCAGGAGGATTTTTTAAATTTTATTTTATTATTAAAAAATGGTATGTGACCTTAGTCTGATATTCAGCTGAGGCCCACATAAGATAAATTTTAGAATTTAGGACAGTTAGGCTTTGCTAAATTCACAGTGCTTATCTTATGCAGGCTGAATATCAAGAGTGCACACATAAGCCCTGGCTCTTCCACCGCACCGCCCCGCCCCCTGGCCCACTCCTGACTGGTTCGCTCTTTTTAGGGCACCAATCCGTGCCTACATAAGCCCTGGCTCTTCCCCCGCCCCGCCCCCTGGCCCACTCCTGACTGGTTCGCTCTTTTTAGGGCACCAATCCGTGCCTACATAAGCCCTGGCTCTTCCCCCGCACCACCCCCTGGCCCACTCCTGACTGGTTCGCTCTTTTTAGGGCACCAATCCGTGCCTACATAAGCCCTGGCTCTTCCCCCACACCGCCCCCTGGCCCACTTCTAATTGGCCCACATTTTTTGGGCACCAATCCAACATGTGCCCTCAACTAAATTGACTAATGAGCTAATTAATGCCAATAATTGGGTGCAAATTGGAGCTAATAGGCACCAATTTGAATTTGTCATTCCCTATTAAGGTATCATCATATGCAGGTGCAAGCTGAAATGTGGCCATGTCTAGCAGGTAACTCTTGAACCACCAAATTAACTATACATTTTTAAAGATTTTTTACCATAATTTTGTTTTCTTGGGGGTTTTTTTCCAACTCTGTTGACTGACACATAGCTTGCAGTATTCTACAAATTATGCAAGTCACTATGTGCACAACCCACCTGCAAACTAAACACTGCCAAAGATGTACACACACTTGCAGAATAGTGCAGTCAGATTTCCAGCAATTGCACGCATGTGTGTGTACATATGCACGTATATGCCAATAATCTGTTCATTTACAGAATACAATATAATACAATATTTATAGCCGAAAACCTGGAGAACTGGGTTCAGATACCACTGCAGCTCCTTGTGAGTTTGGGCAAGTTATTTAATCCTCCATCGTTGAAGATACACCCTTTAAGTGAATACATAACAGTGGTTTGAATTAGGTTTAAGCAAGTAAACGGTTTATTAAAATGAAGAACGATGGTACTCAAAAATAGTTTGAATGCATTCATATTGTGAGTATGCAAATAGACTTTTGTAACTGTATTTTTCTCTATTTATTTTAAGACTTTTTATTTTGTGATTTTATTCTATATGGAAACTTTTTATTTTGCTGTGTATGGAAACTTGTAAGCCGCCTTGGATAAAGGCAGATTAAAATTGTTTTAAATAAATAATTAAGTACCTGTATACAGTATATTAGGTAAACCACTTTGATTGTAACCACAGAAATGTGGTATCCCATTCCCTTTCCTTTCTGCCACTATCCTATACCATAATTCAGACAGCATTACAATTTAAGAACCTATGAATAATACAATACATATTTCAAGTTAAAAAAAAAAGTCCAAGCATTTTTGAAACAAAAAAAATTTTCTGTTTTTCCCAAAAAAATCACATATTGGTTTTCAATTTCAGAAACTTATTTTTGATGCAGCTGTGTGGTCCTAGTCACATCCGGAAGAATCCGGACTGCACAGCCACAAAACTGAACATCTTTTTTTGGAAATACAATTCTTTTTTCCTGTTTGCTCAAGAGGGTAACCTGAAAGGTTGCTCTTGTAGTAATATCCTCTTGAGAGGATTTCAGGAAATTAGTTAAATTAATTGATTCCAAATTGACACCGTTCTTTGTTCCCTCACCGACCGACCCAGTTTGAGGGACAAAAACATATTGAAATTCAGAAATACACAATTCTTCCACTTTATCTAGCTGCAATATCTGTAATGATCTAGCACGCATACGGTTTTCTAGAAACTCCAATTGTCTATGGATTGGCAAACTGTCCTTAATGCAAGCTGTATTAGCTGATTGACAATTAAAGAAGAAGCAATTTCTGACATTTTGGTGTCCATCATAGGGCTCCTTTTACTAAGGTGTGCTTGCGTTTTAAGCACACGCAGGTATTGTTCAGGTATTCAATGATGCTTTACCAGATAGGATTGTGTTGTGTTGTGGGGTAGTGGCATTCTGAAATGGGGTCTAGTACCTGTAGGGAGGTCAGAACCAGGGTCTGATGCCTGCAGGGGGAGTTAAACTGAGGGGAATTAAAGCCAGTGTAGGGGAGTCTGAATTGGAGACGGCATTCTGAATCAAGGGGACCTGGTCTGTTCAGTTCATATACTAAGGGCTCCTTTTACGAAGGTGCGCTAGGGTTTTTAGCGCACGCACAAAAATTACTGTGCGTTATAGCGCGCGGTAGCCGAAAATCTACCACCTCCTAAAAAGGAGGCGGTAGTAGTCTAGCGCGCTCGGGAATTTAAAAGCAGCCCTAACTGTTGGATCAATGTGCTTTTTGGTATAGGAATGTGTTGTGGCCTTACCTCCTGCCCATACAAACTTCATGTCACAATATGTACATGGGTTGGATCCAGTGAAAATCCCTCCATCAAGGTGTTGTGACATACATGTTTGTTAGAGCTTTATCATTAAGAATATATATATATATATATATATATATATATATATATATATATATATATATATATTTTTTTTTTTTTTTTTTTTTTTTAGGCTAAAGGGGGTATTTGTCAGATAGATCTGTAGTAAGAATCAAATCTGCATGGATCTCTTCTAGGTTGTCTGGAGCCTATTCTTCAGGCATTTCAAAATCTAGTTTTGCCAGATGTGTCTTCTCAACTATATAGAATGAAAAGAAGTCACAATCTTACATATGATGAACATCAAGCACTGAAGGCTCTGTAACCCAAATCCTCCATTATAATATGTAAAGCAGATAAGTGAGGAGCCATAGTTGGGCAACATATGGTGAATTATAAAGCAAACATTTATCACCAATAGCTAATGCTGCAACATATTGATTATTGGATGAAGATCCTACACTTCACGGTTACAAACACCTATATTAGAGCTTTCAAAGAAAGGATTTGATGAGGGGCATTTAACCAAACTGGAATTTCAGTTTTTTAATTTAAAACATCCTATGGATTTTATGGCTGTATGTGGTTTCAAAGATCTATAAATGTTTGGGCAATCCTCTGGGACAACCACTTTATTTGTTACCAAATCTGTTTCGTCTGTAGAAAACTATTGCAAATCTGAGCCCTGGCCTGAGGAAAATACCATAGCTAAGTGTTTTGGAGCTTAGATCAGTGGCTATAGAAATAATAAATAGTAGTAGTATTAGTACTGTATTTCCCCATATATAAGTCGCCTGATTGTATAGGCCAGAGCAAATGCCGATATATGTTTTAAAACCGGTAAATAAGTCATCCAATGATATTAGAAGCGGCTTATCTTACCAGTACCTTTTTAAATCATCCCCCCCCTTAAATACCTCCCTCACTGGATGGCTGCCTCCTCCAATCTTGCGGCCAGTGGTGCAGGGCAGGAGCAATCTTTTCGGCATCCAGCCTGGCCCTGCACAGCTTCCTGAATGGCTGCCGTCAGTTCTCGCGGGACTCGTGAAAACTTAAGGCAGCCATTCAGGATGTGGTGCGGGGCTAGGCTGGATGCCAAAAATATTGCTCCTGCCCTGCACCACTGGCTGCGAGATTGGAGGAGGCAGCTGGCAGCCGTCCAGCAGGTAATGTCCCGTCTGACTGCAGCAGTCCAAGTAGGTTTGTGTGCTGGGAGCATGGGAGCAGGGTGATGCTGGGGTGGGGGGGGGGGGAAATGATGATTTTTAAGATAGGCCGTCCCAAATAAGCAAGCCGCACCCATTAGGCCGGTTTGCAAAATCAATGTATAGGCCTCAGCCTGTATATGGGGAAATACGGTAGTAGCTCTCAAACCTGGTCCCGGAGGCATCCCAGCCAGTCAGGTTTTCATGAGATCCACAATGAAAATTCATGAGCATGATTCAGTGCATGCAAATCTCTCTCATGAATATTAATTCTGGATATCCTGAACACCTGACTGTCTTGGGTGCCTTCAGGGCTAGCTTTGGGAACCACTGGCTTATATTATAAACCTTGCAGGGCATGGAGACACCCATAGCACCTGAATTGCAACTGGTCTTGAGTTCTGGCTTAGAAGTCATTGTAATCAATGTTTATAATTAGTGCATTGTAAACCACTTTGACACGTGCAATGAAAGGCAGGGTAGCAAATAACTAAACCAAACTAACCTAATTAAATCCTAATGGTTGCCTGATGGTAGAGAAAAGCTTCTTAAGCCCTGCAGCAAGACTATTACATTTTGCATTGTCATTGGTCATTTTAATGTGTTTAGTTTCTTTTCTTGACTCTAATTTCACCTTCGTGAAATTTCTTTGTAAGGCATCTGAAAGAACCACACCATGCTCCTATTAACATCAGGACACATAAGGGCATGGCTATGTTTCAACAAAAATCAATTGCTGTATAACATAAGCCGTGAGATAACTGCCTTTTCCCTAGGAATGAGACAAGCTGCCCACTGTATTATTAGTCTGACCTGCAAAGTCACCTAGCGCCATTCACTTTCACAAGTGGAGCAGAATCCTTCACTGACAAGCTTGGTACTTGCCACCGTCTAACCACAAACCTAGCAATCTGACTCCCCTACAGCAGAAGATGAAAAACACTAGTCCCCTTGGGATGTGGATGTCATAACCCTCTTTCTGGTAGAGCAGCAGTGGTAGATCTATTACTCTGTATCAGGCTCATAGCCATCATTCATTTCATATAGTTATATTTATCAATATCTACATACAGGTGGACCCCATATCTGTGGGTAATGGGTTCCAAGACCTACCGCAGATACATGAAACCGCAGATAATAGCTTTCCATGATAAAGAGAAAAGAAAACTAAATATTTTTTAAAAATTGTTAAATAGTTAATGTCAATAATTAATTCCAGATGAGGTCTCGTACCTAGTCAAGGAGAAAAAAAAAAAAGCATTTCTCTCATACAAACGCACAGGGGAAAAAGAAGCTACCATTGAATACAGGACAAAGTCTGCAGCGGTCAAAACAGCAGTCAGGGAGGCCAAACTTCGAACGGAAGAAACTCTAGCGAAGAACATTAAGAAAGGGGACAAATCTTTCTTCAGATACATTAGCGACAGGAAAAAGAACGCAAACGGGATAGTACGCCTTAGAACGCCAAATGGGAATTATGCGGAAACAGATTCCGATAAAGCCAAAATACTGAATGATTACTTCTGTTCAGTCTTTACATGCGAGGCGCCGGGACAAGGGCCACAGCTGGAAGCAAAGCAAAGCATGGAAGACCCATTTCAGAATTTTGAGTTCACACCAGCTGATGTTTACAGAGAATTGTCAGGACTCAAGGTGAACAAAGCCATGGGACCGGACAATTTGCACCCAAGAGTGCTCAGAGAGCTATGCGATATTTTGGCGGAACCGTTAGCCGTACTCTTCAATCTCTCCCTGAGAACGGGGAGAGTCCCCCTAGACTGGAAAACTGCCAACGTTGTTCCTCTACACAAGAAGGGTTGCAGAGCAGAGGCTGCGAATTACAGACCAGTGAGCCTCACATCAATAGTGTGTAAACTCATGGAAACCCTACTTAAAGGCAAACTAGACACAATACTGGATGAGGGGAATCTGAGGGATCCCTGCCAACATGGATTCACTAGGGGCAGGTCATGCCAGTCCAATCTTATCAGCTTCTTTGACTGGGTGACAGGAAAGCTGGACTTGGGAGAGTCTCTGGACATAGTGTACTTGGATTTCAGTAAAGCCTTTGACAGTGTCCCACACCGTAGACTATTAAACAAGATGAAATCAATGGGGTTAGGTGAGAAACTAACTACATGGGTCAAGGAGTGGCTGAGTGGAAGACTTCAGAGGGTGGTGGTCAATGGCACCCTCTCTGAGACATCGGAAGTGACTAGCGGAGTGCCGCAGGGCTCAGTCCTGGGACCATCCCTTTTCAACATATTCATAAGGGACTTGACCCGAGGACTACAGGGTAAAGTAGCACTGTTTGCCGACGACGCCAAACTGTGTAATATAGTAGGTGAAAGCAATCTCAAAGATAGTATGATGCAGGATCTGATCACATTGGAAAACTGGTCCTCAACATGGCAGCTGGGCTTCAACGCTAAGAAGTGTAAGGTCATGCATCTCGGTAGCAGAAATCCATGCAGAACATACACCTTGAATGGAGAAACACTAGCTAAGACTTCAGAAGAACGGGACTTGGGAGTGATCATCAGCGCAGACATGAAGGCTGCCAAACAAGTAGAGAAGGCCTCATCCAAGGCAAGACAAATGATGGGATGTATCAATAGAAGCTTCGTCAGCCGCAAACCTGAAGTCATAATGCCACTCTACAGAACCATGGTGAGACCTCATCTGGAATACTGTGTGCAATTCTGGAGGCCACATTACCGGAAAGATGTGCTTCGAGCTGAGTTGGTCCAACGGATGGCCACTAGGAAGGTCGCTGGACTCAAGGGTCTCTCATACGAAGAAAGACTGGGCAAGCTGCAACTCTATACCCTAGAGGAGCGCAGGGAAAGGGGTGACATGATCGAGACATTCAAGTACGTCACAGGTCGTGTAGAGGTAGAAAACGATATATTCTTTCCCAAGGGACCCTCGGTCACAAGGGGGCACCCGCTCAAACTCAGAGGAGGGAAATTTAGTGGTGACATCAGGAAGTATTTCTTCACAGAAAGGGTGATAGATCACTGGAACAAACTTCCGGTGCAGGTGATCAAGGCCACCAGTGTGCTCGACTTTAAGAATAAATGGGACATCCACGTGGGATCCCTGCGACGGTCGAGTTAAGGAACTAAGTCATTAGCACTCAGACTTAATAGGGTGGGTAAATGGAGTGGGCAGACTTGATGGGCAGTGGCCCTTTTCTGCTGTCATCTTTCTATGTTTCTATGTTTCTATGAGGAGGAATATGAAACAATTCCTTAAAAAGAGCCTTTACTAAGGTAGATAAAACCCTTCTTAGTTCATACATGCTAAACAATTTTCATTAAAGAAAAACTTGAATTGTAAATAGTATTTGATTCCCTACCCAATACACACACACGCGCGCACACACACACACACACGTATACACCGCAGCCAGAAATATTTTAACAACTCAGGGTGCCTTTGAAGATATTTAATTAAAATCTAATCCCACATTCTTAAAGGCTCACATAAATTAAGCTGTCATTCAGGAGATTTATGCATTCACATTTGCATATTACATACAATTCATCAATTACTCATGTTTGAAAGCAATGCCTTTCCTAGGGAGCTGAAGTGCCAACAGTGCCAACAGGCGTACCGAGACACCAAAACTATACCTGCTGGTGCCCTGGAGAAAGCCACTCCATATGTCTCCATTTCTTTTGCACATCCACACAGCCTCAAGCATGCACCTCCCCCCCTTAAAAAAAAAAAAAAAAAAAAACCACACATCATAAAATGCGACTCATTCACAATGGGTTCTTTTCAGCAAGATGAACATTTCACGAGTCTTGAAGCAGTGACGAAATGTAGTGTCCTCCATACCATACCATACCAAATACACTCATTATGATTAGGGAATCTCACAAATAACCAAGTGTGTCACCTTGAACCATATGACAGAATGTGGATAGTGGAGGTTCACCAAGGACATATTAAGAAACAAATGCTAAGAAATACTTGCTGTTCATAGTCATATGTTATAAATTAGCATGGTGGGAAAAAGATGATTAGTTTTGAAAAAAAAAATGCATGAGGTATAGTCAAGGCAGAATAAATACGCCTAGCATAAGGTAAAACGACTTATAAATTGGCTCAACTACGTATTTAGAACCATCAAGGGCAGCAGACCACTGTAGAACCCAAATCATTCAATCAGCCATAGGATATCACTTCTAATAAAGAGCAATGCATTCTTTATCTTCAAAAAACAAAAAATGGCATTTAAGTCCTAAAAACAACCTCCCCTTTTACGAAGCTGCCTTAGGCTTTCTTATCGCTGGCCACGGCGGTATTAACTCCCACACTCATAGGAATTCTATGAGCATTGGAGCTAATACCGTAGCGACCGGCGATAAAAAAAACAAACAAACAAACCCTAATGCAGCTTCATAAAAGGGGGGCCAAAAAGAGAAATGTCAGATATTACTGAGACATATCAGTCATGTTGTTCTATTGTAGTGAAAGGAAAATAACAGACCAGACCTGGAGCTTGCTACAGACGGAAAGATAATTCCCACAATTAAATAGGTAAGTAAATAAATCAAGAAAAATAGCTTAAACTACATCATTTACAGGGAAAAGAGTTATATAATAAACAGTAATAACACACTGTATCACTAATACGCTAAATAACCCAAAATTGTCCACCAGGGAGTTACTGTAGTTTTCACACAGAAATGGAGAGAGGAAGGGAGTCCTGGCCGCAGCTCCTTTGCAACACCTGCTGGCCAGCAAAAATCACATTTTTGCCAGGCTCTAAAAATGAGTATTGGCTTGTGCCTCTCGGCTGCAAACTATGAGTGAAAGCAAATGGTGCCTAAAAGGATTGTCCTAAAGCCAGAAATCTACTGAGCAACAGCAAATGCAAGCCAGTTATAAAAAGAGAATAATTCACAGAAAAAGAGTTCAAACAGTTCATGAACAATGGTAGGTTCTTTTAAGCATTATAATCTGCTCTCATTATGCATTTTTCTGTATACTGGATATATAATGCAAGTTTTTGGGGATTTGATTGCATCTGTCTCAATTGCTTTATGCCACTTTGCTTACAGCCTGTTGACTGAAAAAGGTATATAAATTTTAAAATAAAATTAAGAGGAATGAATTGTTGATGACCAAATATTTCTTTTATTTTGTTTAAAAATTGAGGCCCTCTTTTATCTAGGTATGTTGGGGATTTTTATCGCAGGCCGCAACATTAAAAGCTCCGACACTTATAGAATTTCTATGAGTGTCAGAGCTTTTACCGCAGCGGCCTGAAATAAAAAAAAAACCCTAATGCAGTTTGATAAAAGTGGGCCTGAGCTATTTTGATTCCACAGAAAATAAGAATCATTCCAAATATAGGGGCCCTTTCACTGCAGGGTATTAAGCCCTTAACACGCAAGCACAGGTTATTGCAGAAATGTGTTAAAGCATTTTGCAGTATTTTGCCTGTTTGCATGTGCTAATTTTCTAAAAGCCATTAAGCTATTATTAAGATGGACTAGGGAAAATCTGCTGCTTATTTCTAGGATAAGCAACATAAAACCTGTTTTACTCTTGCCAGGTACTTGTGACCTGGGTTAGAAACAGGATACTGGGTTTTATGGACTTTCAGTCTGTTCCAGTAAGTTATCTTTATATCTATATCTAGGGCAGGGGTCTCCAGTCCCTCCTTGAGGGCCGCAATCCAGTCGGGTTTTCAGGATTTCCCCAATGAATATGTATGAGATCTATGTGTATGCACTGCTTTCAATGCATATTCATTGGGGAAATCCTGAAAACCCGACTGGATTGTGGTCCTCAAGGAGGGACTTTGAGATCCCTGATCTAGGGTTACCATATGGCTCCAGGAAAAGGAGGACGGATTGAGACATCTGGGTTTTACTTTCACTGAAAGCAATAGAAGTAAAACCCAAATGTCTCAATCTGTTCTTCTGAAAAAAAACGGCAGTGGAATTCAATGAAGTAAAATAGAGGGTGCCAAGAAAGATTTGCCCTGATGCAGCAGAATAAGACGGTTATATCTGTGAAACGCTGGCTATGTCAGCTTTAAATGCAGCAGCACAGAAACCCAGAAAGAAGTGGTAGTAATTACAATGGTAAAGAAACCTGGAAAGTAGTGACAGACGGAGAGCAACGTCAAGAGATCTATAATGGTGCAACTAGAAGATGCAAGAATGACTGGATACAAAGCTGTGAGACAAGTCAAGTGTGCTACATTGAAACTTGCAAATTGAACTGATGATTAACTGCTGGTGACCGGGTTCCTTAGGATGAAAGATGAAAATGATGTGATAGAAATTAGATCTAGGGCTCCTTTTATCAAGCCGCACTAGCGGGGTTAACGCGCGTGACATTTCATCACACACTAACCCCCACGCTGGCCAAAAAACTACCCCTGGTCAAGGGAGGTGGTAGCGGCTAGCGCCGCCAGCGGTTTAACGCGCGCTATTACACGCATTAAACTGCTAGCGCGGCTTGATAAAAGGAGCCCATAGAGTGAAAAAAGTTCTTAACAAAGTAGTATATATTAAAAAATGTTAAAAAGATAACAAGAAAGGAAAAATAAAATAATAAAAATATTTTAACACGGGGGAGGGGGGAATGACTAGGAGGAGCAGAGTGAATAGTGAATAGTGGGAGATTAATATATGAAGTAATTGCATTTTGGACCACTAGGTCAGACATTTTGGGCCGGATTCTGTATAGGATGCCCAGTCTCAGAATTTGAAGGGCGTCCTACACAGAATCGTACCTACAGTGAACCCAGTTAGATAATCAGGTTCACTATAGGTGAGGCTGCTGAGCTTATTGCGGCAACTACCAGTCCCCCCGCCCCCCCCCCTTGAAGATCGCCAGCAGGAGGGTGCCCAACCTGCCCCTTCTATCTCTACCAAAATGTACCCCTTCCTCTCTGAGCAAACTACCCAGACCCTTGTCCACAGTCTCTTAACCTCACGCTTAGATTACTACAATCCACTTCTAATTGGTCTCCCGCAGTGCCGCCTCTCTCCCCTGCAATCTGTGCAAAGCTCTGCTGCACGACATCTCCTACCAACTTCGCTACACTCATGTCACCTCTCTTTTTAATTATATAGCCACACCACCTCTCTTTTTAAATCACTTCACTGGCTCCCTATCTACCTTCGCATACAGTTTAAGCTCCCATTGCTGACTTACAAGTGTGTTCATTCTTCTGCCCCTCAATATCTCTCTTCTCTCTCCTTAGACACCTCCCAGAGAACTCCATTCCTCAGATAAGCTGCTCTTAGCTGTACCCTTCTCCACTTCCAGTTCTAGACTTTGTTCCTTTCATCTAGCTGCCCTCTATGCCTGAAATAAATTACCCGAGTTGGTAAACCAAGGCCCTTCCCTTGTTTACAAGCAGACTAAAAACCCACCTTTTTCTACATAGCCTTCAAACCTTACTCCCCACTGCCCAGAAACCCAGCCAGCAGATTAACCGTTCCCCTTAACTATATCCATGACATCCTGTTTGTCTGTCTTGTCTGTTTAGATTGTAAGCTCTTTTGAACAGGGACTATCTTCTTTGTGACTCTGCAGCGCTGCTTGCATCTGGTAGCGCTATAGAAATAATAGTAGTAGTGCAGCTCCTTAAGACTCTGGGCAAGTCACTTCATCCTCTGTATAAGACTTTGGCAAGACCTCATTTAGAATACTGTGTACAATTCTGGAGGCCGTACCTTCAAAAAGATCTAAAAGGGATGGAGTCAGTCCAGAGGAAGGCTACTAAAATGGTATGTGGTCTTCGTGATAAGGTGTATGGGGACAGACTTAAAGATCTCAATCTGTATACTTTGGAGGAAAGGCAGGAGAGGGGAGATGTGATAGCAACGTTTAAATACCTACGTAATAGAAATGTGCATGAGTCGAGTCTCTTTCATTTGAAAGGAAACTCTGCAATGAGAAGGCATAGGATGAAGTTAAGAGGTGATAGGCTCCGGAGTAATCTGAGGAAATACTTTTGTACGGAAAGGGTGGTAGATGCGTGGAACAGTCTCCCGGAAGAGGTGGTGGAGACAGATACTGTGTCTGAATTGAAGAGGGCCTGGGATAGGCATGTGGGATCTCTCAGAGAGAGAACGAGATAATGGTTACTGTTCTATGACCTCACAATGCAGGTGCAAAGGGCTTTAGCCTATAGGAAAAGGAGATGCAAATGTTAAGAGCCTTAGCCAATAGGGAGAGGAGGAGATTGTGGATGCTGAAGATGGGTAGACTAGATGGGCCATTTGGCCTTTATCTGCCGTCATGTTTCTATGCCCCAGGTACAAAATAAGTTCCTGTAACCACAGAAAAGTGCTATATTAAATCCCAGTACCTACAAAATATTTACACAGAAGCACTTAACACCCCCTATTTACGGCCCCTTTTACAAAGCCGCGGTAAATACATCAAAGTCCATTTAATTTCTGTGGGCTTCAGTGCATTTACTGCAGCAGCATCGCTACCGCAGCTTTGTAAGAGGGGCCCTTAGGAATTCTGTTAAACATAAAAACATTTAACATGTGTGGCCCACTGTCATTGTTAGTGTAACTTGTGAGTGCACATAGCCTAGTTTCCAGATGAGATTACTTTTTATATATTAAAGTTAATGTGCATTTTAGCATAGAATACATGAAAGCTGTACAGTTCATTGATAGTAGAATTGATTTAATAAAACCTCTCTCATATTTATTACACTATCCATATCAATGCTTTCACTAGACACATTTAAGTATAAGCCACATTAAAAATATGCTGATGGTTTCAAAAGCTTTACCGTCCCACTTTGGTTTTCTTCAAGTTAATGAAAATGTGCAATTGCTCTAGAGAGGTTTTTTTTTTTTTTTTCACTGCCTCAGTCTCACAATAGCCATTAAATCATTAGTTAATTTTAATTAAAATTTAACATACATTACAAACTCTGAATTCACTGGTCTGTGTCTGGTAAATAGAAGTGTACTTAATAAAGTTGTACAAGTTACTGACAAAGGATCTGATCTATGAACTCCCTGTGAATTAGTCTCAAATCTTGGAACACACATGCTCCAATAGTATGTAGAATATAAATCTTTACCACTAATTCCTTAGGATGATTTAGTTTATTTTGCTGTTGCATGTGTTGATAATCTAGAAAGGTGACTGGTATTTGGAAGAGTAACATTTTTTGCATCTATATTGCTAGAAATCGTTTTTCGAGTTAAGTGCTTAAAGTCAACTGTGAGGTGTTGAGTGCCATGATCCGCACCAATTAAGCCTACTGATCAATTAAGTTAGATGCAGATATCAGTGCCTAATTTTAAAAACATAAAAACATAAGAATTGTCATACTGGGACAGACCGAAGGTCCATCAAGTCCAGTATCCTGTTTCCAACAGTGGTCAACTCAGGTCACAGGTACTTGGCAAGATTCCAAGGAGTAAAACAGATTTTATGCTACTTATCCTACAAATAAGCAGTGGATTTCCCCAAGCCACCCCAAAAATGGCCTATGCACTTCTCTTTTAGGAAATTATCCAAAACTTTTTTTTAAACCCTGCTAAGTTAACTGATTTCATCACATTCTCCGGCAAAGAATTTCAGAGTTTAATTACACCCCCCTCTTTTACTAAGGCATGCTAGCGGATTTAGCGCAAGCTAAATGCTAATGTGTTCACAGAATATAATGGACGCATTAGCATTTAATGCACGCTAAAACAGCTAGAGCACCTTAGTATGTAGTTTTGGACGCCTCAGCCCCACCACTCCACCGCTGTAATTAAGTTTAGTATTACACCGGGAAGGCTGTGTGGTGCCTCATCATCGGCAGTCCATTAACAATATCTTTTTTTATATATAATTTTTAATTTTGTGAATATTTCTCAATTCATATATTTGTGCTGATGCTGAATTTAGTAAAAGTATAAATATTGACTTATCTCAGCCGCCTTGGGAGCCAGACCCGACATGTTTCGCACTGCTTGAGTGCTGTTTCAAGGGTCTCCCTGCGAGAATAAAAGGAAAAAACTAAGTCAAATGGTTCATACTTAGTCCTCCCCCCCAAAAATTTATTAAAAGTTTTTAATTAAATATTTTACGTCCCGAAAGAACTCAATTCTTAACTTAAGCAAAAGGACTCACCGGGGCTGCCGCTGTCATCCGACTCCTGCTGTAAATTTTTTCATGATGGCGGCGGCGTCTCCCGGGTCCATTTAAATATCAGCTGTGATCTTATCCTTAGCCCTCCTACTTGATGACGAACCTCCACACCTTAGCCTATCAGTGTACCCCATTCAACTTCGCTGTTGAGCCCACGTGGTATCACAGTATCCAGCTCAAAAATATATCGTTGTTCCATTTCATTCAGTTTAGTTAAATTTTTCCCACCCTCCATACCCATGATCACATCTATGACACGCCATCTAATGTCTCCACTCGTATGCCTATACTTAACCCAATGCTCCACCAATGGGGCCTGCATAATCTTATTATTTATACGGGATTTGTGTTCTGTGAGCCTCACCTTAATTCTCCTGTTAGTTCGACCTATGTAAACAAGATCACAGGGGCAAACTATTGCATAGATCACATTTATAGAGTCACAGTCTGTATCCGATTTTGACATAAGTACCCTAGTTCTATCTGGAACCCTCCAAGTATCCCCTTGAATAACTGAAGGGCACCATTGGCATTTTCCACATGCTCTATGGGATCCCGTTCTCACCTTTGTTTTGATACCATACTTCTGAAAGTTACAACGTTGGGCTAGTGTACACTAGCCCAACGTACACTAGCCCAACGTTGTAACTTTCAGAAGTATGGTATCAAAACAAAGGTGAGAACGGGATCCCATAGGGCATGTGGAAAATGCCAATGGTGCCCTTCAGTTATTCAAGGGGATACTTGGAGGGTTCCAGATAGAACTAGGGTACTTATGTCAAAATCGGATACAGACTGTGACTCTATAAATGTGATCTATGCAATAGTTTGCCCCTGTGATCTTGTTTACATAGGTCGAACTAACAGGAGAATTAAGGTGAGGCTCACAGAACACAAATCCCGTATAAATAATAAGATTATGCAGGCCCCATTGGTGGAGCATTGGGTTAAGTATAGGCATACGAGTGGAGACATTAGATGGCGTGTCATAGATGTGATCATGGGTATGGAGGGTGGGAAAAATTTAACTAAACTGAATGAAATGGAACAACGATATATTTTTGAGCTGGATACTGTGATACCACGTGGGCTCAACAGCGAAGTTGAATGGGGTACACTGATAGGCTAAGGTGTGGAGGTTCGTCATCAAGTAGGAGGGCTAAGGATAAGATCACAGCTGATATTTAAATGGACCCGGGAGACGCCGCCGCCATCATGAAAAAATTTACAGCAGGAGTCGGATGACAGCGGCAGCCCCGGTGAGTCCTTTTGCTTAAGTTAAGAATTGAGTTCTTTCGGGACGTAAAATATTTAATTAAAAACTTTTAATAAATTTTTTTGGGGGAGGACTAAGTATGAACCATTTGACTTAGTTTTTTCCTTTTATTCTCGCAGGGAGACCCTTGAAACAGCACTCAAGCAGTGCGAAACATGTCGGGTCTGGCTCCCAAGGCGGCTGAGATAAGTCAATATTTATACTTTTACTAAATTCAGCATCAGCACAAATATATGAATTGAGAAATATTCACAAAATTAAAAATTATATATAAAAAAAGATATTGTTAATGGACTGCCGATGATGAGGCACCACACAGCCTTCCCGGTGTAATACTAAACTTAATTACAGCGGTGGAGTGGTGGGGCTGAGGTGTCCAAAACTACATACTAAAGTGATTTCAAGCTTTTCTTGTTCCAAGTGTTTAAAGGTATTGCTGTTTGATTCAATTACACTGGACTTAAGTTTTTCCTAAAAAGCCAGTGTCAGTAGTACTTTCATTTCTTCTTGGCAGGCAATATTTAAAAAATTCTGAAAAAGCAGTGGTACATCATACAAGACCTTGAATGTTTTAATAATACAGTATTACTGGTTGCTCAGACCAGAGCCATAATCTGAGAGACAAGTTGGTCTCTTCAATCCTACTCCTTGAGTTTTGGCCAGGTACTAGTGACCTAGATTGGCTACCATGAGAATGGGCTACTGGGCTTAATGGACCCAGGAAGGCTATTCGTATGTTCTTAATCTTCCCATGGCCTGAATGCCTGCCCCTCCCCTTCCAATGTTGGACACTGTGCAATCTGATTTTTTTTTTTAAACTTTATTTCATTTTTGAAGCCAACAAAAAGTGCAATACAATTTACATACAAATAATAATAATCAAATAAGCACTTATAAACGATCAGAATCTTTACAAAAATAAAATTCCCTCCCCCATCCAACATTACCATCAATATTTTTTTTTTAATTGTTTCAAATAAATTTGCAACATCAGGCACTACAATTAAAAATAAATTACAGGACTTGTCCAATTGCAACTCAACCAGTGTTACATATGGGATAGTTTGCCTCTGCAATTTATTATACTTCAGTATGACAAAAGGGAGATTTTGAACTAGACTAGCAAAACATACATGCATAAAAAATGATTATTTGATAGTAACTATTAGCCAGAATTGTAAAAAGGAATAACTGTTTACCCTATCTGTGCTAAATGCAAGGCAGATGCTGGGTATGCCCCCTGCCTTTACCAAACAGGAACTGCATCTTAGTAAACAGGCATCATAGTTTGGAAAATTTAAGGGGCCCTTTTACTAAGCTATGCTAAAATGCGGCTCACACTATTATTAATTTAATTTAATTCTTATATACCGCTAATAACCGTGAGGTTTCTAAGCGGTTTACAAAAATGATGCATTAAAAGATACAATAGATAAAAATAAATAAGATAGGTACTTGGAAATTCCCTAACTGTCCCAAAGGCTCACAGTCTAACTAAAGTACCTGAAGAAACAATTTATGAAAAGTAAAGATAAAAATATAAAGACAGAGGTAGAGATAGAGATAGAAATGAATATTCCAACAAGATGGCGGCCAGTTAGGTCATCTTCTGTGCTGTCTCCCTTGTCCTGCTTTTGATTTTGTTTTATTTTGCCTTTGTTGATTTTTCTTTTAAATTTCTTTTTTGTTGGTTTTTTGTTCTGTCTCTGCTGTTTTCATTTGGGACTTCCAGTCTCGTTGGTGTTTGCTTCTTTTGAGCTCACCTACCGATTTCCAGTTTGACAGTTGCTCCGATCTGGCAGCTGAGGGAGCCGTTGCCTGATGCCTGAATAGTTCTATGGTGGCGGTTAAGAGTTGAAGAATTGGGTCCTGTTTCTTTTCGTGGTGGATGGGAGACTTCTGGCTTTCGGCTCCTTGTGTTCATGTCCAGCCACTAGCGAGAGGAGTGTGGGAGCACTGTTTCGCTCCCTCCTGATCCAGCATAGGACCAGCTTCGTTTAATTCAAGCTGCAACAACGGCATGCTGAGGGCAGATGAAGGCGGGAGCCAGCCCACGCCGCCATGGAGGGACTACATCGGACCGGCATGCAGGTCGGTCGAGCCAGCTCGACCTCCTCCCCGTTACCAGCAGGGAGAGGAGATTCAATCTTTTTCTCCCTGCTGGGTCGTGGGAGAGGCGTAGCAGTGCTCACACGCCACTCCTGAGCTGACACTCTTCAATATTAATATGAAGATCTACATGCGGTGGAACTGTGACCAGGTGCCCTGCTGGAGAGGGGCTCCCGATATGGGATTCAATTACGCTGAGCCTACTTTTAGCACAACTGTAAAATGGCCACATTTTCCATTTTCTGAATTAATGACCATACGCTAATTTCCAAATTAGCACATGGTCATTAGCACAAGAACCATTACTGCCACCTGTTTAATAGGTGGTAAGGGCTCCCGCACTAACCATGCACTACTCAGTTAGCATGTAGTGCTGTAGCTGTGCTAATCAATTAACACAAGGTACAAGTCTACTCTCTGCCCCCCAAACATACTCCGTGCTAGAAAGTAAAGTTTATTATTTAACTCGAGAGAAGCACGCGTCAATCCCCAAAATACCACGGGACATCTGAGCATGTCCCATGGTAGTGCCTTTTTAAACCTGTGGTAAGCAAGCATTAGTGCTTATCTCAGCTTAGTAAAAGGGCTCCTAATTTATTTAGGAAAACACAGCCAGAAAACACAGACCAGACCAGTTGTATCAAGAATGTTGCGATGTACGAACCAAAATCCAACAGCACCACACTTCACCTTCAGGCTGCATCAGGGGTAGGGTTACCAGACCTGAGGATTTCCCCAGACATGTCCTCTTTTACACATCCAAGCATCTGAACGGCTTTTTAAAACCCGGCACTTTGTCCGGGCTTTGAAAAGCTGGTGCAATCGGGGCTGGGGCTGGAGTGCCTCTGCGCATGTGCGGGTGCGAGCATGTGACATCAGCACTTCACATCTGCACCTGCAGTGATGCACTCCAGGTCCGGCCTGAAGAGATGAGATTTGTGGGGGGGGGGGGATCGGGGCAGGGTTGGGGGCGAAGCAGGGCGGGCATGGGGGCAGGGCAGGGCCACGCATCCTCTTTTACCAGATTTGGAAAATCTAGTAACCCTACATCCGGGGTGCATGTTCGATGAGAATGAGAAAGTACTCCCCCTTTACAAGCCAAAATCTTTCACATTCACAGAATCGAGCAGCATTCAAAATATCCAGGTAGAACTTCTCCTCTCTCTTTATTGCTTGTAAAGGGGGGGAGTGTGTTCTTATCTCCTTCTAGCATTAACCCCTGACTCAGCCTGAGGGCGAAGCAAGCCACGTTGGGTTGGTTTCGTTTGTCTAATAAATCACAGTATGCTTAATACAACTGGTCTGCTCTGTGTTTTCTGCTCATTTATTTATTTATTTAGCTAGCTTGTTGGACGTTGAATATCCTTGTCTCACTTTCTTAAGGGTTCCTGACGAAGGGATGCTGAGCTGCCGAAATCGGGCTTGGTTGAACCCGGCCACAGGAGGTCTTCAATTGTGGTGACTGGTCGGACTTCCTGTTTGTTGTGGAAGCCTGCGTTTTTGATGAAAGCAGCTACAACTACAGCCTTCAAGCTAAGTTTTCAACATTTGCTTTTTGGGAGTTGACTGGGGGGGGGTTTCTCAAGGAGCACTCTTAGTGATTTCACTTCAGCAATTATTTCAAAGTTTGTTATAAGCAGTTTTATTTTCACTGCTCACTTGTCACTGTATTATTAGTTTTGCACAAGTGAAGCTTTCAATGATGGTGTGCGGGTAGGGGCTTTCTGCTCCTGCTTGGTCAGCTTCTGTGGTGGGGGTTTTTCCCCCTGTCCCAGATTCCCCACACTGAGAATGCCCCGTTTCACTTAAAATTTATTAAATTCTAGTTTTAGGCTTTAGTGATCTCCTTTGAATGCTCCTTGCGACCCTTGACTATTTCTGCCTTTTTGTGGTCCCTTTCAAGTTTCAATTGGCAGTTTCTTTTTTGGAGTTTTTTTGTGTGCATTTATTTATGCAAACATTTTAATCCCCAAAAATGACAGTATGCATAGCAAACAAGTTTAAATGTGCATCTAGAATTTTCCTGTGCTAATGTTCATACTGCAAATATGCCTACGCTGAATTTTGAAAGCAAAAGTGGAGTCCACATGGGGGGAGGGGAATTCATTAAGCATTCCCCTGCCTGACTTTGGGTGCTAGACTTACACCTGCTGAAATCTGCTGTAAACGCTGGCACCCAAGTCAGGCCTGCTGAGGCAGTATTCTATAACCTAGTGTATGACAAACTGTGTGCCGCGGCACACTAATGTGCCTCCTGAGGTTTCAGGTGTGCCGCAACCCACTGGGGAGGAGGAAAGGTGCCAGCTGACTGCCTACAGGACATGCTTCTCGCTACAAGGCAATCAGCCGGCGCCAGCATCTCTCCTTCTCTCTGGGTCTCTTCCCTGCTGGTACCCCCCTCCCCCACACACTGGCAGCTCAGGGCCCATCTGGAGAGCCTTCACCCATGCGCGGATGTCAACGCGATGATGTCAGGCGTGTGTGTGATGTCATCACGGCGATGCCTGCGCACTTCCAGATGCCTCAAGTCGCGGCCACTATGTTTAGTGAGCCATGGCTTGACAAATTTTGCGGGGCACTGCCATAACCGCAAGCGTAACTCCTTGGAATGCCCCTGGCATATCCAAGCCCCTCCCATAGCCACACACCCCTTTGGGGATTTGCACTATGGGAGTTGGGAGCCTTGCCTTATTGAATAGTATGCAGCCAGATTCGCATTCAAATTTTAATGAGTGCCATCAATAATTGCTTGATGGCACCCAGTTATTGGTGGTTAGAGCTCGTTAACCAATTAATTTGTCACATCTCAGCAGCTCTATAAATTTATGCACCATATATAGAATCTAGGGTGTAGGACAAAATGTATTAATATCTTTCTTTGATGTGAGCAGACATAACATTACCCCTCAAAGATTTTTCTCCTGGGTTTATAAAAAAAATAAAGCTTGGAAAACTTTTAGATTAATAATAGCAATTGAAAAAGTAAATATATACTGTATATATATATATATATATATATATATATAAATATATATACATACTGTAGAAGCTATGTCTGAAGCAAAAGAAACCAGATCCAACCTACTACCATAAAGCAATGTCAGGGAATGAGTCACAGGCGAAGCTGAACTCAGTGATGGAGGAGACACAAGACATGAAAGTTATGCTAAAAGAAATTCACGAGGCAATAAGGGCGATAAAGGAGGCGGCAGCAGCACAGATGGCTCAGCTGCAAATCTTTCAAAAGCAAATTGAGCAGTTAGGTGAATGCACCAGAGATTTAGAAACCAAGATGGCGCAGTTTGCAAAGCAACAGCAAGGCTGACAAAAAAAAGGGTAAGGGTAATTGATTTGATATACTGCCCCTTCTGTGGTACAAACCAAAGCAGTTTACATATTATATACAGGGACTCTTTCTCCCTACTCTGCCTACAAATCAAAAGTTTTGCAGTTGAGACAATGGAAGCTGAAGTGAGTTCCCCCGAGTCCCCAGGAGCTGCAGTGTGAATTGAACCTAGTTCCCCAGGCTTTTAGCCCACTGCTTTAGCCATTAGGCTACTCCTCCAGTAGAGGACCCCTCTAATAGGAACCAGTGACAATCTCTCTATGAATGAATTGCAATGAACCAGTATGTTAGATGGATAAACTTATACTGATGCCATTGGATATTAAATTTGAGAAAGTCTATCTCAGAAAACCGGCACAACAAAATACCCAAGACCATCAGTGGTGAAAGTCTAAATATACCTGCATACAGTAGGTAGAAGTCACTGCTAAAGGTAAATTGAGAGATCCCTGACAGTGGAAAGGAAAAGAATAACATATTTTTTGCTCCATAAAATGCACTTTTTCCCCCTAAAAGTGGATGGAAATGGCTGTGCGTCTTATGGAGCGAATATTACCTTTTAAAATACTGGTGGTCCCGCGGTGTTTAGAACTGACAGCAGCCATTCAGGGAGTGGCGCAGGGCCAGGCAAGAGTGCGGAAAGCTCACTCCTGATGATACACCACTGGATCACCAGGATTTAAAAAGGTACGGGGGTGTGGGGTAAAAAACAAGGAAATACAATGATGTGTATTCTTAGACCGGGAGGGGGGGTTAAAAACATGGAAATACAACGATGTGCATTCTTAGATGGGAGGGGGGGGTAAAAACATGGAAATTCCACAACAATGGGGAGGAAGGTGGGACAGGGAACACCATTTGGTTCAGAAATTTTTTTTTTCTTGGTTTTTCCTCCTCTACCCCTAGGTGCATCTTAAAGTCAGATGCTCCTTAAAGAGTGAAAAATATGGTAAAATTGGATATCTGCATTTGTTAACATGTATTCAGTTTATTTGTGGAATGGTTTCCCACACTATTTGAGACTGTGTAAGGACCTGAGGTCTTTCAAGAAACAATTGAAAACGTATTTATTTGTATAAGCTTTTTTATTAGAATGGTATGTTTTAAGCATACAGGCAGTCCCCTGGTTAAGAACAAGTTATGTTTTTTAAGCTGTTCTTAAGTCAGATTTGTATGTAACTCAGAACTTGTAGATTTTAAGCTTCTTGCTGCTTACCTCTACTCTCAAGTGACAAGGGCGAACTGTCCCTACCAGTGTTCCCTCTATCCCTGAAAACAGGCGTGATCCCGGAGGACTGGAAGATAGCCAACTTTACGCCCATCTTTAAAAAGGGATCAAGAGGTGACCCAGGAAACTACAGACCGGTGAGTCTGACTTCGGTTCCAGGGAAAATGGCGGAAGCACTGATAAAAGAAAACATCGATGAACATTTTGAAAGAAACAAACTTCTGATAACCAGCCAACATGGTTTCTGCAAGGGGAGATCGTGCCTAACGAACTTATTGCACTTCTTTGAAGGAATTAACAAACGGATAGACAAAGGAGACCCCATAGACATCATATATCTAGATTTCCAAAAAGCCTTTGACAAAGTGCCCCATGAACACCCACTCCGGAAACTGAAGAACCATGGGGTAGAAGGAGACGTACATAGATGGATTAGAAACTGGTTGGCGAATAGGAAACAGAGGGTAGGAGTGAAGGGCCACTACTCGGACTGAAGGAGGGTCACAAGTGGGGTCCCGCAGGGCTCAGTGCTCAGGCCGCTGCTATTTAATATATTCATAAATGATCTAGAAACAGGGACGAAGTGCAAAATAATAAAATTTGCAGACGACACCAAACTATTTAGTGGAGCTCGGACTACAGAGGACTGCGAAGAATTGCAAAGGGACTTGAACAAACTAGGAGAATGGGTGACGAGATGGCAGATGAAGTTCAACGTTGAGAAATGTAAAGTATTACATGTGGGAAACAGAAACCCGAAGTACAACTATACAATGGGAGGGATGTTATTAAATGAGAGTACCCAAGAAAGGGACTTGGGGGTAATGGTGGACATGACAATGAAGCCGACGGCACAGTGTGCAGTGACCGCTAAGAAGGCAAACAGAATGCTAGGCATAATCAAGAAGGGTATTACAACCAGAACGAAAGAAGTTATCCTGCCATTGTATCGGGCGATGGTGCGTCCGCATCTGGAGTACTGCGTCCAATATTGGTTGCCGTACCTTAAGAAGGACATGGCGTTACTCGAGAGGGTTCAGAGGAGAGCGACACATCTGATAAAGGGGATGGAAAACCTTTCATACACTGAGAGATTGGAGAAACTGGGTCTCTTTTCCCTGGAGAAGAGGAGATTTAGAGGGGATATGATAGAGACTTACATGAAGGGCATAGAGAGAGTAGAGAGGGACAGATTCTTCAAACTTTCGAATAATAAAAGAACAAGAGGGCATTCAGAAAAGTTGAAAGGGGACAGATTCAAAACGAATGCTAGGAAGTTCTTCTTTACCCAACGTGAGGTGGACACCTGGAATGCGCTTCCAGAGAGCGTAATAGGGCAGAGTACGGTACTGGGGATCAAGAAAGGATTGGACAATTTCCTGCTGGAAAAGGGGATAGAGGGGCACACATAGAGGATTACTGCACAGGTCCTGGACCTGTTGGGCCGCCGCGTGAGCGGACTGCTGGGCACGATGGACCTCAGGTCTAACCCAGCAGAGGCATTGCTTATGTTCTTATGTTCTTAAGGTACAGCAGGCACAACCACACACCTTAATATGGTCATACATCATTTCTGAATCTGCTACAGGAGATGTGTAGGAGTCTATTCCACTGGAAAGACTTCTCAGTAAAATCAAATGAAGCCGCAATCACGTTCTCAAGTATGAGTCATACTTAAGTTGGGCATCTATAAGTCGGGGACTGCCTTTAATTGATGTAATATGATGTTTGTAAGGAAGAGGTGAGGAGGTAATGTTTTTCTTGTTATGAGCATGTATGTAGTGGATTATGTCTGTTTTATTGTAATCTGCTTAGGCTTTAAGTGGAATAGAAATGTTTAAAATAAAATAAAATAAATAATGCACCTTAAAAGTGTTAGTGTGTGCTACATTGATTGAGGAGCCCTTTTACTAAATTGTGCAAAAAAGTGACCAGTGCTCTCCTGCAGTAAGCGCACATTAATGCTTACCACAGCTTAGCAAAAGAGCCCCTTAATGATTACTAACCAGTGAATTTAACACCCCCTCCCCCCCCACACACACACACTTTCACAAAACCGGGCAAGAGGTTTATAGCCCTATCAGCTGTGCTGCTCTAATGGTCATACAGTTCCTATAAGCATTGGAGCAGCCCAGAACATTCAGCGTGCTGGTTGGCACTAAAAAACCACTTGCACAGTTTTGTAAAAAGGGGGTACGGGGTAACATAGGCTCAGTCAATTGGTACACCTTAAATACAAGTATGTATTATGCCTTTAAAATCTTGAAATACCCATATGAATGAAAATTTTACCAATATGAATGAATACTTATATATACCGTATTTTCTCGCATATAACGCGCACGTTATATGTGGTTTTTATGTACCGCGCATACCCTTGTGCGTTATACGCGTGAGCGCGTTGTACAAAATTTTTTTTACATAGTTCCCCCCCCGATGTCCGATTCACCCCTCCGCAGGACAGCTCGCACCCTCACCCCAAAGGACCGCTCGCACGCACCTGCACCCCCACCCCGAAGGACCGCTCGAACGCACTCCCACCCGCACCCGCACCCTCACCCTGAAGGACCGCTCGCACCCCATAGCCTCCTGACCCCCCCATCATGTAGAAGCTCCTACCGGTGTCCTGCTGCTTCCTCTTGGTGGTCCCGACACCCGACACGATCGGGGCAAGAGGGAGCTCAAGCCCTCTTGCCCCCCCGACACGATCGGGGCAAAAGGGAGCCTAAGCCCTCTTGCCCCGCCGACTCCCCAACTCCCCAACAATATCGGGCCAAGAGGGAGCCCAAGTCCTCCTGGCCCTGGCGACCTCCCCCCCGCTAGTTGTTCGGGCCAGGAGGGAGCCAAACCCTCCTGGCCACGGCGACCCCCTACCCCCACCCCGCACTACATTACCCCAACCCGACCATGTGCCCAAGGCCCCGCCCCCAGGAGGGACCAAAGGCTCCCGGGCCTATTCTGATTGGCCCAGGCGCCTTAGGCCCCACCAGTAGGCGGAGCTTTGGGACGGATGGGCCAATCCGGCCTCATTCCATCGTTGGCTGCCTGCCGGAAGGCGGGTTTGGCTCCTGTCTGTACGGCCAACTACACAAAGGTACGGGGAAGGAGGTGGGGATGTCGTGGGGGTTGGCCAGGGGGGTCACGGGTCGGCTGGGGGGAGGTCGGAGGTTCTTGGGGGGGCGGTCATTGGGGGGAGGGGGGTTTGCGTCGAGGGCAGGAGGGCCTGGGATCCTTCCTGCCCGTAATGTAGTATGGGGTGGGGGTAGGGGGTCGCCGTGGCCAGGAGGGTTTGGGCTCCCTCCTGGCCCGAACAACTAGGGGGGGGTTCGCCAGGGCCAGGAGAACTTGGGCTCCCTCCTGGCCCGATATTGTCGGGGAGTTGGGGAGTCGGCGGGGCAAGAGGGCTTGGGCTCCCTTTTGTCCCGATCGTATCGGGGAGTCGGGGGGGCAAGAGGGCTTGAACTCCCTCTTGCCCCGATCGTGTCGGGGGTGCCGCGGTTGGCTGGGGCAAGAGGGCTTGAGCTCCCTCTTGCCCCGATCGTGTCGGGGGTGCCGCGGTTGGCTGGGGCAAGAGGGCTTGAGCTCCCTCTTGCCCCGATCGTGTCTGAGAGTCGGGACTGCCAAGAGGAAGCAGCAGGACACCGGTAGGAGCTTCTACATGATGGGGGGGGTCGGGAGGCTGTAGGGGTGCGAGCGGTCCTTCAGGGTGGGGGTGCGGGTGGGAGTGCGTGCGAGCGGTCCTTCGGGGTGGGGGGTGCGAGCGGACCTGCGGGGGGGGGGGGTGAATCAGACGTCGGGGGGGCATCAGGCTTTCAGGGTGGGGACAGGACTTCAAGGGGGAGAGGAGAGTCGGGGCGGGCGAAAGGAGAGTCGGGGTGGCCAGAGGAGAGTCGGGGCAGGCGAAAGGAGAGTCGGGCGGCGACGGGAGAGTCGGGCAGCATGCGCGGTATATGGGTGTGTGCGGTATATAAAAATTTCTGTACATAAATTTGTGTTTTTCACGCACTATACCCGTGTGCGTGTTTTACACGGGTGCGTGTTATCTACGTGAAAATACGGTAATTGACTTCTCTGTGAGGCCGGGAACACTCCTGATCTGCGGCAGTTGAGCCGTTCGCCTGCTCCTGCCTTTTGCCTGCTAGCACAGCAATTGACATCTCCAGAGCTCCCAGGCCACCTCTCTTCCTCCTAGGGGGAGGCGGCGCCCAACTGCAACGGACGGCACGGCATTTGTGTTGTTTTTATCGGGCATTGTTGGGGCAGGTCGCGTCAGTGAGGATTGCCGAGTTGGAGCTGAAGTATGTGGGCAAGGAGATGCCTCCGGCGCAATCGCTCACCCAGCCCCTCCATCCCATCATCGCCGTCACCCCTGTCGCCGAGAAGCCGGCAGCCAACCTGGCACTCGCCCGCCACTAGAGGCACCTGGCCCTGACGCCAGCCTGGGCTTGCTGAGCAGCGTCGACTCAGAGAAGGCGCTGCAGCCGCTAGCTTCGGCCATGATGAGGAGCGATCCCCACGACCACCACTGCCACCATGAGGGGGAGGCCATGGTTGGCGCCGCAAACGGTCAGAGAGATGCGAGCGGTGCCTGTCCTGAAAGGAGACAGATTCAGCGAATTTGACATGCAGGAGGAGAGAGTGAATATCTTGACGAGTTGATGACCGGAGACACTGGATTTGGGGCTTCCAGTTTGCTGACAAGGATCGGATGACATCTGGAGAAGTTTCGCAGCCAAAGCAGTGAAGTCATTTCAAGCTGGACTTCAGTCTTGACTGTTTGTTTTTATTTTTTCACTTTCTTTTTTAGTTTATGATATTTTATTTTTAAATCTCATTCATTGTTTTGCCACTTGGTTTTTGTTTCCTACTTTATTATTTAAATTTCATTTAAATTTCCCAAGAATTCTATAGTTTCAACGGTTCTCCTTTCTGCTTCTATTTCCTATCTCCCCTCTTTTTTCAACCTTTCAAAGTCCTTTAGACCATTGTAGTCTTATTAGAATGTTTATTTTCTTATTTTTTCTCATCTATCTCTATTTTATTTTTTCATTACTCTACTAATTGTCATTTTTCGAGGTACTTTAGTTAGATTGTGAGCCTTCGGGACAGTAAGGGAATATCTAAGTACCTATTTTTCTTATAATTTTAATGTACCCTATTGTCTATTTTTTCTGTAAACCGCTTAGAATCCTAACGGAGTTTAGCGGTATATAAGAAATAAATTACATTACATTACATTTGTGCTCCTCACCCCAGGCTTTGGAAGCATGCAGCTAGGTCCTGATGGCCGTCAGCACCAGAGGGCTCAAACCTAGTACAGTGAACTGGTCATTTTTCTTTTTGTGTACGGTTTGACTCCTCAGACTGTTTCACTTTGGTTTTATGTGCCCATAATATATAAATATTAGGGCTGCACATTGATCAATTTGCTTACCCAAACTCACCCCAGAAACACTACTAAGATATTCATAAGAACATAAGAAGAAGAACATAAGAAGTTGCCCCCGCTGAGTCAGACCAGAGGTCCATCTTGCTTAGCGGTCCGCTCCCGCGGCGGCCCATCAGGCCTAGTGCCTGAACATTGGCCTTCCATTCAATGTGTGGTGGCAGCCAAAAAAGCAAATAGGATGCTAGGAATTATTAGGAAATAAGACCAAGAATATTATAAGGCCTCCGTATTGCTCCAGGGTGTGACCTCACCTTAAGTACTGTGTTCAATTCTGGTCTCTGTATCTCAAAAAAGATAGAATTAGAAAAAGATTTGAAGAAGAGCAACCAAGATGATAAAGGGGTTGGAAACCCTCTCGTATGAGGAAAGGCTAAAGACATTAGGGCTCTTCAGCTTGGAAAAGAGATGGCCGAGTGTAGATACGATTGAGATCTACAAAATCCTGAGTAGTATAAAACAGGTAAAAGTGAATAGGTTTTTTCACGCTTTCAAAAATTACAAAGACTAAACGACACTCAATGAAATAACATAACATAAAATTTTATTTGTATACCATGGAGTTCGATGTGGTTAATAAAAATTAACTAGATACCGTACAGAATTGGTGTGGATACAAATACAAGCAGCCTAGAAGCAGGACAAGATCTGTGAAAGTTACATTAATGGTAATTAATGCAAAGATTCACATAGCTAAATAGCCTAAGTTACAGTTAGAGTTATAGACAGAGGTACCCAAATACAGGGAGCAAGGAAAGGCTGGGACACAGTGAGTACTAGATGAATCTGCACATGGAGCATTTACAGATTCCGAGGGTGAGGCGTGAGGGACAAGCGGAGAGAGCACAGGGTTTAATGCTCTGATAGAAACTTGTTGAACAGGTAGATTTTGAGGCTTTGCCTAAAATGCATGTACATGGAAATACCTTTAAAACAAATAGAAAGACATATTTTTTTCTCTCAAAGAGTAATTAAGCTCTGGAACTCGTTACCATTTAATGCTCTGATAGAAACTTGTTGAACAGGTAGATTTTGAAGCTTTGCCTACAATGAATGTACATGGAAATACCTTTAAAACAAATAGAAGGACATATTTGTTTTTTCTCAAAGAGTAATTAAGCTCCGGAACTCGTTGCCAGAGGATGTGGTAACAATGGTTAGTGTAGCTGGGTTTAAAAAAGGCTTGGACAAGTTCCTGGAGGAGAGGTCCATAGTCTGCTCTTGAGACAGACATGTGGGAAGCCACTGTTTGCCCTAAGATCAGTAGCTTGGAATGTTGCTACTATTTGGGTTTCTGCCAGGTACTGTGACTTGGATTGGCCACTGCTGGAAACAGGATTCTGGACTGAATGGACCATTGGTCTGACCCAGTATGGCTAGTCTTATGTTCATATGCAGTGGTACCTGGAAGGAAGTGGGTACAGCTGATAATCAGTGCTGCACCCCATACCTCACCAGACAAAGTAAGGACAGCCTTTGCTGTGGACCAGCTTGCCTCGTAAGATATGAGAGCACTAGCTCTGAAAATCGTTGCAGCCTACATAACTGCCAGCTCCACTTAAAATCTACCCATGCACTGTCCCATCGGCAAGCCAGCTCAGTGTAGTTTAGGCAGGCAGGCACTTCTCTTACCCACTTGAGCCACACATCTACCCCAATGTGATTTTTATTTCTCTGCTTTAAAATACTCAAAGATTTGAAATGGCGTCATGCTGTTAAGCAACCAGCATTCCTTGCTTGTGTAGATACCAAGGAAAATCATAAAGACAAAAATGCTTCATTAATTGGCGACTGCATTGATGGAAGAAAAGAATAAGATATACATTTTTGTGTTTGTTTTTCACTTTCACAGGGATGGCGTCCTTACTCACATTTTCCTGACATTTACAAACATTTCATGTTGATCCTACATGGGTCACATCAATCATCCGTACTGTTTCAATGACACTTTGTTAAATAAACTGTCATGAAAGATTTATTGAGAATTTGATAAAAATAAAGAAGATGTAGGTTAGCTTTTAGAGATCCATTACCTCTTTTCTTAGGTATAATATCACATCTAAGCAACTGTTAAGCTGTTCTGGCCCCAGCTAAGGCAACAAATGGAATGCACTCTTTCACCAACACTTACTGATTTATATTCACTGCTATAAGGAGGCTAACTCCAGCTTTGAGGCAGAAGCAGATTTTGCCTTGTCTTTGGCCACTTTATTACTATCAACATAACTTAAGTCATTCATGACTTGAAATCCAAATCACAATAATACGATACTTATACTTAGCAATAATATATATTCTAACTTAGCTTAGGCCCCCCTTTTACTAAGCCGCGACAGAGGTTTCTACCATGGCCCAGGACGCTAAATGCTCCGACATTCATTAGAATTCTATAAGTGTCAAAGCATTTAGTGCTCCGGCCCACTGTAAAATCCTCTATTGTGGCTTAGTAAAAGGGGGGGAGTGTTAGAGTTTACAATTTTGAGATTGCCTAAGAGTCCAGATTTTTCCACAAAAATTATAGGTCACTCTAAGCAAAACAGGCCAAGGACCTAAGCTTTTCTCCTCTTTTCTGTAAACATGGAAATAAATGCCAATCTTTACTTAGGGGTCCTTTTATAAGATGTGCTAATAGATTTAGGGCTCCTTTTACTAAACTTTGGAAGAACGTCTTACCGTGGACCAGAGAGGTAAATGCTCTGACACTCATTCTATTCCTATAAGCGGAGCATCGGATCATTTACCTTGCCTGCCTACGATACAAATTTCTTCCGCAGTTTAGTAAAACCCAACGTTAGTGAGCTCTAATGAATTAGTGTGTGTCAGTGGAGAAGTGTGTGGCGCAGTGGTTGGATCTACAGCCTCAGCACCCTGGGGTTGTGGGTTCAAACCCCGTGCTGCTCCTTCTGACCCTGGGCAAGTCACTCAGTCCTCCACAAGCCCCCAGGTACATTAGATAGATTGTGAGCCCACTGGGACAGATAGGGAAAATACTTGAGTACCTGACTGTAAAACTGCTTAGATAAACCTTGATAGGCAGTATATAAAATCTTAATAAAACTTGAAACATGCAGCCCATAGGTGTACAATGGACTGCATGGCATTTAGGGCCTCCAGAGCACATCTACGGAGACGCGCAGTGTGTCTACATAGACATGTAGTGATATGTAAGCATGCCCAAGGAAGTGAAGGCCTTAAATGAAGGCCTCTAAAATGCTGGCCTATATTGGGAAAGTTTTTGGAGAACAAGTGCTGCATCGGATTAAGTTATGTGATCAAAAGGTCCAACTAGTGCAACAGGTTCAGAATCTGGGTGTAATCTTTGATGCTCAGCTGTCTTTTAACCCTTTAATTGGCAGATGGTAAAAACGGCTGCTTTATGCACCTTGAGCAACAGTGCCAAGCAACAGGCATATATGGAGATGGAGATGCTATTAGGCTTTGCGCCTATTTATCTTCTCAACCATTTTGTCTTTTCAGTTAGCCCTCGACACACGCGTGGATCTTCCTTGTTTTCATTTCCAACGTTGAAAGGATGTATTTACAAAAGATTTTTGGATAAAACTCAATCTTATCAGGCTGGTGTTTGGAACAAAACCATAAGTGATTTACTCTTGAACTCTATTTCATACCAAACATTTAGAAAATCTTTGAAGACTCATTTATTTGATAAATTTATTTGAGTTATTTCAGCAATACATTTTATGACTATGTTCATATATGTATTTTTGCTGCATTTTGCAGATTTTCTTGATATAAACCGCTCTGAACTGCAAGGTATTGCGGGATATAAATACATTTTATTATTATCTCCTATAATATCCATAGAAACACATGTTGCTTCTGAGCAACAATGCCAAATAAAGGGTTAAACCACACATTCACAAGCCTGTTCAAACCTTACTTTTTAAACTGAAAATGTGAAGGGAAAGGGAGAGGGATTGGGACTTGTATACCGCCTTTTAGTAGTTATACAATCACACTTAAAGCAGTTTACACGCAGGTACTTCAAGCATTTTCCTTATCTATCCTGGTGGGATCTCAAGCTCTCTAATGTACCTGGGAAAGTGGAGAATTAGGTGACCGGAGCAGCACAGGGTTTGAATCCACAACCTGTAGCTCTAACCATTAGATTATTTTAGAATGACAGTTCAGAGTTTAATAGTGGGTCAGATTATTGTAACTCATAGTTTTTGGGCCTCCTGAAGCCTAATTTAAGAGCACTGCATATTATTCAAAATGCAGCCACAAGAACTGTGAGTGGCCGTTCGCAGTTTCAGCGTATTAGTTCTATTTTTAAAGAATTCCATTGATTTTCTATGGAAAAAAAAACGGAGTTAAAAATTTTGGGCTCCTTTTATCAAACAGCAGAAGAGCATTTTACTGCAGGCCCGTGAGGTAAATGCTCCGATGCTCATTCAATTCCTACGAGTGTCGGAGCATTTACCTCGCCTGTCCGCAGTAAAAGGCTCTATGGCTGCTTGATAAAAGGAGCCCTTTGGCGTTATTAACAAGGCCTTGAAACAAGAGTCTGATATTGAGAATTTATTATCTTGTCAGAAGCCTCAGATCTGAAGTCATTTTTAGGCTTACTAATCCAGCAATGAAGTCCTTTTTAAAGAAACTAGGCAGATAACATTCTCATTGGCAGGGCCCAGTCTGTGGAAGAGAATTCCAGTACAGATCAAGAGATTGAATAATGCCAACATTTTCAATAAGTTGCTGAAAATGCATTTGTTTTTTTGCAGATTTTTAATACAAGCTGTTGGTATTGATGGCCGGTATTCCTTGGCTTCTTTCAGGCTTGTATTACTTTTTAATTAGTTGTTTGCTTTTATATGTTGGTTTTTAATTTGATGTTTGTGAATGTGGATTATATGATTATGTATGTTTTTGGTTTTTTAAAAAAATCTGCCTTGTTAATAGGAGGAATATAAATTAATAAACTATAAACTGTTCTTTATAGAATTAGATCTTCCTGTGAAGCAGTGTGAATTGGCATACGACATTACGGGGCCTGTTTATGAACCTGCGGCAAGGTTTTGCAGTTGCTGTGGGTATACAGCCAAATTTAACGCACGGTAATTGCAAACATTCTGTTTTGGCTGTTCCAAACAATTTGCCATTCAGCTACTTTAGAGAAAAGTTCTTCTGCACACATTAATGGCAGATAGCTACATCTATTCAGGTGGCATTTATTGTACTACATTATCTGTCACGTTAACAATTAACTCATGGTAACTATTTCCACATTAACTGTAAGAAGCATTCTCTGTCTATACCCTGACCTTTTCCACATTATACAATTAACACAGAAATTAGCATGCCCTTTACCCAGATATCAAGTTTTATTAGAATCAGTCCAATGGCTCTTAAGTTATGATGAGCTAAATGTATTTATTACCTATATATTTCATCAAACTTGATTTCTCTCCTTATTATTCAAAGGACCCTAATGGAAGTTAATAGCTTCATGAAAGGAGAAGTTTGGCATCTGGCAAATATCTAGTGAATTTACAAAAAAAAAAAAGATGCCTGGGAAACCAAAATAGCATACTGTACGAATTAGAGACAGTTTTTGTCAGTATATCACAATCCTATACAATACTTATATGATGTCTAAATCCAAGCTTAGATGTTTTGAGAACTGTGCCTAAAAATCGGCTAGAGAAAATGGTCATTTTCAAAACTTTGAAATGTCTTTTTTTTTTTTTTTTTTCTGGGGGGGGGGGAAATTTCCAATTCTTGACGTGTTTGCCCTTAGGGCCAGATTCTATAAATGGCACCTAGATTAGGCACCCTAATCGCAGACGCCTAGTGGTGCCTAACTTGAATCCACATGAAAATTTAAAAAAAAAAAAAATTGATTAAATGGTGTTGTAATTGACCACACCATTACAAACTGATTAAAAATTTAATTGGTAATTGAAGTTATGCATGAATATCTACTTGACACCTAGCAATACCTAAATCAAGGCACCCTTCAATGCCTACCTGAAAAGTAGATGTGGTTAGGGTAAGAGAATAGGTGTGGTAAACTTAAGTGTCACTAGGCGTACCTGGCCTAATGTACTAGCGCCTACCTCTACTACATAGAGCGATGCCTAAGTCTGCTTAGGTGCTGATGGGCGTGATTTTAAAGTGGCACCTAACAACTGACAACAGCACGGACCGGCGCCTAAAAGTTAGGCACTGCTTATTGAATCAGGCCCTTAGAGCGTCTACCTTTTTGACCATTTTCCAAAAACAATGAAAAATGCACAAAACAAGCCATTGGGATATAGGAAGGGCCAGTATTCTTAGTAGACTGATCACACAGACATTCCAGCAGAGCAGTGGGGTACCTTATGGGGCACCGTAATAAACTTCACATATAAGGTCCCAGGTACACATCTTACTATAACCCCCTTTATGGTGTATGGTGAGCCTTCCAAAACCTACCCCAAATCTACTGTATCTAACTGTACACCACAACAATAGCCCTTATGTCTGCAGGTGCATCTACACTACATGTAGATATAGTGGGATTTGGGTGGGTTTTGGAAGGCTCACACTCTCCACCACATGGGTTACCTCCCTTCTATCCACAGGAAACTTCCCATCGGAGCAAGGTCATATCATGATTACCCCAATCATAAAAAATGTGAATGAACCACCAGATTCCCCATCCAACTACAGACCGATCGCAAGCATTCCCTTATTTACCAAAATAGCAGAAGGGTTGGTAAAGGCGGAACTTGCAGCATATCTAGAAAAATTCAACATCCTAAGTGACAGTCAATCAGGTTTCCGCGCAAATCACAGCACCGAAACCATCATAGCCTCCCTTCTTGATCACCTCCACACGCTCCTCAGCCAAGGCTCAAGTGCCCTGATAATACAACTGGACCTGAGTAGTGCCTTTGACCTGGTCGATCACACCATTCTCCTAGAATGTCTGGCACACATCGGCATTTCTGATCAGGTCTTTAACTGGTTCCAGGGGTTCCTAAGAAATAGATCCTACAAGGTTTTCAAAAACAATGCGTTCTCATACAGCTGGGACAACACCTGTGGGGTCCCTCAGGGCTCCTCCCTGTCACCCACCCTGTTTAATATCTACCTGGCCTCCCTAGCTAACCTCCTGCACAACCTCAAACTCAAATTCTTTATATATGCAGATGATATCACAATTGCCATCCCTCTAACCAATTTCACACAAGAACTACTTAACCATATCACAAATATTCTTAACCAGATTGAACTTTGGATGCTCTCGTTCAGACTGAAACTCAATCCCAACAAAACAAAATTTTTATTCAACTGAAAGGAACTACTTTCCCTCTTGAACCCACCCTAAAAATTCTGGGAGTCACTCTGGACAAAAATTTATCCTTAGAAAACCACACTGAACACTTGGTCAAGAAAAGCTTCTCCGTACTATGGAAACTACGCACAATAAAAAAATACTTTGACGACTCCGCTTTCCGCCTACTGGTTCAATCTTCCATCCTCAGCATTCTTGACTACTGCAACATCATCTACCTAAACGCCACGAAGAAAACCTCCAGGAGATTAAAAATAATCCAAAACACCGCCGTGCGCCTCATCTTCGGCCTAAAGAAATGGGAACATGTCACCCCCTTCTACCACCAACTACACTGGCTGCCATTCGATTCAAGAGTCCTTTTCAAATTTGCATGCTTCTGCTACAAATCGGTTAATGGTGCTACTCCAAACTACATTAACCCCCACTTTAACCTCTATCACTTAAACAAGAAATCCCGTAGACCTCAATTGTTCGCCTTCCCCTCGCTAAAACTCTGTCACTATAAAAGATTCATTGACAAAACCTTCGCCTACCAAGCAGCCAAGATCAACACATGGCTGGCCCAAATGATACTCGAGGCCCCCTCCTACTTAGACTTCAGAAAATCTCTCAAAACTTACCTGTTCTGCAAACAAGCCTCCTAGCGGCCCCATCAGCTCTCATTTCTCCTCTCCCCCCCTGCTCTCAACCTCCTTTACTGCCCTCCCTCCCCCTTCTTCAACAACCTCCCTCCATCCTCCGTCAATTTCGGTTTTACTTATTACTTAATTGTTTTATTTTTTTGTTTGTAAATCTGCTTGAAAACGTAGATCCTTTTCTAACTGATGTAAACCGCCTAAAACTCGACGGGTATGGCGGTATATAAAAAATAAAATTATTATTATTATTATTATTATTAGATGCTCTACTATGCTTCCTCATACCATAATCTGCTGTTCTAGAGCCTGGTGTGTACCTTTATGCTCTCTATTTTGTGTGGTGGAAGGGGGTCAGTGAGCACTGGAGGAGTGTGGGGGTATTTTAGCTTGATGCATGTAGTGGTCATCTGGTTAGTTTTGGCACCTTTGTGGCACTTAGACATTTCTAAAACAGATCGTGCTCTGAATGTCTAAGTTCCATTCAGGATGTCTTGCAAAATGTTTATTTCTGCAAGATGTCCAAGTCAAATCCACCCTTATGCACACCCAAAGCCTGCCCATAACACACCTCCACCATACCCATCTCAAGCTCTGGATACACAGAGGCTGGGCTACCTCACTAGATGTCCAGAAAGGTGGTTTTGATTATCGGCACTTAGATGTTGCTAGTTTTGAGGGGTTTGCCAGGTACTAGTGACCTGGATTGGCCACCATGAGGATGGACTACTGGGCTAGATGGACTATTGGTCTGACCCAGTAAGGCTATTCTTATGTCCTGGTGATTAGGATGTCCAAGTACCGATTTAGGATAAGAACATAAGAATGGCCTTTTTGGACATTTATATTTTTTGATTATGAGACCAATAGTGTTTCAATGCCACAATCTAAGATGATATCAATATCAACACGGTTCTTATTTACTGCTATATCCCAAACTAGAGTTCAGAGTGGTTCACAAGAGAGCTAGATAAAAAAACATATCAGAAATATATCAGAAATCAACCAACCTATCCAGGCCAGTGAGGTAAATGTTCCGATGCTCATAGAAATTGAATGAGAATGGGAGCATTTACCTCGCCGGCCTGCGGTAAAAAGCTCTACCACAGTTTGCTAAAAGAGGCCCTAAGAAAGGCAAGGATTTCCAGAAAGGAATTGCAACAAAGGAAAATAGAGTATTAAAAATCCATAAATACCCAACCCCACTAAAATTTAGAGGGGTATATTACAGTAGCTACCAAGTCAATACATAAACATTTATTATACTAACATATCATGGAAACAAATTTTGCATAAAGTTTAACAGCTTCCATCATTAATTGGTGTTACTTGTTATTGACTTTGAAATTCTGGCTAATTGAATTATTTAATTAGCTACAAAAAAACAACAAGATTTGTTCTATCCCTTTGCAAATTTCTCAGTAATGTGTTGGTACAACTTCATATGCCTACCACTGTGCTAATGCAAGTTCTGTGATTCTGCAACATTGCATGTTACGATTGCTGCTGAGGGGCAGGCAGAACAATCAATAAATTGTATCCCTCAGCTGGGAGGGAGAAATTAGAAATTTTCTGAAAAAGTATTGTGCTTTATACAATCCTTTTTTGTTTGTGATTTATTCCTTTATAGTACTTGACAGAGCCCAAGCAGTGGAGCTCATTGAGAGAGCCTGAGATTAGAGCTGATTTGCATAAGAGTAGCAAATGTTGCTGGGAGCTGTCCACTCACCCTGAGTGGATTGTGGTGCTGAAAAGAACAGCTCCCAGCACAGACAGCTCAGAAGGTAAGGAGTTCCTTTGGAAGCTGGGTAACCTTTGGGAAAATAAATGCTGGCTTAGCTCCTGGTAAGCCTTGTAGTGGGAGGGTCTGCAGGGACCTATGTACTGCCAGGAAAAGAGCTAGAGAAGTAGCCAGAGAGCCTGGAGTTGGAGGAAGTGGCTCAGGCTGGACAACTGGAGGTGGGACTGGTAAAGAAGGATCCAGGAGATAGAGATTCAAGAGGCCAGGAATTGGGGGTGGTCAAGGAGGGTCCTCAATATGTGCATCTGCAATAAGATGACTGAGGGTTTGGGAGAGCTCTCAGTGTGTGCCTGTGTGCAGGATAAGATGACTGAGCGACAGAGACACTGGAAGAGTCCAAGGATAAGAGGGAAGGATAGCTGACTGGTAGAGAGACCGGAAATGACACTGATAGCAGTCAGTGGATCCCTAGGAGACAGCCTGGTAGAACTTGAGAGCACTGGATAGAGTTCTGAGGAACATCTAGCAGAGGGACCAGCTGAGATGGTAACAACTGGTGGAGATACCAGTAAATGACACTGGAAGCTGTCGAAGACCTGGAGGGCCAGTGAAGGGTCAGAAAGGACTCGGGAGAAGACCTGGAGAGACGGAGTCTAGGGAGGACCTGGAGAATGAACAGAAGGAGCTGGGTCGACCTGGAGAGGCATTTTAAGAGAAAGTCTTGTGTATGTGTGTATCCTTGTATATTATTTTAACAGAGAACCAAGATGCCTGGGGGATGATATGTGATGGGTGTTACCGCTCGGGCTGGTCACACGATAATATTTTACATTAAAAGGAATTTAATATTGATCTGGAGAATTTTTACAAGTTTTTGATCTTCACTAAGGTTTAATACACGGCCCAAAGTAGCGCAATTTAAGTGTAAAATCCAAACAACAGAAAACAGTGGCTTCCAACCACCAAAAAAGCTTGTACTATTGTATGAGGGATTTTCTTATAGCAGAGCATAAGCTGGGTGAGATGGTTACAATGACTATTTATTTATTTGGGATCCCTTTTACTAAACAGCTAATACAATGTTATCAACATGTTATCAATGTGCTAAAACAAGGACCTTTGTGAAAAAAAAAAAGCTGCTTAGCTGCCTAATACAGAAGTGGGCTAGATCTGGGCATGACAGGAGCAGAAGGAGGTATAGCCAGATGTGACAGCTTTCCTAAGATAGTATAAGAAGCACCAAAGTTACTGTATTTCTTCAAATATATGCACTCTCCTCAATCTCCCAAATATAGCAAATGTGCATATCACTATATTTCATGACTTTGGATCACCTGAGGTATACAATGTATACTGCTCAGTACAACTCAGTCCATGAACATCAATTGTTCATCAGTCCCCAGGGGCGGTCCAAGATGGTGGCAGCAAGGTGTCAGCGTCTCTGACTCGGCTTGGAAGAAGGTTCTGAAATTTTACTTTCCGTGCCAATATGCCCCATTCCAAATGCAAAGGGAATATTCGAACTGACCCTCTGGTGGTGAAGACTTCCTCCCCTGCGTAGCAGTTGATTTTGGAGTTTGCTGCCGCCACACGTCCCCATGTGGCATCCGGAGAGTTGTCTGTAGCGTCTTCGGCAAGAAGAGCTGCCGAGGACCTACACCTAGAAATATCTTTGTCTCTTCCAGAAGCTGTTCTGCCATCGTGGTCTGCTCTCACTTTGTAAGGTGATCGATAGAACTACTACGGGGGGAGGGGGAGGGGTAGAGACTTGCCTTGAAACAGCCCGGTCAGGGTGAAACATGAATTTGTGTCGGCATCTAACACCCCTGATGCGTCTTTAAAGATAAGTGCTTGAGAAATCTAGTTACAACTTAGTTAGAATAACCTGATGAAAACGTTTTTCAAAATGATTCACATTTAAAATATGGAATTATAAATTGATGTTCATGCACTAAGTCATGTTGAGCAGTATACATTGTATACCTCTGATTGTACTTCTATCTGCTGACTAGGGGGCACTCAATGAAGTTACAGGGAAATGCTTTTAAAACCAATAGGAGGAAATATTTTTTTTTTTCATTCAGAGAATAGTTAAGCTCTGGAACACTGTTGCCAGAGGATATGGTAAGAGCAGTTAATGGAGCTGGTTAAAAAAAAAAAGGTTTGGACCAGTTGTTGGAGGACAAGTCCATAATCTGCTATTGAGACAGAAATGGGGCAGCTCAGAATGCTTGCCCTGGATTGGTAGCATGGAATGTTGCCACTATTTGGGGCCTTGTGACCTATGTTCTGACTCCCCCTTTTGTCCTAAGCGCCTTGCATAATTAGATTGTAAGCTCTTTTGAGCAGGGACTGTCTTTTGCATGTCCCAATATACAGCGCTGAGTAAGCTTGGAAGCACTATAGAAATAATAAATTATACGTTTTGGTGGAATTCCCTGTGTCATATTTACAAGATGGAAAGAGCAATTGCAATACAGAAAGGAAGTTATAAAAATTTTTTAAAGATATGGAGACCGATGGTTGATTTTTGTAGTGAATAGGCATCATTTTTCTTTGATAATATAAATAGGGGGATGGGGGGATAGGAAGATAAGATGTAGCTAAATTGAAATTTTGAAGGAATATGATAGTTTTAATGATTGTATAGAAAGATGGGAGGGGGAGGGTTTTTAATTAATTTACATATTAAGAATATAATGTATGATGTTCAAGTGTTATACGATAGTATTTCATGTTGTTCTTTTTGTGCACTTGATGTAAGTTTGAAAAAGAATAAAGAAATTAAAAAAAAAAGAAATAATAAATTGTTGTTGTATTGGCCATCGTGAAGACAGCATACCGGGCTAGATGAACCATTGGTCTGACCCAGTAAGGCTATTCTTGTGTTTTTATGAGAGAAGTAGGCGTCGGACAAACAACTCCTTAACCAGTATATTCATCCCAATTTTGTTTTTCATGTGTTTAGGTCCCAACTGAAATAAAACAAGCAACTAGAGTATATACAGCAACATAACTACAGAAATGCTGACACTGATTTCTTAATGCAAATGCAAAAGAAGCAGGCATCACTTTATGGGCACATACCATATGTCACAGCTTGGCAGGCTGCTTTATTCTTGACATATTGTACTGATAAAATAAGAATAGAGAATTTTTATTGAGTTAAGACAAACCTGGAGAAAAAAAACCTTTTGATCCTTCTGCCATGAAAAGCGATATACCGTATGGTGATATCTGACCAACTTCCACCAAAAGACAACCTGGACTTCAAGATCACCTCAGCTCTTTCAAAATATATTCACGTGATACACATGCAAAATCAGTGCTGTAGAGAGCACAGAAATATGGTACAAAGATTATCTGACCTGACTGATTTCATTTCCCGTGAAGCCCAAATTTCAGTGGCTCTTAAACTTTTAAGATATTTTTTAAAAAGCAAAACACTTTTGGTATGCCTGCTAGAAACTATTTAAAGATTGTTTCTTTGCCTTTGATCAGGGGTGTCCACCCTGCGGCCCGAGGGCCGCATGCGGCCCCGTGAAGTATTTTGTGCGGCCCCAGTTGAGGGCAATGCAGTGTTTTCCTCTGTTGCCCCCGGGTGTTTACCATCTTGCCGACTCCCTCCTGTGTCTTGCTGCAGCGTTTGAAAGTTTGTGCGGTCCCAGAAACATTTTTTCGGCCAATGCGGCCCAGTGAAGCCAAAAGGTTAGACACCCCTGCCTTTGATGATTAACATCTTACTTTACAATTACGAAGAATCTTTCTTTTCTATGGTTCTATTCCCTTATGAAAATGTTGGTTGGGTGAGGTTTTTTTTAATGTTGTATGGATTCTGATTGATTATAAGTGTATATATGATTGCTATTAGTTGTATAGATATTGTATTGCATTTTTGTTAGCTTTAAAAACTCAATAAAGATTTAAAAAAAAAAAAAAAAAGAATCACAGTTTAGACAGCAGTAACAGAAAATATATTGTAGCTGATTTAAAAAAAAAAAGTGGCAAAATCAAACTGAAAACTCTTTTGATGTCCTCTGTTTAGAGGACTGTTCGGGGGCTCAGAATGATTTCCAAAACCCGTCAGTTTGTCTGGGTTTTGGAAGTCCTGAGCTCAGATGCCACTTCTAGAAGCCTTTGCGCATGTGTGGCCATCGCTGTGATGACATCACATGCATACGCGCATGCATGTGATGTCATTGCGTCCGCGCATGCATGTGATGTCGACGTCCGCACAGGCCCAAAGACTGCCTTCGAGCTCAGGGAGGTTCATGTGGTGACGGGGCAGAGCTGGAGGCGGAACGGGGCAGGACTGGGGGGACGGAACAGGTAGGGCCAGGTGTCCTCTTTTTTTTCAAAGAGGAAATCTGGCAACCCTAGCCTTGAATGATCTCAAATGCAATATCAGCAACTTATTAACTGAGAGCTTATGTAAGATTGTTTGTGTGAAAGCATATAAAGTGTCGCTATTTGGGAAGTAGCTAGCATGATAAAAAAAAAGGGTTTTCCTTGCAAAACCACTCAAAACCCTGAAATTTTGCAGTTTTTACAAGTAAAACCCTTTGCCATTATTTTTGAATACAGGTACATGAGCTTCTTTTAATTACAGTTATTCAAATTCAAGACAAGCAGCAGGCAGTAAGAAAAGCATTAATAACTCTGTAGCCCAGTGTCTCTCAAACTGTGTGCCACGGCACAATGGTGTGTCCTGAAGAGATTCTGAGTGTGCCATGAAAGATTCCAGAATTGTATTTTATTTAAAAAAAAACTTCCCTTCATAAATATACACTAGAATAGATGAATATATGTCGCATACACAAGAGTCTGTCAATGTTATGAGCATCTTTGTGTGCAAGAATATAACCAACCAGATAAGCATCATTCTTTGACGTGATTGGTCCTTGAAAACTAACAGCAAGTAATTTTATTTTTATTTTTTATGCAGTAGTTATCCTAAAGAGCAACAAAGGAATCAAGGCTTTGTTACTGTTTGGATCTTCTTATCTTTGCAAACTAGGATTTTAATCTCTGACAGAACTGAAATGACTGCAAAAGGTGGATGATAAAATGTGTGTTTGCTTGTCGACCATCGAGCTGTGTTTTGAGTTAATTTGCACTCAAAAACAAGCACATCCATGGCATTGATTAGCAATTCTATTCTATCTACTTTAGTTTCATCATTGCTACAACTATCCACGCATGGTTTAAGGAACTTTAAATAAATAACTCTCAAACTTTAATTTTTTGTTGTTTTGCAATTTTATAATTTCAATTATAATGTGCCGTAGAAAATATTTGCTCCATTTGTTAGGACTACACTTTCCCCTCCGTATTTGTGAATTCTGTTTCTACGGATTTGCTTATTTGCGGTTTTAAATCAAAAAATACATTTTTATTTTTCAGGCTATTTTAAGCCCTGTAAGCTCCCCCTTAAGCCTTACCTGGTGGTCTAGTGGGTTTTCGGAGCAGGAGTGATTCTCCCCCCCTCCCCAATCCAATCAGGTAAGTCCCTTTTATCTGTATACTGCTAACTCCAGACTCCGTCCCTTCTTTCTTGCTACATCTTATGCCTGGAACAGACTGCCAGAGTCAATAAGTCATGCTCCGTCTCTAGCTGTATTCAAATCCAAACTAAAAGTCCACTTTTTTTAAAGCTGTTTTCAACTTTTAACTCCCACTCACTGTCGGATACCTTTACCCATTGTATCATTCTTTCTACCAGAAACTCCCCAACCCTGAAATGTCCTGTCTGTCTGTCAAATTTGATTATAAGCTCTTTGGGGCAGGGAGCGTCTATTGAATGTTATGTATACAGCACTGCATACGCCTTTTAGCACTATAGAAATGATAAATAGTAGTAGTAGCAATTTGATATTTTCTGTCATGAAGAATATGGTAGAATTAGAATTCTGAACCAAATTTTTTTTCTTGGTTTTTCCTCTTCTACAGGTGGGTACATCTTATGATCAGGTGCATCTTGGTAAATGGTACCCAGGAATCCAGATAAATATACCAGATTTACTTGTTCCCAAACCTTTAGTGTTACATACAACCAAAAGGTCGCAAAGTATTCTACTCAAGTCATAACTCTGTGCATGCAGGGAATTAATAGTATGAAATATGACGACTGTTACTTTCATGGTGAATAAAATATATGGTCACTGCAAATCACTGCTGTATTATTAAATTATCATTTATAGTTACTGCAGTGAAAGGAAACACATTTTGTATCGTGTCACACGGTAGCTTCCTCTTTTCTAATAGACAGATTAGAGTGCAAATACAGCTAGTTCAATTATTCCATCACATTCGAAGAAGGTACTATAAAACCCGGAATACACCAATCTTTCTTTAGCAAAGTCTGACTTAGAAACATACATGACTGCAGGTAAGTGTCACTCGGCCCTCTCAGCTTACCTATCTGTTCAACCATACTGCTCTAACTAAGCTGTGGTTTTCTTCTCTCCTTACCCTGCCACCCTCTTGAATACTGCCACCTCTTTCAGCTCCCACCTCTGATCTTTGTTGCATTTCTTCAAACATATACAATATACACTTCTCCCTCCGTATTCGCTGTGACAGACCTGCAAATACAGAAAAACCACAAATAACTTTTTCATGTTATTCGCTGTTTTCTATTAAAAAAACATTGTGACTATGGTGAACCCGCGAATAACATGGTGGGAGACCTGGACTGTTCCTGAAGGAGAGGCAAAATACAGTGAAGAAAAAAGTGCTGGGAATCAACGATTTTCTCTGTAAACGCTTGGAATCAGCAATTTCTCTATGCAAGCTGACGTAATTGGGGGGGAGGAGCCAGCAAGCTGAAAAAAAGAACCCCGCAAATAATCAAAACCGCGATTACTGAAACCGCAAATATGGAGGGAGATGTGTAGTATACAAGAGCATGTTCAGCAAGGTGCAACCATTCATTTGTTCATCTTCAAAGATACTAAATGCTGAGCGGCTCAAGGCCATCTGAATGTAACACCGCAATGAGATTCACTAAAATCACGCCAATAAATAGCTGCTGTTGTAGTCATTTGGTAGAACAGCTTACCACCTACATAAAGGACAGTCAGCGGCGTAGTGAGGGTGAGAAGCGCCAGGATGGTGGTACCCCTCCCACGCCCTCTTCTCTGCCCCCCCCTTCATTTCCCCCATTCTTCTTTAACTTCCCCAGTGTGAGCATCACCATCAACTTGCTGCCCACGCCAGCATCGGCGCTCCCTCTCATGTCCCTTCCTAGGCGCAGGACCCGGAAGTGACATCAAAGGGTGAGCCAACGCCACTGCGAGCAGCAGGTTGGAGTTGCTGTTCATGCCGGGAACAGTTAGAGGTATGGTGGGTGGGGGAGGGGGGGGCAGTGAAGGCACGTGCAGTTGGAGAAGGAGTGGAAAAGAGCTGGGGGGGGAGAGTAGGAGGGATGCCAGCGCCCTCACCAAGACGGCACCCAGGGTGGACTTCACCCCCTTACTATGCCACTGAGCACAGTCATGAGCAGCAACCAGTACTAGTGTTAGTGAAAGTGAATTTTGTAGGACGGTCTGCTATTCAGAGTCACGAGTAATATCACTGTAAAAAAGATTTAGCTATTACGAATTTCAGTACACATTTACCCTCAGATTCCATAAAGGACAATCAATTTGCGTGCCCAAATCTGAGCATGATCCTGAAATGCGTGTGGAATTAAACTGGGTAATAAGCCAATTAATGTGAACCACTGGGTGCTATTCTATCAAAAAAATTTTCTTGGTTTTTCCTCTTCTACAGGTGGGTACATCTTATGGTCAAATGCATCTTGGTAAATGGTACCCAGGAATCCAGATAAATATACCAGATTTACTTGTTCCCAAACCTTTAGTGTTACATACAACCAAAAGGCCGCTAAGTGTTCTACTCAAGTCATACCTCTGTGCATGCAAACCATGTGCTCCAATCCCATAGGGCGTAACCCAAAAGAGGGTAGGCCGTGGGAGGGGCTTAGGCATGTCAGGGGCATTGCAGAATATTGCACACAGTGTTCTGGAACACTGTGAAGACGTACCCAAATTGGGCACCAGGAATTGCACCTGGTTTCAGCAAGTGTAAGTCCTGGCCCCCCAAATTTGGGTATGGGAATTGGCGCTGCGCACTGTTCTATGAAGTTACGCAACTAGGAGCACCTGTTATAGAAAAGGACTGGGTGCCATTTGCTAAATCTGGTCCTTAACCTTCTTTTTCTATTTTATAAGTAGGCCTGCTTCAACTAATGCATGCCTATACCTCTGTGCAATTGTTTTCCTATATTAGTGCTTACATTGCTAAAAAGCCACATTTACTAACATTTCATCCAGTGGCGTAGTGCCGGGGGGGGGGGCAGGCAGACCACCCTGGGCGCCATCTTGGTGAGGGGCGATGGCACCTCTCCCCCCCCTTACGCCATGCTCATGCCCTCCCTCCTCCCCCTCTTTAAATCTTCACCAACACAAGCAACCTTTCCAACCTGCTACTCACGCCGGTCTGGCTCCTCTCCAAAATTGCTTTTGGCTCACGGGCATGGAAGTGATGTCAGAAGGAAAGCCAATGCTGGCGCGAGTATCAGGCCGGAAAAGCTGCTCTTGCTGGTGAAGATCTAAAAGAGGTACGAGGGGGAAGGGAGGGTGCAAGTGTGGCATGCGGGGGTGCAGTAGGAACAGAAGAGTAGAGAGGAGGGCGCAGGGAGGGAGGGTCCACTGTCCAAGGCATCTCCTAACCTTGCTATGCCACTATTCCATCTTTTATATAATTCTAAATAGTTACAGTGATCACAACTCCAATCAATGTGTCAACTAACCGTCTCAATGCCATGTAGTACTTATACAACAGTGGTCTCAAACTCAAATCCTTTGCAGGGCCACATTTTGGATCTTTGGAGGGCCTCAGAAAAAAATAGTGAATGTATTATTAAAGAAATGACAATTTTGCATGAGGTAAATCTCTTTATAGTTTATAAATCTTTCCTTTTGGCTAAGTCTTAATACTAATATTGTAATTTATAGCTAAAAAGACATATGATCAAGAAACTAAAATGGTCAAGGGGCTGGAGGAGTTGCCGTATAGCGAGAGATTAGAGAAACTGGGTCTCTTCTCCCTTGAAAAGAGGCGACTGAGAGGGGACATGATCGAAACATTCAAGATAATGAAGGGAATAGACTTAGTAGATAGAGGCAGGTTGTTCACCCTCTCCAAGGTAGAGAGAACGAGAGGGCACTCTCTAAAGTTGAAAGGGGATAGATTCCGTATAAACGTAAGGCAGTTCTTCTTCACCCAGAGAGTGGTAGAGAACTGGAACGCTCTTCCGGAGGCTGTTATAGGGGAAAACACCCTCCAGGGATTCAAGACAAAGTTAGACAAGTTCCTGCTGAACCGGAACGTACGCAGGCAAGGCTAGTCTCAGTTAGGGCACTGGTCTCTGACCTAAGGGCCGCCGCATGAGCGGATTGCTGGGCACAATGGACCACTGGTCTGACCCAGCAGTGGCAATTCTTATGTTCTTATGTAAACATACCGAGGGCTTCAAAATAGCACCTGGCGGGCCACAAGTTTGAGACCACTGTTATACAGTGTATGTTTTCCGCAAAGTGTTCTTAATCAAACCAGCATGCCTAAAATAATGCAGATAAGTACATGCAAATAATTCTATAAACAGTACAGTGTTCCACGTTTTTCTGTCAGTAAGGTAATCTAGAGTCCTCACAGTAAGAAAATGAGATGAGTATAATGGCCTTTCAAGCTGATATGTACATGTTTTCCATTAACATTTGAATGCAAACGCTTTTTTTTTTTCTTTGAGCTGGTCCTGCCCCTTCTATGATCTTTGTACAATCTCTATCCAGAAAACAGAGAAGCTTAGTTTTAATTTCAGTCGTAATTATGTGTTTCTTACTGTCAGTGGTCTTGTAATGACCTTCCATATTGCTGTCTTGAAACATCTGTTTCATGGTAAAATGATAAAACTGTACTCTGCAGTCAGCATCACAGGTCTGACCTCACACACGCCAAGTGTCCTCTGTTGCTATATTTCTTTAGTCCATTATCTCTTTCATTAATCACATTCCATCACTCCCTGACATTGTGTGGGCAGCTTGATTTTCAGTGTTCCCCGTTAATATTACTAACAGTTTCTTAATCTAACGAGATTTAAAGTAACAGAGCTCATTTTTATAGCTTTTCATTGAAACAATCTGGAAACTATACAGTCAGCATTTCACGTTTTTCTTTGTATTCTGAAAAGCACTTCTCCATTTGATACATTGTATTTGGCATATAAAGACCATAATTTCTTCCCAAGTAAATTCTTTGAGTTGTAGAGTGGAGGAGTAATCTAATGGTTAGTGCATTAGTCTGAGAACCTGGTGAACTCGGTTTAATTCCTAGTGCAAATCAGTGGACAAGTCACTTGGGGGGGGGGGGAGAATTCATCAAGGGGCACTAACCGATTTAGCACATGCTAACCACATTATCGTATTTCCCCAATGATAGGACGCGGCTTATACATTGATTTTGCAAACCTGCATGCGGCCCCCAGGCCGTGAGTTTGAGACCAGTTTTACTCGAAACACAAATTGTGTCAGGTCACCATTTTCTAAAACAAATATGGATTTGAACTGTCGAATGCTACTACACAACATTTTATTGACAGAATAAAGCACTTGCATCAAGTACGTCTGTTCTGCAGTTTCCTTTTTGATTTTTGCTGTTTCAACATTCACTGCGGACCTGTTGGATTCTCTTTCATTTGTTGACCAAAGAGTTCCTTGCCATGTAACCTCTCCCTCATATCATTTGCTGTTCCTGCTGTGCATCTTTTGTATCCTAGATTTTTCCTTTCCTCTAAATTTTCTTCCTTCCCATTTCCATATTTCTTTAGAAGCCTAGTAGCTGTCTCTTACTCCTCCAACAACTGCCACTGAGAGACCAAGATTCAGTCCCACTGCTCATTCTGAGTCCAACACCTGACTGAGCTCCAGACCCTCCTCTTACTCTCTTGGAGGCTGCCACAGCTACACTTGCTGTTCCTCCCATTCCATAGCCTCAAACGTTCTACTTCTTTCCTAGCTCTTGAATATAGTGCATTTCAGCTGAGACTTAAATGCAATCAGTGTCGATTTTAAATGAGTACAATTGTTTGAATCTTAGACTGAATGCTTGTCAAAATGTGGAGGGTTACAACCCCTCAAACCCCCCATAACGCCGGCGTGATGTCTATTAAGTAAACTGGGGGGGTTCCCCAACAAAACCCCCCGTCGGAGACCCTAAAAACTGTAATTTTGTGCGGCGTGCACCTCCGCGCTGCGCTCAATTGTCGGCGCGCGCTTTTGTCTTTCGCGCCGTTGTCTATGAAACCAAGTTTGCTAATGATGAATTGCAAAAAAGGGGTGATCCGGGAAAATAATTCTCAACAAATAGCTAGTACGATCTTTTTAACTTGATGGATATTCAGGACATTAAGATAAATGTTTTGTTGAACTGCTGGTGCTTTGCATAGGGGGGTGAGGGTGTTCCTATTTGGAATTAGGAAGTCAGGTTTTTCTAGAACAGTCTTTTTTTCCTACAATATTGTGGACGTTCTTTTTTTTTTTTACTGTTCTGTTTTTCCCAACTGTTAAAAAGCAAGCTAGTGATATCAGCTGGGCTTCTGATTCTAACAATGGTGGCTTTGGCTCACTGGTAGAGTTGCTGCCTCTGCACCCAGAGTTTGTGAGATCAAATCCTTGTGACCCTGGACAAGTCACTTAATCCTCCAGTGCCCACCACTTTGAAGCCACACAAATGCAGTAAACAACTCTCCTTTCCCTTTATTTTGAAGCCCGTTTCCTGGTTTTGAGGCTCGCTAATTGTTAAGAATTATTTTCCCAGATCACCCCTTTTTGCAATTCATCATTAGCAAACTTGCTATTATTTAGTGCAATTTTGCTAAAAGTATCGAGTTTGCTCCCTTATATATTATTACGTGCCTACCTTCGGGCACTATTTACTGAATATGGCCTTTAGGGGGAATTCATCAATGATGTTACCACATCAGTATGCACTAACTGCATTAACATGCACTAAATGCTAAAGACACCCATACGAATATGTAAGTGCACGCTAATGCAGTTAGCGCCTTGGATGAATTTCCCCCTTAAAGAAAAGTGAAACGAGGTGCATATTGCAATGAATTTTGAAACTGAGCAATGATAAACTAAAATTAAAACTGGATATAAAACCCTGGTATTTGAGATAAAAGGCAAATAGTTGGCATCCATTAAAACAAAATGTTTTGTTTTTTTTTGTAACTGATAGAATTATAAACTAAATTCTATGGCACTGTACAAATGATTTAGGTGCTAGACATTCTAAATCAGGAAAGAATGCAAATTTGTCTTACCAAATGAGGGTTTAATAAAGTGGAAAAGAATGCTTTTCATCATTGTTTTCATGTACTTTAGAACAACAGTCATCATATATCATTACATCATAGTGTTTACTGAATGACTTTTGGTCTCTGAGAACGTAAGAAGAGCATGGGAAAGTCATTTTTGTGGCATTTCCTGATTTCAGGCTCTGTGTGGAATTGTTCTAGTTAAATATTCAGGGCCTAATGTGCATTCACCCTTGAAAGTCTCAGTCTGAAGCTGTGGAATCTACTGAGAGATTTTACTCAACAGAACTTATTTTGGTCTTGCAATTTGTCAAGAGCTGGAAAACAGTGCTCGCTGGGTTAGTCTGCTCTCCAAATGCAATAGTTAAAACAAAAGTAGGGGTATGGAAGCTTTCTCGATTGGCATTTCACAAACTGATTAAAAATAATAAAAACCTGAAATCATAACACTATTTACTTTTAAATACGCAGGATTCTGACATCAATGTGTGTCCATGTTTAAGCAGGGTAACAGTAAACATTCAGCAGATCTGTAAATGGAAAGGCTTCTCTTAAAATCTGAGAAATGCAGAAAAAAAGATACTATAGCCCAGATTCTAGTAATGGCATCCTGAAATTAGGCGGTAGTAGGCATCCTACCACCATCTAACTAACTAATCAGAATGCATGTCTTTTTTGTGGTGAATAGTAGAGAGCTGCACGGGAACGGGGACGACAGGAATCCCGCGGGACCCGCGGGCATCCCGCGGGTTCCCCCTTTGGGTCACGGGGATCCCGTGTGGACGCCCCTAGGGTCGCGGGGATCCCGTGGGGACGCCCCCTAGGGTCGCGGGGATCCCGTGGGGACGCCTCCGAGGGTCGCGGGGTTCCTGCGGGGCTGGATGTACTCAGTCGCGCGGCTCTTCTCCCTACCTTCTCTGCTTGCAGCACAGAGCCGAACGGAAGTCTTCCCGACGTCAGCGCTGACGTCGGAGGGGAGGGAGGGCTTAAACAAAGCCCTCCCTCCTTCCGACGTCAGCGTTGACGTCGGGAAGACTTCCGTTTGGCTCTGTGCTGCAGGCAGTGCAGGTAAGGAGGAGAGTAGCCTCGCAGTTCGAGTGGCTACCAAGGGAGGGGGCGGTCCGCCCCGCCACACCCCGCCCCGGTTGCAGCACAGCCGGCCAGGTCCCCTTACTTTTGTGGCAGTTCCCCCGACCGACCGACAACAGCCCCGGTCCGACAATCCTCCCTGCCCTGTAGCCGCGAATCTAAATTATCTTCTTACAGCAGCTGTAATAAGGTAATTTAGATTCGCAGTTAAGGGCAGGGAGGTTTGTCGGACCGGGGCTGTTGTCAGTCGGTCGGGGAAGTGCCACAAAAGTAAGGGGACCTGGCCGGCTGTGCTGCACCCGGGGCGGTAGAGAAGGAGTGGGGAGAAGGACGCTGAAAGGCCATGGGGAAGACGGGAGGGGGGGGGAAGGACTCTGAAAGCACTTGAAGACAGAGGAGGGAGAAGGACGCTGAAAGCACATGGGGAATACAAAGGGGTGGAGAAGGACGCTGAAAGGCCATGGGAAGGGCGGGGGGGGAGGACTCTGAAAGCACTTGTGGAAGACAGAGGGGGGAGAAGGATGCTGAAAGCACATGGGGAAGACAAAGGGGTGGAGAAGGACGCTGAAAGGACATGGGGAAGACGGGGGGGGTGGAGAAGGACGCTGAAAGGCCATGGGGAAGACAGAGGGGGGAGAAGGACGCTGACAGGACATGGGGAAGATGGGGGGGAGAAGGACGCTGAAAGGAAATGGGGAAGAGAGAGTAGGGAGAAGACGCTGGCAGGGAAGAAGACAGATGCCAGACTATGGGGGGAGCGGAGAGAAGAAGATGGGTGCCAGACCAATTTGGAAGGGGGAAGAAAGGGAGAGGCACAGTAACAGAGCAAATGGAAGATGCAGAAGGAAGAGAGACAGTGGATGGAAGGAATTGAATGAGAACATGAGGAAAGCAGAAACCAGGCAACAAAGGTAGGAAAAGAATTATATTTCTTTTTTTTTATTTTGCTTCAGGATAAAGTAGTATATTAGTTGTGTTGATAAAAATTTATAAACATTAGAGGCTCTGGTAGAAACCCATTTGCAAAGTATGTATTCTTCCCAATTAATATTTTCAAATTAATAAAGTCTTTTTGCTTATTTGTAAATGGGTTTCTACCAGAGCCTTTAATTCAGTAGCATAATTAAATGAAATAACTATTTCTGAAGTTTATAGGGACGGGCGGGGACGGAGGGGATTCCTCGTGGGGACGGAGGGGATTCCTCGCGGGGACGGGTGGGGACGGAGGGATTCCTCACGGGGACGGGTGGGATTCCTCACGGGGACGGGTGGGACTTTGGCGGGGACGGGTGGGATTTCTGTCCCCGCGCAACTCTCTAGTGAATAGCGCCTAGAAGACATTGTTTGCACACCTATGCCCATGCCTGAGGCTGGCGTGGTTTATGCCGGACGTGGCCTTAGACATCATTAGTTGACCCTAAGCACTTCTGCAGGTACAAGTCAGGCGCCTTAAATGTAGGCCTATAAAATGCTGGTCTACATTTAAGGCGCCTGTTTTAACCCTTTATTTGGCATTGTTGCTCAGAAGCAACAGGTGTCTTCTATGTCTCTTATGGGAGATCTGTATCGCCAAATGCCTATTTACTTGGCACTGTTGCTCTCGTTCAACATCAAGTTACATAAAGGAGCCATTTCATCATCTGCCAATTAAAGGGTTCACAACAGTTGTTATTCTATAAATGGCACCAATGAATGATTCTATATCCACATAGCACAACCTCAAAAGTATAGGATAACAAGTCCAAGTGTTACTCTTAAGGGAGAAAAGACCTCAGTGTCTAATAGGGAAAATCAAAGCAACCCATATAGACAGGCTAGTTGCAAATATCACTTACAGCCAGCAGACACATCCTCGGTCAAAAACTCCCAAAAAGTTGAGGACACAATTTCACAGTGAATTTCAAGTCTTAATTCTAAGTCTCAAAAAGTTTTCAAAAAAACACTTATCTGAAAATTGTTGTTGTTGACAACTTTGTGGAGGGGGGCGCTCAGCTGATCGCAGCATTAAGATTTCCTTGCCACGATCAGCATAGCGGCCACGTCTATTTGAAATGTAGACCAGCTTTTTGTTGGCCTACATTTTAGGTGCCTATTGCAGCCCTAGGGAGACGCATATGGCCACCTAAGTTCACCCAAGGCTACTTAAGGGCAAAACCATGCCCACAACTATCCTTGGACAAGCTTAAGGGTCCCTATGCGTTTCCGTCAACCATGACAGAAGCCTATGGTGTAGGCAGCCTGCCTAGGGATGTTTGTTTTTTTAAATGCGAGTCTCAATTGGCTGGTTAGACAGTGGTAGGACATCTACCACCACCTACAATCGGGACGCTGTTTATAGAATATGCCCCTTTCTATATAGTATACCTCAATATACTTTCTCTCATGGGATCCAGGTTTGTAAAATAACTGGGGGTACTAGAAACATTTTACAAAGCCGTGATAGAGATTTCTACCGCAGGCTGTGAGATAAATGCTCATAGGAATTCCATGAGCAGTGGCATATTTACCTCGCTGGCCCACAGTAAAAACCTCTACCACAGCTTTGTAAAAGCCAGCAAAAATGAATTACCCTTTTCTAGATACAGCATCCACTGCAACTACAGAACTTAACCTATGTTTATGCCTTTATAACATTTTGGTATATGGTAAATGCATCATTCAACCTAATTCTAATTACAATACAAATGAACTTTTGCAGTTATTACAAATAAGAAAATGAATGCCTTAATTAAATTTTGCCTCTCATTATGTACCAGTAACAACCTTGATGATTAAGATGGAAGCTATCAATGTGAGCTACCATTAAGATAGGCTATTTTTCCACAAGGCATGCTATTTTAGCACAGGTCCAATTTTATTCAATGAGATCCTGTGCTAAATTAGGATAACATTTAATAAAATATCCCATCTTAATGAAAAACCCACATTGATCTTGTGGACATTATTTGCAGTTTCAGAAAAATGCGAAAGCGTTTTTGTTTCATATATTCAATCTATCGGATTACGATTCAAATTGATAGTTTGGGATATGTTTTGTTAGCTTTGATTGGGGTTTTTTTTTCTTTCTGACTTAATTCTCTGAAACATATTGTATATTAATCTGGTCTCTTGCCCTGAACTGTGAAGGTAGTGGTGGAATAGAAGACCCAGTATAACATAACAAAACTTCACCCCTCAGTCCTGAAGCATGTAAAATTTAAAGGACAATTGTTCTACTGGATCAAAGGTAGTCTTGCAGCATAACAATGTAAGAATGCAAGTTTCAAGTTGCATTCCATTTTTACTGTCTAGACTTGAGGACCAAGCGACAAAACCTCTGCTGATACAGATCTCATGCCATGATGTAGTGGGATAAATGTACTGTAATCACATGGTACAGATAAGAAGAATACTCGGTGTATCTGGCATTTCCACAATTTCCAGCTTCTATCAGCTTGTGTTACTAGCTACTGAGAAAACTACACAAAAAGGATTTACTAATGGCAACAATAGTCCTCTGTTGTTAGAAGAGATTACTGTCAGTCATGATTTGGGAAACCAAAAACCATGAATTCTTTCTATAGTATTTACTTCATATTCTATCTATTCTGTGATCTGCCTGGAAAACTACTGGTAGAAAATGTAATGATAATATTATAAACAATCATCATATTCATTTTGTACATAAACAAATTGAGAAAAAATAAAACGAAAACATTGTATCATATCACTCACATCCCAGATCTGTACGTTCTGTGTTATTTAATAATTCAGCTCACTCTGAAGACATTATAGGGTGTCCTGTGAACGGTGTATCCTAGGTAAACTAAAATGCAGTTTTATAAATCTCAAATTGCTTTATAGAGTATATTAATGGAAGAAAAGCACCAAAGGCTTTGCAGTATCGGACAATTGAATTTCAATGTATTCACTGACCCTACATGGGCCGTGTTTCAGTGCAATCTCCTGCATCAGGGGCCCAACAGGTCTATTCAATATGATAATGATGTCTGAGGGTCTTCTTAATGCTAGTTAAAACCAAATAATTGAAAATTCTTTCATTCTGTTACACACAGTTTGGAGACACTGACTATTTCTGTGAATGACACAACTAGGGTCATAAGCCATTCTAACCACTGCATTCATAGTGAAAAATGTGAGTCCACATAAAAAACCAAACCATACTGTACCGCCATATAGGTGCCATCTGCAACCATAACACATGGGTATAGTAGATTTGGGGGGTGTTTTTTTTGGGGGGGCTCACCATGACCTGCAAGGGAACTGTGGTGAGATGTTTATCTGGCACCCTTTTTAGGAAGTTCACAGCAGTGCCCTGTAAGGTGCCCCACTACTCTGTTTCCATATCTGGGCGGCCAGTCCATCACTTTGCTAACCCCTCCCACGTCCAAAAGGTCTGGTTCTAGGCATTTCAGACTTAGAAGATTTTTTGGATGAGAATGCAGTATAAAGATAGATGACTTGGCGATCTAGACAATCAAACAGCTGGACATAGTAGACGATTTTTTGGGAAAAAAAAATTTTGGGATGTATTTTTCGAGAATGGCCTTTAGACGCTGCCAAATTTGGGCAACTAGCACTCTAGGCCCAAAATGGACAGACGTATTTTTTGATTATGCCCCTTTATGTGTTTAACAAGTCAACGTTTCATGGCTCTTCCGCCACTTCTTCAGGACTAATTAGACTCTACCGCATGTCACACAGCTCTACAAAGTAACATGGAATGTTCAAAGTTCATAGATAACACAAAATGTACAAACTTTAAGCAAAAAAACTCTCATGCTCACTGTGGCAAGGCTACATTAAGCTTTTCCAAAACTGTTACGTATAATGTCTCAGCATAATTTGTGTCTTGTTCTACGGTGTCTTCTGCCCATGCAAGAAATTGTATATTGGACAGACCTCTAGAAAGCTGCGTGTGTGATTAAATGAACACATGAAATGTTTACATGCTCCAATGGACCAGCACTGTATGACCCAATCCCATTATTTTTTCCAACTCCGTTGTTTTGTATTGGATCAGATCCCAAGTATGAGTAGAGGAGGAAATCGACAGTTACAATTACAACAAAGGGCATATGAGCTTAATACGTAAATCCCCAGTGGTTTAAATTCACATATTGACTGGTTTTATTTCTACTACATCAATGTCATCTGTTCCGCTACCAATAACAATGACGTAAACTTAAACTAGCCATGCTTGTAGCAAACGTATTGTGATTGGATGCCCTTTCTGCTGTAGCTTCTGTTGAACTGGCAGGTGATTGGCTATGATCACACATAAACTACCCACCTACCTAGACATTGCGAGACCCGGAAAACTGCTACAATCATGACGCCAGCTGCGAAAGCCTAAGAGAACAATTGAAGAGGTCATTTTATTCAGTATGATCTTTTCTAGTTTTGTAGTCTATCCTAGTAACATTAATGTGTAGCCTAGTGGAATGTGTGCTGAGGTTATTTCCTGGGTCATTAACTTCATTCTATTCCAGAACCGTTCCTTTTAAAAAAAAATAATAATAATTTTCCCAATGTTATCATAGTTGCCCACTTGAAAGTACTGTAAACATTGCAGCAAGCAGTAGCTCAATGTACCTTTTGGAAAAACTAAACAAGCCAGATTAGTGCAGATTAATCCTAAAAAGACTTCAATGCCAACAAAGTACCTGACCTTTTTCACACACAGAGAAAATAGATAGACCTTAAGTACAGAATAAATAACCACAAACTAAAAATAGAAATATGTAGCCAAAAATTAAACGGTGTTCCCAGAAAGCCGGACTCTGCATATCGTGCAACCTCAAAGAAAGATAAACAGTGATGCATGTGGCTCTGTATTGTGCAAACCAAAGATGGCAAATACAAATTTCAAAAACTAAAATATTTCACGTACTATTGGGCCCTTTTACTAAGCGGCGGTAAGCATTGAAGTGGGCTCAGCACACGTCACCCACACACTAACAAATACATTTTATAATTTAGTGCAGGTGTGTGTTTGGGGATGGAGAGTATTCAAAAAAATGTGTTTAGACAAATAAAAAGGTATCCCTTTTTAAAATGTATTTATTAACCTTTAAAGTAGGCTAACATGGCTACTACACCACTTTATCCTCAAATAAAAATAACATTCTTTTTCTACCTTTGCTGTCTGGCCATTTAATTTTCCTAATCATGTAGGTCTGGAGTGTCAAAGTCCCTCCTCGAAGGCCGCAATCCAGTCGGATTTTCAGGATTTCCAACATGAATATGCATGAGATCTATTAGCATACAATGAAAGCAGTGCATGCAAATAAATCTCATGCATATTTATTAGGGAAATCCTGAAAACCCGACTGGATTGCGGCCCTCGAGGAGGGACTTTGACATCACTGATGTACCTGGTTACTGTTTTCCAGTCTTCTCTTAACTTTTCAGGGTCTCTTATCCTTTCATCATTTTTCTCTCTTCTCCTGTCCTTACACTAAATCCATCTCTGACACTAATCTCTTTCTTTACTACTGTTTTTACTATTTATCATTTCTATCGCACTAGCAGATGTACACAGCTCTGTACACAAAACACCCAAGAGACAGTCCCTGCTGGACAGAGCTCACTATCTATTCAAGCCAGACAAACAGGACAAATAAGGGATTAGAGAGTTGTTTATTGTGGTAATGATTAAAACAAACATTCACACTGAACAGGTGAATAGGGGATTCAGAGTTAAAACAGCCTCAAAAAGATGGGCTTTCTTCTATTTTCTGTCTCTTTGTCCATTCAGATTTCATTCCTTCTTACAACCCTGTTCACATCTCCCTTTTCTTTTTTTTCTTTTTTTTAGACTTTTCAAATTAAATACAAAGCATAAACTTTGAAAGAAAAAACTGAAATATAATACGCCCAAGTTCCCCCATTGGTTATTGAGATTATGGGTTCCTTTTACTAAGTGCACTAGCGTTTTTAGCGCATGCAGCATTTTAGTGTGCGCTAAACCCGCGCTACGCTTCTACAACTAATGCCAGCTCAATGCTGGCGTTAAGGTCTAGCGCGCGTGGCAATTTAGCACGCGCTATTCCGTGCATTAAGGCCCTAAAGCACCTTTGTAAAAGAAAATGGAAAATATAATACACAACATAGTCCTCAAACTGACTGAGAAGCAAAGATACAAATCCTCCAGGGAAAGGAAACTAAAGCAAAGAAATAGTTTCAAGTTTATTAGGATTTTATATACCGCCTATCAAGGTTATCTAAGCGGTTTTTACAATTAGGTACTCAAGCATTTTTCCCTATCTGTCCCGGTGGACTCACAATCTATTTAACGTACCTGGGGCTACGGAGGACTGAGTGACTTGCCCAGGGTCACAAGGAACAGCGCGGGGTTTGAACCCACAACCCCAGGGTGCTGAGGCTGTAGATCCAACCACTGCGCCACACATTCCTCCACTTTAAACTATTGAAATTGAGCAAATCCTCTCAACATTCTAACAGACTTGATCCTTACTATTTCCCCCCCTAGGCTGCAAATGAAATCTCCTTCCCCTCTAGAAAGAAACAAAGCTAAACTGGATCATAAAATATATACACTTCTCCCTCGTTATTTGCGGGGGGATAGGGGCAGAGCCGGACTGCGAATGGCGAAAAACCGCAAATATCTGGCTCTGACCCACCCCCGCCTCCCTTCCACCTTCCCCTGGCATCCCGGCCTTACCTGGTGGTCTAGCTGGTTTTTGGGGCAGGAGCGATCTTCCTACGCTCCTGCCCCGTGCAGATAGCCATTAAGAAATGGCTGTGGGGAGTTCCCGTAGTCTCTCTGGGGAGTTCCCGTAATCTCTCGAGAGACTGCGGGAACTCCCCACAGCCATTTCCTAATGGCTATCTGCACGGGGCAGGAGCGTAGGAAAGGTAAGGCCAGGATGCCAGGGGGAAGACAAAAATAAGAGGTTTTTTTCCCTCCTCCCCCCACAAAAAAATTGCGATTATGTGAAATCGCGAGTAGGGAAACCGCGAATGGGGAGGGGGAAGTATATCTAACGTCCTGGTAGGAAATAAAACATTTACATGGGCATCTCAACTGAAAGAAAGGGTTCATAGACATAATCGCGGAAGACAAAGGCGCGCGCCGACAACTGAGTGCAAGACGGAGGCGCGCACGGAAGAAAATTACTGTTTTTAGGGTCTGCGACGAGGGGTTTTGTTGAGGAGCCCCCCCACTTTACTTAATACAGATCGCGGTGGCGTTGTGGGTGGTTTGGGGGGTTGTAACCCCCCACATTTTACTGGAAACTTAACTTTTTCCCGAAAAATAGGGGAAAAGTGAAGTTTTCAGTAAAATGTGGGGGGTTACAACCCCCCAAGCCCCCCACAACACGGCGCGATCTGTATTAAGTAAAGTGGGGGGTTCCCCCCCATGCCCCCCCCCCCGTCGGAGCCCCTAAAAACAGTAATTTTCTTCGGCGCGCACCTCCACGCTGCGCTCAATTGTCTGTGCGCGCCTTTGTCCCGGCGCGCTTTTGACCTGACACCAAAAGAAAGCACCTAAAAAAAGAACTTTATCCCGATAGACTAGAAATTCCTTTCTCCTGGCTTGAGTCCACTTAGAAACGTCCGGAAAAATATATATTCTTTCACCTAAATAGGAAATTTGCTTCAAGTTGTAATACAACTATAGGATCATCTCTTTATCCTGGTGAAAGACAAAGGTAACCAACAATGTTGCATGACCAGTGAACTCAATGTTTGATGATTCCAGTAAAGCTGTTACATCTTGCGCGTCTCCAACTTCATTCTTATCTTTAAAAGTCCTTTTCAGAAAATATAGGGCTCCTTTTACAAAGCCGCGTTAGCGATTTTAGCACACGCAGCTTTTTAGCACGCGCTAAACCCGTGCTACGTGGCTAGAACTAGCGCTAGCTCGATGCTGGCGTTAGCATTTAGCGCGGCCAGCAGTTTAGCGCACGTTAAACCGCTAACGTGGCTTCGTAAAAGGAGCCCATAGTTTTTATACTGGAGGAAATTTGGACTCAGGAACTTTCAATATAGTAATTACATCTCCCTTTTTTTTACTTCATCTATTTACAGCTTTGCATCTCTTTCTTTCACCCTGGCCTTACCATTCCCCTTTATCCTATTCTCTAGTCTCTCTATGTTTTCCCTTTCTCCCTGCCATCTAGCATCTTATGTCTCTCCCTTGCCATCCAGTATCTCCTTTGTTACACTCCCCCCCCACCTCCACACCTGTCCATGCAGCATCTCCTTAGAGGCCATTTCACTAATCTGTGCTAAAAGTGTCCTATGCCTTGACTAGCGTATGGGTTTCCTGCGCACTGAGACCATTTTTAATGTAGCTGGAAAATGGCCATTTCTTCAATTAATGGTCCCCAGCACTAAAAAATCAAAAGTATTTTTTATGGGAAGCATGCACAGATCCAAAAACTACCATGGGACACCTGAGCGCATCTTGCAGTAGTGGATTTTAACCTGCAGTAAGCACGCATTAGTGTTTACTGTAGCTTAGTAAAAGGGTGTCATTGTAGATAATACACTGAAACCTTCCACCTAATGTTGTGGCAGCGGCGAAAAAAGCAAACAGGATGCTAGGAATTATTTAAAAAGTGATGGTTAACAAGACTAAGAATGTTATGATCCTTCTGTATCGCTCCATGGTGCGACCTCACCTGGAGTACTGCGTTCAGTTCTGGTCTCCTTATCTCAAGAAAGATATAGCGGCGCTAGAAAAGGTTCAAAGAAGAGCAACCAAGATGATAAAGGGGATGGAACTCCTCTCGTATGAGGAAAGACTAAAAAGGCAAGGGCTCTTCAGCTTGGAAAAGAGGAAGTCCACAAAATCCTGAGTGGAGTAGAACGGGTACAAGTAGATCAATTTTTTACTCCATCAAAAATTACAAAGACTAGGGGACACTCAAAGTTACAGGGAAATATTTTTTAAACCAACAGGAGGAAATATTTTTTCACTTAGAGAATAGTTAAGCTCTAGAACGCATTGACAGAGGTTGTGGTAAAGGCAAATTGTGTAGCTGGTTTTAAGAAGAGTTTGGAGGAAAAGTCCAAAGTCTGTTATTGAGAAAGACATGGGGGAAGCCACTGCTTGCCCTGGATCGGTAGCATGGAATATTGCTACTCTTTGGGTTTTGGCCAGGTACTAGTGACTTGGATTGGCCACCGTGAGAACGGGCTACTGGGTTAGATGGACCATTGATCTGACCCAGTAAGGCAATTAATTGGGCTGGAATGATAATTGTGTTAGTTTCTCTTCTTTTACTTTTTCTTGTTTCAATTCATATTTAAAATTAATATATAAAGTCATTCAGAAAAATCTCGGGAAAAGCAGATGCATAATTTTCTCAATAGAAATTGCGCCTGAAACATAAATTAATTGCAACCAGAGAAGAAGTGGCCCAATGGGCTGAGAACCAGAAATGCCAGGGTTTCAATCAAATTTCTAAAACCAAAACTCTTTCCCCTAAAGTTGCATGCACATGTTGGTGGGCTTAGCCGATGTGCACACACACCTTAATTGATTACATGGCCTAACTGGTGCCGATAATCGGCAATTCACACCTCATATATGACAATAATTGGTACTAATTAAAAGTTACATGTACAACTCAGACAGCATGACTCTATAAGACGTATATACCAGTAACAGCGGGATATGTATTGGCCCGCTCTCTCTCCCCCATCCCACCAACACTTAAACTCTCCCTCCAATAACCACACCTCTCACGTATATGGATAAATAGCTGCAGCTCTGTTTATTAACAAACCAATAAATTAACACTTACATAACAAAAACAGTTTCCCGAGCTACACCTTAACCAATACCAATAATATTCGGCCCCCGATCCTGCCATGCCAGCAAGGGTCTGGGGGGTGGCATGTCCCAACATGCCCCTTTAACCATAGTACCAGAACCCGGGCACGGCTCCCTGCCGCCTCCCCCCCCCCCCCCGCTCATCTCCTGATGAGCTGTACCATACCGTAGCTCGGGATAACCGCCTACCGAAACTCTACTGTCAACCAAACCAGACAAAAGAGGGCGGGAGGGTGGGCAGGAAAAGCCGCCTCGGAGGATCCAGGAAGACACCGGGTCCTCCGAGGTCCAGGCTTTATCTACTCCGCCCCGCCTCCCCCCTCCTATCAGGAGGCAGCCCCGCAGCGGGAATTACAAACCCGCCTATCCTAAGCTGCCTCCTGCTCACCTACTCCACCCCCCCCCCTCACGCGGAGCGCTCGTCTCGATGGGAGGCCGCGCGGGCCCTCCATCCCCGCGTTACAGCCGCCCATCGAGACGAGCTCTCGGGCTCTCCTTTACAGTGTATGAATCTGAAAAGGGGGCATGGCCAGGGGTAGAACATGGAGAGATTATGTACATTCTTAAAAGTTGTGCGCACTGTTATAGGCACAACTTAGGCACAGGCATTTAGGCCTGGTTTTAGCTGGCCTAAATCGGTGTGCCTAAACTTATGTGACACACACAGGTGCTAAGCACAGAGTAGCATAAGTAATATAGGGGTCAATATTCAAAGCAATAGGAAGTAGAGAATGGCATGAGGACAGAATGTGTCCCTGTCCCCATCTCTGTGTTGTCATATAAGATGCCTCTCTACAAATAGATACAACATAATTAACACTCCATCACTGTGCATTAAACTCCTATCCTCTAGATCAGGGGTCCCCAAAGTCCCTCCCTGAGGGCCGAATCCAGTCGGGTTTTCAGGATTTCCCCAATGAATATGCATGAGATCTATGTGCATGCACTGCTTTCAATGCATATTCATTGGGGAAATCCTGAAAACCTGACTGGATTCGGCCCTCAAGGAGGGACTTTGGGGACCCCTGCTCTAGATTACGCTGTTATAATTACTCAACTCTTGAAGAAATATTCCCAATTGTGACCTCTAAACCTCCACATAACCATTCAGTCCTTTAAAAAGCCTCCCACACCTACAATCACTTTATACATCTAAAGGAACCTCTCATAAATAACTAACTCCACATTCACACTCTACTAATCATGAAAAAAAAATCTTATCCCATACAGAACTTGCATAAACATTTCACAGCTTATATTCAATATCCCCAGAGGAAAACCTGTTAGGGTTGAAATGCCCATAAAAAGGAAGGGCGTCGGAGCTATTAATCATCAACGTTGATGGTGGCAAGATCCACCAAATTTCAAGGTAAGTGTTGTCTTTCAAATAGAATTAGATGGTTTTTGTTTAAATGATTTACAATGTTTTTTAAAAATATATATTTATGGGTATTATTATTAAGAAATGAGTTAAAGGATTAAAAATAAAGATTTAGTAGGGAAAGGTGGTGGACATAAATGATTGTAAAAATATACAAGACAGGAACTTGAAATGATATATTTATTTATTTTAAAAATTTCTATACTGTTTTTTTCCAAAACGGTTTACAAGGAGTTACATACATCAAATATTAAAAGTCAATACAAATAAGAACAAAAGCAGGCAGATTCAATCTTACATAAAGTCAATTGCTCAAACAAATGCATCTACAAATAGTTGAGTCTAATATGTTCCTAAATGGGTTCCTCTCTCCACATTTTCAAATCTGGCCAACAAGGCCATTCCATAGCTTGACTTCTGCACATGTAAAAGTCATAACTACACAGGAGGAAAATAACTTCAAAAATCAAACAGTGTGAAAAAATTCAAGAAAATAAACAAAAAACGCGCTAGTGTAATTACTGTAACATCTTAAAAGTCCTCTTGGAACTCCATATTCCTTATACTTTAATCAGTGGATAGATTGTGCTCAGAGACATGGAGGAAAAAGGGGATAGAAAGTCCCCCAAAAACCTCACCGCCCAATCACTGCAAAACTTCCACCTTAACACAGTTTTATATGTGCATGACTTGAAAGATTGTGTTATTAAAAAGCACTTATCTTTTATGTATAGTTCTTTGGCCTCGACGTGCCACGTTTCAAAATTTCTTCAGGAAGCCAAATGGTAACAGCGAAAGACTCTTAAGTCTTCCAAAATGGGTGTCAGTCTCTGGTTTAGCTTGCAATTCAGCTTTCAGTGAACTTCCGATATCTGTTGGGTGTTAAGGTGGAAGTTTTGCAATGATTAGGTGGTGAGGTTTTTTGGGGACTTTCTGTCCCCTTTCTCCTCCATGTCTCTGAGCACAATCTATCCACTGATTAAAGTATAAGGAATATGGAGTTTCAAGAAGACTTTTAAGAAGTTACAGCAATTACACTTGCGTGTTTTTTGTTTATTTTCATGTAAAAGTCATGGCATTCGTTACCACATATTTAGGGTTAACCTTTGTTTTCAACAATGCGGCACTTTCGGAACGCAGTGATCTTAGTAGTTGATACCAGACATCATACTCTTAAAAATTTCAAGAATCGTACCATATAGAAATTGATGACATAACATAATTGCTTTGTATTGAATTCTATACACAAATGACAGCCAGTGCAATTGTCGAAGATATGGAGTAATATGCTCATATCTTGATGTTCCAGTTATCAATCTGGCTGCGGCTTTCTGAACCACCTGCAATGCCCTGCACCTAGTCTTGGTTATTCCCACGTACAGGACATTGCAGTAGTCCAGCCGTGACAAAACCATTGCTTGTACAACAGCACGAAAGTCAAATAATGACAGCATTGGTTTTAAACGGTACAATAAATGTATCTGTGCAAAACATATTTGCACTGTTTTTACCACTTGATGACAATAGTTTATTTGTTATCATAATAACCAAAATTTGTTTAGAAATTTGTTACCGAAATTGTTTATTTGTACCATCTGGATACCTCCTTTTCTTTCTTTAAATAATTTGAAACATGGGGTTAATGTTCTAAGGCTTTTTTCTTTTTTAAAAAAATTCTTTATTCATTTTTGAATCAAATATATAGTGCAAACAAGTAATATAACAAAATGCACTCTATTCCAATCACATACTTTTTTCTGTAATAGCGTTGGTTATTTAGCACTTAACTGGACAGTGCCACTAAATATGGCTAATCACCATCCATGCCCCAAGTGGGCAGTTCAGGGTATTACAGGGGGTAGAGCTGGGGAGGAGTCAGGAGTAAAGTGCATGCAGGTAATATTCAGTGCTGGCACGTGCAAAGCTAACCGGGCATGTAGGACTATATAAAAAGAAGCCTTATCTTGGCCTACACTAACATAAGCTGTGAAACCCTCCCACCCCCACAATAAGACCAACCCAGCTCTACCCCCTCCCCAGTTACAGGAGCTCACCCCGTGCCTATTTCCAAGTGTTGATGGGAACAGAAACAAGTAAGATTCTCTCCTGTTCCCATTGCCCCACAAATCACCAGGGAATAAGGTAGGGCTTGGGGAGTCTCCTCTAATTGGGAAAGGGGGAATACTTGTGTCAGGAGTACTGGGAGGGGGAACGCAGCTTGTATCAAGTGGTGGGAGGGGGCTGATCCTTATGTCAGGGGGATTGGGAAGGGGTTGGCAGTGTGTATCAGGGGTGGAGGGGGGATATGCATGCTCCACTTTTCTTGCTACTTCAGCTTGTCTGCGGTGTTCTTTACTCTCATGTTTAAAGACAATAGACTGTTTTCAGTCCAATTCTTTATATGTGAGTTCGCAAACCATTGGACCACCTGAGGAAGGCATGTTCGCCGAAACACGGACCATGTAGGGTCTGGTTGGATTTTTATCACTGTATTTTTTTATCATTGTACTTTTTAAATTGAATTTTCATGTTTTTATATGTCAGTGTTTAATAAATTATCTCCAGAACATCTGTATCCACAGTTTTTTTGTTTTTGTTTTCATCAGTGGATTGTTTTCACTATGGATTATTGGGTCTCCCCATTTTTCTTTGTTCTGCTCCACTTATATGGTGGCCTGACCACATCTGATCACACATTGAATGCCAGTGCCCAGACTCAGCCCGGCATTGAATGTCAGAGCTTAATTCAGCCCTCAGCAGCCAGAGTTTATAAAAACCACTGACTGCCACCGGCTGAATATTGACCGAATAATTGCAACACCATCACACATGTAAAATATAGTGTTGCATGTCTTTTAAAAGAAGGGGCAATCAATTCCCATCGTCTTCGGTTGATTTCACAAGACTTTGAGCTATTGTATACTATTTCCTGAAGCTAAGACTCATTTTACTTATAAATAAACCTAAATACTGAAGAACTGATACTAAATCTTTTCTCAGTGCATTAATACTGGTTTCAAACGCATTTCTACACACAGTAGAAAAGAGAGATAACATAATATACTTTGACATTTGAAAGATGCATTTCAAGACAATCAACTTAGTTGGCTACTTCAATGACTCTATGACAATGAAGTTCACAGTCAGGTAAGAAAGCTTGGTTTACAATTCCCAAATTCTTGGGATGGTACGGCTTGGGGAAAATGTAGGGGGGTCAATATTCAAGGTGATTTAACTGGCCGATAACAGCTCCTGGCTGGTTAAATTACTTGTTCAAGGCTAACTGGTCAAATTTAGTGGCACTTAACCACTTAGGCCTTTATTCTCTAGTCGGCACCAATATTTTAGGTGCCAGTGGGCATCCAAGCTAAGTAAAAAATGTTGTTCGAATGACATTTTTAACTGAGTTTCAAGGCACTTGCCAATGCCTAAAAGGTCGGCACTGGACTTGCGCTTCAGTGCGAGCTTTAGGCTGCCTAACGCCACTGTGGGTGTGTCTAACACTGGAAGTGGCATTAGGCGGCCTAAAGTGCCTACATAAGCACAATTCATGAAAAAGATAGGCACTGGAAATGTAGGCCTGGCTGCTTTTTAGATGGCTGCCGATATGGGCGCTGTATAGAGAATCTGGGCCTGAGTGCTGCTACAAATGTCTGCTGCAAAACCAGCAATTTGGGGGCATTCCAGGGGCAGAGTCAGAGCTTGGCCAGTTAAGTACCAATATTTAGCATTTAACCAACCAAAGTACATAATAATAGCCTTACTAGGTCAGACCAAAGGTCCATTTAGCCCAGTAGCCTGTCCTCACGATGGCCAATCCAGGTCATTAGTACCTGGCAAAATCCCAAAGAGTAGCAACATTCCATGCTAATTATCCAAGGCAAACAGTGGATTAGGAGGCATTTAAAGACATACAGTTCTTGTTTTCTAAATATTTGGGTAATTAGTTTTCAATTTACTTGGACATCCTAAACTCTGTAAATCATGCAGATCTTTACAGTTCTATCTCCTAAAAACTTGGGTATCTAATTTCAACTTAATTGTACATCCTATCTTTTGTAAACCACATAGAATTTTACAGTCCTGAAGTATATAAGATGATTGTTATGTTGTTATGTTATAGGGTGAGTCAGGGACCACTTGACAGATCATGGACCTGATGGGCCGCCGCGGATGCGGACTGCTGGGTGCGATGGACCTCTGGTCTGACCCAGCAGAGGCAACTTCTTATGTCTCAATAACAGACTATGGACTTTTCCTCCAGGAAATTGTCCAAACCCTTTCTTAAAACTAGCTATGCTATCCACTCTTACCACAACCTCTGGTGCGAAGGAAGCCACAGCAGCCGCGTGACTGAAGGAAGAAGCGGCGGCTTCAAGGCAGGGAGCCAGGAGAGGAAAGGTGCGGCGGTGAGGAGCGGGTAGCAGCGAGAGTTAGCTCCGCCCACCCGCGTCACCAGCCGCGACAACAGAGAGACCAGCGCCGGACTCCCCCTTAAGAGAAGGGAGCCGGCGCGAGGGAAGCCACAGCAGCCGCGTGGCTGAAGGAAGAAGCGGCGGCTTCAAGGCAGGGAGCCAGGAGAGGAAAGGTGCGGCGGTGAGGAGCGGGTAGCGGCGAGAGTTAGCTCCGCCCACCCGCATCACCAGCCGCGACAACAGAGAGACCAGCGCCGGACTCCCCCTTAAGAGGGGGGTGCCAACGGCACGCGGCCGTTCGGCACGCAGCGAAGGCGAGCGGCAAAGGCGCTCGCCTTAGCGAGAGCGCCTTTGCGAAGGAGCCTTGGAAGGAGACCAGGCAGCCCAGCAGCAAATCCTAAACTTCTAACTAAACAAAAAAAAAAAAACTTTTCTTCTGTTCCCATTCTTCTCTTCTCTCTCTATTCTTTCAGCTAGCTGCACGCCAAGCTAACTTACACTCGGCTAACCCCTTTCAGATACCCTCAGCTCTTAACTTCTTATTCTCTCAGACACCCAAATCTTTCATAATCTCGTACTAGCTCTCAGTAGGATTTTTCTAACTGTCCTTTCTTTTTTCTAATTTGCTGACAGGCTGACCTAATTCACAACTTGGAGATGGCAGGGAGGACTAGAAGCGCCAAGGCTACAATCAAATCCAGCATTCCAGCCACCATGGGGACCCTGGAGGAGATCACGGACTGCGTACGAAGGGAGGAGGACTCAGGACGGTGGACAGAGGTCTCCGTGCAGACCGAATCCACCCCCCGACACTACACTACAGTCTCCACGCAGACAGAGGAGGCTGCTCAGCTGGATGGAGCCTCATGCAAGAACTGCGGAGCCTCAGGGAGGAGGTGGTTCGCCTGAGAAGCATCCGAGAGGATGAAGCCTACATCGACGGAGTCGTTCAGGAGTTGTCCCAAATTACAGAGCAGACCCACGACAAGTCCATTCTTGAGACACCCAAATCATCAGTTCTGAAGCCAACAGTTGGGTTACAGGAAATGGCTGGCGGCAATGACACCTGGCAGTTGGTGACCTCTTCCACAGGTAAACATAGAAGATCCCCCCCCCCTTTTTTCAATCTTTTCATCCTCTTCTTTTTCTCCCCAACAGGCCAACCCTACATCAACCCCTCAACTCGTCCTGAAGAATAGATTCCAGATTCTTCAGGAAGAAGCTGCCGACAAGGTACAGGAGCAGGCCCAGCACGAAGAACAGGAACAGGCCCAACACGCAACCCCATCTGCTGACCGACTTTCCCCTCCACAACGGAAGAAGCGCAGAGTTATAGTCATTGGGGACTCCATGCTGAGGGGCACCGAGGGACCAATCTGCAGACCGGATGCACAATCAAGAGAGGTTTGCTGTCTGCCTGGAGCCAAAATACGGGACGTCACCACCAGCCTAGGAAAACTACTTACACCTCATGACCATTTTCCTATGCTTCTTATCCATATAGGTACGAACGACACTGCCAGGAACACCCCAGAAACCATCACCAGAGACTTCGGAGCCTTGGGAGAGAGGCTGAAGCAGACAAGTGCGCAGGTAGTCTTCTCATCAATCCTACCAGTTAGAGGCAAGGGAAGAGCCAGAGATGAATGCATCCTGAGAACAAACGAATGGCTACGAGGATGGTGTCGAGATATGAACTTCGGATTCCTGGATCATAGAGAGGCGCTGCAGGGACTACAGGGACCAGACGGACTCCATTTGACCAGCAGAGGTAAGAACATCTTCGGACACCAACTAGCCCGCCTACTTCGCAGGGCTTTAAACTAGGTAAGTTGGGGGAGGGGACCTACTCATATACTGGGGTGGAAAGGAACTATCCTGATGGGACGAGTTGACACTCGGTTTCAGAGGTAAGGACCCAATTTGCAAACAGTTCTCTAGGAGCCACACAGACTGTCAGGAATAGCCTTACAGGGACTAAGCAAACACAAACACAAAGTGTGGAGGGCCATGTATGTTAATGCACACAGTTTAGGCAATAAAATTCTAGAACTGGAAACTGAAATAAGGGATGCCAACCTAGACGTGGTGGCAATATCTGAGACTTGGTTCACGGACACACATGGGTGGGATATGGCTATAGCAGGGTACAATCTACTTCGTCAGGACAGAGAGGGCAGGTTAGGTGGAGGGGTAGCACTATACATTAAAGAGGACATCAAAACCACCAGGATCACTGATGTCAAGTATACCGGGGAGTCCCTCTGGGTGAACCTGGCACGAGGGGGTAAAAAATGCCTGTATCTTGGTGTGGTATACAGACCTCCAAGACAACCGGAAAACATGGATGCAGAATTAATTGAAGACATAGAGAATATAACTCTAAGGGGCGACACTGTGCTGCTAGGGGACTTCAACATGCCTGATGCAGACTGGAACACATTTTCAGCAGCAACCAGCAGCAGCAGGAGGCTTTTGAACTTCCTAAAAGGAGTACAACTCAGACAGATGGTAACGGAGCCCACTAGGGCCCAGACGATCCTAGACCTGGTACTCACCAACGGGGAAAGCGTCTCAGAGGTCTCGGTAGGAGATACGCTAGCCTCCAGCGACCATAACATGGTATGGTTCAACATTGGGAAAGGATCCCCTAAATCAATTACAAAAACAAAGGTGCTCAAATTCCGGGGCACCGACTTCGCACGCATGGGAGATCTCGTTCATCACACGCTGCAGGACCAAGCAGAGACCGGAAATGTGGAAACTATGTGGTCGTACCTGAAATCATCCATACACGAAACAACTAATCACTACATAAAATCAGTAGATAAACGGCAAAGAAACAACAAACCCCAATGGTTCACTGAAGAGATCTCACTCCTCATTAAGGAGAAGAAAAAAGCATTTCTTTCCTACAAACGCACGCAGAGAGGAGAAACTAAAGTAGAATATAAGACCAGATCTGCAGCAGTCAAAACAGCAGTTAGGGAGGCCAAACGTCGAGTGGAAGAAACTCTGGCAAAAAACATTAAAAAAGGGGACAAATCCTTCTTTAGGTATATCAGCGATAGGAAAAGGAACACAGACGGTATAGTACGCCTTAGACAACCGGACGGAAACTACGCGGTGGCAGATTCAGAAAAAGCAAAACTACTAAATGAATATTTCTGCTCAGTCTTCACCTGCGAAGCACCGGGACACGGTCCGCAGTTGATGATAAAACAAGACGTGGTTGACCCGTTTCAGAATTTTGAGTTCACACCTGGGGACATCTACAACGAACTGGCAAGGCTAAAGGTAAACAAGGCCATGGGACCGGACAATTTACACCCAAGAGTGCTCAGAGAATTGAGAGATGTCTTGGCGGAACCGTTGGCAGTGCTCTTCAATCTCTCACTAAGTACAAGGAAAGTTCCGTTGGACTGGAAAACAGCCAACGTCGTTCCTCTACATAAAAAGGGTTGCAAGGCTGAGGCTGCGAACTATAGACCGGTAAGCCTCACCTCAATAGTGTGTAAACTCATGGAAACACTAATTAAGTATAAATTAGATATGATCCTGAACGAGGGAAATCTCCGGAATCCCAGCCAACATGGATTCACCAAGGGTAGGTCATGTCAGTCCAATCTAATCAGCTTCTTTGACTGGGTAACAAGAAGACTGGACTCAGGAGAATCCTTGGACGTCGTGTACCTGGACTTCAGCAAAGCATTTGACAGCGTCCCACACCGCAGGCTGCTGAACAAGATGAAATCGATGGGATTAGGAGAGACTCTAACTGCATGGGTTAAAGATTGGCTTAGTGGCAGACTTCAGAGGGTGGTGGTCAACGGTACCCTCTCTAAAATGTCAGAGGTGACCAGCGGAGTGCCACAGGGTTCGGTCCTGGGCCCACTCCTCTTCAACATATTCATTGGGGATCTAACTCAAGGGCTTCAAGGCAAGGTAACCTTATTCGCTGATGACGCCAAACTATGGCTATAATCTTCAGAATGATATGGAGCAAGACCTGCGTACTTTAGAAAGTTGGTCCTTGATCTGGCAGCTGGGCTTCAAAGCGAAGAAATGTAAGGTCATGCATCTAGGTAACGGAAATCCTTGCAGAACTTACACCCTGAATGGAGAAACTTTAGCCAGGACTACGGCAGAACGAGACTTAGGAGTAATCATCAGTGCTGACATGAAAGCAGCCACTCAAGTGGAGAAGGCTTCATCTAAAACACGGCAAATGATAAGTTGTATCAAGAGAAGCTTCGTCAACAGGAAACCTGAAGTCATGATGCCATTGTACAGAGCCATGGTGAGACCGCATCTGGAATACTGTGTGCAATTCTGGAGGCCACATTACCGTAAGGATGTGCTCAGAGTTGAATCGGTTCAGCGGATGGCCACCAGGATGGTCTCGGCACTAAAGGGTCTCCCGTACGAGGAAAGACTGAGCAAATTGCAGCTCTACACTCTCGAGGAGCGTAGGGAGAGGGGAGACATGATTGAGACATTTAAGTACATCACGGGACGGGTCGAGGTGGAAGATGATATCTTTCTTCTCAAGGGACCCTCGACCACAAGAGGACATCCGCTCAAGCTCAGGGGAGGGAAGTTTCGTGGAGACGCCAGGAAGTACTTCTTCACGGAGAGAGTGATTGAGCACTGGAACAAGCTTCCAGTGCAGGTGGTCGAGGCACGCAGCATCCCAGACTTCAAGAACAAATGGGATACCTATGTGGGATCCTTGCGAGGTCATGCCAAGGGATAGGGTCACTAGGACTGAATGAGCGGGTCAGTAGAGTGACAGTATAATCACAATTATACTTTAGGGCACAGGTGTCAAAGTCGGTCCTCGAGGGCCGGAATCCAGTCGGGTTTTCAGGATTTCCCCAATGAATATGCATGAGATCTATGCGCATGCACTGCTTTCAATGCATATTCATTGGGGAAATCCTGAAAACCCGACTGGATTACGGCCCTCGAGGAGGGACTTTGACACCCCTGCTTTAGGGGGTCAGTAGACTTAAGAGGGTGGGTAAATAGTGTGGGCAGACTTGATGGGCTATGGCCCTTATCTGCCGTCATCTTTCTATGTTTCTATATGTATTCCAGAGCTTAATTATTCTCGGAGTGAAAAAGTATTTCTCTATAACTTCATCGAGTGTGCCCTAGTCTTTGTAATTTCTGACGGAGTAAAAAAATTGATCCACTTGTACCCGTTCTACTCCACTCAGGATTTTGTAAACTTCAATCATATCTCCCCTCAGCCGTCTCTTTTCCAAGCTGAAGAGCCCTACCTTTTCGGTCTTTCCTCATACAAAAGTTCCATCCCCTTTATCATCTTGGTCGCTCTTCTTTGAACCTTTTCTAGTGCCACTATATCTTTCTTGAGATAAGGAGACCAGAATTGAATGCAGTATTCCAGGTGAGGTTGCACTATGGAGCGACACAGAGGCATTATAATATTCTTAGTCTTGTTAACCATCCCTTTTAAAATAATTCCTAGCATCTTGTTTGCTTTTTTGGCCGTCAGAGCACATTGGGTTTCATTGTATTGTCTATAATGACACCCAGATATTTTTCTTGGGCACTAACCTCCAAGGTAGACCCTAGCATTTGGTAACTGTGATTTGGGTTACTTACTAATGTGCATCACTTTGCATTTGTCCACATTAAATTTCATCTGCCACTTGGACGCCCAGTCTTCCAATTTCCTAAGGTCTGCCTGCAATTTTTCACAATCTGCATGCATCCTTAATTTTAGCAGTGTAATAACAATGGCCTGCTTTACAAGCTTTGTGGCAATCCAGCACCTTTTGAAGTGTCAATTTGAGGATCAAATCAATTCAGTTGAATATTTAAAAATAAGTAGATTCTTTAAAAGTCTTTTTTTTGTCATTTGGAGAAAACTTTTCAAGGAAGAAACTTGTGTCTTTCAGAGGGGGTCCATTTGCCATTTCAAGCCTGGATAGGCATGAAAAAACCAAAACTTTCCCCCTCTTCTACAAAACTGCGCTAGCAGTTTCTAGCGTGGGGAGTTGCGCTGAATGGCCTGCGCTGCTCCCGACATTCATTGAGTTCCTATGAACGTCGGAAGCAGCACGGGTCATTCAGCACGGCTCCCCGCGCCAGAAACTGCTAGCGTAGTTTCGTAGAAGAGGTGGTATATGTTGAATAAAGTTGGTTCGAAAAAAATGCATGCAAGCAGCATTGTTTTCTATAAAGGAAGATGTTTTGGAGTGTGAGATGAAATACATTTTCTTATCTTTTTTTTTAAGGAGATCTTTGAATCCTATGTACTAACTGTCTTGGAGCACTGTAAATTCATGGAAGAACAATGAATCAATTCTACCTAAGAGCAGCTGTTCTCTTCTAGTTAAAATGCATAAGAAGAAAATACTACATCATCTTTATTGTATTATCAAGGCAAAGACTACAAGACAAACTTTGTGCCTAATTTACTACAACATATTTCCACAAAAAACAGTATTTTAACTTTGACAACCAAATTTATTTTTCCATGAAAGCATCATCACTTTAAAGGAGAGTATGTGAACAGCAGAATCGAAAACGTTTCACTTTAAAATGCTCATACCACTCTCCAAACTGGTAAAAGCACATCAAGAAAACATATTCAAAATTTATCTCAAAGGAAAACCAATGTATGTATGTATGTTCTCTTGCCAAAGGAACAACTTTAGAGGGCAGGTAGCCCAGTATAACCATCAGGGAAGCAGCAGCACAGAAAACTCAGGTAAAACACTGAGTGCACCATCAGACAGATTAACTCTGCAGGAATCCAACTGAAAAATTGTTTGTTTGTTTTTAATTTCTTCAAACATTCAGGGCAACAGGAGACAACAGGCAGAGTTACAGTTCAAAAGACTCAAATATTTATTAGATGCCTATGTAGAACACTGTAAAAGGCTTGGCTAAAATCTAAATACATCACATCTAGCACACTCCCTCCATTAAATTCTCTGGTCACCCAGTCAAAGGAATTGATCAGATTTGGATGCCAAGACCTGCCTCTAGTGAATCCATATTGCTTTGGGTCCTATAATCCTCTGGATTCCAGAAACATCACTAGCGTTTCCATTAATTTACTTTAAAAGCATTTCCATTAATTTCCTTACCACAGAATTCAGACTTACAGGCCTCTAGTTCCTTACTTCTTCCTTATTTCCACTTTTGTGGAGAGGGACCACATCTACCCTTCTCCAGTCCTCCAGTACCACTGCCATCTCTAAAGAAGTATTGAACAGGTCAGCCAGATGAGCCACCAGAACTTCCCTAAATTCCTTCATTACTCTTGGATGTACGCCATCCAGCCCCATCGCTTTGTCCACTTTTAGTTTAGCTAACTCCTCACAAGCACAATCCTCTGAAAATCGATCAGGGTCTACCATACCTCTATCCCTATTTGCGTTTGTCTTCTGCAGCCCCGCTTCCGGTGCTTCAGCCATGAACACAGAACAGAAATATTTATTAAGCAATTCAGCCTTAACTTTATCAGCTTCTACACGTTTCTCTCCTTCACCTTTGAGTCTCACAATGACACTTTTGCACTTCTTCCTTTCACTAATATATCTAAAAAAATGTCTTGTCCCCTGTTTAACCATGTCAGCTATTTTTTTTCTTCTATTTGCATCTTTGCTTTCCTGACTACTCGACCAGCCTCTCTTAATTTTTCCAGATATTTTTGCTGTCTTCCTCTTTCTGCAATCTTTTGTAGTTTTTTTCTTTACTTTCTCAGCTATTACTTTTGAGAACCATAGCAGCCTTCTTTTCTCTTACTTTTACTTACTTTCCTTAAAAAATGGTTTGTTGTCCTTACTAAACTAAACTAAAACTTAGTTTTATAGAACGAGTCATCAACCAAGAGGAGCTCGACTCGGTTTATAATAATGTAAAACATAGGGCTCCTTTTACAAAGCCGCACTAGGGTCTTAACGCGCAGAATACCACTCGCTAAATTGCCACATGTGCTAGCCGCTACTGCCTCCTTTTGAGCAGGCGGTAGATTTCCAGCTAGCGCACGCTAATCCGGTGCGAGCGATATAACTGCTAGTGCGGCTTTGTAAAAGGAGCCCATAATACATAAATTTGACAAGAAAAAGTAGACTTAAATAGTTAATTTCCAAAATGTTTAGGAAACAAAAAAGTTTCCATTCAGTTTGGCCCACTAGTTTCCTACTTCTTCCCGCCAGACAACAATTCCTTGATATAATCCCTCATCTGAACAAATTTAGGGCTCTTTTTACGAAGCTGCGTTAGCGGTTTAATGCGCGTAATAGTGTGCGCTAAATTGCCAGCCGTGCTAGACGCTAACGCCAGCATTGAGCTGGCATTGGTTCTAGCCGCGTAGCGTGGGTTTAGCGCGCGCTAAAAAGCTGCATGCGCTAAAAACGCTAATACGGCTTCGTAAAAGGAGCCCTTCTTTTTTTTCAAATAATAATTTATTTTTGAATGAGACCTCTCTACAGCTGTCTTAATGTTAAACCACTTAAAAGAATAATAAAGTCAAAACCAGAAAACAGGGTAGAGAAACCTTATATACAGAAAAATTATTTTAATAATTAATATATACTATGTACCTCAAAAAATTCTCAAAAATAAATATATGGCAATACACAAAATAACAAACAAGCAGGATAGAAACATCAGACTGATGCTTTCTTATAGGATCATAGGTCCTCCTATAACACAAAGCTATTGCAATGCCCGGTCCACAGATCCAAGCCTTTCATCATTTGATTTTCTTCTTTCAGGTTATAACTGATCAAAAAATAGTCTATCCATGAATATGAGGAATGAGGGGCAGAGTAAAAAGTGTAGTCTAACTCCTCCTGATGTAGAGTTCTCCAGGGATCTCCCAGTTTCAGTTGTGCAAGGATTTCTTGTAACTTAAACCATGATCTAGATTTTCTATATGGTACAGTTGATTTCCTGTCCACTAGAGGATTTAGTATTAAATTAAAATCACCTCCCAATATGTAATGAGAGCCACAGGTAGACACCAACATATCAGCTAAGTCCTCAAAGAACGATGGACAGTCTACATTGGGAGTGTAAACATTGATAATACTGATAGGGGCATTATTTATTTTCAAATGTACTGTCAGCCATCTTCCTCCAATATCTGCAGTGTGAGATGTAATAACAAAATCCTGTCTTCTCCTTATTAAAGTAGCTACTCTACCCAAAAACTACATGTTGTTTTATCCATCTCACTAGATATTTTCAATGTGTGCAAAAACAAATGCGAGGCAAAACCACTTTGCACGTCCACAAGGACTCCAACGCTGAATAGACTTTTCACTCCTGACGCCAAAAAGCCAAACCTCTCTTGGCCTGCTAAAGCATTTCGGAACTTAAACCTGCCTCAGAGGATTTATCTGCCACACACAGCAGCAACAACGAACCTCACATTCGCATTCAAGAAATGGCGTCAAATTGCACAGTGTCAGATGTTGGTGCTAGAAGGGTGAGGGGGGAGATGGGGTGATACTGTGTGGGGAGTGAAAGAAACAAAGTGATACTGGATGATAGGAGCGTGGAGGGGAAGATATGGGGCGATACTGGATGGTGGGGATGGAGAGAGGGCGCAAAGAAAGAGAGAAAAGGATTAAGTTGGCTTCAGGGGGAGAGAGAGACAGAGAAAAGTGGTCCTTAATGGGTGGTGGGAAGGGAGAAACAGAGACAGATAGCTAGATAGACAGATATATACATAGGTAATCTTATATGGGCTGCAAATTGATTAAAAATGTAAATCTCTCAAGTGGTCAGGATTACTTTATCAGTGCACCGAAAAATAAAACGGGTTTATAATTTTAATCATGACTAATCAAGTGATTATAATTTTTAATCAATGTGCAGCTCCAAGATATCTATCTCTATATATAGTACAGGACAAGTGTGGAGATGTGTTTGTCTATCTGCCTTATGTGCCAGCTGGCTCAATAATAATAGTCATAATTGGACAGGGATTCTCAGTCTTTCATCTTGAATAGCATCACCAGCTTCACAGCATGGAAAGAGACTGTGTATCTTGCCATCAAAAATAGTCAGCAACACTTTCTAAATTAATAAGGTGACAATGAGAGATCGACGTATCTTTCAAATTTTATAGATAAGGATGTCATGCTATAGGTTATCAGCGCACAGTACTGACACCATTCATACATCATCGCTCCCCAGCCCTATTTCTGTCAGCATTATTTATTTTCAGACAGAGGTAAAAATAATGACCATGTACTGAAAATGTCTTTAGGGGACTTCTTTGTTTAACACGCTGTTTACCTGTTTACATACTGAGCAATTCCCACATAACTTTTATATCTTCCTGTGGCCTTTCTTTATAGCCGGCATTTACTAGCTGTAGCTAAGATTTAAATCAATTACACAGAAAAATATTGTATGCATCTTTTCTCTTTAAAAAGAGTGACATTTTAGAAAGGCCACACAAACCTGATTAGAGATGTGCAGGTAGGGACCTCTATAATTAGGCAAATATTTTAGAAAAGGGTTTGTCGGTATAGATTCCCTTCTAAAATGCATGTCTACATGGATGTCCTCGCAGTAGTGAAGTCCAGCAAGTGCAGCTATTTCAGAAGAGCAGATGTCAAAATAATGGTCACCGACCACCCTGCTGCCATTTGTACATCAGGTTCATCACTGGCACATTTAATATGGATTTCAGACCGCAGATATCACAGTGCTGAATGCTGTACATCTGCAACATCACTTCATGTGCCCCTCACCTCCTCAACTACTCAAATTCCCATCCCCCGCCTAATGACAGTTTCACATTTCTCCTCTTTGAACCACCATAAATTCCCCCAGAAAGCTCTATCCTCTCACAAATCCCCTCTAAGTAGGCCAACCCAACCCTCCAGGACCTAGAGTCAACTACAGGACCAAAACATTCAGGACCTAGAGTCATCCACAAGACCCCATCCCACCCCTTCCCGAGGTTCTACATTTTGGTCAGTAGATCAGGACAGGAGTGGTCCCCTCCACTCCAACCATGCATGACTCTTGGTGTCAATATGGTGGTACTGATCCCAGTGGTATTCTTGCAGTGCTACCTCCAGGGGTGGACCTTTCAAATAGAGCAGGGGTGTTAAAGTCCCTCCTCAAGGGCCGCAATCCAGTCGGGTTTTCAGGATTTCCCCAATGAATATGATCTCACGCATATTCATTGGGGAAATCCTGAAACCCCGACTAGATTGCGGCCCTCGAGGAGGGACTTTGACACCCCTGAAATAGAGCAAACAAACTATAAAAGAAAAAAAAAAACACGATTAATCTGCATTTAATATATAATATAAACCAGTTAGCAAAACCGCAAATTATTTTCAAATAGCCTCATTAAATATGCAGGGACAAAATATACTTTCTTTGTTCCAGACCATCTGAGGACTTTTCTAGACTTAAAGACGATCACCAAGGGGTAAAAGGATGTAATTGAAGATAGTAAGGAGCCCCGTTAAGCCGTCTCTTTCTTATAATTTTCTTGAATTTGTAATAATTCAGTCCCATGTATTAATCACTACTCCCCCAGATATAGTTGAGGTCTAAGAAGAAACCATTTGTTTCCCAATAGTTAATCTGATATTGTTAAATTGTTTCCTTTCTTTTTCCTGAACAAGTAGTAATGCTTATATATTATTCTAAATAATAATAAATTTAAAAAAAATATATTCAAATAATATATAATAAAATAAGAAATTAATAAATAATCCAATAGTATTAAATCAATAAATTATACAAAGGTTAATAAAACAAAAGATATCCATATATTAAAAACCCCACATGGCCTTTTTCTGGTAAAGTCTGTATCAGGGGGTGTACATAAAATAACACCATTCTAAGGGATTCTTTTAATAAGATGCACTAACCAATTCAATGCACGCCAATGATTAGCGTGTACTAAATGCTAATGTATTTCTATGGGTGCCTTAGCTTTTAGCGCATGCTAATTATTAGCATGACTAAACCCCTCTTTTATAAGCTGTGGTAGAGGTTTCGGCTGCAGTCCGGGGACATTAAATGCTTCGACGCTCATAGGAATTCTATGAGAACAGGAGCAATGTCAGAGCATTTAGCTCTCCGGGTCACAGCAGAAACCTCTACCACAGCTTAGAAATAAAGGGGGGAGGGGTAAATTGGTTAGTTCAACTTAGTAAAAGGACCCCTAATTCTTTTTCTGTTGATATTGCAATATTGTTCATACTACTTTTTATGTTACAGATATCTCAAGTTACCAGCAGTAAAATGGTGCTATTTTATGTTTACCCACGCTCATTCCACTACCTTCTGGTCCCACACTGCAGGTCGAATTCTCAAGCAAATTTCTGGCCATCATTATTGACTCTACACTTTCCTTTAATGATTATCTCAATTCTCTGGTAAAAAAAAATGTTTTTTTAGTCTTCACATGTTGAGGAAAGTGAGATCCCGCTTCTGCGAACAACATTTTGCTGTCCTTGTACAATCAATCATTCTTTCCAGACTGGACTATTGTAATTCCATCTATCTAAGTCTAATCAAGAAAAGTCTTCAAAGACTTCAGCGGATCCAGAACACTGCAGCCAGGTTGATCTTTGCAAAAAGCAAATTCGATCATGTTTCCCCGCTTCTGTCAAAACTTCACTGGCTTCCGGTGATTTCTAGGATTCACTTTAAATTTACCTGCCTAACTTTCAAGATACCACATGGCATTCTTCCTCCCCTAATTCCACTATCCTGGAATTCTTCGAGACCTGACACTACCAGATCCAACCACAAACTTAAACTATCTTTCCCCTCATTAAAAGGAGTCATGTATGCAGGTAAATTAGGGAAATCCCTTTTCTTCAAATTCACTGAGCTTTGGAATAACCTTCCTGCCCCGTTGCGGAATCTGGGCTCATTCCAATTATTCCGAAAGCATCTGAAAACCTGGCTTTTCTCCAAAATATAAAGCAACCTCTAATTTCTTATTATGTCTTTCCCTCATTTATTGAATTACCTGTAAACCATGCCGAGCTCTATCTTTATGTAGAGGATGCGGTATACAAACTTAAGGTTTAGTTAAGTTTAGATCCCTGATGTGGGCTTTGCTGAAACATGGACAAATTAAGTTTCTAACATATGGCTATACTTTGTTCTAATAACATTTTTTCTAATTTAACCCAAAGCCCCCTTTTTATAAAATTGCGCTAGTGTTTTTAGCGCTGGCCGCGGTGGTAACAGCTCTGACGCTCATAGGAATTCTATAAGCATTGGAACTGTTCCCAGTGCTAAAAAGCATGCTATGGTTTTGTAAAAGTGGGAGGGGTGGGGTTACTGTCTTATTAAATACTGTTTGGATTTATTCAATGTCATGTATTATACTGTATATTATTTTACACTATTTGAATATCCCTAGTCTCGCTGTGATTTTGCTGCCTAGAAAGAGTAAACAAGCAGAAAAATCCTTTCTTGTTTAGCCTCTTTCTTTCTTTACTTATTTCAGATATTTTTAATCTGCACAATCTACAAAATTCTTGGCAGAGCATAAAAAAATACATAATTAAAATATAACACATATAATAAATAGCAAACAATCATCATCATCAAAGTTCAATCAACATAAGGCACAATCACAGATACAACAACCAATCCTTCAGCATATCAGTTGTAAACATCTCTGATCATATTGTGAATCAGTTCTGCTTTCACATTTCAACCATTGTACTTCAATCAGCTCTATAACACTCAAAACAATAAAGTTTTCAGTTCTTTTTTGAACTGTCCTTTGTTCTATTACTCATATCATATGGGAGAGAATTTCATAATTTAGGACCAGTGATATAGGAAATCAAGGATCGATACTCTTCAAGGATGTGAAAGAATCTTACATCAAGTAACATTCCACCAAAGGATCGAAGGACCCTGGACGACTGATATAGTCTGTACCCTTTCAGGAAGTTACTTCAACTTCCTGTTCCTGCATAGCCTGCAACTGCCATAGAAACAGAGAAGACTCAACTGGCCAGCTGGCTGACAGTGCTAGCATATAAGGCAAAGCATGGCCGGCAGGGAAGATAGGCATGCCAGAGTGGGGCTGGGGGGGAGGGAAGGAGGAGAGACTGACCATGGAAATGGTTCCCGTTCCCCTGGCACTACCGCATTCCCATCAGGTTTGCCCTTTGCCCCCCTCCCCTCCCATTCTGACATTTATGCATAGAGGAGTGTAACTTGCATTAAGTTGCAGAGGCAACCCTAAACAAATGCATACAAGTGTGTAATCTGTATGGTGCAGCAAGTACAATTCTAGCAACTTCAGGAGGCAGGCTAGATGGACTATGCTGGCCTTTTTCTGACATCATTTGGGGCTCCTTTTACAAAGCCACGTTAGTGGCTTTATCGCACGCAACTTTTTAGTGCGCGCTAACCCCCGCGCTAGCTGAAAAACTACCGTCTGCTCAAGAGGAGGCGGTAGGGGCTAGCGTGGCTGGCAAATTAGTGCGCGCTATTACGCACGTTAAACCGCTAACGCGGCTTTGTAAAAGTTGCCCTTGCTATGTTATCATATGCTATGATAATCTTCGTTTTTATTCTCTCTTCCTTTCCAAACAATTCCCAACCCTTTATTTGTTGAAAATCCAGAGGCATTATGTCAACTGCTTATTCACATGCTTATTAGACTTTCCAGTTGCTAATTCTATCTTGGTTTTTCCCATTAAGGCATATTTATCCACAAGGCCAGTTCTTAATAGCTTTTACCATTGTAATTGGTATCACTATGAGGCTCAATAGCTGGCTCCTGGATCACCCCTGGATCTTCACACAGTAATAAATCCGCCTGCAGACCTAAAACTCACACTAAATAAGCTTTACATGAATCAACACATTGCAACTCTTCCTAAGTTATCCAGGTACTCAGTGCAATTAAAATAATAGTATACATTTTTTTAAAAATCTGAAAATAGCCTCTTATCCAGGAAAACAGTACATCAGGCTCAGTTTATCATCCTGGTGCTCTCCATTTGTCTCCTTCTTTTGCACATATAAATCACTGAGGCTCCATTTGTTTTCTGAAAGAGAATCAATATAACCTTGTGGTTCCTCAGGATCTTTAAGTGTTTTGGTCTTATTATTCGCAGCGACTTTCATCCTCACTAAACAGAACAATCCAAACCTTTTACTTTCAAATTTCTTAGTTGCTCTTGCATTTCCCAGAGACATTTTCCTTCTCTGTGCTGTAACTTTATTTAGCTCTGTGAAAATCAAAAAAAAAAAAAAATTGCTTCCTGCAATACAGAAGACCATACCTGGATTTTTTTTCAGAAGTTCCTGTCGCTAAAAGAATTATAAAGAAATAGACATGCCATCCTGAAAAATAACTAATATCATCAGGCCTGCATATAAAGGAGGTTCTGTAGTGGACAGGCAAACGTGGCAAATTTCTAACAGCAATCACCCTGTGACAATAATACACCCTGGAAACCATTACCAAATTAAAGAAATTTTTTTTTTTTTAATTGAAAAGCTTTTATTGAAAAACACTCCAAACAGTACATAACAATTGCATATGAAATGCAAAAACAAATATACATTGAGCAAAGTACCACACTCCAAAATAGCACACATAAGTACAATCGACAACATAGACATGTGTAAGTCCTACAAACTAATAAGAACAATCTAGAATATCCACCAAAGCACAGCCAATACCCCCCCTCCCTCCCCCCAGGGACAGAGCACAATATCTACAACTCTCAATATGGTTGAGAGACAGTCAATTCCAAACATAAACCAAAATTTGAAAAGGAATATGGTTATAGAATCCCCCCAAGTATCGCCCATCCATTCCGACTCCAAGGCCTACTCAAAGCCCCTGACCACCCCTACCACAAACCCCCACAGAAGCCCGAAAATTACGCCACACATGAGCATAGCCATGTAGTTTACCATGTCGCAAGGCTGTTAGGTGATAAAGGTTCTGCCAATTAAGCAAACGTTGCTCCACCAGAGCCCACGTGGGAGGGAGCGCCTGGTTCCACAAAGAGGCAATGGCTAATCGAGCAGCAGTGAATGCCAACTTGCAAAACAAAGAGTCACCCCAAGCCAGATCCAATTGATGCCAAAACAACAAAGCGTGTCGCCAATCGGCCGGTATCTGGACATCCAGAATCCGGGACACCCGACCAAATTAAAGAAATTCACCCTAACCAGGACCTACTTCCGCTTCAATTATGCTATCTACAACTAACGGGCAGCAGAATGGCACTACAGTACGCCAACATTTCATTGACAGAACTGGAAGAGATTTTTCAACAACATAAACTTTTTAAATATTATTAATACATTGGTGACATTTTGGTGATTTGTTTATGGTTTTTATTTATAAATCAAGGGTTCCAAAAACACATACATAGTAAAAAAAAAAACAAAAAAAAAAAACACACAAAACACATACATGCGAGAACGGACTTGCCTTAACTGCCTTGTCCTATATAAAATACACATCAAAAACAAATTACCCCATCCTCACGTACAGTACTTACTCCCATGCCACAAGTACTCACCCCTGTCGCTTTATACCGTTTATACATTCAAGTTGTAAAACTACATTTTCTGCTCTCTTAGCACCCATATTTCATCTGACAGAACAGATGATGTTTCAACAAACTTTTAAATGCAGTAAGATTCCCTTGCTGACGTATGTAACCCGGGAGTTTATTCCACTCTGCTGGGCCTGCACATGAAAATGCCGCAGCCCTCATGGTTTGCAACCGCAACTCCTTTCTAGATGGTATCACCAGATCACCAACCAGCAGAACGTAACTTTAAGAGTTAAAGGAAAAAAGACTCTCAATTTTATAACTAATTTAATAATAATAATTTTATTTCTTATATACCGCCAAAGCCATGGTAGTTTGAGGCGGTTTACAATAAGAGGAGCTGGACAGTCAGTGATACAATTACAATATAGAAACAATGAATTCAAGTACAAATAAGAAGAGCTGGACAGTCAGTGATACAATTACAATATAGAAACAATGAATACAAGTACAGTGGTACCTCGGTTTACGAGTGCACCAGTTTGCGAGTGTTTTGCAAGACGAGCAAAACATTCGCAAACTTGGTGCCTCGTAAACCGAGCTTGCCTCGCAGTACGGGTGTCTCCCCCCCCCCCCGCAATCCGGCATCCCCCCAGCGATATGGCATCCCCCCCCCGCTCACGTTGCCCCCCTCCACCGCGATCCTACTTCCCCCCCCCCCCCCCGAGCAGTCAATGACACCCTTTACCCGACTTGGCACCAGTGCCGGTGCCCGAAGATCCTCCCTCTTCTGGTGCGGCCTGGGCTGGGCGGTGCGTCGGAGATCCTCCTTCTTCTGGTCTGGGCTGGGCTGGACTGGCTTTGAGCATTTGCGCATGCTCAAAGCCTTCTGGTCTCGCTCTCAATCTCGGAGAGAGCGAGACCAGAAGGCTTTGAGCATGCACAAATGCTCAAAGTCAGTCCAGCCCAGCCCAGACCAGAAGAAGGAGGATCTCCGACGCACCGCCCAGCCGCGCCAGAAGAGGGAGGATCTTCGGGCACCGGCACTGGTGCCAAGTCAGGTAAAGGGTGTCATTGACTGCTCGGGAGGGGGGAAAGTAGGATCGCAGTGGAGGGGGGGCAACGCGAGCGGGGGGGGGGGGTGCCGGTTTGCAGGGGGGGGAACTGGATCGTGGGGAGGGGTTTGGAACAGTGTCAAATTCCTCAAGGGGGGGAGAATGGAGCAGCGCTGGTAGCCTCGTGGGGGGGGGAGGAGGTGGAACTATGGGGAAACTTGCTTTGATATACGAGCAATTTGGTTTACGAGCATGCTTCTGGAACGAATTATGCTCGTAAACCAAGGTTCCACTGTACACTGAATTCAAGTACAAATAAAAAGAGCTGGACAGTCAGCAACGTAGTTACAATGTAGAAGCAATGGATTAGTATACAGAAAATGAGAGATAATGAACAGCAAATTCTTAGGTGACAAATCGGTTGAACAGTTTTGTTTTAACTAATTTTCTAAAACTAATATAGAATGAGGAGAGCATGATAATGTTCCCCAGCCAGTCGTTCAGTTTACCTGCCTGGAAGGCCAGAGTTCTGTCAGGAATCTTTTGTAACAGCAGGCCTTTATTGTTGGGTGTGTAAATATGTGGATTTTACGTGTGGGACTAATAGTGCAACCCAAATTGAAGTGGGAGACCAGGTACATAGGGGCCATTTACACCCCCACCCCCCCTTTTTTTTTTTTTTTAACAAAACTGCGCAAGAGGTTTTTTGCACCGGTTGGTGTACTGAATGTTCTTTGCTGCTCCGATGGTCATACAGTTTCTATGAACGTCGGAGCAGCACAAAGCATTCATTGCACCAGCCGGTGCTAAAAACCTTTTATGCAGCTTTGTAAAAGGGGGGGGGGGGGAATTAATCATTAACTGTTAATGCATCTCATTCAAAAGTGATTATTCCTCAAAGGGGAAAAGTTAACTTTCTTAGCACTGCTGATTCTGTAAACATTGGCTATCTACAAACAGGAAACCAATTGACAAATGCAACTATCTTTACAATCCCAACTTCTAACCTTCCATACAAAAAAAAAAAAAAAAAATTCCATTACGCATAGACAAGTCATATCATACCATCATATACACTTTACTCTAGGGGACAGGGAAGAGTGCTTCAAAGATCTAACTGAATCCTTCAAAGAAAAAGCCTACATTCCCAGAATCATCTCCAGGAAGATGGTTCACCTCTCAGAGAAAAGAAAACCACAATGAGAGTTGCAGATAAGAACGATATGGTGGGATAGCAAATTTTAATAAAAAATAAACACAATAATACACAATCTAGAACGATAAAACTGGGAAAAACCAACAGTCGCTACTCCTAAAGGGTGAGCCACTAAAACAAATACCCTACTTCATCAATTCTGGCCTTCCAACAACCACCTAATCTGAAGCAAAAATTAGTGGCAAGCAGGCTTCTAACAAAATAAGTCCTTATAATATAACACACTGCAAACTGCTAGCAAACATCACAAGGCCCCACATGGAAAAAAGACATTCAGCATAAGGGGATCCTAATTATGCTCCTCCTCTAATGTCATCCAAATTATTCAATGCAAAAAAGATGTGAAGGAAGCTTACACTGAGAAGAGAGGCCAGAGGTTAAAGGCAAGAATCAATTCACAAAGACATCACATCATATATTTTGAAACTAACAAGGCAGGACTGAAAAAACATCTAGACTTTCTAACAAATGAGAGGGTTAACCTACACAAAGAGGGGGTTACAACCCCTATACAAAGTCAATGTAGAGGGGAGGAGGAGGGGTAACTTGAAAGGAGCGACAGTTGCACCTGTGATTACCTTATTGGACAGAGCTAAAGGACCATATTGGCAATGCATTTTGTTTTGCATGTAAACTGTTTTTGAACAGAATCAAAGTGAAAGCTTCTGTGAAGATAATGTACTGTAGGACTAGATCCTATGTCTAAGTGAGCAATAAGCCTACTATTAATCTGTTAGACAGCAATTACTAGTGCAGTGCAGTGGTTAAAGCTACAGACTCAGCATCCTGAAGTTGTGGGTTCAAACCTATGCTGCTCCTAGTAACCCTGGGCAAGTCACTTAATCCCCTTATCACCCCAAGTACATTAGATAGATTGTGAGCCCGCCAGGACAGACAGGGAGAAATGCTTGAATACCTGAATAAATTAATGTAAACCATTCTGAGCTCCCTTGGGAGAATGGTATAGATAATTGAATAAATAAATAGTGTGAAAAGTTTCAGCCTCTGATAACCAGAACTGGTATTGTGACATCATAATGCCTCATTCTACCAATGCTTAAGAACCAACCTCATCAGTGATGTCACAATGGTTTGATTATCCTATATTTGGCTCGCTTTTACTACATTTTGATTTCTAGAGTGGTGCAGTGGTTAAAGCTACAGTCACAGAACCCTGAGGTTGTGGGTTCAAACCCACGCTGCTCCTTGTGACCCTGGTCAAGTCACTTAATCCCCCCCCCCCATTGCCCCAGGTACATTAGATAGATTGTGAGACAGGGGAAAATGCTTGAGTACCTGAATAAATTCATATAAGCCATTCTGAGCTTCCCTGGGAGAACAGTATAGAAAATTGAATGAATAAATAAACACATATAGAACAGCTAATGAGCTAGATCCTTGGATATCATACAAATATTTAACTTTAAAATATAACTTGGTGTTATACACATACTTGTACAAATTTAAAGCACTTGCACAGTTGCATAGAAACATAGAAAGATGACGGCAGAAAAGGGTCATAGCCCATCAAGTCTGCCCACTCCATTAACCCTCCCCAAACAACCTCCTAAGGGGTCGCTCACAGGTGGCATCACCTCTACACTGCCCTCGTAAAGATCCGACGTGGGCATCCCATTTATTCTTAAAATCTTGTATGCTGCTGGCCGCGATCACTTGCTCTGGGAGTAAAACTATGTACTTGGCAGTTGTGTCTGGGAAGTATGGGGGGAGGGGGGAGTTCCTATGTGCTAAATAGGCCAGGGGTCCATAAACTTGTGATTCATCTCTGAAATAGTACTGTCATATAATGAAAAGAATATGCAAGCATGTGTGGGTACTTTTTCCTTAGACAATTTTCAAAGCAAAAAGTATTTGCATACTTTAAAAATGACTGCAAACTTGGTGGACCAAAACTGTATCTTGCTTGTTTTGCAACTCTGTGGGAAATATGAAAATTTGCCCACTGTGCATCTTAACTTCATTTTATTTTGATACTCTCCTCTCAATGCAGAAAGGCTGATCCACAACAAGATACATACGGTAGTAAGGCTTAGATATTGGTTTATTACAGTCTTTAACGCTTTGGATTCAGTAGTGCCTCTCTTTCCACATATCAGCTTTTCCATGTATCTATCACCATAAGACTCATAGGGACCCCTGAGGAAGACATTTTGTCGAAACGCGGACCGTGTTGGGTCCTGCGCCACCAGAGGACTAGGCTCTATAGGTGTTTATGTGTATTATTTTATTTTATTTTCATGTGGAATGTTACACTGTGCATTTGGAACTTTGAGTCTTTCATTAAAGTCCATTTCAGGATCATCGTCGTACTACAGTGGGTTGGTTTTTTTTTTAATTTCTCTTGGATTTTCTTCTCTGTGGATTCTCTGGGATCAGTTCTTTTTGACTTGCTTATTACAATACTGCAGGGTAGTCCTGGAAAAAGGTTACTTTTAAGCAACAAAACAGGCTATTCTCAAGATTAGGATAATTCATTTCCTCTTTCCACGAGTGTTTGCACTTTTACTTATAATGTATGCTTGTGGTTAATAAAGATTTCTGTACAAAATTTTTTTTAAAAACCTGTTTTTTGTTTTGCATCTGTGATACTTTCACCAGCCTGAATAAGATGTAAAAAGATTACGGGCCTAGGAGGTCTTTCTTTGTGGCCTGTGCTGGAAACTTTTCTTGGAAACCCTCAAGTGCCTGTCATCAAAGTAAGCAAGGAGCGTTGAGAGACTTTGCTGCCATGGCAGAACCTCATAAATCATCAATTATTGCCTATTATTATAAATGTGACAGCTTCACACTGTCATAAAAAGATTTGCATTTTAGGCTAATTTTGCAGTGGTGGTGCTGGTGGTGGTGGTGGCGGCAAGGTGGGAGTCTGTGTGGGTAGGGGTGGGGGCAGTGTTCATGCATTTTGTTTTCCAGAACAGAAATGTCATGACAACCAAAGTACACTTAAGCTTGTTATCAAGTATTCAGACATTCATTTGGGCCCTGTCAGTTTTGGCCTTTCAGCATCTCTGCTTCTTTTGCATTATTGAGCAGTTTATCTTCACAGTTCATAAATATATTTCTAAATATGGGTATGGCATAATCAGTGAAAACCAGCAGAAGCAATGGAGGCCCCCTAGTTGCTATGACAACTTAAACTGATCAATTTCCTGTCACTGTTTTAAAAGAGGCCTTCTCCTGTGGCCGTAAATACTAATTACAAAGCAGACCGTTTGCTAACATGTTCAGCTTACAGATTAAGGCAGTTCATGCCCAATTTATCATTTAACATGTCCTCCCACGTTTGTAGTGCAGCACAGAATGAATAATAACTTCACTTGTTTACAGCATTTTCAACTCAACTTCACTAATTAGTTTTGCAGTTGTAAGCTGCAGTACTAATGCAGTAAAATCTATATTTGATGAGCAATGCAGACTTCAACATGCAGAGTGAACACCAAAATGCAGAGTTTAGTGCACATTTGTAAATGTGCTTTTGTTGACTATACATTTAGATAAATATACTGTGGACAGATATTGAACTATTTGTAGCCTACCTATTTCACAGTAGCTTTGGTGGATACACAAAATTTCACATTTCATACAAACACCTATGACATGTACATAAGAACATAAGAATAGCCTTACTGGGTCAGACCAATGGTCCATCAAGCCAAGTAGCCCATCCTCATGGTAGCCAATCCAGGTCACTAGTACCTGGTCAAAACCCAAAGAGTAGCAACATTCCAGCATCTCAAAGAATAGCAAGATTCCAGAACTCCAATGAGAGCAACATTCCAGAGCTGAGATTGTGATGTCATAACGCCTCATTCCACAGTGCCTCAGAGCCAACCTCATCAGTGATGTCACATAAGAACATAAGAATAGCCATACTGGGCCAGACCAATGGTCCATCAAGCCCAGTAGCCCGTTCTCATGGTAGCCAATCCAGGTCCTAGTACTTGGCCAAAACCCAAGGAGTAGCAATATTCCATGCTATTGATCCAGAGCAAGCAGTGGCTTCCCCCATGTCTTTCTCGATAATAGACTATGAACTTTTCCTCCAGGAAATTGGCCTAACCCTTCTTAAAACCAGTTACGCTATCCGCTCTTGATTAGTCTTTGCTGGCAGAATAGATTGCTCTACCTGTTACCAGCACCCTGACTTTACTTGTTTCTCCCAAGTACTATTTTCAACTTTTTTAAAATGTGTGCATGCAAACAATTATTTATTAGGGGTTATTATGATTTAGAAATGTTTTTGGTACACTTGTGGAAACAGGAAACATAAGTGCTGAGAAAATATTTATGAACCCCTTAGAACGGTCCATAATTTAGCACACCACGGGCCCCTTTTACTAAGCTGTGTTATATACTAACACATGCCTAACACAGCTTAACCCTTTATTTGGCATTGATGCTCAGAAGCAACATGTGTCTTCTATGGCTCTTATGGGAGATCAAATGCCTCTTACTTGGCACCGTTGCTCTCATTCAACATCAAGTTACATGACTGATGGATGTCTGCTTTGCTGGATATTCACATGGAAAAAAAAAAAAATCAACAGATGGCTGTTAGTGTCATGCTATAGAATCGAGCACGGAGAAAAGCAGAGCTGCCCCCCTAGAAACAGCAATGTGAAACGGTTAAGCTACCGTCGGGCTATGCAAGTTAAGCGCTCTTTCTTTTTTTTTACATGTGATGCACATAGTCATCTTTGAATGCACATGCATGCACTAAATAAACATTAAAAATTTAAGATACTATGCCCCCCCTTTACTAAACTGCGATAGCGGTTATTAGCGCAGAGAGCTGCGCTAAATGCTTCAAGTAGCTCCCGACACTCATAGAGTTCCTATGAGCGTCAGGAGCATTACATAGCATTCAGTGCGGCTCCCTGCGCTAATAACCACTATCGTGGTTTAATAAAAGAAGGGGGGTATATTAGGGACCAATGAATGAACACACCACCCCAGTAACGACATTAAAATAGCAAAATAGTGCCTGGGTGTATGAGGTCCATTGTATGTGTGAAAATGCAACAACAGTGTTTGAGGCTGTATTATAAATGTTTACACTCAGTTGTTGGGCTTTAGAGATTTTTGGGGGTAAACAATATATCTCTTTTTTTCCTGAACATTAGAGCATGGCCATTAATATAAGAAATAAAAAAACACTATTTTTTTCAGCTGCAGAAAAAAAATGGCTTCAGTGCTTGGGAGAAACTCATGTGCTGTTTGTTTTAATTAGATTGTAAGCTCTATTGAGCAGGGACTGTCTCTTACATGTTTAATGTACAGCGCTGTGTACATCTAGTAACAGTACAGAAATGATATGTAGTAGTAGTAGCAGCACAGAGACACTGAGCCCAATTCTGAAAACGATGCCTGTTGCAAAACAGAATTAGGACGCCTATCACTGGTAGCTGCCCTTTCCAGAATTGCATTTATTTTCTTCTACAGACGCTTTAAATTCAGGCCAGCATTTTAAAGGCCTACATTTCAGGCATCTGACTTGCGCCTATGAGTAGCACCTAAGCATGCCTATGGATTCCTAAGGCCAATTCCGGCGTAAACTATGCCTAGGCTGGCCTTAGGCGTCCAAAGGCATGCCTAGATATCTCTGTAGGTGCGAGTCAGACATCTACATTATAAGTATCCTTAACCCTATCATTTTTTTTTTTTTTTTTAACGTTATGTCCCGATTGGTCCATTAGACGGCAGTACTATGCTTACCATCATGCACAATCGGGACACCGTTTTTAGAATCAGGCCCACTATGGTCACTTTTTACTGCAGCTCAATAAAAGGATCCCATATGTTCAAAACATGGGTTACAATTATAAAACACACATAATACAATTAACACACACACAAAAATATTTTGCATTGTTGCTTCATTATCAATATGATTATTAGACTTGGGGGTTCCTTTTACAAAGCCGCGCTAGCGGTTTAACGTGAGTAATAGCGCGCGCTAAACCGATGGCCGCACTAGTCGCTACCGCCTGCTCTTGAGCAGGCGGTAGTTTTTCGGCCAGCGCAGGGGTTAGCGCGTGATGAAAAGGAGCCCTTGGTCAGCCTAAAACACAAAATGTCTTCTTGAGCTCTTTTTTTAGTAACTTCACATAAATATTTAGGGTTCTTGTCTTACTTCATGACTCATTTTTTTGGCTCAAGTTTAATTCATGGATGAATGAACTGACATTGTGCTCCACAATTTTCTGATCTAAAATAGAATTCATAGTTTCATAACAGAATGTGGATACAGCACAGCAGTCCCACACAGGTTCTTTCATTGAAAAGCAGTGTATGTTTTCACCAAAGAAAACATTAGTCATTGGTACTAAACATTTAATTTTGAACTCATCAGTCCTGTGAACATTATTCCAAGCTATTCAAATGCTCCTTGAGGTAGGCAGTGGTGTTCTTTCTAGAAAGCAGCTTCTTCCTAGCTATCCCATTCAGCTTTTCCTGATAGGTGATGAAAGAACCATCACATCAGCTGCAACGAGAGTGGGCTGTTTTCCTGCCAGAGGACCTGGATGGCTTATAAACACATTGATGGAAAAAAGAATTATGTGTTATAACAGAAAATTCTAGAGGAGAATGTCAGGCCATCTGCCTAAGCGGTGAAGAAGATAATGACCCTAAACAATCAATGAAGCTAGTACAAAAAAGGCTGAAGAGATCTGATTTGATTTGTTTACTTTATAGACCGCCTTGGACAACCTAATATTAAATAATGCAAAACAGCAACAAATGGGTCAGTTCCTAATAAAAACACAATTGTATCCGCAGCTCAAATCAAAATATATACATAAAAGAATTAACATAGTAATAAATAGACTATCAGTATGCTATAATAAATGGCTGTATTTGTATTTTAAAAAAATCAGTCTAAGTTTGGGCAAAAAGTCATGTTGTCAATGCTTTTCTGAACGATAAATAAATTGCTAATATCCTTTAATCCTTGTGGTAAACTAGTGGTCTCAAACTCAAACCCTTTGCAAGGCCACATTTTGGATTTGTAAGTACTTGGAGGGCCGCAGAAAAAATAGTTAATGTCTTATTAAAGAAATGACAATTTTGCATGAGGTAAAACTATTTATAGTTTATAAATCTTTCCTTTTGGCTAAGTCTTAATAATAATATTGTAATTTATAGCTAAAGAGACATATGATCAAGAAACTGTTTTATTTTACTTTTGTGATTATGATAAAGATACCGAGGGCCTCAAAATAGCACCTGGCGGTCTGCATGTGGCCCCCAGGCCGCGAGTTTGAGACCACTGTAGTAAGCTGTTCCAACAGAATGTATTATTCCTAGTGGTCAATAGATGCAATTTTAGCCAAATGAGATGAACATATTATAACAATCTACAGGGGACATATGCCACCAAACTATGGGAGAATCAGACCAGAGTTCTTGCAAAAAGAGCTCTAAACCAGACATAAAGGGCCATATTCTATATATGGTACCAGAAAAAAGCGCAGATGCGTCAAAATCACGCAAGACAATCTTATGCAGAAAAAGCCGGGCCGACAATTGCGCACAGGATATCAGCGCACCGGATTTAAACTGAATTTTAAAATGCTCTGAGGGGGTGTGGGGGGGAAACCCCCCCACTTAACTTAGTAGTGTTGGTGCTGCCCTTGGGGGGTGGGGAACCCTCCCACATTACAGAGGAAACTGAACTTTTTCCCTAGAAAATAGGGAAAAAGCCTATTTTCTATATAATGGGGGGTTCCCCCTCCCCCAATGGCAGCGCCAACTCTACTAAGTTAAGTGTTGTGGTTTCCCCCCTCCCCCCAAACCCCCTTGGTGCACTTTAAAAGTCAGTTTAAATTCAGCACGCTGATGTCCTGTGTGCGATTGTCAGCCCAGCTTTGTCTGCATGTGATTGTCTCACGTGGTTTAGTCTATGAGCCAATAGATGTGGTATTTAGAACACATGTAGCAGCCAGCTCGGCAAGAAAAATTTAGGCACGACCATTTACGTCAACTAAAACCTGGTGTAAATGCCTGGACCTAAATTCTGTGTGGATTGGACCAATTGAATAACAGTGCATATAATTTACAGGAATACCCTTGGCCCACCCATGCCTCTTCCTTGGCTATGCCCCCTTTTCAAATCCGCACTTTAGAATTTACACGCACCACTTTATAGAATATGCTTAGAAAGCTGTGTGTGTAAATTCCAATTAGTGTCAATTAATGCAGAAAATTGTTCACGGCCAATTATTGACACTGATTGGCTCATTAAGAGCCCCTTTTTATCAAACCACGGTAGAACTTTTTGCTGTGGGCCGGCCAACTCATTCAATTCCTATGAGTGTTGGAGCATTTACCTCACCAGCCTGCGGCAAAAAGCTCTACCATAGTTTGATAAAAGGGGGCCTAAACAATTATACTACATGTGCAATTTGGCCACATGGCCAAATTTGTGTGTGCAACTTTAGATGCCATATATACAATCCAGGGGAAAATGTTAAAAGTTATCCTTTTAACTTTCTTGTTACCAATGTATGTACTTGGACTGATGCCTATGTATTTTTATATTCTGTTACTGAAATTTAATTAAACAAAACTTTTTCATGAACTTAAAAAAAAGTTATCCTTGCCAAAACTGACTGCTCACTGGCTGACGATCAACAAACGATGCCTAGTAATGGCCTACATGCTATTCCACGACATAGTACCAGCCTATATGGCCTCCAAACTTCCGCCCTATACCCCATATTGACCGCTTCACTCGCAAGAAGAAAAGCAATTACTCGCGCCCTTGGGACGCACCCTCTGATCTTAAGAACGCCTGAAAAGATCTTACTTGTATTACTTACCATGTCTCTGGAAAAAACTACCTGACCACATAAGATCACTAGGATGTCTACTGAACTTCAGGAAGGCGACAGAAACTCAATTCTTCTCCTGACCCTCTATGAGAGTACGCCGATCCAAATTCCCCAAACCTTCTGACAAAATGCCCCGACCCCCACTGTCTCAAGTCTCATAAGCTATGTGCTTCATCCTATGTCTGATCATACCATGTTTTCTCATACAATGTTCCTCCAAACTCTGTCATACTATTCATCATCTTTGTCCTACTACACTCTAACATACTGTACTAATCACCATATTTACCATACTATGTTTGCCACACAATGTTAGCTATTCCATGTCTTCCATGCTATGCTTCATCATGCGTGCTTGCCTTACCATTTCTGCCAAGTCATGTCATATTATGTTAGTCATGCTTCGTAATGCCATGGTTGCCACGCTATGTTCTGCATGCTATGCTCACCATGCTATGTCTCACCACACCATGTTTGTCATGTTAGGTTTTACCACGCTTTAACTATGCTTTGCCATCTCTGTCAGGCAATGCTTGCCATGGTATCTCTTACCACACTATATCTGAGAGTGCGACACATGGGTTATAGCTACAGCCCCAGCACCCTGAGGTTGTAGGTTCAGACCCACGCTGCTCCTTGCGACCCTGGGCAAGTTGCTTAGTCCCCCATTGACCCAGATATATTAAATAGATTGTGAGCCCACTGACACAGACAGGGAAAAATGTTTGAGTAGCTGAACAAAATTCATGTAAACCGTTTTGAGCTCCCCAGAGAGAACGATATAGAAAATTGAATGAACGAATGAATAAATAAATGTACAATCTGGAATTGAGCTATCCAGGGCAGGACCTTTGCTAATTCCTCCAATGTAGCGTTGCTGAACAGGAGTGTTTTTCTGAAACCTAGATGTCCCAGGTAGCAGTTGTAAGTCCCAAAATTTCCCTAATGAAATGCCAGATATCCATATTTTTTTAGGCCCATTATAGTGCTGCCCAAAATACATTCTAACCATGCTCCCTAACCATATGCATATTTTGGAGTCTTAGATGTCCTGAATTAACCTATTTATCTATGTGGATCCTGGCACTGAATATTGGCTGGAACCTCCACAACTTTGTTTTCATTTTTTGGCCCCAAACCCTCAAAACAACCCCTCCTCCTTTCTTCCCCCTCCTCCCAGCCTACTACTATTATTTATTATTTCTATAGAGCTGAAAGGCGTACGCAGCGCTGTACATTATAATATGCAATAGACAGTCCCTGCTCAGAAGAGCTTACAATCTAATTTAGACAGGACATTTCTCTCCTTGCCCCTGCCTCCTGTGGCTGCTAAACAGCTTCACAAAACTATACAGGTACAATATTAACTGTAAGTAAATGTATTTATTTTATTATGCTAAAAAAAAAAAACTTGGGCTATGAAACTAGAACAATTGAATACTTGGACCAATGGCCTTCTCGCCTATGGCATACAGTTTCAAATTGCACATTGGCTCTAATGTACAAAACGTTTTTCTCATTTCATGTCTGCGACAAAAAGTTTATTAGAGCAGGTCCAAAGATTTTGATATGTATGAAATAAGTTAAATCTTTATCTTTATTGGAAGCTTCTGTACCACTATTAATGACTGTGGGAGTCAATTCAGAGTGGTTTTCACAGGCATCTGTAATGGATTTTAAATACAGATTCAGATGGATTCCACTGTGATTGTTGTCGGCCTCCCAGCTGCTAGGCTAGGGTACCAGGTTTGCATTTGCATTATTACACACTTATATTATTACACTATGATATATGATATACACAACATAGCGGAAGCAAACAGGCTATAAGCAGGAAACGAAGACGGAAAACTGACAGAGTTGATGGTCAGTCTAGAAGAGGTATGCAGGCAGATTGATAGGCTTAAAAACGATAAATCCCCAGGACCAGATGGCATCCATCCGAGGGTAATCAAGGAAATGAAAGGGGCTATAGCTGAACTGCTCCAATTAATAGCCAATTTGTCATTCAAATCAGGAAAGATTCCGGAAGACTGGAAAGTGGTGAATGTTATGCCGATCTTCAAGAAAGGTTTGAGGGGAAATCCGGGAAACTACAGACCGGTGAGTCTGATCTCGGTACCAGGAAAGATTGATAGAAGCGCTGATAAAGGACTGCATCATTGATCACCTAGACGGACACAATCTGATGAGGACCAGCCAGCATGGCTTCAGCAAAGGAAGATCTTGCTTGACGAACTTGCTGCACTTCTTTGAGGGAGTAAACAGGCAGATAGACAAGGGTGACCCAGTCAGCATTGTATATCTGGATTTTCAGAAGGCATTCGACAAGGTCCCGCATGAACCACTACTTCAAAAAATTTAGAGCCATGGAATCTAGGGTGAAATACTCACGTGGTTTAAAAACTGGTTGGTGGTTAGGAAACAGAGTGTGGGGGTAAATGGACAATACTCGGACTGGAAAAGTGTCATGAGTAGAGTGCTGCAGGGTTCGGTGCTTGGACCTGTGTTCATCAACATATTTGTAAACGACCTGGAAATTGGTACGACAAGCGAGGTGATAAAATTTGCAGACGACACAAAGTTATTCAGAGTAGTTAAGGGGCTGGAGGAGTTGGCGTACAGTGAGAGATTAGAGAAACTGGGCCTTTTCTCCCTTGAAAAGAGGGGACATGATCGAAACATTCAAGATAATGAAGGGAATAGACTTAGTAGATAAAGACAGGTTGTTCACCCTCTCCAAGGTAGAGAAAACGAGAGGGCACTCTCTAAAGTTAAAAGGGGATAGATTCCGTACAAACGTAAGGAAGTTCTTCTTCACCCAGAGAGTGGTAGAAATCTGGAAAGCTCTTCCGGCGGCTGTTATAGGGGAAAACACCCTCCAGGGATTCAAGACAAAGTTAGACAAGTTCCTGCTGAACCAGAACATACTTTGATTTAGCACTCACTAAATGCGTGCTAAAACGCTTAGGGTTCATAGACAAAACCGCAGAAGACAAAGGCGCGCGCCGACAACTGAGCGCAAGATGGAGGCGCACGCCGAAGAAAATGACAGTTGTTAGGGGGTCCGACGGGGGTTTTTGTTGGGGAGCCACCCCCCCCCACACTTTACTTAATACAGATCGCGGCGGTATGGTGGGTGGTTTGGGGGGTTGTAACCCCTGTTTTTAGGGAAAAAGTGAAGTTTTCAGTAAAATGTGGGGGGTTACAACCCCCCAAACCCCCCACAACGCCCCCACAATGCGGCGCAATCTGTATAAAGTAAAGTGAGGGGTTCCCCCCACACACACCCCCGTCGGAGCCCCTAAAAACAGTTTTCTTCGGCGCGCGCCTCCGCGCTGCGCTCAGTTGTCGGCGCGCGCCTTTGTCTTCCGCGGTTTTGACCCGACACCACGCTTAGTGCACCTTAGTAAAAGAGGGCCTAAGTATCCATTTACTATATTCCAAAAATCTATTATGTACATTTCATGTCCTGTCCTCCTATAGTGTTCCTAATGGGAGGGGGAAGCCTGTTATTTTCATCTGTGTTGCTTCCTCACTCCTTTGGCTCACAGTTTCAGTTGAAGTAGTCTGAGAAAGGATAGTCTTTATCTCTTTCTTTGAATTAAATGAATTATCCTACCATCCATAGCAGTGGTTTTCAACCCAGTTCTTGGGAACCCCCAGAGTTTTAAGATACCCACAATAAACAAACATGAGACAGATTTACACACAAGGCAGGCAGTACATGCAAACAGGGTTGCCAGATTTTCCAATCGGAAAATCTGGACCCCTAGACCCGCCCCCAGGCCCGCCCATCTCTGCCCTAATCCTGTCCCCAGTCCCGCCTCCTGCTGCCTGCTCTTGTCCGCCACTGCCCGCTCTTGTCCGCAAATCGGGTCGGGCAGGGAGGAAGTCCGCACAGGCACAGATGTCACACAATCAAGTTGCGCGTGATGTCATCTCATGATATCCACGCACGCGCAGACGTCCTCCCTGCCCGACGTGATTTGAGGAGGCTTTTCAAAACCTGGACAAAGTGCTGGGTTTTGAAAAGCCATCCGGACCCCCGAACATGTCCTCAAAAGGAGGACATGTCCGGGGAAATCCAGACGTCTATGCAAACCGGTCTCATGAATATTAATTGTGGATATCCTGACTTCCAACTGGCCGGGTGTGTCCCAAAGACTGAGTTGAGAACCACGTCAACAACAATACCGTAACGCTTTGTGCAGCCAGCATATAACTATTACGGGGGGGGGGGGGGAATGATGCACTGGTTTGAAAGACCAACTTCCCAGCTGCATTTTTGCTGGGTCCAACAACCAGAGCCTTCTGTGACAGCAGCAGAGTTGCCGATTCTACTGAGGAGGCAGACAAACCAATCTAAATCCACACCAGCTGCTGGCTATGATGCAGATACACACATCTCTCCAGAGTAAGTCTTTCAAGCTGCTTTACATGAGCCGATGACACCTAACAACAAGTATTTAATTTTCATTGCAGAAAGGGTAGGAGTTTTCCTATAAATATATGAAAGCTTGAAATGTACGTGATACCAACTTGCCAAACCTTTAAATCATGTTGCATTAGAATTGTGATAATTCAACCGTATATTTGTGGGGTGTCAAGTGACTTCCATATGTATGTACTGTATATAAAGTGTAAATATGCACAAACATATTTCAACTTGTTTTTCAAAAGCCTGGAAAAATATAACCTGTTTTTTAAAATCTCAGAAATCAAGTATACCCAAACAAGTTTGGCATAAAATGTCAAAATACAGGCCCTGGGAATTGCTTAAAAGAACTGCATATATAATGAAACTAAACCCCGGTTTCGTTCCTGAAGGTTCTAGCCACAAGGGAGAATGAGAGCTCAGGGATTTGGGTTCCCCTGGTTAATATTTGCACTATTATAGTCACAAAAGAGATTGTTTGACAGTTCCTGCCCCTCAGTAGCTTCTCCCTGTTATCAATTTTACAAAAGGACTCCTTCCCGCAACTCCTGCTAATCAACAGAAATTGTGCAGCCAAAGCAAGTCAAAACCCTTTGGCGGGTCTCCGGGGGCTAGGGGACAGGGAGCGACGAAGCGCTTCCAACTGCTTCTGAAACCCAGCAGCTGCAGCCTCAACACTCAGGGGGCTCCACATTCAGTCCGACAGCCTGTGCTCACAGGTGCTCAGCGCTTCCCAGCCCCAGCTCAGTGACTTTCCAGCAGGCTCTCTGCGTTTCCACAGTGTCAAGGTTAAAGCTCCAGTGCCCCGATTTCAAAGGGAAATGCAGTCAGCTCGAAGCAATGGAAACCAATCTGATGGCAGCCAGACACCGATCAGCAGCGCCGGCTAAACAAAACAGGGCACGAAGCTTTGTAGGAGGGAACAAAACACAGCCACGCAGTGCAGTGTGCTAATATCTCGCAGCTTGTCGTATCTAAGCCCATTACTTATACACGCTGCAGTCACGTCACAGAGCAGCTGGCACTTCCAAAGTGCAAATAAAAAGGGATATTTAGAAGAAGAAAAATGCAATGGTAAATTAATGAAGTATTCTTAAACGGGAATACAGGTGGCCTAAAAACCACGCAGAAATTTTTTTAAATAAAAATCTAATTTTATTTGTCTTTTGAACAGGAAAATTCCTGATTCTTGTCTATAAACCAGAGGGGTATATCTGTGTGCCATATGCAACAGGGACATTTGCAACCAGCTGTTTTGTCAGAGGATTTATCACTATGGCCATTATTCAAAATATTTTTTCCAGATGCAAAAATGCAGAGTCTTTTTTTCTGAATACGGACCTATGTCTTAATCTGAGTCTCATTTTCTTCTCTGGTTCCCTGTCTGCCAATAAGATATTTTCCCATAGAGAAAGAGAGAGATTTGCAAATTTTGATTCATAATATTTTCCTAGGAAGAAAAATACAAGACATAAACTCCACCTTTTACTAAGCCACAGTAGAGGTTTCTAACGTAGTCCAGAGCGCTTCAACTAGTATATTTCCTTTAAATTTCATTCCGTTTTAAAAGCTCAAAAACAAGACGTGTAAAATATATGTGAAAGTTTACTCAGATTCTAAATGAATGAGTTTCTGTGATGTGAGATCATGCAAAGCAGCTGAATGATTCAGAATTCAAAGAAAGCTGGCATGGCCAGACCTCTTCGAAGTTTTTTTGGTTTTTTTTTTGTGAGGGGAATATACCTCGGTGAATTGAAGTTAACCTTTTGTCAGTTCCTTTGCAGCTTCCTCATGAAAGTTTGCTATGAAGTTCATTTGCATTTGCATCAAACTTTCCACAGGCGGCTAACCGGCAGGAAGTGCCAGGGTCAGTACCATTGGCCTTTATGCAATTGGGTTCCTAATAAAAAAAAAAAAGCCTCTGGAATAGACGCACAGAAAAGACAGAAGTCTATCCTTTCCCAGCTAGAAAGCTTCTCATACCAATTTTAAGCGTCTACAGCTCCTTTCTGCCAGCATTGTTCGCCTCCTGTCATGCGCATGAGTGAAATTATAAAGGCCAAGGACACTGATCCTCCCTGACCAAGCAGGTGTCCTCGGTCACCTGATGAGAAGACTAACTTTGGCTCCAACATACACAATTGTTTTGGACTTACATCTCTCAAACAACTGTATCACAAAATACAATTATTAAAAAAACCAAGAAAACAGTAGGGGAAAGACTATATCAGAGGATCTAGCTAGCAACTGCGCATCCATAACATAGGCTATGGGGTGTCTGTTTAAAGTTCAGTGTTCAATCTATTTCTTTTGCTAATCTGTGCATAAACAGGCAATCTGTCATGGATATCTTAAGCTGTCATTCTTTAAATGTAAGAAGTTATCCTCCGGTTCTTTTTCTTCCGTGTTACTGAAGGGGTTTCAAATTGCAGCCTTCCAACAGGTCTAAGTGTAACTAATTTTTTTTCAGTTTTGCCATTGATTCATTCACTCGTGTCATCTGTCAGACATGAAATTAATCTTGATTCATACTTCAGAAGACATGATAAAGTATCACTGTATCTTCAGGGTCCGGGAACGTGTGGGAGCAGGAGAGAGCTATTGACTAAATGCTGTCCTTTGTCTAAAATTCAATTTTGCAAAGACCATAAGCAGCCCAATTCTCTGGGTCATTTATCTACAAAACTGTACCGAGTGAAACCATAATGTCATTTAGTTCCAGAAATAATGGGCCCACTTTCTTAAAATGATTATCTCTTGCTCAGCAGGTTGTATCACCAATAACGTTGTCCCCTGCCAATTAACGGCAATAAATTGTGATTTGCTTTTGACTTTGTAGACACTCAAGATCAAAAAAATATATTGCTTAAGTACCTAATTATTAGAATAACTGAATGAGTCGGTATCAGCAAAAAGTAATGATAAAATAAAACACATCTGATCAGAGTTGCCCATAAAATAAGAAACAAGATCACCTTGGTGTATAAAATTAGCCTCAGACATCTTAAATGCGTTTGTTAAATAAAACCCCAAATTTACAAAGACTATAGGCTCCTTTGACAAAGGTGAGTTAACGTTTTTAGCGCACGCACCAGATTAGTGCACGCTAGCTGAAAAACTACCACCTGCTCAAGAGGAGGCGGTAGCGGCTACCGTGCACGGCATTTTAGCATGCGCTATTCCATGCGTTAAGGCCCTAACGCACCTTTGTAAAAGGAGCCCTATGTCTAGTCGCTGTTTTCTCTGTTACATTTTCAGCTGCAGCACAAGTCTGCATTGCTGATCATAAAAATAATAATAATAATGCTTATTTATATACAGTTCCAGCCAGATCAGAACAATTTATAAAAGAAAATAAAACACGTAGGCGTAAAAAAATAAATAAACATTCAACATTTCACTTCTCGATATTCATAGAAAAAAAAGGGGTTAAAAATTTTCCAAAATCCTTGCAAATCACTTTCAAGATGGAACGCAGAAGGCAAAGCATTCCATAAGAGGGGTGCAGCTTCAGAAAATGGTTGCTGAGCGGTGGACTTTTTTCTAACGCCGCTTGCAGAAGAGTTTGATTCTCAAAATGTACACAGAAGTTACAAGTAATAGAAGCCCTTTTATTAAGTTGTGTCAGGCATGGGCTAATGCAGGCCTAAGACAACCAAACATGCCATACCATGGGACATATCCAAGCATCCTGTAGTGACTTGCAAATGTGCCCATGCTAACTGTGCACCTTTTTTTTTTTTAGGGGACCAGAGAGTATACATTTCTGTACTAACACTGGCTTTTACCAAACCACGGTATAGCATTCCTACCTCAGGCCGGTAAAGTAAATGCTGTGAGACTCACAGGAATTGAATGTGCATTGAAGCATTTATCTCGCTGGCCTGTGGTAAGAAGTTCTATCATGGTTTAGTATAAGAAGCCCTAAACAATTATAATTTAATATTTAATACAGACAATTATTTGATATTTTATTTTGAATGTTGAGTTTATTACACTGTTTATCTATGTATGTATTTTCCTCCTGATTCTGTATATGGTACCAACATTTTGGCATAGATTCAACATGGGGGCACAAATGGATTAACAAGCTGTTAACAGACAATTAATTGACCTTAGAAATCAATTATTGAAATTAATTGGCATTAATTAATTGGCTTTTGCACATACATCTTCCTGCGTGCTATTCTATAACACCAGATGCCTAATTCCCAAGTGCACAACTATAAAGGGGGACATGGCCAGGGGAGAGGCATGGGCAAGTCAGGAGCGTACCAAAAATGTGTCATTTACATGCCTAAATGCCATGAGTTGGATGCTTGATCAATATGCACTAGCTTTATTAGAAAAGGTCCTCAATTCTCAATGCTATATATAGATAGAGTCAATTAAATCACCATCCCTAAGGACCCAATCTCAAACGTTGGGTTCCCGTAAGAAGAGTGGTCGATAGTTATGGAGGTTAAATAAAGGGGATTTGCTGTCTTGAAAAAACGTTAAGGTGAAACATGTTGACATAGTTTTTATCCCAAATCTGACCACAAATAAGCTAAGTATAACTATTACTTTAAAATTTATGGTGTTTACAAAACTATTTATGAAATGATTCAATATTTAAGGGTATTATCCCCATGAATTGAAAATATTTAAAAGTATTTAATACATTAGATAGGATCCTGTGACAAAGTGACATGTTAATCATTGAGTAGATGATTGATTTGACCCAGTGTATTGTCTCTGAGGATCAGGAACCCAACGTTTGAGATTGGGTCCTCAGACATGAGTTGGATGCTGGCATTTACACCAGGTTTCAGCTGACATAAATACCAGTACTCAAAATTTATTTTCTACATTCTCTTTTTTTAGGTGGAACATTACACAACTTACAGAAGTACAAAAGCAAAACTGAATTGTTGATTGGTGCACGCAGTTGTTTCTTATCTGTGTGCCAAAAATTTTGCCAGAGTAACAAAGATTAAAGAGGAACAGTTACAAGAAGCACAACACAGCTAGTTATACCATACAGATAAAAGTGATTTGGTTTTCATTTGACCCACTAAGTCAGGGGTCGGCAACCTGTGTCTCGCAAGCTACATATGGCTCTTCTTGCATGTGACTGTGGCTCTCCAGGCCCTGACCCTTTAATCTCCCTCCCAATCCCACAATCCACATCACCACCACCAGGCCTACCGAGCTAACCTGGTGGTCTACCGGGGGTCTTTGTGGCAGGAGTGCGGACTAGTGCTGCTCAATTTTTGATTCAAATCGATTCACCGATTCACTTCAGATGAATCGATTTGAATCAATTTGTTTTTTAAAAAAATTGGGATTGCCAATGCGTTGACTAACTCTCCTCCTATCCTTCAGGTCTCCTAAATCAGGAGCGGCAGCACTGCCTCTTGCTGGTAGGCCACTGCCACTGCTGCTCCTGCTTTAGGAGGCAAGTGGGGAGGGTCAGTCGGGAAGTGCTGCATAGGCCTTTGTAGCATCCTCCGGCTTCCCCCTGGCTTCCCAGTCTTACCTTAAGCAAATTAGGGCAGCCTGAAGAGGGTCGCCGGTGCTGTAGCGATCCTAACAGGCTGCTGCCGTCCTCCGCAGCACATTCTCTCAGCCGCGATCCCGTCCTTAACATCAGAGGGTCAGTGGCGGGATCGCTGCTTGGCTGGCCCGGACCTTCTCTACGACATCAGAATTGATGTCAGGGGGAAGGCTTATGGGCCTGCGATGTGCAATTGCTGTATGCGCCTGGCCCTTCCCTTCCTGTACTTGCCGTACCAGCGGGGGTGTAATTAAATGTAGCGAGCGGGTACGGTAAGCAGCAGTGGGAGGGTGGGGGGCAGGTGGCAGTCTGCCCGCATACCCCCAACGAGCGTCCCGTTAAGAAACCCTGGCCTAGAAATACTGGCCAGAAATCTCATGAACTGATTTTTAGTTTAGATCTTCTTCTTTTTTTTTTTTTTAACATGCCTTAACCTTGGTCTGACTTAATATCACTACTGAAGACAAATGAACTACGAGTAAATTTTCAAAACAACATGAGATGAAACAGGAACATTTGTTCAAATCGCTTGTTTTATTTCAAACAAAAATAAATCCCTCTTGTTTGTGCTAAAATGGGAATACCTGTGTTAGCCTACCAAAAGTAGACTTTGTGAAAAGAAAACTAATAGAGTCATTTAGCTTATGAGTGATTTGATTTTCTTTTAACAAAATTTGTCACTGCATATGTTCAAAAGTTTTAGATTTACAAAGTGGTTCTTTTATCACTTATCTTTTATCATTTGCAAGGCAGTGAATGTAAAGAGAATAACATTTGCAAAATAGGTCAAGATTTAGAAATACGAGTAACCTGTCTCTCTATAAATCAGTGACATTGCACTGCATCTTGTTGGAGGATCACATATAGCTATCATTCTTTCTTCCTCCGCCCATACATTCTATCAAAACCTTTCACTCACGTACAAGTAGCTAGTGTACGTAGTAATTGAACACTATTACCTCTCATCATTTGCAACAGCAGCTCATCATTAGCAAAAGTAAAAAGACTGCTTCAGGCATCTTAAGCGCTCATCCATATTTTAACCTGGATCTCAATCTACTGCCAATACTAAGTTCTAAAACATGTGCATTTTCTGGGTCATTAACAGACGGAACCTTAACATTATTACATATAAAAAGAAGAACACTGCATTATTATGCTACACATGACTAAAGAATTTTAGTATTCACAGGATTATGGTAATTAAGTTTTCCTTCACTTAGGGTGATGTGACACTTGCTTGATTATAATGTCACTTCACTTACAGCCTGTGTAAACAACATTATCTTAGTCACTCTGCATTACATTTCCAACTGTGAGTAAAATTACAAGGTCAAAATGGACAGGGATGTAGGTAATCCCATGAAAAAACATCGTGTAAATGACTAGCTCGAGGTTCAGGCTGGGGTTTTGAAAGTAGCAAAAGGTGTGTGAGCTACTCCAGGATTCGGTGCAAAGCAGAAGAAAAGCAAAACACATCTCTACGTCTAAGTGACATCTGGACAAAAGAATTCATGATTTGAATATTGTGTGGGTCAAAGGTCTTGCTTATTATCATGCACAAATGATTATGGTAACTTTTACATACTGTATGTCTTATTTTAGAGTACTAAAGGAAGAGCCCTGGTACTGTATCCGGTTTGCTCCATCCAATCAAATTTGCTGGTCATCTGAGAGCTTTTCACCCATGTTCTTTTCTTAAAAGAAAACAAGCGAAAAAGTTGACCCTTAATCCCACAGAAAATGCGAATCCAGCAAAAATTCTGTGGAGATGATGATGTTCAGGATGCAGGCTTTATTAAGAAATTTACAAATTCATAATCCACATAAAATATATCTAAGACCCACACCGTTGGGAACGGACCCAACACAGTCCGTGTTTCGACAATACTGTCTTCCTCAGGGGTCCCTAAAAAGCCTGATATAAAAACATTTGCGAGTTACGACTCAGTATTGTTTTCAGTTTTTAATCCACGTGTTTTTATATTAGGACTTTTAGGGACCCCCTTAGGAAGACAGTATTATCGAAGCACGGAAAGTGTTGGGTCCATAGTTCCCAACGGTGTGGGTCCTAGATAAGAACATAAGAATTGCTGCTGCTGGGTCAGACCAGTGGTCCATCGTGCCCAGCAGTCCACTCACGCGGCGGCCCTTATATCAAAGACCAGTGCCCTAACTGAGACTAGCCCTACCAGCATACGCTCTTGTTCACCAGGAACTTGTCTAACTTTGTCTTGAATCCCTGAAGGGTGTTTTCCACTATGATAGACTCCTGAAGAGCGTTCCAGTTTTCTACCACTCTCTGGGTGGATTATGAATTTGTATATTTCTTAATAAAGCCTGCATCCTGAACATCACCATCTCCACAGAGTTTTTGTCTTTTCACAAAAGACAAACTTACCCTTAGAGCCTATAAAAGTCACCCAAATTTGGAGGCCTAAAATTGGGTGCGGATTCCGGATACCTGCATGCAAAATAATTATTTAACAATCTCGAGTGATTTATATATTGGCGTTAACCAGCACCTCATTGAGACTAATTATAATATGGATGCAGATCTTGCTGCGTTGTTGTTCGCTAACAATGGATGCCTAAATTACACCACGCACAATTCAAAAGGGAGCCTGGCCATGGGAGGAGCATGTATGGTCAGGGGCAGTGGCGTAGTAGGCAGGGGCCCAGGCACCATCTTGGTGGAGGGCAGCAGCAATTCTCCTCCTCTCCGCCCCATCCCACTCTCTTTCCCACCACGTGAGTGCCTTCAATTTCCCCCCCCCCCCCCACACACACACATACACCGTACCTTCTAGCTCTTCGCTGGCGCAAACATCAGCTCCAACCTGCTGATTGCATCAGCTTCGGCGTTCCCCTCTGACATTACTTCCAGGTCCCGCGACTAGCAAGCGACATAAGAGGGAGGGCTGACGTCGACACAGGCAGCAAGTTAGCAAATTAGAGATGCTGCTTGCGCTGGGGAAGCAAAACAGGTTTTGGGGAAGGGAAGGGGTGTGCGAGTGGTGGGGGGGTGGGGTAAAGAAGAGGTCGAAGGGGGCGCCGCCACCCTGGACAGCTCCCACCCTCGCCATGCCACTGGTCAGGGATGTGCCAACATATTGCACACATGTTATAGCATAGTACCATTTATGGTCCAAAATACCATGACGGGAGCGTTTCAGGTGGCAGAAATAATGGTGCTCAGGAATCAGCTCTAAAGGACTGGTTCTATAAACAGCAAATAAAAAATAGGCGCCGAGGAACACGGTGTATAGAACATGTCAATTATGCATTAAGTGCCATTTATAGAACGGCACCTACTGGTGCTTAAATTGGACTTAGGCGCTGGTAGACATCAAAACCTTAGGCTCTGATATTTAGGTCAAGAAATCCCTGGCATAAATAGGGGGCACGTAAGTCCAATTTAGGCGCCTACACGCAAAACGCACCCAAGATCTGCCCATGATCCAACCCCTAACCACACCCACTTTCTGGTAGGCGCCTTGGACTAGGCACCTACCTGAAATTCGCAGATGCATACCACCCAATTCATTTTAATTTTTGCCAATTATTGCTCGTTATTGGCGCCAATTAAACCTATTAAATAATTAACTCCCCCCTCCCTTTCATAAAATCGCAAAATAAGTTTTTAGTGTCGGCTGGCGTGCTGCATGCTCTGCGCTGCTCTGACAGTCACAGAGTTCCTATCGGCGTTGGAGCAGCGCAAAGCATTCAGCGCGCCGGCCGGTGCTAAAAACCTTACACAGTTTTGTAAAGGGGGGGGAGGGTAAGTTAGGCATCAATTTAGGCACCATTAATAGAATCTGGACCTAAGCACCAGTTAATAAAGAACAATCACCCAGAACATTCTTTAAACAAAAAATACTGCTTAATGCCCATTTTTCCCAGCACCTTTTTTGAGCGCCATTTTATAGATTTCCCCCTAAGACCACATTTCGCTACAACCCTATTTAGATATTCACTTGAAATCAAAAAATGAATTCAATGGTCACATTTATGTGCAACCCCCCAACCCACATTACCCCCCCCCCCCAATTCTATAATCTATCACTCAAATTTACATGCTGACTGAGCATAGAAATTTATATAATAGCACTCATGTGTTAACTGCTATTACAGTACTCCCCCGTTCAGTGTTCGTAGCCCCAGTCGTTCACGGGTTTTTTCCCTCCTCAAAAATATACTGCGAATACCCAGCACTCCATGCAGCCGCTTTCTTCAACACCCAAGGTTGTTCTGTTGCACCTTTCCCTTCCAGGGGTTCTGCAGTAAAGAGGAGGAGAGGGGTGAGCCCAAAACAGAGCGCATCACCAAAATCGGGCAACCTGCACAGTGCAAAAATACAGAGAAAGCAGGCCCTGCAGCCCTCTCCCGCCTCCTCTAAACCGCACCCAATTATCGCGGTTTTTGAAATTCGCGGGTGCTCCTGGAACGAAACCCCCGTGAATTTTGGGGGGAGTACTGTATGTACTTTGCTTGCACAACTCTTTTAGCATGTAAATGCAAAGGAGGAGTTTATAGGGGAGGGGCAGGACAAACATTTATGTGCATAAATTAGACTATTGTAAGTTACTGTAAGTTAATGCTACATTTATGTGCAGTGAGGGTGAGAGATGCCCCTCCCCCTCCCTCATCTCCCCCCGCTCCCACCTGCCGCGCGCCCCCATCCCCCGATCGTGCCAGCTGCACGCACCCCCCCCCCCTCTTCCCCCGCACCTCTAGTTGAAGTTGTTGCTTGCAGCGGTCAACAACAAGCTCCTCGCAGCCCCGTCAGCTCTCCCTGTGACGTCACTTCCTATGCACGGCGCCCGGAAGTGACATCAGCAGGAGAGTCGACGGGGTTGCGAAGAGCACGTTGTTGACCACCATGAACAGCAACTTCAACTAGAAGTACGGGGGAGGGGAAGGGGAGCGCACGCGTGGAGGGGAGGAAGGGAAGGAGTCCAGAGGGGCGGAGAGGGGAGGTTTGCCGGCGCCCCCACCAACATGGCACCCAGGGAGTACCGCTCCCACCCCCTTACTACACCACTGCTTAGGCATGTCCGCTTACATCTGTTATTGTCATATAGGTGGGCACATCTAAATGTAAGCACGGAAATTCAACTTATGTTAGCATTCTATAGTGGAATCTTGACACTATAGAATGCTACAGATGCCATTATTGGATTTGCGCACAGAGCTGCTTCCAAGCAACCTAACTTGTGGTGCCTAGTTATAAAATCGCCCCATCCTGCTCTCTCTGCCCCCACTGTGCTTTCCCTCCCCTTCCTTCCCCCCCCCCCCTTTTATGTTCTCCCTTCCCCCATGATTTCCCTCTCTTACCTTCTGTTTAAACCTTCTAGGCAAGAATCTTCCTTCACCGAGTTCAGTGTGGTGCTGCTGCTGGGCCTTAAAGGTGCATGTGAATGCAGGTTCCCTGTCCTGCGGAAGTCCCCACCCAAGTGCAGGCATGCAAAAATAAAAGCCATGCTGTGAGATACTGGTTAATTGAGCATTCCTCTTAGCTGACTGATAGATAAAGGGGTTTTTTTCTGTTATTGTTTTACTAAGCATAGCAGGCCATTTCTAAAGAACTTAGGACATCTAGCCCATGATAAAAGCAAACCTCTGTTATCGTTTTCATATATAAAAACATTTGTTTGTTACATTTTAATTTGAATATATAATACTGTAGCTGGGGGAAAAGTGACATTTTGAACTACATTTCCTTGTAAACCTAAACCACTTCTGTCACAGCACATTTGCTTGCAAAACTGACTTTCGGTATGTGATCCACCAAAATAAATCACACGTTAAAAAGATATATAAATACATACTGTGGAGCAGTGGTTCTCAAAGCTGTCCTTGGGACCTTGCGATGAATATGCATGAGAGAACATTCCTTATACAGAATGGCCAGTGAATGCAAATGTATGCCACACATATTTAGTGTAGCAATCCTGAAACTCTACTGGTTTGGAATAGGAGATGGGAGTAATTTTGCAATTCCCTGATTGTGCAAAGCCACGTCTTATGTACTCAACAGGCGCTTCTAAAAATTCTCAAGTGTATGCATGTATAAAGATAGGCACTCTGAAAACTTAACACCTTGCATGCAATATGGGGACATTTTTTTTACAGGGCACTTTGGTTAAGTGAACACGATTATGCTTATTTTGGTGCTACCTAGGCTCCAATGTGACTTCATGGAATATTAGTGCAAATGCATAAAGAGCACACACTACGCTGGATTCAGGAAATGGCGCTGAAAATTAGGCGCTGAGATTCTATATAGGGTAATCCTAGCTGAGCGCCCTTTACAGACTAGCATTTAGCATATATTCCAGCATCCGACATTGGGCGTGAGGTCGTGCGCCAACGGAACCCTAGTGAAAATCCTGGCAGATCATTTGGCCACACTGTCCTCAAATTCTATAACACTGTGTGTCATTTTTGGGAATCCCCTGACCTGCCCATGCTATTCCCACAGTCACTCCCCCTTTTGGGGTTGCGCACGAGAGGATCTGGGTGTGGATCTTTATAAAATCACGTGGACACCAATCCATGCACAAATCCAAATTAGCATCAATAATTGTTTGTTAACAGCTAATTATTAATTGTTAATGGCTCATTATCTTAATTTCTGGCCAATATTCAGCGGTACTTAGCTGGCTGGGAATGGCCCCCTGGCTGGCTAAATACTGCTTAGTCAGCAAGCTGCCAATATTCTGTGGGAGATAGCTGGCTATCTCCTGATGAATATCTGTAGCATTTCCTGCATTGCAAGATATTCAATGGATTGATGGATGATCAGATATGTTGCCGGCAATATTTGTCAACAGGATTGGCCGATTAGGCGCCACTAAGCCGGATTCTAGAAACAGCGCCTAGTGGATGATTGACAACTGCGCTCAACAGCACCTAGGAATTAGGTGCCATTTTCAGAACCAAAGCCCATATGCAGAATCTGAAAGTTATCCATGTGCCTGGGTCAGCTCTAATGGAAGTGCGGGCACCTAAATATTAAGCGCATCGATACTAGACTCCTACCAAGCAGCCCTGGGGTACCTGAATGGAAGAGCCATTTGCATATAGAATGCTATCACTTGTGTGTGAATGTAACATTCACATTTATGTTAGGCACATGTTTAGGAGGCATTCTATAATATAAGTGCATTAGTCACATAGCGTATGAGCAGAAAGAGGTGCATGGCTGGGTCCTTATCAGTCAGACATTAGCATACATAGGTTATAAAATTCTTGCATTTATGTGCTAAAGCGCTACATGTAGGCACACGTATCCACGCCTGTTACTGACACGGCATAAATGAAGACACCTACATGTTAGTATGTAAATGCCAACTTACCGTATTTCCCCATATATAGGCCACGGCCTATATATGGGTTTTGCAATCCAAACAGTGGGTCTGGCTTCCTTATATAGGGCGGCCTATCTAACGACATCATAGATAAGCCATCCCATTAGTAGACCCCCCCTCCCCCCCGATACCTTTTAAAATAATGCAGCTCCCTCGCTGGCCTCCTGCCTCCTGCAATGTTGCAGCCGCAGTGCAGGGCAGGAGCGATCTTATCAGCGTCCAGTTGCCACCGCGCTGCTTCTTCGATGCCTGCGTCAGTTCTCGTGGGACTCGCGAGTCCCGTGAGAACTGACGCAGGCATTGAAGAAGCAGCGTGGTGGTGGCTGGACACTGAAAAGATCACGCCTGCCCTGCACTGCGGCCATGACATTGCAGGAGGCAGCCGGCGAAGGTATGATTTTTACCGGGGGGGGAAGGATGTATACAGGGGGAGGGATGTATAGGCCTCTCTTAGATAAGTCGCGGCTTGTAACATGGGGCGGCTTATCTATGAGTTTTAAAACATGTAGTAATAATAATAATAGTTTACTTTTATATACCGCCAAACCATCAGTTCTTGGCAGTTTACGCAATAGTAATTACAACAAATAATTAAAATGCAGATCCAAATAATAGTGTCTTAAAAAGAAAATAACACAGTTCAAAAAAAGATACTAACAAAATGCGAACCTAACTTATTCAAAGTAACATATACACAATACAAATTATTTATACTAAAACAGGTAAGAAACTGTAAACATTATTCCATAAAATAATAAAAATCCACTTATCATAATAATATAGGCATTTTGTGCAGCCTATACACTGGGGCGGCCTATATGCGGGGAAATACAGTACATTAGTATTCTATAATAGAATCAGAGTGACCACATTTCATGAGAAGGCTGTAATATGTTATTTTTTTCTTTTTTGGGGGGATGTTTTATTGTACTCCGCATAGTATTGCAGGATATGCGGATTATACATTTTTAAAATAAATACATAAAATTCACGCCCATTGTGCTACATTTGGAGAGCTAAATTTTGCTACACTTTATAGAATTAACCCTAAGTGGCTTACCTCCTCTGCACAAACTACTTATCCCTGACAAACTACGCATGAAAGTTATTGAGTGGGTTTTCTTTCACTTTATAGTAGTAGTTTTCAGCCCAGTCCCTGGGACACACTCAGCCAGTGGAGTTTCAGGCCGTCCAGGAGTATCATTTGAGATCAATTAGCATGCAGAATCTTCATATGCAAATCTGCCTCATTGTGGAGAGCCTGAAAACCTAACAGGTTAGGTTTGTCCCAGCAATAGGGCCTCATAACCTTCAAAAAGTAAATGTGTCTATGTGATAAAAGAAGGTTTGCAAATATATAACAGAAACAATGAGCCACCTGCGTGTTTGCATTTTCTGAATAACACATATGGTAAAAATTCAAAAGCTTTTCCTGGGCTAACATAAATGTTTTCTTTAAATATGAAACCATGAAGTACCTGTATGAGATGACCCGCTGCACTCCTCAGAACAGCCCTATCTACAATAAAAATCAATTCCGCATGAAACATACATTTTCATGAACTGAGAGTGAATGAAGAATGGGCATTTGAATTGTAGATGTGTAATCAATAAGGGTGGGACATGGTTGGGCTATGTGATAAGTTGCCTGAAAGTACAGTAATAGATTTGTTCAATTGCATAGCCTTTCTTTATGTTACAATTCAGCCTGATATTTTTTTTTTTTTACATAATACTGTACTTTGGGCTGTAGGCTTCAAGCTAAAATGTTCTGAGCAGGACTATGGTACTACTATGGCAAGTAGAGAATGACATGGGGACAAATTTTTCCCCGTCCCCGCAGGAACTCATTTTCCCTTCTTGTCAAGTTCTTTTCCTGTCCCTGCCCCACTCCTGCAAACTCGGGAAGGGGTAAAATGCGGACCTCACGGACCTCGCGGATCTAAACCTGCACGTCCTTAAAAATCTGAGGTCCATGCCGTTTGTAGTTAGTTTCTGGCTCTGACAGACCTCGGTGACAATTAGTGCTGACGGATCCGTCTCAGCATAGGGAGGGAAAAGTATTAGGATCCGTCAGCGCTAAAATATCACCGAGATCTGTCAGAGCCAGAGACTAGTGCTGGAGCAGCTCTAAAACAAATCCTTTAAACTGGTTTCCTGCAGCCCCAGTAAATCGCCTCTGACAGACCTCGATGACATTGTAGCGCTGACGGATCCTAATACTTTTCCCTCCCTATGCTGAGACGGATCCGTCAGTGCTAAATTGTCACCAAGGTCTGTCAGAGCCAGAAACTTAACTACAAATGGCACGGACCTCAGATTTTTAAGGACATGCGGGTTTAGATCCGCGAGGTCCGTCAGGTCCGTGTTTTACCCCTTCCCTGCAAACTCTGTCCTCATTTGCACAAGCATCAAACACTTAAAAATCATAAGTGTTTGAGGCTTGTATGGTTAAGGCAGAGCTTATATGAATGAGGCCGGACAGCGTCAAAACTTGTGGGGACGGGACGGGGAAATTGAGATCCTGCAGGGACGGGAACAAATTTGTCCCCGTGCCATTCTCTAATGCAGTGTCTTGCAAACTTTTGCAAGCCGAGGCACACTAAACCTAGTGTCCCCAACTCGAGACACCCGGAAGTGCACCGATGTCAGCACGTTGACGTCACACACATGCGTGACATCAGCGTGCCGACATCAGCACATGCACAAAGGCCCTTCAAAAGGGCCTTGCGCCGAGGGAAGCGCCGGCAAAGAGAAGAGGTGCCGGCGTCAGGAGATTGCTTACAGGACGTGCCTCTCTTCACGAAAGGCACATCCTGTATACCAGGGCTGCCCAAGTCCGGTCCTCGAGATCTACTGGCAGGCTAGGTTTTCAGGATATCCACAATGAATATGCATGAGAGAGATTTGCATACCAAGAAGGCAGTGCAGGCAAATCTCTCTTATGCATATTCATTGTGGATATCCAGAAAACCTGGCCTTGAACCTGAAAGGGGACTTGTATACTGCTTTCTCTGTGTAGTTTCTATATTTTACAATGGTACTTATTTTGTACCTGGGACAATGAAGTGTCAAGTGATTTGCGGATGGAATTGATCTCACAACCTCCAGGTGCTGAGGCAGCTGTTTTAACCACTAGGCCACTCCTCCAGTGCTTCTGTGCAAGATTCTATTAAAACTCATTTAGAGTACATCATCAAAAAGATATAACTAAGATGGAGTTGGTCTAGAGCAGTGTTTTTCAACCTTTTTACACCTATGGACCGGCAGAAATACATGAATTATTCTGTGGACCGGCATCGGTCTGTGGACCGGTGGTTGAAGAACACTGGGCTAAGTCATGGGCCAGGCCCCACCCATCTCTACCCAATGTCCACCCCAGACACCGCCTCCATAATAGTACTAATTGCACCTTGAGTAGATCTCAAGATCTCAATTGCAATTGAGTAGATCTCAAGGACCGGACTTGGGCAGCCCTGCTGTATACAGTCATCCGGCACCAGCATCTCTCCTCTTCTCCAGTGTACCACAGCACACCAGAAATATCAGGAGAAGCGGCACACGGTTTGTGATACACTGCTCTAATGGCAAGTCACAGTTAACTGACATTATTTTAAAATAATGAATTTTTCACTTCCTCCTCATTCAGGTCCCGATGCTCTAAAATCACCGTTAAAATCCCGTGGATCACTGTGGGTGCCGGTAAATTATCCGATTTGAAAATGGTGATCGATGTTCAAACAATTTTGGATGCAAATGATTTTCGCAGAGGTCCACCGTAATCCCATCTGATCCGTCGTAGGAGAAAGTGACTGACACATGCGCAGAATAGCTAATTTGTATGGACGCTTGAGCGTCAATCATAGGCGTGCCTTTTTGTAATGCATCATTGGCACACGTCATAAGAGGGGAAGGGCAGAGAACTAATAACAAACCATGCAAATGTGAAAATGCATGATATACTTATGTATGTTTTCTACACTGCTTCGGCTGGTATACACGTTTAATGGATGCGCATGACATGCACCTTTAACACAAGCGCATGAGACGTGCCTTTAAGGCACACACATAAGACATGCTCTTTACACACGCATATATTATATGGTTCAATCCCATAAAAAGAAAGAACAAACAGAGAAGGAAACTCTAGTGTCCAATCACCTTTATTGTATCTCAAGCCTTGACACGATCGTGTTTCAGCCCCAACTGGACCTGCCTCAGGAGTCTGAAAGGTGTTCACATCAGATTGCGGAGCTATATTTCAGAGGGCTGCATATAAGCGTTCCATTTTTGTCAAATGATTGGTGAAGGTATAATATGTTGAAAAAAACTTTCAGACTCCAGAGGCAAGCTCAGTTGGGGCCGAAACATGATCGTGTCGAGTCTTGAGATACAATAAAGTTGATTGGACAGTCTTGAGATACAATAAAGGTAATTGGACACCAGAGTCTCCTTTGCTGTTTGCTCTTTCTTTCCATTCTTTGGGAATGTGTCGTCTCCTGTTTCTCTAAGATCAATCCCATAAAAAGTATTTTTATAAACTTTCACATGCAATCAGCGGCCCAGACCTGCCAGTATACGCTTCTAACATACAGGTTTCAATGCTTTCGGCACCTCCTGACCTGTGGCTAAATTTAGATTGTTAAAGGCCGGCGCTTCATTTTGTGCATCGATCAGAGTGCTCATTTTAATATTGATGAGCTGGTTGTAATCCATTTACATACAATTATCGGAGTCTGCTACAAACCGTGGAAAAGACAGTGATTAGCCATTTTGGGAATCGATAGCTGATATACTTCAACGCTAAACCGGTTAAAACCGGTATAGCATTGATTTTTAAATGCGTGGTGAGTTTTGAGCATATGGGCCTCGGTGGTTGGAGCAGCTGGCTGACAACTAGGGAAGCCATCGTTTAAATTAAAAAAATAAATAAATAAATTCTGCCGCCACTCCTTAAATCTTGGAAATGCTACCTAAAAGTTTACATTTAGTAAGTCTTTCTTAAAAATGCCAACATTTAATACAAATATTAACAAAGAGAAATAAGAACATGAAAAACTGCACATGACCATGTAAAAAGGCTTGAGAATGTACAAAGAACTTGTAGACCAATATGGGACTTTAAATCTGAAGAATCCTGTTGTAAGGTACAGCTGTAAACTTTCACCTTTGTTAAGATCTCAGGTCAGGTAATTTCCATAACATGCGGTGCCTAGAGCAGAGTTTTCCGAATCGGTTCTAGAGTGCCCCTTTGCCAGTCCGTTTTCAGGATATCCATAATGAATAAGCATGAGATTGATTTGCATACACTGCCTCCATTGTATGTGAATCTCCTCCAGGCAAATTTATTGCGGATATCCTGAAAACCTGCTGGTAAGGGGGTACTTCAGGACCATCTTGGGAAACACAGGCTTACAGGTCCTGGATATCTCATTCAAAGGCATATCAGGCATATGATAAAGATGACATTTTTTAAACATAGGAAAGGTTTAAACTATTCTTAGCACTGGATGATTTCCATAATGTGCAATTGATTGTTCTAACCTCACTGGATTATTCTCATGTGATATACCTTGGGTTTCCTTTCATCTCAATTAAGGCCTGAAAGATCATTTCCACTTGCCCAGTGTGTCTGCTTACAGGGATATGAGATCATAGCTCTCCAATTATGAGAATATTCCACTAATTTCCAATTTTGCAGATAAAAGTCAAAGTATTGGTGATGATGCAAAAGTCGAAACATTTTGCAGTCCATTTATGCTTAGAACATTCATTGTCTGTTTATTATCCTTAGCAACCACTTTGCTTAATGAGCCAGTACTTTTTTTTTAACTCTCCTCCTAAGAGTTTAGCACTCATACTTATAGCCAAACTCTTTCAATCGCAGGCCCCGGGATTTGGAATACACTACTTTTCAAAAACAAGACTGGAGACAAATCTGAAGATTTTTCATAAGAAAATTAAGTGTTTACATCTTATGTTTAGTCATGTTATATGAATCCAGGATATTACCCCCCCCCACCTTTTTTTTTCACAAAACCGCAAAAGCGGTTTTTAGTGCAGGCTAGTGCGCTGAATGCTCTGCACTGTTCCCGATACTTATAGTGCAGCGCAGAACATTCAGCGTGCCAGCCTGCGCTAAAAAACGCTTTCACAGATTTGTAAAAGGGGGTATAAGTTTTACTTGGTATCATTTGTCAATTTGCACTGTTGATGTTATTATGGGCTTTCTTTGTACTGAGGGGAGAAGCTACAGTAAAATATGGCATTTCACCACAGCTTGGTTTACCATAGGAGTCACTAACCTCTGGTAACTCAGTACTGGAGATTAAAGATAACCAAGATAAACTGCACAGGCTGGGTTATTCTACTCACTAGGAGAAGGGTTGCCTAGACCCGCCCCCAGGCCCACCCAGTTCCACCCATCCCTGATCTGTAATTCCCTAATCCCATCCCAGTCCCTTCCTAGCCCCGAACTCCCCGCTGCTTTATCTTGTCGGGCAGGGAGGAAGTCCGCGCATGATATGAAATGAAAAGTGTCAAGACAAATGTGGAATAACGTGTAAGTTTCATGGTTCCGCATCATTCTCTTCTTGGTTGGGCTGAGAACTTTTCAGCAGCCCCTCGTAGTTTTCATTTAAGGCCTTATTCAATGGGATTTAACTCAAGATGAGCCACATTCAGATACATTCTGTAGGTATTTTCCTGTCCCTCTAGGCCAGTGCTTTTCAACCTGCAACCAGTCAGGTTTTCATGATATCCACAATGAATTTGCATGAGATACATTTGTATAGCAATGAATATGTGCATGCAAATCTATCTCATGCATATTAATTGTGGGTATCCCAAAACCCTGACTGGCTTGGTTGAGGAACACTGCTCTAGAGCTTATAATCTAATTTGGTACCTGAGGAAATGGAGGGTAAAGTGTCTTGCCCAAGGTCACGAGAAATGGTAGGGTGATTTGAATTCTGGCCTCTCTGATTCGCATCCTGCTACTCTAGTCATTAGGCTATTCCTCCACTCCATTTCACTGTCATAGAAACGTAGAAACATGGCGGCAGATAAAGGCCAAATGGCCCCTCCAGTCTGCCCATCCGCAGTAACCATTATCTGTTTCTCTCTCTGAGAGATCCTACGTGCCTATCCCAGGCTCTCTTGAATTCAGACACAGTCTCCCTCTTCCGGGAGACTGTTCCACGCATCTACTACCCTTTCCACTCATGCGCATTTACATTACGTAAGTATTTAATGTCTCTATCATATCTCCCCTCTTCCGCCTTTCCTCCAAAGATTGAGCTCTACTCTGTTTCCATTTTAATCATGAAAAAAAGGTAGAAATAATTTTTAAATATCTTATGCAGAAAACTTTCATTGGCTTCAGAAAACTACATTTCCATTAGGAATATTTCTCAACATTGTCCAATAAGAGTGGATTTTATATGTCAGGGCAGGACAGCCATCACTTTTTTGTAACGTAAGAGATACTTCACAGCCAATACATTTCACCTCTTTCTTATACAGTAGAATTTAAAAAGCAGATGAGCATATGTTTTAGTGTCTGCTTTTTCACACAGGATCCTATGACTGCTTGAAAATGTTTTCTTTTGAAAGTTTATTTTGAGTAAGAGATTAGAATTTAATTGTTTCCTTTCTAGAAAAATATGCTTTTGGATTATGTTTGATGAACAGAGCACTTGAAAGTCAAAAGATTGCGGTAAGGGGGGGGGGGGATATGCGCTGAGGTCTAGGGCAGGGCAAGCAGGCAAGCTGGGGGCGGGAGGGGTAGTTCCAGGATCATTTAAAACAAGTTTTATAAATAAAATCTCAAATAACGAATTCTTGTTTGGTCTGCACAAATGTACACCAGCAGATCAAATGCAATTCTGTTTGGTTAACTACTTATATTTCTTTTCCACTAACAAAACACTTACGCTAAAATTGCAAGATTCTCTCTAAACATCTGGAGGATTAAAGATGTGAAATGGCTTGGAGTACTATTTCACATGTCCCCAGATAAAGCTCTGTAATTGTTCTCTTGAGCAAAAGATTCTATAATACTTTACTGAGACAAAATTAAATCAATGTCAATCAACCACTGAAGGAGCAAGAGTTGATAAACCTACTGCTGAAAGCCACTGAATCTACTCTAGTATTTGCTATAGGGCAGGCATCAATGTGATGTCACAATCTAGGGCAGTGTTTATATATGACAGCGTATCACAAACTGAGTGCCGGGGTGAGATTCTGGGAGTGCCGCGAAAGTCACATCGTGTAGGCGAGTCAGCCGGCGCCTCTCCTGCTCTCTGCACCTCCCCACCGGTAAAGTCATTTTAGGGTTAACAAGCTCAGGGCCCCTTCTGTAGGGCCTCAGCACATGCGCGGACGTTGACGTGATGATGTCACACATGTGCATGATGTCATCGTGTCGACATCTGCACATGTGCAGAGACCTGCCAGCTGCGGCCCTGAAATGAGTGTGTCGCTTAGAAAACTTTGCGAGACACTGATATATGAGTTCTACCATACAACACAAACCCACTTTATGAATGAGGCCCACTGCGGCTCAATAGTCGACAAGCAAACATGCGTTTCATAATCCACCATCTGCTGTCATTCTCTTTTTTTTATTTAATGTCAGTTTTTCTTTGGTCACAAATACCAATATATTCATTTATGTATTTGTTCCCTGACCTGTTATTTCTTTTACTATTTGTATGGTTTTACGAAAAAATTCAATAAAAAAGTTTTAAAAATGAAAATAAGTTCTGGCAGAGCTGAAAATCCAAGTTTGCAAAGATGAGAAGATGGAAACAAAGTCTTAATTGCTTTGTTGCTCATTAGGATAAGTACAGAATAAAAAATAAAATTATTTGCCGTTAGTTTTCAAGGACCAATCACATTAGAGAATGATGCTTGTCTGGGTGGTTGTATCCTTACGCACACAGATGCTCATAACATTGACTCTTGCTTACGCGATGTACATGTCATGTATTCTAGTGTCCACTTATGAAGGGAATTTTAAAAAATAAAGTAAAATTCTAGAATCTCACATAGCACACCTGCAATCTCTTTGGGGCACACCACTGTACTCTGGCACACAGTTTGAGAGACACTGCTTTAGGAGTTCAAATTGTAAGCCAATTTTTCCTGGGAGTAAGTTTCAAAGTGGAAGTTCATGCATAGTGTCACTTTGAAAATGCAGAAGCAATCAATACAACCTATCTGTAAGATTTATTATTTACCCCAGGGAGAAACACTTAGATACATAAGATAATAGCTTCCAACAGTGTGACTAAGGTCTAGGAACGCCCGCTAGAAAATAAAACTACAATATCTATCCTTCCATTTTTTTATGCATTAGATCCAGATAGGGAAAGAATTCTCAAGAAGTCCTTTGAAATAAGAATAAATTGTTTGTGGGAGATAAGTAGCACACAAACTAAAATCATTTTTGGCAATACATCAAGTGGTCTTGGCTTTTTGGTGCTTATCTTTAAAGGCGCTAAGGGGGGAATTTATCAATGTGTGCTACCATTAAGATAGGTTATTTTAAAACAAATCGTGCTATTTTAGCACAAGTTCTCATTGCATAAAATAGCCCCCTAGTGCTAACATAGCACGACTTGTAGTAAAATAACCCATTTTGGGGCTCCTTTTACAAAGGCATGGTAGAAGTTTCTATCGAAGGTCAATGATGTAAATACTCCGTTGCTCATAGGAATTCTATAAGCGTCAGAGCATTTGCCTTACCGGCCCACAGAAGAAACCTCCACCGCAGCCTTGTAAAAACCCAGCATTAATGATAGCAAACATTGATAAATTCTCCTTCTCCCTCCCCCCCCCCCCCTAGCAGCTAAAGAGATCCTTGAATTGTAGATTCTCTATTAATGAGTGTGTGATTCAGATCTGTGTTATTTGCTAACATCTTAATGCTCTGGTGTTGTTTGGGTGGATAAAAATACAAGGAACTGTGGGTCACTGCTCTTAGTTTTTATGTTCTTTTCTTTTTTTTTTTTTTAATTAAAGGTCACCTTTATTTTCCTAATGGGAATTTCATGGCTAATAAGGAGATATTGATGGATGTTTCTTTTTGTTTACTTGAATTCTTAAACTGTTTTGCTTTATGTATTCTCTTTTCATCTTTCAAGTTTGTACTTATGATTTACAAATTAATAAAAATAAAACCTGAAAATAAACTTCAAATGTCATACTTTTTATCAAAATCATTTTAATAAGCTATAATGAAGCTAAAAAAAGGGAAAGCTTAAACACTATAATCTATCACTGATCACCATACATTTGATATTTGTTTGTTTGGAGAATTGATTTTGAGGCAAAGCATTTTGCATTCTTGTGACATTATCGCCCCAAAGCCCTTTAAATCCCTATGGGCTTCGGGCCATTTACTGCAGCATTCCCTACTATTGGGCTTCATAAGAGAGGGGGTTGATGTATTACTTAAATGTACAAATGAGAAATTCTGTTTGTATATGCAAGTTCAAAGAATCCATTGGATTCCACACTCCTTTCAATAAAGCAATATTAAAAAATAAAAACAAACCTGTAGATCATCCAAATACCAAGGGGCGAATTATGGATGTGTTTTGGGCAGGCCTTGCTAGGGCCCACAATTAAGATATCCAGCAGGGATTTTCAAATAAGAAACATCCATGTCTAAAAAAAAAGGATATTTTTATCAAGACCTGTTTCAGTCACATCCAAGTTACAAAGAGTTGCTCTAATCGAACAGCTGACCACTCCAGGGATAAAGGCATGACTCCTCCTTAATTCACTAGTGGATGTTGTCCTCCTCCCTTGCCTCTAAAAGTGAAACCAGAGAGGAATACCAGGTTCTATCACAGCATCAGATATGATGGGCATTATGAAGAAAGCAGAAAGTAGGTCTGAAGAGTTTCCTAGTGGTTAGTGCAATGAATGGTCAATTCCCACTTTAGTTCTCCTTTTTTTCCCTTTAAATTGTGAACCTCCCACAGGCAGATAAGAACATAAGAATAGTCTTACTGGCCAGTGGCCAATCCAGGTCACTAGTACCTGGCCAAAACCCAAAGAGTAGCAACATTCCAGCATCTCAAAGAATAGCAAGATTCTGGAACCCCAATGACAGCAACATTCCAGAGCTGAGATTGTGATGTCATAATGCCTCATTCCACAGTGCCTCAGAGCCAACCTCATCAGTGATGTTATAATGGCTTAATTGTCCTATACTTGGCTCACGTAAGAACATAAGAATAGCCATACTAGGTCAGACCAATGGTTCTTCTAGCTCAGCATCCCATCTTCATGGTGGCCAATCCAGGTCACTAATACCTGGCCAAAACCCAAAGAGTAGCAACATTCCATGCTACCAATCCAATATTTATGACACGTGTGAATATAGCAGGCATTTATTTCACTGTTCTTGATTTACAGTCCACTGCACTGACCACTAGGGCTGTCCCTCATCTCTGCAAGGACATCTGTGTGGCCATTTCTGTAAAAAATGCTGCTAGACAGATGTCCTTGTTCCTAGACTTTTGGCATTCTGTTTTTCAATTTGTAAAATGGTTGTTCATTTTGGATGTTCTCAAGTATTTTCGGACAGGAACTCCAACACTTTTCCTGTTCAAAAATGGCTGTGATATGGACATGGATTTTTTGGTCATTATAGGAACAGGATGTCCCAATTCTGATCTAAATATTCTTTCAAAAATGCCCCTCCATGTGTCTTAGGCTAGACGGAGGAGCCTACATGGTCTTCACACAGAACAGACCTTATAAAATTACCTCTTTTGATAAACAACATTAGGGGCTTCAGGAAAGCCTGTTTCTCTCCTTCACCAGAGAGCCACTGAAGGCTTATCTTCTTTCCCATCCAACCTCATATAGGTAGCAATGTAATTCCTTAAAATTAAAATTTTTAGTTTTGTGTTAATTACAATTTGGAGCGCAGTGGATAGGCCTCTTCTTATCACTTTCATATATCCATAAGGATAAGTAGCAGCCTGTTGGACTCGTGTAACTATCCAACCACCCCTCCCCAGGAAAGGCTGCCCAGAGGTTTATCAAGCTTAGGGTTACCAGGTCTTCTTTTTTAGAGGACTGTGAGTTCCAGGACAGACTTTCCAAAACCCAGCAGTTTGTCCGGGTTTTGGAAAGCCCCAGTTCCGGTCGCATCTGGAGGGTCTTCAACAAGCATGCACGGATGATATCACACACATCTGCCCATGCTGGAGGCCCTCCTGACATGGCCTGAAAGTCAGGGGGAAAAAAGAGGCGAGGCTTTGGGGGCGGGGCTGGAGGCAGAAAGGGGTGGAGCTGGAGGCAGAGCAAGGCAGGGCTGGGGGCACAATGGGGCAGGGCCATGCATCTTGGTTTCTCCTTCTTTAAATATGGTAACCCTCATCAAAGCTGTCTAAAACAATAGCTATTGTAATTGCAGTATTTATTTTAAAAATTACTACATAAAACTTCCTCTCGTTCTCACCTTTAATATGAACTTTTGTTTACAGCATTGTAGTTCTTCCCTCCTATTCTAAACTAAACTAAACTAAGCCTTAGGTTTATATACCGCATCTTCTCCACTGAAGTGGAGCTCGACACGATTTACAGAGTTTAAAAAATATGGGAAGAGAGAAGAGAAAGAGTTTACAAAGCATAAAAAGAGGGGATGTAATCAGGAGAAGAGATTATTATATGCTAGAGAAAAGCCAGGTTTTCAGTTGTTTTTGGAATAGTTGGAGGAATAGTTCCTTATGTTCCTGTCAGTTGATGTCCATTGAATGTTATGTATGTATTTTTGCTGTATCCATTGAATATTATGTATGTCTCTATGTGTACTTGGATATTCTTTTTATCAATCCAGTGGCACTCAATACAATTGAAACTACTGTTTATTTCTGCTATATTGCCTTGATCTCTAATTGAATCTTTAGGTACTTGAGCATGTTTTCTCTTTCCATATGCTATATAGAATAAACATTTGCTGTTGACTCTTATTAGCAATGCTCTCCTTGTGTTTTAATGCTTTTCTTGAATATAGCTTTTAATCAGTTGGAAAAGGAATATCACAGCTCATCACAATGTTATCATTCTTTACACTTCTGTCTGGGTCATAATTGCCAAGCATAGTTCCCAGTGAATGAGCCATGTGACTTTATCGTACCATTCTTTGTACAGACTTGACATAAGCTCATTGCACCAAGCCAAGGCATGTATGATCATTTCCAGTTCTGCTTTACAGAGCATGCATTTGTCCTTTTATCTGGTTTTCCTGTGTTTTTGCAAACCATTTTGTCCACAGCAAACTGTACTTTTCAGCACTCATCTGTAGTTTAAATTCACCCTATATCCATTTTTATTCCAGATTTGGATTGACTTGTAATCGTTGGAATTCTTCTCTGCACTCTCTGCTGTATTTTTGTTATAGCTAGTTATTGTTCTATACGAGCAGTCCGATTCTTTAAAGAGTTGGGGGGAGGTTCATTTGTTTTGCACGTTATTCTGCTTCTTGTCCCACATATGCTGATGAAGTCTCATTCATTAGGAATGCTTGCCTGGCTTAAACGATGAAGACCGTCTGTGGCCATTTGCTTTTGAATTTCGGTACTTTTGTGTATTTGGATCTATGGAGATGTTGGTGCGTCATCCAGAAAAATTTCCAGGAAAAGAAACACCGGCAAAGTCAGTCAAAATTTAAAGCAATAGAAAATATAGTTAAAAGGAGCCACAGTTAATGCAATGTATCTACAGCAGGCAATACTGAATACTGTCCTGGCAGTCTACTCTGCTATCTCACGTCTCAAAAGGATGCAACATCAACTGTTTGAGAAAAAGAGAAACTAAGACTCAGACAAGGGCGTTGCTCTAGCCTTAACAAGACAATAGAGTATTAACCAACTGTGCAAATGTTCATGAACGGACACACAGAATGATTTGAGCTCCAACTTCCCTCTAAGTTGGGCGTGAATCTTTTGGTACTGGATGCAGGGAAAATCTAGCAATGCTCTGCAGAGAAAGCCAGAGTATATGTCAAATAACTCTGACAGACGATCCTTTACACAAACAACACCCATGGATCCATTCAGGGCAACTTCAATAGCCTCAACAATTTTCTCAGATGGGCTAAAACAACAAAGAGTCTTGAATACAGGCTTGTGGTTCACAGTGTCAAATGTCCTTTGCAAGCCAACATTCATCTCAGAGTGGCAGCTTCTCACCATAACCCATGTTAAACAGTGTTTTCATAAGTAAATTTGAACAGTATAACTTCAGCGCAGTACAAACCCGCTCTAATTTCTTCCGGTGAAGATTTTAGCATGCTCACAGATCCGATTACGAACATTCTTTCATACAAACTTGTTTGGCTTCAAAGGTTTAACTTGCATTTAATAGACCAGATGCTTCTCTGATGAACAGTTACAGCAAACTGCAAAATCTGGCAAAGCTATGAACTGAAAACAAAATGTTAAATACTGTATCTCTTATATAAGACTCCAATGCCATCAAATTTTGAGGTTGCTAATGCTGGCTTTTACAACGCTGCAATAGAAGTTTCTACCGCGGGCTTTACTGTAAATGCTCCAACGCTCATAGATTTCCTATGAGCATCGGAGCATTTACCTCGCCGCCCTACAGTAGAAACATCTACCACAGCTTTGTAAAGGGTGCTGTGCTGTTAATCAATGCTGTTGTTTTGCCAGTCATTCGCTATAGAATTGTCCCACACCCTCGGCCAACTCCCCAGTGACTATTAAAAGGGCCACAGAAATTTTCAGCACCACAATAAATAAGTAGCAAACTACCGTACACATTTTTTGTTCTTGTTCCCTTGCTTTGGAAGCGATAAGTATTATTAAGCTGTTTGCGTGACACAGGAGAGGTTAACCGAACCCCCTCCCAACCCCTTTCAAGACCAATAGATCAAAATGTCTGTTCGAATCACTTTCTTTTCAATTGCTATGCGTGCCTTCCAAACTTACAATGTGTGGACTAAAAATAGACTGACATTATCTATGTACTAAAATAGCACGCATTTTTCAATTAAATCTTTTTAACCTTTGTTCTCTAAATGTTAGTATGATTGTGCATCTTCTGATCCAGGCAAACTTGTACCTTTTAGCTCCAAGGTCAATCTAATTGTCCTTTTCAAATGTTGCAACATGTGGTAACAGAGTTGAGCACAGTATCACAATAGGATCTGAAGTTTATATAATAAAAGTTTAATTCTTTTAATTATTTTTTCTTTTAATTTTTTCTTACAATGATCAGAAACCCTGAAAACAGTATGAAGGGAAATTAATTTTTTTGACACCTTTTTTGGTTCTATTTCAAGGTAAATTAGATTTATTTATTTATTTGGAAAGAATGGACCAATGAAAATGTACAGACACATGGCACATAATGATAAAGCAGAACAAGTCTGTGATGTAATTAGGACAGAGAGCCTTCAATGAAAATGTGACACTGAGCATTATTGGATCCCATACAAAAGAGATCCAGGGATTTGGGAAAAGAAAAGAGATATTTGCAGATAAAGGAATTCAAGCCACTGAAATAGGGGATCAGATGCTGGGACTTTTTTCTGCCCTTGAAAGGAAATATGTGGTTACATACTGTAGAGCAGGGGTTCTCAATCCAGACCTTGGAACACACCAGGCAGTAAAGGCAACAAGGTTGACATAAATAATGCATAGACAAATTATGAATTTACATGTATACAGAAACATTAGATATACAATTTGGTCATTTTAAAATAACACCATCTTTTCCGGGAGACTGTTTCATGCATCTACCACCTTTTCCATTAAGAAAAGTATTTCCTTAGATTACTCCTGAGGTAAGGGCAGGAGGTTGGTGAGCAAACTCATGGGGGAAGGGTCACTGGAGTGGGCAGACTTGATGGGCTTTGGCCCTTTTCTGCCCACTCATTTTTCTATGTTTCTATGTTTCTATCACCTCTTAAACTTCATCCTATGCTCTCTCATTTCAGAGCTTCCTTTCAAATGAGACTCAACTCATGCACATTTATGCTATGTGGGTATTTAAATGTCTCTCTCATATCTCTCCTCTCCCGCCTTTCCTCCAAATTATACATATTGCGATCTTTAAGTCTGTCCCCATATACCTTATAACGAAGACCACACACCATTTTAGTAGCCTTCCTCTGGATCAACTCCATCCTGTTTACATCTTTTTGAAAGTGCGGTCTCCAGAATTGTACACAATATTCTAAATGAGGTCTTACCAGAGTCTTTCACAGGGGCATCAATACCTCCTTTTACCTACTGGCCACACCTCTTCCTATGCACCCTTGCCTTCTTCTAGCTTTCACCGTCATCTTTTCAACCTGTTAAAAGCTTACTAGTACCTACTGTTCCCTACCTGATGCTAGAAATCGCTAAACCAAGGATGAATGAACTGGTTATTTCGGCTTCATGTGCTTGCAAGGGAAGCTTTGCTGAGGCCTCCATGGTATCCTCTTTTGAATATCCCCAGATAGTTGCTATATGCTATTTAGTCAGCCGGTCTAATCAGTCTCACCAATGGCTGTCCTCCATAACTTCCCCTTCCTTTGATTTCGTGGCGGTGTTGGAAATTTTTCTGCCTTCATGGTGGCACAAGTATCTCAGTAGACAAGGGGAAGGGATTCTGCATTTGGATAATACCTTTTTCCACTTTACATATGTACTATTAATTACAAAAGGAAAGGAACTGCAATAGATCAAGGTAGATACACTCAGCTGCACTAGGTATTTCCCTATCCCTCAAGAGCTCGCAGGCAAAGCTGGTAGCTGAGACAATAGAGGTTAAGTGACTTTCCCATGATCCACAGCAGCAGCAGCAGTGTGATCCGAACCCAGTGTTCTCTAAATGCAGTTATACCAGTCATACACTGGGCATTACTTTGGTCATAGAAATGCAGCAGGGGATCAAGCTTTAAAGATATCTCAGGTAGTTAAGGATCTAAAGAAGGTGGAATCATAAATTGTGTCTTGTCAATCAGCGGCAGCTGCTGCTGCTATAGATACTCTTATTAAAACTTCAAATGGAAAATATTTATTTATTGAGATTTATTAACTACGTATATGAAGAGATTCTCCCAAAGCGGTGTACAGCAACATAAATACAATGGATGAGGTAGAGTTTTACTCGGTAAACTGAAACTTAATAATAGGACTACCATGAAACAGCTTCAAAAATATACTTATCAGCACTGAAATTCAAATGATAGAGATACAACACATACTAAAAGGGAGACATAATACTCATGAAGCAACTAATGAATTCAAATTAGAACATTCAAATAACAGATATAACGCTAATGCTTTTCTATAATACAGCGTATCCTATAGGCGAGGGTCAAATGCAGATATAAGATGGGGACGTGATGGGTGGTACAGAGTACTTTAAGATAAACAGACGTGAGGCTAAACCTAAGACAAGTTGTTTATACAGTTAAACAAGGTACAGTGAAAGATGTGTGGTGAGCTAGTCCTGGTACAGAATGAGTGTCTAGTCAATCACCTTATGTATTAAAGGCTTGGGTGAAGAGCCAAGGCTTTTACCGGCTTCCTGAAGTAGAGGTAGTCTGGAGTTAGACATATTGAAAATGCTTCTACAGCAGTGGTTCTCAACCCCGCCCTGGAGGGCCACCAGGCCAGTCGGGTTTTTGGGATAGCCCTAATGAATATGCATGAGAAAGATTTGCATGCAATGGAGGTGACAGGCATGCAAATTTGCCCCATGCATATTCATTAGGTCTATCCCAAAAACCCGACTGGCCTGGTGGTCCTCCAGGACAGGGTTGGGAACCACTGATCTAGAGTTATACTTTGGTTTAATTTTCCTATTACTCATTACTTCTCTGATATAGAATTGTTGAAAATGTATGTTAAAAAACTACCAAATTTGAGAGCGTTATCACTGAAAAACGTAACTCTACCAGTTCTTTCCACCAAATTTGGAGCCCCGTCCAAATTTATTGTGCTTTGGATCATTGACATGTAGTACTTCAGTGTTAATATATGAGTTATCAAATGAAGTTATTCTTTGAAGCTTGTCGGGAACTCTTCATGCATACTATCAGCCATAGTTAAATCTACTGGTCTTACTATATATTGGACATGAGACACTAGTTGTATGGCCTAATAGTCAACATCATTTTATGTATATCCTTTGTGTTATAAGCAACTAGTTGATTTCATGTTATAGTTAACTACTGTATATTTGTATATTTTTATTAATTGTATATTTCTACTGACTTGTATATTTTGATTATTTATCTTAAAATTAATTTAAAAAAAATTTTTTTTTAACTGTTTCAGATATCTTTTGACAACTTGGACCCTATTCCAAGAGGGGTTGGACAGGTTAATCCCAAGGAGGGTTTTGATAATTTAAATTCACCTGATAGTTTAGATTTCACTAAATTTTTAGAACCCTCCCAAGGTTCCAAAATATCATAAAACGGGCAACTTTGGACCTCTTTTACTAAGGTGATTAGTGTGGGCTGGTGCGGTAAATCTCTATGGGCTTTTTGCTACATGGCTCTCGCTAATGCTGCTTAATTACATTAGGCTCTGTTGAAATGAAGATGAAGATTCTCAACACCTATTTTCAGAAGAAAAAATGTACTTTTTTAATAACAGGTAGCATTGATGTTTCCGTCTCCTTTCAAACCCTGCAATTCCTACCAGCCTGTCCCTTAATCACCCAACAAACTTTTTAAACTAACCTCCCCCATCCCCTCACCCTTCCCACATCACATTTTCTGCCGGTAAGCAGCTCAGCTAATGTTATCTTCCACCAGATACCTCTGGTGTCTTCCTTATAGCAGACAACACAACTTAGTAAAGAGACCCCTAAGGATATAACTAATCAGAAATGGTGATTGTTCTTCTTAAGTTTGTATTTCAATGTTTTCCACGAAATCGGCTAAGAGCAAGCTTGCTTCACAGGTTGGCAGAATATAAATTTTGACAAATAAATAAGGAACACTGTAAGGCCAGCCAATGCATATTTATACATGGTTTGCTCTCAGCCCTTACAACAAGAAGGTGCAGAGAAGAGGTTATAATGTAAGGAACATTAACATCGTTAGAAGAGTGTTTGAAGACACCAGATCAGGAAACAATTGCAGTGTGAAACGTGAAATTCCAAAGAGAGTGTTCAGTTTAATACTGCACAGTTTTGCAAATGGCTCTGTGGAGAAGCGTTCATTTTTAAATAGTTTCTGGGCAACACCCTCTGGAATTAAAAACCTTTCTTAAACAATATCTGGTTTGTCAAGGTTCTTCCCAATGGTATCCTATAAAGCAATAACAGATAAGCCTGTTAAGTTAAAATTTAGAATAAAGTGAGAATCAATATGGATGCTTACGACAGCAAGATGTTAAAGTACAATCAATATAATATGAAATATTAAATTGGAGTAGCTTTTCCTATTCACCGAGGACTCAGCTCGCTCTGGTTTCCAACCTGTAAAAGCTTCCCAGAGAATGATATTCAGCAACTTCAGTGAATAAAATGAGTCACATCCTATTCTAAAAGAGGAAATATGGCAAAGAGAGCTGATTATCTTAGCAAAGGTGCTAAATCATAGTTATCTGGTACAAATGCTTTCGCTTGCAAATAAATACATTCATGTTAATATTGTAAAGGATGTATACTCTACCAGACAGCACTAAACATATCACTCTCAAGCCTACTTAACTGGCTGTGAAGAAATGCAAAAAGACAAGACTGCATTTTATATGGTTATTTTTATGCCGTTAATTTAGGTGGTTAAGTGCTGAAAATCAGCAACGCTGATTGTCGACTTGGACTCCAGAATGCCCTCATAAGAGTCAGTTTCGGCTTAGGAGCTACAGTTAACAGCCTTTTTGGCAATACTATTCAGTTAAGTACCACTGAAAATGTCCAGTTAGCGCCAGACGGACACTCAGTTTTCAAAGGCATTAGGTGGGGCAATTCTATGACTGGGCCCATGGCAAGAGCCTATTCTATAAAGGAACACAAAAGCCTATTTAAAAAAAAAAACAAAACTGCATGCTTGTAAGTCATGGGTTTTGATATACTACTTTTCTGTGGTGCAACCAATGTGCTTTACATTTATCAAAGCATTTTTCTTTGACTTTAGTGGGTTAAGTGACTTGCTTAGGGTCCTAAGGAGCTGAAGTAAGAACTGAACTCAACTCTCTCGGTTCACAGTCCACTGCAATAAGCATTAGGTTACGCCTCATGAGAACTTATGCCAACCATAAAGCTGGCATCAGTGTGTGCGGAGACTTAGAGGAGACATGATAAAAACCTTCAAAATCCTGAAGGGCATAGAAAAGGTAGATAGGGACAGATTCTTCACACTGTGGGGAACCACAAGTACAAGGGGGCACTCGGAGAAATTAAAAAGGGGCAGGTTTAGAACAAACACTAGGAAGTTCTTTTTCACCCAGAGGGTGGTGGACACATGGAATGCGCTTCCGGAGGCCATGATAGGCCAGAGCACGTTACAGGGCTTCAAAGAAGGTTTGGATAGGTTCCTAGAGGATAAAGGGATTGAGGGGTACAGATAGGAGTTGAGGTAGGTTATAGGAATAGTCAGGGACCACTGCACAGGTGATAGGCCTAAAGGGCCGCAGCGGGAGCATACCGCTGGGCGGGATGGACCTCTATATTCTTTAAGTGATGTATGTATGAGACCCATCTGTGCTCTGTTCCAGACTCCACCCACATGTATGCCTACCTGTAAAATATTCGATAAGCAAGATACACATTTAGAGAGGCATAATCGAAAGGAACGTCTAAGTCCGTCTTCGTCCAAGTCGCAAATCGTCCAAAGTAAATAATAGCTTAGAACACATTTTTGAAAAATACGTCCAAATTTTGTTTCGTTTCGAAAATCGTCTAACTATACGTCCTGCTGATCTGATCGTCCAAGCCGCTAAATCGCCCATCTTTATACAACATTTTCTTCTAACTTTTCGTCCAAGTCAAAAAACGCCTAGAGCAAGCCCTGTTGGACATGGGAGGGGGTCTGCAAAGTGATGGACTGAACACCCAGACATGGCACCTAAATAGTGGGGTACCTTACAGGGCACTGCTGTGAACTTCACAAAAAGGGTGCCATGTCATCATCTCACTACAGCTCCCTTATAGGTCACGGTGAGACCCCTAAACCACCTCCAGAATCCCCTAGACCACCCTAATAGCCCTTATGGCTGCAGGAGCCACTTATATGCCAGTACAAAATGTTTTGGAGGTGTATAGGGAAGTGCACATGTTTCACTATCAATGCAGTGATTACAGGGGCTTATGGGCATGGGGCCTCCTCTCCATGGGTCCCTAACCCACCCCCAAGATGGCTTAAGATGCCTCTGTGCAGGTCGACTAGGCTTTCCAGGTGATGATGGTCTGGAGGCCGAATTTAAAAGGTGTGATTATGATTTTTATGGGGTTGGGGGGGGATCAATGATCACTGGAGTGTGGGGGGGGTCTGTATTATGTGTTTGCAGTGCTTATCTGGTGACTTTAGTTGGGTTTTTGTGACTTAGACCATGTTTTAAATGGTCTAGGCCACAACGTCCAAGTTCCGTCGATCCTGTGCTGTATAACTTTCAGTATACATGCAGTATGACTAAGTCTAAGCCGGCCCACGTCCCGCCCAACTTCCGCCCTCGACACTCCTCCTGAAACACTCCGTTTAGCTATGGTCGTTCAGCGGCACTATGAAGGCCTAGGTCGTTTAGAAATACGTCTAAAACCCATTTTTATTAACGGCACTTGGATGTATTTTGACAATGTTTGTCCAAGTGCCGACTTAGGCCGGTTTTTGGACTTTTTCTCTTTCGATTATGAGCCCCATACTGTATTTACTGAATTGCACTTAGCTGGAATTAGACATATATATTAAGGTTGTCCAGCAAAACCTAAAATTGAAAAAACTGTGCTAAACTGAAGTTTTTCCCATGAATTGGATTGTGCTTGATCAGAATTTTTTTTTTTTTTTTAAGCCCATCCTGGAGTTGCTCAAAGCTACTGATAACATAAAAATCTGTCTTTCATAAATCCATGCCTTTACAAAGCTGCGCTAGTGTTTTGGGCGCTGGTTGCCGTGGTAACAGCTCCGACACTCATAGAATTTCTATGAGCATCCCAGCTGTTACTACCGCGGCTGACACTAAAAACGCTAGCATGGCTTTCTAAAGGAGAAGGAAAATTTTTGCGATTATTTTTGCTTAATAGGGGAAATTTCTTGGTATTATAGCTATAATTTTTATGTTTTTACACTCAGCAATGATACATTATTAAAAAGACATTTTGTGCAAAAAATCTAACAGTATTTTATTAAACGAACCTTCAATATTTATACTTTATTGTGGAAAATAACAGAAATTTAACATACCCACCCCGACCCCCTTTTTACAAAACTGTGCTAGTATTTTTAGTGCTGGCCTCGGTGGTAACAACTCCGACACTCACAGGAATTCTATGAGCGTCGGAGCTGGCACCGCCATGGCCGGTGCTTAAGACCACGCTATGGTTTTGTAAAAGGTGGGGATAATTTGCTAATAGCTAAACATGTCGATTTTGGTGTAGTCATTTACCAATGGCATTCCAAACACTCAAGCATTCAGACCCATATTCTCTAAATGGTACCGACTTTTTAATTGCCCATAGACGCCCAAACTCACATCATAGGTAGGCACCGGAAATGTAGGCCATGAAAACACTGGCTTACATTTCTGGCACTTATTTTTTCCGGATGTGCAATTCTGTACCCAGCAATGTCACATGATTGACATGCCATCGGTGGCCGCTTTTAAGGCAGCCACCAATGGCGCCAAGTTACAGAATCCAGTCTCAATGTCTTCTTGAAATAATCAGGATAAAGCCTGCAATGCTGTTCAACTCCTTGCAATAAGGCCTCACACATAAGGGTCTGTGGTGATGCCAGTGGCAAAGTCAGTTAACAACTTAACATCTCATTCAGCTGTGTCATTAACCACAAACTGTTCAGCAGTACGCAACTTTGGCTCATCAGACCACCTGTCCACTGGCTTTGCCAACCATTCATTGGTAATAAGACGTTCTTGCTATTACATTAGGCGCTAGTTACAGAATTGGGGCCAAGGTGCCCATTCCAGTGCAAATCATGTAGCACCCACCCATAGACTGAAGGCACAGACATTATGCCTGTACAAGGACAGATGTAAATATCTGCATGTAGAATATGTGCATAAATTAGCATATTTTATATTCAATGAGCATACTTTGCAATTCTGCCTATGCTAAATGCATACTAGATCGGATTCCATAAATGGCTCTCAAATATTAGGAGCTGGAAAATGTCGGTACTAAGCGTTGATCTACAAAAGGTGTGTGACCTTTATTTAGCGCTTAGCAGTGATTCCTGTACTCTAACTTTGGGTACACAGAAGACAGTGGGAACGGACAATGAACATTCCACTGTAGATCACTGATGTAAAAAAAATCTTGTTTATTTCGATAAAGGACACATACATAAGCTGTGGACCCGACACAGCACTGTGTTTTGACGACTAAAAGACGCCTGCATCAGGGGTCACTGTAGCATTGTAATTCAGGAATAACAGGTCCTTTGTTAAAACAAGACTGGGTCAATCAAACGTGCAAAAAAAGGCCAAACGCTGAAAAGCTGTCAAAGTTTTTGAACTGCTTTGACAGCTTTTCAGCGTTTCTATGGGTTCATAGACAACGGCGCGAAAGACAAAAGCGCGCGCCAACAATTGAGCGCAGCGCGTGCCGCTCTAAATTACAGTTTTTAGGGGCTACGACGGGGGGTTTTGTTGGGGAACCTCCCCAGTTTACTTAATAGACATCGCGCCGGCATTATGGGGGGTTTGGGGGGTTGTAACCCTCCACATTTTACTGTAAACTGAACTTTTTCCCTAAAAACAGGGAAAAAGTGAAGTTTTCAGTAAAATGTGGGGGATTACAACCCCCCACACCCCTCACAACGCGGCGCGATGTCTATTAAGTAAAGTGGGGGGGTTCCCCCCACGCCCCCCCCCCGTCGGAGCACTAAAAACAGTAATTTAGAGCGGTGCGGCGGCACGCGCTGCGCTCAATTGTCTGGGCGCGCCTTTGTCCCGGCGCGCTTTTAACCTGACACCATTTCTATGAGTGTCGGAAGCAGCGCAGAGCATTCAGCACTAAAAACCGCTATTGCGGTTTTGTAAAAGAGGGGGGTAAGTGTATAATGATCTAAATACCCCAAATTACCTGTAAAGTGGCCAAATTGTATTAATTTTTAAAGAAAGTACTTATGCTGTCGACCCCACCACTGACCGTATAAGTGCTTTGAAAATTGACTTCTTTGCGTATAACAGCACAGTGTGGCAAAAATAGCTGGATTCCATTTTCAGCAGGTAATATACGGAAATATTTTGCAAATTATAACACTACCATAGTCTCCTCATTTTACTTCTAGATAATTTTTTTTTTTTAGGATTGCATAGGACTATATTAAGCTAATTTGAAAAGCTGATAAGCCTGTCAATTTAGGGCATCGTAGTGTTGTTGAAACCTTTTGAGAAGGAGTTAAGAGTCTCCCGCACCACACTGGCTGTTTTCTTTAGTATACAAAGTCTTAAGAAGTTTCATTCCTTGAAGCTTTATTCAACTAAACAGCCCTTATTTCCTTATTGATTCAATTTTTCTACACCGTTCTCCCAGGGAGCTCAGAACGGTTTACATGCATTTATTCAGATACTCAAGCAGTTTTCCCTCTCTTTCCCGGTGGGCTCACAATCTATCTATCGTACTTGGGGCAATGGGGGGATTAAGTGACTTACCCAGGGTCACAAGGAGCAGCGTGGGTTTTGAGTCTACAACCTCAGGGTGCTGAAGCTGTAGCTTTAACCACTGTGCCACACTCTCCCCTATCTCAATCGAGCCCAACTGTAACACATCTAATTTCCTTCTTCCCAGTGAAGACCAACTCTTTTAGGGAAGGGGTAAAACGCGGACCTCATGGACCTTACGGACCTTGCGGATCTAAACCCGCACGTCCTTAAAAATCCGAGGTCCGTGCCACTTTTAGGATCCGTCAGAGTTAAATTGTCATAGAGCTCTGTCAGAGCCAGACTAAAAGTGGCGCGGACCTCGGATTTTTAAGGATGTGACGTGCCGTTCAGATCCGTGAGGTCCGCGAGGGAGTCGGGGGCCTGAGCTGAGCTGCAGGGAAAGCGAAGGTGGACTTCAGATCCTCCCGCAGTTTGGGTTGAGGAAAGAGAAGCCCCAGTTTGATTGGATTGGCTTATTGTTGTTAATTTAACTCTGACGGATCCTAATGCTTTTCCCTCCCCATGCTAGGATCCGTCAGAGTTAAATTCTCATAGAGCTCTGTCAGAGCCAGAGACTAAAAGTGGCACGGACCTCGGATTTTTAAGGATGTGCGGATTTAGATCCGCGAGGTCCGTAAGGTCCATGAGGTCTGCGTTTTACCCCTTCCCACTCTTTTATTTCTAAAGCCGCCTACGAGGGGGTTCTGAAAAGTTCTCAGCCCAACCAACCAACTTCCTAAATTCCAAGCATTATTTTGCCACTGTAGCTGAAAAGAGTGTTATTTTATTTTGTTAAGTGCCAATCTGCAGAAATGAAATTCTACGTTTTGACATTCTCTCAAATCACCAATTGACCATTATCCATGTCATTCTCTTCTTGGCTGAGCTGAGAACTTTTCAGCACCCCTTTGTATTTGACTGTGGGTCTCATCTGCCTTGACTGGTCTACAAATTCCAAGGAGCTAAGACGCAAAAACCATCTCTTGTGTGTCTCTGTAAAGTTCTGCCCATGGTGGTAGCACTATTGCTATATAAATTGCATTGATATTGAACAGCCTGGATGGGGCAGATGGTCTTTTTCTGCATCATCCAGTAGGTTACTATTCCCCTCTTTTACTAAGGTGCCTTGCCACTTAGCGCATGCTAAATTAGCTAGCACCCCTTAGTAAAAGGACCTTTATATTAGCTCTCCACTGGCACCTCAGGAAAAACAAAACCCCACGAGATCCCACGATAAGCACCACAGTGATTATGCAAAACTATGCAAAGGAGCTTTCTTCCACTTTTCTAATCTAGATGGTGGGTATGGTTGAAAAGGTTTTCTAAAACTTAGCTGACAGCCAGATGGATCGGAAAAAAGCCAAGCTGTTATTATATTTTTGAAAGATTATTGCAGGTTTGATCCTTGTTTCATCTCATTAATGGTTGTTTACACGATGGTGCTCTTCAAGGGCCCCTCAGAAAACAGCCGAGGCACACAGCTCCAAATGTTTCTGCTGGAAAAAAAGCTCAAGTTCTGGAGCACAGCCAGCAAAATGGTGCATTATTACTTAAGAACTATTTTGTTTTCCCAAAGACAGAGACTTCCTATTAACCAGAATGCCATGGTTTCCTGGAGTGAATAAAGAAAATTGGTGCTTTTCTTGTGTGCATTCAAACAAGTCACAGCCTTTCTTTTTTCTGCTTTTTTCCCCCTTAATTGCTACTTATCTCTATTGATATTACTGCCTTTGCCACTTTGCTCTGTCTGAAACTGCCTGGTATTTTTCAGTGTCTCTCAAACTTTTTTTTAGCTCCAGCACACTAAAGGGAGCAAATGGTTTTTCGAGGCACATTATAACTAAAATTATAAAATTGCAAAACCAACAAAAAAAATTGCATTTGTGAGTTATTTATTTATTTAAAGTTCTTTAAGCTATGTATGGGTAACTGTAACAACGCTGAAACTAACGTAGATAGAAAAGAATTGTTAATCAATACGATGGGTGAGCTTATTGTTGAGTCCAAATTAACTCAAAACGCGGCTCGATAGTCGACAAGTAAACACACTTGTAACTGTCCTGACTTGCACATCCAGCCCCTGCACAAAATAAAAAGCGACTTGAGTGAGAAGAAGCCTCTGCTGGCTGCTTAAATCACTTCCCGGCGCCTAAATGGGAATATTCAGTGGCACTTAACCGGAGAGTGCTGGTGAATATCTCCACAGACCGCCCAAGTAAAAGTGGGCAGATCAGGGTTGGTACTGGGAGTGGCAGTGAGGAGAAGTCCGAGATTACGTGGATGCCGGCAATAGTTAAGAGGCTTAATTTAGAACCATCATCCACCATCTGCAGTCGTTCTCTGTTTTTCAATGGAATTTCTGTCACAGCTCAAAATCCAAGTTTGCAAAGATAAGAACTAGAGAATGACATGGTGACAAAATTCATCACCGTTCCCGTCCCCGCGGATAACCGCGGAAAATAATCCCATGTCATTCTCTAGTGTCTGTTTCAACCTTAGTCCTTCTACACCAGCGTTCTTCAAAACAAAGCTTGTGGGTCAGTGGTTGTGCCCAATTATACTCTGATTCTTCCCTCTCTCCTTAAAGAATGACATGAAGATGGTTTCCCGCAGTTATCCGTGGGGACGGGAACGGTGATGAATTTTATCACCATGTCATTCTCTAAAATGGTAACAAAGCCTTGATTGCTTCGTTGCTCGTTAGGATAACAGCTGCAAAAACAAATAAATAAAAAATAAATAAACCATTAGTTTTCAAGGACTAATTGCATCAAAGAATGATGCTTGTCTGGGCAGTTGTATCCTTTGGCATGCAGGCACTCATAACATTGAAAGACTCTTTTGTATGTGACGTACATGTCATCTATTCTAGTGTATACTTACAAAGGGAATCTATAATAATAAAACGCTAAGCGTTTGCCTGATCTGTAGTTCCGTGGCGGGCAGAGCGCACATGCGCGCTTATCACGCATCTCTCTGTTTCGCAGCGGGCTTGCCGGCTCCGGCCAGACAAAGTTCATTTTTTTGTTCAAAGCCTCCGCCACGGCTCCTCTATCGAACCTCACCAGAGTCGAAGAAGACTTCCGACTCTGGCGGGGATCGAAAGAGGAGACGCAGAGTCGGCTTTGAACTAAAAAATTAACTTTGTCTGGCCGGAGCCTGCAAGCCCACTGCGAGACAGAGAGATGATCGCATCTGAATATTAACGGAGCGTGGGCGTAGGGGGCCTGGCTCTCCGGCTACTGCGTCCGGAAAGTGGAAGATGGCGGTGGGTTGGCTCACCTCACGGCAGATGCGCAGGAACCGGCTCTAACAGGCTCACCCTTCCTATCTCCCGCTGAATATCAGAGGAGAGATTTTTTTATAATTTGCCTAATGCAGGTGTAAACAATGGCAATTTTCCAAGTTTGTTTAAAAGTTTGATAAAATCGCTTTTTTCAGAAATTCAAAGCCGTGTACAATAAGATGGGGAAGAAAAACAATTTATTAGGGCGACACTGACATACTTTGGACAAGGTAGACAATAAGATGAGAGGAAAATAATGGGAGGAACTACAATCGATATAGGAAAGAGAACGACAAAGGAGTAAAACATAAGGGAATAACATTACAAAAGATAAGGCCTTGCTTGCATTGAGCATCAAAACATGGAAGGGTAATTATTCAAAAGCATTCCTGAAAATGTGTATGGAGATGCTGGTGGTTACATGTGTAAATTACAAGTGATGCCATTCATTTATTGTTCTTGTAAGTTGGTACAATGGATGCTCCGGTTGTACATGCCAAGAAATCCATGAGTACTCCTATGTATCCTTACGTGTGTTTTACAAAAGCTGTATGCATTGGACAGAACCTTGTGTAAAATTCTGAGAGAATGTGACTGTCCTGACTTGCACATCCAGCCCCTGCACAAAATAAAAAGCGACTTGAGTGAGAAGAAGCCTCTGCTGGCTGCTTAAATCACTTCCCAGCGCCTAAATGGGGATATTCAGTGGCACTTAACCGGAGAGTGCTGGTGAATATCTCCACAGACCGCCCAAGTAAAAGTGGGAAGATCAGGGTTGGTACTGGGGGTGGCAGTGAGGAGAAGTCCGAGGTTACGTGGATGCCGGCAATAGTTAAGAGGCTTAATTTAGAACAGCTCAAAAGCTGTTCTAAATTAGACTGCTTAGCTTTGCAGGTGCTGTCTCCCTCCCTCCTCCCCCAGCCTGCGGCAAGAACTCTCTCCCCCCTCCAGAAGGCCCTCCAATCCTCCAAGTAGGCCCCTTCGGTCCTACCTGAATCTCTGATAGTCCAACAGTGTAATTGGGTGCAGGAATGCAGCCCCCTCTCTCCTGCCCCTTTTAGGTGCCCGTCTGAAATGGTTGCTACAACTGCGAGTTCTCAAGAGGTCACAGCAGGAGTAAGGGATACAGGTAGGCCTGGAGGGGGAAGGCCTACATGGATGGCTGGAGGGTGGGGGGCAGGGGACCTCGCAGGGGGAGTTCTTGAAATGAGCTGCTAGAGGGAGGAGGAAGGGTAAGGGAAAGATGGACATTGTTGGATAGGGGGCAAGAGGTTGCTTCGGAGCTCTTTCTTAAAAAATAAAAAGTTTATCCAATCCTGGCCTCAATATTCAGCCAGGGCCACATAACTCTGTCTTAAATTAGCCCTCAATATTCAGTGCCAGTGCTTTGGCTAATTTGGCTAATTTAGCTGGTGACGGTAGGCATATAAAATAACGCTGACCGTCACCTGCTGATATCAGGGAGTCAGTTGAATAACTTCTGAAATAAATAAAATATGCTTCAAAAACAGACGTGTACGGTTAAAGAAAACCTTTACTTACATCCAGATTCCCATTTGCAGAGAGCGTGAATTGCATCATTTTACTATGCTGCTCTATGACACAAAACAGAGCAGTAGCAACCCTGCTGTGCTCTCTTGGAGAGCCCAGAGAATTTCAGATAATAGGTTTCATTGATGGAGGGAGGCGCACACACAGTCTTAGTCCATTCAACAAAGCTGTGCTCTCGACCTCATCCTTCAACTTTCCGTTGAGGCTGACGCTGCAATGCCTGCTCGAGAACGGCGATACCATGGAGAAAAATGAGAGCCAAGTCACTACTTAGCAGGGATTATTAAGATGTAGCGAGATTTGCAAGCGGTTTAAAGAAATCCTTTGCAGTAGGACTCTGTGGAAAAGCTTATACCATATTGCACTCTGGTGACTGCTCAAAAAAGTGAAGTACTTATGCCTTCTACTATTTCTGGGTGTGATGATAAAAAATATTTTAAACTCGCAGTATTGCACCAACTAATGAATTTCTCAAGTTGGCTTGAATGTCTAAACAAGCTCACTTTGAGCTCACGTCGAGAGCAAAAAATCATTTTACCAGAGACCCTAAATCTTTATTTGTCCTGGTCTATGCTGAGAACCAGCTGGGGCTACCATCTACAGCTGTATGTACAACGATTTTGTTTAGCAGGACAAGAATATGAAAGAAGAGAAAACTTTCAAAATAAACAGCACAATCTTTGACAGCTCTTATCTTATTTCAGATGTATTTCACAGAAAATAGCACTTCTCCTACAGGTAGGGGGAAAAGGTACAGCAGCCACCTGAAAGAACAAACCCCGCTGGACCATTTGATATTGTGCAGTACCTTATAGCAATTCCCAACTAGGGCAGTTTTGTCCAAGTTTGTGTTTGGCTGTTGAGCAAAGTCTACAAATAAAGGTCATCAACGACATCTTAGTGGATTAACAAGGTAGGTATATTCATTTCTGAAAGAAAGCTAGGGTTGATGGAAAATATAAAACACATACCGTTTCACTTCCACAAGAATCCTGCAGGGAAAAGCCCTGAGCGGTACCTCTAAAATAAGTCAAAGGTGATTCCAAACTAAGAACAAGAACAGAGAACCTTAGAGGTAAAAGGGCTCTCTCTATAGACACAGTGGTATAGCGAGGTTAGCGCCTGAGGTGGTGGCACCCAGCATCACCGTGCCATGCGCCCCCCCCTCCCCCATGCTTTTCCTCTGCCTACCTCTTGAAATGTTCACCCATGACCAGGAAGTGACATCAGAAGGGAGCCAAGGCCGGCGCAAGTTGCAAGTAGAAGATGCTGCTTATGCAGGTGAACGATTAAAGAGCCATGTGTGGGGGGGGTGGAGGCAGAGAGGAGGAGAGGTACCAGCTCCGGCACTCCCCCACGAAGATGGCACCCGGGGCAGTTTGACACCCCTACCCCCCTTTACTATGCCACTGCTTAAGCAGAACTCAAGCTGTTACTTGATTCACTTTACACATTACTCCTCTCTGTCACATACAGAACACAGCAAAATGTAGGGTTCACTGATCTCATTTATCATTTAGCCCGATTGTCTTTTGCTCTTGACTTGTTTAGAGTACTTCTGACTTTTATATGTATTGGGCCTAATATTCAAAACAATTTAAACAGCCAGGAAAGGCTCCTGGCTGTTTAAATCACCTGTCCAGGGCTGACCAGGCATTTTCAGCGGCACTTAACAGGGGCATTGCAGAGGCAGAGTCGGCACCTAGGCGGTTTCGTTTCAATATCTGACACTTAACCGGTTAAGATAATCACATAAATTGCACAACATAAACACCTCCTTTTACAAAACTGAAGTAGCTGTTTTAAGCGCAGGCTGGCGCACTGAATGCTCTGCACTGCTCCCTGTTCCTATGATATGGAATAGATTTAGTACATGGCGTTGAAAAACCAGTGCTAAAAAAATATCCACGCAGAATTCTATTCTATAAATGCCACTCCAATTTGCATAAAGTTTATAGAATAGCACTCAAGGCTGCTTTCTGCTTCAAACTTTAGTCAGGATTATCTATGAGGGATCTTCAAAACGTTTCTGCCCTTTTTGGTTTTTTAAACACTATTTATTAAATGTCTCAAAAGCAAATTACATCACTTTTCCACATAATCACCCTGTTTTGAGATACATTTTTCCCAGCGTCCTACTTACTTCTTAAGTCCATCAGAAAAGAAATTTTGGGGTTGAGCGTGAGAATCTGAAAGTGTCGAAACTTTTTGAAGAACCCTGTTTAGCGACTGAAATCTGCTGTAAATCCTGGCACCTAAGTTAGGTGTGGATCTCTGCTATCCATTAATACTGTGTGCCCCTTCCATGTGCAGATCTTTATAAAATAACACTTAGCAAGATGCGCGTGCAAATCCAAAATGTTGCCAATTAAACAATAATTGATTGTTAGCATCCTATTACTGGCATTAATTGGCTCGTTAGTCAATTTAGCTGCGCGCTCATCTCAGGATAACGCACAATTTTGTGCATGGAAATTTACAGAATCTGCCCCATGAGTATTATTCAGTCTATTACGATACACTAACTCCCAGTGTATCATTTACCATTTTAATTGCTGGAAAAAAAATGTTTTAAGTCCTGGTGTGCCTACACCGCAAAACATATGGCATTGTGATTTCATAGTAGATCAGTGTTTGAATCTGCCATAATTGCTGCTGTATCTGAGGCTGGAAGGGTTAATCTTTAAAAGCAATGTTGCCTTATCACCTCTTCTCCATCACCCCCAGCCAAGAAGATGGCAGATGGCAAGCTACAGGTTTGTAAACAGCCCTGCAATAGTAGCTGACACTGGTAACACAGCACAACAAAGGCCATTTATGCTCTCAACAATGAGAAGTCCTGGCTCGGTAAAGAAAACGTGTATGTTTTCACAAGAAACGCCTGTTCTTCTATGCGTCCCCTACACAGTTATTTGATATCCCACCATTTTTAACAAAACAAAAAGTCAAATCAAAGCGGTGTACAATAAATCAAAACAGTGGGGGAAGGGGTGGTAAAACCTTGGGTCACACTTGAACCAAGTCATACTGGTAGGTGCTTTAAACAGAATGTTGGCAACTGTAAAAAAAAAAAAAAAACCTACAAATATAAGTCTCTAGCACTCCAGATTTGAGAGCAAGCTCTGGCGCCGTAATTGAACAAAACTCGCCACAAATTGTTCAGAGCGCAGCAGTGGCCCCCTGCCTTACTCAAAGTGATATTCAAATCAATCAAAGGATACTAAGATTTTGTCACATGCAGAACAACACCTCCATGGGAAACTCAATCTGCAATTGAAATTAAAATGTCAATTTTCTCAGCTGCAACGGCAGCACTTATGTTTATGTAGAAAGGGATGGTAAGTCTTTAATTATTAAACCAATTGCATTTAGCAGATGGTCAAAGAAAAGTACTTTTAAAAAGTTGCCCAGAGGGTTATATAAACGAACCAGCAGAAACAGCCGGCAGCTGGTGCGTGAAATCAATAATGAGAAAATGAGTTCTACTGTATCTTTGTTTTCATTGTCTGGCTGGAGACAGTGAGGACAAGGGAAGGAGGGGAGATAATCAACTTGTGAACTTCACAAACTGGTTGAATGGATTATGTGTATCTAATTAGAAAAAGACAAACGTGTAACAGGAAGCGCAGAGAAAGCGTGCGTCCTTGCCTCGCTTCGTTCCTCGTATTTTTCTCTTAACTTTTGGCAATACCGTGGAGAAGGCGCCGCCACGCCAAAAGCGTTCTCTGAATTCAGAGAGACAGAGTGGTGAAGCGGTGGGCGTCTATAGCCAAATAACTTCAAAACGCACTTCACTTTTTCTCCATTCGTTGATTCATTGCTCATTTTACAAGCCTGGGAAAATCCAAATTACGCTTATTCAGTGCACACACACAATGATATTGCATAAGCAAAGCAAAGTAAGCATAAACTGGTTTCAGTGCTGGTGCTTTTGCTTTGCTAGATGTATTATTTTAGGTAGTTTTAAGAAATTGATGTACGAGGGGCCGCTGAAAAGTTCTCAGCCCAACCAAGAAGAAAATGATGAAACTTACAAGCCATTCCACGCAGGCAGAGTGTGGCATCTATACATTTCTTCAATTATACTACCTTGTAAGAAAATTAATTTATTCTGCTAAAGGATAGGTACTTGTGGCCAGTAATGTGGGCTAGATCACTGAATGATTTGATTTGATTTTTCCTCTTTGTAATGTTTATGTTGATGGTTGTAAGTGGATATTCCTGAGTTTGTTATATAATTTGTAACAAATGAATAAAAAAAAAATTAAAATTAAAATTAAAACCAAGCTATTTCACACTTATCTTGACCCTTTTTGTTTCAGGGATATGAAATGAAACGAAAAGTGTCAAGTAAAGTGTGGAATAACTTGTAAGTTATTGGGATCTCTGCTTCTTGGTTGAGTGAGACCTTTTCGGCGGCCCCTTGTATTACGCATCGGTGCAATTGTAATGTATCTACTTTCCTTATTAGAGTTCATTTGTCAGTTTGAATGTCTTCATAGAAATGAAGATAGTTGCCTCTATTTTTATCATTTGGTATGGCGATCCACGGAGCTGAGGGTACTATTAGTAGAATGAGAAAAATCGTTGTAGTAAACTGCAGAGGGTCACCTTTAAAAATCTGATAAAAGCACAGCTAAATATTATTAACAGAGTGGTCAAGGGGTCAGTGCTTAGTTGCTTAGAGTATTTTCAGTCAGGAAGACTGAGTACTGGCAGGACCTTTAACCATCAATATCATTATCAAGTGTGTCATTCCTGCCCCCTTCTCAAAACTCTTAGCCCTATTCCCTATTCCTCCAATTCTCCCCCCTCCACCCCCCAATTTCACTTCTTCCCTCCAAATCCTGCTATTGGACTGACCCTTTTGCCCTGCTTTTCTCTTTGAAAAGCGTAGCATCCCCTGGGACCTGCTTCGGTCGCTATAATTCAGCAGCCCCACTTCCTCACAGGAGAGGAGCTCATGAAACAGACATAAAGACTGAGAATGCTACAGGAAGTGTTTCCACTGCTGGTAGTGATAAACACTGCCAAAAACCATTCCACTTGCTTTGGCAGAGAGATTCAGAACTGGTGGAAGGGTATTAGACACCCTAGCCTTATCTTCAGCTTTTCACCCTTTCAACCCCCAAGTCATGATTATCCAACACCTAGGGATACCGGATTTTACTACTGTAAAATCCGAACCCATGGCCCCGCCCTGGGCCCACCCAATTCCACTCAGCCCCATCCTGTTCTGCCCACGTCACACCCCTTTCCAAGCCAGCCTCGCTCCCCAGCCCCACTCCACCCTCAACCTGTTCTCATGCTCAGAGCCGCATCAGTAATGATGTCACAAGCATGCATATGACATCACCATGCTACATCCGTGTATGCACAGATGCCCTCCTAATGCGGTCCCGAGCTGGAAGCTTTTCAAAATTCAGACAAACTGTTGCTTCTTTTTGTATGGTTATTAGGTCCTACTGTATTTTGTCAATGTTGTTCTTTATTTGAACAATAGCCACTATGGGCAAAACAAAATCCAGATATTCAGAAACAATATCCAAATAGTGGCTGCCACAGGGTATCCAAACTAAGCCAAGAGATTCCAGCACTATTAAGTCATTATCTTGATGACTTATCAGAATAGATTTAAGGCAGTCATTTTTCTGTCCTGTTATCTGTATAATTTTCTGGGTAGCAGCATTAAAAATGGCCACTAGCTGGATAATTCTGATCTCTGTCCCAGCTTTGCCCCTAGAGCAGTGTACACCAGTGTGCCTCCTGAGATTTCTGATGTGCCACGACACACTGGCGAGGAGAAGAGTCATTCAGCTACCTGCCAGCTGCCTGCCAACAGGATATGCCTCTCGCCACGAGAGGCACGTCCTGTAGGAAGTCAGCCAGTGCAGCAGACTCTCCTCCTGACCGGCGTCTCTCCTCTTCTCCCCACACTTCCCGGATCCCTGTAACGGTGGGATCACAGCCAGACGGGCCTCCTGTGGGTGGGCCTTATGCACACAGGCTGGGCTGGCCCAATCAGGCCCTAAGGCCCACCATTCGGAGGATGCCGGGCCTGCTGGACGGATAGGCTTTGGACCCTTCCGTCTGTCCAACTAATGTAAGTAAAGCGGGGGTGGGGGGTGGTCGGGGGGTCGCGGGGTTTGGGGGGCGATCAGGGGTTGTGGGGGGTGCGTCGTGGGCAGGAGGGCCTGGGATCCCTCCTGCCTGTATTTTAAGGGGGGGGTCACGAGGCTCGCATCTTGGCAAGAGGGGTTGGGCTTGGGACCTGTCTGTCTGGCCAACTAATGTAAGTGAAGGGGGGTGAAGGGGGTCTCAGGGGTTGGGGGTGGTCATGGGGTTGTGAGGTTCGGGGGCGATTGGGGGTTTGGGGGGCGGTCGTGGAGAGGGGGTGTCGTATGCAGGTGTGCCTAGGATCCATACTGCCCATATTTTAAGAGTGGTGGGGGTCGCCATGGGCAGGAGGGACTCCCTTTCTCTATGCCATGTAATCTATCTAGCTCTTCAAAACATGGCAAAGTACTTTGTCTAATTTCTCAGGTTTTTTTCCCCTGGGATTGATGAGATAATTTGTCAGTTTATTATAAGATAAAATACTGAAAATCACAGCAAAGCTGTATATTTGAAGTACTGAGTTAATCCTTAATGGGACTGGCATAGGGAAAAGGCTTGGTCAACACTTGGCCACTTTAACATAAGGATAGTATCTACGAATGAGTAAAGATACTTCAGTGTAAACTGCACTGATCTGACCCTGCAGTTATAAACCCAATAAATTAAATAAAAGGATGTCTCAGCAGAATAGGTAGCAAGTGATGGGGAAAAGATTGAGTATAAATTTGGAGGTGACTCTTGTGGAAAACCTGAGGGGCACAAATCATTAGGGGTTGGTAAAAGGACACCTACCTGTGCTGCAGTCTGGGAACATTTTTGATTCTTAGCTAGGTCTTCCTTAGCTGAAGGGCTTGATACGCATGTACAGTAGACAAGTGGTACAAATCCATCAAAGAACCTATATGGAGCCCAAAACTGATATGAGGTAAATAGGAAAGGACCACTGTCAAACCTGGTGCCACTGAAACAGAAAGCAAAATCTTAGCAATATAAACTCATCATCACTAAAGTGCTACTAGGCATACACAGTACTACCATATTTCCCCATATATAGGCCGCGGCATATACAGTATATGGGTTTTGCAAGCCAGCACAGTGGGTGCAGCTTGCAAAACTGGGGTGGTCTATACAATTTTAAAAAATCTTCCTCCTCCCCCCTTACCTCCCTCGCTGGACTCGCTGCTCCTCAAATCGGTCTCCAGTCCTGCCCCGCATTGCTTCCTGTGTGCCTTTGCCATCAGTTCTCGCGGGACTTGCGAGTCCCACGAGAACTCAAGGCACAGGTACACAAGAAATAGCGTGGGGCTGGAGATTGAAAAGATCTCTCCTGCCCTGCACCACTGGCCGCGATTTGAGGAGCGAGTCCAGCAAGGGAGGTAAGGGGGTGGGATGATTTTTTAAAATTGTATAGGCTGCCCCAGTTACTGGTAGATAAGCCGCGGTTACTACATTAGGCAGCTTATCTACCAGTTTTAAAACATGTATAGGCATTTTTTGAGGCCTATACACTGGGGCGGCCTATATGCAGGGCCTATATGCAGGGAAATACGGTACACAGAAATATATTTATTTATTTGGATTTATTAACTGCCTTTTCATAAAGAGGTTCACCCAAAGCAGTTTACTGTAGTTGAAAGAGTCTTCCATATATAAATCAGTGGCGTACCAGGGGGAGCGAGGGGCGGTCCGCCCCGGGTGCAGCCTTAGGGGGGTGCAAAGCCGGCCCAGTCCCTATCAAGCTCTCTCCCTCCTTACTGCCGCCCTCCTTCGTGGCACTTTCACCCCCCCTTACCTTCATAGCGCTTTCAACCCCCCCCCCAGGCCCCTGTGACCGGCGATGTCTATACTGCCTTCTTACGGCAGCCAGAATGTTGTAATTGTATATGGCTGCTGTAAAGGTCGTCTCTGACACAACCGGAAATTGCATCAGAAACTACCTTTATGGCAGCCATATGCAACTATAACACTCCGGCTGCCGTAAAAAGGCAGTTTAGACATTGCCGGCCACAGGGCAGTGAGGTTTGTCGGCCTGGGCCTCTTGGGGGGGGGGTGGTTAAGCGCCACGAAGGTAAGGGGCAGTGAGGGAGAAAGGGAGGAAAGGTGGGGTGGAGAGGAAAAGACGCTTAAGGGAAATGGGTAAAACAGAGGGGGGAAGAAGGACGCTGAAAGCACATGGGGAAGACAGAGGGGAGAAGACGCTGAAGGGAAATGGGGATGACAGAATGGGGAGAAGACGCTGAAGAGAAATGGGGAACAGAGAGTGGGGAAAAGATGCTGGAAGGGATGAAGACAGAGATGCCAGACTATGGGAGGGAGAGGATGGAAGAAGATGGGTGCCAGACCAATTTGGAAGGGGGGAGAAAGGGCAGATGATGGAAGTGGAGTGAAGGGAGAGGGAGAAGAGGGCAGATGATGGAAGTGGGGGGAAGGAGAAGATGACGAAAGTGGGGAGAGAGATGAGGGCAGATGATGGAAGTGGAGAAAGAGAACACATACTGGATGGAAGGAGGGATAAAGAAAAAGGACATATGCTGGATGGGGGAAGAAGATAGAGTTAGTGAGATAGTGGAGGGGTAAAGGAAAGGGGTGGCATGCTGTGGGTAGACATAGTGAAAAGAGGGAAACTGAGGACTGCATAGTAAGAAAGAATTTAATTTAGACGGAGGCAGAAAATAAAGAAGGAAAACCAGACAAGGGAAGAGAGAGAGGAGAGAGAGATGCCAGAGAACGGGGAAGGAGACAGAGATATCGGATCTGAGCAGAGGAAATGAGAAGAGAGAGATGCTAAAAACCACAGGGGGGAGGGAAAGAGAGATGAAAGGAGAATGATGCCATACCATGAGGGAACAAAGGGAAGATGATGGATGCCAGACCAAAGAGGGGAGGGGGGGGTCTAGATTAGAGATGGCAGGGGGAGACAGACAGTTTCTGGAAGGGGCAGACAGTGGATGGAATGGGCAGATGCTGGACTGAAGAGACAGGGCAGACGCTGGAAGGAAAAGAGCGAAAAGAAGATAAAATCAGAAACCAGAGACAACAAAAGGTAGAAAAAAATAATTTTATTTCTATTTTGTCATTAGAATATATCATATTTGAAATATATATCCTGCTAGAGACATAACTGGGGACTGCAAAGCCCAGGCAGTGCTTCTTTAGCTTCTAGCTGGCTTAGGGCTCTCTCGGACCAGGGGGCAGCTGCCCTAGTTGCACTCCCCTATTCCTGTCATGTGTGACTGCAGTATTTTGTTAGCATGATATTTCTGTGTAGCATTCTATAATAATTTGGCTTGTTCAGTTTTCTTGATAGTAGAGGGGATATATGTGAAGGAGAGGGGAGACAGGGGTTTTGTTGGTCTGTATATTTATATTTATAAAATGACAACTGTACAGAATATTGTTTCTTTTTATACTTTAATAAAATATGTTCAATATAAAATCATAACTGAGACTTGTGTGGATGGGATCAGATGGTTTGCAGGGACTGAGCTTGCGGAGATGTGTTTTTTAAATTTCAGTCTTAGTAGTTTGCCGGTCCACAAAATAATTCTTTTATTCCTGCCAGTCCGCGGGTGTAAAAAGGTTGAAAAACACTGCTCTAGAGCAGAGTCGGCAGCTGCACTGAGGTGCAGGAAGGTCCCCCGATGACTCGTCTGCCGGATCTGCTCCGGAAGAAGAAAGTTATGTCGGACGGGGTGGACCCAGCAGACGCAGTAATCTCGTGTCCTTGCCGCAACTCCCTGCATCTGCTGGGTCAACCCCCTCTGACGTAACTTACTTCTTCCAGAGCAAAGACTGGAGTCATCGCGGGACCTTCCAGCACGTGGCTGCCAACTCTGCTCCAGAGCTAGTACGTCGGAGTGGGATGGACCGGCAGCTGGCACCTACAATCATCGCAAGAAAGGAGCAGGACTGCTGGAATGAAAGAGTGGTGCAGGGAGAGAAAGGGGGCAGGGTGGTATGGAAGGGTAGTGCTGATGGAATTGATGTACAGGGAAAGGGGAGAGAGACATAAGGGGGAAGGATACTGGATGGAATTGAATCAGAGGGAAAGAAAGGGGGCAGATGCTGATTGAAGAGGGGTGGATGTAAATAGAAAGGGCAGACATTGGATGGTAGTGCAGCGGGTAGAGGAGGAGTCTATGCTGGATGGAAGTGCAGATGGGAGAGATAAGGGAGCAAATGCAGGAAGGAAATGGGAAGAGAGAAAGAGGGGAGCAGACGATGGAAGTGGACAGAGAGAGGAGAAGGTCCTAGATGAAAGGGGTAGAGAAAGAGGGCACATGATGGAAGGAAGGGATAAATAAAAGGAGGGCACATGATGGGGGGAAAAGGATTGAGTTAGGGAAATACTGGAAAGTGTGAGGGAAAGAGGTGGCGAACTGTAGGTAGACAGTAAAAAAGGAAATTGATGAGAGGGTAGTAAGAACGTAATCTAGATGGATGCAGAAAATAAATTGAAAAGGAAAATGAGGGAAGAAAGGGATTGCAGAACAGAGGTGTGGGAGAGAGGAGAGGAGAGAGATGCCAGACCAATGGGGGTGAAAGGACAGATGGAAGGGGGAGGCATACAGTTTCTGGAAGGGGCATAAAAGGAGAGAAGATGCCATATAGGGGCAGAGAGATGGCAGACAGTGGATGGAAAGAAGAGAGTAACAAGAAGATGAGGAAAGCAGAAACCAGAGAAGACAAAGGTAGAACAAAAATTTTCTATTTATTTATTGCTTTAGGAGTCATGTGTCACTGTTTATGTGGTGTTGCGTTGTATGCAGAGTCCAGCTTCTTGCTGGTTCAATTTAACCTTTGTCTATGTATTTCTATTTTATCCCCCCTTTTACAAAATTGTAGAGCGTTTTTTAGCGCTAGCCGTGGTGGTAGCAGTTCTGATGCTCAGAATTCTATGAGCGTCAGAGCTGTTACCACCGTGGCTAAAATCCACACTACAGTTTTGTAAAAGAGGGAGGGGTTAGTTTGTGATGACATATTCCATACTAGGCGAAGGTGTTTTCTGAGTTCTGTGTGTTTGAAAGACATGGTTTTCTGTTAGGATTGACAGTGTAGGATTGATCTGTACTAGTCTGGCTTGTTTAGTTTTACAATGGGTGTATTGCTGTTGTACTGCTCACTGCAGTATGTAAGATGCTGCCTTTTCCTAGGTACTTATGTGTGACGTGTGGCTTGTTACTAAAAATCATGTTTTTCGTAGAGATGGGGGGGTGCCAAAAAATGATGGGCACCGGGTGTCACATATGCTAGGTACGCCACTGATATCAATCCAATCATTTCCTAACCTAGATGCAGCCTCTACCATTCACTTCAACATCAATGGTAATTGACATTCCTTGCCCAACAACTCATAGGGAAAGCACTAGACTCTAGAGAGATGTCATATTTTAGCCTAAATCCTGACCAAGGCTCACATCAAAATGCTGATACACTGTAGTCTCTGATGATAATATCTGAATTTGTGATTAATTTGGCATTTACCTGTAAGGGAGGAGAGGAGGGGCCTAGTGGTTAGAATTGTTGCCTCAGCAGCCTAAGGTTGCGAGCTCAATCCCAGCCTGTTCCCTGTGACTCTGGGCAAATCTCTTAACCCTTCATTACTCCAAGTACCACAGTTTGTGAGCCTGCCAGGACAGATAGGGAAAATACTTAAGAGGATCAGATTAAGAGCTCATGCTCCTGAAAGCTTACAAGCTAGTCAAAACAAACAAAAGATTCTAGAAGAATCTATAATTCCATGAACTGCATATAGCTCTGAGGTTTTATCCTTGTTTTCTACAACTAAGATCATCTGTGCCTATTTAATGACTTACTGAATTATAAGAGTGTTTTTTGGCTCCACCACTTTCCACTAAGATGTTATTCAATTTATTCAGAATGTATTCTATCAAAAATGCTTTCTGGGTCTACCTCTTCTTGTCTTATATCGATCTTTAGATGGAGCCATATATGATATCATGGCAGGTAGAGAAGGAGAACATGGTAGAAATTGCATCCACTACATTTATAGAATTTAGCTCTATTTACTAAGTATTTGTCATGTTCAAGTTTGGCTTTTCACAGAATTGGATTTGTCTGCTCCACCTGCTCACCAGTAGCCACAGTTCATCTGTCTAAATGGATCAATATTTAAACTCTGAGGTCGGCGTTTCATTTAAATGCTGGCCATGGCATTAAAAAAAAAAAAATATATATATATATATATCCTGTATATTCAGTTATGGTTGCTATCCAGAGAGAGGTATTATTCAAAGCAGCTTTCAGGTAACTATCCGGAAAAGTTAGGCGAGTAATTGAAGGGCTTATTTCCAAAATTCTCTAAATCCAATGCAACTAAAATGGACACCCCAAAATTCTATATGTAGCGCTCATAATATTGGCACCAACTAAAACGGTGCTTAGCACAATTCTACAATATGAGTATACCTTTTATAGAATTGCACTTACTATCAGATTCTATAAACGATGCCAGTATCGGCAGCCGCCTAAAAAATGGCTGACATTAGCATGTCAATCACACACCAGCGCTGTTTGCAGAATCGCAAATGTTTTTCACACAGGCACCTTGAAAGGCCTACTTTTAAGGCAAAGGTCTCATACCTATGGAGGCACATAGGGATGCCTACAGATGTCTAAGGCCATTTCTGACACAAACTATGCCCTCAATGACCTTAGGGAAGGTGTGGCTCACTAGTAGAGCTGCTGCTTCCACATGCAGAGCTTGTGAGATCAAATCCCAGTGCTGCGCCTAGGACCCTGAGCAAGTCTCTTAATCCTCCCGTGCCCACCTCTTTGAATGTCAGTTTGAAATGCCAAAGTCACAAAACTGCAATATTCTCCCCTTTTCCCCTGTGTGCCTGTAAGCATGAGAACAGCAGCTTTAATTTTTTTTAGAAACATGTCCCCTGATTGGTCAGTTAGGCAGCGGTAGAGCACCTACTGCCACCTAACTGCAGCGTGTCCTGTACAGAACTTCCCCGTTACTGCCGATATACGATGTATAACTTAGGCACAAGCATTTAGACCAGCTAAAACCATGCCTAAGTACCTGCCCCTAAGTTATGCATGTACTGAACATATTCTATAATAATGCACCTAAGTTTTAGAAATGCCTCCAAATTGCCCACAATCCGCCCCTGACCATGTCCCCATTTTAAATTTACGCACTGCAACTGGCTCATACTGTTTACAGTTGTGCATGTCATTTTTAATTAGTGCCAATTAGCATCTGAGGTATTAATTGCCAATTATCTGTACCAATTAGGACAATTAATCATAAGAGCAGCCTTACTGGGTCATACCAATGGTTCATAAAGCCCAGTAGCTCGTTTTCACGGTGGCCAATCCAGGTCATTAGTACCTGGCCAAAACCCAAGGTGTAGCAATATTCCATGCTACCAATACAGGGTAAGCAGTGACTTCCTCCGTGTCTTTCTCAATAAAAGACTATGGACTTTTCCTCCAGGAACTTGTCCATACCTTTCTTTAAACCAGCTACACTATCCACTCTTACCACAACCTCTGACAATGCATTCCAGAGCATAACTATTCTCTGAGTGAAAAAAAAAATTCCTCCTATTGGTTTTAAAAGTATTTCCCTGTAACTTCATCGAGTGGCCCCTAGTCTTTGTAATTTTTGACGGTGTGAAAAATCGATCCACTTGTAGACATTCTACTCCACTCAGAAGTTTGTAGACTTCAATCATATCTCCCCCTCACCTGTCTCTTTTCCAAGCTGAAGAGCCCTCACCGTTTTAGTCTTTCCTCATACGAGAGGAGTTCCATCCCCTTTACCATCTTGGTTGCTCTTCTTTGAATTTTTTCCAGCGTGCTATACCTTTCTTGAGATAAGGAGACCAGAATTGAACACAATACTTCAAATGAGGTCGCACCATGGAGTAATACGGGGCATTATGACATTCTTAGTCTTGTTAACCAATCTTCTTTAATCATTCCTAGCATTCTATTTGCTTTTTTGGATACCGCCATACATTAGGCAGAAGATTAAATTGTGCATGTGCACGGATATACGCACCAATGTGCATGGTACAACTTTAGGCACCATACACAGAATTTGGTGGTTAGTGGGTTTTGGAGATAAGCTCTTCAAATTTTCTGTCCTAATTAATTCAGATAGCTTTCTAGATAGTGGCACTGAATATTGCCAATAACTGGATAATTTCACACTCTGGCCCAGCTATATCTGGATAGCACCAGGGTGGTCTCACTGTTCCCTCTATTTCAATGTATCACAAACTGTGTGTGTGGCGAGATTTCCAGTGTGCCACGAGATGCTGGTGAAGAGGAGAGGCACCAACTGACTTCCTATAGGACGTGCATATTGCCGCAAGAGGCCCATCCTATAGGATGTCAGCCGTCGCATCCCTTCCTCACCAGCAACTCTCCTCTTCCAGCAACCCTCCCCCCTCCGCCCACTAGCAGCTCGGGAGCCCGTCTGGAGGGCCTCCACACATGTGTGGACATCGATGGAATGACATCACACGTATGTGTGATGTCATCACGTCAACATCCATGCATTTCCAGATGCCCTCCAGCCGCAACCCTAAATTTAGTGTTTCGCCACTCCAGAGAATTTGCGAGACACTGCGCTGCTAAGCAAGAGTCCTCCAACTGCATTGCTGCCAGTAGGTGGCAATGTTTCAATATTGTGTTTTCAATCACTAGGGAAAAGCAGGTTCTCTGGAGTCTTTCAGAGCTTGCCTGCCCTTCACTATTAAAAATGTGATAGTGAAACAGCAGCCCTCACTGGCAAGACTGTAGGTGGAAGACTTCTGCACAGCTTAGAGGGAACAGTGGGTAGTCTGTAATGATTTTCAGTAGCACTGTTTAAATAGTGCTGCTGAAATTTAGCAGATGGACACAGTGAGTGGCATTTTCCCAGACAGCAGGTGTGCTATCCAGATAAGTGCTTTTGAATACAGTCACTTTCTGTAATAATCTTAGCCATCTTTATGAAACACATTGTACTAGATTATTATTATTTTCACTGGGATGATAAAAAAAAGCTAATAGCTTGTACTCAAAACAATGGTCTAATTCTTCAAAAATAAGTTATTGGGATCTCTGCTATTCCATTTTCTTATCTATTAACTAGCAAATTCTATAGTCTGCCTAAAGATATGTGCCTACATCAGCTTGCCAAGCTAATGTAGGCACCTAACCTATACCCCACCCCTTTTACTAAACCACGGTAAAGGTTTCTACCAGGGCCCAGCACACTAAGGCCCTGATTCTGTATAGGACGCCCGGGAGAGGTGTCCTATTCAGAATCGGCCTACACTAAACCCCGATTCTGTAACCGGCGTCCATTTTACAGATGCTGGTTAGAGAATCGGGTTAGATTAGACACGGCCCGCTACACTTATCGCGGCAAGGGATCTCTCTGCCGCTATAAGTATAGCGGGCCGCGGTGCCCAAACCCTCCTGCCAGAAGATGCCCCCCCCCCGACATTACCAACCGCCCCCCCCACCCCGACATTACTGATCTCCCTCCCACCCCGACACTACCGATCGCTGGCAGGAGGGTGCCCAAACCCTCCTGCCAGAAGATGCCCCCCCCCGACAATATCGATCGCTGGCAAGAGGGTGCCCAATCCCTCCTGCCCAAAGACGCACCCTCCCCCCCCCCCCGACAATATCGATCGCTGGCAATCAGGCCTTAGACTTAGTGGGGATGGGCGGACCCGCCAATCAGGCCTTAGGCTTCGGCAGGATAGGCTGGGAAGGAGCGGGCCCACCGCATTTCGACGAGGCGGGCCTGCCAGTTGGACGGGCAAGACCCATCTGGCCTTAAGAAAAGGTTGGTGGGGTGGAGGTTTGGGGGTTGTTAGCGCCGGGGAGGGTGCGTCTTCGGGTAGGAGGGATTGGGCACCCTCCTGCCAGCGATCGATATTGTCGGGGGGGAGGGATTGGGCACCCTCCTGCCAGCGATCGATATTGTCGGGGGGGGCATCTTCTGGCAGGAGGATTTGGGCACCCTCCTGCCAACGATCGATAGTGTCGGGGTGGGAGGGAGATCGGTAATGTTGGGGGGGGGTTGGTAGTGTCAGGGGGCGGTCGGTAGTGTCGGGGGGGGCATCTTCTGGCAGGAGGGTTTGGGCACCCTCCTGCCAACGATCGGACAGGCGGCCGCGGCCCGCTATACTTATAGCGGCAGAGAGATCCCTTGCCGCAATAAGTATAGCGGCCGCGTCTACTTACAATATAGACCAGCATTTTGCTGGCCTACATTTTAAGCGTTTCTTCCACTACTAGGGAGACACGTAGGGCCGCCTAGGTTCACCTAAGGCCCCCCTAAGGCCCTTAGGCGAGCTTAGGCATCTTGCGGGTCTCCCTAGGCTCCCGGAGGCACCTTCAATATAGGCGGCATGCCTGAGGAGCATTTTTTTAAAAAACGTGCATCCCAATTGGCTGATTAGACAGCTGTAGGACGCCTACAGCTGCCTAAAATCGGGACGCACTTTGGAGAATCAGGCCCTAAATGCTCCGATACTGCTCTGACACTCATACGAATTCTATGAGTGTGAGAGTATTTAGCGCTCTGGGCCGCCGTAGAAACCTCTTATCGCAGCTTAGTAAAGGGGGGGGGTTATGTTAATTAATAGACTTAATCGGTGCCAATAATTGGCACTTAATACCTCTTAATTAGCTTTAGTTGGACTTAATTGAAAGTTAGGTGCCTAACTTGAAAAACACTATTCCATAGATAGTAGGCGCCTAGTCCAAAACACCTATCTACAAGGGATCGTAGGGATGTTTATGAGTTAGACGCCTCTTTCTGGGTGAAGAAAACTCTGGCAAAAATTGAGTGCGCTTAAAATTTGAATGCCTAGCTACGCCTTTGCCCGCTAAGGTGGCACCAAGTATGATTCTATACAGTTCGCCTAACTTTTATAGAATCATACTTAGCACTGTACTAGTCGGTACTGATTGTTTAGGCAGACTCTTTAGAACTGGGCCTTTACTGTATTATTTGAGAGTTAAATCTTGTTTTTATGCCCAAAGAGGATCTGGGAACTGGTATGTGGTATAGGTCTATTTTCAATGTACCGTATTTTCCTGCAAAATCTCTTTAGTGCATTTTAAGAAAACCTAATAAAAAGAAACAACAGCATGGTGAAAAAGCAGCGCATTGTAGACTCAATCCAACAACCAAATAAAACACATTTAAATCAAGTGTCCATCGTTAAGAAAATAAGAATTGCCATACTGGGAGAGACTGAAAGTCTATTATGCCCAGCATCCTGTTTCCATAAGTGGCCACCCAGATCCCAAGTACCTATCTAGATCTTTTGTTTTCAAGTTTGTAGAGATCTGACTCCATTAGGCTTTTAGACCAGCTGCAATTATTTCGTAAATTCCTGAAAACTTTGTTGTTCTCGCAATTTATAAATGGTTTAACTACAGTTTCATCGAAATTATAATATTATAGTTTTTTTTCCTATGCTTTTATTATGTACTTTAGTTTTTAATTAGTTCTTCCTTCTCTTATGTTTTCTGCTATGTACTCTAATCTTAATTATATGTGAACTGAGTCGAGCTCCACTGGGAGATGACCCGGTATATAAACCAAAGATTAGATTAGATTAAAACAGATTCAAGCAGTGGATTTCCCCAAACCAAATCAATAATGACCTAGGACTTCTCTTTTAGGAAATTATCCAAACATTTTTAAAACCCTGCTATGATAACTGATTTCACCACATTCTCCGACAATGAATTCTAGAGTTTCATTATACGCTGTGTGAAGAAATATTTTCTCCAGTCTGTTTTAAATCTACTACTTATTAGCTTCATCAAATGCCTCCTAGTCCTAGTATTTTTGGAAAGATTAAACAAGCAATTCACATCTACCCTTTCCACTCCACTCAGTATTTTATAGACCTCTATCATATCACCCCTGAGCCGTGTCTTCTTCAAGCTGAAGAGCCCTAGCCGCTTTAGCCTTTCCTCATAGGGAAGTCATCCCATCCCTTTTATCATTTTAGTCGCCGTTCTCTGTACCTTTTCTAATTCTGCTACATCTTTTTTGAAATATGGCGACCAGAACTGCATACAGTATTCGAGGTGTGGCCGTACCATAGAGCGATACAAGGACATTATAACATTTTCATCTTTGTTTTCCATTCCTTTTCTGATAATTCCTAACATTGTATTTGCTTTCTGAGCCACCACTGCACATTGAACTGAGGGTTTCAATGTATCCTCAACGACGACACCTAGATCCTTTTCCTGGACAGTGATTCTTAATGTGAAACCCTGCATTACGTAGCTATAGTTCGGGTTCCTCTTTCCCACGTGCATCACTTTGCACTTGCTCACATTAACATCAGCTGCCATTTCGATGCCCAGTCTTCCAGTCTCACAAAGTCCTCTTGCAAGGTTTCACAATCCTCTTGCGATTTCACAACTTTGTGTCATCAGCAAATTTAATTATCTCACTAGTTATTCCCATTTCTAGATCATTTTATAAAAATGTTAAAAAGCAGCGGTCACAGCACAGTCCCTAGGGGAACCCCTCTATTTATCCTTCTTCATTGAGAATATTGACCATTAAAACCTACTTTGTTTTCTGGTTTTCAAACAGTTCTTAATTCATAATAGAACATTACCTCCTATGCCATGACTCTCTAATTTCCTCAGAAATTTCATGAGGTACTTTGTCAAATGCCTTTTGAAAATCCAAATACATGATATCAACCGACTCACCTTTATCCACATGTTCATTCACCCCTTCAAAGAAAAGCAGTAGATTGGTAAAACAAGATTTCTCTTGACTAAATCCATGTTGGCTTTCTCTCATTAATCCATGTTTATGTATATGTTCTGTCATTTTGTTCTTTATAATAGTCTCTACCATTTTGCACAGCACTGACGTCAGACTCACCAGTCTATCACCTCTGAAACCCTTTTTAAAATTTGGCGTCATGTTGGCCACCCTCCAGTCTTCCGGTACTATTCAGGATTTTAGATAAAAATTACAAATTACTAATAGCTTTGTATATTCATTTTTCAACTCTATCAGCACTCTGGGATATATACCATTTGGTCCAGGTGATTTGCTACTGTTCAGTTTGTTAAACTGACCCAATACATCTTCCAGTGTTACAGAAATTTATAGAAACAGAAACATGACGGCAGATAAAAGCCAAATGGCCCATCTAGTCTGCCCATCCACAGTAACCATTATCTCTTTCTCTCTCTGAGAGATCCCATGTGACTATCCCAGTGTGAGTTTCTCTGATTCATAAGAATTGAATACCATTTCTGACACTGGTAACTCCCCCACATCGTCCTCAGTGAAGACCTAAACAAAGAATTCACTTACAGGGAAATTCTATAACCAGGGCCTAAACTTAGGCATCGGTAGGCAACTTGCTGATGCCTGTTAATTGAAAACGCCATCAGAAATGGCAAAAATCAGCAGTGTTGAGGAACCTACCGACACTTAAATAAAAGGCAGCTGGCATTGTAGCTACATAGCCGCTTTAGGCTGCAGAACACCAAAGTAGGCATAGCCAACACTGAAGTGGCATTAGGCAGGCTAAAGTGGCTACCTAGCCATGATTCATGGCAAGATATGTGGCTGAAATGTAGGCCCAGAAAACCCTGGCTTACATTTCAGCTGCCTATCTGTGCAGCCATGGGATCCTAAAGTCAGGTCGCAGCAACCATAAGCTGATCGTGGCAGGAGTAGTTATCCCTGATCAGCTGAGCCAGCAGTACTCCCCAAAATACCCCTGCCACTATCAGCTGAGCAGCTGTGGCAGCGGTCCCTGCCTGCAGGCCCCTGAACACATGACCCACCCCAACCACCGATACCGATGCAGAAGATGGGAAGGGAGACCAAGGAAATGGGTGGGGCTGTGGGTGGAGTATGGGCAGGGTCATGCGTCCTCTTTTTTGTCTTCATTAATATGGTAACCCTATTCAGAGCTCAATCATAAAATAAAGCCTTCCTTTCCAATTTATTTCTAAGAAAAGAAAATCCACAATTGTTTGTGAGCATCAAGGCCCTGTGTTTGTAAGAAGACATGGAAGTGACACTTCCTATGAACATCAGCGCTTGGACAATGCAATCAAAATCAAATTATCTTGTTTATAGAGTAGAATGTTTCAGAAAACAACCCATTGAGAAAGAGAAAACTACTTTAGAAAATTATTTAGCTTTTGAATTCAATTCTTGTTTGGTTCTTTTTCTCAAGGCAATGGGTTCTGTTTGCCTGTCTGCTTTTTTTTCTATTAGCAATACTCCTATTTAGTTTAGTCTAGGGTTGCCAGATGTTCCTGGACATGTCCTCCTCCTTTTTAGGACAATTCCGGGGGTCCAGATGGCTTTTCAAAACCAGCACTTTGTCCAGGTTTTGAAAATAAATTGCGTTGGGGGGCATCCGTGCAAATACGGTGATGTCACGTGCATGATGCGGATGCTTTCCTGCCAATTTTTGAATAGGATGTCTAAGTCCAGTTTGGAAGTCTCCTGCTAAATGTTCAAAGCACATAAACATTCATTTTTGAAAGCTGAACCACTAGACCTCCAAATATATATATATATATATATATATATATATTGTATATATATATATTTTATTTTATTTTTAATAGTCTACTTAAACGTCTAAGCAGACAGGACATCCAACCCTTAGGACACCTATCTTTATACTCCATTTTTGACCAAAGAAATATCCAAATTGAAAACGTCCAAATCCAGAATATTTGGACATTGGAGTGGCCATCATTGTGATGGACTGTCAAAAGAGCAGTGGGACACCTTAAAGCAGGGGTGTTAAATGTCGATCCTCGAGGGCCGCAATCCAGTCAGGTTTTCAGGATTCCCCCAATTAATATGCCCGAGATCTACTAGCACACAATGAAAGCAGTGCATGCAAATAGATCTCATGCATAGTCATTGGGGAAATCCTGCAATCCTGACTGGATTGCGGCCCTCGAGGACCGACATTTGACACCCCTGCCTTAGAGGGTACTGCTGTGAACTTCACATAAAGAGTGCCAGAAATGCATCTCACCATATACCCCTTCTAATTTACACTGTGTGATGCTCTACTAGGCTTTCACATACCAAATGATGCTGTTCTGGAGACAGGTATATACTCTTTCATTCAGATTTTTGGGGGTGGGAGTTAGTGAGTAGTGGGGAGTGTGTGTGTGTGGGGGGGGGGGGGGTATCAAACCTTAATGTATCCAGTGGTTAGTTGGTCACTTTGGGTATCTTTGTGCACTTAGACATTTCTAAAACACATCTAGATCCAAATGTCTACGTTCTATCCAGGACGTCTTGGAAATGATTTGATTATTGCCGCGAAACAACCAAGTTAAGCATGCCCAAAGCCTGACCATAACACACTTCTTAGCATGCCCCCTGGAAGTCTGGATGCACAGTGGGATAGACAACTTGCTAGATGTCCAGGAAAAGGAGTCTGATTAGCACTTGAACATCCTGGTGATTAGGGTATTTTAGTTTTTTTGATTATGAGCCCTATCTACTCTACAAGTGCATATCTATTAGCACCATGCGCACTTCTAGTCATCACCACAGGCCTCTTATTTGTGTATATCAGCATTTTATATATGAAAAAGATTTATAAAATAACCTCCTTAATGCACGGGCTTTGCAATTTCCATGTAGTAATTCTGGCAGTTACTGGATTGAAACTGCAAATCCTTACTGCCCTTCAGTATATAATAATAATAATAACTTTATTTTTCTATACCGCCACAATCTTGTGACTTCTAGGCGGTTTACATTCAAGAGAGCTGGACATTCAGCGAGTTACAATATGCAGATAGTCAGAGGAAATACAGAGTACATCAACTTTAAGAATGCGAAAATATAAAATGTACAGTACGCTAAGAAATTTCCGAGAGGACCTGTTAGGAAAAGGTCACGAATTACAAACAATACATCGAAAATTACAATATACAGTTTAAGAATTTTCAGGGGGGACATATTAGAAGAAATGTCCCGAATTGCAAAATACGGTTTGCTTAGGATTTCAGAGGGGGTATATTGGGAACGAGAAAAGAAAGAAGTGTTTGGTGAAGATTCTGTTTAGGTGATATATTTGTCGAATAAGGCAGTTTTTATGAGTTTTCTAAAAGCGTTGTAGGTCAGTCTAGCTTTATTAATGTAGTTGTCTAGCCAGTGTTGTTGTTTGGTTGCTTGGTATGCGAAAGTTCTATCCAGAAAGATTTTGTATTTACCATTGGTAATGCTTGGGTATGCAAAAAGATAGCGGTTTCTGGTTTGTCTTATAGGGCTGTAGAATATGAAGTGAGATAGCAAGTCCGTATGATCCAAAGTACAGTACTCCCCTGAAATTTGCAGGGGTTCCGTTCCAGAACCCCTCACGAATATTGAAAAACTACAAATGCGGTTTTTAGGCAGGGGAGACAGGAAAGGGCAGCTGGAGAGGTAGGAGAGGGCAGCTGGAGCGCCAGCAGGTGAAGGAAATCAATCGTGGTCTGCTCTGACCACCTCTTCCTGTAGTAAAGTCGGGCTATACCAATCAGGAGCTGCTTTGACACGCAGCTCCTGATTGGTGTAGCCCAACTTTACTACAGGAAGAGGCGGTCAGAGCAGACCATGATTGACCGGGTCCGCAATTCGCTAACTGCGAATTCGCGGGGGAACACTGTATATAAGATGCAAGTTACCAGCACCGAGAATGCATTCGGCCTTTTCTTTTGTCTGGAGGAATAAAGGTTTCTGAAATACAGCTTCCCAAAGAATTGTACACTACGCTGGAATAATACAGATAAGAGTGTCCATTTAGAAAGGGAAATTTCTACATTCTTGAGTAAACAAAGCACTCTCATAAATCCAGCCCTACGTTTAGTGCTGTCAGTGGGACTTAATTCTAGATGACCCATTGTGCAATCCAAGACGCATAATTAAAATATTTACTATAGCACTGGTTTTCTCAGGGTTAGAGCTAAGTTTAACTATTTGCAGTAAAATCTTTTTTCCCAGAAACAGTATACCTAGCAGTCTTAACTCCCCCTCATCTCTATCTTTCCTGTCCTGCAAACCCACTGATGCTTTAAAGCAAAAGTGCCAAGATATAGAACTTCAGATGATTTAGTAGGCGATAAACACCCCTACCTCCCAAAATCATTTAAATCATCCTTTGCTATTCTTTAAATATTAGAGCTCAATATTTTTGAAATCTCCTCCTGCTAAAATATTCCTAATGTTATGAATCAAATTATATCAACTGTATGTTTTCAAAACCTATAACGGCTCTTCAACCAAATTAAACAAAAGGTGATTACTGGAAATCCTCTCATTCATAAGGTGACCATACATCCCGTTTTCATCGGGACCGTCCCGTTATTGGACCGACCGTCCCGTTCTCCTGACCCACTGCTTTGGGATGCCGAAATGTCCCGTTTTCAGGGACAGCGTCCCGAAGCTGTGCACGAGGACAAGGGGACGGTCCCTCCAGCGCTGATTTAAACCCCCGCAGTGTTATCCACGCCTGGCTAATCTTGCTGCTGCCACCGCCAATGCTCCTTCCCGGGCTGGCGCGCCACCGAAAAGTGTGTTTGATTCCAGCATGCAAATTGTACCCACGCTCTGGGGCTCTAACGTGTGCATACCGGCTTCCCTTCTCTTCCCTCCGAAACTAGAAGTTACGTCCCGTGGGGAGAGAGAAGGGAAGCCGGTATGCACACGTTAGAGCCCCGGAGGGAAGCTTTACAACTTGCTGCTCTTCCTTGCTTCGGGCCTTCCTCGCTGTTCTGAGCTCTCCTGGGAGAACGGTATAGAAAATTGAATTTTAAAAAAACAACAACAAAAAAAACTGATGGCACTATATACAGAATTTGGGGATAGAGTACATGTACACTTTTGCGCCAACTTCAGAGCAGGTGTACGTTTGTGTGTTTCAGTTTGCACACTGTCGGGGCAGGTTTTCAGAGTCTGTTATATAAAGGCAGGTGGAAGGCAATTCTATAACTGTACGCTTGCATTTAGGCACTCGAAGGCCATGCAAGTAGAAACCTATTCTACAGGGGAATATAGGCACCCAAGTTTCTCTTACAAAATACTAGTGTAAATAGCTATCAACCCGCCTAAAATTTAAGCACTTGCACTTATGCTAATTATAGTTCTGGTGTAACTGTGTGCACCAATGTGCAGCAGGAAAGCATTAAACAGTAATCTGATATGTTACATACACAAGTGCAAGCCCCAACTATGTTCCTCCTAGCTCTACTGCTACATATGTCCTCCTTGCAAATACACATATGTAAGTTAAGTGGATAACTGCAGAAGAGTGGTTAGGCACCATGCTTAGCATTTACATGTTTAAGTGCACATATACACGTGTAAATACTAGTGTTCTAAATATTTACGCATGTAACACATGTGTAAATGTGAACATAAGAATAGCCTTACTAGGTCAGACCAATGGTCCTTCTAAGCCCAGTTGCCTGTCTTCACGGAGGCCAATCCAAGTCAAAAGTACATGGCAAAAATGCAAATAGTAGCAGCATTCCATGCCACCGATCCAGGGCTTTCCCCATGGCTGTTTCAACAGCAGACTATGGACTGTTCCTCTAGGAAACTATCCAAACTTTTTCAAAACTAGCTATGCCATCCGCTCTTACCACAACCTCTGGCAATGTGTTCCAGAGCTTAACTATTCTCCGAGTGAAAAAAATATTTCCTCCTGTTGCTTTTAAAAGTATTTCCCCGTAATGTCATCGAGTGTCCCCTAGGGCTCCTTTTACTAAGGTGCGCTAGCGTTTTTAGCGCACGCAGCAGATTAGCGTGCGCTAACCCCATGCTACGCAGCTGGAACTAACACCAGCTCAATGCTGGCGTTAGCGTCTAGCGCGCGCTATTCCGCGCGTTAATGCCCTAACCCAGCTTAGTAAAAGGAGTCCCTAGTCTTTGTAATTTTTGACGGAGTGAAAAATCGATTAACTTGTACCCGTTCTACACCACTCAGGATTTTGTAGACTTCAATCATATCTCCCCTCAGCCGTCTCTTTTCCAAGCTGAAGAGCTCTAACCGTTTTAATCTTTCTTCATACGAGAGAAGTCCCATCTCCTACGCACTCAGGTTTTCGAATTGGTCTTGTAATGGACACTGATGTGGCCTTTATAAAATAACATATATAGAAGCCATCTTGAGCTTTATACAAAAGTTTCCTTTAATAAAATTACCTCCATTAGGTAACACCAAGAGCCTGATTTTAGAAATGTGCCTAAATTGGTAGGTGCCTACTGAATGTCAATCAAATATAGGTGCCATTTGTAGAACTGTGCCTACCGGTGCCTAAATTGAGTTAGGCTTCAGTAGGTGTCTACAACTTAGGCACCAGTATAAATCCTGGCCTAAAACACCAGCACCTAACAGTTTCCATGCCCAAACTCCGCTCCTAATCTTGCTTACTTTTTGTGTAGATGCCTCAGTTTAGGCGCTGGTAGGTGTCTTGCCGATTTCCATGTGGAATTTAAATTAATCGTTTTGGATTTTTAATCGGCTCTTAATGATGTTTTAAATTATCGTGCCAATTAAGCCAATTAAAAAAATGTTAAGTTTTGCATGGAAATCGTCTAGGCGCTGTCAATCTAAGTGCCTAGCCCAGGCCCCATTTATAGAATCAGGGCCCAAATATCTATCATGTGACCTACATTTTGATATAGGGATCACCATAGTGGCTTGGATAACTCAACAGTCAAGCTCAAGGGAGTTTCTAGCCAACCAAATAGAACCAACATCTATTATCATGTGACTTATAAATGATTCTAACACATTTCCATTAGAAAATAAACTAACAGAGCACCAGCAAAGTTATACTCTCACATGGAGTTCTTGAGCTGATTTGCATTTAATGAACCTTTGGTATTCATCCAAAACCTCCAAATTGCTAAACAAACAAATCATACGGCTCTTTTTGATTTTTCTGCATCATAAATACTTTATTCTGTTTATCCAAACTGATCCTTTGAAGGTTGGAGCTAGTACAGATTTCTATTTGAACCTCTTTGGTGTAAGGCTGACTGATGAAAAGCAACACTCAAACATCCGCATGTAACAAGAGCCACGGCTGCTCAGAAAACATTACGTCTCACGGGGATAACCATAGTCCCCCTAAATAGTCTAAATGCTCTGCTAAGACATTCTAAATAAATTACTCAGGCAGTGAAAATGGTATTAATGTATAATGTGTTGGAAATATCGAATTGTAATAGATGTATTAGAAGGCTTTTTTTCTCAGTAGAACTTTTGCTCTGTCAGTCAGGGTGAAGGAGTACATTTACTTGTTAAAATATCCATCAGTAGGCAAAATGCTATACCAATAAATATTAAACATGACATCACTGCTTTGTTGCTAACTTGTCCCACATGGTAATCATCATGTTACAGAGGTAGGCCGAAGCGTTCCATTTATTGGCAGAGAAGTATTGACACTGGATCAATGGGTGTTAATGGTAATAGTGTTATCTTCAATTGAGAATATTTTCAGCTGAAAGAGTTCTATATCTCTCTCCGGAAAGCACTTATATTAAGAGGAGAGAAGCCTAGCAGTTCACATTTGGGGGTTATGGATCTTTGTGATAAATTACAGTAGATGACTCATCACTTAACCATGAGTGCTGCACGCTTAGCCACTGATTAAATTGAAACCTGCTGCCACATACCTACCTATGATACTTCCAAGGACATATTTACAAATACTCCTTAATATTATTTGGATTTCATAGGTTTCCAAGGTAAATCACTCTAGAAGCTAATAAATGACTCAGCTAAGGTTAGTCTCATGGCCTCTGTCAAGTTTTGTAGCTACTCACTAATGATTAAACACAGTTTCCTGACCACTTTTGAAATTTCTTTTCCAGGAAAATATTTAATCGCTGGTATAGCTACAGATTTCCAAATACAACTTTGATTTTTGGCTCTGTTTATTGTCTCCTTCAGTCTTATTCCTACATCTTTCTTTGATGTCCTAATACATGTTTCGTTCACCTTTATATTTTTGTGCACCTTTAAATACGGCTTCTCCCCTATTATTAAATATGCATTTTTCTAAATCTGCTCTTCAGTTAATTGGAATATTTTTGCATACAGCAGTTTGATGATCACACGGGATTCTGATAAGAATCAGGCTCAAACAGCATTGTCAGTTGGCTTAGATTCACATAGTCCAATTCTCTAAAATTCATACTGTTTGCTAAAGCTTCCGCGCAGAAATCCCTGGTTGCTACTGCTTTGCAACTATGATGCTTTGCAACAGAATACTGCAGTTAAAGCCTTTTGGACACATTAATTGCTTAGATTACTGCAATTCTCTCCTCGCAGGCATGACTCACACCAAGAAGAAACCACTCCAGATTTTACAGAACACGGCTGTTGCATTGCTTTACAATGCCAAAAGATCTGATCACGTCATTCGTCTCCTAGTAGAATAACATTGGTTCTTTATTTCAGCTAGAATCAAATTTAAGATTCTGATGCTTGTTCATCATTTTTACTACACCAGACTTCCCCTTTTTGTCTGGGATCTTACACTCACTGACATCCTCCCAAGCTTGTGATCCCTTCTCCATTGAGTGCAATTTGAGATCACTTTTTCTTTCACTTTTTATTACCTGAGCCCATCACTTTGGAATTCTTATGCCATGACCCAAGGACTGAAAGCTCTTACCCCACTTTTCAGACAAGTGTCAAAACCTGCCTTTCTCCAGCTCATCTTCACCACAAGAGGAGCAGGATTCCATTCCACAACCAGGCAGAAGATTAGTGACTGACTATCCCAAGGGTGGGGAGTAGGGGTGGAATAACATCTCTAAACAATGTGATTAGCAATGGATGTTCATTGTGTTTGACGGAAGCTAGCTTTATTCCCCTGGAGCACGAGGAAGATAGGTGGGGTTGAATTGATTCCCATAGAGGTAATATGAAAAGAGTGAAGTCAAATGTGGCATGCATGTGCTGTGTTGCTGGTGCCCAGAGCGTGTGCACGGCTCCAGACAGAGTTGGAAGGCCAAATATAGCCCTCAGGGGAATCTAAAGAAGAAAATGAGTCTCTTGTTTCTGGAATAGCATGATTGAAAATATAAGTAAAATTATTGTTGTTGTTGTTTTTTTTAATGAATCGGGTGAATGTGTAGCAAGAGTTTTCAAAACCTTCAAATATTGTTATATCTTGGTAAACTAGGGGACTGGGACTTGTATACCACCTTTTTGTAGTTATACAGCCACACTCACAGCGGTTTACATACAGGTGCTTCAAGCATTTTCCCTATCTGTCCTGGTGGGCTCACATTCTGTCTAATGTCTGGGGCACTGGAGGATTAAGCGACTTGCACAGGGTCACTAAGAGCAGTGTGGGATTTGAACCCCCAACCTCAGGGTGCCGAGGCTGTAGCTCTAACCACTGCATCACACTCGCCTCCTAATTAAAGCAGCCAATTGAACAAAATTAAATCATAAGGCTGGATTCAGTAAATGGTGCTCAAAATTCAGCGCTGAAAAAAAAAATCAGCCGGGATCTTTGCATCAAACCGAAGCCTGGTGTACATTCCAGTGCACAAGTTACGCATGAGTCTGAAATAAATCCTGCAGCAAAAAACATACAGAAGTTCCGCCTAGTTGTAAATTGCTGCCTTTTACAATCTCCAAATGATGACTGGGTGCTTACGGGATTGAAGAGAGGCATTCCCAAGGCTATGTTTAGTTTTGGAAAGGGAAATGGTATCTACACTTTCTTCTGTCCTCTGTTTATCCTCCCACAGGAATAGCAAGTGCTAGTGTATGCGATTACATGACGTTCTTATAGTTCAGTTGCAAAAGGAATATACAACATGCAAAGTACATGCTGTTAATATTGCCTGCTTAAAGTCCGGATAGTGCTACTGTTTTCTTTGCCTTTCTGGTACATGGCACCGTACGTTTGGAGTAAACCACAGTGTGCTGGTCCTTATTTGAGGCACTGGGCCTCATTCTATATTTCACAAATTAAAGCTATTTCATTCCAAGGTTCATTGATTTGGTTCTCAGAATTCACATTTTGTTTAGCTTTATTTCACTTTAGATCTCTTTGTTTCAGTTTTATGTCATATATTTTCCAATTTTTGTTGTCTCACTGTATCTTTCTTTCATGTATGTGAACCCTCACTATTTTTATTTTTCACTTTTTAGTTTCATTTTTTAGTTTTAATTTCATTGTCATCATTAGTCTCATTTATGTTCTTTATTTCTGTGTTTTCAAGGACCCTCTAAAGAAGGCAATTTTTTTTTTTTTTTCCAAAACACAGCCTGTGTAGGGTCTAGTTTCCAGTTCGTTCTGAGATATGTTTTAACTGTTGTATTGCTCGACACAGACTGTTGCACATTAGGATTTTAATAAACATTACATTTTAAATTCAGCTCCTGGGACTCCAGGAACTGGTTCCACTTTGTGTGACTTTGGATACTTTCACTTGTGTTGTGGAACCTTGGCTCTTTCCTGTGGATTTTGGGCTCACTGTTTCTAATTGTGCACCCTTCCCGGGAATTTGAGGTTTTTGCTGCCTCATTCTATACAGAACACCTAAAAAATTAGCATGATCAGACCAGCGCTTAGCCAAGTTCTATAAAAAGCAAGCGTCATATATAGAATCACATTTGGCAGCAGTACGCGTCACTAGCATTTTGATTCACCTGTTTAGGTCAATATAAACCAGGCCTAAATATCCGTGTCTAAGTTGTGTGCAGATCAGGCATATTCTATAACAGCGCACTTAACTTTTTAGGTGCACCCATGATCCGCCCATACTCCTGACCACACCCCCTTTTGAGATTCATGCAATAGAATTGAAGCACACCACTTTATAGATTGCATTGACCAAGTTGTGTGTGTAACTTCCAATTAGGGACAATTGGTGTCAATCATGAGGTGTTAATTGCTAATTATCAGTGCCAATTGGTTTTGTTAAACATCTTGTACAAACAAATTTGCTATATATATCAATTTACATGCGCAACCTTTGGCACTATATAGAATTTGGGAGACTTGTGTTTATTACAGTGTAATAGCATTACATTTTTTTTTTTCAAGCAATTTGGTTTGAAGATCAAAAGGGTACTGTCATTATCTCCCAGATTCTATATATGGCACAGTGGTTACAGCCACAGCCTCAGCACCCTGAGGTTATGGGTTCAAATCACATGCTGATCCTTGTGACCCCAGGCAAGTCATTTAATCCCTCATTGCCCCCAGGTACTTTACATAGAGTGTGAGCCCACCAGAACAGATAGGAATGTAAAGGCTATAAGTGGTATATAAATACTTAAATAAAATACTTCTGCATCATTTGTGCTGTGTGAAAAAATGTACAGGATGCAAGGCATCAAAATGTAGCAGAAATGGCAGATCCCCATGTGCTAATTTATAGAATAGCATCTAAGTGTTTCCCTGTGGATCTGCAAAGGAGGTGTAATGATGGAAGAAACATGTATACCCCCCCCCCCCCACTGGCGGCTCAGGGTCTCATTGGGAGGGCCTTCGCGCATGCGCAGAGGTCAATATGATAATGTGACACATATGTGAATGGTCATTGCTCGCCGTCCGCACATTTCTAGATGCCTTCCAGCTGCAGCACAGGGTTTAGTGTTCTACAGCTTCCAGAAGATTGCGAGACACCGTTTTACAGAATTCTAGCTTAGGTGGCAACACAGGTCAAAAGGGTGACGGTGAAAGCTGGAAGGATGCTAGGGTGCATAGGGAGAGGTACAGCCAATAGGAAAAAGGAGATACTGATGTCCTTGTATAAGACTCTGGTGAGACCTTATTTAGAATCTTGGATACAATTCTGGAGGCCGCACCTTCAAAAAGATATAAACAGGATGGAGTTTGTTCAGAGGAAGGCTACTAAAATGGTCAGTGGTCTTCATCATAAAGTGTATGGGGACAGACTTAAAGATCTCAGTATGTATACTTTGGAGCAGTGGTCTCAAACTCGTGGCCCGGGAGCCAAATGCGGCCCACCAGGTACTATTTTGAGACCCTCCATATGTTTATCATAATCACAAAAGTAAAATAAAACAGTTTCTTGATCATATGTCTCTTTAGCTACAAATTACAATATTATTATTAAGACTTAGCCAAAAGGAAAGATTTATAATCTATAAAGAGTTTTACCTCATGCAAAATTATCATTTCTTTAATAAAACATTAACTATGTTTTCTGAGATCCTCCAAGTACCTACAAATCCAAAATGTGGCCCTGCAAAGGGTTTGAGTTTGAGACCACTGCTTTGGAGGAAAGGCAGGAGAAGGAAGATATATGATAGAGATATTTAAATACCTACATGACATAAATGTGCATGAGGCAAGTCTCTTTCATGTGAAAGGAAGCTCTGGAATGAAGTTAAAAGGTGATCAAAAGTAATCTAAGGAAATACTTTTTTACAGAAAGAGTGGTAGATGCGCGGAAAAATCTCCCGGAAGAGGTAGTGGAATAAAGACTGTGTTTGAATTCAAGAAAGTGTGAGATGGGCACATGGGATCTCTAAGGTAGAAGAGGAACATAAGAACATAAGAAATGCCTGCACCGGATCAGACCTTGGGTCCATCTAGTCCGGCAATCCGCACACGCGGAGGCCCAGCCAGGCCTACTCTGGCAAATACCTTAGTTACTCGTATCCCTCAATGTGTCTTTCAAGAAGATGTGCATCCAACTTGCCCTTAAATCCTTGAATGATGGTTTCCTCCACAACCTCATAAATGCCGTGGATGGGCAGACTGGATGGACCATTTGACCTTTATCTGCCATCAATATTTTTATGTTTCTATGTTTTTATCCTGGCATTTAGGGGGGGGGAATCATCAAAGGGTGCTGATCCTGTTAGTATGTGCTAAATGCTAAAGATGCCCATTATTTCCTATGGGTGTCGTTAGCATGCACTCAAGCAATTAGTATGCGCTAACATGGTTAGCTCCCTCAGATGAATATGCTGGGAGGTGAGAAGCTGATATGCAAGGACGGGGAAAGGGACCTTGGGGTGATAGTGTCCGAAGATCTAAAGGTGAAAAAACAGTGTGATAAGATAGTGGCTGCTGCCAGAAGGATGCTGGGCTGTATAACGAGAGGTGTAGCCAGTAGAAGGAAGAAGGTGGTGATGCCCCTTTACAGGTCATTGGAAAGGCCCCACTTGGAGTATTGTGTTCTGTTTTGGAGACCGTATCTGGCGAAGGACATAAGAAAACTTGAAGTGGTCCAGAGGAGGGCAACGGAAATGATAAGAGGCTTGCGCCAAAAGATGTATGAGGAGAGACTGGAAGCCCTGAATATGTATACCCTAGAGGAAAGGCGGGACAGGGGAGATATGATTCAGACGTTCAAATACTTGAAGGGTATTAACGTAGAACAAAATCTTTTCCAGAGAAAGGAAAATGGTAAAACCAGAGGACATAATTTGAGGTTGAGGGGTGGTAGATTCAAGAGCAATGTTAGGAAATTCTACTTTACAGAGAGGGTAGTGGATGCCTGGAATGCGCTCCCGAGAGAGGTGGTGGAGAGTAAAACTGTGACTGAGTTCAAAGAAGCATGGAATGAATACAGAGGATCTAGAATCAGAAAATAATATTAAATATTGAACTAAGGCCAGTACTGGGAAGACTTGCATGGTCTGTGTCTGTATATGGCCGTTTGGGGAGGATGGGCTGGAAAGGGCTTCAATGGCTGGGAGGGTTTAGATGGGATGGAGTAGGTTTTAACGGAGATTTTGGCAGTTGGAACCCAAGCACAGTACTGGGTAGAGCTTTGGATTCTTGCCCAGAAATAGCTAAGAAGAAAAAATTTAAATTGAATCAGGTTGGGCAAACTGGATGGATCATTCGGCTCTTTATCTGCCGTCATCTACTATGTTACTATATTATTTTTTGAGGCTAGCCCTTCATCTGTTTGCTCAGTTTGGAGAACATGGGCAAGTCGCTGACAGACTGCAAACAGGGTTCACTCTGTCTTCTCTTCAGAGACTTACGTAGCAATTCCCAGTATTTAATGCCCAGAAGCCAGAGGTTATGTCAAGCAAAAGGTGGTGGAAAGCAAAGAAAGGTTAACTTTCCTGAAGCATAATGTGAGCTCTTGCCTCTGGTATCATTTCTGAAGCCCATAGCAGTAAAATTCAGCATTTTTGTCAGTTTATTATAGGCCGTGTACATAGTGCTATGGAAACACCCACTAAAGCATGAGATTACAATGGCTTAGCCAACCTTTTATCAACAGTATGTGACAGCCAGAACTGTGAGCATTGACATTTGTGAACTCACACTTAACTGGAAAGTTTGGAAAATAGGTTTACAAGCTGAAATGCCATATCACTGTTTTATTGTTTTAAGCTACTATAGAAGATGCAATTATTGTATGCCATAGTGCCATGAGAAAAATTTCAGCATTGATTGCATTTCCTTATAGAACTCGTTTTTGAGACACTTTATTCCCTTCTGAATTGTGCACGGAATTTCAAATGGACACAACATGAAGCTCTTCTTAGGGCAGCAAGAATAAATCCACACGGAGAACAAACAAGCTAAACAGCCTATCAACAAAATACAGAAGATGAGCAAATACCGCCTTGGGTGAAATCTCTTCCAATAAATAAATAATATGTGAGAAGCACAATACATAGAGGACTAGACTTACTAAAGTACACTATTGCATTAGCACACACTAACACAAATTAATATGTGTTATTTGCAGTAGATTCCATTTTATGCAATAGGGCCTATTACCATGCATTAATGATATTAGCACATGTTATCATAATAGTACACTTTGCTAAATCTAGACTATGATAATCAAGGAACATTTCTATTGATATTGACCTGCCTTCTAATTAAAACTTCTACAATTCTAATAGAAATGAATCTGGAAGACAAATCCACAAAAGATTGTTAGCTATTTTTTTTCTCCCCATCCTGTCCTCAAAATTAGTTATCAATACTTTCTTTCTTTTTCATTTTTTAATATATTTTTCTCATTTTTAATTTCAGAATGTTTTTATCTTTTTTTTTCAATTTCCAAGGCTCTAAGGTTGTGGGATTGAATCCCACCACTGCTCCTTGTGACCCTGAGCAAGTCACTTAGGCCCAGATGCAGAAAACTCCGACACCACGGTAAAAAAAATATCGTGATGGGAGCGATTTTTCTTTTAGTAGCGATGCTCAGCACAATAGCATGTAAATTATACGCATGCTATTTGTGCAGAGAATTACTGGTAAAAGAGTGGAGGAACTGTGTCTAGTGCTTGCTCAGAACAGCAATCACAAAGCACAGAGCTCCTTGCTCCTGTCAAGCTGCTCTGCTGACGGCTTCAGAGAATGTCCCACTCCCTCCTGCTGGCAGGCCCGCCTCTTCATAAGGGCGGGCATTCCTCTTCCTGGTGCATCCTTACTTTCCTGTCAGTGTCTAAGCCAATCAGTGTTCAGGCACTGACAGGAAAGTAAGACTCTGACAGCTCAGACAACATGGGCAAAGTCTGCACAGGAATCAGCACATTTCCCTGCTATACATTATATGGAGCACTCATTAGAATACTAATGAGCTCCTTGCAATGCATTAGCATAGGATTCTCAGTGGCTGCTGCAAGGATTAGCAGCCACGGAGAACCCTTTTGTGCATTGGCAGGAGAATTTCATTGCAAATAAGACTGGTTAAAACTAGTCTTACTTGCAAGGAAACCTTTTGTGCATCGTGGCCTAAATCCTCCACTGCCCCAGGTACAAAATAAGTACCTGTACATATGTAAACCACTTTGAATGTGTAACCACATAAAAGCAATATACAAGTCCCATTCCCTTTTCACTAAGATGCATTAGGCACTAACGTAGGGGTAGGGAACTCCGGTCCTCGAGAGCCGTATTCCAGTCGGGTTTTCAGGATTTCCCCCAATGAATATGCAGGAGATCTATGTGCATGCACTGCTTTCAATGCATAGTCATTGGAGAAATCCTGAAAACCCGACTGGAATACGGCTCTCGAGGACCGGAGTTCCCTACCCCTGCACGTGAGCCTAAAGCAACAGTAAATTGAAATAGCACATGCACTTTCCAAAACAATCATGGGACTTGCTACAGCATCGCGTGGCATTTTGGAATGTTATGTGCTAAAAAAAAATTCATTTTTTTTTTTGGGGGGGGAGCATATCAGAGATGGAGAGCAGGTGTTCCTGAGCTAACAGGTTAGTGCATCTACATTACTACATGCTAAGTGATTAGCACACGAATAACACAGAAGCCCTTACCGCCTACAAAATAGGAGGCAGTAATTGTGGAATTCTATAAATGGGCCCTGCTAGGAACCCTAATTGCAGCCGCCTAGCAACACCTACATTCAAGATCAGTGCCTAACTTCCCCTCCCCCCTTTACAAAACCGTAACGCAGTGTTTAGCGCCAGCCGTGGCAGTAAGAGCTCTGATGCTCATAGAATTTCTATGTGCGTCAGAGCTGTTACCGCTGCGGCTGGCGCTAAAAATCATGCTAACGTTTTGTAAAAAAAGGGGGGGGGGGATTATTTTTTAATTGGCTTCATCGGCACGATAATTGACCACACAGTCAATCCCAAAAAAGCATTAAATAATTTAAGAGTTCAGCACTGAGGCATGGGCGGAGAAAAGGCACGATTGACTTAGGCGTTATTAAGCATCCAACACAGCGCCGCCAAATTAGGTGAGTAAAAAGCTGGCCTAATGGAGAAGCACCTATGTCAAGGACGCTTAGCGACACTTAAGTCTGCTTAGGCGCCACTAGGCATGATTCTATAAACGGCACACATTTTTTACAATGTAGGTGTCACTCAGTGCTGTTTATAGAATCTGGCCTTAAATGCTTCTGCGGTAATTTTAAAAAATGTCTGTATGTTATTGGAAACATTAGCTCATAGCCATTAAAGCAAAAAAAAAAAAAAAAAAGGTAGTTTTTTGGCCGCAGTAAAACTGGCCTTAGCGTGTGGGAATGACCCAATAAGCACGCACTAAGGACTAGTTTTACCACTTCTAAGTAACAGGATCACTTAGGGGTCCTTTTACTAAGGCATGCTAGTGCGTCTTAGCGCATGCTAAACATTAACGCGTGGCAATGCGTCCATAGGATATAAAAGACGCGTTAGCATTTAGCATGTGCTAAGACACACTAGCGCGTCTTAGTAAAAGGATCCCTTAGTCTTTTACACTAAGGGCTCCTTTTACGAAGCCACATTAGCAGCTTTATCGCACGCACATTTTTAGCACGCGCTAGCCGAAAAACTACCGCCTGCTCAAGAGGAGGCGGTAGCAGCTAGTGCAGTCAGCAAATTAGCGTGCGCTATTACGCGCGTTAAACCTCTAACGCGGCTTCGTAAAAGGAGGCCTAAGATTTGAAGCTATCACGGTTCTCTGCCCTTGACAAATGCCCAGACTTCTCGCCTTCTCTTGCTGGTTAAGTCTTAGGAACTCACAAGTCTCCTACATTTATTTATTTTAAAAAATTTATAGCCCACCTATCCCTAGGCGGATTACAAAATAATTCTTAATTAGGTTCAGTGCAGATTACACACAAGAAGGCCTGGACAATACCAGCCAAATACAATTCTATGTACATTAATCCCTTCTCCCCAATCCCCACTAAAATCCTTAGTTATAAGGAATTAACCTTTAATAGTCAGGAATGTGAACTCCATGGCTTTATAAGAATCAGTGGCAGAGTAAAACCAAATAAATTTAAAATGTGCACTACTGGAAGTCAAGGTTAAAAGATACACCAAAACTGTTTAAATGGGGTTTTTTTTACTAATTCTGAGAAATATGCGAATGGGAAAAGTGGCCTTAATATTCAGCTACATGGAAAACAAGTCACTGTATGTGCCTCACTGAAGTCTGAGCTGTGTAAATGCAAGTTACAAACACTTGCCTTATGCCAGTATCATTCATACAGTCATATTCTTTGAGAAAGCAGGCAGAGCAATACCCACAGAATGGTGATATTCACTCCCAGGCCCATTTTTCAGAATATCCTTCATGAATATGCGTGAGACAGAGTTGCATACAATGGAAAAAACAGACACGCAAATCTCTCTCACGCGTATTCATGAGGGATATCCTAGAAATGATGACCAAGGCCATAGAATTCTTTCCAGTTCCTCTGTGTACTAAACTGCAGTAAGTTCTACTGTGTGCTTATCACATATTAAAAAAGGCTTATTGTGGGGTGAGCCACAAATGCATAATGCAATCTTGGGTGCAGGATACTCCTCCGAGTTTGTGGCATTGGAGGAATCAATTCTCACCGATTGTTGCTCTTTGAGGTTTGGGAAGCTCGCAGGACTCCTAAACAAGTACGCACTTTTTCTACCGATTTGGGGTCCTTATCTTCGATCTCTCCCTCATAGAGCTCGCTGCCAGGTTCTCAATGAATTATATTAACGTATTGAGTTCTCTTTTTTTCTTGCTTTTTCTCCTTTTGACATGTCACCTTCCGTTTTTGGGGGGAAGGGGGGGATTTGGGGTGGGGAAAGGTGAGTTGGGTTGGTCTCTTTTCTGTTATATAAAATTTGAAGGAACTGTTTTCCTATCGGATAGCTTTTTCTGTGGAGTGGAGCCGCAAGAGTCAGGGCTCTACTTATTTTATTTGGATCTTGCTAGCTCCTTTTTTTTGTACATTGTATTTGTTTCTTCAATAAAAATAGGTGGAACATAAAAAAGGCTTACTGTGGGATATATGGTGGTGTCCAGTGGTTAATCTGCCTCTCTGCACGTGTATACCATGTGCTAGGAAAAGACTTTTTATTTTCCTCTAAGGGGACATGTTTGAAGGTGGAGAGATACTGCAAAACTGCTAGTCAGTTAGCACATGAGGCATTGCCTGCAGGACAGGATTAACCAATAGGCCCAGTAGGCACATGCCTAGGGCCCGAAATGGTGAGGGGGGACCGATGAAGGAGGGCATCAACATTGTTTTTCCAAATGGCAATGGGCCCCTCCAGCAACGATCGGCAACGCAGCCCCCCTCCCTGATCATCAACGCGGGACTGCCCCTGATCAGCATCGCGGCCCCCCCCCCATCGATGGAAAGTAAGACAAGCAAGCAACGCGAGGAAGAAAGGCAACGGGAAGTGTAATGTTGCAAGCGGTGCTGCTTGCCCAAAGCTTCCCTCTGACGCAGCTTCCTGTTTCCGCCTGGGCGCACAGTGGGGCGGGGCGGGGCAGGGGAACCCAGTGTACTTGTGTGCCTAGGGGCCCTCGATGAATTAATCCTGCCTCGATTGCCTGCGCTAATTGATTAATATCACTTAAACAAAAACCCAATGAGTTGCTTCCTGTTTACAAGCAATATTCATTCCTTTGCAGCAAAAACATGAACATTGCACAAAATATTTTAAATACAAACTTAGAAATATTAATAGTGTGAGGTGTGTCCTCAGAAGACCATTATTTCTCTTTCCTGGCGGCGTTTATTTTTTTGAAAAACTTTATACTACGTCTGGGGTTCCTGAAGAAGAGGCAAACAGTAGAGAATTTCCCCGTCCCCGCGAGTTTTGTCGCTATCCCTGTCCCATTCCTGTAAGCTCTGCCTTAGCCACACAAGCCTTGATCCCTTATAATTTCAAAGTGTTTGAGGCTAGTGCAGATGAGGACAGAGCTCGCAGGAATGGGGCAGGGACAGGAAAAAAAAACTCGCGGGGATGGGATGTGAAAATGATTTCCCGCGGGGACGGGGAAAAATTTGTCTCCGGGTCATTCTCTAGCGCACAGCCTCGAAACGGAGCTTTGTAGAACCGTAGGACTTTTGTCCACCGGCAACCAGCAAAAAGCTTACAGTTCTATTGGCCGGAAAGATAGAATGGCGGCCGTGGCTGTCGACTTGTGAAAACGAAGCATAGAAAGAACAACAGATGAGCGTTAAAGTTAAGTGCTGGATTTAAGCTCTCTTTAAACAGACTATCTCATTCACGTGCAGCAAGAATAGTGATACAGTGCACACAATTTAATATACTCACGATTTGGGCACGTTTATATTTATTGCACACAAGGTGTGTCTATGGCTGATTGGACTCCTCCCTTGCTTCTTCTGCTGTACTGTTTGTAGTTTCGAGGCAAAGTGTTTTCTTCTTCCTTTTCGCTATGATGGTATGCATCACAGAGCAAAAATAGCCCTGTGGAAAAGTCTTTACTAAAAGCACAGAGCTTCCACCTTTCCGGTGGATGGCCTATCGCTTATGACTACACACTGAGGACACACTGCACGCTATTAATATTTATAAGTTTGAATTTAAAATATTTTGTGCACTGTTTCATTGGTTTTCGCTTATTGATTAACATGTGGGCCCATACCGCTCACAAAATAGGCAAAATTGGTGCACGGTAATTAATTCGGAAAATGTGCCATTTTCCATAAATGGCCTTAATGCACCGGAAAGGCCTGTGTAAGAGACGTGCTAAAGCCACGTTTGCTGCAGCTTTAGTAAAAGGACCCCTATATACAATATACATGTTGCCCGTGCATCCCGAAGGAGAAAGGCGAGAAGCAGTTTGAATGAAATGGTATTCGAACATTCTGTTGTTTTGGAAAGAATAATAGAATGAAACCAAGTGTGATAATATATCAAATCATTAGACATCACTGTCACCAGAGTTCAAAGGATGGATTTACAGTTTAACCCTAGGGTGCCACTGTCCATTGCAACAGGTATTAGCTGGCAATACACACAACAAACATTAGAAAGAAAATAAAAATTCACATCTGAATCACTGATGAGACAGAGGTTTCACAGCAGCTGAGGGGGGGGGGAAGGTTCACAGTGAGGAAAGCATGAGGAGTAGAGAGACAGGGGAGAGGCGGTTTGAAAGGAGCAGTTCTCTAACTGCCAGGTTTCAGTATATCAAAGTTCAATCCAAAAAAAAAGGAAAACTAGTTTGTTCAAAAGAACTCAATTATAAACTCAGAGAACAAACTTGTTTAGAATCTAACTGGTTTTCACCACAAGACCTCAAACACCCAAGGCCATTACGCCAATATTTTTTCATGCCCTTACAGAGGTGATGTGTTCATCGTTGGTCTTTTTTAGGCATTTACAAAAATTGATATTAAATTATGAATGGCAGACTTGAGAATGATAGTGTGCTTATAATTTATCAAAGAAGAGCACTTATCTTTTGTCCAACGGCTGCCTAACCGTTTTCACTTTACAGTTTCCTCATGGGCTGTGCCACTTCCAAAGTCCACACATCAGCCCTGATTTTTACTTGCTTTTTTACAGATTTACAGATGATCCATAAAGCATCCTGGAAACCTGTATGTAAATGCCTAAAAAGACCAATGATGAACACATCACCCCTGTAAGGGCATGAAAAAAATATTGGCGTAATGGCCTTGGGTGTTTGAGGTCTTGTGGTGAAACCAGATAGATTCTTTTTTTTTTTCCAATCATTTTTATTAAGTAATCAAAGGTAAACAGGCATCAATAACAAGACATATCAACGTTTCCATGCTGCAGAAGCTGGAACCTTTCCTCCCACAGGAATACATGGCATCGTTTTGGGGTTTTTAAAGGAATTTTTTGAGAACCCCCAGTCTGATCTGGACCATTGTCAACCTCAGTGTCCTTTTGCCATTTTCCCCCATGCCAAATTTGGTCCAAACGCCATTGAATTTTTAGTGAGTTGTTTTGCTCTCAAGACAGATATGTTTGATTCTTTTTGCCATGTCTTTCCAACATGTACAGTACACTTCTTAAAAGCCCATCACGAATGAATGAAGTTAGTCCAATAACTCTTGCCTGTACATTGTTTCTCGACCTTTATTGCTCTGCAACCAGGTGAATAAATACAAAAACATCACTACCTTATGTTAAATAACAGAATCTCAAGTGGTTAAGTTTATTAAAAATTTGATTAATCGCTTATCGTAACTTCTAGGCGGTGTACAGTACAATAAATGGGGACACATGTAGTCATTCAAAATTAAGTATAAAATACAAACTAACGACATGGACTGACATACTGGGGACAATGTCCCCCTCTTTTACTAAGGCGTGCTATCTGATTTAGCACGCGCTAAATGCGAACACGTCCCTAGAATATAAAGGACGCTAAATCGGCTAGCACGCCTTAGTAAAAGGACCCCTGTGTGAGAAGGGTGAAATACAATAAATTAAGAAAAGGAGATGTAAAAGGGTAGAACAAGAGGAGGAGGGGGAATCCGCCATGATTCTTAAAAGTCAAAACAGGACTCGGGCGCAAACTGAAGCTCGGGTTTGAAAGGAGCTGGTTGGAATTACAGCTCAAAGGCATCTTTGAATAAAAAGCTTCTTAAGGCTCCCTTTAAACTTGTCTAGATTATTTTCAACTCTTAGGTGGAATTCCAGATTGAAGGTGGGGTTACCGAAAATATGTACCCGCGACCTGTGTTAATGGTCTTTAAAGAGGGCACGAACAGTAAGCTATGAGCAGTGTGTATGTTATCTTCTAGTGTCTGCAAATGTTGAATTGCTTGCTGATAGGCTATTCTCACATCACGGGTCCAGGGACAGATTGAAGTCAACACTGACTGATTTCTATTGCTCTTCCAGACAGGCTCTTCTTTAGATCCATGTGGAAAAAAAACCCTGCGCGTGCACGTGTGCACACACACACACACACACACACACACACACACACAGTCCGCTACCCATCCACAACTCAATTCAAAGCTCACCAACTCTCCTACACTGCAAGGTCAGAAATTTTTAACATTCTTTGATTAATGCTGAGAGCTGCAGCATGTTTAGACAGGGTCATGACCCCAGGCATCCATTTAATCAAATTTCTCTGCTGCCTGTCCCAGTGGAGCCATCGCAACAAGAAACCCTGAATGAAAAAGAAAAAAAAAAAAAGAGAGAGAGAGAGAGGTAAGAAAAGAAAAGGGAATAAAAAAAAAAAAATGCACTTCACATCTCACATTGTTTACACGTTGTTAAGTAATTATTTCACTCTTCGACCCCCACTGGTCATCACCAGACAAGTCACCTCCTTGGAGAGTCTGAAAGGCTTATTCAGCTGTATATAACTCATTTAGTTTCTGTTCTGCAGGAAAGCTTACCGCTTAGCTTAAAGACTTTTTTGTGGATACTAAAGTACACAATATCCATACTAATGATCTCACTAATTATAAACTTATTTATCATATACAAAATGTCCACAGCCTCTCTTTCCTAAGCCCACTTAACGAAAATACAACAAGCGATATGAATATTTTCCACTGCTATTGGCAAACCCTGTCCCCTCCTTGAAACACAAACCTGCATTAGGTGGGGGGGTGTGGGGGTGGGGGGGGTTCCCCTCCCCAAAATTTCATCATTACTTAAATGACTGAGAAAGTTACTTAATATTTGCTCAGGAGTTTTCAGTAACACTCTGATCTTTTATTCAGCTCTTCTCCAGGGCAAAAAGCAGAAATGAGGCAGGCAGGCAATAAAAAATTACAGTTTGCCTTTATTTAATAGCTCCATCCGTCAGAGTAATACAGATGGATAAAACGGCAACCTATTCACCCAGCCCTTCCTAATTGTTTTCCTTAAAAAGCGAACAAGAAAAGCAGGGACAAGGGACAAAAATAAGAACAGGTCTAAAAGCAGTTTCAGAAATTAAAGGCGAATGACTTGAAAGCTAAGCGTAAGCATAATCTTCTCATCTCCATCCCAAATGGAAACAGACCATAGAGAGCAGAACAATTAGAAAGCTAATAGAATGCTTGCAAGCTAGAGCCTCAGGTCTTTAACAACAAAGGCCATTTTTCATTCTGATTGGTTTTTTTCTGTTGAAGGATATATAGATATATATATAATCAGAATGCCCTACTCATTTTAGAGAAAGCAAAAGATTTAAGTCATAAAAAAAAAAGTCTTATCAGGGAGAATTTACATGATTTTGTTTCTTGCTTTGGTTTTTGTTTTGCTTGGTTTGGTTTCTTGCTTGGTTTTATTTTTTTTTTTTTTGTTAAGCAGTATTTAAAAGTGATACAAGACAAAAGGATTCTATATTATAAACAGCCAGCGCAGCCAAAAACACTAACAGCAGAGTTTGTGCTTATTAAATCGTTATAACACATTCACATACCTCTTCCTTTTCACTGGACTACATTACGGGTACATAGTGATGCCATGTCGACATCATACACCACATGAACACCTGTTATGTTTCTCAGAACAGCACTCCAACTACAGAGCTGCCAAGCGATCCAATTTCTGGAATGAGACAGTAAGCCAAACCCAGCTTCCTGGCTTCACAAGGCATTGTGTACATTCAGAAATGCGCACTCAGTTTGTTTGTGGGCCTTAAACTTTAGTGCACATTACAAGGGGCCACTTGAAAAATTCTCAGCCCCACCAAGAAAAGAATGATGTGGAGCCATGAAACTTACAAGTTACTCCACACTCTTCTTGACACTTTCCGCTCATTTCATTTCATTGAATCGAAAAGTGTCACGTAAAGTGTGGAATAACTTGTAAGTTTTATGGCTCCACATCATTCTCTTCTTGGCTGGGCTGAGAACTTTTCCGTGGCCCCTCGTAAATCGATTTAACGTATGTTAACTAATTAACATATACTATAAATTGAAGGGAGACAGATTCAGAACGAATGCTAGGAAGTTCTTCACACAGAGGGTGGTGGATACCTGGAATGCGCTTCCAGAGGAGGTTGTAGAGCAGAGTACGATTTGGGGTTTCAAAAAGGGGGTTGGACAAGTTCCTAAAGGAAAAGAGGATTGAAGGGTATAGTTAGAGGGGTACTACACAGGACAAAATGTCTTAGATAAAGGATCACTTACAGGTCACTGACCTGGGGGGCCGCTGCGGGAGCGGACTGCTGGGCGCGATGGACCTGTGGTCTGACTCAGCAGAGGCGATGCTTATGTTCTTATTATAAAGTTTTAACATATCTTTCAAAACCTGTATTAAAATAAATGTGTGAAACAAACCAAAAAGAGACCAAAAATTTGAAAAAAAAAAAAAACCCAAGTAAACTGAAAAATGAGCCAAGAATTGTTGCCCTGTGCATATTCTTTTCTATTCTATCCATGTTTTATATACAAAAGAGTTCTTAGCAGTTTACAATAAGTAAATTACAATAACATCTAAAACAAACCTATTTGAAAACTTTGCCGAAAAAAATAATTCTGTCTATAAGAAGGAAGAGCTAGCAAGTCAGTGACTCCCTCAGAATTTTGACCTTAAAGAGCTTTAGAAACAAGGGCTTCTTTTTATTAAGGCGTGCTAACTGATTTTGTGCGAGCTAAAGATTAGCGCACGCCAAATGCTAAGGCACCCACAGAATATAATGGATGCCTTAGCATTTAACGCACGCTAAATCGGTTAGCGCGCCTCAATAAAAGGACACCCAAGCAAGCCAACTTAAACCTAACATGCTGACAAAAAGCCAATGTCTCAGCCAGAATTGGGTGCTCTGGCAGATAAAATTCTATTTGGAAGTAGGATATTTACAGTTAAGAGGCCAACAAAACTGTTGCAACATTGCATGGCTAAGCTTTCCAAAAATTGTTGTCCTATGTGTATAACCTACATTAAAAAAAACAAGACTGGCGAACATTTAAACTATATAATAGCGCTGACATTGTCACTTGATAGTGTTATGATACGGGGGTGGGGGGGGGTGCTGAAAAGTTCTCAGCCCAACCAAGAAGAGAATGACATGGATACGATTCCATCAACGAACCGAAACGATGTCAAAAAAACATACCCTCCCCTTTTATGAAGCTGCGTTATGCTCTTTTTTTATCGCTGGCTGCGGCGGTATTAGCTCCGACGCTCATAGAATTCCCATGAGGGCTGGCGCTAATACCGCCATGGCCGGCGACAAAAAAGCTTAACGCATATTGGCACTTAACAAAATAACACTCTTTTCAGCTACAATGGCAAAGTAACGCTCCAAATTTAGGAAGTTGGTTGGTTTGGGCTGAGAACTTTTCAGCACCCCCCCCCCCCTCCTCGTAATCTTTAGTGGCACTAAAAATTCCCTCTCTCCAATTTTACTGAAGTGTTTTCATGTCTGCACTTCTCACAGACTTTGAGCTACAGCGAAACACAATGCAGCTGGGGGAAAAGAGGCTCTGTTTTAGTGAAAACAAGTGAAGCAGAATTCCAAAGCAATGCCCAAATGCCAGATTGAGCAATCTGTTTTTCTTCTTGAGGTATGCTGACTTTGCACAGCTCTGATAACACAAAACGCCACTGGGAGAGCTGCAGAGAGGTGAAATGGGGGGGGGGGGGGGAAGATATGAAAAGAGGAGAGGCAAATGTGAAAAATACCTAGGTGGGTTTGACTTGAGTGAACTGTAACTCTGAGAGCTCTGAATTTTCTGGAAGGCTTCCATAGATGATTAGGAACGTGGCATGGATCGGGACCCCACAGAATATGACTTCACTGATTTTGCATATCTGAATCAGACTATTAGAAATCAAACTAGAGTCAGAATTTCAATATGGTGAAAGTATGTTGCTATTGTAGTTGAAAAAAATATATATATATATTTATTTTATATAGTTATTCATTTTTATATGGCTTGAAGTACCTGTATGTTAACTAATTTGAGTGTGGTTGTATAACTGCAAAAGGCGGTATACAAGTCCCAATCCCTTTCCCTTTCTCTGATGAAAACTACTTTAAACTGTATACAAGTAAAAAAAAAAAAAAAAAAAGACAAAGAAATATTGAAATTATAGAAGAAACAGAACCCATCTATGCACACAGGACTCCAAGCCCTCTTCAAGACAGAGCAAGAAAGAAATTCATCATTAAAAGTTACATCATAAACCAAGCCATACTCCCCAACTCAAACGCCTTTCATCCACCAGAATCTAACTACCCAAACCGATAGCCCAACTCGGAATCCACTTCATATGCTCCCCTGTGACACAATCACTGACACAGTCACCCATAGTCAGTGGAACGCTTTTCGTTTGATGTGCCCGAAAGCTCTGCTCTAGACCTCTCTCTCCAGCTCCCGCCTCCCCCACCTACCTCCTATCCAGCCGCCATCATTTTAAATCTTCAGGCAGCGGCATCATTTTAAATCTTCAGGCAGCGTCTTCATTCTGCACCAACTGTGCCTAATTTGGGATGACCCTTATATAATCCAAGTGACCCTGGGCAAGTCACTCAGTCCTCCATAGCCCCATGTACGCTAGATAGATTGTGAGCCCACTGGGACAGACAGGGAAAATACTTGAGTATCTGATTGTAAAACCTCTTAGATAAACCTTGATAGGCGGTATATAAATACCTAATAAACTTAATAACATGAACTCTTTCAGTAGCAAGTAAATTCATACACTATTCATGCATGTACATTGGTTTGCACATGCTCAATGGTACACACATGTGGAAGGGTGTACTATAAGCTAAAAATTGTGCACTCTTTCAGAAAAAGTGCACCTTTTTTCCCAAATAGGGAGCAAAAAGAGTATGCACTATTATTGGCAAACAAAAAAAAAATGATTTTTTTGTGTTTACCTGCTTGTTTGGGGGTTGTAACTACATTCAAAAACATGGGTTATGTCACTGTCATTTTCCATGTCATTACAAATGACTGCCCTAGTTAATATCCTTATTGATTAGGAAAAGTGGAAAGACTTTGACGTTATCCCCCTGAAAATGATCTCCAAGAGTCAACCAGAGACTGAGATAGGAGGGAGAAAGATATAGTAGCAGGGCCCCAAAGGGCTCCTAAAGAGGCCAGAAGAGCTATGTTTTCAGGAGTTAAAGGAAATGATCTTTGAACTGTGTTTACCAGCTGAAAAAAGCCATTCTGGCTCCATGCTCTGCTTAGCCTTTCTCTCCTCTGCAGGAGCTGTTTGAGGCATAAGCACATAAGAATATGCTTACTGGGTCAGACCAATGGTCCATCAAGCCTAGTAGCCCGTTCTCACGCTGGCCAATCCAGGTCACTAGTACCTGGCCAAAACCCAAGGAGTAGCAATAATCCATGCTACCGATCCAGGGCAAGCAGTGGTTTCCCCCATGTCTGTCTCAATAACAGACTATGGACTTTTCCTCCAGGAACTTGTCCAAACCTTTCTTAAAACCAACTACGTTATCCGCTCTTACCACAACCCCTGGCAATGCGTTTCAGAGCTTAACTATTCTCTGAGTGAAAAAAAAAATTCCTCTTATTGGTTTTAAGAGTACTTCCCTGTAACTTCATCGAGTGTCCCCTAGTCTTTGTAATTTTTTGACAGAGTGAAAAATTGATCCACTTGTACCCATTCTACTCCAACTTGCTTTCTAAACTATGTATAAAACAAATCTTAATTTAAAATTGCTATCTTAACTGTCATATGAGAGTGGTAATGGACATTTTGAATTTCATTAAGATGACAGAGATGATACATGCCACTTTAATCTATATAAGGCAGTGGTTTTCAACCCTGACCTGGAGGTCCCCAGCCAGTCGGGTTTTCAGGATATCCTTAATGAATATGCATGAGAGAGATTTATGTATAATGGAGGAGACAAGCATGTAAATATATTTCATGCATATTCATTAGGAATACCCTGAAAACCCAACTGGGGGGTCTAGGAAGATAGAACATGGCTATTCCATGGTGACCATTTTCAACATGGTCATTTCAGTGTGATGAAAATGGCCGCGATAAATCTGATTCAGTATTGCGGAGGGGGAGGGGGGGTTTATGCTGGCCACATCCCTCTCATATCAACCCCAGAGAAGCAGGCCGCAGGGTGAGGCCGGTAAGCATGTGGCTGTGGCTGATGGGGAGCCTGGGCCCTGAGGAAGAAGCTGCCATCAAAGCTGCTATGTCACATCCTCACTGGTGAGGAGCCCAGATATCAGGGAGCAGGCTGGGCCTGGGAAATCTCTGCAGTGGTGGCTGGAAGGGAGCCTGGGCCCTGCGCGGTGGGGGGGGGGGAAGCTGCCGCTGGATCTTTCTCATCACACGGCTTGCCACCTGAAGCTCGGCTTCCTGCATGAAGCCCAGCTTCCCTGTAATGGGATGATTCATCGCAGCCAAGAAGAAACGTCCCATGATATAAAGGCCATGATGAATCATCCCATTCCACCCCAGGACAGGGTTGAAAAACACTGGTGTAAGGGATATGATGGTCCACTACCCCTAGTTATAGAACACACCAGGGCACACAGTTTGAACCTGTCCCATAAACAAGTGAAAATCAATGCAGATTGCAAATTAAAGACATAGCACCAGTCCAGGCGGTCTGCCCCCAAACTATTCCAATAGAAATATTCTAAACTACATACTGCTGTTCCTTACTTTGTTCTGATACGGCTAGGATGTGTTACCTCATGCTCCCTACAGTTCAGACATGAGTCCACCAGACTTCAACCTTTTTCCAAAGTTGAAACAACCTATGTGTGGACATCATTTTGCATCTCTGGAAGAGCTTTCTTCCGCCGGTACCCGAGCCATTCAGCAACTGAACAAAACAGTGTCTTGGATGTGGGAACTTGGTCATTGCAAAGCAGGAAGACTATAATGAAGGACTAAATAAATACTTGGAAAAAAAACCCCATGTAAATAATTAAAAAAAAAAAAAATAGTGTGCATTATTTATGAAATGATCCTCGTAGTTTTCAAAATTGTCCCCAAACTGGACATACAACATCTTCTGAAATCAAAATGATTCAAAGTAATAAACGAAAATCACTTTAATTTTCCCATTGTTATGCTAGTTAAAGGAATTTTATTAAAAAAAAAATAAGTGTTTGAAATCCAAACAGAAAAGCAGAGCGTTAATCTTCTAATGCCCAGCTTTGAAAAAGACATCATTCTATTCTTCTGCAATCAATTACAAGCGCCTGTAGGCTCTAGATAAAATAATTCTTGCAATGTATGTGAAGTCAACACAAGTACCCAGGGCTGGGTATTTGAAACTTTAGATGATTTCTCCATAGTCCCCAGCACTCAGCTTGATGCAGTTGTGGGTTTACTTATCTTTATATCTGCTTTGAGCAGATTTTCACTTGCAAAACAAATTAAAGTATTTCACTTTTATCTTTCATAAAACATTAACTCTTTGTAAACTTAATAAACTAGATGTAGGCTGAAACATATGATCTTTCTTTGTTATGTAAAATGGAGTAACAGCAGCAGGTTGAAATAGGTCGCGCAATCTATAGTTTGATAGATTGTCATTATTAGATTATTAATATAATTACTTGTGAAATAATTTAAAAGATTCTTGCTTTAGTGATATAGAGGTTGATATTTAAAGTGATTTAACCAGGCAAGAAAAGGCTCCTCCTGGTTAATTTGCACTGAGCAGCTGAAATGAATATCAGTGGCTTGTGCTATCCTCAAAATGGTACTTCCTCATGCGCCAAGGCCACTTTTAGTGCTGCTGGGATAGGGCCTATTTTTCCGTTTCTAAAGTAATGGTCATGTGCTCATTTTCCCACTAGACATCACCACGTGAGAACTTAGGGCCAGATTCTGTAAACAGCACCTAACTCGATAGGCACATATCACAAGTCATTCGAAGTTAGGCTCCACTTATGGAATCATGCCTAGCAGTGCCTAAATTGAGTTGGGTCCCAGTAGATGTCATAAGGTTAGGTGTCAGTAGATTTAGGCCAGGGTTTTCTTGGCCTAAAATACCAACGTTTAAATCAATCCACGCCAAACTCTGTCCCTAACCATGGCTACTTTTCAGGTAGGTGCCTCAGTAAAGATGCCTACAAGGTGCCTACCCGAAAATTTAAAGAACCACTGAATGCCATCTGCTGAACACTGACTGATAAGTATGACTTTTCGCAAGCTGTACTACTCTGCCTATTTTTAGTCTAGTTTATTTTTTTTCCAACTTTAATTTTTATTTATTTTTAAATGACTGACTGTCATATGTTTTTGACTCTCTTGAACTACAAGTTGGTCATTTGTCATTAAGGACCCCAACCACAGTACAGGTTTCTACTGCAGCCCAGAGCGCTAAATGCACCAATGCTGCTCCAATGCTCATAGTGCCCCGGACCACGGTAGAAACCTCTACTGTGGCTTAGTAAAAGAAGGCCAAAGTGATTATAATTTTGCATAAAGCTCTAAACTGAAAACAGTAATAAAAATAATTTTGAGTAAAGCTCCCTCATATAAATACTGAGTCACTAACTCTTGACTAGCTTCATAGTTTTAGCTTCTGGAAGCCATATGAAGAAAGAAACCTCTCTGCGAAAGGGGCTTTATAAGTCACTCAAGCCTTGCCCGTTCATCATAAAAGGGGTTTCAAAGCTAGTTCTCCAGCCTGATTTTGTAAAACCAGTTGCTCATCTTTTCACCAGAGTTACTTGCCTAATTGAAATTGCCTAGTCTAACCACTGGATCCCTTATCCTAAAGCTCAAGTGTTTAGGTGCCAACTGTGTGTATGTTATAAAATATTAATACTTACACACAGTGGCACAGTAAAGGGGTGAGGGGGGAAGGACTTCCCTTGGTGCCGTCTTGGTGGGGGCACAAACACCTCTCTGCCCTCCCCACACCACGCTCACACCCTCCCTTCTCCGCCCTCCATACCTCTTTAAAATCTTCGCCAGCACGAGCACTACTCTAGTTTGCTGCTTGTGCCGGTCTGGTTCCCTCTGAAATCACTTCTGGGTCACGAGGTCAGGATGTCAGAGGGAAAGCCAGTACAAGCAGCAAGCCGGAGAAGCTGCCAGTACAAGCCGGAGAATGCCAGCAAGCCGGAGCTGCAGCAAGCCGGAGAATGTCAGTACAAGCAGCAAGCCGGAGAAGCTGCTCGCACCGATGAAGATTTAAAGAGGTACGGGGCGGGAAGGGAGGGTGCAAGTGTTGCATGGGGTCGCAGAAGGAGCAGGGGGTTGGCACAGAAGGAGTGGGGGAATGGAGCACAAGGCACGTGGGGGGGGGGTGCCACCACCCTGGGTGCCTCCTACCCTTGCTATGCCACTGAATGTTACTGTTCTGCCCCCATGCGATTTAGTCAGCACAGTTACAGTTGCGCATATAGGGCAAGTTGGGCTCTAAGCTGTATCCTATTTTAACATACAACTCGCTTAGCCTGTAAATGTAAGGGGTGTTCACAAAGCACGGCACATGGGTGTGGCATGGCCATGCCTTATGAGCATAACTTACCAAATAATAAAGTGCTACATTTTAGTGCCCACATTTACACGTGCTATTGAAATGGTGCAACTAGGCACATCAAAATGTGGGCACACAAATGCTAACTTACCCATGTATTCTAAAACAACCTCTGGGCACCAAGATGCCATTATAAAACAAGCACTTAGGACAGAATTCTATATATTGTGCCTAAGAAATTGGCGCCGAAAAAAGCACTAGTCTATAAACCATGCTTAAAGTTAGGCACGGTTTATAGCATAGCATTTATGCCTGGGAACCGTAACTACATTTAGGTGCAGCCATTTGCACCACGGAAAATAATAAATGAATAACAGTATAAAAGATCCACCCTGTGTGTCTGTCATAATTAGACTGTAAGCTCTTTTGAGAAGGGACTCTCTTGTGTGTTTAATGTACAGCACTGCGTGCATCTGGTAACACTATAGAAATAATAAATAGTAGTAGTAGAAAATGTGTTGTGAACGCCTACCCCTAAATATAGGCGTGGATGCCCTTATTCTATATTTACACGCATAACTTAAAGTATTCCCCCAATCCACCCATGACCTGTCCATTTAACTGTTTATGTGAAGTAATATGTTCTGCTGCTACACCTATATTTACCCCCTTAAGACCGCTTGTTCTAGAACATCCACTGGAAAGGGTTTGTTTTGTACGCATCACATATGACTTAGGATATTTAAATATATGCATCATATCCCCCATCTCTCGTTTCCCTGCTCTCAACCTTCTCCTGGACCTAGCTGATCAGGTTTTTAGGATTACCATGATGAATACACATGAGATGGATTGGTTTACAATGGATTTCCAATACATTCAAACATATCTCATGCATATTCATTGTGGATATCTTGAAATCCTCATTGGCTAAGTGTACTGCAACAGGCGTAGCCCAGTTACTCAAATAAGAGTCACACAAATGCTAACAAGCAGTCTGAGGAGGTAGGAGAAAAAGATTTTAATTACACAGAATTAGGGGTCTGTTTTCCTCACATATCTCCCCTCACAGAAACCCACTGCTTTCTCAAAATATACTGCCCCTCTCCGTTTAGTTTAGTCAGTCCAGAGTTCAGGGTGACAGTCCTTCATGTCCAGCCAGTAGCAGTTTATGCAACCCCGCCTCTGAGAATTTTAAAATGCAGCCTTTTTAATTATTCCTATGTAAGCAAAAAAAAAAAAAAACTTCAGTTCAGCAGGTTCCTTCTTCAGTTGGGAATAATTTTCAGTTCTCTCCTGGTCCTCCACATCCTTCCTTCACTCTGGGACTCCTGATTCTGATCTTGTCTCTTCCTTTTAAACTCTCCACCTCTACTTCCTGGTTTGACACTTTCCTCCCCTCCCCCCTCTCTTGAAGCTGTTTCCCTTTCTGAGCTGACCTTGCCTTTCTTTCAGCTGGCCAGGAGGGGGAATGCTGGAGGTTCCTCCAGGAAACCTTCTGTCTGAGGATCTGAAATAACTCGATGAAGGTGCAGGGTTTCATTGCCTCTGTCACATGTACCTTCTAGGAGAGGGTTGAGAAGCAGTACTGTAAGGCAGTCTTTCTCAACCTGCGGTATGCGTACCCTAGGGAGTACACAGACCGCCTGTTGGGGGTACACGAGCTGACCGCCGATTTCTCCCTGCCACCACCCCCCCGCCGCTTTCTACCGCCACCCACTGCTGCCGCAACTCTGGGAAGGAAAGGGCCAGGTGCATGCAGCGATTGCATGCCACCGGCCAACAAGCCTTCTGTCTTATGTCAATTTTGACGTCGGAGAGAAGGTCTGGGTCAGCCAATTGCTTCTTGGCTGGCCCGGACCTTCTCTCCGATGTCAGAATTGATGTTGGGGGGAGGCTTGTGGGCTGGTGGCATGCAATCGCTGCACATGCCTGGCCCTTCCCTTCCCGGAGTTGTGGTGGGGGATAATTAAATAGCAGCGGGTCGGCTTGGGGCAGGCAGGCTTTGGTGCAGGTCAGCTTTGGGGGAGGGAAGGAGGGAGGAATGGGGTGGGACAAAGGCTGGAAGGCAGTGAGGGGGAGGGGACACAAACTTGGGACATAGGAGGGAGGGAGGAAGGGGGCACTAACTTGGGACATAGGAAGGAAGGAGGGAGGGAATAGAAAGGGACAATTGCTGGACCTGAATGTGTGAGTGAGAGAGAAAGAGATGGTGCACATGGGGAAAGGAAGAGGAAAATTGGGCATAGAGAGAAGTGAGGTAGAGATGCATAGGGAATAGAAGGATGAAAGGGAGAAATGGTGGATATGGTGGTGGAGAAGGAACAGAGGGATAGATTGAAGGGGATGCAAGGAGGAGGAATGCTGGGCATAGTGGTGGAATGAGAGATGTGGCATGATGTTGGAGAGGTGTGATAAAAGGAGAAATGGGCAGTGGTGAAAATTGATCTGGGGGATGAGAGAAGAAGAAAAGTTGGACTCTTGGAGGGACAGAGAGAGATGTTGGTTGGGGAATGGAATGCGGTCTGGAAGAAAGAAAGAAAGAAAGCACAGTCAGAAGAAAGTGCAACCAGAGACTCATGAAATCACCAGACAACAAAGGTAAGAAAAATGATTTTATATTTAGTGATCAAAATGTGTCAGTTTTGAGAATTTATATCTGCTGACTATATTTTGCACTATATTTGTCTATTTTTCTATAGTTGTTACTGAGGTGACATTGCATATTTTAAAGTCATCTGCCTTGACATCTTTGAACCCCCCCAAAAAAAATATATATATAAATGATAATTAACATTTTCTCTGTGTACAGTGTGCTTTGTGGTTGTTTTCTTTTAATTTTGTGGTTACCATTATATATTAATAAGATTATGAAAAATAGATGGAAGAAATTGTATTAAAATTAATATTATTATGGGTCGAAGTTTGAGTGGGTCTGGGGCAGAGTTTGGGCAGGTCTGGGGTGGAGTTTGGGCGGGGTATTCAATTGGTATTTGTTATGCTTAGGGGGTACTTGGCTTTAAAAGGCTGAGAAACATTGCTCTAAGGTACATATAGCCTTAAGTCTTACCTCCTAGAATTTCTGGTGTAGACCCTGCACTGTTTTGATAACATTTGGCTTAGACCTCCTACATGCTCTGTACTGTTTAACCTTTTAAGGATATATCCTTCAGTACTGGACAGAATATTCCAAATGAGTTCTCACTAATGATCTGTACCACCTACCTTCACCTTCCTATGCTGCCTGGCATTCTACCAGCTTTAGTCACCACCTTGGTGCATTGTTTTGCCTTAAACATCATCTGCGATTATCATCTTGGGATCTCTCCAGAATGATGGATAACAGTATCTCACACCCACCACAGGTAGCTCTATTGGCTATCTGTACCCTGACTGCCCGATGCTGTTCTTTTGGGGGTGGGATTAAATCTTAGCTGCCAATCACATGACCACCCAATGAGCCTCAGATCACTTTTCACTTTCTCTGCTCTTCCAGGATTATCCACTCTGTTGCAGATCTGTGTCATCTGCAAACAGGCAGCCCTTGCCTACTGTAATTTCGCTCATGAAAACATTGAACAGAACTGTTTCCAGGGTTGATCCCTGAGGAATACCACTGATGAATGAACTCTATTTGCCGCTACTCTCTGTTGTCTATCATTTAATCAGAAATACAAAAACTTTCTTCTTTGAGGACAGCTTTCCTAGATGTTCCTGTTTCAGGAACTTCCAGGCAGTGGCGTAGTAAGGTGGAGATGGGGGTGGATCGCCCCGGGCACCATCTTCAAGGGGTGGGGGTCGGGGGCACATGCACCTCTCCTCCTCGCCACGTACCATCTTTAAATTGTAAGGACAATAGAGAGAAGACACTAACTTGGAAATAAAATAAAAATTTAGCAAAGTGTGAACATTATGCGACATTCTACAGCAGCTATTTTAAAACTGAGGATTATGACTCTATATAGGGGTTACAAAATCCAGATTTGGCCACACGGGCCATCAGGATGCTTTAAATTCAGTCTCTGCAGGGGATCACATGGAGGTAAGAACCAGCCTGGAGCAGAGACAGGGCAGGAAAGAAACCTGGTGCAAGAAAATGAAGTATGGGATGAAGTTCATGTCAAATAGAATTGCACTGGAAAGAAGCTTGAGAAGTAAGTTGCTCCAGTAGAAAGCTCTCTTGCTATGTCGCTTTCAGATTTGAACTTGCACCAGATGTCTGAGTACCTGAATGTAAACTTCTTAGACAATTAGCAGGCGGGATATAAATAACTAAAATAAATAAATAATGATGTTGATTAGACATGTCTATGTTATATGTGATAATCGTAGAGAAACAAGATTTTATGTATGTGATATGGAAACCGCAAAGTTGTATGCGGTATATAAATTTTTAAATAAATTATTATTGCAACACATTTGCGCCCAGATTCTGTATAGGCTGCCCAAAGTCAGGTGCTCAATTTTGGGAATGGATCACAGATCCATGTGCAAAACAACTGGCTAAATTGGCACTTACAATAAATAATTGGCGTTAAAAGCACTTAATTGGTAGTAGTCAGGAGTTACTCGCAGATCTGCCCTAGCCCTATTCTATAATATGTGCATCTAAATTTCATAGCATGCAACTTCAAAGGGGGGCGAGTTAGGTGCATTCCCAGAATTTAGGCTTAGAATGGAAAAATTATATTCTTACGTAGTAACATAGTAAATGACGACAGATAAAAACCCGAATGGTCCATCCAGTCAGCCCAAACATGCACTCTCTATAATTTAATGATTTAATTTAAATTGTTCTTCTTCTTAGATATTTCTGAGCCAGAAACCCAGAGCTCTGTCCAGTAGTACTGCCCGATTCACGATTCAAATCGGTTCACCGATTCACTTCAGGTGAATCAATTTGAATCGATTCAAATTTAAAAAAAAAAAAAATGGGTTCCTGATTCGGCTGATCCTCCCCCTTCACCCCCTAAAGCAAGAGCGGCAGCGCTGCTCTTGCTGGCCGGCCGCTGCCACAACTGCTTTAGAGGGGGAGGGTCAGTCAAGAAGTGCTGCTATCTGGCTACCCCCTGGCCTCCCCGCAACACTTACCTTCGAGGAACAGCCTGCAGATAAGATTGCGATACTAGTGATCTTTCCACTGCTTCTGAGCTGTTTCCTCCCGATCCTGCCTCTAATGTCAGAGGAGGAACGGGACTGTGGCAGAGGAAGCAGCTCAGAAGCAGTGAAAAGATCACTAGCATCGCGATCTTATCTGCAGGCTGTTCCTTGAAGGTAAGCGGTGCGGAGAGGCCAGGGGAAAACGCAGGTCTTCCTGGTGGAGGGGGGGTGTGAGAAGTTCTTCCGGGTAGGGGGTGGAACAGGCCTTCGGGGGGGGAACAGGCAGGCAGGCAGGCAGACCTTCGGGGGGAATGCAGGCCTTCAGGGGAAGGTGCAGGCCTTCAGGGGGAAACAGACCTTCAAAGGGGGGGTGACAGGCAGGCTGACCTTCAGGGGGGATGCAGGCCTTCAAGGGGGGATGCAGGCCTTCAGGGGAAGGGGGCCCTGGGGTAGAAGTAGACGGAGGGAGGGAGGGAAGGGGGGTTCAAAGTTACGTGGACTTTGGGGGGAAGAAATAATGTGTCTGAAAATAGAGGAGAGGGAGAGAGATGATGGACAATGGGATTTAGGGAGGGAAGGAACAGAAAGGGAAAGAAGTTGGAAACAAGGGATGGTGTGGAGGGGGGGAAGAGATACTGGATAGGAGGGTAGTTGGGAAAATAAAGGGAGAGATGATGGACCCTGGGGTGGTGGGGAAGGAGGGAGAGATGCTGGATGAAAGGGTAGTTAAGAAAAGGTGGATCTGTGGAGGGAGACAAAAAAAAGGAAAGATGCCAGACCTCCTGGAGAGGGAAGGGAAACAGAAGGAGGGGACAGAGATGGCAGATGGATAGTTAGCACGAAGAAAGAAGAGACCCTGGCAAGCAAGACAACTAGAGCCTGGGACCACCAGGATTTGAATATTGACCAGACAACAAAAGGTAGAATAAATAATTTTATTTTCTGTTTTGTGATTACAATATGTCAGATTTGAAAAGTGTATCCTGCCAGAGCTGGTGTTAGACCGCAAACGTGAGCTAAGATTTAACAGAGAGAGGAAAAGTCTTTTTTGTTTGTTTATACCACAGCGCCAGTGTGGTTAGGAGAAGGCAAAGGGGGTGAAGAGGCTACAAAATAAACCTACCAGGATGTTTGAAAAAAAACCAAAAACACCCAATTGAGCAGGAAAATCGAATCGAATCAAAAAAAACAATTCAATATGCTGAATCGAATCAAAATTTTTTTTCCTGAATCGGGCAGTATTACTGCCCAGTATTGTGCCTAAGTTCCATCTATTGGAGTCTCCATCAATGCTCACTCCAACCCATCTAAACCAATGGTCCTCAACCCTGTCCTGGAGGACCACTAGCCCGTCAGGTTTTCCGGATAGCCTTAATGAATATGCATGGAGCAGATCTGCATTCCTATCATGTTCATTACATGCAAATCCCTTTCATGCATATTCATTAGGGTTATCCAGATAACCAGGACCAGGGTTGGGAGCCATGATCTAAACCATCCCAGACCATCCTCAATTGAATGACCATGATCATTTTCTTTAATTAGTCAGAGCAGATGAATCCAGAGATGAGTGGGTTATGACCATCCACCAGCAGGCGGAGATAGAGAACACCAAGCTAAGCTCTGTCATATATAGGATGGTAAGCACACTGGTAATCCAGTATTCCTCGTAACCAAGCAGCAGGATTAAAAAGGAGAACAGTCTGTTGGTAAAGACTCCATATGGGCTATTGTCCGTAGCAGATATCAAGTTCAAAACCAGGTAGCCTGGCAAGGCAAACCTTACAGAATAGAAAGAAACAGAAAGGACTGGATCCTGGATTCATCTGCTGTAATTAAAGGAAAGAAAATTATCAGGTAAGAACATAAACTTTCCTTCCTTGTCATCAGCAACAGATGAATCCAGAGACGAGTGTGATGTGACAAAGGAGTCCTCAGTAGTAGAAACGAGACCTCCATTGAAGCGATCTCCCAAACCCCCCCTCCCCAAGGAATAGACAAAAACCACCTCAGAGAACAAAGCCCACAGACGGCTCGCACCATCTTCTTGCCAGAAAACACAGAAACACTCTTAGGCTTGATGCCACAAGTGAAATTGCTAGGCCAAGACTGGGAAAGAGTGGCTATGAACACTCCAAACTTGCCGGAGCAGACAAGGAAACCTCCCCGTAACCGCAATAGCAGACTTAACCTAAGGGGAAGCCAAACAGCTTGAACAGAGTGAATCTTCATGACCAACAGCAGACTCATCCAAGGTTGAAGGGTGCATTACCAGATAGCCAGAGCGAGCAGCACTTGTTCCCCCATAGAGGAATCTCAGCCAAGGATCAACCCTCAACAGCAAGGGAAAGGGACCCAGCGAAATGCTGAGAAAGACAATACGCCTAAGAAATTGGTTGCTCTCAACAGCCTGTAAAAAGGAAGATTAGAAATGGGCGGGGAAGCCAAATACTGGGCTGCGCACTTATACAGTCACATACAAATAGCCACACGAGCGCCATATGGGACCTGCGAGCAGAACCATCAAGAAGAAGTTCTGCAAAACTGTCAGGCAAGGTTATGCTCCACAGCCAGAGATGGAGTTATTCTGCAGTCTGGCAAAGCCATGCTCAACATGCTACATCTAAAGAAGGAGATTTGCCAAACAGGAAAAAGGCGCTAAGCTCCATACTCCAAAATCTAGGCATGTTCAGACCAGCAACTGAGATGGCTCTGTACATCCAGAGACGGATCCATGCTGAACAGGGAGCTGTCCCCTTATTCTACATTCAGAGACAGAGTCTTGCTGAACAGGCAGAGGCACAATGCCACACTCAACATGTAGAGATGGAGCCATGCCTAACAAGCAACAGGTGCAGCACTCGATGTCCAAAAATGAAGCCATGCCTAACAGACAAGAGGTGTCATGCTCCACAACCAGAGACAGATCTGTGCCAAATAGGTAAGAGGTGCCATGCTCCACAAACGGAGATGGAGCTATGCCTAAAAGGCAGGAGGCACCACACTCACTAACAGGCAAAAGGTGCCTCTCTGAAGGTAAAAGGCACCACCCTCTAAATCCAGAGGCAGAGCTGAGCTGAGCAGACAGGTGGTGCCCCACTCTACGTCCAGAGATGGAGCTGTGCCAAATATACAGAAGGCACCATGCCCTACATCCAGAGAGGCAGCCTTAGAGGTGCCACACTCCAACATGGTGCTGTGTTGATCAGATGGGCAGCATCATGTTATACATCCAGAGATAGAGCCGAGCCAACTAGGCAGGACGTGCCTCGTCTTATACCCAGAGAGGGAGCTGTGTCGAGCAGTTCACATATGCTACTCTCTACATCCAGCAACAAAGATGGAACCAACAGCTTCTGCTGGACATGACAGGTAGGCGGCAGCAAGCTCCAAAACCAATGGAGATGGAGTCAAGATGTAAAAACAGGTAGAGTCAAGCTCTACATTGGAGTGGCCAAGTGGGCAGAGCAGCCGCCCCAGCACCCCGCGGCCATGAGCCAGACTCCCACTGCAGCTCCCTGTGACTTTACTGCCCCAGACACAAAACAAATACCTATCAAAAACATGCAAACCACCCTGAACATAAGAAAATAAGAATTGCCGCTTCTGGGTCAGACCAGGGTCCATCATGCCCAGCAGTTCGCTCACGTGGCGGCCCTCTGGTCAAAGACCAGTGTACTAACTGAGACTAGCCCTACCAGCATACGCTCTTATTCATCAGGAACTTCTCTAACTTTGTCTTGAATCCCTGGAGGGTGTTTTTCCCTATGTTTTCTACCACTCTCTGGGTGAAGAACGTCCTTACATTTGTATGGAATCTATCCCCTTTCAACTTTAGAGTGCCCTCTCGTTTTCCCTACCTTGGAGAGGGTGAACAACCTGTCCTTATCTACTAAGTCTATTCCCTTCAGTACCTTGAATGTTTCAATCATGTCCCCTCTCAATCTCCTCTATTCGAGGGAGAAGAGGCCCACTTTCTCTAATCTTTCGCTCTACGGCAGCTCCTCCAACCCCTTAACCATCTTAGTCGCTCTTCTCTGGACCCTTTCGAGTAATACCGTGTCCTTCTTCCGCGACGAGTGCTGTACGCAGTACTCCAGGTGAGGGCGCACCATGGCCCAGTACAGTGGCTTGATAACCTTTTCTGATCTGTTCGTGATCCCCTTCTTTATCATTCCTAGCATTATGTTCGCCCTTTTCGCCGCCGCCACTGCACGTTGTATGGACGGCTTCATCGACTTGTTGATCATAACTCCCAAGTCTCTTTCCTGGGAGGTCTCTCCAAGTACCGCCCCGCACATCCTGTATTCATGCATGAGATTTTTGTTACCAACATGCATCGCTTTGCATTTATCCACGTTGAACCTCATCTGCCATGTCGATGCCCATTCCTCGAGCCTGATTACGTCACGTTGCAGATCTTCGCAATCCTCCTGTGTCTTCACTACTCTGAATAGCTTCGTATCATCTGCAAATTTAATCACCTCACTCATCGTACCTATGTCCAGATCATTTATAAAGATGTTGAAAAGCACAGGTCCAAGCACCGAGCCCTGCGGCACCCCACTGGTGACACTCTTCCAGTCCGAGTATTGTCCATTTACCCCCACTCTCTGTTTCCTTTGCTCCAGCCAGTTTTTAATCGACGTGAGTATTTCACCCTCAGTTCCATGGCTCACAATTTTCTGAAGTAGTCGATCATGCGGAACCTTGTCAAATGCCTTCTGAAAGTCCAGATATGCAATGTCGACCGGGTTGCCCTTGTCTATCTGCCTGTTTACTCCCTCGAAGAAGTGCAGCAAGTTTGTCAAACAAGATCTGCCCTTGCTGAAACCGTGCTGGCTGGTCCTCATCAGACCGTGTCCGTCAAGGTGATCAATGATGCGGTCCTTTATCAGCGCCTCTACCATCTTTCCCGGTACTGAGGTCAGACTCACCGGTCTGTAGTTTCCCAGGTCTCCCCTCGAACCTTTTTTGACTGACTGTATAACCACACAGAAAAAGTGATACATCAAGTCCCCACTGCTTTACATCTGGGAACGGTTTATGAGACCTGGGAAACAACCATGAGAAGCTACCCTCCATAACCAGAGATGGAATGAAGTCACCCACTAGGTAGGACTGTGATAACCTCCAGTGAGGAAGCTAATGGAAACTGACACGAGAAGCTGCACTTCAACCAGATGGAAATCCATGCAATCCGTCCTTGAGGAGGCGTGCTTAACATCCAGAGATGAAGCCAGGAGCATAGGGTAGCAGAGCTCTTGCTCCATCTGCATTGAGAAACCAAGCTGTACCCTCATGAGAAGGGAAATCCTGTAAATCACATACAGCCAGACAGAGAAGTCAAGTTTACAAGTTTACTAAAATTTGATATCCCACCTTATCAGAATTCAAGGCAGTTTTACAAAGTTTTAAAAATACAGAAAAAAAACATAAGAAAAGGGGGATGCAACAAAACCTACAACTGACAAATATGAAGCAATTGAAAGAAACAATGACTGACTGGTACGAGCGGAAAAGGGGAAGACCCTCAAAATATAGAAAGTAAAGAACAAAAAAAAAAAAATTAGAAAAAACGAAAGGCAGGGAAAACAGAAAGACCGGCCAAAAGGCAGGTCTGATAAACTTAAAGCATCCTTAAAAGGATGACCTAAATTTAAAAGCATCCTTGAAAAGGAATGTATAAGGGAGGGGGGATATTGGATAAAAACTATAATTTGATGATATAATAAGTAATATTAAAGTATAAAATGATTGTATTTTATGTTATACTTATTGTGAGTTTTTAAAAATATGAATAAAGATTAAAAAAAAAAGAAAAAAAGAAAAGGAATGATTGCCCCTTCCTTTTTTTTATTCTAAATAGGCTATGCCATCGCAAATCCGACGAGGCATAAAACCGGCATCCAAAACGCTGTTTTTGCACATTGTGCCTGCTCCTAATAAGAGGGAACATTGAGAGGATCAAACAGTTCACCATGACTGAGGTATTAAAACATGACATTTATCCCCAGCGGCAAAGTGAAGACAGATGCTCAACATAGGAGCTGATTCCCGTGACTGAGGACCTAGGCCAAAGCAACTGAAATTAAAGCACAGGCATATAGAGCATAGGCTGAGAAGAATAGGGCCACGGAAGGCATAAGAGCAAGAAGATATACAAAGGACCAGCAAAATACTACAAAATAATCCTCACAAGAACAGGGAGGAGGACCAGTTCTTACTGGAAACAGTCCTACTGGGGTGGAAAATGACCCCCAGAAAACACCACTATCTTTCAGGCAGATCACTCATTTTTTGTGAAAATGCTCTGAGATCAAAATCTGCACGCTTCAGGGTTCCCACATAAAGCCAGGTAGCACAACTGGATGCTGAAGATGCCAATGAATAGAAATGCCAAGATGAAGCACAGAATGCCCCTTACAGGCACTTCCTGGAGAAGGGAACCTTGGAAGGTGCTACTGGAGAAAAGGCACGCCAACACAAACACTTGCAATCTTCCTCTCAGCATGGAATTTTAATTGCAAAGATCAAATCTATGAAGGGTATGGGAAAGCTATATAATCCTCCCCAAACATAGTAAGGCTCTCAAGTCAACTATATTAAAACTATAGAAAAGAGGCATAATAAAATGCAATATAGATAAGTTAGGTGCTGAGAAATGTCCAAATTAGTTAGGCCCTTGCAGCTGGATAAGAGGACCAAAGCAAAGAAGCAAGACCAAGGTGCTTTATGTACATCAAAGGTGCAAAAATCAAAAAAAGGATGCATAATTCAGGGATTACATTAATAAACATCAAGGCCAAAGCCGTTGCCAGACCAGAAACTGCCCTGTGAAGAGGCTCCTGAACCGATGGTGGCAGCGGGAACAGAGACCTCCAATTTCAACCATCCAAACCCAGCTCTGGAACTTGTTGGGTTTTTTTTAACTGCCCTTCCAAAGAGGCTCCCTCGAGAAGAGGCCTGAACCACTCTTGCCAAAAACAACTGATTTCATCCGACTCTACTCCTCACTCTCCATTGCAGGATTTTTTGGGGGTTTTTTTAGCAGAGCTCAACCCATTCAACCTCCTAAAAGAATCCCAAGACGAAGAAATCTACCTGTTCCTTATATTAGTTTGAGCAGAACCACCTTGGAAAGGGCTGGAAAGGAGCTGCAGGAAGGCAATCTCATGACTGCAGGAAGGACCAGCAGGGAGCAACAACTGCGGCCAAGACTGGTAGGGAGGAGAAAGGAGGCAGTTTAAATACTCACCCCTCTGTGCAGCAATGGCCACTGCCCTTCAGCTCACATCAAGAAATGGCTGTGGCACACACCGGTAGGAAGGAGAAGAACTCAGAGCTTGAGCTTGAACATCCCCCCCCTCCATGCAGCAACAGCCAGGGGCCCCCTCAGTCCACAGCAGGGAGCCTTCCTTGCTCTCCTGTAGCTGGAAAGCTGGCTCCCCTAGGTTTACAAAAGTCCTCTTTTTTCCAGGCTGTGAGGACGAAGTAAAAGAGCCAGGCTCAGACAAGGGGCCCCAGGGGCAGATAGGGACATGGAACCACCAGGTGTACCTCAGAGTTATATACCCAGGAAACCTAACCCCCCCCAAAAAAAAAATTAGATAATTAATATAGGATCCACACCACAGATTAAACCAGGAGCAAGGGAGAGACCATTCATCCACTTGCTGGAGATAGAGAATACTGGATTGCAAATGATGTACCATCTTATATATGACAGATCTCAGCCTAGTGTTCTCTAACTCTGTCTGCTGGTGGATGATCACAACCTACTCAGCTCTACATTCGGAGTTGAGCTGAGCTGCAGCTGATGACATCTGATACTGATGATGACATCTAATGCTGATGACAAGGAAACCTACATTTCTTCATCTGACTGACATTAGTTGAGCATGAGCATTTATATCAGAAATTGTCAGGCATAAATTCTTGCACCCAAAGTTAGGTATGAAATGCACATAAAAATAGACACTGAGTCAAAGCAATGGTCCATCTAACCCATTATCTTGTCTTCATGGTGGCCAATCCAGGTCACAAGTACCTGGCAAAAACCCAAATAATAACAATAATCCATGCTATCAATCCCAGGGCAAGCAGTGACTTCCCCCATGTCTGTCTTAATAGCAGACTATGGACTTTTTCTCCAGAAACTTGTCTAAACATTTTTTAAACCCAGCTACATTAATCGCTTTTACCACAACCTCCGGCAGTGCGTTCTAGAGTTAGCTATTCTCTGAGTGAAAAAAAATAATTTCTCCTATTGATTTAAAAAGTATTTCCCAGTAACTTCATCAAGTGACCCCTAGTCTTTGTAATTTTTGATGGAGTACAAAATCGATTCACTTGTACCTGTCCTATATCACTCAGGATTTTGTAGACTTCAGTTATATCACCCCTCAACCATGTCTTTTCCAAGCTGAAGAGCCCTAATTTCTATAGTCTTTCATCATACAAGAGGAGTTCCATCAGTGCAACCATCAGAATAAAAGAATAATTATACTGGATCAGACCAATGGTCTATCTAGTCCAGTATCGTGTTTCTAACAGTGGCCAATCCAGATCACAAGTACCTGGCAGAAACTCAAGTAGCAGAAACATTCTATGCTACCGATCGAGGGCAAGCAGTGGCTTCCCCCATGACTGTATAAGACTTTGATGAGACCTCATTTAGAATATTGTGTACAATTCTGGAGGCCACACCTTCAAAAAGATATGAAAAGGATGGAGTCGGTCCAGAGGAAGGCTACCAAAATGGTGCGTAGTCTTTGTCATAAGGCATATGGGGACAGACTTAAAGATCTCAATCGGTATACTTTGGAGGAAAGGCGGGAGAGGGGAGATATGATTGAGACGTTTAAATACCTACATAATGTAAATGTGCATGAGTTGAGTCTCTTTCATTTGAAAGGAAGCTCTGGCATGAGAGGGCATAGGATGAAGTTAAGAGGTGATAGGCTCCGGAGTAATCTAAGGAAATACTTTTTTACAGAAAGGGTGGGAGATGTGTGGAACAGTCTCATGGAAGAGGTGGTGGTGGCAGAGACTGTGTCTGAATTCAAGAGGGCCTGGGATAGGCATATAGGATCTCTTGGAGAGAGAAAGAGATAATGGTTACTGTAGAAGGGCAGACTAGATGGGCCATTTGGCCTTTATGTGCCATCGTGTTTCTATAGCAGGAACCTGTCCAAACCTTTTTTTAAACCTATCTGCGTTAACCACTGTTACAATCATCTGTGTTAACCCTCTCCCACAACTTGAAAAAATAAGGATTTAGATACATAAGCAGATTCCACTGATTGCACATGATGAAAAAAGGAGGTTGAGACAAATAGAAAGTCTTCATTCAAAGGAATAATTTGGATCTGGGTTTTCCTCCCATATTCCTCAGAAGGCTGTGGTATCTGGTTTCACAATCAAAGCCTACGTTTACAAACTTCTTCCCTCCTCCATCTTCTGGCTAAAACCCTTGAAGTTCAGTGTGAATTTTTGCCACTTTGAAAATGTTTATAGTTCCTATCCTATAACTGTTAATACTTGCAGCACATTTCTTAAAACTGATTAGAAAAGGAACACAGACTTTCTAGGCAATTTGTTCCTCAACAGGCACACAGCCAAACATCATGACATTCCCAGATGAGGAAACGTTGCGTGATCAGTGCTGCCTGCAGAGCAGCCCACAGTGGCAAGAGAGGCGTGTGTGCTGCCGATCTGGAAATGATGGTTTGTGCTGGAATCGGATACAAGTACTGCTAAACCATGTAAATTATTTGCTTATGAATAGTCTTGACACTGGTTTTGCAGCTCTTTTAAACACTCATGATTTCTACATAATTTAATAAGTCCACAGTTCCATCATTCCACTTAGCACTATGCAAAAAAAAAAAAAAAATCACTTGGGTACTCAAGGCCAGGCTGAAAGATTTTTGCTTTGCCACGGGAGCAGGTCATACGTACTTTGCCATTTTGAAGATCTGTTCTCTAGCCAAGCTACCTATATTTTGGCATCTCTCCTACAACCACATCTGAACATATACTGTATTTTCATGCATATAACGATTTTACAAACCGTGCATAACCGTGCGCGTTATACGTGTGAGCGCGTTATCCCCTTTTTTTTTACATAATTCCCCCCCCCCCCCGACGTCCGATTCACACCGCAGGACCGCTCGCACCCCCCACCCCGAAGGACCGCTCGCGCTCGAACACGCACCCGCACACGCACCCCCACCCTGAAGGACCGCTCGCACCCCCACAGCCTCCCCCCCATCATGTAGAAGCTGCCTACCGTCATCCTGCTGCTTCCTCTGCCGGCGGTCTTGCCCCTTCTCTTAGCCCTGCGTCTACACTGCTTCCTCTTCCGGCGGTCCCGCCCTTTCTCTGGGGGTGCGGGTGCGAGCGGTCCTGCGGGGGGGGTGAATCGGACGTCGGGGGGGCATCAGGCTTTCAGGGTGGGGACAGGACTTCAAGGAGGGACAGGACTTCAAGGGGGAGAGGAGAGTCGGGCTGGCCAGAGGAGAGTCAGGGCGGGCTAAAGGAGAGTCGGGCTGGCCAGAGAGTCGGAGCGGGCGAAAGGAGAGTCGGGCAGCGACGGGAGAGTCGGGGCGGCATGCGCGGTATACGGGTGTGCACGCTATATAAAATTTTTTTTACATAAATTTGTGTTCCCCGCGCGCTATACCCGTGTGCGCGTTTTACACAGGTGCGCGGTATATGAGTGAAAATACGGTATTTGTCTACTTTCCCCTACAGCCAAGGGTGTGACACCAGTTCTTAATTTGAAAGAAAAAAAATGTGCAAGGTCGATGATTTTAACAGCATAGCTAATTTCACCGACTAAAATCAATGACAAAAAGCAAATAGTTTGCCCATCAGCTCTCTTGAAGGCTATTTATTTCCATTTTTATTTTCTCCTGCCAGTTCAAACTGAGGGCCTCTTCTATTAAACTGCGCTAGCAGCTTTCTAGTGCGAGGAGTCGCACCGAATGGCCTGCACTGCTCCCGACACTCAGAGTGTTCCTATGAGCATGGGGGACCAGTGCGGGCAATTCAGCGCGGCTCTCTGCGCTAAAAACTGCTAGTGCACTTTAATAGACGAGGGGGTGAGAGTGGATCAGTTTCACATAAGGAGTGGAGCCAGAGAGTCAGCAATCTGAAGCTTCAAGTCACATATGAACCCCTCCAAAAGCCCATATCAACATGAAAGCTCAATGCAAAGGCAGCGGAATGGAGCTGGCGACTGAGGGACTAGCTTCAGTTTTTAACTTGAGACACTAGTTTCTACGTTATTTGCATCACACTCTTCCAGCATTTCTCCTCAAGTGCGTGTATGCATGGTGCCTACAGTCAAGACAGACTCTTGAAAAAGGCACAGATGCTGAAACACTGCCAATGTCGAGTCTTTGAGCTATTGCGGCATATCCATCAATAAAGTTTTTTGAAATAAACAATCCCTGGCTCATCTTTTGACATCTTGTCCTCACGACTCCTTCGTTGTGCAGGCTACTGAGACCATGGCCCAGCTAACTTTCAACCCCACATAAAATTAGGAACTAGGAAGCTCAGCTAGGTGAGAGAAAAGGTTAGTTTATTTGACACTCTCTACAACTAAAAATGTGCAGTAAGAAGGAAATGCTATAAAAAGCTGCCAGGAATTAGGAGGAATGACAGTGTGTAAATACCGGTATTCTAGTCCTTCATATACACAAAACATTATTCTGTATTCATATGCCAATGTTCAAGGGCAGAGTGTGAACAGAGTACATATTTACTGTATATGCGTAGATTATAAAATACTATGGCGCTCATTTTCAAAGCATATGGAGGTCTCAATTTTGCAAAGGCAGAATAGGAACATTTAACATTGCAATATGTCCAAAAAGCAAAAGGGTAGGTTCTTCTAGGCATGTTTAGATTAGGACCAGGAAGGGCCTGAAATCTGGACATCTAACAGTATTACCAAAGGGGAAGAAACATCTAAGTCTATAATGAAGACATCCTTATTTAGACATGTTTCAGGAACTTCCAGGCAGTGGTGTAATAAGGGGGAGATGGGGGGTGGACCGCCCCCGGGCACCATGGGGGACGCAGGCACCTCTTTTCTTCTCTGCCCCTCCATATACCTCTCTAACCCCCTCTTTTACTAAGGTGCGCTAGCCGATTTAGTGCGCGCTAAACGCTAACGCGTCCATAGAATATCATGGACGCATTAGCGTTTAGCATGCGCTAAATCGGCTAGTGCGCCATAGTACAAGAACCCCTAAGTATTCGTTGGCATAAGCAGCATCTTCCACGCTGGCCTTGGCCCCCTTGTGATGTCACTTCCTGGTCACAGGGCCTCACTACACCACTGCATCTAGGTTACAGAAAGTTGCTCTGATTGAGCAGTTGACCACTAGAGGCAATAGGGCATGACACCCAGTGGCTGCTGTCCCGCTCCCTCTCCCCTGAAATCAAAACTGGAACAGAACAAACTCCTTGACAGATTCAGTTTTTATGGGCATTCTTAACAGAACAGGAAGCAGGTGTCAGGAGCCTACTTTCCTTGATGGAATACTCCAAATAGACATTCTTGTAGAACATGAGGACATTACTGTAGGTATTCTGCAAACAATGGGATGGTTGCAGTGACGTACCTAGCATATGTGACACCCAGGGCCCATCATTTTTTAACACCTCCCCACATCTGTATGAAAAACATGATTTTTAGTACCAAGCCACATGTCACACATGAGTACCTAGGAAAAGGCAGCATCTTACATACTGCAGTGAGCAGTACATCAATACACCCATTGTAAAACTAAAGAAGCCAGACTAGTATAGATCAACCCTAAACCGTCAATTCAAAAAGAAAACCATGTCTTTTGAACATACAGAACACAGAAAACACCTTCGCCTAGTATGGAATATGTCATCACAAACTAACCCCTCCCCCTTTTTCAAAACTGTAGTGTGGATTTTAGCCACGGTGGTAACAACTCTGATGCTCATAGAATTCTGAGCATCAGAGCTGCTACCACCATGGCTAGTGCTAAAAAACGCTCCACAGTTTTGTAAAAGGGGGGATAAAATAGAAATACATAGACAAAGGTTAAATTGAACCAGCAAGAAGCTGGACTCTGCATACAATGCAACATCATAGAAACAGTGACACATGGCTCCTAAAGCAATAAATAAATAGAAAATTTTTGTTCTACCTTTGTCTTCTCTGGTTTCTGCTTTCCTCATCTTCTTGTTACTCTCTTCCTTCCATCTACTGTCTGCCGTCTCTCTGCCCCTATATGGCATCTTCTCTCCTTCTCTGCCCCTTCCAGAAACTGTATGCCCCCCTTCCATCTCTCCTTTCACCCCCATTGGTCTGGCATCTCTCTCCTCTCCTTCCCTCTCCCACACCTCTGTTCTGCAATCCCTTTCTTCCCTCATTATCCTTTTCAATTTATTTTCTGCATCCATCTAGATTACGTTCTTACTACCCTCTCATCAATTTCCTTTTTTACTGTTTACCTACAGCTCGTCACCTCTTTCCCTCACCCCCTCCAGTATTTCCCTAACTCAATCCTTTTCCCCCCATCATGTGCCCTACTTTTATTTATCCCCTCCTTCCATCATGTGCCCTCTTTCTCTACCCCTTCCATTTAGCTAAAGAAGCACTGCCTGGGCTTTGCAGTCCCAGTTATGTCTCTAGCAGGATATATATATAAAAATCTGATATATTCTAATTACAAAATAGGAATAAAATGATTTTTTTCTACCTTTTGTTGTCTCTGGTTTCTGCTTTTATCTTCTTTTCACTCGTTTCCTTCCAGCGTCTGCCCTGTCTCTTCAATCCAGCATCTGCCCATTCCATCCACTGTCTGCCTCCCCTGCCATCTCTCCTCTAGACCCCCCCCCCCTTTGCTCTAGCATCCATCATCTTCCCTCTGGTCTGGCATCTTTCTCCTTTCATCTCTCTTTCCCTCCCCCCTGTGGTTTTTAGCATCTCTCTCTTCTCATTTCCTCCGCTCATATCTCTGATATCTCTGTCTCCTTCCCTGTTCTCTGGCATCTCTCTCCCCTCTCTCTCTCTTCCCTTTCCTTCTCTGGTCTTTCTTCTTTATTTTATGCCTCTGTCTAAATTAAATTCTTTCTTACTATGCAGTCCTCAGTTTCCCTCTTTTCACTGTGTCTACTCACAGCATGCCACCCCTTTCTTCACCCCTCCACTATCTCACTAACTCTATCTTCTTCCCCCATACAGCATATGTCATTTTTCTTTATCCCTCCTTCCATCCAGTATGTGTTCTCTTTCTCCACTTCCATTCATCATTTGCTCTCCCTTCTCCCCACTTCAATCATCTGCCCTCTTCTCTCTCCCCACTTCCATCATCTGTCCCTTCACCCCACTTCAATCATCTGCCCTCTTCTCTCTCCCCACTTCCATCATCTGTCCCTTCACCCCACTTCCATCATCTGCCCTCTTCTCTCTCCCCCTTCTCTCCACTTCCATCATCTGCCCTCTTCTCTCTCACCCTTCTCTCCACTTCCATCATCTGCCCTCTTCTCTCTCACCCTTCTCTCCACTTCCATCAACTGCCCCTTCTCTTAATCTCTCCATTCACCACAGGCCCATCTCTCTCCCTTCCTCTCACCTTTCCGATTTTGGCAACAAGATTGGCAACGCCCCTCCCCTCCCCCGTGATGACACTTAAAATCAGCAATGGGTCTCCTTCTACCCCCGGCATCAACAGCACTTCAGATCGGCAACGCAGTGCTCAGTCAAAAGCTTCCCTCTGACTGAACTGCCTGGGCGGAAACAGGAAGCTGAGACAGAGGGAAGCTATTGACTGAGCACCGCGTTGCCGATCTGAAGTGTTGTTGATGCTGGGGGTAGAAGGAGGTCCATTGCCGATCTCAAGTGTCATCGTGGGGGGGGGGCGTGTTGCCAATCATGAATTGCGTCACGGGGGGGCCACCAATGCCGCTCATCGCCGTTGCAGCCCAGATGCTGCCGATGGCTCCAATGCGATCTTGCCGGCCTTGCGCAGACCGGCACCGGACGACCTGGACCATGCCGGCTGTGCACCCCCCTAAGGCATTCACCCGGGGTGGACATATGATCAAGAAACGGTTTTATTTTACTTTTGTGATTATGATAAACATACCGAGGGCCTCAAAATAGTACCTGGCGGGCCGCATGTGGCTCCTCGGCCAAGAGTATGAGACCACTTGGCTGGAGTGAGCTTGGATGGCAACTCTAGCAGTTGGAATCTAGGACAGTACCAGGTGGATTTTACAGTCTATAGCCCAGAAATATCAAAGAGACAAGTTAATTTAATCATATATTTTTAATGAGTATAACTAATGGGCAGACTGGATAGACCGTTCAGGTCTTTATCTGCTGTCATTTACTATGTTACTATGCAGTGGCGTAGCAAGGATGAGAGGTGCCCCTCCCCCCACCCTCATCTCTTCCCCCGTTCCCTTGTACTTATAGTTGAAGTTGTTGCTTGCGGCAGTCAATAATGTGCTCCTCGCAACCCCATCGGCTCTCCATCTGACGTCACTTCCTATGCGCGGCACCCAGAAGTGACTTCAGTGGAGAGGTAACGGGGTTGCAAAGAGCATGTTGTTGACCACCATGAACAACAACTTCAACTAGAGGTATGGGGGAAGGGAAGGGAAGGGGGGCATGTGCGTGGAAGGGAGGAATGGGAAGAGGCGGGGGAGCGGAGAGGAGGAAGGGTGTCAACACCCCCACCAATATGGCGTCCAGGACAGACCGTCCCCCCTTTGCTCCCCCCCCCATTACTATGTAGAATTACTTATACACCAGATGAAATGAGCATTTTATAAGCCAGAAGTGAGCATACCAAAAAATCAAATGTAGCGATTATTCTCTCCAATAGGTATGGGTGCACCTATAAATCAAATACAGCGTACATCCCATACATAACCTAGGTGCAGCCGTGACTAAACCTGCTGCAATGTGAGCCTAGGACCTAGGATGACTTCCCCTTTAGTATTACCGTATTTTCGCGGATATAACGCGCACCATTGTAAAACGCGCACAGGGGTATAGCGCGCAGAAATCACGATGATATGTACAAAAACTTTTCTATACCGCGCTCAGGCATATAACGCGCATGCTGCCCGACTCTCCTCTGGCCACCCCGACTCTCCTTTCGCTCTCCCCGACTCTCCTCTGGCCACCCCGACTCTCCTTTCGCCCTCCCCGACTCTCATCTGGTTGCCCCGACTCACCCTGACTTTCGGTGCACTGCCCCGACTCTCCTCTGGTTGCCCCGACTCACCGTTCACCCGCCCTGACTTTCGGTGCACTGCCCCGCCTCTCCGTGCCTGTCCCCCTTGAAGTCCTGTCCCCCCTTGAAGGTCTGCCTGTCCCCCTTGAAGATCTGCCTGTCCCCCCTTGAAGTCCTGTCCCCATCCTGAAAGCCTGATGCCCCCCCTCGACGTCCGATTCTTCTCCCCCCTCGGCAGGACCACTCGCACCCCCACCCCGAAGGACCGCCGACTCCCCGACAATATTGGGCCAGGAGGGAGCCCAAATCCTCCTGGCCACGGCGACCCCCTAACCCCACCCCGCACTACATTACGGGCAGGAGGGATCCCAGGCCCTCCTGCCCTCGACGCAAACCCCCTCCCCCCAACGACCGCCCCCCCCCCAAGAACCTCCGCCCGTCCCCCAGCCGACCCGCGACCCCCCTGGCCGACCCCCACGACACCCCCACCCGCCTTCCCCGTACTTTGTGTAGTTGGGCCAGAAGGGAGCCCAAACCCTCCTGGCCACGGCGACCCCCTAACCCCACCCCGCACTACATTACGGGCAGGAGGGATCCCAGGCCCTCCTGCCCTCGACGCAAACCCCCCTCCCTCCAACGACCGCCCCCCCCCAAGAACCTCCGACCGAACCGCGACCCCCCTGGCCGACCCCCCCACCCCCCTTCCCCGTACCTTTGGAAGTTGGCCGGACAGACGGGAGCCAAACCCGCCTGTCCGGCAGGCAGCCAACGAAGGAATGAGGCCGGATTGGCCCATCCGTCCTAAAGCTCCGCCTACTGGTGGGGCCTAAGGCGCGTGGGCCAATCAGAATAGGCCCTGGAGCCTTAGGTCCCACCTGGGGGCGCGGCCTGAGACACATGGTCGGGTTTGGCCCATGTGCCTCAGGCCGCGCCCCCAGGTGGGACCTAAGGCTCCAGGGCCTATTCTGATTGGCCCACGCGCCTTAGGCCCCACCAGTAGGCGGAGCTTTAGGACGGATGGGCCAATCCGGCCTCATTCCTTCGTTGGCTGCCTGCCGGACAGGCGGGTTTGGCTCCCGTCTGTCCGGCCAACTTCCAAAGGTACGGGGAAGGGGGGTGGGGGGGTCGGCCAGGGGGGTCGCGGGTCGGTCGGAGGTTCTTGGGGGGGGGGCGGTCGTTGGAGGGAGGGGGGTTTGCGTCGAGGGCAGGAGGGCCTGGGATCCCTCCTGCCCGTAATGTAGTGCGGGGTGGGGTTAGGGGGTCGCCGTGGCCAGGAGGGTTTGGGCTCCCTCCTGGCCCGATATTGTTGGGGAGTCGGCGGTCCTTCGGGGTGAGGGTGCGAGTGGTCCTGCCGGGGGGGGGATGTATCGGACGTCGGGGAGTCGGCCGGGCAAGAGGGCTTGGGCTCCCTCTTGCTCCGATCGTGGATGCGGGTGCGGGTGGGAGCGCGTGCGAGCGGTCGTTCGGGGTGGGGGTGCGAGCGGGTCCTGCTGGGGGGGTGAATCGGGCGTCGGGCGGGGTGGGAACTATGTTTAAAAACTTTTGTATACCGCGCTCAGGCATATAACGCGCGAGGGGTATGCGCGGTACGTAAAATCACGTATAACGCGCGCGTTATATCCGCGAAAATACGGTACTGTTGGATGTCCAAATTTCAGGCCCTTCCTGGTCCTACTCTAAACATGCCTAGAAGAACTTACCCTTTTGCTATTTGGACATACTGCAGTGTTAGATGTTTCTATTCTGCCTTTGCAAATTACAGTCATTAGAAATCTGACTCTAGTTCTCCCTTTCCATATTCAGGGGAAAAACTCTCAGTGACCAAGGCACTCAAAATTCTTAGTTCTTGCTTGTCTGTGATATTTTAGGAGACATTAATCCTGTGCAAGATGGGCTGATAGAATAAAAATTCCAATCGTGTAACAAAAATGCAGTTGACAACATGTGCATTATGCAATTATGACTGTCATTTTATTACTGTTATTAATTTATTAGTATAATTGCAATTTTTTCCCGTGTTATAATGTGATAATAAAGGACTTGTCATTACAAAGTTAACCTCCAAACATCTCTGACCTCAGGAGAGGCAGCAGTCTGCTTTCAGTCCAAAATGAGCTGTCAGTTACCACCATGACATTCTGATGACTGCATTAAACTGTAATTAAATGTTTCAACAAACTTCTGCTTTTGACTGACAGGTAGTTAAGACTATCATTGACCACAGGGGCAGTTCCTTTATTTTTCAAGAATAATTTTCCCAGTGCTGAAAAAGAAAGACAAGACAGCTTAAAAATAAAATTGGTTTCAACTGCTCTATGTACTCATCCAAACTCATTTCTTCCAAGCTGCAATTTCTTCTTGCCAAAGCCTCTGCAGTCAAATGACATTTTTTTTTGATTGATTAAGAGAGTTTTATGAAGTGTGCTATTAACTTAAAGCAGATAATTGTTCTAAACTTTCTCTTCTTCCAAACGTGTTCGTTAGGTTACCAACAGATCTATAGAATCTGTGTTTTCTGTGGTTGCTGAGGCTTGTTATCTTGGCTAAATTCTAAAGACGACTGCTGTCTACACATGTTAAACATTGGCTGGGTTCCTACAACATTTTGCTTATGCTCAAGGAGGTCTACTTTCAACATTTACAGTACAGTAGGCACATCATTATGTTGAACAGTAAAACAAGTGCTCCATTTGTCCTCCACTGGCATAATCTCTCTTCATATCATACTTTCAAGTTATTTATAGCGCTTTAGATGAGGCAACCTAATGGGAGAAGAGCTGTCAATGCAGGATATATTAAAATGTGAACAGTAACGACAAGGGGGTGTTGAAAAGTTCTCAGCCCAAACCAACCTTCCTAATTTCTGAGCGCTTTTTTGTCACTGCAGCAGTTACCTTATTTCATTAAGTGCCAATTTGCAGAAACAAAATTCTGTGTTTTGACGTTGCTTCAGATCATTGATTGAACCATATCTACATCATTCTCCTCTTGGTTGGGTGACCCGTCATTCCCACGCCGGACAAAAATAAGCCGACAAATCCGCGCAGGACTTATGCGCGCTGGATTAAAACACTTACTGTTAGTACTTTGAGGGGTGTGGGGGGGAACACCACATTAAACTTTGAAGTGTTTGTGCTCCCTTTAGGGGGGGTGAGAGGGGGGAAAACCCCCCCCCACACACACACACACATTACACTAAAAACTGCCAAATACCCAAAAAACTAAACAAAATGGCAGTTTTCAGTGTAGTGGGGGGGGTTCCCTCACCCTCACCCACACACCCCCTACACACACACATGGGAGCGCAAACACTTCTAAGTTTAGTGGAGGGGGGGGTTCCCCCTCACAGCACTAACACTAACTGTTTTAAGCCGGTGCGCATAAGTCCTGTGCGGGATTGTCGGTGCATTTTTGTCCAGCGCGCTTCTGGTTGGGCTGAGAACTTTTCAGCCCCCCATTGTATGTCTCATTGCATAAAATAAGATGTGCTAAAATAGAATGAGTTAGTGATAAAATAACATCTTTTAATGCTAGCCCACATTGATAACTTCCCCCTCTCCAAGTCACCTGTGGCATTCAGCTCTAGTAAAATACAGTCATGTATAGCCTAGACCCAGTGATATTCACTGACACTAATTGAGGATCACAAACAGATTGGGGTTTTGGGGCATCCTAATGAGTATATATGACATGGATTTGCATGGGATAGAGCAGGGGTCTCCAAAGTCCCTCCCTTGAGGGCCGAATCCAGTTGGGTTTTCAGGATTTTCCCCATGAATATGCATTGAAAGTAGTGCAGGCACATAGATCTCATGCATATTCATGGGGGAAATCCTGAAAACCCGACTGGATTCGGCGCTCAAGACTTTGGAGACCCCTGGGATAGAGTTATTATGCATGCAAATTTTTCTCATGCATATTCATTAGGGATATCCTGAAAACATTTCACACTGGATCTTGATGTTAAACTGCCCTCCTTTGTAATTCAAGTGGTGTGTACTTTGTCACATTTTCATGGTGAATATGGCATATTTAGTCAAATCCAGGACTAATTCTGTCCATTTCAAGGCAATTTATTATCTAATAGTATAGGATGCTATCAAAAACTTTCTCATAGTCAATTCATCCTATATTGAGGTTTCTGTTTTTCACAGCACATATTTGAAAGAGAAATTATACAGGGAAAGAGCATGGGCAGGACATAAGTGGGTATGACAGATGCATGTACCATCCTGGAGACCTAGGCATCCCAGAGAGAAGTCCATTAGAGGAAAAACATATGAAAAAACCACATGGCTCTGACACTAGGTCTTAGGAGGCTTTCTTTCATATCAGGGTAGATCAGTAGAGTCCTGCAAGTGGGGGGGGGGGTGGTAGCTAGTTAAAGATGGCTTTATGGCAGGAGGGTGAGGAGAAATCAGTTCCTCAATACTGATCTATACCAGTTCATGGAAACTGGGAAACTCTGTTTTGCTTCATCTGTCATTTTGAATTGAACTGATTTGAATGTTAATTTGCATATGTTTTCACACTGAGAGAACTGCTATTGAGAAGGCTGGTTTTAGTGCCACTTTGGGGGTTTCCAGGGTTTGATGGATGGACAGCTTCTGAAGTAGACTTTGGGAACTGATAATGAAGCCAAGAGGCTATATTTTTGTTTGAGGAGAATTCCCCTCACCCTGATAAGAAAAGGGCCCTGGAAGAAGGACCTTTGACTGGTTTACGTCCTTACTTTTTGAGACTGATGGTTTGAGTGTTTTCTTAGAGGTGATCCTGGAGTGAACCAGAAGAGACTACAGAGACTGGAGAAGATCAGAGTGAATCTTGGTGACAATCGGGCTTCCACTTACATGTACAGTATAACTCACAGAATATTGATATGTCTATCCTTTATATAGTTATATACTCTCACTTATACCAGCTCTATGGCTGCAGTAAGTGGTATAGCTAGATCTATCTTGTTGAGTGGGCCCATAGTTAAGACATTTCAAAAATCTTGACTCCTCCCCACCTCCCTTTTTCCTGTATCTCCCTCTCTTTTCTCTACCTTGGATTAGCCCCCCACTCATTGCCCAGCAACACCCCCTTCCTCCCAGTCTACCTCAGCATTGGTGTAGCAGTGACACATATCCACTGCCTGCACCAGCTCACAAGTTTCCATTTAACATGTCCTGCCAGAGACGAAACAGAAGGGACACAGCAAAAGGAAGCCTGTGCTCCAATGCTGGCAACGGATGTGAGTGATTGCTGCCATCCATAAAGATGCTGGAGAAAGGAGACTGGAAGGAAAGAGGCAGGAGAAAGGAAACTGAAGTGGCTGCCCAGGCAGGGTGGGACTGAGCTAAGAATGTAGGCCTGAGATTGTTTTGCATACATTGCCTCCACTATATGCAAATCTTTTCCATCCATATTCATTCTGGATATCCTGAAAACCTGACTGGCAAAAGGGCACTCCAGAACAAACTTGAGAAACACTGAACTAAAGCAGACATATTAGCTGATGAAACATCTTGTAAGGGCCAGAGAGTACAGGTCTCATTAACAGAAAAAAAAACCCCAGACATATCTACACCTGCATTAACTATGGAAACGTGCCAAAATAAACAGAATTTCTAGGATCAGAGTTACACTGGCTGCCAAGTCCAGGGCGAACAAAGTTTAAGTAGCTAAATCTGACTTTTAAAACCTTGAATGCTCAACAACCTAGCATACTGTGTGCAAACTGATTAGCCAAACAGCCATTAATAATCAAAACTGGCATTAAATAATTGGCATTCAATTTAGGTTTATGCTTGGATCTGCCTTGTACCCTGTTCTATAACATGTGCTTCTGAATTTTATAGTGTGCAACTCAAAAGGAGGTGTGGCCTTGGGAGGGCCATAGGCGGGTCTGGGAAATTCCCGGAAATTAGGCACAATATTATAGAATAGTTGTGCACCATCATTTACACCTGGTTTCAGCAGATGTGCAAATCGCACTTTGTAGAATATTAGTTTAGCAAGGATCTTCCTGGCACCTAATTTTGGGTGTCAGTTCTAGAATTCCCTCCTGTATTCCTAGTAGACCTCTGCATGTGGCTCAAGTGACCTGACTGTTTCTCCCTCTGGGTTTATGCACTTGGGGCTCCTTTTACAAAGCCAAACAAGGCTTTTTTTTTTTTTTATTGCAGGCCGCAGCAGTAATAGCTCTGATGTTCATATAATTCCTACTCGTTTCCCATCCTTTTTGTTTTTCCCTTAATTGTTCTTTACTATTTAAACATTGTAGTTCCTTCCCCCTCCCCTCTCGTTCCAATTTGTCTGTCTCATCGTCTGTCTACATGTCTTTTTGCCTGTTGAGTCAGTTCTTGCCCCATTTTTATGGAAACTTGTTTTTTTTTAATTTTGTAAAACCGACTTGAATTTGTATAAGGTGGGATATCAAATTTTAATAAACTTTGATCTTGAGCTAATACCACCATGGAGGGGATAAAAAAGCCTAACCTGGCTTCATAAAAGAGGGGGGGGGGGGTTATGAAATAGAAGGATAGGGCCTTTTCGTTGACATCTCCTCTGACCTACATATTCACCAGCCATCCAGAGTTTTGTGGTCATCCAATACTAATATGTTGGATGTACCCTCATTTCACATAATCAGCATGGAAGAATACATAAATTCAGGTTTGTTTGTTTTTTTAATATAAGAGGCCCAGTAGGGTGGCATATGTTACCTGGACAAGGCCGAACCATTAAAGATGTAAAGGCTTTTAAATCTTTTTTAGTTCAAAAATATTATTGAGTTTAGTATATAAAGTACAATGAATGTTAACAAGGCAAGAGACATGCACGCCGTACCAATGCAGAGTCACCAATATTATCTACATAATGTAATACAGCAGGCAGACCTATGCCTATCTATAAGGAGGAAAGTAGCAGCACAATATGCAGCCAAAAGTACATGTAATATCCAAAACACAGAGAGACACCAGAGCAAAATATGGAGTCCGGTTAGCACAGGCTGACGACATTCAGTTCATGTGCTGAAACATGGAAATCATCATTTAAACCTGGCTCTTACTTGAAGACTTTTAAACCTTATTGAAAACATTTTTATTCAGAGAGGAATTTTCTTGATGAAGTTTATGCAAGCTAGTTCATATATTTGTTACGATTCTGACAAAGGGATGTTAGAAGCAATAAATGTGTTAATCTGATTGGATTTTGGATTGTCTTTTTATATTATGTACGAGTACTGACACTGTAATCCACCGAGGAATTGGATGATAGTGCAGAATATAAATGTAATAATAAATAAATAGAATGTTGTACTTTCTTTATCATAGTTCATTTTATAAATCACATCATATCATTGTAAATTAGACAGAGAAAAGAAGAACGTTAGGGAAAAGGGCACGCGCCAGTTTGGAATGTTGCCCAATCAACTGCGCTTGGATCATGGCATTTTGGAAACAAAACTAAAGCGGTCTTTTACTAAGGCGAATTAATCAATTTAGCGCATGTAAACGATTAGCATGCGCTAAATGCTAACACGTCCATTATATTCTATGGGCACATTAGCATTTAGCGCGCACTAATCTTTAGCACACGCTAAATCGATTAGCACGTGCTAAATCAGCTAGCGTGCCTTAGTAAAAGACCCTTTAAGTTGTTTCCCAACTAAGCCTTGCAGACAGCTTCTATATTTACTATTATGGGTTTTAATTTCTGGCTGAATCTGCTATAATTTTGTATGGTGGAATATCTGGGCTTTGCATGTGTTAAGAATCTGAGGTCAGCAGACAAGTACTTTTAACTTTTTAACATAAGAACATTAGAATTGCCACTGCTAGGTCAGACCAGTGGTCCATCGTGCCCAGCAGTCCGCTCACATGGCGGCTCTTAGGTCAAAGACCAGTGCCCTAACTGAGACTAGCTTTACCTGCGTACGTTCTGGTTCAGCGGGAACTTGTCTAACTTTGTCTTGAATCCCTGGAGGGGGTTTTCCCCTATAACAGCCTCTGGAAGAGCGTTCCAGATTTCTACCACTCTCTGGGTGAAGAAGAACTTCCTTATGTTTGTACGGAATTTATCCCCTTTTAGCTTTAGAGAGTGCCCTCTCGTTCACTCCATCTCGGAGAGGGTGAACAACCTGTCTCTATCTACTAAGGGCTCCTTTTATCAAGGTGCGGTAGGCGGTTAACGCGCGGAATACCGCGCGTTCAACCGCCTGCCGCGCTAGTCGCTAACGCCTCCATTGACGAGGCGTTAGTTTTTTGGTGTGCCGCGGGGGTTAGCGCGTGATGAAATGTCCGACGCGCTAACCCCCGTAGCGCACCTTGATAAAAGGAGCCCTAAGTCTATTCCCTTCATTATCTTGAATGTTTCGATCATGTCCCCTCTCAGCCTCCTCTTTTCAAGGGAGAAGAGGCCCAGTTTCTCTAATCTCGCACTGTTGTAAATCACTTTGATTTACTTTTTTAACCATATTGGCGATATACAAAAAATAAAATGAAAATATATGCCAGCACAAACTCACCATAAACACTACCTTACTTACCCCTCTTTTGCTATGCTGCGGTAGAGGTTTCTACCACGGCCCAGAGCGCTAAATGCTCCGATGTGGCTCTGACGCTCATAGAATTTCTACAAACATCTGAGTATTTATCGCCCCGGGCCACAGTAGAAACCACTGCCGTGGCTTAGTAAAAGAAGGCCCTAGACCGGCGTGTATGCACCTAAGATATTTACTCTCCATTTTAATCGCTGAACAGCCCAAGCTAAATGCCGAGATGCCCATGGGAATAGAATGGGCGGCTCGGCATTTAGCTTGCACTGCCCAGCAGCGCAGTTTGATAAAAGAGGGGGTTAATTTACCGAGGGTATATTCATTTATCATAAAAATACAAATTTATTCTTTCTTCATCTGCTGCCTCCTGCTACACTGCTATATTTTATATGTTTATATCATATGGTCTCAATACAAAAGGCCAGATGTACTAAGCATTTTCCTATTGGCATACAACAAAAGAAACCTTTTCATATAGCTAGCCTACAGGACTTTGCTTAATGTTCTTAATTTGTTTGCTTTGAAAACAATTTGTTGAGCATTGCACTCAGCTCTTCATCTGCTTATTTATGGGAAACTGCACATTTTTTTTTGTTTTATTTCCAATTTAAGCATAACAATTCAAGTCAATAAATACAGTCAAACCTTGGTTTACGAGCATAATTCGTTCCAGAAACATGCTTGTAATCCAAAGCACTCGTATATCAAAGCAAATTTCCCCATAGGAAATAATGGAAACGCAGTCGATTCGTTCCACAACCCAAAAACCTTAATACAAATTACTCTACGTACTTGTATTGCAAGACCTCGCTCATTTAGAACAGTCCCTACACTCCTGCAGCATCAGAGAGAGAAGAACCATTGGCTCAGTTGTGATGATGTGACAAGTGTATACTGTATGTACTCGTATTGCAAGACTTTGCTTGTTTAGAACAGTCACTACACTCTTGCAGCGTCAGAGAGAGAAGGACTATCGGCTCAGTTGTGATGATGTGATATGTGTATACTGTATGTACTTGTATTGCAAGACATTGCTTGTATATCAAGTTAAAATTTAATCAAATGTTTTACTTGTCTTGCAAAACACTTGCAAACCAAGTTACTTGCAATCCAAGGTTTTACTGTACTTGCTAAAGCAACATAGGCATAATATAGAAAAAACATATATAACAAAACAAGTACCTCCTTAGACCTCAAAGTGCACTATTTCTTAATTCAGATGGGCATATGCATTAACACAACCATGAGCTCAGCACTTGGTTTGGTCCCTTTTGAAAACCAAAATGTGTAATGCAACTAAGGGAGGACTTCATCCAGGGACGCTAATTGATTTAGCACACGCTAACCGATACAGTGCATGCTAATGATTATTGTTGTTGTCAGGTGCTATCGACTCATGCTCGAGTCCTAGTGATTTGATGAATTGCGGATCTAAAAAGAAATTGGTTTTGTGCTGGCCCGGAAAGATCCTCCAGCGTCATCCCCATGGTTGTTTTCAACGTGTCCTGCCATCTGATTGCAGGTCGCCCTCTTCTCCTGGTTCCTTCGATCTTCTCAAACATGATGACCTTCTCCAGCGATCTCTCTTCTGATGGTGTGACCAAAATAAGACAGTCGTAGCTTCATCATTTGGGCTTCAAGTGACATAGTCGATTTGATCTCTTCCAGAATTGATTTGTTAGTTCTTCTGGTGGTCCACAGCACACCTAAAATCCTTCTCCAGCTCCAGAGCTGATACGAGTCAATCTTCTTTCTGTCTTGTTTCCGTAGTGTCCAGCTTTCACATCCGTAACTGACCACTGAGAAAATGAGTGCGTGAACAAGTCTGATCTTCGTTTGGAGTGTTACCTCCTTGCCTTTGAATACTTTGTTGAGAGCTTTCACTGAAGAGCTAAGAATATAATGGGCATCTTAGCAGTTAGCATGCGCTAAATCAGTTAGCGCCCTTTGATGCATTTTGCCCTAAGTGATATCCAAAGGTAATTCATAACTATGCTGTACAGAAATAAACTGCAAACAGAAAAATTAAACTGGAATGCTGCTCAAGAAAATACATTTTGAATTTAAAAATTTGGCCATACAACGAAAGAAAGAAGGATTAAAAAAAAAAAACAACAACCACCACCAACCCTATACCTTTCTATTGAACTAACTTGACATCTATATTGACTGGCTTTCAGGAATTAACACTCTCTTCCTCAGGTCAAAGCAGAATGAACAGGTCAGAGCAAAAGGATGGCGTTGGCTGAATCACAATTACTTTGCACTGTCCGTGATCCTGCAGAATTTCTTGCTGCTCACAGGAGGGTTATAAGTTAATCCTGTAAATAATTTTAACCTGTCGGTGTATTTTAGGTTTTAAATTTGATAGCAAGAGGACAGGCAGAGTGTGTCCTTATAGGGCTGCTGATGTCCTTGGGGTTTTTTTCCTCTAGTTGTCAACTGTGGATCACAAGAAGAGTTTACCGGCTACAGAAATGAAAAAGCACATGTTTGAAACCCATTTTTTCACAATTTCTTTGACTGTGATCTAAATCAGAAGTACAATAAGCAGAAATTTTTATTTTTCTGCAAAAAAAACAAAAACACACATTCTAATAGAATATGGGTCACTGGTCACCATTCTAAGCCAGAAACTGTTCCTCTACTATTAAGCAATTGTTCCACTCACAGAATCCATAAAGATCTTGCGCTGTATTGTAGATTGTGGAAAAGATGTACACCTTAATTAATTGGCCTAATCTGCACCAATAATTGGAAATTAACACTTTGTAATTGATGCAAATTGGCACAAATTAAAAGTTACGTGCACAACTTTAAAAAAACACGATTCTATAAAAAAAACTATTCACCAGTTCTAGTACATGAATTTGAAAAGGGGCGTGGCCAGGGGAGGGTCTTGGACGGATCATGGGCACTCTAAAAGCTATGTGCATTGTTATAGAATATGCCTGATCTGTGCACAACTTAGATGAAGGCATTTCTGCCTGGTTTGGGTCTGCCTAAATGTTATGTGATGCACTGGGACTTAGCGCAATACAGTAAAAGATATGCACACCGTAGAATTGTGATACGCAGCGTTCTGGTCAGTGTTGATTTTTTGGATGCTATATACAGAATCAAACTCTAGGGCCCCTATAAACAGTGCCTAAGACATAGGTGCTGAGGAACGCAGAACATAGTGCCAATCAATCTTCAGTTAGACGCTGTTTATAGATTCACACCTAGCGGTACCTAAAATAGACAGGTGACAGTAGGCATCTGAACTTTAGACCTCCCCTTTTTATGCCAGGGTTTTATTGGTCTAAATGTTGGCTCCCAAGTCCATTTTATGCACCAGCATGCAAAACACGCCCAAGTTCTACCCATGATCTGCCACTAACCATGCCCACTTTCTAGTAGGCACCTTGCACTAGTCGCACGCCCAAAAGCAGTAGGTGTAGCGGATAGTGTAGCTGGATTTAAGAAAGGTTTGGACAAGTTCCTGGAGGAAAAGTCCATAGTCTGCTATTGAGAAAGACACGGGGGAAGCCACTGCTTGCCCTGGATCGGTAGCATGGAATATTGCTGGCCAGGCACTAGAGACCTGGATTGGCCACCATGAGAACGGGCTACTGGGCTTGATGGACCATTGTTCTGATCCAGTAAAGCTGTTCTTATGAGTTAGGTGCCTACCACTCAATTCATTTTAATTTAAGCTAACTATAAAATGCAGATTGCCAATTAGGGCTGATTAAGCTTATTAAATAATTAACCCCCCCTTCCCCTTTTACAAAACTGCGCTAGCATTTTTAGCACTAGCCATGGCGGTAACAGCTCCGACGCTCATGAGCATCGGAGCTGTTACTACTGCGGCCAGCACTAAAAACTGCGCTACGGTTTTGTTAAAGAATCTAGGCGCCTAACATTAGGCATCTTTTACAGAATCAGGGTCTAAAGTGTGTATCCAATGTTATTAGTTTTTATTATACAGTGTTTTATATTGTAGTTTTTTATTATACAGTGTTTTATATTGTAGTTTTTTTTTCTACTTTATCTTAATTGTAAACCATTTTGATGCTAATGGATGAAAGACAGTATAGAAAGTGAAATAATATACCAGAAACCAGAAATGAAAAAAAGGAACTTCAGAAATGCATTTTATCTCAGAGTCAAATGACTCAAGCTGGGAAATAATGTAATAGAGACATTAACCAACATGAACACTCTGTGGACTGAAAGATTGTCTCTCCTACACAGGTCGTTGAAATAGTGCTGATCCTATCAATAAACAGTCCGTTTTTATGCTCAAGATAATGCTGAAATGCCTTATTTTGTATTTTTCACAAAGTTGAGAAATGTGGTTTGCCAATTATACAAGACAGCACTGTAGCACTGGCAGATTAAAGCAAGGCAAACTCATGTAGGGACTCTTCCGATACAACAGTAACATTCATCTTCTCTTACCTCTAAGCACTGAAATTTAGCGCATTTATGTCAAATTCTCATGCTGTGGTTTTCCCAACTAGCACCTAAAACGAACAGGCATTTACACAGATCTCCTAGCCTGAACAGGTGCGTGAGTAGCGAGTACCATACGCAAACTTCAGCCTCATACCCCCCTCTCAATTAACTTTTAGGCTGCCAGTCTGCAGCCTCCCAAGATTTTGAAAATTAAATTCAACAATAAAGAAGATCACCAAATTCATCTGAGCTGATGTCACCTGCTGGTAATGTTTATTGAATGGTGGTGTGGGTGAAATGGGGGGGGGGAGAGCAGAAGGTGAGGAGAATATATGAGGTGATGTAGAATAAGGATTGACAAGTTTATAAGAGGAGGTAAGAAAGGGTTAATAGACAGAGCTTGTAAGAAAGAAAAAGGATTGGGGAGGTTTCTAAGGTGATGGGGTGGAGCAGCAGACACGAGATTGGTTGGATGTTGGAGCATGTTGGAGGGAGTTCTGTGAGGAAAGGGGAAGAGTAGAGTAGTCTCTTCAGGAAAATATAATCCATCCCTCCCATGTGTGCTGGTGGTATGTTTTGTGTCAATGTTTGGGTGGGTTACAGGTTTTATGAGGACTTGTGTGGGGTTGGGGGAGGTGGTCCCAGTTTTGTGTGGGGTGGAAAATGGGGCTTGACCCAGTTGGATCTGGGAGATGAGCAGTTAATAAATAAATAAATATTACAGCTAATTTGTTTGTTTTTTAATCGCTTTTTAATAGTACTTTGCAATTAATAGCGCCGATTAAGCCTAATTCAATAATTAACCCCCCCCCCCTTTTTTTACAAAACAGCAAAAGCAGGCTGAATGCTGTGCACTGCTCTGATGCTCATAGTTCCTATGAGCATCAGGAGCAGCGTGGAGCACACAGCGTGTCAGCTGGCGCTAAAAACCACTTTTGTGGTTTTGTAAAAGGGGGAGCTAAGTTAGATGCCTAGATAGGCACCTAGATTGGCATGCCTAGCCAAACTTCAGGCGCCATTTATAGAATCTGGGCCTATGTGTTTAGGCATAAGCACTTACGTCAACCACTGAGCTGGTCTAAATGTTTCTATAAGTTACGCAAGTGTATGGCCTGTCCACATTGCACCCATACAATATCGACACAAAAGAGGTAGATATGATCCACAAGCCGTAGTAACTAAAGAAGGCAATGGATCAGACAACATGAAGAGTGAACTTTTATGAAAACAGCTCAACATGACCACGTTTTGCCTCAGTGGAGGGGAATTAGCGTTATGGCTGTTGACAGCAGTCTTCTTCTGCCACATTGCACCCACATCAACATCCCATCAGCAAAATATGTGCTAGTGAAGATATGCCCATATGCCGGATTATTGTGTTCACATATGCATATAACTGACTAGAATATCAGCACTTACACATACACATGCCACTTAGCATTAGGCAGCTCTTATAGAATGACCTCTATAATGCTCTATACACCCACAAAAGCATTTTGACAAAGTCAACTTAGAGGGAAGCTCTAGTCTGTTGAAATGCTGTACTAGGACTTTTCCTTTGAAAATCAAGCATAGCTGTGCATTTCAAGAACATACTTTTTTCAAGAAAAGGGGGGTAAATGCCTGAAATACCTTCTTGGAAGAACATACTTTTTTTCAAGAAAAGGGGGGTAAATGCCTGAAATACCTTCTTGGAAGAACATACTTTTTTCAAGAAAAGGGGGGTAAATGCCTGAAATACCTTCTTGGAAGAACATACTTTTTTCAAGAAAAGGGGGGTAAATGCCTGAAATACCTTCTTGGAGGTGATAGTAGGGACCAGTGGCATAGCCAGACAGGTTATTTTGGATGGACCCACAGTTATTTTGACTGGGCCTTCAAAACCACCCCCTTTGTCCTGTTTCTCTCTCCACTGCCCCCGGATCAGTATTTGCCCCTACCTGAAACTCCCCTTCCCCGGTGTACCTTACCAAGTTTGCAAACAGCAGCTGCAATGCCTATCGCTACCTGTGCTGGTCTCTTCCGGTTTCCCTCTGCTGCGCCCCGCCAGAGGAAACAGGAAGAGACATCAGTGAGGGCAGAAGGAAACCACGTCATGTCAGCTCTCCCTCTGATGTCATTTCCTAGGCGCAAGACCCAGAAGTGACATCAGAGAGAGCCGACTCAACGAGGGAAAGGGCGCACATGTTTGGCAGGAAGGGAGTCAGGAAGGAGGAGAGGAGGATGGGTGCCAGTGCCCCCACTAAGACGGTGCCCAGGGCGGGTCGTCCCCTCCCCCCCCCCCACTCCTCCATATACTGCAAATCTTGACTATTCACAAGTAAATTCTATTGGTAGAAAGAACTATCTATTACTTTAAATCTGTGCCTTAATGTAATGTAATGTAATTTATTTCTTATATACCGCTACATTAATGAGGTACCATAGTGCTGCACCAGCTCTAAGCCACACCATAGACAATACAAACAAATGTGTTGCAATCAAAGAAAAGGTACCAAGTTTTAGTGCACGCTTAGTTGAGAAATGAGGCAACAATGTCAGTTGGGTTCTATTTAAACTAAACTAAACCTTAAGTTTGTATACCGCATCATCTCCATAAAGATAGAGCTCAACACAGTTTACAGGTAATTCAATAAATGAGAGAAGGACATAATAAGAAATTAGAGGTTATGAAGAGGATAGCTAGCTTTACATAAAAAAATGTTTTAGCCTATCAGATACAACAATTTGTGTAGTGTATACCCACGTTCTTTATTTTTGCTCACTTGCTTGCTTAATAACCCCAATAATTTTGTCATAATACGGCCTGTGAAAAAGTACCAAGTCTTACAACCTCTTTTACGAAACTGCAATAGCAATTTCTAGCACGGGGAGCAGCGCTGAATGGCCCACGCTGCTCCCGATGCTCATAGGAACTCAATGAGCATCGGGAGCAGCATGGGTCATTCAGCGCAGCTCTCTGCCCTAGAATTTGCTATCGCAGTTTCGTAAAAGAAGGCCTTAGTTTCTTCACCTAGTTTCATATAGCAAGTTACAAACTACTTTCTCTTTAGTTTGCAGTGTCTATCTTTTCTAGTATATCACTGAATTAAATTACACGTTTACAAGTACATTTTGCATTTTTCTTCATAATTTAAAAAAAAAAAAAATCTGTTGGTCTTGATAAACAGAAGTTCTGGATTTTCAGGCTAAATTCCAAAACTGGCATATTCATTACAAATTTACAAGTTTATTTAAAATTTGATTAAGTGCCTATCTTGAATGCTAGGCAATTTATAATGATAAAATTGGGATACAAAATTTAAAATAATAGACGCATACAGACAGAATACAGAGAAATGACATACAGTTAAACAAAAGGGAAAGGGGATAACCACAATAAAGTAAAGAAGAGACATTCAAGGGCTCCTTTTACGAAGCCGCCTTAGCGGTTTTAGCGCACGCAGCTTTTTAGCGTGCACTAAACCCGCGCTACGCAGCTAGAACTAATGCGTCTAGCACGGCCGGCAGTTTAGCGCGCACTACTACGCGCGTTAAACCGCTAATGCGGCTTCGTAAAAGGAGCCCCAAGGGATAAAACAATAGAAACATAAGGGGAAAAACCTCTTTGCCACTGGATTTACTGAAGAAATAAGGCAAAAAAAGAAAAGTCAGTGTTCAAAGGCATCTTTAAATAGAAAACATTTCAATGCTCCTTTAAATTTGTCTAGTTTTGCTCTTCTCTAATATAAGTTGGCAGTGAGTTCCAGGTCATGGGGGCAGTTATTGAGAAAGTAGTTGCATGGCGGGTAGTAATGATCTTTTAGTGAGGGCACAAAGAATAGATGTTGAGTAGCAGATCTTAGCGCTCTTGGCAGGTCGTGCGGCATGAGAAGCTTAACTATAAAGGAAGAGTTCCTTGGTTTTATGAGTTTTGAATACCAACCCCCTCTTTTACGAAACAGTGATAGCAGTTTCTAGTGCGGGGAGCCGCGCTGAATGGCCCGCGCTGCTCCCGACGCTCATAGGAACTCAATGAGCTTTGGGAGCAGCGCGGGCCATTCAGCGCGGCTCCCCGCGCTAGAAACTGCTATTGCAGTTTTGTAAAAGGAGGCCTAAGATGGTAACTTTATATAATATTCATTAATCATTATTAGGAGTGCAGACTATGAGCGTCGGAGCAGCTTCAGAGTATTCAGCACCTCAGCCCATGTAATAAACCTCTACTGCAACTTCATAAAAGGATCCCAAAATTAGGCTTAAATTATTTTCCTATGACTTGGTACCTTTTTCAATTTTTTAATTGGACTCTGATATTACTTATAAAATTTTGTAACCCCTATGACTAAGGGCTCCTTTCATGAAGCCGCGTTGAGAGGTTTAACGTGCGTAATAGCGCACGCTAATTTGCCGGCCGTGTTAGCCACTACCGCCTCCTCTTGAGCAGGTTTTTCGGCTAGCGCAGGGGTTAGCGCGCGCTAAAAAGGTGCGTGCAACAAAGCCGCTAACACGGCTTCGTAAAAGGAGCCCTAAAACCAGTTGTTTCTGTATTTTGATGATCCAAGTTTCCAGTGAACCAAATTTAAAAGCTAACAATTAATATTTGCATTAATAAACTGTTGTCAAATTTGTTTTTCATTTTTCTCACAATTTTGAATCTTCAATTGTTGAATTATATTGTTAATAGAAACTGCATAGCTCTGGTAAATGAAACGATATAAAGATGTGCTTTGTTGCATTTGAATCAGTATCTTCTTGATCACTTAGCCAGCTGAATAACTCAGTTTCTAAGATTTGGTCCTTTTTCTTGGATTATGACACAAACAGATAAACTAATCCCAAGCAATATATACTAATCCCAATCAAGTAATATACTTACATTATCATAATGGTTTGGAAGTAATCCTATATTAAAATGTGTGGCAAGGAGGTTATTAATTGTTCAAAATCAGTCAACAGGCAGAAAACTAGGTCCTGCTTCTTCCTGCACAGGTTCCCTCTGTTTAGAAAACCACTGTATTTCATCGGTGATCTAACCTACAAACATTTAAACGCTGAAGAGTACCCCAGAGGGGCTGTTAACCTTCAGCAACCAAAAGAAGAGAAGCACCAGCCTCAGTCAATATATATTTATCTTTCTGTTGGGGCTATTACAATTCTCCCAGTAATGCTGACCTTGACAATTCAGAGTGCAAGATGTACAAAGTAATGATCACTGCAGGAAGCAAATAAAAACATGTAATTTAACCATCTAGAGTGGAAATGAACATAAAAGCCAAACTATTATAATAATAATCTAGTGTATTAGCTTCCATTTACTGTTTACTGCAGCAGGACCATACAGAGAACCTAATGATCCCTAAATATCCAACAACTTTTTTTTTTTTTAAGCTAAGTGCCGTTATTTAACTTTTTAAACTTTGTTCACTTTTATGTGCATTAATTTCAGTACTTTATTTCCCAAGGGGGCTCAGTATAATACAATATTAAGCATCTCTATCATGTCGCTCCTGCATCAATAGCTTCATGAGTAGTCTTTGGTCACAAATCACATCTACACCAACTGAGAAGTCTCACTCAGAAGACACGTTTAAGTAAGCATGTTCTGAAAGTTTTCATTCTTCTACGCCCACCACACTGTTCCCTTTAAGCGCTCCACCTACAGTCATGCCAGTGAGGGAGGGGCCGTTTCACAGTCACATTTTCAATAGTGAGGGACAGGCAAGATCTGTAGGAATCCAGGCAATCTACCTGTCCTTAGCCATTGAAAACACACCGCCCCCTACTGGTAGCAATGCAGTTGGAGGAAACTTGCTCAGCTTAGAGCAGTGGTCTCAAACTCAAACCCTTTGCAGGGCCACATTTTGGATTTGTAGGTAGTTGGAGGGCCTAAAAAAAAAAAATAGTTAATGTCTTATTAAAGAAATGACAATTTTGCATGAGGTAAAACTCTTTATAGTCTATACATTTTTCCTTTTGGATAAGTCTTAATAATAATATTGTAATTTATAGCTAAAGAGACATATGATCAAGAAACTGTTTTATTTTACTTTTGTGATTATGATAAACATACCGAGGGCCTCAAAATAGTACCTGGCAGGCTGCGAGTTTGAGACAACTGGCTCAGAGGGGGGAATAGTGCCCACAAGTAGGTCCCACTTTCAGTTACATGCTATGCAAATTGTGCGCCATTTTTATAGAAGAGCATAAAGCACTTTAATATGAATAAATGAATGGCCCCAATCTCACACAAAAGTTCCACCATTCTATAAATTTTGATGCAAAACTGGCAGCTAATTGTAGATACATCTTACTGAATTGCCTTTATTTGTATTATTTGACTTTTGCTTTTTGCATATAATTGGCTTATTACAATGGATGTAAAGTAAAAAAAAATTATAATAATAATAGCATGGAAATAAAACAAATTGCATTAAAAATTTAACACTGATTTTTAACACAGTTTTATTACCTTGGGGCTGGCGATTTGCTAGTCTCAGTTTCATTTCTCTTTTATACGTCTTTTATATTACCTCAGGCAAAAGACTGGTATCACTTCAAAGCAAAATCTTTCTAATAACACATGATAACAGGTCATTGAAATGACCTTTCTCTGGATCATTCCATCTTCCTTTAAATAACAAACTTTTTCAAAACATCAGTCCATTCATTGACATATCTTAACCACCTTAGGGACTCATTCAAAGGGTGCCATGAAACCATTCTGCTGGCAGATGTGCTATAAGCCCTTACACCAGAACCCTGTTAAACAGATATCTTCCTGCATAACAAATAGGGTGGTAATGTTGCTGCCAGTCCTACAAATTACAAAATAAAGCTTTGTTCTAGCACAGGGGTAATTAATTTTCTCATAGGGCCACATGAGAAAATGGAACTGTTTTGGAGGATCGGACCAATAGGCCGAGCTCAATTCTGCTCTACATTAATTTTAGCTCTTTACAAAAATCAGTGAATTGTACGGTTTTGATTAGCTGCTACTGATAGATGTTACAATTAGTCTATGAAAATGTGAAACAGACATAGGGCTCCTTTTACAAAGCTGCGTTAGCAGCTTTAGCGCACGCACCTTTTTAGCGTGCGCTAACACCTGCGCCAGCCGAAAAACTACCGCCTGCTCAAGAGGAGGCTAGCGCGGCTGGAAAATTAGCGTGTGCTATTACGCGCGTTAAACCGCTAACGCGGCTTCGTAAAAGGAGCCCATAGTAAAAACACCAACAGTTATATTCAAATTTCAAGTTTATTTAAAATTTTTTTATACTGCCTAATCAGGCTTCAAGGAAGTATACAATTTTAGTAAAAAAAAACATAAATTGTGTGTATAAGAACATAAGAATAGGCTTAATGGTTCAGACCAATGGTCCATCAAGCCCAGTAGCCCATTCTCACTTTAGCCAATCCAGGTCCCTAGCACCTGGCCAAAAAACAAGGAGTAGCAACATTCCATGGCAAGCAGTGGCTTCTCCCACCATGTCTTTCTCAATAACAGACTATGGATTTTTCCTCCAGGAAATTGTCCAAACCTTTCTTAAAACCAACTATCCGCTCTTACCACAACCTCTGGCAATGCGTTCCAGAGCTTATCTATTCTCTCTGAATGAAAAAAATATTTCCTCCTATTAGTTTTAAAAATACTTCCCTGTAACTTCATCGAGTGTCCTCCAGTCTTTGTAATTTTTGATGAAGTGAAAAATTGATTCACTTGTACCCATTCTACTCCACTCAGGATTTTGTAGACGTCAATCATATGTCCCCCTCAGCCATCTCTTTTCCAAGCTGAAGAGCCCTAACATTTTCAGTCTTTCCTCATACGAATGTTCCATCCCCTTTATCAACTTGGTTGCTCTTCTTTGAACCTTTTCTAGTGCCACTATATCTTTCTTGAGATAAGGAGACCAGAATTGAATGCAATATTCCAGATGAGGTCGCACTACTGAGTGATACAGGGGCATTATAACATTCTTAGTCTTGTTAACCATCCCTTTATTAAATAATTCTTAGCATCCAGTTTACTTTTTTGGTCACTGCCACACATTGGGCAAAAGGTTTCATCGTATTGTCTGCGACGACACCCAGATCCTTTTCTTGGGCGCTAACCCTCAAGGTGTACCCTAGCATCCGGTAACTGTGATGTTGAATTATTATGTTTGGAGATGCCAAGATGGCATTGGAAGGTGTAGACGTGTGAGCAACACTCTCCGCGAAGTGGTCTTCGGTTGAATGTGGAAACGAAAGGCTAAGCTCAAGCTGTATCCTCCAGTGACAGCTGAGCACCCCCAGACTGAAACAGTCCATACTGGAGGTTTGCAGAGTTCGCCATCCTCCGATAGATACTGCAACTTTGGATGCTCCTGGAAGTTCTACAGGAGGAAGTTTGGAAGCGGCGTCACCAAGTCTATGGAGGCGTTAGCGTCTAGCGTGCGCTACTCCATGCGCTAATGCCCTAATGCACCTTAGTAAAAGGAGCCCTTTGAGATCTGAACAGCTGCAGCAGAGATTAATAGGGAAAATATATCCCAATGACTATACACTCATCGCATAGAAATTTATTAGTAATTCCAACTCATAATGTAAAACAAGAAAAGTGGCAAAAAAAAAAAAGCTTTTAGGACTGTAGCTGCTCTTCATTGGAACAAGCTCCCAGATGAACTTAGAGGTGATATCATACTGTTAATGGTTAGGAAGGGTTTAAAATGTTATCAGTTTCCAAAGTAGATAAGTGAGATGATATAGTGTGGTATGGGACAAGGGAATGTATATATATTTTCTAGCCTGTTTTAAATCGGTTTTTAATGGTGTTCAGAGCGCTAAATGCTACGATGCTCATAAGAATTATATGAGCATCAGAGCATTTAGTGTTCTGGGCCACGGTAAAAACCTCTATCGTGGCTTAGTATATGGAGGGGGATGTTAGACACCTAGATCAAGAAGGTACTCCAATCTAACTATAGGTGCTTTTTATAGAATCAGGGCCTGACTGCATTCATAGATATTCAGCGCCAGTTGTAGTCAAGATGCTGTTTTATTGAGTTGCTTTGGCTGGTATTTCAAAATAATGCTGATCTACGGTGGCTAAATACTGACTCAATTATCTTTAAATGATTAAATATCCAGACCATCATCTTCAAGTGTTTATACGATGAGTAGCAGTCACTAGACCAAGTGCTTTATCTGTGAATTTTCAGTGCCACTACATGGACAGTTAAAAGTGAACAGCTGTTAACAAATATGGTATACTAGACATTGGATTTTTCTTGTAAATTAGAGTTTGATGTAATGAGTGCAGTTACTTATGTTAATGCATGTACTTCCATTAATATCATTAATCGTACTCATATCAACAAACTGTAATTTAAAAGAGAAAAATCTAATGTTTAGCATACCATATTTTCTTAACAGGATATGAGCAATACATTATCTGACCCATCACATCCTGTTATAGTGCCTTTGTTAACAGCAGCTGATAAAGTGTTCCCTAGATAAAAATATTTTAAATTTTAATTCCTAGGAACAGCAAAATAACTTAAATTAATAGCAAAGAATGAACTGTGTATATAAACTTAAGGGGTGAAATCCTGTGTCTTCTTTTAGTTTTCTCACTACCTGATCTCAGGAATTAGGGGTTACCTTTGAAAGCTAATCATAAACTACATTAAGGGCTCCTTTTACTAAATTGTGTTAGTGGTTTCTACCGCGGGCCGATGAGGTAAATACTCCGATGCTCATAGGAATTCTATGAGTGTCGGAGAACTTACCTCGCTGGTCCACGGTAGAAACCTCTACCACTGTTTAGTAAAACCCAGCATTAGTTCTATAAAAAAAGGTATTATTTTTTTTTCCTTTATGTTTTTGTTGTTATGTCTACATATTACCTCACTACCAAAAGAAATCCATTAGAAAATGCTGCAAAGACATCGCAGCCCAAACAACGTGGTGACCTTCAGGAGCTTAATACTAAAAAAGCAGCTGCTTTAATCTGTGAAGTATTCCTGGTAACATATTTACAGTATTATCAGCATAGTATTCCTGGGTAAAAATAAGCAGACAGCCCACTTCCCAGACATGACTCAACCAAGTTCATAATGAGGAATTTAGAACACCCCAGGCACAAGCATGTGGGATCTCTTAGGGAAAGGAGGAGATAGTGGATGCTAAGGATGGGCAGACTGGATGGGCCATTTAGCCTTTATTTGCCATTCATCAAGGTTTCTCTGTTGCTGTAACCATAAAGCTGTATGATCTCATAATGTAAGTGTTAGGAGCCTTAGCTTATAACAATAATGTTCTATGACCTCACAATGCAGGTGTAAAAAGGATAGAAAGGGAAATTCTATGTGCCAAACACTACATACAACTGGTTCTATTAATTTTTAATGCTAAAATTTTTTCTTCTGCTTCGTTGTATCTATTTTTCTAAAACCACATTGAACCAAAAGGCATTTTGCAGTATATATAAATAAAGTCTTATGTTATGTTGACGTGCACAATACCAAGAAGAAATTGTAGATGAAGATAGTTAAGCACAAAATCTTTAGTAATTGAGGTCCTAGTGGTTAACTGTTATAAGATCATGGGCCTCAGTTTTGAAGTTTTGTAATTTTGTGTTGTGGGTAGTGTCTCTTGGCATCATTTTTACTCAAAGAGGAACGCAGATTTACTTTTGGAACAAATATGGAAATGCTAGAAAATGACTTTATAAAGTAAAATAAAAGTTCTCATATTTTAATATGCAAATATATGTAAAATCATGCAATAAACCCTTCCCCCTCCAGACAGCCTGCTTAAAAATAATTATTTTCCCAGTGTGGCCCAGCAGTGAAATCAGTTTTACACCCTGCTGAAGATAATCCTATTAGCAGCCTATCAGCACAGCTCGGCAGAACAGAAACATGCCTCTTAAGTACAGCTGAAACCCTAAAAGCAAGCAAAGTTACTTTATAACTTGAAAAAAGGCCAATCTGACATCCAGCCATGCAAATGAGTTGACATGATTCCAAACTTAAAACTCAGGAGGACACTCTGGGGAAGAGAGGGGCTTGTGTCGAATTAATGAAGATTCCGAAGAATCAGGCACTTTTGACAGCGATGAGAAGACACATGTAAATGAAACGAAATGTCAAGACACATTATTCTAATATCCCCTTTCAACAGGCTGCGGCAAGATAAGGAAAGGAAGTCAATTTGAAATGCTCTGGTTACTCAGGTGTTAAGCATAAGACGTAGTTCCCCCTTCATACCTTCCAAATTGCCCCATTTATTACATTTAATCCTATAATCAGGAATGCCAAAGTGCCTGGTCACAGTTTCGCTCTTCCGATACAGTTCTTTTGCAAAATGTGACCACTTTCTCGCAGGACATTGCACAGCAGCTGCGTATTCATCACGACGCTTTCTCTCCCCATCTTCTTCGATTGTCCTTGCTGCTTTTCCGGGGCAAGATATTAGAAGGTGGGTTTACCATTCTCGCCGCTTGCCTGTGACCAGGAGCTACGTGTGATGCTCCCCCGTGGGGTTCTCCACTTCTTACAGCTCATCTGAACAGCGACACACTGATCTTTAAAATAATAAATCACTCCTCATTTGTTCGCCCCCTACCAACAGCGAGTTTTAGGGGTCCTTTGGCAAAGCCAGGCTAGCGGTTTTATCGCACGCACCGGATTAGCGCACGCTAGCCAGAAATCTACCGCCTGCTCAAAAGTACGCGCTATTCCAGCGTTAAGGCCCTAGCGCAGCTTTGTAAAAGGAGCCCTTAATCTTCATTTCTGACTCGCAAAGTCCGTTTTCTTTCTTTTTTTAAAAAATTTTTTTTATTTAATGCTGTTCAACTGCCGTGCTGATAAAGAGGCTACGAGTCAAAAGATAAACTGCAAATAATTCTTGAAGAACACGTGTCAGCAGGGTTTACCGTGAATAGAAATTTCTTCTTTTTATAAGCAGATTATTCTCGCACTGAAGTGATAGAGAAGTTCAATATTGATTTTGGTTGGGAATGTCATTTAAATATTGTTTGGCACCACCTCTCCATGAACAACTAATTCAGCACATTATAGGCAAAAAAAATGCAAGCCAACTTTATAACCACAAGATGATTACGGTGCTTCATGTTTTTAAATAGTCAGGGCAATTCTCATTGTAGACGCCTCCTTGCTCGCTACATGCCTGCGAGGGTGTCTTTACTGCTTTGGATTTCACAAATTTTGTGGACAAATTTGTTTTAGGACTGCTTTTCATACAATTGGATTTATTCACTTGGTGGCTCATCCATACCTAAATAGTCCTGTCATCATACTTTGGACCCCCAAGGAAGGCTATTCATAGCCGAAACACAGATCGTGTCAGGTCCTCATCATTTACACTTCTCCCTCCGTATTCGCGGTTCAGTATTCACGGTTTCGATTATTCACAGTTTTTAGCTTGCTGGCTCCTCCCCCTAAATTACATCAGCTTGCATAGAGAAATCACTGATTCCAAGCGTTTACAGAGAAAAAAAACACCGATTCCCAGCACTTTCTACACCGTGCTTTGCCTCTCCTTCAGGAACAGGCCAGGTCTCCCACTATGTTATTCGCGGTTTCACCCTATTCACGATGGTTTTTAATAGAAAACAGCGAATAACATATGAAAAAGTTATTTGCGGTTTTTCTGTATTTGCGGTTCCGTTAATCCCCTATCACAGCGAATACGGAGGGAGAAGTGTTTACAAATGTCTGCTTAGCATCTTCATTGGATTGGGATTATTACATATCAGTGTTTGTTTCGTATATATTTTGGATTTATGTATATGTTTGTACACAGTAGCTAACTGCATTTTTAGCCACTGATTTGTTTTTATTGATTTATTTTTTTTTTTTATAAAAAAATTTGTCATCAAGAACATCGGTTCCACAGTTCCTTTTTTGTTTTAGACTCCCTAATATACCATATTCACTCTACAATGACATTCAACTTTCCACAGAACCTCTCAAATTTAAAAAAAATGAAATAGATTTCCACAGATGCCCAGCAAGATGGCAGACTTGTTTTTGGTTTTTTTTTTTTTTTATAATTCTTTATTGATTTTTAAATAAATACAAAGTGCAATAGAATATACAAACAAATGGTATAATAAAGCAGCACTTTTATCTAACAAAAATGATATAAGTATATCCCCCCCCCCATTCCCCGATTTGTTGCATTTGCTAAATGATGCTAAAGTAAACATAAAAGGGGGGGTCAACATTCAAAGTCATTTAATCAGCTAGAAATGGCTCCTGGTCGGTTCAATTGCTGTTTCAGCTAATTCAGTGGCACTTAACCGGCTAGCTGAAAATGTCCAGTTAGGCCCTGATTCTATATATGTTGCCCCAAAAAATGGCATCGACTAGTCTGGCACTAAGTGCAATTCTATAAAAGTTAAGCACACTGTACAGAATCACGCTTAGCGCCAACCATGCAGCCATAGGCGTCACCAGATGTCCTAACTTTTAGAAGTCGCATACAGTGGTACCTTGGTTTACGGGCATAATTTGTTCCAGAAGCATGCTCGTAAACCAAAATACTCGTATATCAAAGCGAGTTTCCCCATAGGAAATAATGGATACTCACTTTGATACGTTCCCCCCGAAGGCCCCCCCTGCGATCCGGCACCCTCCCCCCCCCCACGATTCGGCATCCCACGCCGCGACTCCCCCCCCCACACACTTCTTACTGTCATCTGGGCCTCGGCACCGGCATGTCCTGTGCGTTGGTGCCCGAAGATCGGCCTCTCCTCTTCTTGCTGGGCCTTGAGCATCTGCGCATGTTCAAGGCCTGCGAGTTCACGTTCTCTCCGAGATCTCCGAGAATCTCGGAGACAGCATGAACTCGCAGGCCTTGAGCATGCGCAGATGCTCAAGGCCCAGCAAGAAGAGGCCGATCTTCGGGCACTGGCACCAACGTACAGGACATGCCGGTGCCGAGGCCCAGATGACAGTAAGAAGCGGCAGGGGGGGTGCCAAAACGTGGCGGGGGGGGGTGCCGGATCGCGGGGAGGAGGGTGCCAGATCACGGGGGGCGCCACTCGCTAATCGAGGCATGCTCGGTTTCCGAGGCGCCAATTTTGCGAATGTTTTGCTCGTCTTGCAAAACACTCGCAAACCGGTGCACTCGTAAACCGAGGTACCACTGTATTTATGCCAATGTTTTCTCTCCTAAGTTGAGCACACAATGGTACTTAACTCAAAAACACACCCACGATCCACACCCTAACTACATCCACTTTCAACTATACACTTTGGACTAGACACCTACTTTTTATAGAATTGGGCTTTACCAGGTATAACCCTAGCTTTCAATTAAGTCCAAATAATGTCAATTATAAGGTTAATTGACAATTATCATTGCCAATTAAGCATCTTAAGCAAAGCGCTTACATCAGGTATGCACGCCGATGAATTTATTTTTTCAATTTTCTATACCGTTCTCCCAGAGGAGCTCAGTACGGTTTACATTAATTTATTCACATACTCAAGCATTTTTCCCTATCTGTCCCGGCAGGCTCACAATCTCTCTAATGTACCTAGGGCAATGGGAGGAATTAAGTGACTTGCCCAGGGTCACAAGGAGCAGCGTGGGTTCGAATCCACAACCCCAGGGTGCTGAGGCTGTAGCTTTAACCACTGCGCCACACTCTCTCCTGCAGGCATCTAACTCTAGGTGGACGTTATAGAATTTGAGAGTTAATGTCTATCTGAAAGCCAAACAAATGGTCTGGCAAAGTTAGGTGCCAGAAATGTAGGGTTTTCCGGCGTCTACCTTTGATATGAATCATGCTTCTGTAGGCACTTTATGGTACTTAATGCCACTTCTGGCATTAGCCATGCCTACCGTGGCATTAGGTACCATAAAGTGCCTATGGAGGCACGATTCCGGTGCTGATTTTTTTTGGCGTCTATAGGCGCCTTGAAGCTCAGAAAAAAACATTGTTTAAATGGCGTTTTTTACAAAACTTGAGCACCTACCAGTGCCTAAAAAACTGGTGCCATTTAGAAAATCCAGGCCTAAATTTCTAGGCGTAACATTGGCATCTGTCAGCAAAACAATAAGCTACACTGGCTGAATGTAGGCCCCCCAAAAGTCTATGTAGATAATAAGTATTAGTTACAGGTCCTGTATCTTCACATATGAGAACCACCATTGGGATTACCATATTGTTTTTACTTCAATAAAGACTCCTGCGCTTTGCACATCTACTCTGCAGTGTTTTCTTTTTGTTGTTCTTCGTATACCCACCGCAAGGCGTCCAAAATAATGGATGCTCTTTCAAATTACGAGCCTTGTTGAGACTGAAATCCAGCTATATGATTGAAGGTTTGCCCTTTCTTTCTGTTCCCAGCTTACCAGTCTGTGTGCCCTACTTCTACACATCAAACATTCTCATCATCACCTTCACTTGGTCCCCTGAGATTTTACTGCTTCTATCCATACTTGAAGTTCAGTGATGAAAACCAAATAAATTAAATCAGAAAAAGGGACAGCAGCAAGGTTATTCAGCAGTGCTAACCACTAGCATGCCAAGCTAGTTAAAATATTTAATCAGGAAAAATAGGGGAAAAAAAAAAGAACAGGAAACATGCATTTCAAACTATTGAATGCTGGTTCATATCTGCAGAGAAGTAAATGCCATTCCAGATGTTAAATGAATGATTTGACCCAATGTTGTTGTATTCCCACGAACATGCAACCAGCAGCAATTGAACAATTAGTGAACCAGGAAGGAATATGAATTTCCTTCAATTCTGCCTATATGGCCCCTTTAAAAATCCATTACTGCCTTTCACTAGTATTCACAAAGTATTAAGGCTAATGAATCATTATGCTTCCAAAGCTTTCCTATTTATCTTCTCAGTTTCCTGTAGTTCAATACAGACATCATTACTTCTCTCTGCCTGTATAGTGATTCTGTTCGTCATGCCTGAAACAACTACAGCACTGAGATTAAATACAATCTATATCCACATAAATCATTGAATAAATGGATCATGAAATTAATATGTAAATTGTGTGTTTAACCTCTATTTATACAGCACTGTCTGTCACCGTGTAGTAAATCTAAAACTAATTGCAAATTCACAACTCTGCAAAAAGAACACCATGGTAAAAGCTTGACATATTTATTAACTAAATGTTGAACTACATTCACTAAGTAATTAACAGTCATGCCAGAACAGGGAGAGAAAATTATATTTAAGCACAGATGTCACCTGTATGAAATGGCTAAAACTATTTTAGATTAGATTTTGATATTAATCAAAGAATACCGCTATTTAATTTTTCTGACAGACAAATCTGTTTCCATTTATTCATGATTCCATTAAACTCTCAGGTTCCAAGCTACGTATCATGGCTAGCTCAAGCCCTTGCATATTCTTGATATTCAATTCAAAAGCAAAAAAAAAAAATAAAAATACAACAAGCCTTGGAAAGATAACATTAACCCATGGGGAGGTCAGAAAGGGCTTCTTCTAGAGTTCTAATCTAATCTAATCCTTAGGTTTGTATACCACATCATCTCCACGTTCGTAGAGCTCGGCGCGGTTTACAGTAGAAGAAATAGGAAGGAACTACAACAGAGGGTTAGAGGTAGAAGTGTGAAGAAAATTTAGAGGACTTGGGATGCCAAGATAAAAGAGTTTCCTTGATTCCTAATTTGGAGGGAGACTTACATTTTTTGAGAAAAGCCAGGTTTTCAGATGCTTGCGGAAGATTTGGAGAGAGCTCAAGTTCCGAAGAGGGGAGGTAAGGTTGTTCCAGAGCTCAGTGATTTTGAAGTGGAGGGAGGTCCCTAGCTTTCCTTTGTGGGAAATGCCTTTTTGTGAGGGGAACGATAGTTTTAATTTGTGGGAGGATCTGGTGGTATTAGGGTTTGAGGAATTCCAAGAAAGAGGGATAAAGGGAGGGAGGATACCGTGTAGGATTTTGAAAGCTAAACAGGCGCATTTATAGTGGACCCTGGCGATTATCGGAAGCCAGTGGAGCTTGGCCAGGAGCGGGGAGGCAAGGTCAAATTTGCTTTTAGCGAAGATGAGCTTCTGTGCCACATTTAGGGAGACGCTTCCAGAGAAGATCTGACTATGTTTTCTTCTAGCTTTTGAAGAACAATGGGCTGAGAGTCAGGGAAGCCTGGTTCCAATGCCACTGATGCTCCTTGTGGTCGTAGGCAAGTCACTTAAGGGGCATTGCTATAACTGGGCGCCACAGTATAGGCGCCTCGGTGCCATGCACTGAGCACAAATTCTCTAACAGCATCTGGGTGCCATGATGCCATTATAGAATATTAATGTAAGTCAGCATTGGCAGGCCTACATTTTGGCACACCCATCTACATCATGTCAATGGCAGGCACAAATGGGATCACCCAAATGCAGCAAGCTATGTGTGTAACTTACGGTATTATCTAAATTACACATGTAAGTAGGAGACATATCCCAGTACCTCCTATGTATCATCCACGTGTACACTTTCCTTGCAGTTACATGCTATGACTCCATTACAGAACAGTGTTAAGTGCCAATTTTCTTGGCACCACAAGTCCTAAGTTATAGAATTACCCTCTTAAGGGCCAATTCTATATAGGTCACCTAAAAAAATTGGCGCTGGCTAGTTCAGCACTAAGCATGATTCTATAGGTGCAGTGGCGTAGTAAGGGTGAGCTGTGCCTGGGATGGTAGCGCCCCTCCCCCCCGGCTGCCCTGCGCGTGTGCCCCTCCTCTTTCCTCTCTCCCCGTACCTTTTTTAACTTCTCTGGCATGAGCAGCACGCTCGCGTCGGTGTCGGCTCGTCCTTTGACGTCACTTCCTAGGCGTGGGTCCCGAAAGTTATGTCAGAGAGAGCGCCGAAGCGGGCAGCAACCCCACGCCAGGGAAGTTAAAAAAAATAAAGGTACAGGGAAGGCATAGGGCGCGCGCGTGGCAAGGAGAGAAGCGGGGAGGGGCAGAGAGGAGGAGGGGTGCCGCGCCCTTACAAAGACCGCCCCTGGAGCTGATTGCCTCCCCATCACCCCCCCCTTTACTATGCCACCGATTAGGTGCACTGTATAGAATCGTGCTTAGCAGCGCATAAGCAGCATTAGGCGTCACTAGTCATCCTAACTTTTAGGCACGCTGTATTTATGCCAGGGTTTTCCCGGCCTAATAGGAGGCGCCGAAGTTCGATGCACAACTGTGCCTTAATGAAAAACAGGAATCTAATATGCCCACGATCCACCCTAACCATGCCTACTTTTAGCTAAGCGCTTTGGACAAGATGCCTAACTTCTATAGAATTACGCCTACCAAGTGAGGCGCCTGTCAATTCCAATTCAAGTCAATTACGAAGTGCTATGTGCCAATTATCAGCGCCGATTAAGCCTTCTAATCGATTATGTTAGGCGTCTCCACTGGCTAGGCGTGCTGATGCAAGCACCTAACTTTAGGTGGCCTTGATAGAATTTGGGAGTTAGAGAGCAGTTTTATAAGTGCAGACCTCCATTTAGGCGGTGAGAGCCTATTTTATAATGGCATAAGAACATAAGAACATAAGAAATGCCTCCGCTGGGTCAGACCTGAGGTCCATCGCGCCCAGCAGTCCGCTCACGCAGCGGCCCAACAGGTCCAGGACCTGTGCAGTAAATTTCTATCTATACCCCTCTATCCCCTTTTCCAGCAGGAATTTGTCCAATCCTTTCTTAAACCCCAGTACCGTACTCTGCCCTATAACGTCCTCTGGAATTGCATCTCAGTGCCCAGATTCCATTACAGCATACTAGCAAGGGGAGTGTGTGGTGCAGTGGTTCAAGCTACAGCCTCAGCACCCTGAGGTTGTGGGTTCAAACCCACGCTACTCCATTGTGACCCTGGGCAAGTCTCTTAATCCCACCATTGCCCCAGGTACATTAGAGAGATTGTGAGCTCAGCGGGACAGGGAATAAATTCAAGTAAACCATTCTGAGCAACCCTGAGAGAACGGTCTAAAAAAATTGAATGAATAAATAAATAGCTTTACCCTGTATTGGCATGCCTTATATTTTTGAACCTACAGTTATACCAACCAAAGCCATGGCATAACTGTGGCAGGTATGCAAGTAACTTAGTTTTCTGTAAGTTATGTACACTTAAGTGGGAACTCTGCCCATTTCCTATCCGTTTTTCAACTGGGAGTGTGCTCCCCTTGCATTTATATGCTATCCTCCAGAATATATACATGGCACCCAAATTTGAGCATGCTGTCAAGATGTGCACACAAATTAATTGGTTAATGAGCTCTTAACCATCAATAATTGGGTGCTAGCAACCAATTATTGATGTTAATTGGCACTCATTAAATTTGCACACACATCTGGCTGTGCGCTCTTCTAACTCCCATAGTCCAAAGGGTGCTTAGGTATGGGAGGGGCATTGTTAGCTGCATTCCAAAAAGTTATATGCTTAGTTATAGACCAGGGGTAGGTAATTCCGGTCCTCAAGAGCCACAAGCAGGTCAGGTTTTCAGGTTATCCACAATGAATATATACCGTATTTTTCGCTCCATAAGACGCACTTTTTCCACCCCCAAAAAGGGGGTGGAAATAAGGGTGCATCTTAAAAAGCGAATATATATATATATATATATATATTTTTTTTAAACCTGTACCTTTTTGTTTTGCATCCCAGCTCCCAGTGCGCTTTCCATGCTCCTGCCTCAGTTCCCCTAGTCTCTTCCGGCAGCAGCGACACAGCAGTGCGCAAGGCAGGCGCGTGCTTTTTGTGTGCCTGCCTGGTCCCACATTGCACTCCGAATGGCTGCAGTCAGTTCTCATGAGTCCCATGAGAACTCACGGCAGCCATTCGGAGTGCTGCGTGGGACCAGGCAGGCACGCTGCCACTGCCGGAAGAGAGCAGGGGAACTGAGGCAGGAGCGCGGAAAGCGCGCTGAGAGCTGGGATGCAAAACAAAAAGGTACGGGGGGGGGGCTGCCTTGGGGCTGGCTGACTGGATGGAAACTGGCTGACTGACTGGGGGATGGCTGGCTGCCACTACACGTGCCTAATATTAGACGTGCCCTGTACCCTGTCCCGGTCTAACACTAGACCACCAGAGGGGGGACAGGGTACACCATTTGGTTCAGGATTAGTTTTTTTTCTTGGCTTTTCCTCCTCTACAGGTGGGTGCGTCTTATGGTCAAGTGTGTCTTATAGAGGGGGAAAAATATGATATATACTTATGTGTTTTAAGTGCTGATATTCTGTATATTTACACACACAAGAGTGCCCCTTTATAGAGCTGCCCTTTTAACCCTTTCCTGCCTTCTGTCTTAGCTTATAGAAAGGGAACACATGTTTAATAAATTGGTTGATTAAAAGTTTATGGCGACCCTTCTTTGACTATGGCTCTGGAGCCAAAATGTTCAGACGGCTGTGTAATGAACAGAAGAAACTGCGGAGTCTTCTATGATTCTTCCTACCTTCACAACCAAGTGGTAGTCCATAGTCCCACTAAGTTTCCAAGTTTATTATATAATTTGATTAATCGCCTATCACAATTTCTAGGCGATGTACAATTACATAAATAATCAAATATGGGGAACAAATCAGACAAACAATAATCATATCGAATTAAAAATAACAAATACAAACATTTCTAAGCTGGGCACATGGGCAATTCATACATAGATTATGAATCCCACGCACATGCCACAACATAACACGCACAAGAGAATTTAATATTACAACAAACATTAAAGCAGCTTAAAGAAACCAAACCACTCAAAGTTTTCTAATTCTTTAAAACATGATATGCTAGCATAACTTAAATACAGAACAATTATTTAAATTATACTTTTGAAACCCCGATATTAGTTGCATCATATTTGCCAAGGTTCATTTCACTCATAGCTCACACTTGTAGAAAAGAACAATTTTGCATACACAGCCAATCAAAAATTATAGGGAACACTGATCTTATATCGTTTACATTGGTACAGAGTCTATATTAATATGAAATAATGTTAAGTGCATAGAATTCCCTTCACTATAAGATGAAATCGCTTTAGTTTTCAAGAAGAGATCTGCAGAATGCGTCCAGTGTCTTTAAAACAAATATGCAGAGACACAGTAATTTGCATCAGTAATGACTGAAGGACTATGGGAGTTATCAAAACTGCTGACATTAATCCCTATGGCTCCATATACAATTTTGCACTGCAAAGTACTTTTACAGCATGTTTCTGTTTAAAAGGGAAACAAAACAGATTGGTGTCTTGATATGATGTACACATTTAGTTCAACAAATGTGCTTAATTCATTATCAGGCATACAGTTAGAGAATCTATTATTCAAAACCTGTACTAAAATCCAGCAGTGAAGCAAAGACACCTATACCTGAATAAATAAGGACAAATCACTTTGTATGTTATATTAAGAGTCTGTGATTGCTTTTCAAATTCCACATTCTATTTCATTACCCCACACAGCCCTCTAAAAGCCCGTAAGTGTTTATGGCTTCATGGACAGGATCACTTGTGGGGAAAAAAAAATGTGCACACAATCAGGTCTGTATATTTTTAAACCTAATTTGCATTTGCAAAGCATATGCAAATTTTTCTAATGAGCTAGAAAATCTATGCAAGGAAAATCATATAAAGGGGCAATTTCCCTCAAAACAGGGTAAGCTGTTTATAATACAGTCCATTGGCCTGACATTTAAATATTGTGGTCAGCGTATTTTCTTTTTGAACACTAGACACAGCATTTAATGTCTTCATATATATTCCGCACCACTCTCTGGATAGCGAATGACACTGACTGTTCTGTTCCACAGTTTTATGTGCATATTTACATTTGTTTTATTTGTATTACATAATTCAAGCTAACCTCAACTTCCCAATAGGACTTTCAATTTCTGTTTTCATAGGCTTACCCCCTGCATGTGACCTACAGTATTTCCTCTAGTCACTGAGAAATCTGCCAGGTTTTGGCTTCATCCTCCCCTCCCCCCCAACACATGCTCTCACCCTATTGGTCATTTCCTCAGCCCCCTAGTCTTATGAGTATTCTCTGCACCCTTCCCAGCAGAAAAGAATTCTCCATCTCAGGTTCAAGAGCAAGCTGTACTCAGCTCTTGTCCCTCGCTCTCCCCTGAGAAAGCATCCTCTTTTACCCCAAAGAGGGCAACATCTTCTGCAAAGAGACCAATTTTAACCCATAATAGCTTACTACTCCCATACCTAGATTACTGCAACGCCATACATTCCAGTATCTCAGAGAAAGAATATAAATGTTTGCAGCTATTCAAAAACACAGTGGTCAGGCTGATTTTCCATCAAAGTTAATTTGGAAGGGCTAGTCCACTTCTGAGAGAACTACACTGGCTACCAATAAAAAGAGTTCAAGTTAAAATAGTGTGCATGGTTCATAAAGATATATATGGGGATAATTCGAAGGGACTCATCTCAGACATAACGGTCAACAGTTCATTCCAAACTTCCAGAGCAGCACCAACAGCACAAGTTAACATTTCCAACACCTCTAAAAGTTCACAGCAAAAAATTATTCGAGACCACCTTTGCATTTCAAGGTCACAAAACTTGGAACCAACTCCCACTATGTCCTCGCAAAGTTTCTTCTTACTATCACTTCAGGAAACTGCTGAAAACACAACTATTCTCTAGTGACTAATGGCGATCTGTACTCTAGACACTCCACTGTAACTGCCACGACAGGTACTTATCTTACTGCAAGCAGCACTGAATCCTTTCTCTTTGTAATCTTAAGACCTTTGACCAATTGTAACCATAAATTCTACTGTAACTACTATGTCTGTTACAAATCTTATTGTAGGCCGCACTGAATCCATGTAGAAAACTGCAGGATATAAAAAAATAGTATAATATGGTTTATCCTTCCCGTATTAAACCTTGCATCTATCCAGTCAACAGACAGACCTCCCTTTTTCCCACTAAAGTTTAACTTACACCTCTGCAATATTTCAGAATCCGTTTGTCCAATCACTCCAAATCCATTCCTTCAATCTGGTAGTCAGTCATCAAACTGCTCAGCATTCAAGCTCCTGCCTGGGCAGAACGCTTGTTTTCCAACTATCTGCATGCAATAAGTGATCTGTTTTACTTATTTGCAATAAACAGGAATTAAGAAAGTGAGTCTTCCTTTGGATACTGACTTGGTCTAACTGACTGTTTAAAGCGTATGTAGAGAACAGTATCTCCAATATATGATTTTCAGTCCACTATTTGTATAGCTATCTAGATAAATTTAGGGCTCTTCCTCCTACTCGGTACTATCCTTCTATATGACTTCATATAGACAGTAGGAAACACAGTGGAATTGTCCTAATCAGAATGATGCGCACAAATAACGTGTCCTTCAACTCATCTGATAATTCAAATGTCTTTATTCATCCAATAACATGATAATGCATCCAATGACTCAATGACTCGACATATACATGTTTTGGCCAAACAGGCCTGCCTCTGGAATCTTAAAAATCTTCAACAATCGTATCGAGTAGTATTATGTGAGGATATGCATTCACTCCTACGGTTGCTACCGAATCAAAGCGTGTAGAATAATGCTAGGAGCCCAGAAACGTGCGGGCGTTCTGCAACTCCTGAGGCAGGCCTGTTTGGCCGAAACATGTACATGTCGAGTCATTGGATGCATTATCATGTTATTGGATGAATAAAGACATTTGAATTATCAGATGAGTTGAAGGACACGTTATTTGTGCGCATCATTTTGATTAGGACAATTCCACTGTGTTTCCTGCATATTTGAGTTTGTGGTTTTGTTTCCCCTGATTTATCTCGTCATATAGACTGTATCACAAACAAAACTCCCACAAAGCTATCTGTATGATAAATTAACCAGAACCCCTTTCAAATACCAAAAACAAGGAGGGGCATTTTTGAAAGGTCATCCAAGTCAGAATATTGAAATGCCAGCAGCTGTGGCTCCAGTTTCCAAGCAGCTGGCTGTGCACGTAATTATCACCAAAATCCTCCAACAGTTCCATAATGGTTAGAAATAACAACAACAAAAAACAATGGTCAGCATGGCCTTAAATAGTTCTTTAAACCAGTGTTTCTCAACCCTGTCCTGGAGGACCACCAGCCAGTTGGGTTTTTGGGATAACACTAATGAATATGCATGAGAGAGATTTGCATATAATGGAGGTGATAGGCATGCGAATCTGCTCCATGCATATTCATTAGGGTTATCCCAAAAACCCAACTGGCTGGTGGTCCTCCAGGACAGGGTTGGGAACCACTGCTTTAAACTGCTCTGTTTTATTCATGTTCAAACAATCAATACATTTGCGTTGCAGCGGTCAGGCTCCCGGTCCTGGATTATGAGTTCCCCTCAGTCATTCAGCCAATGCAAAATCCAAAGTACAAAAGAAAACACCAATTCTCACTTGGCTACATTCTGTTCCACTGATATATCTCAGTGTCCAAATGCCTCCCGCACTTTATTATAGGCACCAAAACCCCAGCTCTCTATTGTTGTTTTTGATATTGTTTGCATCAATAAAAATTGTTTGAATCTAAAAGGGAGGAAAAAAAAAAAAGAAACAATATCTTCTTAATGGTATATGATCCAATGTCTCCTCCCTCGGGAGAATTGGCTTCTTGCCTGAACCAGGTTTCTTCACGGCACACTCCAGTGCTCTTTAGTTATGTTAGATTCCTTTCTCCCTGAGCCTTTCTCTAAAGACCCAGGGCACTGTAGGTTGAACAGCATCCAGGTGGGGAAGAGGGTTGTATAATAAACCCAGATTACTTCCCTCTCGCCCAAACTGTATAACTCCAGTTATTACACCCTTTCACCCACAGAGTCTAAGGCAGACATGAGCAACGCCGGACCTCGAGGGCCAGAATCCAATCAGGTTTTCCCCCAATGAATATGCATGAGATCTATTTGCATGCACTGCTTTCAATGCATATTCACTGGGGAAATCCTGAAAACCCGATTGGATTCTGACCCTCGAGGACCGGAGTTGCCCATGTCTGGTTTAAGGCATGGAGGGGACAGTCAGACAGAACAATAGAGAAACAAAACTAGTTCTAATGGCTGAGTTATTAACTTCAATTCAGTTTTATCTTTCCTGACCAGTTCCCAAAAGAATGTCCATAGCTTCCTCATTTCCTTGGCTGGCTGGAGCACTGCTTATCCATTCCATTTCTATTTCAGCAGGGACAATCCCTCCAAGTGCTGGGTCCTCCCAGTCCTTCTCAGCATCTGACATTTCCACCTCCAAGCTCCCAGAGGAACTGGTGCTCCTCTCTAATTCCTTCCCCCCCTCCCCCGGAAGCTCCATCCCAAGTTTTTATGTTCCCCTTTCAGTCTGGGATGGGAAACCTGCTGGTAAACTTTTTCTCTCCTAAGGGGCATGTCAGGTGTGTGTTTCTTATAGCTGCTAATTACCTTAGGAAAGTGTGTGTCTCTCTTTTCTCTCCCCTGGGAAACTTCCACCCAGGGCTCAGTTTGAGTTGGGGGATTTTCCCTGCCTATCAGCTGTTACTTACTATTGTTCTTCCTCCTTCCCCTTTTATAAGCTCCATTAGGGATATCTGCAGGAATATGGGTCTCAACTCGCTTGCACTACACACATTGTGACAATATCAAAGTCATAATGTCCAAAATGGAGGTTCATCTCACAGGTATTGTTGAACAGGAAATACGTCAAGATTTCCTGTTTGAAAATACGTGAGATGGTCATCCATGTACTGGAGATATCCAGCATGAATAGCCATATTATAAACTAGAACATCCAAAATTATGGATGGCAAGAAACAAGGAAAATGGATAGCAATATGGCAGAATTCTTAGAAGATGTCCATACCGAAGGGGTAACCTAATGATTAGTGCTGTGAACCAAACAGGTTTAAATCCCACTTTAACACTTTTACCTGGAATTGTGAGCCCTCCAGGAACAGAGAAATACCTATTGTACCTGAATGTACACTTCTCCCTCGTTATTCGCGGGGGATACGGGCAGAGCCGGACCGCGAATGGCGAAAAACCACGATTATCTGGCTCCGACTCACCCCCACCTCCCTGCCGCCTTCCCGGACTTACCTGGTGGTCTAGAGGGCTTTCGGGGCAGGAGCGATCTTCCTATGCTCCTGCCCCGTGCAGATCGCCGTGAGGAAATAGCTGCTATGAGTTCCTGTAGTATCTCGAGACTACGACGGAAACTCCCTACAGCCATTTCCTCATGGCAATCTGCATGGGGCAGGAGCGTAGGAAGATCGCTCCTGCCCCGAAAGCCCGCTAAACCACCAGGTAAGGCCGGGAAGGCGGCAGGGAGGTAAAAAAAATATGTTGTTTTTTTTATTTTCCCCCTCCCCAGAAAAAAATCGCAATTATGTGAAATCGCGAGTGAAGAAACCGCGAATGGGGAGGGGGAAGTGTACACCACTTCAATAGTCTTCAGGCTTGCAGATGGTTTATATATTCAGGTACAGTAAGTAGGGCTCACAATAAAAAAATAAAGAGTTAAAAGTGGGATTTGAACCAGGGCCTATGTTCACAGTCACTGCACTAACCACTAGGCTACTCCTTAAATCTGCTTCCTGCTTACTTAAGAATACCCATAATTAGGGTTACCAGATTTCCTCTTTAATAAAAGAGGACACCTGGTCCCACTCTGTTCTACCCCCCCCCACACCAGACCCACCCCCAAACATGTCTCCTTCCCTGAGCTTGGAGTGCATCCAGAGGGTGTCTGCACTTGTGTGGACATTGATGCAATTAGGATTTTATTAGGATTTTATTAGGATTTTATATACCGCCTATCAAGGTTATCTAATGACATCACATGCACGCAAGAATTCATGTGATATCATCACATTGATGTCTGCGCATATGCAGATGCTCTCCAGGCACAGCCCCAAACCTCAGGGACTTCCAAACCTCGGACAAACTGCCAGGGGAAGGGAAACATGACAACAACCACTAGTGGATTAAGAAGTAATAAACTGATTAGAGTATCTTTTTAAACCCTGGATGTGACTGAAACAGGTTTAATTTAGGACGGCCTTCATTTTAAGCTTGAATGTTTCTTCTCATTCAGTAATTGCTACTGGACATCCAAATTTTGGGTCCTCCCTAGACCCACCCAAAACATGCCCAGAACGCACTCCTTGCTATTTGGATATACTGCACTCTTAGACATCCCTTTTCTGCCTTTGCAAAATGAGGATTTGAACATTTTAAGCACAAGGACGTCCATTTGGGCATTTTGAAATGTCCATAGGCTTTGAAAATAAGTGTGCTAGAGTTACAGAGCCCTCCATGAACTTCAATGTATTTAACGGTAGCTCAGAACAATTTCAAAATAGCAACCTAAAGGTTGCACACAGAAGCTGCATTTCTGCATGCATGGCCCTTCAATGGTCTTGAGAATAAGTAATGCAATTATAAAAATGCACTGGAATATATTTACCCTATTATTGTCTACACAATGACCAGAATACAGACATTTATTTTTAAAGAATTGTTTCCGTGTTGCATATATCACAGAATGTGAGGTGCTTAGCACTGGGAAAATTTGATTAGCTCCTACAGAAGCAATTGCTATTCCTCTATTGCAGTGAAGGAGCAGAATATGTTTTAGAAAGATGTGCTTCTTTTCAGCAAGGAGATACAACAGAATCACAGAGGCATACAGTATTTCATATCACTAATGGACCTGATATGATCCTCCAGAAGATTTATATTAAAAAGATAACTTCCCCCTGCTTTTTTTTTTTTTTCTTTCATTTCTGTTCCTTGTCTCTGTCCAACATTTCATTCTAAAAAGTAGAAAAAGCAGCTCATCTCTCTGGCAGGGAAAAAAAAAAAAACAATCTCAGATTTATAACATGCTAGGAACCCATCACAGTGATAGAGCAATCTCTCCAGCAAACATCTCTCCATTATTGAGGCCCCTGCCTCCCTGCCCTGATGCCCCTTCCCGGCTGATCTGTCAGCCACAACAGGGAGGCTAACCACAGGGCCTACTCATGAAGGCATTTTTCATCTCCGTCACACTGAGCTTTACAGCTTCCCTTCACCAAACTGTTAAAATCCAGTTTCCATCATTTTTTTTTTTTTTTCCTTTTCGCTAGGTTTGCATGAAGTTACAAACAGCTAGTGGTGCATCTTGTGCCAGCATTATCTTCTTTCTATTTTATGTTGAGTTTTCTTGCTTTGTGGGAAGAAGGAAATGTGAGCAAAAACAAGGTCCCAATACCGCTAACATCTAAGGGCCTGACAGCCAATGGATTTATGCTCATAACTTAGAAAGTTATGTTCAGAAATTGGCCATATTCAACCAGCAGCAGTCGGTTGTTTTTTTACACTGATCATTGCCAATTAGAGCAGCCCCTGATGTTCAGTGGTAAGAGGGAGCAGGGGAGACCAAAGACCCATTGGCTGGATACCATCAAGAATGACACAGGAATGAACATCAAGCAATTGAAAGAAGCCGTGGAAAACAGGGAAGCATAGCGAGGACTGGCCTACAGAGTGTCTAAGGGTCAGACACGACTGAATGGATAGTAATTTAGACCAGTGGTTCCCAACTGTCCTGGAGGACAACCAGGCCAATCGGGTTTTCAGGCTAGCTCTAATGAATATGCATGAGAGAGATTTGCATATAATGGAAGTGAGATTTAAAGAGTTTAGGGGCTTTAGGCTTTTATGCAGGGAGGACGAGCAGCATTTCAGCTTCAGAGTTTTTAGTTTTAACTTTGAAGTACATAGTTCTTGTGTGTGTGTTACCTTTCCTATCATAATATGGAGTTCCTACTCAAAAGCTTGTTTTTAGACATATTAAACATCATATAGATTTACATGTTAAATTAAATAATTCATTAAATTTTAATAAATATAAAGATAAATATTTATTTTTAGATAATTAATTGGTGCTTAAATAAGAAATTATTCGTGGTTTCACTCTCCTTTTGCATATTCCTTAGATAAAAGTCCATTTATTTATTCAGTTCTTTATATTTATTTATTACACTTGATTACCCACCTCACCAACAAGTTTGAGAAAAGGTACAATATAAAATCCTAACATGGACAATCCAATTCCAAGTAAGTAATTGATTAACTCCCTCCTCCTCTTCCCCTCCCCCACCCCACACTTTTCAGTCCCCTTCCCTCTAAACGTCTGCGTAAACCACCACCTCTTTGAAAAAGCCAAATGGTCCTCAACAACCCAAAAAGCCAATGGAAGTGAGTTCCACAACTACTGCAAACTCTACTCCTGTGGGAATTCTGCACAACTGTGCAGCACAGAATTTGTGCAGAATTCCTCTGCCCTACAGGATGTCCAGAATTCTACAATTATTGTACAGTTCTGTGCTAAGTGCCAGCATCGGGTCTCTCGATCACCACCCCCCACTCCCCCGCAAAGTTTTCACTCAGCAGGATAAAGAGGAAGTGAACCGCTGCACATCATGTCCTTCCTCCTCCTGTTCACATAAATAATCCAGTTTAGACCAGACTATTTACAGGGCCCCCCCCTTCATATTCACGAGTTTAAGACTCACGACTTCGACATTTGTGAGTTTCTATATCCTGACCCACCCCTGCCTCCCGGACCTCTTTACACCTTACTTTTAAAGCCCGGTGTGAAGTAGGGCAGGAGTGATCTTCCTAAGCTCTTGCCCTGTACAGAGACATGAACAAAAATGGCTGCCGTGAGTTACAGTGGGAACTCCCGGCTCTGCACAAGGTAGGAGTGTAGGAAGATCACTCCTGTCCCGCTTCACCACTAGATCACCAGGTTTTAAAAGTAAGGTGCTGAGAGGTCCAGGAAGTGGTAGGGAAGTGTGGTGGGTCAGAGTCGGCCCTAAAGTTATTCACAAATTTTTCTTATTCACGGGTTGGCTTTGCACCTAACTAGAGAATGACACGGTGACAAAATTCATCACCGTTCCCGTCCCCGCGGATAACCGCAGGAAACCATCTTCATGTCATTCTTTAAGGAGAGAGGGAAGAATCAGAGTATAATTGGGCACAACTACTGACCCGCAAGCTTTGCTTTGAAGAATGCTGGTGTAGAAGGACCGAGGTTGAAATAGACACTAGAAAATGACATGGGATTATTTCCGGCGGTTATCCATGGGGAAGGGAACAGTGATGAATTTTGTCACCGTGTCATTCTCTACACCTAACCTCCGCAAATATGGAGGGAATTGTGTATGTGAACAGAAGCAGTTGAGTCTAAACCTGAAGAGGAGGTATAAATGATCCGATGTTCAATGATTAACTTTCTCCTTCTCCTGCTATATATTCCCTGCAGGGAAGGAGAGAGTCAGCTCCAGGAATACAAGGGGAAGCAAAGAAATGTGAATGTACTATTGCGGAGGGTAGGAGGGAGGAAGAGAAAAAGAGTGTGTGCTATTTGAGAAGGAGCAGACAAAGAAGGGTGTGCCATTGGTACTTGAAGAGGGAAATAGGAGGAAATTTTGGGCCTTAGAATGCTGAAATTCTGTGCAAAAATGTTGTAAACAGCAAAGTTTTGCAGACTCTTCAAAAAAATTTTTTGCAGAATTCCCCCAGCAGTAAAACTCAAAAGCATTTCAACAGGTACACTGAAGCCTCATCCTATTGAGTAGCTACATGACAGCTTACTGAGATGAATGAAGTCGCCTCCCCAGAACAAAGAGCACCAGTTTTTCCCTTACAATTATTCCAGGACTAATACCAAGAAGGGCCCTGAAAACAAAGCAAGTTAAAATGGACCCTATGGTAAATGGCCAACCAATGCAACTCCCTCAGCAATGGTATCACATGATTTTAACTTCCCTTCCCCAGCACCAACCACACAATAGTATTTTGAATCAGCTGTAGATGTTTAAGCTGATTCTTTGTCAACCCACAATACATCTTAGGCTATCCCAGAAGTTGGAATATAAGCAAACTGGGAGGTTGCTGTGCAAGCTCTCATGAGAACCACATGTGGGAACTGTTCTCATAACATGTGGAGCACACACATAGCACAAGCCACGGAAAAGCAGACTTAAGAAAGATGACTGTTCAAAATTGAGACCATGGCCATGATAACAAGTGCAATGTTTATTCAGACCTAAGTTAAGCCATAAGGGCCAGGAAACAAACATTCTGGCAAAAAAAGTCGGGAAACCTAAGGAAAGAAAGATTAAATAGGATTGAAATAGAAAAGAGTCTGTCTAGACGAAAGTTTTAAGAAATCTAGCTAAGTCATGTTGCTCTAATGCAAGAATAAGACTTAAGGGCTTGCATTACTATTACTACTACTACTACTAATTATCATTTTTATAGTGCTGAAAAGCGTAAGCAGCACTGTACATTCAACATGCAACAGATGGCCCCTGCTCAGAAGAGCTTACAATCTAATTTGGATAGATATAGCACATATGGGGGAAGTAGAAAGCAGCAGTAAAAAAAGTAGGCTTTGAGCTTGGATTTGAATACGTAATGACTCAGGCAGTTGGTTCCATTACCACACCTTTGGCCTATAGGCGTAAAATGGGGTAAACATTAGAGAATGACACGGGGACAAATTTTTCCCTGTCCCCATAGGAACTCAATTTCCCCATCCTGTCTCCGCGAGTTTTGTCACTGTCCCCGCCCCATTCCTGTAAGCTCTGCCTTCACCGCGCGAGTCTTGAACACTTATGACTTTAAAGTGTTTGAGGCTTGTGCAGATGAGGACAGAGCTTAGGCATTGGTGGAATGAGGCATTATGACATCACCATCTGAGCTCTAGAATGTTGCTACTTATGATGTTAAAGTGTTTGAGGCTTGTGCAGATGAGGACAGCATTTGCAGGAACGGAGCAGGGGCAGGGACAGGAAAAGAACCTGTCAGGATGGGACGGGAAAATGAGTTCTGGCAAGGGCCGGAGAAAAATTTGTACCCATGTCATTCTCTGGTAAATATTTTTTAATGACGCATTCGAGAGCTGAAGTTATTGGCAAACATCAGACCCGTAAAATTAAAATCATTAATATAGCCACAGTGATAACCTAGCCTTTTTAGGCTACCATTCTACCCTCCCTTACGTGTTTACCTACTTAGGGCCTCTTTTACAAAGGCGCACTAAGGCCCTGATTCTCCAAAAGTGCGTCCCGATTTTAGGCAGTGTAGGCGTCCTACAGCTGTCTAATCAGCCAATCGGGATGCACATTTTTTTAAAAAAATGCTCCCCAGGCAGGCCGCCTATATTGAAGGCGAGGCCCGCAAAACATCTAGGCCCTGATTCTGTACAGGACGCCCGGGAGAGGCGTCCTATTCAGAATCAGCCTAAACTAAACCCCGATTCTGTAAACCGGCGTCCATGTTACAGACACGGGTTAGAGAATCGGGTTAGATTAGACACGGCCCGCTACACTTATCGCGGCAAGGGATCTCTCTGCCGCGATAAGTATAGCGGGCCGTGGCCCCCTGACCGATCGCTGGCAGGAGGGTGCCCAAACCCTCCTGCCCGAAGACGCCCCCCCGACACTACCAACCGCCCCCCTCGACATTACCGATCTCCCCCCCCCCCGACAATATCGTTCGCTGGCAGGAGGGTGCCCAATCCCTCCTGCCCGAAGACGCCCCCCCGCCCCCGGCGCTAACAACCCCCAAACCTCCACTCCACCAAACCTGTTCTTACGGCGAGATGGGTCTTGCAAGTCCAGCCGGCAGGCAAGCCTCGTCGAAATGAGGCGGGCCCGCCCCTTCCTGGCCCATCCCGCCGAAGCCTAAGGCCTGATTGGCCAATCTAAGGCCTGATTGGCCAATCAGACCTTAGACTTAGTGGGGATGGGCGGATCCGCTATGCCTAAGGCCTGATTGGTCCAGGCTTCTAGAGCCTGGGCCAATCAGGCCTTAGGCTTCGGCGGGATGGGCCGGGAAGGGGCGGGCCCACCTCATTTCGACGAGGCTTGCGTGCCGGCTGGATGTGCAAGACCCATCTCGCCGTAAGAACAGGTTTGGTGGAGTGGAGGTTTGGGGGTTGTTAGCGCCGGGGGGGGTGCGTCTTCGGGCAGGAGGGATTGGGCACCCTCCTGCCAGCGATCGATATTGTCAGGGGGGGGAGATCGGTAATGTCGGGGGGGGGTGGTCGGTAGTGTCGGGGGGGGGGCAGTCGGTAGTGTCGGGAGGGTGCGTCTTCGGGCAGGAGGGATTGGGCACCCTTCCTGCCAGTGATCGGACAGGCCGCGGCCCGCTATACTTATCGCGGCAGAGAGATCCCTTGCCGCGATAAGTATAGCGGCCGCGTCTACTTACAATGTAGACCAGCATTTTGCTGGCCTACATTTTAAGCTTCCCCTCTACTAGGGAGACGCGTAGGGCCGCCTAGGTTCAGCCTAAGGCCCGCCTAAGGCCCTTAGACGAGCTTAGGCATCTTGCGGGTCTCCCTAGGCTCCCGGAGGCGCCTTCAGGCCTGCCTGGGGAGCATTTTTTTTTTAAAAACGTGCATCCCGATTGGCTGATTAGACAGCTGTAGGACGCCTACAGCTGCCTAAAATCGGGACGGCACTTTGGAGAATCAGAGCCTAAGTGTTTTAGAGCGGATTTAGCACGCGCTGAATCAACACATGTGCTAACCGCTAACGCGTCCATAGGATAACATGCATGCATTAGCGTTTAGCGCGTGTTTAGCGCGCATTAATATTTAGCAAGCTAAAAGCATAGCGCACCTTTGTAAAAGAGGGGGTTAATGTTACTTTCCTATTACAATTGTAGTTCTACCCTCCTTCCTTTTGTTCCTATCAGTGACTGTTTTGTTTTGGTCTTGTATGACTTAAGTGTTTTTACCCTGGTTCTTTTAATTGTAAATGGCTTAGAAATTTTTATAAGCGTTTTATCAAATTTTAAATAAAACTTGGATTTAAACAGATCAGACCCTATGGGACTCAATATAATAATAATTTTAAAAAACGTCTAAAAAGTGGCCTAAATGGACGATCAAAAAGCCTGATCGTCCAAGTACCCATAATCAAAGCTGGTTTTAGATGTATCTAAAACCAGCTTAGGCCTTCCCCCTGCCTCTAAACGCACAGAGAGAAAAGAGGCATTTTTAGAGGAGGGGAAAGAGCGGGCAGTGGGCGGGAGGTGGGCTGACCTAGACCTAGGCGTGCAGCAGGTGTAACCAAAACTTTTGGCAGGTTGCCTATTCGGCACTTATACGTTTTGACTTAGACCAAGTCAAAACAGGTATAAGTGCCGAAAAGGGGCCGCTGAGCTGATCGTGGCTGCTGCAATCAGCTCAGCGGCCCCAACAACCTGCCTACCCCCCTACAGCAATGATCGCGGCAGGAGAGATGGCTTATCTCCCCTGCTGCGATCCACCCATCCCCCCTCCCCCCCAATGATCAGGGCAGGAGGGAGCCCAAGCCTTCCTGCCCAGCGATCCCCACACCACCACCCCCCACCCCCCCTGGGCCAAATCCGTTGGGGCCAGGAGGGAGCCCAAGCCCTCCTGGCCCGGCGATCTCCCCCCTCCACACACAAACGATCCGGCCAGGAGGGAGCCCAAGCCCTCTTGGCCGGTGATCTCCCTTCCTCTCCCCACCACACGATCCGGCCAGGAGGGAGCCCAAGCTCTCCTGGCCCGCAACCCCCTCTAACCCCCACTCCCCACTAAAATACGGGCAGGAGGGATCCCAGGCCCTCCTGCCCTCGACGCAACCCCCCCAATGACCGTCCCCCGAACACCCGATTGGCCCCCCTGCCGACCCACGACCCCCCAACCTCACCCCCTTCCCCGCAGCTCAAAAAATGTTGGCCGGACGGACGGGTGCCAAGCCCGCCCGTCCGGCAGGCCAGCCAGCGCAGGAATGGGGCCGGATTGGCCCAGGTGGCTCAAACCCCGCCCATAGAATAGGCCCAGGAGCCTTAGGCGCCTCCTGTGAGCGGGGCCTTAAGCACATGGCCCTAACCTATTGTTTTTTCCTTTTTTTGTTTTGCTTTTTCTTTCACGATTGTAGTTCTTCCCTTTCTTTACTAATGTTTGAAGTAAGTCCATATATCTTATTATGTGTCTTATTAAGCCACTTTGGTTTTGTCTAGTATCCTTGACTTTTAAACTGTTTTTATGTAAATTTGATATTGTACACCGCTTAGAAACCTGATTAAGCAGTTAAAAATTTTTTAAAATACACTTGAAACTTGACCTCACAATGCAGGCATAAAGAGCCTTAGCCCATAGGGAGAGGAGGAGACAGTGGATGCTGCGGATGGGCAGACTGGGTGGGCCATTTGGCCTTTATCTGCCATCATGTATCTATGTTTCTGAAGATATACATAGATTTGCATTTAGGTGCCAGCCACAGAGCTGGTGTAAATGCTTGTGCCTATTCTATAAATTGCGGAAGTGTGCTCTGCTCAGACTCCGCCCCTACACATGCATCTTCCACACATATTTGCCATGAAAATTATTAGCACCTTCTTTATAGAATTCATCCTTCAAGTGGCTGAGTTTATAAAATAATTGCCTAAGTGGTTTACAATCAGTCATGATATTTGAGTAAATTGAGCTGGGGGGAAAGATACAAAAGGAGTCAGCGATTATAATGAAATACTTATTAATCTAAGAGGAAAGAACTTCAATTTAATGCTAGATGGTGAAAGGAAATCATTGCTTTAGCGGGGTAGGATGATATCACTACTATATGGAGGTGTTTGTTAGGTTTTGTTCATGTTTCTGATACAGGTTAGCAGGGACATCATTTTTCCCCAGAAAGCCACAGCATGATAATCTGGGTTTACTGCAAAAGTTTCCCCTCTATATTTTAATTAAATGAAGCCATTTCCCTTCCCCCCCCACACACACAATTTGTCAAATACAGCTTCACTATGGTTGAACATCTCGTCAACCAGGGTGCAATAAAAGGAAGGGAAGTGGCATATTTACTCAAAGTTCAGCAAATAGGGTGCAGGATTCCTAAGTAAAAATCAATGTAAAAAGCAACATTAATTCTTTCCTTTCAGTTTGATTTTCTTTGCCCATCGGCTTCCCTCCTGCTCCCTTACAGCTTTCAGCTCAAGTAGAGTTAGGACTAGGTTATGACGCCCAGAGCTTTCATTCACAACCTCACAGAAATCTTTTTCACTACTTTATGTTCCTTCCAATCATATTTCATTTCAGTCATCACAATGCAAATCCTCCAGATAAGAGGGGCAGTCGTGAACCCTTAATCTGATCTCTGGGAGAGAAATTCCATAACTGCAGTTATATTTAGGCACCTAGAAGTGACAAAAATGGTTAAGGGGCTGGAGGAGTTGCCGTACAATGAGAGTCTAGAGAAACTGGGCCTCTTCTCCCTTGAAAAGAGGAGACTGAGAGGGGACATGATAGAAACATTCAAAATACTGAAGAGAATTGACTTAGTAGAGAAAGAGATTGTTCATCCTCTCCAAGGTGAAGAGAACGAGAGAGTACTCGCTAAAGTTAGAAGGGAAAAGAGTCCGTACAAACGTAAGGAAGTTCTTCACCCAGAGAGTGGTAGAAATCTGGAACGCTCTTCCGGAGGCTGTTAAAGGGGAAAGCACCCTCCAGGGATTCAAGAAAAGGTTAGATAAGTTCCTGCTGAACCAGAACGTACGCAGGTAAGGCTAGACTCAAATAGGGTAATGGTCTTTGATCTAATGACCGCCTTGCGAGCGGACTGCGGGGCACGATGGTCCACTGGTCTGACCCAGCAGCGGCAATTCTTATGTTATGTTCTTAGGTTAGCTAACAGTGAAAATATATAGCTATAATTTGGGCATAAGCTCTTACAGTGGCAGAGCAAGGGCACTGGCATCTCTCCTTCTCTCCGCTCCCATGTTCCTTCCCCATCTCCACCCCCTACCATGCGTGCACGCCCTTTCCCTTCCCCGTACCTCTTTAATTCACCCACGCGAGCCCACACTGGCTTAGGCACATATTTGACCTGTTATGCTAATATTCTATAAAGGAAAGTAGGTGCCCACTTTCTTTTACAGAATAGGCTCTAGGTCAAGGGTCTCAAAGTCCCTCCTTGAGGGCTGCAATCCAGTCGGATTTTCAGGATTTCCCCAATGAATATGCATGAGATCTATGTGCATGCACTGCTTTCAATGCATATTAATTGGGGTAATCCTGAAAACCCGACTGGATTGCGGCCCTCAAGGAGGGACTTTGAGACCCCTGCTCTAGGTGACTGTTATAGAATTATCCTCTAGATATGCCTTGAAGTATTGATTTTTCTTCATTCATAAAATAAACAAATGTGCTATGTTTCTACCTACTGGTCACTGGTTTATTGGTCACCAACCATAAAGACCTATTAGCAGCAGTTTTTTTTTTGTTTTGCAAACGAGATACCATTGCTCAGAAGCGGTGCAACCCTTCTAAGCAGATGCGTGCCACCCCACCAGCAGATTTAACTACAGGCTGCTGCCGCTGTGATTTTCCCAGCAAACCTGTGGCTCTCTAATTTTCACAGTGAAAATGTTAGCATGAATGCAGCAGTCTCAAGGGTTAATGCTTAATTTCCTTTTCACAGCAAATTAAGGGGTCTTTTTACTAAGGCGCGCTAACCGATTTCTATGTCACAGAATCTCCTTGTCGTACCATCATTAGAAATTAATTAACACGTTGAGATCTAACAATTTCGCTGTCGCTGTACCTTCTCTCTGGAATCCGCTGCCTAAACATTTACGGATAGAATCCGCGCTAAAGCAATTTAATGCAAAATTAAAAACATTCTTATTCCAAGATGCTTTTGGATAACAACTGTCCTTTTAAGGACTAAAACAAATTATAGCTTTTACCCTCACCTATTGTTTTTTTCCCTAAGTATGCTTTTTTCTCAAAGATTGTAGTTCTACCCGTCTTTCCTAACTGTGTGTAGTTAGTATATATGGTTTTGTATGTGTTGGATTACGAGCATAATCCGTTCCAGGAGCATGCTCGTAATCCAAAACACTCGTTTATCAAAGCAAAGTTCCCCATAGAAAATAGTGGCAACACCGACAATTCGTTCCAGAACCCGGGGTCTGTACCTGTTGAGTGCTGGGTGCTGCAGCGCCGTCTCCTCCGTCCGTTATCCAAAGAAGAACCCCACAGTGCCGCTTTGGGGGGGATGCATCTAATGTCCGCCAGCCGCCGGAGAACCCCGCAGTGCCGCTTCAGAGGGATGCCTCCTCCATCCGCCGGCCAGCCCTCCACGTCGGATGCCCCCCACATGCTGGAGAGCCCCCACCCGAGCCCACTCAGCCGAGCGCCGCCCCACCCGCATGCCGCGCATGGCACGCATAACACCGATGATTGACGCTGTGTGCGTCACACGCAACGCGCAGGCGGGACGGCACCCGGCCACGCAGGCCCAGACAGAGGCCCTCCAACCTGCGGAAGGCACCCGACTTGGAAGGCTGGATGGAAGACGGAAAAGGAATCCCCCGAAGCGGCGCTTCCTGGACTGTAAGTGCTCATTTATCGGGGCAGTGCTCGATTTGCGAGTCAAAAGTTTGCTGAGGGTTTTGCTCGTCTTGCAAAACACTTGCAAACCGGGTTACTCGCAAACCGAGGTTCCACTGTACTTTTTATTTCTGTACACCGACTAGAAATTTGATTAAGCGGTATAAAATCTTTTTAATAAACTTGAAACTAAAGATTAGCGCACACTAAATGCTAAGGCCCCCATTATATTCTATGGGTCCTAAATCAGTTAGTGTGCCTTAGTAAAAGGACCTCTAAATAACTTAGGAAGATTAATATCAGAAGCCTTTGTTCAGTGGTCAAATAATGTGAATTCACTGCCTTAATATATCATGGAACTTTACTTCTATAAAAAAAACATATTAGATGAAGCCTAAAAGGTGAACACGTGGTAAAAGCAGAATTCTGCTGTATTATTTAAAATTTTGGAATTCCTGACAAATCCTTGCATGGGTAATTAGTACTGATGTAAGGGACACATCAACTGCTTGGGAGAGGCGGAGTGGCCTAGTGGTTTACATAGCTGGCTCAGCACCCCGAAGTAGTGAGTTCAATTCCCACTGCAACTCCTTGGGACTCTGAGCCAATCACTTAACACTTCATAATCTCAGATACAAAATAAGTACCTGTAACCACACAGAAAAAGCGGTACATCAAGTCCCATCCCTTTTACCTTTACCTTAGTTAGGAGAGGATGAGTCACGACAAAGAGCAGAAAGAAAGAGGAAGAGTGTGAGGGGCCATCCAGGTGCAGTGGGGAAGCAAAAAAAAAAAAAAAAAGAGAAGTCAACAGCCACACTGATAAGCACTCAGTCATCACCATTCCCTTTTAACATCCATAGCGCCAAACTAATGTCAAGAATAATGAAAAGTTGATGTGGGAAGAAACTGGTGTACTGCATTGCACCATCATGAATACCTGATGGGGAAAGGTAGTACACACATGCGCCTTCTTGGATGATTCAGATTTCAGTCCTCAATTTTTCCAGTCCATGGAGCTAGTCCCTGACATCCATATTCTTGGATGCTTAAAAATTCACCTGGATATTTGTACAAAAAGTTTTCAAAGCACACCTTAATTGCTTGCTAATCCTCTCCACGCCTTAATTCCTAACATCTCTGTTTTACCCAAATTTAAACATAATCCATTCTTCTTTAACCCAAATCATAATTTTGGATAAGCATAGCTGAGCCCTCCACTAGTCCCTTTTGCTAACAAAATGATCGCTTGATCGTCATATACAAAGATTTTACAGCCTTTCGTTGGGAAGGGTTTAATGTTTCTCAAAGCGTCCCTTTTACTAAAGTGAGGTAAAATGTGGGCTTTGATGTGGGACTTTCCTACGTGCTAAGCCCAGATTTAACACACTTTGAAGTTCATTTCTTTAATTTGATGTATTTATTGCAGATTCTGCGCTAATATTCCCATTAATGTGAGGTACCTGCAAAACATTACCCTGGAAGCACTTACTGCCTCCTATTTAGAAGGTGCTAAGTGTTTCCACATTAACCCTGTGCTATCCAGTTAGCACACACTAATCCTAAATGCTAGCTGGATAGCACAGGAATGCTCACTCTCTGTCCCTGAGATGCCCCCTCCTAAGTTACAATATACTAACAGATAACCTAACCTAACAGAATGTTTTAATGCATTTTGTGGTAACCTGTTGGCATGAACTAAGGGCCAGATTCTACAAAGGACTTATATGTTAGGCGCCGCTAGGCACCTTAATCTCAGCTGTTTAGTGACGCCAAACTTTTGATTCCATTTGCAACTGGGTTTTTTTAAAAAATTGGCTTAATCGTTGAGGTTATAGCCAATAAAAAATTAAATTACCAATTAAGAGTTCAGTGCCACCTAACAACACTTAAGTAGAGGCACCCTCTGATGCCTAACAATGCCTATCTGAAAATTAAGCACGGTTATGGGCAGAGAATTGGCATGGTTGACCTAGGCATCACTAGGCATCTGAATTAGGCACCAGTAAATTAGATCCGGTAAAAACTGGCCTAATATATAGGCGCCTTCCTCTAGGATGCTTAAGCATGCCTAGATGCCGCTAGGTGGGATTCTATAAATGACACCTAACCGTTGATTGGCAACCACAACTGGGCAATGCCTATAATGTAGGCGTGTTTGGATGCCGTTTATAGAATCTGATGTCCTCAAATCTGGCCCTAATTGCGCATTAATGGCTTAACACCCTTTCATAAAAGAGTCCTATATTTTCCAGAAAACTACAGTAAACTCTCAGTTAACCAGCACCCATGGGGATTGATAGAGGTTGGATAAATGTAGCTTCTGGTTGCTTGAGACTTACTATTAAAAATAGGCCTAGCTAATACTACTATGCCATACTATAAACTACAAACTACCGGACATGTGGTAGGCAAAGTGTGGGCATACCCAGGTGTGGCATGCCAAGTTTACACTTAAATTTCTACCATAAATTGATTTTATTTTCATTTTTATTTAAAGTATTACAGTACTTCTTAGATATTTTTTTTTTTTTTTTTGCTGGTTGCTTGCGTTCCGGTTAACAAAGAGTCTACTGTATAAAACAGCAGGAGTGATAAAGACAACCCCTGGAGTGCCCCCACTGTTTTTAATAGAGCACTTCTCCCCATATACTTCCATCATATCTTCTGTGTGAAAAAAAGCGGAGATCTAATTTAGTGCCACACCATACAACAGTATCTGTGTGCATCTGACCTTTAACAGCTGATGATTCACCAGATCAAATGTTGTGGATAGATTAAGCAAAACAAATTCTCCTCTTTATCCAACACTGACTCAGACACTCCCACAAGCACTGATTATGCTGTGGGCCCCCCTCTAAACCCTGATGAGTTGCCATCTAATCAATGGTGGTCCTCTAAAAACTTAGAAATACGAGAAAATACCACTCTGATTAGAGCACAGGTTGATTTGCTATTGTCCAATAATAGACACAAATAGGGATATTCTGTAAATGGTGCTGAACCTTAGGTGCTGGTAGGTGCCCTACTGGCATCTAAGTTAATTGAGAAACGCTTTTTAAAATGGCAAAAAAAATAGTAAGAATAAAATGCCTACTGTGTCTAAATAAAAGGTGCCGGAATCTCACTTTGCAGCGCTTAATGCCACAATAGGCGTGGCTAATGCCGGAAGTGATGGTAGGTACCATAAAGCACCTATGTAGGCGCGACTCATGGCACAAATGGGCACCAGAAATGCGGGCCCAGAAAACCCTGGCCTACGTTTCCAGCACCTATCTTTCACGGAGGCGCGATTCTTTATAGGGTGCCATCGTGTGATTGACACACGATCAGCGGCCATTTTTTAGGCAGCTGCTTATATCGGCGCCCTATAGAGAATCTAGGCCAAAATGCCCTACCTACTGATGCATTTCTCAAAATCAGCATGATAACTATCTTTTCCTTGAACTCCATGCATCTCATGTCTCTAGGGACTGATTCGCCATGAAGAAATTCCAGTGTTAAAGTATATCCCCCAAACCATTAATGAAAAAAGGAGGACAAACCCTCCAAACTGCTCAGGTGCACCTTAAATTTTTTAGAATCTCTTTTAATGATATTGATGTAAACATATTCAATATATCCCACTGCTATCTACATTCAAAAAAGGGATTAGAAAAATCACATTTCAGATCAACTAGGAAAGCTTTAACCTTTTGTTCAAAATATCTAACATATTATACATTAATTAGAGGTACTGCCAAAGTCTCTTACCTTTTTATGCCCATCAACAGCAAACCAGCTGAAACAACTTTAAGTCCCTTGACCGTACTTATCCAGGACTTCAACGTGAATACTTTTTATTACGGGTTGTCAGGCCTTCTGACATTGATCTTAAAAATATACAAAATTGCTTAGACGGTGGCACCATCACCACCTGGCTATGGGAACTCATGGCAGCCATTTTGGATGAGTGATCTGCACGGGGCAGGAGCGTAGGAAGATCGCTCCTGCCCCAAAAGACCGCTAGACCACTAGGTAAGGTCTGGGGAGGTGGGGGTGATTCCGGTTTTAGGAAATTGCGAGTCCTAAAACCGCGAATCGGGAGGGGGGAAGTGTACTTCACATAGTCATTATGTGACAGCTTCACAATTAAGGGATAAATAGGAGAGATGAGTGTCCAAGCATCACCAACTACCCCAAATGGTAGAATTAGCTTTGGAAGAAATCCACTGTAAGGAAATGTATATCAGTATGCCAGTCTCCCTGTTACAATGCAAAGAATGTTGTAGCAACTGAAGTCATAAAGAAAGGATTTGCAAGAGCAAACTGGAACATGTGTAGATGTAAAACAATTTACTACTGCTACGATTTTTTTTTTTTTTTTTTTTTACCAGATATTTTGTTTCACTCAGAAGCTAAAAGCAGACCCATAAAATATTCCTAGCACCTAGTCATGGGTTGCAACTTAGGTTGTTCCTGTATTGCAGGAAAAGAACAGAAGATAGGACAGAGAAAAATAATCGAGAAGTTATTATTCTTGCTATCACAAAGCATTCAGAGCAATTTAGCACAAAATACTGATCATATCTATTAATGAGACTCTGTTGGATCCTCCTTTTAAAAGAATGGCCTCAAGCAAATTATGATTTGAAAATGTCAAAGCAAACCTGTTCAGCAGGTTTGACACTGGAGTGACACCAGTCTTACAGTCTGAGGATCTCACAAAGATGCATGAAAATATAAATGGAATAAAAGGGAAAATAATGGGAAAGTCTGAAAAAATATGATTACTTTTTGTTTATTTGTCCTTACTGTTGCAACCATTTTTTTTACAATATGCAAGGTTTTCATAACTAAAAAGTGTAAATTAAATCCAAAAAGAGTTTTTTGTTAGCTCAAGATCATTCTAATTTCACTTCAGAAAAGCAAAGGCACATCAGAAAGAATGGGAGTAAAAATCAAATATTCTAGCAAATAAACAGGAGCTGAGCAAATCTCCTTTAAAATGCATTCTCTTTTTTCCTAGTATTCTTTTTCTACAGCGTACTTCCTGTAAATCAACTCAGGAACATAAATGATGCTGCTAATAAAGGACCACTTGCTCACTATTCTTCTACCTAGAACAGTGACCAAGGGACTGATATTCAGATCGCGGGAGGCAGCTCAGTCTGCGCTGTCCCAGAATATTCAGTGCCGGCCCAGATCCAGCATTGAATATCTGTGGTTTTTTGGCTGGTGCCAGCTTAGGGCCCCCCTTTTATCAAGCTGCACAGGAGGTTTTTTAGCACAAGCCGGCGCCGTAAATGCTCCGACATTCATAGAATTCATATGAGCGTCGAAGCACTTACCTCACCGGCACACACTAAAAACCTCTAGTGCAGCTTGATAAAAGGGGGAGTTAACTGGCTAAGCCAATATTCAGTGCTGGCCAGTTAAGGGTCTCCTTTTACAAAACCATGGTAGAGCTTTTTATTGCAGGCCTGTGAGGTAAATGAAAGGACGCTCATTCAATTCCTACAAGCGTCGGAGCATTTACCTCACCAGTCCACGGTAAAAAGCTCTACAACAGTTTGATTAAAAGGGCTCTAAGTTACAGACATTTTTCTGGTTTGAAAATTGCCACTTTACTCAACTGGATTTTGGGACATTTTTCCCAAAACATCCAAAACTGGATCTAGATGTCATATCAAAAATGCCCCTCCATATTTCCTTTACTACCTGCCATTTTGCCAAAATGGAACTTAATGGTCACTTTCTAAATGACGTCACTTTGAAAACAGGGATCATCCGGATTTTACAGTATCTTGCAGCAGTAACACCTGTCAATAATAGTAACATGTTTGGGGGTTGGGGGATCACATTTTTCCAGAAACTGTGTACGTTGATAAATAAACTAAAACTAAGAATTTTATTAAAATAGTAAAAGAACAATGATAGAAGTATTTAGAAAAGACCAAACTCAATAAATAGTGCCAACACAATTGATGCTGATCAGCATGGCGCTCAGCACAATTCTACAAATGGCTCCCACTATATGCAGAATCATGCTAGGCAAACCACACATGGCTTAGCATTTAGATACATCCATTTAGGTCAAGGAAAACCAGGCCCAAATGCCTGTGCATAACTAGTGTGCAGATCAGGTGTATTCTATAATACAGTAAATTCTCAGTTATCCGGCACCCATGGGGACTGGTAGATGTCAATAACTGTAGTTTCTGGTTGCCTGAGAGTTACTACAAAAATAGTTTTATCTCCCTTCCCAACTTCCCTTTATGGCCTGGGTCACTCTCTCTATCATTCCCCCCCCCCCACCTCCACACACACACACACACACACACACACACTTGTAGGTCCTGTTCCTCCCTTCCCATCCTCCTTTCTGTTCTGAGTCACTTTCTTTCCCTCCCCCCTTCACTTATGGATCAAGCATGCATCCACCTCGCCTCCCCTTCACCTTGCAGGTCCAGCATCCATGTCCCTTCCTCCCCACACACATACTTTAGGTCCACCACCCTTCCCCCCCTCCCCCAGTCTGGTATTTCTTACCTGCAGCTCTCCCAACTCTCTCAAAACAGTAGGCAGTCAGTCAGCAGAGGCAGCACTGTAATGAGGCTGCTCACAGCCAGCCCCAACAGAGCCTTTCCTCTGCCGCATTGGAAATGGCATGGCAAAGGAAAAGCCCTACCAGGGCTGTACAGTGCTGCCTCTGCTGATCGGCTATCTCTGCAGCTTTAGGGGCTGGAGGGAGGGAGGGAGTGGGGGGTTGTAGGGTCAGGACTGGCTGCTGCTGGGGAGGGAGAGAGGGAGGGGGGGGTTGTCAGGTCAGTGGAAGAAACAGGTTTTGTGTGTGGGGGGGGGGGGGGGGTTGACAGTGATATTTTTTTGCCAGATGGATGAATACCGGTTAACTGGGATTCTACTGCAGTGAGCCTATCTTTTATGAATGCCCACAAGACATCCATGCTCTTTCCCTGGCCATGTCCCCTTTTATGACTTGAAGGGCATAATCAAAACATGCGTTTGCCCAATTTGGTCGGCAGTAGGAAAATGCCCATTCTCGAAAAATAAAACAAAAATATTTTCTTTTCTAAAATCATCTGTCTGGACATCCAGGCTTTGTCATAGCAAATTCAAATTAACTTCATTTCAAAAATGATCTCGAAAAGGCCTATAATAAGTTATTACATTAACAACTTATCACCCACATATACCAAAAAAGTTCAAGGCGGGATACAAAAGAGGAACCAGAGCACACTCCATGAAATACAATGAATAAGACAACAATAAATCAGAGTTATTTAAAAAAAACCTCAAACTTACAAAATAAAAAAAGTTTCCAATAATATCCAAAACTGGAGGTAATTATTTGTTAATCTAATTGAAACAGATAGGAATACAGTCTGATAAACCAAAGAGCCAAAGAGGATTGAACATCTTAAAGGCGATGGTCCTACACACTTTAGGAAAACTAAGGGGTCCTTTTACAAAGGCGCGGTAGTGGTTTAACGCACAGAATACCGCACGTTAAACCGCCTGCCGCACTAGACCTAATGCCTCCATTGATGAGGCGTTAGGATTTTAGGCTGCTGGGGGGTTAGCGCGTGATGAAATGTCCAACGCGCTAACCCCCGTAGCGCGCCTTGATAAAAGGAGCCCCAAGTAACATTTGATACAAGTAAGCTACCAATTTTCCAGCAACGGATGGTCTGGCACTTCCTTTAGTCTGGAGGCAAGCAGCATCTGCAATCTGCTGCTCGTGCCAGCCTCCGCTCTCCCTCTGATGTGACTTAATTGTCTCATGACCAGAAAAAGCATTAGAAGGACAGCCGAGGACAGCGAGAGCAGCAGGTTGCAAATGCTGCTCGCCACTGGCGAAGATTTAAAGAGGTACCGGTGAGGGGGAGGCACAAAGGAGAAGAGGTGTCAGGGTTAGAGTGTGTTCTAAATGTGACCACCACTGGTTTGGTACAACGGTTAATCCAGCAAGGGCCTGGAACCAAAGGTGCTGGAAAATCAGTGGTGTACCTGTAATCAATTACTACTCAATGACTGAAAAAAAACCCCAAGCCAAAGTTGCTGGCAAATCCTCATGGAAAAATTTAAAGATTAAAATACACAATTTAAAAGAGCCCCCACCCCTACCCCCGTGTCCACTCAGAGTAACTGAGCTGATTGCAATACTCATGGATAAAAGATCAAGCTGCTTCTGTGTGTGAAATGAATCTGAAGCAAAGGTCTAAACATGCTGAACACAGAACTGCCGAAAGAACTCGGGGTTAAAATAAATCAAAAGTTCAGACAGGGGGAGAACTACAAAATATTAAAGCTGCAGTAAAGGTTTCTGCCACAGGATGGCGAGATAAATGCTTTGACACTCATAGAATTCCTAAGAGCACCACACTATTTACGTCGCTGGCCCACGGTAGAAACCTCCACCACAGCTTTGTGAAAGGAGCCCTGTGTCAGTACTTTAATATCTTACTGCTGAGACACTATCAGGGCCATCAGTATAAAGTGGAAATAGTATGGCACCACCAAGATACTGCCTTTCTCTCATTATAAAATCCAGAGAAAACCAAAAAAACTCTGTGGAGTGACGATGTTCCTAAATGGACTTTATTTGAAAGTGTCAAAGTTCCAAAAGTACTCTGAAATCATCCACATAAAATAATTTCATCCACATAAAAGCCTTAAAGGACCTAGTCCGCTAGAGATACAGGACCCAACACGGTTCGCGTTTCGACAAAAAGTCTTCTTCAGGGGTCCCTGGGGGTCCTAAAAAGGTGAATATGTGGGAAATAATTGTGTGGCCCTGAAGAAGACTTTTTGTCGAAACGCGGACCGTGTTGGGTCCTGTATCTCTAGCGGACTAGGTCCTTTAAGGCTTTTATGTGGATGATTTATTTTTATGTGGATGAAATTATTTTATGTGGATGATTTCAGTGTACCTTTGGAACTTTGACACTTTCAAATAAAGTCCATTTCGGAACATCGTCACTCCTCAGAGTTTTTTTGGTTTTCTCTGGATTTTCTTCTTTGTGGATATTTTGGGGTCAATCCCTTTTGTTTTTTTCTCTCTCATTATACACACACATACATATATATTTACATCTAGAAAAAGAGATTATACTCTTCAAATATTTGGTCTTTCTGAAATACAGCCAATACCCGCCTAAACTGCAATATCACTGTGTTAATTTGTTGCTATGTTTCCTGCCAAGCATCCAAAAATAAAAAATACATGCCAAAGTTATACATATGTAGGCCTTGATCCCCTTGTTTATTATAGGCAGAAAGCAATTATTCCTGTATAACAGTGCCAAGGCCAATAGCACACCTTTTGAGCACCTTCTGGCTATCTGGAACAATATAAATGAATACATAGAGCCCTAATTGGCCAAAGTCTTCACAGTTGTGCTAGCTATTAAAGATACTGCACCAAAAAGCTCTCATAAATACATGTTTTAAGTTAAGTTAAACTAACTGTAGCAGCCACAGCTATTCTCTCTATTTGATCTGTGGTTCAGAGTGCAAACCCACACTGCTCCTTGTGACCCTGGGCAAGTCACTTAATCTAATGCCCCAGGTACATTAGATAGATTGTGAGCTTGCTGGACAGACAGAGAAAAATGCTTGAGTACCTGAATAAATTCATGTAAACCTTTCTGAGCTCCCCTGGGAGAACGGTATAGAAAATGGAATAAATAAATAAATAATGTTGGGCTGGTAGTATGATTGACGGAAAGCATTTGCAGATCTTTTGTCAAGATGCAGCTGATGATGCAAATCTTGTGGCTTGAATGAGGATATGGCCCTGGGCCATAACAGCATTCTCCAAATATCTCGGATCCAATAGGCTAAAATGCAAGGTGTTGATTTGGACTCATACAGCTCTACATATACCAAGGTTCTGCAGTATCTAGTTATTTCTATGTTACATGTCATTTTAAACCTCTCTTGGTAATTTCTTTTACGTTCCCTCCCTTTCTTGAATGTACTGGGAATTAACTCAACCCTTCTCCATGAAACACTGCTCCTTTGGACCTGACAGTGGAGACTTCTTACTCCATAGTTTAAGCTGGGTCTGAAAACATGCTTTATCCTTTTGAGATTTTGACTGCTGTGTTTGAATGTAAATCATGACCCTCCCTGTATCAAAGTTGAGTTAGTTTTGATGTTAGGTGTTTAGATTTCTTGAGTTTAGATGTAGGGGGTGGTCTATTTTAGAATTCATTTGCACATCATTGTTGAGTTTTGAAAGCAATATTCAAATTTAGTAATTAAACTTAAACTTTATAGAATTTTGTTATGAGAACTGAGAAAAGATCAATTGGTGTTAGAAAAATCCACTGGTGCGAGTGTTCTCTGAAGCAGATATGGATGTGAGTACCAAAATGTGGCTTCTATGTTGGGATGAATATGTGAATTCAAACTCTTTTGGACACTAAGCTATGTGAAATATAATTCAAGGTAAATAACCCTATTATCCATAGCATCCATAATGGGGTGGATCATTGGGACCATGGTCCAAACAACTTTTTGCCCCACATAGGATCAGAAATTAGGGAGCTTGGTTTTGTTTGGCCTGTCCAGTCAAAAGATGATCTGCTGCCCCTGTTGTCATCTAAGAATGCTTGTGACAACAATAAATTGGATAAAAATGAAACGTTTTCATTGCTTTGATATTGTTGGGGGAAAAAACCAACTATTGAGAAGTCAAGTCCAAAATAATGAATTTCTATTAAGAGGTGATAGGCTCCAGAGTAATCTGATGAAAGGGTGGTAGATGCATGGAACAGTCTCCCGGAAGAGGTGGTGGAGATAGAGACTGTGTCTGAATTCAAGAGGGCCTGGGATAGGCATGTGGGATCTCTCGGAGAGAGAATGGTTACTACGGATGGGCAGACTAGATGGGCCATTTGGCCTTTATCTGCCATCATGTTTCTATGTTTCTATTGTCTTGACCTCAAGTTCAGTTCTTCATAAAGAACAGTTTATGGAATCTTACGAGTCAACATTTAAACATCAGTATTTTAAAGATAACCAGCTGTCTGGAACTGTTTTGCTGTCCTAAAGTTATCTAGATAATTTTACAGGGAGAGGTCTGGCTAAATCAGTGTAGCTCACACACTCCATCCCTGCAAGATGGTCTTGAGGGATTTCAGTGGTACCATCTGTTGAAAATCCATAGACAGTGCTACATAAGGCAATTATCCAAATAGAGGTAGATTCAAGAAAGGTCACAAAAAGTTAGGTGAGCACTAAGCAAGTTTTTACAGTAAGATAGGAGCTGCCGGTACCTGTTTGTGCTTGTGTTGTGTAAGTGTATGTCCAGTGCACAAAACATATGCACAAGCAGGAGAAGCCCTGAATCAGCTGAGTTGCCATCAGCTGGGCAGAGAGGGAGAACAGAGGCTACAGACTTGTTTTTCTTTTTCTTTGGCGGAGGGTGCAGCTGTTATGTGTGTTTGTGTGAATGGCACAACACACGCACACAATTGCTTGCCAGAAAAATTGCTCTGAAAAGGGGAGGGGGACGTTCCCTTTAGTGTGTCACAAGGAGAGCTCATTAGAATACGAATGAGCTCCTTGTAATACATTTGCATAAGGTTCTCGGTGGCTGCTACGAGCATCGGTAGCAGCCATGGAAAATCCTTTTGTGCATCAGAAGCTGAGCTTCCTTCTATGCCAATAAGACTGCTTTAACAAATCTTACTAGCACAGAATACATTTTGAGCATCAGGACCTTAGTGTTTTAACTCCACTGAAAATTCTGAGATATTTCCATTGTAACATTTGAAGCAGATTTACACTAGACCCACTCTTTGGCACTCACACCAGAGTTATGGGCAATTTCAGCCTGCTTATTTTCACCATAAAATAGTAGTACCTCTGCTGAAAGGAAAATTGTCTTCACAACAAGTACCGTATTTGCCGGCGTATAAGACGACTGGGCGTATAAGACGACCCCCCAACTTTTAGTTAAAATATAGAGTTTTGTTATATACTCGCCGTATAAGACTACCCCTTCTTCCGCACACCTTCTCTTCCGCACACCTTCTCTACCACCCCGGGTGCAGCACAGCCGGCCAGGTCCCCTTACTTTTGTGGCACTTCCCTGACCGACCGATAACAGCCCGGGTCCGACAAACCTCCCTGCCCTTAACCGCGAATCTAAATTACCTTCTTACAGCTGCTGTAAGAAGGTAATTTAGATTCGCGGCTACAGGGCAGGGAGGATTATCGGACCCGGGCTGTTATCGGTCGGTCGGGGAAGTGCCACAAAAGTAAGGGAACCTGGCCGGCTGTGCTGCAACCGGGGCGGGGCGGCCGCCCCTCTCCCTTGGTAGCCACTCGAACCGCGAGGCTACTCTCCTTCTCCTTATCTGCCCTGCCTGCAGCACAGAGCCGAACGGAAGTCTTCCCGACGTCAGCGCTGACGTCGGAGGGAGGGAGGGCTTTGTTTAAGCTTTGTTTAAGCCCTCCCTCCCCTCCGACATCAGCGCTGACGTCGGGAAGACTTCCGTTCGGCTCTGTGCTGCAAGCAGAGAAGGTAGGGAGAAAAAGAGCCGCGTACATCCAGAAGACTGAGCATCCAGCCCCGCAGGAGCCCCGCGACCCTCGGAGGCGTCCCCATGGGATCCCCGTGACCCTAGGGGGCGTCCCCACGGGATCCCCGCGACCCTAGGGGCGTCCCCGTGCAGCTCTCTAAACAGTACCCGGCGTATAAGACGACCCCCGACTTTGGGGAGGATTTTAAGGTACTGAAAAGTCGTCTTATACGCCGGCAAATACGGTAATTAATGTTGACATGGAACTAGAGAATGAAAAATAATTTACTGCTTCACGTCTGGTGCATGTCTGGCTAAGTGAACATTTGAAGAGTAATTTTATAACAGCGGACCCGATTTAAGAGGGCAAATGCCTACTTGGGCGCTACTTTATAGGAGGCAAACAAGAGGAAACTCTATAACAGATCACAAAAATTTAGGTGTCTACTTCTGCAAGCTTCAAGCCTATTCTCTAAGAACGTATGCACGTAAATGTTCTTATAGAATACTAGCATAAGCCTGCATCAACACTCCTACATTTAGGCCCCCTTTTATGAAGCCGCGTTAGGCTTTTTTTTTTATCATGGCCACAGTGGTATTAGCTCCAACGCTTATACGAATTCTGAGCGTCAGTTTTTACCAACGCGGTCAGCGATGAAAAAGCCTAATGCGGCTTCATAAAAGGGGAGGGAGGGTTAGGTTTAGATTTTTATTCAAATTTCTATACCGTTCTCCCAGGAAAGCTCAGAACGGTTTACATGAGTTTATTCAGGTACTCAAGCATTTTTTCCTGTCTGTCCCGGTGGGCTCACAATCTATCTAATGTACCTGGGGCATTGGGAGAGGGGGTTAAGTGACTTGCCAGGATCACAAGGAGCAGCGTGGGTTTGAACCCACAACCCCAGAGTGCTGAGGCTGTAGCTTTAACCACTGCGCCACACTCTTCCACACTCTTGCATATTTTTGACAGGGCTATGCCTTTTAAAAATGTGAATTGCTAATGCAGCATTAATATGCAATAATAACACTATTCTATAAACTTCAGAACCTAATTTTGAGTGGAATTTATTAGTACGATTTATGCAGGGCTGCCTGCTTTATTAATATGATCATAGTTGAAAGCACAGAAAAATAAAGTCATCAGACAACAAAGGTAGGGAAAATGATTTTATTTTCAATATAGTGATTGAAATGTGTCAGTTTTGAGAAAGAAAAGATATTAAACTTTAAATGTGAGGGCTGCAGAAAAAATAGAGTACTTGGAGGGCCGCAGAAAAAATAGTTAATGTCTTATTAAAGAAATGACAATTTTGCATAAGGTAAAACTCTTTATAGTTTATATGTCTTTCCTTTTAACTGTTAAAGGAAAGTTTTATAAACTATAAAGTTTTACCTCATGCAAAATTGCCATTTCTTTAATAAGGCATTAACTGTTTTTTCTGCGGCCCTCCAAGTACCTACAAATCCAAAATGTGGCCCCACAAAGGGTTTGAGTTTGAGACCCCTGTTATACAGTGACTATTTGAGTACAGACCACTTCAGATTTTGAAAAAACTAACAGATTACTTATCTTTAGCATTTAAGTTTTTCTGTTTTCACTCCTGAACTTCATTAATTCTGTGCCGTCTCGTACTACCGGGACCAAAACCGGGGCTTTTCAGCGCTCTCGGGACTAGAGCCGGAGCCGACGTGGCCGGCATTTCGCAGACTGCTAGTTTGTCCGCTACTTCAGGGCCAGTTTTCGGGCACAGTAGTATCTGATAATATAAAGCCTACCATTTAGAGCACTGCACTGGTGGTGAATGTTTCATCACGTGCAAACTATCTGAACTCCCGTTAGCACGAGACAAGGCAGGCAGACAGCCATTGCAGAGATAGCCATATGGTAACTCTAAGTAACAGTATGGGAGGCCATTTATGACCATAAGTGGCCATATAGAGAACTAAAATAAAATTGCCCCCTTTCTGAAGAAAGCCACGACTACTACACAACTACTACACGACTACTACACGTATAACTAGCAGTGACTGAGGACTGTGTTGTTTAAGTCAGATACTTGGCCAACTTCTCTGGCATTCCATTCATCCATGTGCACAGATGGCACAGTGCCACAGCCCATACACACATGTATTTGTGTAAAATGCAAATGCACATACATTCTGTTTTTTTAAAATAGATCCTCATTTTAAAAAAGGACAGTAGTTTATGAAAACCATTCCTGACCCCTTTTCAGCCAGCACTTTTTTTTTGCAAGCACTGCCTTCCATGAAAAATGTATAACAGTAATGAAATTCCAGATTGACGCTTTAATCTCCAGTCACTCCTATAACAGAAGGGTAGATCAGAGAGTATAATTTGCCCTTATCACGCTGCTCATCTCTTCTGTTGACAAAAGAAATCCTCCTGTTAGTTTTTCTTGGACAAATGTGACCCCAACCTGATATGTCACTTATTTTTTCAGCTGTACAGCAACACTAAAAGCCCAGGTGCTTGGTGAGCTGCACAGTGCTGTTTCATGCATGGCAGAGGCACATAGGCACTTTCATTTCAATTCTGGAGGCAAACAAGACTTAAACGGGTCGTTAGGTCATGGCGCCGGGCTACATGATGACCAAGTTCACTGCGTACGTGATGAACAGATCCCTCTGGTCCTAGGATGAAATGCGTCTCAAAATGCCCCCGGGTCGTATCCTTCAACTGCAAACGATATTCCTACTTCCACTTCATACCGAGCAACTTGAATGAACTGAACCCACCCGCAGATCAGATACCTTGAAGGATTCCTCAACTTTAGAAAAGCAATAAAAACATACTCTTCGCCTAACTCCCCTGCCCATAACCAAAAGATTACAAAGAAATGTACACTGGTACTAGATCCACGGTATGTGTCATGCTAGGATAAAAACCTGTATTAAAAAAAATCTTGCACTGTAACTATGGCAAATTTAGCCTGTAAACTGTATATTTATGTATATTGGTATTAGACCTTTAGTAAGTGTTAGGATAAAAACTTGAATCATAAATTAGTACTGAATCTATGTCACATCATAACCTGTTAACTGTAACTGTACATAAGAACATAAGACGTTGCCTCCGCTGGGTCAGACCAGGGGTCCATCGCGCCCAGAGGCGGCCCATCAGGTCCATGACCTGTAAGTGATCCTTTGTCTAAAACCTTTCAATCCCTATTTTTCTTCTATCTATACCCTTTCATGATCCTATCTCTACCTCTATCTATATCTCTCAATCCCCGTATCCTTCAGGAACTTGTCCAATCCCTCTTTGAATCCCCTTAATGTACTCTATCATATCACATCCTCCAGAAGTGCATTCCAGGTGACCACCACCCTCTGAGTGAAGAAAGATTTCCTAGCATTGGTTCTAAATCTGTCCCCTTTCAATTTCTCCGAGTGCCCCCTTGTTCTTATAGTTCCCAATAGGCTGAAGAATCTGTCCCTTTCCACCTTCTCTATGCCCTTCATGATCTTGTAAGTCTCTATCATGTCTCCTCTGAGTCTCCGCTTCTCCAGGGTGAAGAGCCCCAGCCTTTCTAGCCTCTCTGCGTATGAAAGGTTTTCCATACCTTTTATCATTCTTGTCGCTCTTCTCTGAATCCTCTCAAGTATCTCCATGTCCTTCTTTAGGTACGGCGACCAATATTGGACACAGTATTCCAGATGCGGTCGCACCATCGTGCGATACAGCGGCATGATGACTTCCTTCGTTCTGGTTGTAATACCCTTCTTAATAATACCCAACATTCTGTTTGCCTTCTTTGAGGCTGCTGTGCATTGTGCCGTTGACTTCATTGTTGTGTCCACCAGCACACCCAAGTCTTTTTCAAGGTTACTTCCCTCTAGTACTAATCCCCCCATTTGGTATCTGAACATCGGGTTCTTTTTCCCTATATGCATGACCTTGCATTTCCCTACATTGAAGTTCATCTGCCATTTATTCGCCCACTCCTCTAGTTTGTTCAGGTCTCTTTGTAGGTCCTCACATTCTTCCACAGTTCTAACCCTGCTACAGAGTTTAGTGTCATCCGCAAATTTTATAACTTCACACTTCGTCCCCGTTTCTAGGTCATTAATAAATACATTGAACAGCAGCGGTCCAAGTACCGACCCCTGCGGAACTCAGCTCGTGACCCTCCTCCAGTCCGAGTAGTGGCCCTTCACTCCAACCCTTTGCTTCCTGCCTGCCAACCAGTGTTTAATCCATCTATGTACGTCCCCCTTCCACCCCGTGGTTCCACAGCTTCCTAAGTAGCCGCTCATGGGGTCCTTGTCAAAGGCCTTTTGGAAGTCGAGATAAATGATGTCTATGGGTTCCCCTTTGTCCAACTGACTGTTTACCCCCTCAAAGAAGTGCAGTAAGTTTGTTTGGCACGATCTTCCTTTGCAGAAGCCATGTTGGCTCGCTTTCATTAGTCCATTTTTTTCGATGTGCTCACAGATGCTGTCCTTTATCAGTGCTTCTACCATCTTGCCCGGAACCGATGTCAAGCCTACCGGCCTGTAGTTTCCCGAATCTCCTCTCAATCCCTTTTTAAAGAAAGGTGTAACATTTGCTATTTTCTAGTCCTCCAGGATCTCGCCAGTTTTCAAGGATAGTTTGCAAACTCGTTGGAGTATTTCCGCTATTTCATTTCTTAGTTCTTTTAATACCCTAGGGTGGATTCCGTCCGGGCCTGGTGATTTGTCGCTTTTCAGTCTATCAATCTGTTGGAGGACATCCTCATGGCTCACCTCTATTGTCGACAGTTTTACTTCTTGGTCTCCATTGAAGATCTCTTCAGATTCTGGTACACTGGATGTGTCCTCGCTTGTGAAGACTGATGAGAAGAACTTGTTTAACCTATCAGCTACCTCTTTTTCTTCCTTTATCACTCCCTTTCTGTCTCCATCATTCAACGGTCCTAATTCCTCCCTCGCCGGTTGCTTCCCTTTAACGTATCTGAAGAACGATTTGAAATTTTTTGCCTCCCTGGCTAGTCTTTCTTCCTACTCCCTTTTCGCTCTCCTAACCACATTATGTATGTTTAACCTGTAACACGTTCAGAGCTCTCTGGGAAAAATGGGATAGAAAAATGACTTTAGTTCATGGGAAAGACGTGTTAGGCACGATAGGGCCACTTTTTACTATAGCTTAGCAAAAGGACCTTTCTTTCATTTATTAAAAATGTATAAACTGCCTTATTCCAAAGCATACATACATAAATCCCTCACGTCATCTGTCTTGACTAAACAGATGTCACTTCAATAACTGTTTAAACTGATTCTGGGCTTGATGGAGCTTTGGTTTGTCCCAGTATAGCAACTCTTATGATTCCCAGCACTTTCTTCACCATGTTTTGGCTCTCCTTCAGAAACAGGCCAGGTCTCCCACCATGTTATTCGCGGTTTCACCATATTCATGATGGCTTTTAATAGAAAACAGCGAATAACATATGAAAAAGTTATTCACGGTTTTTCTGTATTTGCGGGTCTGTTAATCCCCTATCACAGCGAATATGGAGGGAGAAGTGTAGTGTGTTAGACTCTTTTGAGATCTTGCAAGGTACTTTGACCTAGATAGACCACTGTTGGAAACAGGATTCTGGGCTAGATGGAGCTTGGGTCTGTCCCAATATAGCAACTCTTATTTTCTTGAGTTTGGCTCTTAACACGTAAAACGGAATGCCGCATTAACTGCTACGAGACAAACATGGTAACTGCTTTGATGGACCTTTTACAATTGGTGCATGCTAATTCACATGGTATAGGATTTTTGTGTTGGAGTGGAGCTAGGCAGAGAAAGGGCATGGAAAGCATATTGTAGTTAGTGCATGCTTACAATGTTGTAGTTAGTGCAGCTCCACTGAATGCCTCCTAAATAGAAGGTCTAAATCAGGGACCTCTTTGGTACATATACCACTGAATACGGTCCTTCAAATATTGACAAGAATGTTGCTACATACATTTGTGCACGGTCAGCGGCAATTTAAATTGAACCGCATCGGCAATAGGTAACCATTACAACTTCCTGTAAAAAGGGGTAATATGTTCAAATTTGTCAAGTCCAAAGATCAAATGCACAGCAGAATTAAATACATAAATAAATAAGAAACTAAACTGCCACCCCCTTTATACAACTATGTTTAATTCAAGAATAAAAAAGCTACAGGGATCTGGTAGAAGAAAGGGGCTGGGAGGACAGACAATTCAAACTGGGCTCAGGGTGAAGTGATCAAAAGTGATTGCTTCTTCACAGCTGATCTATCAGAAATTAACTTGGTGAGCTCCACAACATAAACAGAAGTTACTTAGCCATACAACTCAACATTTTGCAGCACCACTGTACTAGAGTTGACAGCTTTAACAGAAAAGGCTAAGGATTACGTCCAGGTACCTTTCAAATGGTCCTGTGGATACTTCAATCTGTGACCTGCATTTTTTCTGCAGAGAAGAAAGAGCATTTCCAGTGAAAACACATTTAAGCATTAAAATTCACTGGAAGTAAAGCAGTCTGGTTCAGTGTCAAGTGCTACACACTTCCAAACTGAAGAACCCACTCAGAAAGAATGTCTGAAGAGTACCAACATATATTCTTTCAAAAATTACATATAAGAGCGATAAGAAGGGACACATGGCAAAAAAATAGTGTCAAAAATAATAATTAATTGTGAAAGTGCCAATCTATCAGCACTATTTTCATTCTTCCGCTTACCTGCTGGTGATTTACATTGGAACCTTAGCAGTGCCCGAGGAACAGGGGTTTTATCCGCCCAAAACGGAGCCCTGTTGAACTGAAATTGAGAACGCTTTCAAGTTACATTAATGCAAGATAAGTACTGTGTTCCTTTTTTGATTCTGGCTCCAGTTTTGCGGTCAAGAAGTTTCCAGGCATTTGATCTTGGACACTCATATATAATTGATTTAAGAAAAACAGTTGTGGCTTTATTTATAGTCTTCACTTTCATTGATTCACATATTTACACTATAAGAGAGCTCCGGGGATGTATCACAAATATTACCCATTTCAGGTTTAACTTGTGTCAACTCTGATTTAGGGGTTGGTTCCCCATATTAGAGTTGTGATAACTGAGGACTCTCATTCACAATTATTTTTGGAATTATTTTTTGCCACGTGTCCTTTCTTATCTCTCTTACATTTAATTTTTGAAAGATTATAAGTGCTACACACTGACATATGAAATATCTGGATTTAGTTCCTAGGTCAGGCTTCTGTTCTCTTGGGCAGCCAACGCTGGGGATACTGCATAGGCAGTATTCACAAGCTCTAGGACCGTGTCTCTAAAACTTTTTTAGCTCCGGCACACTAAATGAAGAAAATGTTTTTTGTAACACATTATAATTGAAATTATAAAATTGCAAAACCCCAAAAAATTAAATCTGAGAGTTATTTATTTAAAGATTGAAATTAAAGTACAATATAATTGCTAATCGATGAGATGGATGTGCTTATTTTTTAGTGCAAATTAACTCAAAATGTGGCTCGATAGTCGACAAGCAAACATGGACTTCATCATCTACCATCTACACTCATTCTCTTTTTTTTATTTAATTTCTGTCAGAGCTGAAAATCCAAATTCACAAAAATAAGAAGATCCAAATGGTAACAAAGCCTTGCTTGCTTTGTAGATCAAGTTATGATAACTACTGCATAAAAAATAAAAATAAAATTACTTGCCATTAGTTTTCAAGGACCAATCACGTCAAAGAATGATGCTTGTCTGGGTGGTTGTATCTTTACACACAAAGACACTCGTAACATTGACAAACTTTTGTGTACACGACGTACATGTCATCTGTTCTAGTGTATATTTATGAAGGGAATTTTAAAAAATAAATTAAAATTCTAGAATCTTTCATGTCACACCTGGAATCTCTTCGGGGCATACCACTGTGACGTGGCATACAGTTTGAGAGACAATGCTGTAGTAGGAAGGGGACTCAGCCATTGCTCAACAGTGACACCTGAAGGCTAGAGACAGGGTCTATATTAGCTATATTGTGTTCCCTCTCTGGACCAGTGAAAACTGTCATGGTGGTGGCCAGACTGAGAGGGAAGTAGAAATAAAAGCCAGGGGCAAAACCTGGCAGTTGCAAACAAAGGTTTAATATATTATTGCTCATGAGAAGCAGGTTCCAATGAAGCCCAAAAACATATGGAAATTGAGACAATATACATTTTAAGAGTACTTGGGCTCCTTTTACGAAGGTGCGCTAAGCATTTTAACGCACGCATCGGATTAGCGCACGATATTCTACGCGCTAAGACCCTAATGCGCCTTCGTAAAAGAAGCCCCTTATATACACTTCTCCATCTGAATTTGCAGTTTCAGCAATCACGGTTTCGATTATTCACGGTTTTTAGCTTGCTGGCTCCTCCCCCCAAATTACATCAGCTTGCATAGAGAAATCGCTGATTCCAAGTGTTTACAGAGAAAATCACTGATTCCCAGCACTTTCTTCACCATGTTTTGGCTCTCCTTCAGAAACAGGCCAGGTCTCCCACCATGTTATTCGCGGTTTCACCATATTCATGATGATTTTTAATAGAAAACAGCGAATAACATATGAAAAAGTTATTCACGGTTTTTCTGTATTTGCAGGTCTGTTAATCCCCTATCACAGCGAATACGGAGGGAGAAGTGTAGTGTGTTAGACTCTTTTGAGATCTTGCAAGGTACTTTGACCTAGATAGACCACTGTTGGAAACAGGATTCTGGGCTAGATGGAGCTTGGGTCTGTCCCAATATAGCAACTCTTATGTTCTTGAGTTTGGCTCTTAACACGTAAAATGGAATGCCACATTAACTGCTATGAGACAAATATGGTAACTGCTTTGATGGACCTTTTACAATTGGTGCATGCTAATTCACATGGTATAGGATTTTTGTGTTGGAGTGGAACTAGGCAGAGAAAGGGCATGGAAAGCATATTGTAGTTAGTGCATGCTTACAATGTTGCAGTTAGCACAGCTCCACTTAGTGCCTCCTAAATAGGTCTGAATGCATCACCGCTAACTGCAACAGTACCACATGCTGAAGGTCATTTTAACAAGCAATCTACAACAAAAATGGTGGCCACCATAGGAGCCAACTTTTCAAAATGATTGGAGGTACTGAAGGTCCGCCTCAGACACTGCCCAAAGTCCGTCTGCAGTTACGGGAGGTCCCCAAAAATTTGGGGGTGCTCAGGCACCCACAGAGCTTGCGCCTATGGTGCCACACCCCCTAGTAGGGGTTGTGTTAAATTTGTAGTTATGGCACATTAACTTCATGTGTTTTGCCAAGGCAACTATAAAATTTAACACACTTTAATAAAAAGGTCCCCTAGCTGAAAAATCATTTAAAAATATATATATATTTGCAGGATTATTATTTGGATTTTGCTCACATCTATTCCAGTACAGTATTTCCCCACATATAGGCCGCCACCATGTATAGGCAGCAGCAAACGGTGACCTATGTTTTAAAACCGGTAGATAAGCCGTCCCATGGAATTAGCCGCGGCTTATCTTACCAGTTCATTACCTTCTAGACAGCTGCTGGCTGCCTCGTCAAATCTCCAGCGGTGCAGGGCAGTTGCGATCTTTTAGGCATCCAGCCTGGCCATGCATCGCTTGCTGAATAGCTGCCGTAAGTTCTTGCGGGACTTTGGGGTGTGTAGTTTTAGATAGGCCGCTCCATTTAAGTAAGCTGTGCCCCATAGACAGGTTTGTAAAACCCATGTATAGGCCGCAGCCTATATATGGGGAAATACGGTAGTAGTTCAAGGTGAGTTACAATCAAGTACACTAGGTATTTCCCTGTTCCTGGAGGGTTCACAATCTAATTGTGTACCTGAGACAATGGAGGGTTAAGTGACTTGTCCAAGATCACAAAAGGTAGCAGTGAGATTTGAATCAGGCGCCCCGGATGGCAAGCATAAGAACATAAGAACATAAGCAGTGCCTCCGCCGGGTCAGACCATAGGTCCATCACGCCCAGCAGTCCGCTCCCGCGGCGGCCCAAACAGGTCATGACCTGTCTAAATCACCAGAAGGGGCCCCCATGCCACCTTGGTTTCCTGATGAGTCCTATCTTCCCATCGAAGTCCTAGCCCTCCGGTCTTGCACATGCACGACCTGGTTGGGTTTCTATACTTTCTCAGTATCCCAGTATCCCACTATACTTTCTCAGTATCCCACGATCCCTTTATCCCCCAAGAATCTGTCCAGTCTCTGTTTGAATCCCTGTACCGTACTCTGCCCGATCACTTCCTCCGGTAGCGCATTCCAGGTGTCCACGACCCTTTGGGTGAAGAAAAACTTCCTTGCATTCGTTTTGAACCTATCTCCCTTCAGTTTCTCCGAGTGCCCCCTCGTACCTGTTGTCCCCTTCAGCCTGAAGAATCTGTCCCTATCCACCCTCTCTATGCCCCTCATGATCCTGAAGGTCTCTATCATATCTCCCCTGAGCCTCCTTTTTTCCAGAGAGAAGAGCCCCAGCCTGTCCAACCTCTCGGCGTATGGGCAGTGTTCCAGCCCTCTTACCAGTTTGGTTGCTCTCCTTTGGACTCTCTCAAGTACCGCCATGTCTTTCTTGAGGTACGGCGACCAATATTGAACGCAGTATTCCAGATGAGGACGCACCATCGATCGATACAATGGCATGATGACTTCCCGCGTCCTGGTTGTTATGCCCCTCTTTATGATGCCCAGCATCCTGTTGGCTTTTTTCGAGGCCGCTGCGCACTGTGCAGATGGCTTCAGTGATGCATCCACCAGCACACCCAAGTCTCTCTCAAGACTGGTGCTCAAAACACTAGGGAGCTCATAATTGAAAAAGAAAAATGTCCAAAAACAGGCCTAAGTCGGCACTTGGACAAATATTGTCAAAATACGTCCAAGTGCCGATAATAAAAATGGGTTTTGGATGTATTTCTAAATGACCTAGGCCTTTATAGTGCCGCTGAACGACCACAGCTAAACGGGGCGTTTCAGGAGGAGTGTCGAGGGCAGGAGTTGGGCAGGACGTGCGCCAGCTTAGACTTAGTCGTACAGCATGTATAACCAAAAGTTATACAGCCCAGGATCGACAGAATTTGGACGTTGTGACATGGTCTAAGTCACAAAAACCCATCTAAAGTCACCAGATAAGCACTGCAAACACATAATACAGACCCCCACACACTACCCCAGGGATCACCAACCCCCCCCCACCTCAATAAAAATATTAACACCTTTAAAATTCAGCCTCCAGACCATCATCACCTGGCAGCCAGGCATAGGAAAGCCTAGTCGTCCAGCACAGAAGTGGCTTAAGCAGTCTTGAGGGTGGGTTAGGGACTCATGGAGAGGAGGACCCATGCCCATAAGCCCCTGTAATCACTGCATTGAAACTTAAACATGTGCACTCCCCTATACACCCCAATACCCTTTTTTACTGGCATATAAGTTGCTCCTGCAGCCATAAGGACTATTAGGATGGTAAATAAGTGGGTCTAGGGCAGGGATCTCAAAGTCCCTCCTTGAGGGCCGCAATCCAGTCGGGTTTTCAGGATTTCCCCAATGAATATGCATTGAAAGCAGTGCATGCACATAGATCTCATGCATATTCATGGAGGAAATCTTGAAAACCCGAATGGATTGTGGCCCTCAAGGAGGGACTTTGAGACCCCTGGTCTAGGGGAATCTGGAGGAGGTTGGGGGGGCTCACCATGACCTATAAGGGAGCAGTAATGAGATGATGACATGGCACCCTTTTTATGAAGTTCACAGCAGTGCCCTCTAAGGTACCCCACTATTTAGGTGCCATGTCTGGGTGTTCAGTCCATCACTTTGCAGACCCCTCCCACATCCAACAGGGCTTGTTCTAGGTGTTTTTTGATCTGGACGAAAAGTTGGACGAAAATGTGGTATAAAGATGGATGATTTAGCGACTTGGACGATCAGATCGGCAGGACATATTAGACGTATTTTTCGAAAATGTGTCCTAGGCTGTTTTTTACTTTGGACGACTTGCGACTTAGACAAAAACGGACTTAGACGTTCCTTTCGATTATGCCCCTCTAGGCTACTCCATCGCATGATTCACACACATATATAAATTTAGATGCACTCTCTAGGAAGAACGGTATAGTGTCAGACCTTAATCTTCAAACTGATACAAAGGCACATTTCTTGTGATTTTCACTACAATGAAAATGAAAAAAAAAAATCAAAATCAATGCCTGTGTGGTGGGAGGTGGAAGAGTGAATTTTCTTTCTCTTCTCTAAATAATAAACGAACCAAATTCCTGCATATTCATTTTGAGAAACATTGGCTGTCTCTTTCTCTGTTTTCTTAGTTTATAGAATTTGCAAACAGAATTTGAGGATTGATAGCCCTTGTTCCGCAACCAAGCTATTCAAACACCCAGACACTCAATATGCACCACAAGGCTGAGAGAAGCAGAATGGGGAAGAGTAGGCCTGTTTTGCCTTCAAAGGAAGCAATAAACTATTCTGCTTGCTTTCCTTCATGTTTTTTAATTCATTTCATTTCATTTTAACTATCCAGAACAATTTCACCAGCCATTAGCCTGGAATGAAGTCGCACAAAGGCTGATTGTTCCTAAGATGAGTCCTAACATTCCGCACCATCCTCTCCACTCCCCCCCCCCCCAAGGTCTTTCACTAAATTTTAGGCAAAATGGTATACTACAGAGTTCCAACCTGTTCATTTCTTGGGGGTTCTGATTTCCAGAAAATTTGTTTAAAAGCAAAATATAAACCATTTCAGAAGCAGACTGAAAAAGGAAGCCTACAGCTCGCTAACCAACGCAGCTGCAATCAAATGATGATGAACGGCAACAGAGCACTGAAGAAAGGAACTCAGAGGCAGGAGATGGCAAAAAGATGTAAAGTCAGCACTAGGGGGTAATTCTACAGTATAGCTAGGTGATGCAGAGTTCCACACCAGGGGGAAGAATCAACTATAGCTATAGCTACATGGTGCAAGATTCCACATAAGGAATCACCGCCCAGGGAAACGATCTAGGTGTTATGGTTGATGATATGTTGAAACCCTCTGCTCAGTGTGCAGCATTAGGCAAGAAAGCAAATAGAATCTTAGGAATTATTAGGAAAGGAATGGAGAACACATCTGAGAATATTATGATGCCTTCAAATACTGTGTGCAATTCTGGTCACCGCATCTCAAAAAAAGATATGGAATTAGAAAAGTTACACAGAAGGGTGATGAAAATGATAAAGGGAATGGGATGACTTCCTTATGAGGAAAGGCTAAAAGGTTAGGGCTCTTCAGCTTGGAGGAGAGATGGCTGATGAAAGGTATGATAGAGGTCTATAAAATACTGAGTGGAGCAGAAACGTAGGCCTGAACTGCTCATTTATCCTTTCTAAAAATATTAGGACTAGGAAGAATGCAATGAAACTAATAAATAGTAAATTTAAAACAAATTGGAGAAAATATTTCATTCAATGTGTAATAAAAATTCTTGAATTTGTTATTAGAAAATATGGTTAAAAGCAGTTACCTTAACAGGGTTTAAAAAATTTCCAAAAAGAAAAATGTGTAAGCCATTATTAAGGTGGAATTGAGAACATCCACTGCTTATTTCTAGGATAAGCAGCATAAAACCTGGTTTACTCTTTTGGGTTCTTGCCATTTACTTGTGACCTGAGTTCGCCACTGTTGGAAATAGGATACTGGGCTTGATGGACCTACGGTATGTTCCAGTATGGCAGATCGTATGTTCTAACCTGTCCTTACATGCCAAGCTGCATGTAATTTGGTCATCCCAGATTAATCTTTTCACATTAGGGGATTTGCATAATAAAGGCATACAAAACATACATTTGCATATTTCGCATCTCATTACTTGGTAATGCACGGCAGTTTAAATATAACCGCACTAGTTTAGGAACAGCAGGGTTTGGGCTGTTTTTGAGTCATGGTAAGGGCCATTTACTGCAACTTAAATTCCTAACGCTGCTTGATGAATTCCCCCCTTACAGCGTATATTTTATGTTTTGTGCTTTTTGTTATGTTATTGTGTATGTTTTACTTCTACCCTGTCCACTGTCTTGTACAAAATGAGCCATTAAAGTGTAAAGCATTGCCAAGCTGCAGTTGTTGTAAGACGCTGCCAAGCTCCAAACTGTACAAGACAGCGGACTATAAGCAAGAAACAGATAAGTCATTTGGCTGTGAACAAGTATATTTTTTGAGCTGTTGACTGCTGATAATTACAAGTTACTGGTTTTGGGACTGAATGACTTACTGAGGCTACCAAAGAGATGTCTAATATATGGATAACATAATTCAGTAAAGTAAAAATAGAAAAAGAAAAAAAGGATAATAGTTATTAGAAGACTAGATGAATAATAATAAGAGAGGATAGGTAGGGGGTTTTGCCTATGATCTGATTGGGAGCCAGTGACTTGATCACGTTTGAAAACCCAACTGGGTTAACTGCTCCATGTTCTGAGACTTTTTACCCTGCAATAATATTAGTGTATCACCAAACTGATTACGATAACACATATACTAGGAGAAGATACCTCAGTAGTACATAACCCCACTGTGGGGGGTTTTCTCATGAATATTTTGTAACCCAGATATATAGTGTGATATGCGAGATAAATAAATATTCTGCCTTAGTCGGTATACTCTTCAGAACTTTGGAAGTACTGAATGAGCAAGGGAGAATTTTGTCATACTTTGAACAGCAAATATTTGGAAAAGCATCTGGGAATTAGAGGGATACAAAAGGATTAAGGAAAATGCATTCAAAGTGTTATAACCATTTATGATTCAAATCCACTTTTTGCTCTCGTGGGAAATTATGGAAAGTGGCTTGGAAAGCCACTTTAACAGGTATGCTGCCAACAGAAGGTCCTGAGGATTAGCTGAATTCCGGCACTTGGGCTGTTTTTGCTAACCAAACAGCACTGATATTGACAAATAGACTGCAGAAAACTTCCTGTCAAAGAAAATGACAGCTCTTTTAGCAACAACTGGGGATACCTAACTATTCAGCAAGTTAAGATATCAGGTTAACGTACTGTTACAAAAATAAATGCCAAAGGAACTCTGCCCTGTCTACAACAAAACACACCAGAAAATATCTCTGAGTTTAGGCACAGATTGAAGCCACTTTATGTAATGTAATGTAATGTAATGTAATTTATTTCTTATATACCGCTACATCCGTTAGGTTCTAAGCGGTTTACAGAAAATATACATTAAGATTAGAAATAAGAAAGGTACTTGAAAAATTCCCTTACTGTCCCGAAGGCTCACAATCTAACTAAAGTACCTGGAGGGTAATAGAGAAGTGAAAAGTAGAGTTAGAGGAAAAATAAAATAAACATTTTAACAAGACAGCATTGATCTAAATACTTTGGAAGGTAGAAGAGAGGAGAGAAAGGAATAGAAGCAGAAGGGGGAGCCGTTGAACAGTAGAATTCTGGAGAAATGAGATAAAATGAGACAAAGCATAACATAGTAACATAGTAGGTGACGACAGATAAAGACCCGAATTGTCCATCCAGTCTGCCCAACCTGATTCAATTTAATTTTTTGTTTTCCTTAGCTATTTATGGGAAAGAATACAAAGCTCTACCCGGTACTGTGCTTGGGTTCCAACTGCTGAACTCTCTGTCAAAGTTCACTCCAGCCCATCCACATCCTCCCAGCCATTGAAGCCCTCCCCAGCCTATCCTCAACCAAAAGGCCAAATACAGACACATACCGTGCAAATCTGCCAATACTGGCCTTAATTCTTCAATATTTACTATTATTTTCTGTTTCTAGATCCTCTGTGTTCATCCCAAGCTTCTTTGAACTCTTGTCACCGTTTTCCTCTCCACTAGAGATTGACACGGGGGAAAAATTCTGTCCCCGTCACCGCCCCGTCCCCGGACCACCATCCTCTTCACCGCCCCGTCCCCTTCACCGCCCTGTCACCGTCCCTGCTGTCCCTTTCACCGCCCCGTCCCCGTCTTCAACGTCTTCTCCTCTCCATCCCCCCACCCCCAGCACCCTTCACGCGGTCCAGCAGCTCCCTCCCGCCGGCCAGCCGTGCATTTCCCTCCCTCCCTCCTTTTCCCTTACCTTTTCTTGTTGAAACTGGCGATTTCCATAAGGCTATGAGCTGTATTACAGCCAGAGCCTTGAAGTCGCGTTGGGTTGACCGCTAGAATAGTCTCCTCCGATGCAAACGGAAACAGGAAGTTGCATCAGAGGAGACTTTTCCAGCAGGCAACGCGACGCAACTTCAAGGCTCCGGCTGTAATACAGCTCATAGCCTATGGAAATCGCCAGTTTCAACAAGAAAAGGTAAGGGAAAAGGAGGGAGGGAGATGCATGGCCGGCCGGCCGGCGGGAGAGAGTGGGCTGCCAGATCAAATTCTCGTTCACCGCACGTTCATGCTTTTTCACCACCCCGTCTAACCATTCACTGCTCCACGGGGCGGTGAATGGCCTTGTCCCCGATCTCGCGGTGACCTTTTTTTTTGGTCACCGTTTTGGCGGGTTACCCGCGGATAGCCGCGAGTAACAACCACCGTGTCATTCTCTGCTCTCCACCACCTCTCTCGGGAGAATTTCCTTACATTGCTCTTGAGTCTACCACCCTATACTGGGACAGAACAAAGGTCCATCTAGCCAGTAGTGTAGTAAAGAAGGCTGGCACCCGGCATCACCATGCCATGTGACCCCCAACTCTTGGGCACCCTCTCAACTCTTCCTTGCCACTTGGATGCCCCTCTGCCCCCCCCCCCCCCCGCATACCTCTTGAAATGTTCACCGGTACGAGCAGCATTTTTCACCTACTGCTCACGTTGGCGCCGGCACCCTTCTGCACATCCTAGTCCCGCAACTAAGAAGTGATGTCGGATGGGAGCCAACATCAGCATGAGCAGCAATTGGAAGATGCTGTTCGTACCAGCACCCACCACCCACCCCACTTACTATGCCACTGCATCTAGCCTAGTATCTCGTTTCCGCAGTGGCCAATTCAGATCACATGTACCTGGCAAAAACCCAAATAGTAGCATGATTCCATGCTACCAATCTAACATTAAAGTTCCCAACGTCCTCAGGGCACATTTAGCTAGATTGGTTTCATGATTCTCACAAAGAATATACATGAGATATATCTACAGACTTTGGAGGCAGTGCATTCAAATCTGTCTCATGCATATTCATTATACAGTAGATATCCTGAATTCCAGATGGCTGGGAGTGCCCTAAAGACTGGTCCGAGAACCACTGCATTAACAGCAAATTTCCAAGAGGATAACTTGGTCAAGAAAGTAATATACTCTCTAATAATTGCCCAGACTATTAGTAGAAGCAACGGGTTTCTGAATTCCCGGTCAAGAAGTTTCATCAGAGGGAGAGCCGAGGCTGGCGCGAGCCGCAGATGCCGCGCACTGCCGGCGATCATTTGAAGAGGTAGGTGAATGGGCGAAGAGAAAGAGAGGAGCCAGCGCCGCGCCAAAAAAAATGGCCGGGGTGATGCAAAACCCTGCCCCTCCCCCCCCTTGCTACATCACTAGATGCACCCTGCTGGGTGCTGTTCAATAAAGGAAATTCAGCCCAGAACTCTTTTTATAAGAAGAATAGCACTGATTTTTCCCAGCACCCATTTTTCTGTGTCATTTGCTGAATCCAGTTCTGAAGTGTTACATTCGAACAGTGGATAAAGCCCATTAAGTCTTCTCTGTTGGACTACCTTGACATATTTGTGACTGCCACTGAGACCTAATAGAATATAACTTGAAAAATTAAATATAAGATCACCTACAATTTGTCTCTTGAGCTTTATATCCACATAATACATTACTGAAACTAGAATGCCACACAAATAAACAGCTGCCTAATTTTACCACTGCCTCAGGTCTTGAGCGTTTTGCATATTATTTACATTGCGTATGCTACTCAGCATACACGGGGGGTTCAATTTAAATGAGTAGATAGGATTCCACTTTTATGATCTGTAACAGAGTTTAACAGTGGAACGATTCCCATATCACAGTGTTATTGCATGGGTAATACAATAAATCGATAGCACCATTTCCCAAGATAAATCTATTATTGGTGCACATTGATACTGTAAGCACAGGAGAACGTGGAGCGAGTTTCATTGAATCTGACTCGAGCCCTTGCTGAGTCCAATCTTTAAGTGAACCAATCATGGGTATCACATGAAGCAAATCCAAATGCCTTCCTATTCTGAGACGGTCAACGGGAAGGAGTATCTCACTAACAACAAACAAATGGTAAATAAAAATGCAGTTTGTAAACCGCAAACTACTGTATATTTATTAATCAATCCACATCTACGCTGTTTGCACTTTATTCACCAGGACTGCATTATTAGCCTCTCTTACCATGACTAATATAGCTCTTCAGTGAAACAAGCTCAAAGCCATTGCTTCCCAGGCCGTTCTCCACATAAATGAAAGTATAGAACAGTTACAAAATGAGAGCGATAAAGGGCTCCTTTTATGAAGCCGCGTTAGTGGCTTTAGCGCACGCACATTTTTAGCGCTCGCTAACCCCGCACTAGCCGAAAAACTACCACCTGCTCAAAAGGTATGACTGGATCCTTAAGGCTTCTTCCCTTATGAGATGTAAGAAGCTCTATACATGATTAATCTTTTTTTTTTTCATTTCTGAAAACTCATGAATTTTCCATTTGCTTTTTGAGATCCACAGAGTAAAATTTTACTTCTTAGTATATAAACATACAGTAAATTACACAAAACAACTTCCTTTTTAATGTAAAATAGTGAATCTTAACAACAAAACTTTGGAAAAGTTATAGAAAAGCTGACTTGACAAAGACTTACATTCTTGTGGATGAGCAGCCCAAAATATTATTTTAATGGGAAAAATTCTCCAGGGACATGAAGACTAGTAATAATAATAATAATAATAACTTTATTTTTGTATACTGCTATACCACAAGCAGTTCAGAGTGGTTTACAGAGGAAGAGACTGTATACAGACAGCAATGTTACAATAAAAGAATTTCAGTTTGCATTAGCATGCCAAGAGTAGTCAAGATTTATCCGGAAGCATTTCAAAGATACAAGACAGGAAAGGAGTCAGAGAAATTTATCAAAGAGATAGTATTACTTGAATTATCAAAGTATTATTCAATAATTTGAATACCTACATTTTCTCCCTCCAAAAGGACTAGACTCACATAAGAAGTCTTATAATCCAAAACATATGTGTTACATGTCAAAACAAAAAAAATTCCTATGCAAAACCCAGCTCTTAGATGATACATGCACTGAACGAGGGCAAATGCAAAGCACTGTTCCCTCTAATCTGAGCAGGAGTCCTCAACCTATAGTCCTGCCAGTGGGAGGTGCTATTTCACCAATAGTGAGGGACAGGTAAGCTCTACAGGACTCCAGGGAACTTGCCTGTCCTTAGCAATTGAAAACACAGTATTGAAGCTCCACCACCTAACTGGCAGCAATGCAGCTGGAGGACTCCTGCTCAACTTAGATACACAGGTATTAGGTGCCCTGGGTAAACCTTTAGCTTTGCATCTCCTTTACTGAACTTTCAGATCCCTAGCTCCTCACCTGAAAATGTGATAATTAAACTAAACAATCATGACCACTCCAAATGCACCCTTCCCAGAACAAATTTGTAAAAATGTGCAATTGAATGTGATCATCAACTTGCATCTATTAAAGTACATTTATGGAGAGGCCCTTTTACTAAACGATGTTAATCCCTAATATGTATTTAAAGTTCTATTTTGCTTCCACTTATTTGGTAGAAGAGAAGGGGAGGTAGGGTGTAGACTTGGTTTCTGCTATTATAATATGGGGTGGGGAGGGGGTGAAAGCACTTTTGTAAAATACAGTAAAACCTTAGATTGCAAGTAACTTGGTTTGTAAGTGTTTTGCAAGACAAATCGCCAGGTCCGGACGGCATTCACCCAAGGGTACTCAAGGAACTAAGGAACGTAATAGCAGAGCCACTTAGCCAAATATGTAACCTATCCTTAAAAACTGGAGAGATCCCGGAGGATTGGAAAATTGCAAATGTCACACCCATCTTCAAGAAGGGTTCAAGGGGGGACCCGGGGAACTACAGGCCGGTGAGCTTGACCTCGGTCCCGGGAAAAATGATGGAAGCACTGATTAAGGACAGTATCTGTGAACACATAGAAAACAATGGACAGCTAAAGTCGAGCCAGCATGGCTTCTGCAAGGGTAGGTCATGCCTCACAAACTTATTGTACTTCTTTGAGGGGGTAAACAGACAGGTGGATAAAGGGGAATCCATTGACATCATTTACCTTGACTTTCAAAAAGCCTTTGACAAGGTACCGCACGAAAGACTGCTTAAAAAGCTGTGGAGACACGGGGTGCAAGGGGAGGTCCACCGATGGATCAAAAACTGGCTGGCAGACAGGAAACAGAGGGTTGGAGTGAAGGGCCATTACTCAGACTGGCATGGGGTCACGAGCGGAGTTCCACAGGGGTCGGTGCTGGGACCGCTCCTGTTCAATATATTTATTAATGACCTGGAGGCGGGAACAAATTGCGAAGTTATTAAATTTGCGGATGACACCAAACTCTACCGCAGGGTTGAAACCATGGAAGACTGCGAAGATCTGCAAAGGGACCTAACGACGCTAGAAGAATGGGCCAAAAAATGGCAAATGAACTTTAATGTAGGGAAATGCAAGGTCATGCATGTAGGGAAAAAGAACCCGATGTTCAGCTACAAAATGGGAGGATCATTGCTAGGGGTAAGTAACCTTGAAAGAGACCTGGGAGTGATGGTGGACACGTCTTTAAAGGCGTCGGCACAGTGCGCCACAGCCTCAAGAAAAGCAAACAAAATGTTGGGTATCATTAAGAAGGGTATCACGACCAGGACAAAGGAGGTCATCCTGCCACTGTATCGTGCAATGGTGCGACCGCATCTGGAGTACTGTGTCCAATATTGGTCGCCGTACCTCAAAAAGGACATGGCGGTACTTGAGGGAGTCCAGAGAAGAGCAACTAAACTGATAAGAGGTATGGAAAACCTCTCATATACTGACAGACTGAAAAAGCTGGGGCTGTTCTCCCTGGAAAAGCGGAGACTTAGAGGAGACATGATAGAAACCTTCAAGATCCTGAAGGGTATAGAAAAGGTAGACAGGGACAGATTTTTCAGATTACGGGGAACCACAAGTACAAGGGGGCACTTGGAAAAATTAAAAGGAGACAGGTTTAAAACAAATGCCAGAAAGTTCTTTTTCACCCAGAGGGTGGTGGTCACATGGAACGCGCTTCCGGAGGCTGTGATAGGCCGGAGCACGTTACAAGGCTTCAAAGAAGGTTTGGATAGGTTCCTAGAGGATAAAGGAATTGAAGGGTACAGATAAGAGTAGCGGTAGGTTATAGGGATAGTCTGGGACCATTGCTCAGGCAATGGGCCTGATGGGCCACCGCGGGAGCGGACCGCTGGGCGAGATGGACCTCTGGTCTGCCTCAGCGGAGGCAACTTCTTATGTTCTTATGTTCTTACAAGCAAAAACATTTTATTACATTTTAACCTGATAAACAAGCAAGGTCTTGCAATACAAGTACATATAGTATACACACATCACATCATCGCAACTAAGCCGATGGTTCTTCTCTCTCTGATGCTGCAGGAGTCTAGTGACTGTTCTAAATGAGTGAGGTCTTACAATACAAGAACATACAGTATTTTGTATTAAAGTTTTTGGGTTGTGGAACGAATCGTCTGAGTTTCCATTATTTCTTATGGGGAAATTCGCTTTGATATACAAGTGTTTTGTATTACAAGCATGGTTTCAGAACGAATTATGCTCGCAAACCAAAGTTTTACCGTATCTGTTTAAATAATTAGATGTTGCATTTGATTACCGTACACTTGTTCATGTTTTATCCTGAACTTACATTGCAGTTTACATCTCTCCCAGAATTTTATGTTAATAGCTCCTTTGTTTGAAATTGTGTGCTAATAGCTCCTATGTGATTATTTATTATGATTCAGATTTCAATAAAGTGATTATTGCATTAGGTTGTTTTATCTGAAATTATATATACTTTAATCGCTACAAAACAGGACTCATGAGGAAGACATATTTTGCCAAAAAATGGACCAAATTTAGGGCTCCTTTTACTAAGCTGTGATAGCGGTTTTAGCGTGGCTGAATTGCCGTGTGTGCTAGACCTTAAACGCCAGCATTGAGCTGGCGTTAGTTCTAGCCGTGTAGCGCAGGTTTAGCGTGCGCTAAAATCCTGCATGCGCTAAAAACACTATCGCAGCTTAGTAAAAGGAGCCCTTAGTCTTTCTTTTGAGCCATCAGGGCCTTAGGCCCCTCCCATTGCATCCCAAGATGCATTGGGAGGGGGAAGGCCCATCATTCACAGCACACAGTCCTGTAGGCAGGAGGGAGTGGCTTCCCTCCTGCCGATCTGTCATCAGCAGGTACGGAGGGGGCCGGAGATGTGGAGGGGTGTCCAATAATGTTGGGGATGTGGGAGGGACAGTAGAGGGATGTTGGGGGAGGGGTGTATGGCTCTGCGGCTCAGCTGACACTGGCAGGGGGAATCCCCATTAGCTGAGCCAGCAGGAATCCACGAAGCCGGCTCAACTGATGGGGGATTCCTCTGCCGCAATCAGACAAGGTAGTTGGGTACGTCTACAAAACTAGCTTTTGTGCATTTTTCAAGTGGACATTTTTATTTTTCAAAATGGTCAAAAAAGATAGACATCCTAAGGTCCAAAACTTATTCATAGGTCATTTTCAAAATTAAAAGACAAAGTCTGGCAGTTTTGAAAATGGACATTTTTTTTCTGCTGGGTTTGTGGACATCTTGCCCAAAACATCCAACCTTAGACAAGACATCCTATCACAAATGATCCTCACTGGATTTAAAATATGAGACATCAATATAGACTAGGCGGCTACACTAGTTTTGCAATGATAATTTTATATACACTGGGTTTAATACAATTACTTCACATATATAATTTTCTGTAAGTTCATATACAGAGAACATATCTCTGAAAAATGGACTATAGGTAAACTCTTCTAACATTTATATTGCTTGAAGGTTGCATGGGTCCAACACATTTATGATTTACAAGTACAATCTTTAATAAAAAAAATCTTTTAGGAGTTATTTAAGCTCTAGTTGATTCATTCAAAAAGCTAGAACTTTTAAGGCTACCATTGTAGCATTTTCTGTTTTGAAAGCCCATTGGAATTTCTGCTACTGGGTTTCCCACCTCCCCAATCAGAAGCCTGGGGTGAAAAGGGTCATTATAGAACAGTGGTCTCAAACTTGAAGCCCAGGGGCCACATGCGACCCGCCAGGTACTATTTTGAGGCCCTCGGTATGTTTATCATAATCACAAAAGTAAAATAAAACAGTTTCTTGATCATATCTCTTTAGCTATAAATTACAATATTATTATTAAGACTTACCCAAAAGGAAAGATTTATAAACTATAAAGAGTTTTATCTCATGCAAAATTGTCATTTCTTTAATAAGACATTAACTATTTTTGTCTGAGGCCCTCCAACTACCTACAAATCCAAAATGTGGCCCTGCAATGTTATGTTACTATGTTACTATGTTTGAGTTTGAAACCACTGGTATAGAAGGAGGAGGATAGGCTTACCACAATGAACAATGCACAGTAATCTATAGGTGTCATGACTGCTGAAGGGCATAAGAGAACAATACTTTTTCTGTTGATTATCAATATAAAACTAGAAAATACTAGTGTATTACAAATATGAAACAAGCATAAATTATTACAGATTGATGCCTCGAAACTGCTAACTTATCTTAATTCAGAATCTCAAGTTCAATTAACTATTTGATGAAAAAGATAAAGGACTCTTAAGAGATAAGCTCAATATTTTAGTACATTTCCAAAGAAAAATATTGAGAGAATATGCCATTCTGATTAGTATGAAACTGATAATAATGGCCCAAAACATCTTTCACATATGACATGGACAGAGCTGCAGAAAGTATGTTTTATTTAAAATGACCTTCTGGTACTCTTGGCACAGATAACCTAAAGCATTTTCTTTAAGTAACCTTTTTTTTAAACATATTAGTTGTATTTCAGATTCCTCAAAAGAGAAAAAGCCCCAAGGTCACCTGTCAATAACAGAACAAACCCCAGTAAATCACCCTGCTTCACAAATAAATTCCTCATCAGTAATTAAAAACAGTCCTCTCTGGCCCTGTGTTATCAGCTCATCAAATTCATTGCTCATCTAGAATAACAGATCCACATCTGCAGTCATTACAGCACGCCAGATAAATCAATCCCCTCAATGATGCTTTGAGCTATCTCTGCTCCCTTTTAACCAGCCTGCTATTTATTTCTCCCTGACACATCTGACATTCTATTTACTGTAGGCAAATGGAAGTCATACAGCACCTTGTAATGGCTTTACCAAATCCCATTGTGGGACATTGCTTCGAAGACTGATGGACACAATAAACAAGATTTTATGGCATAAGGGGGGGAGCTTCTAACTTTTTTCTCAGAATTTGGTTTCTGCAGAGAACAGCAGGTTTCATTACCTTTGATTGAAAAAGGAAGACCCCAAGCTGGCTTAGGAGTTTGTCAAAATCTGAGAGAATCTTTCTGAGCTATTTTCTTTTCTTTTTTTTCATTTTTATTTTCACTTTAATTCTTCAGAAAAGTCCAAAGTGGCCTTATGGCACTGAGAAACAAATGGGAAAAATCTCTGTAAGTAATTAACCAATTCCTCACCTAAATAACAGACTATGGACTTTTCCTCCAGGAAATTGTCCAAACCGTTCTTAAAAACCACCTTTGCTATCTACTCTTACCACAACCTCTGGAAATGGATGCCAGAGCTTAACTATTTTCCGAGTGAAAAAATGTTTCCTCCTATTGGTTTTAAAAGTATTTCCCTATAACTTCATCGAGTGTCCGTCTTTGTCATTTTTGATGGAGTGAAAAATCGATCCACTTGTACCCATTCTATTCCACTCAGGATTTTGTAGAGTTCAATCATATCTCCCTCTCAGTCATCTCTTTTCTAAGCTGAAGAGCCCTAACCTTTTTAGTCTTTCCTCATACGAGAGGAGTTCCATCCCCTTTATCATCTTGGTCGCTCTTTTTTGAACCTTTTCTAGTGCCGCTATATCTTTCCTGAGATAAAGACACCAGAATTGAACACAATACTCCAGGTGAGGTCACACCATGGAGCGATACAGAAGTATTATAACATTCTTAGCCTTGTTAACCATCCCTTTTTTAATAATTCCTAGCATCTTGTTTACTTTTTTGGCCGCTGCCACACATTGGGCGGAAGGTTTCATCGTACTGTCTACAATGACACCCAGATCCTTTCCTTGGTGCTAACCCCCAAGGTGGGCCTTAGCATCCAGTAACTGAGATTTGGGTTATTCTTTCCAATGTGCATCACATTGCATTTGTCCATTTGTACCTGACAAAACTCTTGCTCCTTGATCTACTGGGAAGGATTCTTCTCAGTTTTTTGTGGCATTTGAAGAAAGAGGCCACAGAGCATCTGGTATGTCTGCAGATGTTGAATCTCTGTTACTAAAGCACGGGAGTAGCATGATTGCCTAATGGAGTCAAGGAGCAAACTGACTTCTCCCAGGTATTATATCTATAAAAGAATAGGATATGATACCCAGGAGAACAAAGAGTAGAATTCCAGGAATGGCCAAAAAGAGATCCAGGAGGAACAAGGATAGATTCCTAGCATCTTGTTTACTTTTTATCCAATAGGGCGTGTCTAATAGGGACTGAACTCTGTTGTAAAGTTTCCAAAAGTTCCTCCTTTTTGTCCCCTGTAACTAATACCGTATTGATCCTTCTCAGAAGCCCATGAAAGTACTGGTTCAATATTCAAGCATTGTTTTAACAACCAAATGTCAAGTTTAAATGGCTCATATGTATTGTGCCACTATCTACAGAAGAGGCAGCACTGAAAATACTCAGCAGTGACTGGTATTAGCTATACAGTTTAAGTTAGGAGAGCACAAAGTTTTAAATTACATACGTAGCTGTCTGACAGCAGTTGGATATCACCAACTACTTGTGTGGGACTATCTGCTGATATTCAACAGTGCTATGAGTTTATCTCATTGGGCAGATGGATTGTACAAGTCTTTATCTGCCATCTACTATGTTACTATTAGGGGTATAATCAAAAAACTAAGACATCCAAAAAGCCGCCTAAGTCGGCACTTGGATGTCTTAATCACTGGGATATCCAAGTGCCGATAATCAAAACTTTTCCTGAACATCTAGCAAGATGTTTCGTCTGCTGTGTGTCCAGAGTTCAAGGGTGTGTGTTAAGAGGTGTGTTATGGGTGTGCTCTGGGCATGCTAGACTCGGACATCTTGCAGGGATAATCAAACCTTTCCCAAGATGTTCTGGACAAAACTTAGATGTTTTGGGTTAGACCTCTTTTGGAAGCATCTAAGTGCCATAAAGGTACTCAAACTGACCAGATGACCACTGGAGGGCTTAAGTAATTATCTCACACACACACACACTCCCCCCAAAGGTCACTGACCTCCTCCCATTCCACAAAGATCTGAAAAACACAGTACATACCTGTTTCTGGAACAGCAGCATCTGGTACAGGAAATCCTAGTACAGTGTCACACAGGTGTCTTTAGTAGCCAGGTGAGTGAACTTGTGAACCATAAGAACTAGTGATCTAGTGAACCAAAAGAACGCCAGATACATAAGGCACTCTAATCACAACATCTATGGTGTTAAATATGTGCTCATCAAAACCCACCAAAACCCTACTATACTGCCATATAGGTGCCACCTATAGCCATAAGGGCTAAAGGAGTTCTAGGCAGGTGGAAGTAGTAGGTTTGGGAGGGCTCACCATAAATTATGAGGGGTATATGGTGAGATGTATATCAGGCACCCTTTATGTGAAGTTCAAAGCAGTATCCTTTAAGGTGCTCTACTGCTCTGTTGGCATGTCTATGTGGCCAGTCCATTAGAATACTGGCCCCCTCCCATGTCTAAATAGTGCTGATTTGGATATTTTTAACTTGGACATTTTTGTGGTCAAAAATGGTGAATAAAGTTAGACGTCCTGGTGGTCAAGACATTCTGGTGGCAATGTCAGTTTGATATAGGGACACTGGATCATCTGCTGTTCTATTGTCCTTTGATACTCAACTTTTGGAAATCAATATGGGGACAAATTAATACCATACTGGAGTCATCGATTCCATTGACATATGATGTTGTCATATGTGGGATGATATTGCATCTTAAACCCTCATTGGACAGATATAAATGTTGGCTTTCCCTTATTATGACCGGGATAGCCATACAAATGATTACTCGTAATTGGGAAAATTGGGATCATATTAGTTTTACTTTTTGGTGGGTGAATTTATGCTTAAGTTATAAGTATGAGAAAATGAATGCTGACATGCTAGGGAATACTAAGATAGTCAAATTAGGTTGGGATCCATTGGTCTTTTGTGGATTTGTTATAGTTGTCTTTTATCTTTATTTTCCTTTGTTTTAGCACCCACACATCCAGGGGAGGGTGGGAGGTAGGGTATATCTTTTGTTTGGTATTATTCCCCAATGGAAAATGTTGGATGGGAGAGAGGGTTTTATTTTTTTTTTTTGTATTGATACTGATTATGGTCTCCTTTTACTAAGCTGCGATAGCGGTTTTAGCGCGCGCTAGATGCCAACGCCAGCATTGAGCTGGCATTAGTTCTAGCCACGTGGCGTGGGTTTAGTGCACGCTAAAATTCTGCATGTGCTAAAAATGCTATCACGGCTTAGTAAAAGGAGCCCTATAAGTGCTTATTATGATTATTAATATCTGTATGTATATTGTTTTGCACTTTTGTTAGCTTTGAAAACTTAATAAAGATTTAAATAAAAAAAAATAAAAAAAGAGACATCCTGGTGGCAGCCAAGACGTCTTAATAGGTGATTTTTGGGAAAAAAAAAAAAAAAATATATATATATATATATATATATATATATATATATATATTTGGACATCCCGTTCAAAATAGATGTTTCTCCGCTCCCAACTTTGGACATCTTGCGGGAAACATCCAAATTGGCTCTCCACATTACAAAACTATTTAGTGCTGGTGAATATCATCACAGAGCGCTGAAGTGAAAGCTGTCTATTTTGTGGGCAGTCTGGGGATTCAGTCGGCACTTATATGGTTAAAAACCAATATTCAGCACTTAACCGCCTAAGTTAAACAGCCAAATCAAACCACATAAAAGTCAGCCCTATCTTTATGCAGTGGCATTTAGGTGGCGAATTGCTGAAAATCAGAATCTGCCACATATGAGATAGCTGACCGCATAGACCTAGATATTCAATGCTGATGCACAGATATGGCCTGGCATTTAATATTCAAAAATAACGTCTGACAGCTAAATATATGCTTACTGCTGCTGTCTGAACACCTACTCCGTAATAAAATCCAGTCTGAGAAAAAAAAAAAAAAGGAATAAAGTGGAATAAAATCCAAACACTACTAATACATTCAAAAGGTGGATGTTTTGGAGAATGTAGTTGACACTGTTGCTTTAAATACTGTATCAGAGAAATTGATTAAGAAAGAGTGAAGACAAAGGCCTGACCATTAGAGAATAGCATTTTTTTTAAAAGGAAGGCACTTTAATCTAATTAGTATTCCTTCTGTTTTCCCATTTTTCAGAGTCCCAATGTATGTGATTAGTGTTCTCACTAAAATGCTATTAATTTTGACCAGCTTCGTGGCTGGTCCGTAGCTCTGCATACCCAGTTCTGTGTGTCAGGATCTGAAAGGTTCATATGTAAACCAGAGGCAATGCACTCAAGGTCTGAGGAGGGAGGGAAGGCAAAGGCTGCTACTGCATTGAACCTTCTTGCTAGAAGAGTGGGGCTGAGTTTAGCCTACGGCAAGGTATTCTTCGGCAACAAGAGAACAAAGTAGCGTGGGCAATTCATGTAGGAAGGGAGTGTTAAAGAGGGTGATAACATGTGGAAAAATGCCACCCAAAAGAGCATTCATTTTGTCTGCTGATTTCTGACCACATTAAGGGGTCCTTTTACTAAGGCGCACTAGTCATTTTAGCGCTTGCTAAACGCTAACGTGGCCATAGAATATAATGGACGCGTTAGCATTTAGAGCGCTAATATTTTGTGCATGCTAAAATGGCTAGCGTGCCTTAGTAAACGGACCAAGCGTTTATCTAGGCCAGGCACTGCTCACTTAAAAATGAAAAATGCTTAAATTAATAATATATTTAAAGTACAGCTTATTTAGGGACCCTTTTACTAACGCACCTAGCAGCAAAAAAATGGCCTAACACAGGACACACTAAAGCATTATGTGTTAGTTTACAATGTGCACTCACTAAAATTTTTTTTTTTTTTTTTTATTGAGTGTTTAGAGGCAGAGAGTGGGCAATCCTGTGCCAACCAATTAGCACATCTATATTTCCACATTAACTGGTTAGCGCAGGAATGATACAAGAGACCTTACCACCTACGAAATAGTTGATGGTAAGTGTGTCACAGTAATGGTTTTTTTTTTTAATGGTTGCACCCTAATGTTCAACATTATCACATGAAGTCAAAAAGACCCAAAATATTTTTAAAAATACCGGTTCAAAAAACATGTGTATCTCTTGTAGAAAGAAATTATTTTGTTACTAAACAAATTTATAAATTTTTAGTTAGTGTTATAAATCCTCAATATGAGGTAATAAGATCTAAAGAGCAAGGACCTGAAACAGGAAAAAGCCTGGCATTGAGACATTGCCATAAATGAAAAAAAAAAAAAAAGAAAGAAAATCAGGAGGATAAAGCTACAGACTCAGCACCCTGAGGTTGTGGGTTCAAACCCAATGCTATTCCTTGTAACCCTGGGCAAGTCACTTAATCATCCACTGCCCCAGGTACAGTATATTAGATAAGACTATGGGCTCCTTTTACAAAGGTGCGCTAAGCGTTTTAGCGCAAGCACCGGATTAGCGCGCGCTAGCTGAAAATCTACCGCCTGCTCAAAAGGAGGCGGTCGCGGCTAGCGCACGCGGCAATTTAGCACGCCCTAGTGTGGCTTTGTAAAAGGAGCCCTATGAGCTCACCGGGACAGATAGGGAAAATGCTTAAGTAGCTGATTTGTAACCTATGGGTGGAAAAATAAATAAATTTTTACAGCTGTGATAAAAATATCTTCAGTGCACAGGAAAGACCCATGTAAGAACACACTAAGGACACTTTTTATTAAAGCTTAGTGAAAGGACCCCTTAATTAGTTATTTGTAAGGAAAGAGGGAAAGAGCAGAAAACATTACCATAACTAATATGAATGGTATCCGCATTAACTACTACTACTACTACTTATTATTTCTATAGTACGTGGTGCTGTGTAGATTATCCCCCTAACTCTACATATAGTACTCATAATTACATGCACAAATTTGGGCACATGCTCAAATTTTGCATCCAATTTAATCACTTAACAAGCCTATTAGTGCTAATTGGCAATAATTGAAATTTACATGCTCATTTTATAATCATTCTATCAAGATGTTTGCGTAAATTTTTCTACATGGATCCAAAGAGAGGGCATGGCCACGGGAACGGCATATGCAAGTAAGGGGTGTTTCTAGAATTTGCACGGTGTTATAGAATTTGAGAGTCTGCGGCTAATTTAGGTACAGGGGTTTGCACCAGGGTTTAGTTTGTGTAAATCTTCATGCTTAAAATTGGCTGTGGATCCCAGCACTAAATGCTGCTCTGTAAACAGCACCCGACTTACAGCACTATTTCCAAAATAGCACTTTGTATGCATTTCTATTGGTGCCCAAATATGGCCGCTATTTACAAAATGATATCCTTTATACAGGTCCCTAGTGGACTCACAATCCAAGGTGTTTTGTTGTACCTGGAGCAGTGGAGGGCTGAGTGACTCGCCCAGAGTCACAGAGAGTGCAATGGAAATCAAGTCAAGCCTCTGGGATCTCAGTCCACCACATTTAACCGTTAAGCTACTCCTCTACTCCATTAAAATGTTTCCCTAAAGAAGCAGAGCGCTAAAACACAGCACTATCCATCCTTCCAAGTGCCTTGGTTTTTATTTGCCTAAAACAGTAAATTAGCTGAGCTAATTGGCTAAATTGGTTATATCCAGTGAATATAACCAGTATGTGTGGGTACACATCAGTTGCACAAATAGGAATCTGGCCCACAGTTTTTAGACAAAACATCTCTCCATTATGTTCCATCTGTTTTCAAGTGCTCTACACATAACATGAAATTAAAACTATGTTTTCAGCCATTCATGAGCTATTGCACATCAGTGAATGTTCTGCTCCCTCCTACAGTACTTCTTTAGCTCCACATTTCCTTACTGGGAATATAAGAAATAAGCCACAATTAATCTGAAGCTCCCTTAAAAGACCCACAGTGGAGAGCAGCAAGATTCCTAGAGTATGACAAGTAGTTATCTCCTAAGAACTATACACTGGTGACTCCGTCAAGATGAATTGCTCTTTTCAACCCCAGTTTTTATAACATATGAATATACTTAGGTGTTACCAGATGTCTCAAAAGCATCAGAGAGAGAGAATCAGTCTTGATTTTATCCCTACAGAGGGGCAAATGTTTAAAACTCTGGCGCCACAGAGCCAGAGAGACACTGGCCTGATTTTAGCGACATATGCTCAACACTAATAGCATGCAAAATATATGCATGCTGCTAGTTTTGAGCATGTGTTGCTAAAGGGTTAGAATTCCTGGGATATACCCACAAGAGCTGTGTGGTAGGCACAACTCTTGTGTGCATGTCCAGGGAACCCAAACCACCGCTGTCCCCGAGTCCCTGAGGATGGAACCAGGCCACCGCAACCACTCATAACCTCTCCCGCTGAACTTGCCACCATCACCGATCCCTCCAATGCCCCCTTCTGCCACCGTTGGGCCTTTGATCCTCCCTCCCACCGCAAACAAGCTTCCCCTCCCGCCAAGCCCTGAAAACCTCTGAAAGTCTGGTGGGTGGTCTAGTGGGCCAGGCCTCCTAACTCAAGGACCTGCCCCTCTCCAGCTCAAGGGTCCACCACTGGGCCTCCCAGCTCAAGGGCCTGCTCACCCCCACCTGGTCATACAGGCCAAGACCCCCAACAGCCCCTGACCTTCCCATACCTTCTATAGAAGAACAGCAGGAGGGTTACCCACTCTCTCCTGCCTCAGGGCCTGCATCTTCAAAATGGTGAACCTGCCCCTGCCTGGTGCATCCTGGAATGCACTGGGAGGGGCCTAAATATTATATTAGAAGAAATGGTTTCAATTTCCACTGCAGCTCCTTGTGACTCTGGAAAAGTCACTTAAATCTCCATTGTCCCAGAAACAAAGCACCTATATTTAATATATGTCAGTAGTCTCCAACAAGCAGTCCCCAAAGTCCTCCACTGCAGCCCTCAGTTGACTGGAATGCTCTTCAAATCCTGTAAATTCATTCATTTTAAACTTGGCCACTTGATATAGTAACTGCAAACAATCTCTTAAGTGTGTTACTCAGGTGACTCATTTATGGTATTTGTTACTGCTGACAATCCAAAATAAAGTGAGTTTTTAAAATATATCTTGAGGGTGTTGTAGAATCAATATTAGTATTAATTTTTAATATTTAATACCCAGTCTGAACAAGCAGGTCAAGTAGTTTACAAAATTAGTAGTATATGTAAGCTTGAAATCTTCTGATGACTCTTTGAGCTTTCTCATATTCACACTGTGGCCCTTTATATGAAAAAGGTTGAAGACCACTGATATATGTAAACCACTTTGACAGTAATTACAAAAATGTGGTATATCAAATTCTATCCCTGTTCTCTACTTTATTCCATCTTATAAAATTTTACAGCATGAGACATGAGAAAAGTGTTTTTGCTTGCACTGGTCCAATGGAATAGAACAAGCTTCCGGTGCATCTCCGACAGTAGAAAGATTTGTGCCAATTTCAGAAACTGTTGAAGCAGCATCTTTATTGTCAGATGAAATATGCCTCTTAATGCTGAGGACATTTATGGCTTTGACTGGTAATCGGCTCACCTTCCTTCTGGAAAATCGATTGTGATGATTTTTTGTTGTTGTTGATGTATGTTACAATGGCAGTTTTTTGGTATGTATATTTAAGTATCTTGTGTATTTTTGTATTTTAAAATTATGTATGTAGTAATGTTGTCATCTACCTTGTATAAAGGCAGAATACAAATAATAAACTATAAACGGTAAACTATTGCTTTTGAGAGAAAGAATGTGGAGTGGATTTACTGTCAGCCAGCCAGTCTTCTAGCTCAACCAGCCCTGGCTCTGCCTTCATCCAATTCAAATAAAAATGCACTTGTTTAGCCCTCTGATGCTTTATCCAAACCACGGGATACATAGGTATTTATCTTCTTAGGATGTCAAATAAAAAAACAATTTGGGATATTATACTATACTATAAATACAAGATACTAAGAACATAAGAATAGCCTAACTGGGTCAGACCAATGGTCCATCAAGCCCAGTAGCCCGTTCTCACGGTGGCCAATCCAGGTCACTAGCACCTGGCCAAAACCCAAAGAGTAGCAATATTCCATGCTATTGATCCAGGGCAAGCAGAGGCTTCCCCCATGCCTTAATAATAGAATATGGACTTTTCCTCCAAGAATTTGTCCAAGCCTTTCTTAAAACCAGTTACGCTATCCGCTCTTACGACAACCTTTGGAAACACGTTGCAGAGCTTAACTATTCTCTCAGTGAAAAATATTTCCTCCTATTGGTTTTAAAAGTATTTCCTGCAGTTTCATTGAGTGTCCCCTGGTCTTTGTAATTTTTGACGGAGTGAAAAATCGATCCACTTGTACCACTCAGGATTTTGTAGAATTCAATCATATCTCCCCTCAGCCATCTCTTTTCCAAGCTGAAGAGCCCTAACCTTTATAGTCTTTCTCATATGAGAGGAGTTCCATCCTCTTCATCATCTTGGTCGTTCTTCTTTGAACCTTTTCTAGTGTCGCTATATCTATACAAGACAATCTAACGTTACTGTACTCATGTAAACTCTTAATCCGTCTGTCTAAGCATTATGTATGTCAACCTTGTAACCCATTCTGACCTCGTTGGGGAGGACGGGATATAAAACAAACCAAATAAATAAATAAATCTGCCCTAATGAATAAAACCAGTGACATTGTGCTGCTGTTTGCGCATACACTCACTTCCTGCTCTTATCTGCTAGATAAGTAATAAGAGGTATGAAACTAACCTTTGTCTGTTTCGGGTTTTAAAATGTATCAAAAACATCATAATATAGAACTAGACCAATTTAGGCTGAGAGCAGCTTAAAACAAGATTTGACTTGTATTTACAAGACAAGAAAACATTTTACAAAATGGACCATGCAATGCCATAACTGCAGCCAAAGTCTGTAATTCACAGATCTTTATTTTTTTTTTTAACATGTACAGCTTTCATTTTAGTTTCATGGATTATTGATGACAACAGCAAATGAAATGAGTAACTCGGCATTGACCAAAAACTAATCAATTTGCCGAGCAAATAAGCTTTGTTACATGACACTGATGATACAACTACACTTGAGTGAAATCAGACTGTGCCCTTTCACCTACTCACTCTTCAGCAATGACCAAAGGCACCTATCCAATGCAATGAAACCAACCCTTTTGTCCTGTACAGAGAAAGCACATTTCTTCACATGCTGAAAATTAGAAGACTGAAAAGAAAAGGTCTGATTGCAGATTTCTATCTTGACCAGAAACTGTGTAAACCCAGCAGGATTACTAATGGCTTGTTGGTAGGTATTCAGAATGTGTACCTGAGAAGCCCCAGTTAGAAAACTGATATCGAAGGAGTATTTTCGCGATGACATCCAAATCTGTGTTTGGACATTTTGCAGAAGACACACAAAAATCGAGTAGCAAGCATGACCATTTTTGAAACAGAAACATAATGTATCTTTTGGTTTCAAAAATGGCTATTTCTCAGATATGCGTCAATCTTTTTAAACCATAAAAAAAAGGTCCAAAACAAAAACATACAAAACAAACCATAGGGATGTAGGAGGGCCAGCAGTTTTAGTAGACTGGCCACACAGACATTCAAGCAAGCTCCTTAGGGGGCACTGCAGTGAACTTCACATAAAAAGGCCTAGGTATACATCTCACCATAACCTCCTCCAAAACCCACCCGAAATCCTACTGAACCCAACTGTACACCACACCAATAGTCCTTATGCCTGCAGGTGTCACCTATATGTAGATACAATGGGATTAGGGTGGGTTTTGGAAGACTCTCATATTCTACCATGTGTAGGAGTTAAAAGTGAGATATAGGCTTCAGCCCCCCTATCTCTATGGTTGACTAGACCATCCAAGTTTCCAAGTTTATTATAAGATTTGATTAATCGTCTATTCCAGGTTCTAGGCGATGTACATCATCAATTACAGATTTAGGGTAAAAATACATATTTAGAACAACTTAAAACAAATCATCCACTAGGCTATTCTAGGAACCTGCTTGCTGCTTTACTAGGACCGATCATAACATCTGAAGGTATCATACATGCAAGTATGGACAGTTTCATTCACATCTTTCGGGGTCAGTGACCACGGGGGGAGTGTGGGACGGGTGATGCCTTCATCCCACCAGTTATCGTCTGCTCAGTTTGGGCACCGTTTTGGCACTTATTCATTATTAAAACAGGTCTAGCTATAAGTGTCTAAACTGTGCCCTGGACATTTTCTAAAATGTTCGATTACGGTAGAAAAATGTTCAAATCATAAGCCCTCTCTAGTTCCACCCAAACCACACATCTAACACGTCCTCAGGAGATGTAGATGCACTATGGTCAAGCACCATAAAAATCCATGTAGAAAATAGGTTTTGAAAATAGCAAATTGGAAGGGTTTGGCATAAATTTTAAAAAAATCCATCTGCCCCTTTATGCCACATTGTGGGCATTTTTTTTTTTTTTTTTTTGAAAATGAGCCCCATGGTGAATCATTTGGCTTCAGTTAACTCACTGTTCTCATCTGTCTACAGAAACAATATTAGGCCAAAGTGAAAGGACTAGCCTGCCATGACTGAAAAAAAAAAAAAAGACACATGAAAACCGATGTCAAGCTGTTGTTCTTGCACAGTGAGATGCAAATTAAGAAGATTCAGGGGTCCTTTAATCAAGCTGCGGTAGAGGTTTAACGCACGTAATACCACATGTTAAACCGCCTGCCGCGCTAGCTGCTAACGCCTCCATTGAGCAGGTGTTAGTTTTTTAGCCGTCCAAGGGGATTAGCGCATGATGAAATGTCCGACGCGCTAACCCCACTAGCACGGCTTGATAAAAGGACCCCCTCAATATTTTCCTCATAATTTAAGAATATCCTCACTGGGTCAGACCAATGGTCCATCAAGCCCAGTAGCCCATTCTCACAGTGGCCAATCCAGGTCACTAGAACCTGGCCAAAGTGGTTGTAAAACTACAAAAAGGCAGTACATAAGTCTCAGTCCTTTTCCCTAGTCTGTTACAATTCAGTTTTTGTTACACATGAATGTCATCTACTATTAATTAGAATGTGTAGAAACATTCCTTTATTGACTGATTTCAGGCCAGACATTGTCCTCTTACCTCCTAACTTTTCTAGCAATTGGGAAGCTGAGTCTTCTATAACTGGGGCAGATCTAAGGCTGAAAAATGAGGTTCTTCCCTCAATCTTATTCCCCCTTTTGGACGATTGCAGGGTGTGGTGCTCTTTAGTGAGAGCTAGGAAAGACTTGCCTACTTCCCCAGTTCAAATATAGGTTGTTCACACAGTGCTTCCTGTGGCTCATTGGCCACTCCCAACCACTCCTATTTTAAGGTGAAAAAAATAAGACACATCTATCCCTTCACTTTCTATAGACCCTGTGTTTTATGAGTCTTTATATTATTGCTGGTACTGTTAAATGAACTTCTCCTGTCATTCTGAATACCAAACAGAATTTATTCATTTTGAGCAAGGCTCGGCATTGTAACTATGCAGGCCCACAGCAGCTAATGTTCCAGGTTTCCCTTGACTTCGATTTACTGCTTACTTAAATCATGAGGCAATTTAAATTACCCTTCTTAATTAATCATTTTCACAATAGTTATTGGTAGCTGGATAGCTTGTTTCCTGTTGTTCTCTGAATACTGCTGCACTTTGAATGTAGATTTGCTAAAGTAGCCTGAGAATGAGAATTTATTTGTGCTTTTTATTTATTTTATTTTTTTTAAACAGCGATGACTTAGTGCCCAATAAATTTAAAAGCAGAAAGAAGATAGGGCAAGCACGGTGGCTTGGTGGTAATGCATATGCTATGCAGAGGGACTAATAGGTTTGGGATTTTTTTTTTTTCAGCCCAGGCCTTCTCCGCCTTAGATGCCCCTTGTGGAAGCACTGTGCACTGCCTAGTGATCAGATCTTGGAGGTAATTTTATGACAGGTCACCTATGTGTGAAGGCCATATAGGTGTCTATTTTTAGCTTAAGTGCAATTCTAGAAAGGTTGCTTATTGGGTGCTGTGTGTATATATTGCAGAAATTGGTACAACCGGTGACGGGACTAAATCGCGCGAGACAACGGCGCGCCGACAACTGAGCGCAAGGTTGATGGCGTGCCGAAGAAAAGCACTATTTTAAAGGGCTCCGACAGGGGGTGTGGCAGCGCAATGTCTGTTAAGTAACCATGCGCTGCCATTGTGGAGGCTTTCGGGGGTTGTAACCCCCCACATTATACTTAAAACTGAACTTTTTCCCTAAAAAACAGGCAAAAAGTTTGGTTTCAAGTATAATGAGGGGGGGGTTACAACCCCCCAAACCCCCCACAATGCCAGCGCGATGTCTGTTAAGTAAAGTAGGGGGGGTTCCCCACCAACACCCCCCGTCGGAACCCTTTAAAATAGTGCTTTTCTTCGGCGCGCCGTCAACCTTGCACTCGCTCAGTTGTCGGCGCGCCATTGTCTTGCGCAATTTAGTCCCGTCACCTTATAAACAGAGCCCAGTTTTCCAAAACACAAGGACAAAAAAATGATAAGACATTAACTTTAAAATGACATTAACTTGTCAAAAGAAAAGGAAAGAAGTAGGAATAATGCCAAGATAATGCAGGAACAATGGAGTCAAGAAATGAGAAAGATGATATTCTTAACCATCTACTATTACTTATCTCTCTGTAGTTCTACTAGACAGTGTTGCTGCTTTAAAAAATTGTGAGCAGTTTTCCACTTCAGTGAGAACTATTCAGGTCTAAATGACAACCTTCCAACAAAGCCAAGGATGTGCAGCGCAGCTACATATTAAATCTCTTCATACTCGGGTTCTAGCTCACGTTATATTACCGTTCTACGTGATACCTGAATGGCTTGCCGTAACTGGCAGTTTTCGGTTTGGGAAACAGCTAAAAATGATCTGGTTTATTTGAGGTCACTGCTAGGGCAAGAGGATCATACTACAGTTCGTAGCAGGACTGCAAATAATTAAAAATACCCTCAATGACTTCCCTTCCCATCATCTTGAAATCTTTATTTGTTGCGCACACCAAAAAAAAAAAAAAAACATTCAAAGTCCAATCAGGATATACCTCTACCTTAAATTCAATGGACTGTTGTTTCTGTTATAGTTTTTAGTGGGGATGTTCCTATGTACAACAGATTCCTCAACTTGCCTGAGATCACCCAGCTCTGTAACATCATCCAATCAAATAAAGTAAAACCAAACCAAACACAATGCACTAACTTATAAGAACATAAAAATAACCTTACTGGGCAGACCAATGATCCATCTAGCCCATTAGTCCATCTTCACGGTGGCCAATCCAGGTCACAAGTACCTGGCAAAACCCAAATAGTAGCAACATTCCATGCTACTGATCGTAGGGCAAGCAGTGACTCCCCCCATATCTGTCTCAATAGCAAGCTATGGACTTTTCCTCCAGAAACTTGTCCAAACTTTTTTAAAAAACCAGCTGCATTAACCGCTCTTAGTACATCCTCTGGCAGTGTGTTCCAGAGCTTAACAATTGTCTGAGTGAAAAAATATTTCCTCCTATTGGTTTTAAAAGTATCTCCCCTAGTCTTTGTAATTTTTGATGGCTTAAAGAATTGATCCACTTGTACCCACTCAGGATTTTGTGGACTTAACAGCTTGTAAGCTCTCTGGGAAAGAGAATTCCTTTCCCCAGTGTTGTGTATCTGCATGATTTTTGCTGATCATCTAATATGGCCCCATTCTTGGCATGGCTATGCATGGCTGTAAAAGAACTGTAGGCATTTTAATTTAATTAAGAATTTATATTCTGCTTTTACAAGACACCAGTCCAAATTCAAAGCAGATCACATACAAAGACAGTAAAATACAATAAAACCACAGACATTATAAAATGTAATACATAATGCAAAGCAAATAATATAAAATTTAATGTAAAAATAAACAACAGGATGCATAATTTTAACTGAGGTTCCAAAATATTGTCTGAATAGCCAAGTCTTTCAATTCTTTTGGAGCTTTTTTGCATTAGGTACTTCCACACAAATTCTGTATATGGCGCCTTAAGTTGCTGTACAGCTAATTTGCACATACAACTTAATTGTTTAATCAGTGGCAATAGCTAATAACGCCTCATAACTGACGCTAATTGTCACTAATTAAAAGTTGCATGCACAACTTGGCAGGCGTATTCCATATACTGCTGCACACCCGTTCTAGTGCACAAATCTGAAAAAGGGGGCATGGCCAGGGGAGGAGCATGGGCGGATTATGGGTGTTCCTAACCCTAACCTGTTACAGAATACGCCCGATATGCACACAAACTGGGTGCAGTTAGGCCTGGTTTTCTTTGGTCTAAATGGGTGTGCTTATAAGTTATGCCATGCATTGGCACTTATATTATGTGCATACCATTTATAGAATCACACTAAGCACTATTCTAGTTGATGTCGAATTTTTTTGTGCTATATATAGAATATAGCCCTTCATGCACAAATCGATGTGATTTAACTGCTACTACACAAACGTGGTAACAGCTTTTATGTTAATTTTACAATTAGTATGTGCCAATTTACATGTTAAGGGCCTTTTGAGTTAGGGGGCTGTTAATAGGTGGGGCATAGGTGGAGAATGGATGTGGTGCTTATACTGCAGCTAATGCACAGCACTTACTGTGCACTAACTGGCAATTTAGCACATCCTAAATAGGAGGCACTAAGTGGCGACTGAATTGTAGGTGCCGTTCCATGCTGATGTCAATCAACTTCTAGACGCCGGCTATAAAATCACTCCTAGCAGCACCTACATGGACTTAAGCGTTGCTAGGCACCGTAGAGGAAGGCGCTGGTATATTAGGCCTAATATACCAGTATACTTAATATACCAGTGCCTAACTCAAATTACTAGCGACACCTAGGTCAACTACGCCTATGCTCTATCTCTAAACACGCCTGCTTTTCAGGCAGGCATCATTAGGTGTTGCAGGATGCCTCGACTTAGGCATCGCTCTGAGTTTCACATGAAACTCATTTGTTTTTTCATTTTATCAACTAACTTAAATGGAGCGGTCAATTACCATGCCATTTAAGCTAATTGAAACAATTTGGGTTACACACAGATTACACACGGCATTACACACGGTATTGCTAGGCATCCACCATTAGAGCACCTAGTGGTGCCCAACTAGGGCACCATTTATAGAACCTGACCCTAAGTGCATCCACACTAATTTCAACCAAAGTACCACATATGAATAGACATATGAACATGCAACCAGCACATGACATGCTGAGCCCGTCCCCTAAAAGTGGACTGAGGCAACAGGGCAGTGTCCGAGAGCCCACATCAGTAGAGGGCCCAATCTCTCCGAACACCCATCTAGTTCAGTGGTTCCCAAACCTGTCCTGGAGGACCACCAGTCAGTCAGGTTTGTGGGCCAGCCCTAATGATTATGCATGAGAGAGATTTGCATATAATGGCAGTAACAGGCATGTAAATCTGACCTATGCTTATTCATTAGGATTATCCTGAAAACCTGACTGGCTGGTGGTCCTCCAGGACAGGGTTGGGAACCCCACTGATCTAGTTTAATCATTTTTCATAGGTGGTTAAGAGGCCCATGACCCTTAAAGCCCGGGGTCCCAGATTACTGTCTATCTGCCCCTGCTATCCCCTAATACAGGGGTGCCCAACACGTCGATCGCGATCGACCAGTAGCTCAGGAAGGCAACACGAGTCGATCGCGGAGCCCATCCCGGGCTCTGTGATTGACTCGTGTTGCCGTCCTGATCTACCGGGCCGATTAGCCTTCCTCTCCAGTGTTCTCTCTAGGGCCTTTTAGCTGGGCGGTCCGCCCAGCTGTCATCTGCTGCTGCCGCCGCTGCTGAACATTAAAAAAAAACCCCAAAAAAAACGGCTTGGAGATTTCAGCCCGTAGCGAACTTATGCTCCGTGGCTCTAACTTGTGCGTTCCGGCTTCCCTTCTCTTCCCTCCGAAACCGGAAGTTATGTCCGGGGGGGGGGAAGAAGGGAAGCCGGCACGCACATGTTGAGAGCCCTGAAGCAAGCGTTCGCTATGGGCTAAGGCGGGAGACAGGTTAGTGAAGCATTTCCTCTTCTTGCTGTCGGGTCCTGCCTACTTTCTGTTTCCGCGAAGGCAGGACCCGGCAGCATTTCCCCCAACAGCTCGATCGAGATGCTGGACGGCCGAAGCAGGGAGAGGTTGGGGCGGTGTTGGCTTTCGGGCCTATTATTGGTGGCGGTTTGGGGCCTGTTATTGGTGCCGGTTTGGGTCCTGGTCCCCGATGGCAGTGGCTTGGGGGAGGGCAGGGAGACAGAAGAAAAGAAGAGAAACAGAAAAAAAAGAAAAGGAGGCAGAGAGAAAGAAAGGGCAAGGAGAGAGGAAGGAAAAGTTGGGGGAGGGAATGAGGTCTGGAGGAGAGGAAGCATACAGGCTAAAAGAAGGGAAGAAAGATTGGATGCACAGTCAGAAGAAGAAAGTGCAACCAGAGACTCATGAAATCACCAGACAAGGTGGGAAAAATGATTTTATTTTAAATTTAGTGATCAAAATGTGTCTGAATTTATATCTGCTGTCTATATTTTACACTAAGGTCCCCTTTTACTAAACCGCAATAGAGTTTTTTAGCGCAGGGAGCCTATGAGCGTCGAGAGCAGCACTGGGCATTCAGCGCAGCTCCCTGCGCTCTAAAAACTGCTATCGTGGTTTAGTAAAAAGGGAGGGGGTATTTGTCTGTTTTTGTATGGTTGTTATTGAGGTGACAGTACATAGAGTCATCTGCTTTGACCTCTTTGACAAACCCTGGAATAGGAATGATAATTAACATTTTCTATGCGTACAGTGTGCGTTGTGTTTTTTTTAAAATTTTATTGTTGGTAGATCATTTTGACTTGGTCATTTTAAAAGTAGCTCGCAAGCCCAAAAAGTGTGGGCACCCCTGCCCTAATAGATACCATGATAAATCTGCACTTACTGCACATGGATTTCTTGTGTTAGGGCAACTGCTCAATTTAATCCGCTTTAGTAAAAGGGCCATAAAAGTAATTAATGTCTGCCTTCATAAATGATGATACTGAGTTCCATAGGAATGGAGTCTTCCTTGAAAATGACCCTTTATGCATCAAAGACAATTTAAGCTTCCCAGTATCCTGGGAAAGAACAAATCTTGGGTAGACAAATAGTGGGACCATGCCTCACAAAATTCAAAACGTCTAAACTAGAACTTTAACACTGATTCAGAGAAAGACCAGCAAACAATGTAAAGGCTCATGCAAGACATCGACCTGGCCCTTCTAAGTAGTTTAGATGCAGTATTCCGCACTAAAATGTAGCTGAGACATCCATTTCTTAGGGAGATCCAACTGTCATTATTTCGAGCCACATAGTTCACCTGAAAGAGAACTAATCACCGAAAAAGAGTATAAAGGGCATTTTAGCCTTTCAGGCTGAAGATTTGTGGGCAGTATGTCTTATATTGTACATAACCAAGGTTCAGGCACATCTACTCCACGTTATCTGCTTACAGACAGAAGACCTTGACTTTCTCAAGATTATATCATGCAGTTAAACTGGATATGACAAACAAAATAAACTACTAGAACAGAAAAAAAAAAAGAGGCCTATGCACTTCACAGAAGTACAGTACCTCAAAACAACTAGAACCATGACTGCAATGAACTATCACAAGGCAGCACATTTATTTATAGCAAGGCATTCTATGGCTTCATTTTGTTTTGACAGTGAATTTGTGCCATGTTTTACAGCAGGCATGCAGAGATAGAGTACTGGACTCCAAGGCACTTCCACCCAGTTCAATAAACATAATCCAGTACAACACAGGATAATCTCATAAATAGACACTGAAGCATAAGAGACTACTTATAATAATAATAATAATTTTATTCTTATATACCGCCATACAGAAAAAGTTCTAGGCGGTTCACAACAAGGTGAGCTAATACATGGGATATAGAAAAAATACAAATTAGAATAATGGACTTAAAAACAGATAAAGAGAGAAAGTATTTACAATATAATGCAGAAAATACTGGCATGGCAGGGAAAGAAGTAACAAAACAAAGGAGAAAGTCCAACTTTGTCTGCAGAAAAAAAACAAGCAGGAGAAACAAACAAAACTGCAGACTGTGTACAAGATGCAGGCAAAAATTTATTGTACCAAAATTAAAATGCAAATAAGTAAAATAAAAACCTTTTACCAATCAAGGGACCCGACACGGTCCATGTTTCGGACAAACCTTCGTCAGGGGTCCTAATAAATACAAATATAATACAAAAAACATTAAAAACTCTTGTAAACTCTTATAAAAAGCGAAAAATAACAAGATGGTGTTATTATGCCATGCTACTAAGGCTTGTGGTCAAGTGACATGAATGACAAGAAAGAGGGTATGTGAATTAGTAAGAAGACATGCAAAGTAAGATAAACATCAAGGTAAGTTCAAAAACAATATAAGGAAAATGATAACATTAAACAATAAAACACTATAAAAAATTAGCGAAAAAAGAACGTGACACAAAATGGAAAAGTGAGAAATTAAAGGAATATTGAGGGATACGGGAAATCCAGGTCTCCATAAAGGAGTACCTAAATGGGCCTCCGCATGTGCGGATCGCCGGACTAGATGGACCTAGGTCTGATCCGGAGAAGGCATTTCTTAAGTACCCATAGGAGTTTGGTAAAAAAGTAAAAAAGAGGCACCTACCATGGTACAATAAATTTTTGCCTGCATCTTGTACACAGTCTGCAGGGAAAGAAGTAATACATAGAACAGATAAAATGGGGCCACGCTATGTTCACTTGCAGTGGAAATGCGGATGCTGCAGATTTCATTTTTTTATATATTACTTCAATTGGATGGAGCACCTGGGTTTTACTTGGTCCAGATTTTAGGGATGTACATTCATTAGCACACATTTGATTCATTCGTGCATCTTGAAAATTTTAGCATGCGTTAAATGAATGTACCGTAATATGTGCAAAGTTTTTATGGATTTTGCATGGTGGGATTCCATAGGAATTAAGCACCTAGAAAACATCATAGCTACCAAGAGGTTGCTGATTTCTTTTGAAGAGATAAAAGATCAATTAGGTAACCAATGGGGTGATAGATTTGTCTATTGTCATGTGAAACATTACAGAACCTCCTTGAATTTGGAATATCTTAGGCTTCATATGGGGGACAGACAGTTTTTTAAAGCAATCTCAGAACAAACTACCTCAATATCTGGGATACACAGGGTTCTATATAAAGGGTGATAAACCCATGGGTGAGGTGCGGCAAAGATGGGAGATGGATCTGGGGGAATGGGACTTATTATCTAATCATCAAGGGATCCCTAGCCTTATGTTGAGTAAGGACTTCAGGGAGTGTTATTTTAGGATCTTACATAAAGTATATTTTACCCAGATCCAGTTATTTAAATTTTGGTGGTATTACAATGCCCTTATGTATTAAATGTCACACTCTAAAACACACTTACACTCACTGTAGAAACGATCAACTATTCATCGATTCTGGTCCACTATAGTTGGCTTCATGTCTGCATTAGTGAGGTACAGGGTTGAAGGAACTGTGGAACAACTGGTGCTGGATATATCAAGTGTCTGATGAGGGAAAAATAAAGGGGAGACACCACTGCTCAGGAAAATGTGTCTAGTGGCGAAGAAATATCTGTTGCGATCTTGAATGAGGCCTGACCTTCCATCTTATTGGCAGTGGAGGATTCAGTTATACTCCCTTGCTATCTGGGAGGCCAGAGAGGCTCGGGAATTTTCTGGATATAAGAAACATTTTCTGCTGATTTGGGATGTATACTTACAACAGATGACCCCAAAAGGTAGAAGTTTCATTTTTAATACTTGATATAAGTTGGTCGGGGGAAAAGGGAAAGATGGGAGGATGGGTTTTGGAAGGGGGCAATTTGTTGTTGTAATTACCATGGGTTCTATAATATCTGTTTGAAATTGAGTTTGGAAAAGGAAACTGGGACGGGGACAGGCTTCACGGAAATTTAAATTCAAACGTGTGGCATGTTTATGGCTTTGTATTATGAATTTTTGACATTTCTAATAAAAATCTTTAAAAGGTTTGAAAGGTTTTTATGGGCATCAAGGTGTTCATTTTCAAAGCAGAAGGACATCTTAAAATGCCTTATAAAATATCCATATGCTAAAATCATCCAAATCCTGATTCTGGAAAAGTCAGAATTTGGACATTTCTCACTCTAGTTCATTCCAAATAGCAAGGGGGGGAGGGGTTGTGAACATGTAGCATATGATTGTCCAGAAAAACCTAAAGTTGAAAAACTGTGCAAATTGAAGTTTTCCCTATGAATTTAATTGTGCTTGACCAGAAAATAATTTTTAAAAATTTTAAAGCCCATCCTGGGGTACCTTCAAAGGCATCAATTACATAAAGCTCCATTTTTCTTAAGATTTGCTATTATTTTTGTTTAATGGGCACATTTCTTGGTATTATAGCTATAACTTTTATGTTTTCACTCAGCAATGATACATTGATATAAAGGCATTTGACGCCAAACCTGTTTTATTGAAAAAGAACAATAAATCAGTACAGAAATACACTACAGTATGCTTATTATAACAAGCAGCTAATAGTCATTCAAAGTGGTGTACAAAATTTAAAATGAGTGATGCCAACATACGCACTTGCTCACATTAAACGTCATCTGCCATTTTGATGCCCAGTCTCCTAGTCTCACAAGATCCTCTTGCAATTTTCACAATCCTCTTGCAATTTAACAACTTTGAACAATGTTGTGTCACCAGCAAATTTAATTATCTCATTAGATATTCCCATCTCTAGATCATAGATAAATATATTAAAAAGCAGCAGTCCCAGCATAGACCCTTAGGGAACTCCTAGGGAATCCACTGGGAGGGGAAGTACTTCAGCAGGAAGCAGAGGGCTCTCTGCTGCCCGAAACTCAGGGGGTCTGGCTAACTAACACAGCAAGGGCTTTCCTACATACATCTGCCATTGAGAAGCAAATTTCTAACATGCAATTAACTGGGGCATAGTTTATATACAACACCCACATATGTGCAATTTCATTGTCCAGAAAACTAAAGAGAATGTTGATTTTATACAAAAACATGACTCGTATATAGCAGAATGTTCTTGTTTATTCCTAGGACACACAGCTACTTCCATGCATTTTGCACTGTCCTGATGTAGAAAGCTTAGCTCTCAAAAGCTAGCCAAAATATTCTGGATTAGGTCATTATCACCTATGACTTTTCTGTTGGACATATTTTTTTCACAAAGAAAGATATTCATTTTATCTGTTTTGAAGTAAAGAGAGAACCCTTTTGAGCTCATTGGGAAGAACAGTATATAAAACAAATCAAATAAATAAATAAGGAATAACATGATAGTTATAGGTGGATGAATTCCAAAATGAAACTTTGCATTCATTTTTATAAAATTATACTCTACAAGTTCTGACCAGTCAGGCTGTGTTAAACCTTGCAGAAAAGCTGGAAAAACCTAAAAAAGGTAGTCCCAAAGCCAACTCACAATACCTGACAGATCTACCTGATGATTTTGCAGACCCAGGATGGGGGGACAGGGAAACCCTACCCAGTCACTATACTCCTGTCACCAGTTCCAGAAACATAGGTTTTAAACCTAGTCCTGGTTATAGCAAGCCAGGAAATTTTCCTAGTGTCCACCGGAGGAGCCCTAAAAAAGCCCAGGTGAGATTCAGCTCAGCCAGGGTAGGGCGTGGCTCCCCACAAGAAAAACCTGTAGATTTTACTAAGCTGTTGGAGAGGCTAGGGAGAAGGCACAGGTCTCCTCCTAAGGAGGAGGTTTCAGGCTCAAGCAAAGGTAATGCCTAAGACCAGATGAAAGTAGAAGAAGCTGGGTCCACACCAGAGTTTGCAGCCTTGGTTCAGAAAGAGACGATGGAGCTGCAGGAGGAGCAAGCTGCAGAGGAACCATTTGCAACTACTGAGCTAATGGACATGAGTCTGGCTGCCAAGCAGGGCAGTGCTGTACTTTTGAATTGTTGTATTTTTGAGACTCTTTTGGAATGAGACTGTTTTGCTACTGTTTTTTTTTGCTGAGATTATTCTTTTTTCATTTATTGCCAGAACTGTGTTGTTTATGGAGGCAGCATTAAAGACTCTGTGCTTAAAACCCCCAATTGTTTGTTTGGACTGTGTGCGGGGGTGAGGCACCGGTTGGTGCCTGCAAAAGGAGAAGAACAGAAACTGTACTTTTGATTTTTGCATTTTTTTAGCCCAAGCTTGTGGGAAGCTGAGATTTGTCTATAAGAGGGAGAAGTTTGCCAATAAGTGGGCGGGAATTTTGAAAGCTGTTTTGATAAGCTTTTTGAAAGCAAGCTTGAGGCAAATCTCCTGGCCCCAGCACTACTGTTATAGCTGGAAGCTTCCATGTTTCTTTTGTGTTTTTGGATGCTTAGATTGTTAAAGCTTGAGAACTGAACTTACTTGTATCCTGCTCAGGCAGGTTAAGGAGATAATTTATAAGAAGAAACTGTTTATGTTGAAAAGTATAGCTTTTGCTTTGAATGAACTGTGCAGGAAATCCTGAAGGTTGCACAGGATTTTCCCCTGGAGTTTTCTTTTCTGAATTTGAATTTTGCTTTTTGCCTTAACATATTCTGATAAATAAAACCCTGTTGACCATTTTTGCAGCAAGATTTTGGTGTTTGGTATTCTTTAATACTTTTGAACCTGTAGGGCTGTCTCCAGTCTGTGTAGCGTACCTAGATCAGTTTTGCCTGTAGCCACTTGGGGTGCTGTTACCCGAGTCTTGGGACCACGGTGGCTATAAAGTAAACTACATTAAGAAGACTGTAAGCCATTCCTCCTCCTGTCTTTCATTAAATGTCCATTACATGCCCATGCTTCACCCACATGTGCAACCCCTTTGCAGCTGTGCACTAAACAACTTACATATGCCTGTTATAGAATAGCACTTAAATCCACACATATAATTGCCAGTTGGTAACAATAATCATCAGAAACATACAATCATTCAGTTCTAAGCAGCACACTGCAGGTGGTCAGGTGGGATGTGGTGCAAAGTAATCATGAGGGGAATGAGTTGTAGGTTTCGGTCCAAAATTCGGTCAGCCTCTATCTACACTGACCACAGATTTCAACCCAGCAATCAAGTCGCAGTGTTAAGTATACATCCAAGAATGAGGCTCCAGAAGCACCTATGATGTCTAATAGAGTTTTCTGTTCAAAATTTATATTCTTCTCCCAGCCATTGTAGAGATGATCCTTGAACAAGGGTCAAAAAATCCATGCTTCATTTGCCGTGAGCAACTGTGATCTCTCGAGTCGAGCAACTAAGGGGGATAGTTACCGAGGAGCATCAAAGGAAAAACACACAATATTAAACAGCTCATTATTACATAACTTGAATGCAGCTTGTAGTGAGCTTTGAAAGCTGAATTATTCCTGATAAAATTAAGTCAGCTCAAAACCAGCTCAGGAGGACTGAACCGCTAACATCCAACCAGATATTCCTGGGCTCCTTAAAAGGGCTAGAGCAGTAGTAAAACAGTCCCCTCCGCTTACTCTCCAAATAGCTCCTCATCTGCCCAGAGCAGCCCCCCACCTCAAACTTACTTGACTGGCAGTCCAGTGGAATGCTGTAGGAGCGATCCTCGGTCATGCCTACTCCTTGAGGCTCTAGATTTAAATGGTGTCCATAACTCCTAGTGTTACTTGCAGTACTACCACTAGGGGTCAGGCTGCCATATGAAGGCAACCTGTCTTTATATGGCAGCCTGACCCCTAGCTGCAGTATTGCAAGGCTTCTACTAGTAACTGCCATTGTGTATCCAGAGCCACAAGGGTAGGAGCAGCTTGGGATCACTCCTACACCATTCCACAGGACTGCAAGGATTAGTTAAAGTAGGCCCAAACAGTGTTTGGGGGGTGAGGACACCTACAGTCTACAGAAAGAGTGCTTCTGAGATGAAGAGTATGTTCAGCTGGGCAGGGGGAGGGGCTTGATTTATACAGATTCAGCCCCTTTAAGAAGGCCAAAGTGGTCATGATTACTTCCCATCATGAAGCCAGTGTAAACACAGTAAACAAGCCTGGGGTCCACAAGCCTACTCATTCAGTCATTCAGACATGGATGAATAAGAGTTGGTTGACCCCATGCTTTGACTAAGTACAGCAAAAGTAGCACATGAAGACTGCAAGTAACACATATCAAGTCCAGAAAAGAACATAACACAGGGCCTTCCATTCCTACAGTTTCTTTAACAAGCACACAGCTTCATCTCAGGCAGGCTGCATTCGGCAATCTCGTTGTCAGCTCTCTTCTTCTGCTTCCTGCATTTCCCCCTCTCCTCATTCACAGCCACCCCTTTAACACATCATTCCTAATTAGATGATTAGTGCTTGGAAGGGCAGGTGATAAGTCATTTGCATAATTTAATCATAAAAAGAAGTTAAAGATACAGATTTTGCTGTTCGTTTGTACAATTATCTTCTCTGGCCTTGGGGTGGGGAGGGGGGGTTGAGATATTAATGTGATTAAACAGTATTTCTGTGAACAGGCAAATGTGTGTCCTCTATTAAAACAGAGCTAGAGGCAAATGAAAAATTAATTTTAGAAGACAATCAATTTTATTCTACATGACTGTAATAAATAACAGCCCATCTGCAGACAAGTCATTAGGCCCTGGGAGGGTACATGTGTCACAAAGTCTAAATGATAAACAAGGCAGAATTTTCCACAAAAATAGATCAAGTAATAAAGAGTTCTTCCACTTTAGCCTAGAAGGCCACTGCACAGTAGTTCCTAGAGATGATGAGAGCTTGTCACAAAACCCTGGTTCATTCAGCAGTGATTTTCAGAAAGCAGAGGAAGATCTAGACGCTCAACTTGGCCTATGCTCTTCTTTCTAAAACTAGACTAAGAATCGGATTGTATTGCTTATCACTAAACTGTCAGAACTGCATCACCTCAATTTAGAGGCAGGTAATGGCCACACAGGATGTTTTGCGCAATACCAAATCAGAGCCGGTACAAGAATGGAAGATGCTCTAGCCGAACCTTCAGCCTTATAGCCAATCTCGATTAATTTTGCAGGCCCCTGGGCTCCCTTCCACCCCCCACCCTCACCCTCAGATTTTGATAATTATACTCAATAATCATGATCATCACACAAAAAATCCTTTAAAATACAGAATAAACTATGTGCTGATGGTTCTTGGAATTTGTGGGGTGGTTGAGATCTATTGTTTTGCTTTGACTATTTGCTTTTTTTGCTGCCCCCAAGAAGCTGCTACCCCAACCAACCACCTAGTCTTGCTTAATGGTTGGGGCAGCCCTGTATCTACTCTAGTTTGGTCAACTGAGTCACATCAAGGGCAATTCTATAACTGGGCATCCACACCCCTGCACACATTAAGATACAGAACACTAGAATTTTCATGAGTAGCACTACACTTACACATGAAAGTGCCAGCAGAGCACTTTAGAGCTATTCTGTAAGGGAGCACATAACTGGCAAGGCATGCAAAATACAAGGGGAGCATGCACATGGGTGGGATATGAGCATGACTCCAAGTTACATGTGCAATTTTCAGAGTACTGTAAATTACGTGTGTTCCTGCCATATTTAGGTGCCTGTAGTTATGTCTGGTTTTTGGCCACTGTAACTGTTGATGCGTAAATGTGCAGTGTGCCAATACCAGATTATACCAGTATTCTATAATAGAATCTAGGCATCTAGATGCTGTTACAGAATAGGATCCCACCAGCCAGCATTGGGGCTTATAGAACTGCCCCTAAATGTGCTTAGCACACCTTGATGAGGCCTAATTTGTCTTGCTGCATCAGTTCATATGGCAGTTGGAATCTGGATCTCCTGCAGTTTGGAACTAGGGCCAGTTTTTAAAGCCGATTGACTTGTTGGATATGCAATAACTAGCATGAGATGGGAATGCACTTGACCAAGGAGTGTACATTCATCCTATACACTCATTTAACCCTGTGCTGCCTGGAGTCCAAATTCTCTGACAAGATGGGCAATAGTTATAGAAAACTGGTGTGTGCAGGGGGAAAAGCATGCTATTGCCTATGAAAATCTTAAAAATATCCAAGCAGCATTTTTCCAAACAATTGGTCCCATTACTTCTCATCTAAAATGCACATCTTACAGTGACAGTCTTATGCAGGTTACATTTGCACAATTACCTAGGTACAGAAAGAGTTTGTTTTACTTGAACTTTTTCTATTGCTTTAATGATAGATAGATAGATAGATATAGCCAATAACATGTGGGTACATGTGGAGGGGTAAGTGACTTGGCAAGGTCTCAAGAAGCACATATTGGAGTTGAACACTGTTTATCTATCTATATTGCTAAAAGGGGATCTCCACCAAGTTAACTCACGTGGTTCACATGGGTGCACAGTATATTAAAATGAATAGTAATGAGCTCATTAGGTACTCTACGGTAGAGAATGACACGGTGACAAAATTCATCACCGTTCCCGTCCCCGCGGATAACCGCGGGAAATAATCTCATTTCATTTCTTAGTGTCTATTTCAGCCTCATTCCTTCTACACCAGCATTGTGGCCATTCATACTCGGATTATTTCCTCTTTCCTTAAAGAATGACATGAAGATGGTTTCCCGCGGTTATCCGCAGGGACGGGAACGGTGATGAATTTTGTCACCGTGTCATTCTCTACTCTACGGCAATGCAAAGAAACAACAGGATTTTAAAGCACACACAACATGAGAAATGCACCGCCAAGTCTGAGGCAACATAGAAGAGTTCATTGAGAGGACTTAATGTCACTTTCTGGGATTTAAGGAGAGTTTGTTCTGTTTTTCGGCAACCATAGCAGTTCATGCAGTTTAAAACAGAGCAAGAGAGAACAGCTCTGTATGTATACAGTACTGTATGCAAAAAAAATGAAAGAGCCAGCACATATCTGAGCCTGAATCAGAAAACTGTTCTGCACATAAATATTTGCCTCGCACAACTTTTATGTGCAAGAAATTTTTGCAGAGCTAATATCTGTGTGCCGATTAACATTCCGGTTCAGGCTCAGATGTGTTCTGGCATTTTCTTTAGATACGCGCACAGTGAAGTTGCCCTTACTGCAGAATCAGCGAACTTTCCCTGCTTAGAGAACAAGATCTGCACACTCTGAATTTGCATTTCATTAGCTTACTGCATCACCACAGAATGCTTTCTTAATAATCTCATAGCTGAAGCCGTGAATTCAGCCATCAGTATATGGCTCTAGCATGTACATTTCTGCATTGACCCCCCCTAGGATTATATACCCTCTGTAGGATGCCTTGAGGTTCCAAAGAAAAAGCAGGTGCTCAGTCTAAATAAGAATAAATAAATAATCTAGGTAAAATCACTTAACCATGGGTTGTACTATCTACCTGCAGATAATTCTCTATATTTTCTTTAATCCTGACTCAGCAATTTTATCCTAAGGCTTTCAATTCAATCAGAACTTGACTTTACTGGTGTTATAGCACCACAAGCCTGCATTCACAACTACTCATTTTTAACCCCAATAGCCGAGACTTCATAGCAGCAACACTTGGCAAGGAACCACAGAACAGACTACACATTAAACATAGGTATTCTGTTGTGCAGGGGTAGAGACCCTCTCTCTCTGGGCCTAGGAATGCTGCAGGAGCAAAGTGAGTCCAGGAATTATATACTCCAGTCTCCAACATGGCACTGCACTTAGGTGTGCTTCTCAGTCATTTCTCTATGGGGTATGCCTGGGAAAAAAATGTGGCTCATTTTCAGATACTGTGGCCGATTTTCAGACATTTTTGTTATTATTTTCATACCCAAAAAAATTTGCAGGACTTAAATAAATACATTTTTGAAATGTAAAGTGCTGAGACCCTCAAACCAAACCATTCAGTGTATTTACTGAACTATGTTTGCCACTGGGACCATCATTGCCTTTATAAGTCCCTTACCGCCCTAATGTGTGATAACGGGAAAACACACACACACCAAAATTACCAATTTCAATAAGATTGAATATGTTCAATAAGATTGAACACATTCAATAAGAATGAATAATAAGATTGAACTTGGTAATTTCGGTGTTTACCCGTTATCACACATTAGGGCAGTAAGGGTAAAGGTAATGATGGTCCCAGTGGCAACCATAGTTTAGTAAATACACTGAATGGTTTGGTTTGAGGGTCTCAGCACTTTACATTTCAAAAATGTATTTATTTAAGTCCTGCAAATTATTTTGGGTATATTAATTGAATATCGCAGAGTTAAGTTACTTACTCCCTAGTTGTATAGTGTTTTGTTATTATTTTCTGAAATTAATCTAAGATATAATTAACACACACAGGGGCCCTTTTTACTAAAGCTTGGGGCACACTAATGGCCATATTCTATAAATGGTGCCTACATTAGGTGCTTCTATGTACCCTAATTGTAGCCACCTAGTGACACCTAAGTTCAGGATCTGTACCTAAATTTTTATTTTTTTTAATTAGCTTAAATCGGCGTGGTAATTGACCTTGCTTATTTTCAGCCAATCAAAAATAAACATTAATTAAACAATTTAAAAGTTTGGCACCAAACTCTTAGGACACCTAGCGATGCCTAAATGGAGGCACCTTCCCATGCCCAAGGACGTCTAATGACACCTAGTTTTAAAAGCAGGTGTGGTTATTGGCAGAGGACTTAGGCATCGTTAGACATCTGACATAGGTGCTGCCCAATCAGGTGAGTGAAAAGCTGGCATAATGGAGCGGCACCTACATCTAGGATGCCTAGCGATGCCTAAGTCCGCTTAGATGCTGCTAAGCGTAATTCTATAAATGCCACTTTTTTATTAACTGCACCAAGCAGGGCCTACATTGTATAGAATCTGGCCCTAAATGCTAAGATGCCTCTAGGTATAAAATGGGCTTCTTAGTACTTAATGTGTACTAATGTGGACTAAGCTTTAACAAAGAGACCCACAGAAAATATTTAAGGTAAGTAAATCAACTTTTAATACATTAATATAGAGGTGAAATATGCCTGCAGTTACCTCCCTAGACACGCCCTCCAACTTCAAACAGCCCGGAAAACATCCTACTCCCACGTCCTACCAAACCTATGGAACAATCTACCTCCCCACATCAAATCCCTATAGGGTCTTCTAAAATGTCTGGAAAACTATAAAAACCTGTATCTTTCCCTAACCTCTCCCCTCGACCTAATCCTTGGAAAAGCACAATTGTCTACCAGGCCCTGGAATCGCTGATAGAAATTATATTGCAGCTCTGTAATATTGTATAGTCTTATCACCATGCATGATTATACTAGAACTCTGTAGGCTTGTATAATCATATTCTTAAGTAAAGGCAAATTGTAATGTCATGACTATTACTCTGTAACCTATTCTGAGCTCTTTGTGGAGGACGGGATATAAAACCAAATAAATAAGTGCATAAAGTTGCCTTGGTATGCAATCATGAAATATAACATTTTCTGATATGCAACACAAAACTAAATAAACATCCCTATTTCAGTATATAAAGAACAAATTTGCCTAAGAACATAAGATTTGCCACTGCTGGGTCAGACCAGTGGTCCATCGTGCCTAGCAGTCTGCTCACACGGTAGCCCTTAGGTCAAAGACCAGTGCCCTATTTGAGTCTAGCCTTACCTGCGTATGTTCTGTTCCAGTAGGAACTTATCCAACCTTTTCTTGAATCTCTGAAGGGTGCTTTCCCCTTTAAAAGCCTCTCTGAGTGAAGAAGAACTTCCTTACGTTTCTACAGAATCTTTTCCCTTAGCGAGTACCCTCTCGTTCTCTTCACCTTGGAGAGGGTGAACAATCTCTCTTTCTCTACTAAGTCAATTCCCTTCAGTATCTTGAATGTTTCGATCATGTCCTCTCTCAGTCTTCTCTTTTCAAGGGAGAAGAGGCCCAGTTTCTCTAGCCTCTCATTGTACGGCAACTCCCCTAGTCCCTTAACCATTTTTGTCGCTTTTCTCTGGACCCTTTTGAGTAGTACTATGTCCTTTTTCATGTACGGCGACCAGTGTTGGACGCAGTATTCCAGGTGGGGGGTGTATCATGGCCCGGTATAATGGCATGATAACCTTTTCAGATTTATTCATGATCCCCTTCTTAATCATTCCTAGCATTCTGTTTGCCCTTTTTGCCGCCGCCGCCCATTGCACAGACGGTTTCATTGACTTGTCTACAAGTACTCCCAAGTTTCTTTCCTGGGGGCTCTTTCTGAGTATAGCACCGTCTCTAATTAGCAATCCCAGCATGCAAAATAAAAAGACTACACTATTCAATGCCAGTGGTGGCATTGAACATCCAGGATTTTTTTGGGCCGGCATTAACTTAACCGGCCAAGTCAATATTCGGTGCTGGTCAGTTAATTTAATAATGGCCAAACATTGGACTGTTATTTACACAGCATGATTTGGCTGCTAAACTTGGCCAGTCAGCGCTCAATATTACTGGTTATCAGGCAATATAGCCAGTTAACTTTTAGCCACTAACAGTGAATATTCAGCAGAGATAGCCAGTTGCCTGGTTTAGCGGTCATCAGCTATTTCTGACTGGTTAAATAGCTTTGAATATTAAGGGGTACACATATAGCGAGTGCTGCCCTCTAGATTTCAGAGAACACATTCCTTTGGCTTTGTACAAATGTCAAACACAGGGCTCCTTTTAGAATGCCACAGTAGTAATTCCCCGGCATGGCAAATGGAAGGAAGCCCATAGGAACTGAATGGGTTTCATCACATTTACTGCACGGGAATCACTATCACGGTTTTGTAAAAGGACTCAATAATCAGTCACACTTTAGACAGGATAAAGAAGTAGGAATTGAGATGTCCAGCTTAGGATGTCTCAAGTTTCACCAGTATTTTAGAACAGAATCTACTGATGTAGAGGCTGTTCTAAAATACAGGAAAAATGGGCATTCATGTGCCTCCTACAGGTGGAATAAACATCTGTTTTAGGGGAAAAAAAAATCAAAAATTTCAACAGGTTGAAAAACAGCACAAAAATGTGTTTGTGCCAGCATCTATGCATTTATCTTTACCATTTAATAAAAATAAATGTGTATTTTCCCAGCATTGTCACACAGACCAGTTTCCCTTGCTAGTTTGTTGTTTTTGGGGGGGAGGACGAAAACCATTTGTGGAATGCTATGATGAGTCATGCTGGCTGTTGCATAAGTCTCTATGTTTCCTCTAGGAACTGGAAGATGCAACTAGGTAGAATAAGACTTTTAGTTGTTGCTATGAGTTATAATAAAGCAGTAGGTGAGAGAGGTGGACAGTCACATAGCAGGAGGCAGACCAGACCGCCTAGTGACATGTCTCCCAGGGGCGAGGACAAAGGGCATATCTGACAGAATCGAGAGGATCCTGGAGGGAGCTGAGACGGAGGAGACAGCAGTGATAATCCACGTCGGAACAAATGATGTCAGCAGACGGAACTTCAACAGAACTACACTGACCGAGCAGTTTAAGATCCTGGGGAGGAAACTGAAGCTGAGGACAAGGAAGATAGCCTTTTCAGAGATCCTGCCAGTACCGAGGGCAGATGCAAGGAGACAGATCGAGCTGCAAGCAATAAACGGATGGCTGAGGAGATGGTGCGATGAGGAGGGTTTCCACTTTGTACGGAACTGGACAACCTTCCTGGGGAAAACAAGCTCTACAGGAGAGACGGATTGCACCTGAGTGCGGCTGGGACGAGGATGCTGGCACGCAACATCCAGACCAGCATAGACATGGCTTTAAACTGATAACAAGGGGAAAGCCGATAGTCGATCTGACCTCGACACATCGGACCACAGTATCAAGCAAGGATACTGAATCAGGAAATGGCAATAGAGGGCTCGAGACTGTGTGGACATTTTCTGGACTAAAACCAGCTTGGAATCAATATGGGTTAAACTGACAGGAGGAAATGGAGCATACATCAAATTGGGACTGTACTATCGCCCACCAGGACAGCCAGAAAAAAACGACCAGGACCTGGAGGACGAATTGAGGCAGGTATGCAAACTTGGAAGTGTGGTGGTTATGGGGGATTTCAACTACCCTGGAATAGACTGGAACATTGGACACTCCAATTGCACGAGAGAAACTAAATTCCTAGAGGCAACGAGGGACTGTTACATGGAACAGCTGGTCACGGAACCAACGCAAGGGGATGCCACTCTGGACCTAATCCTCAAAGGGCTAGGGGGACCCGCAAAGGAGGTGGTAGTACTATCACCATTAGGAAACAGCGATCACAACATGATACAGTACAAACTAAACATAGGAACACAAAAAGTGAAAAGAACCACAACGACAGCACTCAACTACAGAAAAGGAAATTACGAGGCCATGAGGAAAATGGTGGGAAAAAAGCTCAGCAACAGCTCAATGAAGATGGAGACCGTAGAGGAAGCCTGGGCCCTACTCAAGGGCACGGTGCACGAGGCACAAGATCTGTACATCCCAAGATTTAGGAAAGGGTGCTAAAAGAATCGAGCTCAAAACCAGGCGTGGATAAACAATGCAGTAAAAAAGGCGATAAGTGACAAGAAATCATCTTTCAGAAAATGGAAAAAGGACCCAACAAGGGACAACCAGAAGGAGCACAAAAGGCACCAGAAAGAATGTCACCGAGAGGTTAGGAAAGCAAAAAGAGAATATGAGGAAAGACTGGCGGGGGAAGCAAGAAACTTCAAACCATTCTTCAGGTATGTGAAGGGGAAGCAACCAGCCAGGGAGGAAGTGGGACCATTGGACGACGGAGACAGGAAAGGAGTGGTAACAGAGGAAAAAGAGATAGCTGACAGATTAAACAAGTTCTTCTCGTCAGTCTTCACGAGAGAGGACATATCCAATATCCCAGAACCTGAGGAGATCATAAATGGAGACCACGATGAAAAGCTGGTCCAATTAGAGGCGAGCCGAGAGGATGTCCTCCGACAGATAGACAGACTGAAGAGCGACAAATCACCGGGCCCGGACGGCATCCACCCAAGGGTAATAAAGGAACTGAGAAACGAGATAGCGGAAACACTTTGCCAAATATGTAATCTATCCTTGAAAACTGGGGAGATCCCAGAGGACTGGAAAATAGCAAATGTCACGCCCATCTTTAAGAAGGGATCAAGAGGAGATCCAGGAAACTACAGGCCAGTGAGCTTGACCTCGGTCCCGGGAAAGATGATGGAAGCACTGGTCAAAGACACAATCTGCGAGCACATAGAAAAAAATGGACAACTGAAGGCGAGCCAGCACGGCTTCTGCAAGGGTAGGTCGTGCCTCACGAACTTACTGTACTTCTTTGAGGGAATAAACAGCCAGATGGACAAGGGGGAAGCCATAGACATCATCTACCTCGACTTCTAAAAAGCCTTCGACAAGGTACCTCACGAAAGGCTGCTTAAGAAGCTGTGGAATCACGGGGTGCAAGGGGATATACACAGATGGATCAGACACTGGCTGGCGGGCAGAAAACAGAGGGTTGGAGTAAAAGGGCATTACTCAGACTGGCAATGGGTCACGAGCGGAGTCCCTCAGGGATCGGTGTTGGGACCACTCCTGTTCAATATATTTATCAACGACCTGGAGACGGGGACGAAATGTGAGGTCATTAAATTTGCTGATGACGCCAAACTCTGTAGCAGGGTCAAAACCAAGGAGGATTATGAAGACCTGCAGAGGGACCTGACGAGACTAGAGGAGTGGGCAAAAAAATGGCAAATGAGTTTCAATGTGGACAAATGCAAGGTCATGCATGTAGGGAAAAAGAACCCGATGTTCAGCTATAAAATGGGGGGAATATTGCTAGGGGTGAGCGACCTTGAAAAAGACCTGGGGGTGATGGTGGACACAACATTGAAGCCATCGGCGCACTGTGCGACAGCCTCAAAGAAAGCAAACAGAATGCTGGGCATCATCAAAAAGGGTATCACAACCAGGACGAAAGAAGTCATCATGCCACTGTATCGTGCAATAGTGCGCCCGCACCTGGAATACTGTGTCCAGTACTGGTCGCCGTACCTCAAGAAAGACATGGCAGTACTCGAGGGAGTCCAGAGAAGAGTGACAAAACTGATAAGAGGTATGGAAAATTTTTCATATGCTGACAGGTTAAAAATGCTGGGGCTGTTCTCCCTGGAGAAGAGGAGACTTAGAGGGGACATGATAGAAACCTTCAAAATCCTGAAGGGCATAGAGAAAGTGGACAAGGACAGATTCTTCAAACGGTGGGGAACCACAAGCACTAGGGGTCACTCGGAGAAATTGAAAGGGGACAGGTTCAGAACAAATGCTAGGAAGTTCTTTTTTACCCAGAGGGTGGTAGACGCATGGAACGCTCTTCCAGAGGTTGTGATAGGCCAGACCACAGTACAGGGGTTCAAGGAAGGTTTGGATAGGTTCCTAAAGGATAAAGGGATTGAGGGGTACAGATAGAAGCAGAGGTAGGATATAAAAATGGTCGAATCACTTCACAGGTCAAAGGACCTGGTGGGCCACCACGGGAGCGGACCACTGGGCGGGATGGACCTCTGGTCTGACCCAGTGGAGGCAACTTCTTATGTTCTTATGTTCTTAATTATTTAAGACTGTTTATTTGGCCTTAAGAGTATCTGAATATATTGCATGGTGTTAGAAGCGGGAGAACTACTCAATAGCAGCTGTTTACCAAATCCTAAATGTGCTTGGTAGCAGGAATAACTTCCAATATCAATCTTTTAGAGCACAGACATTTAGGCCCAGATTCACTAAAGATAGTGACTCAATCGCTGTTGGACGATTCTTTGGACGATTTTTAAACAGCGATTGATTCACTATCTAGTTTGCGTGCAAATCATTTGCATGCAAACTCCCCGACTCAATCCTCCCTAAGGAAGTCCCCGATTGGCTTAGGTGCATCAGGCCCCACCCAAGGGAGGAGCCTGAGGCGCCTGAACCAATCAGGGCCATAGGCCCCTCCCCATGCATCAAATTATGCACCAGGGCAGGGCCTAAGGCCAGCATTGCGCAGGTATCAAGGGGTGGGCCGGGCCGATGGCAGTGGGGGGGGCCCCCAAGCATGAGGGAGTTGGCATCCCTCCTGTCATTAAGTTCAGGGGGGATTTGGCGGGGGGCCAATGGCAGGAGGGAGTGGGCATCCCTCCTGCCATATTCGCATGGGGGAGGTGGGAGCACCTTGTGGCAAGAGGGAGTGGGCATCCCTCCTGCCATATTCGCACAGGGGCATTATCGGGCGGAGCATCTGGTGGCAGGAGAAAGTGGCCATATCTCCTATCATTTTTTTGGGTTCGGGGAGGGAGGCTTTTTTTTTTTCATTAGCCAGATATTTTGCATGTGTAATACATGTAGAATATCTGTGCCATTGCAAAAAAACAAAACCCCAGGCAGTTCTGTCAGTAACATAGCTACCGACAGATCTACACCAGTCAGGTTTTAGGATAGGAAAACCCGATTCAAAATAGCCAAGCAAATATTAGTGAATCAATCGCTTGGCTATTTTGCATGGGGTTTTACTAATTTGCATGGGTTGGATCGGATCGGACAATGGGGAAAAACACACGGTGGGCCATTCAGTGAATGGGGTGGGTAGTAGTAATCTTCGCTAAACCTGTGAAAACAAGTTTAGTGATGATCGCTGACTTTAGAGACTCGGGGCCTTCGTCCCCTTCTGAAATGGGAAATAAACATCTATCAACTTGTCACACCCAAAACACACCTAGACCATGCCCTCTGGCATTTGCACACCCTTGGATTTGAGATGAGCATATCTCAGCTTTGCAAAATGGGGACTTGGACATTTATGCAAGAAAAACATCTAAGTGCCCGTTTATGTATGTCTCAAATGTAAAATGAGGGCCTATACAGCTGCCACTGTAGGGCAATGTAAGCAAATTAAAAAAAAATAAAAAAGGGCTTCGCAAGTGGAACACCTTGCCAAACATATGTGCCTTTTAAAAACTGAACTCCCAGAATACAGCAGCTAATGGCATTTCGTGCTACTGATTACAGCTCACACTAGCCCCACAAGCAGTCACTGCGAGATCCATGAGTTCTAGTTAGTTCAGTTTAAGACCATCACAGCACAGAATGCTGGGCAGCTTAACAAATGAAAATGTCAATAACCCCCACGTCACTGCTGGATTTAAATTAGGGGATTTAGCAAGCTGCTGCAGACCCAGCATGGTCTTTCTGACCTCACATGTGGCCTTGCAATGAGCAGGATTATGGAGGCCAGAGCTGAAAGTGAAAACTAAAGCTCCGTTTCTCAGCTGTGGGTTGATATCTGACACAGTGGCCTTCCTTTCAAATTTCTACTGCATGCCCTCTTTAGCCAGCGTCATTTTGGCAGCAAACTGTTTGTCAAAGAAAGGAAGAATTCAGCTGTTGCAGTATGTTGGGGGCCAGCTACAACTGGAATGCTGTCCCATTATCAGCTACTGGGAAATGTTCTCTGCTCCTATTGGTCAGCAGTAAACTAGCTATGGGAATGTCAGATGTTAGACACGCAAACTCACTTAGGCCTCTGACATATCAAAGATACACAAATAGGCATCTCAGAAAATAAATAATTTGGTTGCTCAAATAAACAGATAAAGCAGTGTCTCTCAAACTTTTTTAGCTCTGGCACACTAATGTTTTTCGTGGCATATCATAACTGAAATTATAAAATTGCAAAACCAACAAAAAAATTAATTTGAGAGTTATTTAAAGTTCTTTAAGCTATTTATGGGTAACTGTAACAGTGAAGCTAAAGTAGATAGAATAGAATTGCTAATCAATGTGATGGATGTGCTTGTTTTTGAGTGCAAATTAACTCAGAACGCAGCTCGATAGTCGACAAGCAAACATGTATTTCATCATCCACTTTATGCAGTCGTTCTCTTTTTTTTTTTTTAATTTAATTTCTGTCAGAGGTAAAGATCCAAGTTTGCAATGATAAGAAGATCAAAATGGTAACAAAGCCTTGATTGCCTGTTGCTCAAGTTAGGATAACTATTGCATAAAAAATAAAAGTAACATTACTTGCTGTTAGTTTTCAAGAACCAATCAAGTCAAAGAATGATGCTTGTCTGGGCGGTTGTATCCTTACGCACATAGATGCTCATAATATTGACAGACTCTTGCGTACGCGATGTACGTGTCATCTGTTCTAGTGTATACTTATTAAGAGAATTTTTTAAAATAAAGTAAAATTCTTGAATCTCTTGTGGCACACCCAGAATCTCTTTGAGGCACACAGTTTGAGAGATACTGCGATATCTTAATCCGGCTGTCGGGACACACCAAGCCAGTCTGTTTGTTTGGTTTTTTTTATTTAGGATGGACACCGAGGGCTCCTTTTACGAAGCTGTGTTAGCGGTTTAACGAGCGTAATAGCGTGCAATAATTTTCCGGCCGCGCTAGCCGCTACCGCCTCCTCTTGAGCAGGTGGTAGTTTTTTGGCTAGCGCGGGGGTTAGCGCACGCTAAAAAGGTGCGTGCGGTAAAGCTGCTACCGCAGCTTCGTAAAATAAGCCCTGAATATGCATGGATCCGTTAGGTATTCAGATAAGAACATAAGAAGTTGCCTCCACTGGGTCAGACCAGAGGTCCATCTCACCCAGCGGTCCGCTCCCGCGGCGGCCCATCAGGTCCGCGACCTGTGAAGTGGTTTCTGACCACTTCTATAACCTACCTGAAGTTCTATCTGTACCCCTCTATCCCCTTATCCTCCAGGAACCTATCCAAACCTTCCTTGAACCCCTGTATCGAGTTCTGGCCTATCACTTCCTCCGGAAGCGCGTTCCATGTGTCCACCACCCTCTGGGTAAAAAAGAACTTTCTAGCATTTGTTCTAAACCTGTCCCCTTTCAATTTCTCCGAGTGACCCCTAGTGCTTGTGGCTCCCCACAGTTTGAAGAATCTGTCCTTATTCACTTTCTCTATGCCCTTTAGGATTTTGAAGGTTTCTATCATGTCCCCTCTAAGTCTCCTCTTCTCCAGGGAGAACAGCCCCAGCGTTTTTAACCTGTCAGCGTATGAAAAAGTTTCCATACCTCTTATCAGTTTAGTCGCCCTCCTCTGCACTCCCTCGAGTACCGCCATGCATTGTAAGAAAACCTCTCTCATGCATATTCATTATGGACATCCTGAAAAGCTGACTGGCTGAGTGTGTCCTGAGAACTGGGTTGAGAAGCCCTGAACTAGACTGATTGGTCATGGTAAAACTCATTAATAAGCATCACACAGCATTTGTATCCTTGTCTATTCTGGATTACAGGCAAGAGAAACATGTCCTTCTGAATAAGAACTAACCGCCCAGGATGTAACATATTGCTGGGAGCTCTAATGGTTATAACTGTTAATCCAATACACCTTTTATCCAAACCCATAAACACACCAGTGGAAAAATAGCACAGATGTTCATCCCCTAATGCAATTTCCATTCAATTTCCTAAGTGTGGTCCCTGTGTGCACAAAAGCTTAACGTTATGTTTAGCTTGCAAATTCTTTTAATAAATAATGAATGCAATAAAACTGGGAGATCAATGGGCAGCTGAGAAATCAGAAAACAAGCCTTTTGAGTTCAAGCAGTTGCCGATTCCAAACTTTAATCCGGAGACGGATCAATATTACTTTTTTTTTTTTTTTTTCTTTTTAACTCATCACACAAATAGCAGATAGCTTAAATGGAGCTTAAACGATGATACTAGATCGCAGTTACTAGAAAACTTGATAAGCTATCAGACTGAACTGCTTGTGAACATTTGAGATCTTAACCTACACGTTAGATTATGCACTGGGCTGCCTGGTTACAACCAGTGAGCAGAAGTTAAATATCTATATCTACGGTATATCTGGAACAATAGATAGACAGACAGACAAGACACACGCATCACTAATCTTCATTTCTGGAGCAGAGAGACAACAAAATCCAAAAAGAAAACTTCTCATAAGTAATATTAATATGATAACAAAAACAAACCTACAGAGATCCTGAAGCCAGATAAGGATCAAAAGGACCCATCTTATCCATCCCATTCCTACAGCAATACCACAGAGCCTAACCTCACTTGTTGCAACTAAGAATCCTCTCTGTGCTCTCACAAATTTTGGGATTTTTTTTTTTTTGAGCCGTTCTGCTATCTCCGCTTCCTCCGCACGGTGGCACAGCCGCCCCCTATATCATTGCGCAACTGTGTTTTGTCGCACGCGGCCCCACTTTTCAGCCCCTATTGCCTTTTGCAAATGAGGCCCCACACAAGGACGTACCATTCGCTACTCTCTCTCTATTACGAAACATTTCCTCATATATTTCCTTTGAGCCTCATCTTAGGACTCTAGTCTATAACTTGCTGTCTGCTGAAAAATGTTTGCTTCTTGTGTATTACTTATACCCTAGAGGTATTTGACCGCTGCTCTTGCATTCCTCCTCTCTGCTCTTCTCTAAGGTGGTCCTAATGCACAGGGATTTTTCTCTTCCTATTCCTGGCTCAGCAAGTACAGCATCTATATATCAAAACAAAAATACACTCAAGTGTTTAACCAGGGAAAGATAAAAGGTAAAAGGAAAACACGCATACCAATTTATTTCTTCTTAGGCATGGGCAGGAAATGCATGATCAGTGGCAATTTTCAGCAGCATTTCAACCGCTTAACAATATCTTGTCTGTTTTAAATTTGTTGGTTGAAGTCAGCAATCGAAGAGGTAAAGGTTAAGAGCACCACCCTCTTTCTCTGGTTGCATCTAAAGCCTAGGAAAAGGGGGTGCCAGTGGAGGAGGGACGCAAAAGCTAATGGCAATGGGAACAAATTCAAATCCTGTGCTTGTTGACTGAGTAGCAATAGCGGCAGAGTGCATGAAGGGGGAGGATAGGGTACTAATTCAGCAGAGCAGTGGTCATAGCACACTTGGCTCCATTTGCCCAGTCTGTTCTCTCCTTCCATTCATCCTCCATTCCCCTGGCCAAGGGTATATGCGAAGAGTGAACTGTTGGATGCTGTTTTAGGATTTTCAAAAGTTATTGCTTTGTGGGTTAATTGAAAGATGTCATTTCTCACAGGAGGGAGGGTGGAAAATGCAAGCTAATAGGCAAGAAAACATCGGAGAGTTCAGAGGTGTAGTGACACTACGCTGGTGAATATTTCACCCCTTGGGTTTCTCTGGGATAGAGGAGGGGTCCATAGAGAGGGTTGATGGGGAGCTTGTGAACTGTACAGGGGTCCTGAGTTGGGGATTACTCAAAATAAGGAAAAAAAGTATAATTCAAGAAAAACTAGTCAAACAGTATAAAGTAAAAAAGACTAGTCAATTGTCTATAACATGCTATTTGCTTTTTTATTAATACATCTCACAATATTGAGAAGGGAGAAAATATACTCATTCTTCTCCTGTCGATAAAGAACTACAACAGAAAGTAAATCATCACTGCATTTGAAAAACACTTCATAACACAAGTGTTAAAAATACTAAATTAAATTGAGTGACTACCTTCAAGCCTTGCTTCAAATGGAAAAGCCCAGAAAATAGCAGGGGGAGGGCTGCCAAGATTGAGCGGTGCCTCTGTACCGGCTCAGGTGTGCACATTCAGAAATAAAAATGCAGCCAAGTTTTATCCCAATCACTCTGACTCTTATTTCGGGGGGGGGGGGGGGGGGAGAGAGGAGACATCCTAGTGCTGGGGTTCTTACCCTATTGTGGTTCCCTTCCCACACCTCTTCAATTAAGTTTCCAATTTTATTCAAATCTTACTATCCTGCACCAAGGGCAAACCTTCTGGGTGGCTTACAATCTAAAAAAATGTGGGGAAAGGACAGGGATTGATTAGTGACACAAATGATATGAAAGGGAGGGTAGGAGGGCGAACTACAATTTTTGAAAGGATAGAGGGAAGGATAAACACATTTGGAAAAACTTTGTATTTAGCATGACATATCCAGTGCAGTTAAGTATCCATCAGGTTTGATATGCATCTAGAAAGAGAAATGTTTTTAAATCTGTTTTAAATTTGTTGATTGAAGTCAGCAATCGAAGAGGTAAAGGTTAAGAGCTCCAAAGCCGAGGTCCATTCACAGAAAAGATGGCAGTTCTAATATGTTCATGATAAATGTCATGGTGAGATGGGATTATATGACAATTTTGACTTGCTGATCTAAGAGATCTTGATGGTGTATATGGACTGAAATGGCACATGTGATAAGGAGGTTGTCCTGTATTCAGTAATTTAAAAGTCAATAGAAGTATTTTATATGTGATGTGATGGTTTATGGGTAACCAACGTGCTGTTTTCAAAAAGAGGAGTGATATGTTCAAATTTACATATGTTATGGATCAGTCAAATAGCAATGTTTTGTATGATTTGACGTCTACGAATATCCTTTTGGCGTATACCTGCGTACAGAGAATTGAAGTAGTCAAGTTGTTCACTACTAATGAATGCACCAGAATGTTTAAAGCTTGGGGAAAAGTAAAGTGCAGATTGATCTGATAAGACGTAATTCGAAGAATGAACATTTGACCACCTGTGACATCTGCAATTGATAAGATAGCTTACTGTGTAAGATAACTCCAAGGAATCTTAGTCGATGTGACGAGGGGAATTGATATATTGTGTAGTTGAATCTGTGGTGGTAGAGTGACTTGGTCATATGGAGTAAATGTAAATTGATGTAGATTTGTCAGGATTAAGTTTGAGTCTGTGTACAGTTAACCAATTCGTAATGTGAATGAGATTCTCATTTATGGATGCGGTTTCAGTGGAAGAACAGGAGTCAAAAGTATATAGGATTCGAATATCCTCGGCATAAACATACATTGTGAATCCCAATGACTGTGCCCGAGTCAAAAGTGGTGCAAGGTAGAGATTGAATAAAAGAGGTGATAGGCTAGAGCCCTAAAGAACATCTAACTCTGAACTAAAGGATGTGGACTCTATCCTGAGCGATAACAATGGATGAGTGGTTTGCCAGATATGATGTGAACCATTCCAAAACAGCACCTGTGATGCCTATTTTCTAAAGATGGGTGAGTAAGAGAGGGTGGTCAATAATGCTAATATTTCACTAAAATTACAGTAATACACAGTTATACTTCCTATAACTTAGAAACAGAAACATAGAAGCATGACGGCAGATAAAGGCCAAATGGCCTATCTAGTCTGCCCATCCACAGAAACCATTATCTCTTTCTCTCTCCGAGATCCTACCTGCCTATCCCAGGCCATCTTGAATTCAGACACAGTCCGTCCTAAGAACTGCCTTCACTCTGTCTAGAAAGTTTCAGTACATTGCCTCAGGCTGCAAGATCTTTCTCCGCACCTCATTTGACCTCTTCCTGCCCCCCGCCCCCCCAGGGTTTGGGCACCACTGGTTAAGAACACCTGCCCTGGTGCCCATGTTAACGCTTTTGACCTGGTTCCATTTCGCAAGTAGTTTTGCTGGGAGAAAAACAATTCTGTTTAGTCACTTTGGAGAAAAAAAAAAAAATCAGGTTTTACCCCTGGAGAAGTCCAATCAGAAATCCAGACATATTGTGCATAGGGGGAAACTATCAATGTGGGCCACTGCTAACACAGATTATTTCACTATTAACTAGGGGTTCCTTATATTACGGTGCGCTGACCGATTTAGCGCATGCTAAATCCTAAGGCATCCATAGAATATAATGGATGCCTTAGCATTTAGTGCAGGGGTAGGGAACTCCGGTCCTTGAGAGCCGTATTCCAGTCGGGTGTTCAGGGTTTCCCCAATAAATATGCATGAGATCTATTTGCATACACTGCTTTCAATGCATATTCATTGGGGAAATCCTGAAAACCCGACTGGAATACAGCTCTCGAGGACTGGAGTTCCCTACCCCTGATTTAGCGTGTGCTAATCTTTAGCGTGCCTCAATAAAAGCACCCCTAGGTCTCATTGCATAAAATGAGGCCTGTGCTAAAATAGCACATTAGTGGTATATGAACAGTAGACACTTTAATAACTTCCCTGCATTCCCCTTCCCCTTCTTTTCTATATAAATATTATAGTTCTACCCCAGGGGTAGGGAACTCCAGTCTTCGAGAGCCGTATTCCAGTCGGGTTTTCAGGATTTCCCCAATGAATATGCATTGAAAGCAGTGCATGCAAATAGATCTCATGCATATTCATTGGGGAAAGCCCGACGGTACCGTTTCCTACCGTACCAGTAAGTCTTTGTATTTCAGTTGGTATTTTTGTGGTTGTTTTGACGATTGTTTTTAATGGGTTTTTTTTTATTACTCTGTAAAGCCGCTTTGATATTTGATAAGGCGGTATATCAAATTTTTAATAAACCTGAAACCTAGTACAGCTTAGGGCTCCTTTAACTAAGGTACACTAGTGTTTTTAGCGCACGCAGGATATTACCGCGCGCTACGCGAACTAACGCCAGCTCGATGCTGGCGTTGGCGTCTAGCGCACGCAGCAATGTAGCACGTGCTATTCCGCACGTTAATACCCTAACGCAGCTTCGTAAAAGGAGCCCTTAGTTTATTGATTTCAGGTACTGCTTTCTATTCTATACATCATACAGGATAAACCCAAACCATGAAGAGTCATTATTTTGGACAGGTTGCTTGTCAGGCTTTACCAGTCATATTCCAATGCAGCACTGAAATAAGTGCCTTTAGTTTATCCCTGGAAAAGTGAAACCAAAACAATCTGCCATCCTTTTCCTATTTTCATGACCTAGTTCTAATGTCTTTCCTCATTTCGGAGTATATCGTAACAAATTTAGAGTGGCATTTGGATTAATTGAGTTGTTGTCTGCAGTCTGATTGATAAATAGGATAAAGCACTGTATGTTTCGCTTTATTTTTATGTAATTATTTCTTTATTATTCTGCATTTTACCCCCTTTTACAAAACCGTGCGAGCATGTTTTTCTATCACTGGTCGCAACAGTAACAGCTCCGATGCTCACAGAATTCCAATGAGCGGAGCTTTTAGTGCCACGGCTGGCGCTAAAAAATGCTAGTGCGGTTTTGTAAAAAAAAAAAAAAAAAGGGGGGGGTTAATTTAGTATTCTATTATTTGTTTTTAATTGTAATGCATGTTGAATGTGTACACAGAAACATGTTACATAAACCATTATATTACTGAATAGCTCTGTACTGCAGCTCCTTTTGACCCTGGGCAAGTCACTTAACCTTCCATTACACCAGGTGCTTGAAATTAAATACTACCAAGACAAAATTATTATGGCTTGGGCCAAAAATTGAACAGTTGCCCAGCTCAATTTTGTTAGCCTTTGGTGACTCGCTGAAAATTGATTTTTCATCTAGAATTCTGGGTTTTATTCTGGATTCTTCACTCTCATTATCTAATCAAATTAATCATGTTACAAAAAATGATTTTCAGTTTAAAGATGCTTAGAAGAGTACATCATCTTCTCTTTCAGCAACATTTTGCAGTTCTGGTTCAGGCCATTATTTTATCTCAGCTGGATTACGGCAACTCGCTTTATGCTTGTTTAAGTAAATCTAATTTGAGAAGGCTACAACTTATCCAGAATATGTTAGTTAAATTGATGTACGGTAAACATAAATATGACCATGTCACACCTTTCCTGAGATCTCTTCATTGGCTTCCTGTCTACTGGAGGATCCAATTTAAGTGTGCAACTGTAATTTTCAAAATTCTATATGTTATTTCTTCTCCTTTGGTCTCTGTTTCATTTAATTCAAAAGAAATCTCTAATTCTAGGAGCTCTCAGAAATATAAACTTGGCTTTCCCACTGTTAAAAGAATTAAAACTATGGCCAATTTTTCTGTTGATCATGTTCTTTTTTATTTGTAAAAGTTTGGAATGACCGTCCTTCTATAATTAGAGTTCTCTCGCATCTACCTACTTTTCGTTAAAGCATTGAAGACATATTTATTTCAGAAATTTACTAATGATTTTTCTTTTTCAAATAACCAACCACAAAATATTAAATTTTGGCCTAAAAGATATAGCTTCTGTTCTAATCTCTTGTATAATTTATTAATATTTTGTTAACCGAGTCGAGCCCTCCTGCTGAAATGAATCGGTGTATCAAATCAAAGATTAGATTAGAAACAAAACTTAGCCCCTCCCCCCCTTTCACTAAGCCATGGAAGAGGTTTCTACTGTGGCCCGGAGCACTAAATGTTCCAACATAAGAACATAAGAATAGCCTTACTGGGTCAGACCAATGGTCCATCAAGCCCAGTAGCCTGTTCTCATGGTAGCCAATCCAGGTCACTAATGCCTGGCTAAAACAAAAGGAGTAACAACATTCCATGCTACCAATACAAGGCAAGCAGTGACTTCCCCCATGTCTTTCTCAATAACAGACTGCTCCAACGCTCATAGGAATTCTCCGAGCTGTGGTAGAAACCTCTACCAAGACTTAGTAAAAGGGGGAGGTGGGGGGGGTGTTAAATTATAAGCCCACTAGGGACAAAGAAAATACCTGCATATCATATATGTAAAGTGCTTTAGTTGTAGCACAGAAAGGCAGTATATCAAATACATGATCCTTTTTGAGCCTCTATGGGTATTTAGAGTCAGATCTGTTACAATACAAACACAATCATTCAAAAAAAACAAACAAAACAAGTCTAATATTAAAGCTCCATCCAAGCTTTCTACTCATTAAACAGGCAGTGTACTTTTAACCTTCACATAGCAATTGACAACCCCCCCTTTTATGAAGACGCGTTAGCGTTTTTTCACCAGTCACAGTGGTAAAAGTTCTGACGCTAAATACAATTAAGTGCAGAAGAGGTAATTATTCTGTACTTTGGAAAAAATATACAGTCAATGAAAATATTTAAAAAAGTAGTTTTCTGGTGCTTATCAAACAAACCACCCTTTTTAACTTTTTTTTTTGGTTTTTTTTTTTTGCATCACTTTTATTATCAGCATTTGTTGATTAAAACCCAAAATCAGAAGCCCTGGTTCTACATTACATTGGCAGTTCAAATCCTGTGGGTTACAGAGTGCATGCAAGTGGCTAAAAAAAAAAAAAATGAAGCACCACTAGCTAAAAATCTTGAATCTAAAATAGAGTGAAATTTCACTTTGATTGATGATTTGAAACCAGAAGCAAATATGTCCATTATCTGAGAACTAGCTCTATCAGGCACAGAGTTAAAAACTTCAGTTTCTCTCAACTCTTCTGAAGGCCCGAGCAGAAATCAGATACAGAGCTCTATAGAATCCTACCTGCTCTAAGCTCATGCTGTAAACTGAAAATGCAAATTTCAAAAGTGACTTGAACTTAGAAGGGAAGTCAACAATATGGGCTACAGTTAAGAACATAAGAAGTTGCCTCCGCAACCAAAAGGTCCATCGCGCCCAACAGTCCGCTCCCGCGGCGGCCCATCAGGTCCATGACCTGTAAGGTGATTCTTGTCTAAACCCTTCACTCCCCTTTCATAACCTATCTCTACCTCTATCTGTATCCCTCAATCCTCGTATCTTTCAGGAATTTGTCCAATCCTTCTTTGAAACCCCGTACTGTACTCTGTCCTTTCACAACCTCTGGAAGCGCATTCCAGGTGTCCACCACCCTCTGAGTGAAAAAGAATTTCCTAGATTTTGTTCTGAACCTGTCCCCTTTCAATTTCTCCGAGTGCCCCCTTGTTCTTGTGGTTCCCAGTAGGCTGAAGAATCTGTCCCTTTCTACCTTCTCTATGCCCTTCATGATCTTGAAAGTCTCTATCGTGTCTCCTCCGAGTCTCCGCTTTTCCAGGGAGAAGAGCCCCAGCCTTTCTAACCTGCCAGCATATGAAAGGTTTTCCATACCTTTTACCAGTTTCGTCGCTCTTCTCTGAACCCTCTCAAGTATCGCCATGTCCTTTTTAAGGTACGGTGACCAGTATTGGACACAGTATGTTTTTTACTGTTAACCCCAGTAACTGGTAACTATGGCAGATAAGAGGACCTGTGCTAAAATATAACACATCTTAATGGTAGCCCACATTGATAATTACGTCCCTAAAAGAGTCTATAGCCTCTTGATATTCTCCTGACTTCTTAGCTGCAAAATAAGGTGAAAATCCATTAGTACCTCTTTTATTGAGGTACTAATGGATTTAGCACATACTAAGGGCTCCTTTTACAAAGGTGCGCTAGCGGTTCGCTAGCCGCCACCACCTCTTTTTAAGCAGGCGGTAGTTTTTCTAATAGCGCGCTAATCATGTGCATGCGCTACAAATGCAAGCGCAACTTCGTAAAAGGAACCCTAAATGCTAAGAAGCCCACTGGAATAAATTTTGGCTTCTTAGCATTTAGCGCATGCTAATTGTTAGCTTGCACTAAATCCATTAGCAAAGCACAATAAAATAGCCCCTTAGTTTTAAAATCTCTACACGTTTAGGGCTCCTTTTACTAAGCCTATTGCTTGCATACCGCAAGGTTAAAAATCACCACCTCAGGGCATACTCCAGTGTCCTGAAGTAGATTCAGGATTGGTATATGCTTTCCATGCACTAAAAAATATATCTTATTTTTTTTAGCGCTGGGGTGTGTCTAACTGATTAGCGCATGGTTAGCGATGAGCCTTTAACTCCTAGAAAACAGATATCAGTAAGGGCTCATATGCTAATGGAGAAATTAGCACTTGGCCATTAATAGGAAACAATGGAAATAGAATCATTTTACCATCGCGCTAAAAGTGGCCTCATCATGTGGGAAATCCCCACGCTGGGGACAGCCCTAGTCACTTTTTAGTGCAGCTTAGTAACCTCCCTTCCCCTCCCCCCCCCACACACATTTACAAAACCATAGCACGGTTTTTAGCACCAGCCGTGACGGAAACAGCTCCGATGTTCACAGAATTCCTATGAGCGTCGGAGCTGTTACCGCTGCGACCAGCGCTAAAAACCACGCTGTGGTTTTGGAAAAAAAAAAAAAAAAGTGGGGGGAAGGGCCTCTAAATCAGTTAAAATTGTGTGACAATACAGTGCTAACCATTTTTTAATTATTATTATTTATATACCACTTATATCCTAAGTGGTTTAAGTTCAGGTACTTTATCATATTTCTCTATCTGTCCCGGTGGGCTCAAACTCTATCTAGTGTACCTGGGGAAATGAGGGGATTAAGTGACTTGCCCAGGGTTACAAGGAACAGCGAGGGATTTGATCCCACAACCTCAGGGTTCTAACCCCAGCGCCACACACTTTTAATATGCCACTGTGCAACTGATGAATCCCCTGGCTAATAAAAAGCGCAATGCACCCTCCCCCCCACCAATCGTTTCAAAAACACACATACACACACCTGCACGTACACTGAGCAAGAGGGCTGAAATGACACACTCGTAAGCATTCTTGTTATAATTCTTCTCTCCTATCCTGCCTCAATTGACCAGAAAAACAAAACAAAAAAGAAAAGGAAATATTCAAAAGCGTGCCCTATAAACTATAGCTCTTTGCCCATATGACTCCTAAGATAGGACAACCAATATATTAAGATATAAGCAGCGAGCGGAACGCTTTTTTTGTTTAATGGGGGGGCCGAAAAGCTCTCCGCTTTAGCCCCAGCAGGATCCTGCGGCAAAATGACTCTCTCGCCTACCTTCCCCGGTCACTGTAACTTTAAATCTTCGGGTAGCCATCGCACAGTGTCAACAAGCAGGCCTGCCCCAAAAGTCTTCATTCTATTGCGACGCTGCGCAGCAGCTGCCCATGGAATTAAAATTACAATGGCCGAGAGGAGGTGGGTGGGGGAGTAGAGTCATAACTGACTCTTCTGCCTGCCAATTTTGAGGGAGGTCATGACCCCTGTGGCCAACCCCATTCCGACGCCTATGTATTAAGAGGTCAAACTTGAACTGTAAGAGCTAACTGTGAGGTGCTACTGGGAAATACAAAATGAAAGTCATTTGGAAATGTTGTTTTTGTAGGTTTGCAAATTAAGAACCCCTTTTACAAAGCTACGGTAGCAATTCCTGGCACAGCAAATGCACCAAAGCCCATAGGAACTGAACGGGCTTCGGTGCCTTTGCCGTGAAGGAATCGCAACTGTAGCTTTGTGAAAGGAACCCTAAGTGATAATTTTGCACCATAAAAGAGAGGGAGACGAAAGCTGATTACAGATAGGGCACTTGTATGTTTTACTACTTTCACCTGCCAATATATACAATTAACCAACAAGCTTGTTCTCTATCTCACATTCCCTCCGCGTGCTCACATAGGCTAAAATCTGTATTCTCCCTTCCCCTCCGTACCTGTTTCTTATCCAATTCCTCTCCCCACAAACATATACAGCACAAATCTGCAAACTCATTTGCATTCTCCATTACCCACACCAGAGATACACTGTTCCCTGCTCCCTTTCATATCTCATTATAAACATGCACACACACACACACACACACACACACACACTCCTTCATGCTCACTTTCTGTCCAACATACAGTATATTACAGAAGTGAAATATCTTCAGTACAATTTAAATAGGTCAGCAACACTTAATCTTATATACCATGTTTCTATCTGTATTATGCCTTGGCAGTACTAGAATAGGACTAAAGTACCATTTCAAATCCCAAGTACCTCTCCTAAATGAGTTTGTATTTATCGACTTTAACCTGACTACTGTTTATCAAATATTACTCATCTAGACAGATAGTTTGCAGATAAATTGCAATAATTTTGCATTGCCAAAGGTCATCTGCAATAACAAAGGACCATAAAGTGAGTCTGTATGCTCGATGCTTTTCCACAGAGCTTTGAAATTCTAGTGAAGTCTCGGGGAGCAGTAAAAGCCACAGAACCTTTCACAGACTTTTTGTCCAAAGGTTCTAACCTGGAGTGCTGAGGAAGAAGATGCATACATCTTAAAAGAAACAGGCTCTGTCGTCTCCTGTGAGCTTTTTCAGGGCCACAGGGGCAAGAGGCTGATTTTTACTCTGTTTTAATGCTAAAGTGCCAGATTTCATGGCAAAACACAATATGGTTGTGTAAAACCAAAACGAAGAAAGTTCTTAAAAGCAATTTTAAGTCTTCTAATCATTCCGATATGCTGGGGATCCACTGTCAGTGAAATTCGCAACACATGAGCAACATAGTTACATACTCAGCTCTTTATTGATCTAATGAAACTGGAATACTAATAAACAGCCACGCTACGGGGAACTTCGGGGAATATAGATGTCCCAGAGATCTCTTCCATGTGGTATAAATTAGTTGTTCACAAATGTGAAATCATAAAATGTACTTTAACTGTGTATTAAAGGATTTTCTCAAAAATCTTTTGTTGGCTTCTGAAAGCTTTTCCAATTAAGCTAATAGTCTAACTATGGCACAAAAAATAAAAATTGGTGCTTCCAACCTGAGAAAGAAAAGAGAACGCCGCCACTTTAAGAGCCCCAGTCTCTTTGACATTGCTGGCAGTGTATGGGAACATTAATGCATCTGTCATGATAACAAGCTAAGAATAACATCTAGACATCAAACTGAGCAGAGAATCCATCTGAAGTGATTCATTCAGATCTGTCTCATTGATTTATTAAACACAGGGCAACATCTGCAGCCTCACAGAGCCGCTTGGCGAAATTAATGCAAGATCAATTCAAATGGAAAAAAGTGCAAAAGAGATAAATCAAAACACAATTTGCATGCAGTTCCACAATCAGGCTTATTGGGTGCAAATGCTCAATTTCCCCTCCCAAAGCAAATGTGTTTAAATGTTGCTTTATCTTTTCAGAGCTGTGTGATGTGAAGTGACAGTGACGAGTTCTGCAGGTTGCCATGCTGAAAGGGAAGCGGGAGCAAAACTGCCTACAAAGACCTTTTGAATATGCAACAAGAATATCATTAATCCATATTTTTGTAAAGGTTCATTGTCTTTGTTCCAGTAACATATAGTAGGCTCAGTGTGATATTAACTACACAGAAATGATACTATGAAATTGAAAATGACAGACAATGGAACCTGTGTGGCTTGCATATAAACGACACATTAAGTTGCAGAAGGTGCTGCAGGAGGACAAAACCATCATTTGAATTAGGGTGTTTTGGGTTAATGTTTAGCCATGAGAAGACTAGAACTAAATGGATATAAAGCCTTAAACTCTCTTCCACAGGTGTTAGGCATTTCTAAGAATTCAAAAAAAAAACCCCAAGGGGCTAAGAGCCTTCGGAGGGGGAAAGAAAACATTTCATAAAAACCCTGGAAAATTTAACATGATAAATCTGTGTTTTGGAATACAGGAAAACACACAGCAAAATTGCATTTAGAGAAACATAGAATACTCTAGGGGTACAAAAGCCATACGTGTATGTTGAAAATCAATACACAGATGGAAACATAAAAATGGCCTTACTGGGTCAGACCAGTAGCCCATTCTCATGGTGGCCTATCCAGGTCACTAGTACCTGGCCAAAACCCAAGGAGTAGCAACATTCCATGGGCTTCCCCCATGTCTTAATAAAAGACTATGGATTTTTCTTCCAGGAATTTGTCCAAACCTTTCTTAAAACCAGCTACGCTATCCGCAATGGCACATGACGGGTTTGCTTTAATTATAATGTTGACATCATTGGCTATGGGACTTCGGTGCCTTGACACAGTGGCAAGATCCTCGGCCCATGAATTAAAACACTGTCTGCATAAATTCATGGCTAAATTATTTTATTACCTGTGAACAAGCCAAAGACAGGTATAATCAGTATAACCATTGCTGTGTACAGTACAACCTAATTCAGATGGCCGAGATAGAAAAAGGAAGTTCACTGTACATAAAAATACCAGCTTTCTCCCACTAGAAGTGCATTCAAAGGAACTATGACAGTCTTGAAAAACTTTACAGTATGTTATGCAAGAGTTCTTTACGCCAGGTACTAATCTTTGTTAACTCTTATTCAAATGGATAGTCAGGAAAACTGTTTCAGCCTGAAGCTGCATGCCTGTTTTTCTCAATTGCACGCTAGCCTTTTCCCTTCCCTTTCCATCAGTGTAAAACACAAATGAAAGAAGATATCAAACCATACATATAAAACTTGTAAACGGTATTGCTTTTGCAACCTGAAGGAAATCTGTCTCCTTATTCTGCAGTTCTTAAAAATATAAGGTGTATTAAGTGTATTTGGCTTTTATATGGCTCACAGTCCATATATACCAACATAACAAATGTACCACATCACTGCAAAAGGAAATACTGCATACGGAATATATCTTTAAATAAGTACTGTACTATTTTTAAAAGGAGAATATTTATCATGCTATGATAGAAATGCTGAACTGGAGAGACTGGTTTTATAATTAATAAAAATATAAATTTTTGATATATTATAAAATTAGTGGTGGTGAAGTCCATGAATGCGGTGTAGATAAAAAAATAAAAAAATGTTTTCTTGATGCCACTTGTTAATACTGTATATGCAATAATTTTACTTGATTAGTCTCTCCTTTCTACTGGAATGCTTTCTGAGTTCTTTACATTTCTGAAGTAAATATCCACCAAGAAAGCATGATATGTAGGTTTGGGGCACTGTGTCTCTACGTACCTACCTGGGAGCAAACTTTGAGTGTTTCTATGGATGACTATCTCTGCACACACACTGGGTATGTCCATGTCTGCTCAGACACCCTCACCAAAAAGAAAACAGAAACATTTCACTCTTAAAAATTGAATTTGCCTCATGTCTTCTAAACAGTGAAAGTTTTTTTTTTTTTTCTTTTTCTCTTTACCTATGCCAAAAACATAACCTCTGATATTGTAGATCTGGAAACAAGCGGACAATGAAAAAAAAAAAACATTTTTAGGAAAAGATTTTTAGGAAAATCCAAAGATTTGCAATCAAGATATTTTTGAAATCGCATATCTAAGCTTAGATTTAGCACCGCCGTGGGTAAATCTCTTCATAAAGGCAGTTAATAAATCCCCCAAAATAAATTAAAATATAATAACACGGTGCAAAACTTAAAGATAGAGAAGGTATCCACTGCCCTTCAGAATAACATGATGGCAACTCTGGGTCATGGGGAAGAACAAGGCCTATGAAGGGGGCACTATATTTAGTTTTTTTTTTTTCTCAACTCTTTCCGAAATTTAACCAGAATTAGTTCACATTAAGTTACCAACAATGCTGACGGCGACCCTGGAGGCCACGCTGCAAGTTTTAAAGAGACAGATGGACTCCCCTCCACGTGACCTGTCTTTTATTTTCATTCCTATCAGATGTTACGAAGGTCAGCAAATGATTTGGGGCCAGTGAAGAGAAACAGGTTTAAGCTGCATCTTGAGTTTCTTTCGGAACAATCCACACGAACGTGATACTACATATTTAATATGCTATTGCTGCCCCAGCCCATTTCAAGATAAAAACCTGGTATAAAGGGAGGTTTAATGTTACAGATGGGTTGATAACATATTCTGAACGATCAGTGGGCTGATGTCGATGCAAAACACCATGTATCTGCAGATACAATTTCTAAGCATGAAAACTACAGGCTGCAAAGCATGTGCACATACATATGGTACACATGGATGCTTGTGTTAATTATAAAGAACTAGTTGGGTCATATGACTGAAATAATGCCACAATCCTCTTGCACAATGGAAACGCATTTATTGGTGGCCACTCCAGTCCGCCTCCTTGCAGGCATAGTTTGGAGTGAGCATGCCCTCTAACCCCTTCTTTTATTAAGGTGCGCTGTGCTTTTTAGCACGCGATAAATATTAGCACGCGCTAAACCAGGGGTGTCCAACCTTTTGGCTTCCCTGGGCCGCATTGTCTGAAAAAAAATTTTCTGGGGCCGCGCAAACGCTGCAGCAAGACAGAGGAGGGAGTCGTAAACACCCGGGGGCAGCAGAGGAAAACACTGCATCGCCCTTGACCGCGGCGGCACAAATACTTCACGGGGGCCGCAGTTGGACACCCCTGCGCTAAACGCTAATGTGTGCATGTTATCCTATGGACGCATTAGCAGTTAGCGCACGCGTTGATTTAGCGCACGCTAAATGCGCGCTAAAACGCTTAGCACACCTTAGTACAAGAGGACCTAAATATTGTGGGGAAGGAACAGATCTTCTTTCCCCCTACAGCCAATATGACTTCCTTACCTCGCAAGCCCCCCCCCCCCCCGAAAGTACGCTGGGGAACTATGCTTATGAAAGATACTGTAATTCGATTTTATATGCCGATGACGGTGTCCGAGTTCATGGGCATGGAGAGGAAAGCAAGACCTCAGCTGATGCCCCACTTCACACTTCCCTTATCATTTTAACTGTAATTCAAAACATGAACTATTCTTCTACTATTGGAAACAATTAAGGGAATAAGACACGTAGGATGGTGCAGGGCAAAGCACCTTTCCCTATACTATTTCACTAGAGTTCACCCAAATGACCAACAGACACACCTGTCTTCTGGCATCGCCAGGAGGTGATCAATCACTCACCCACAGTGAGTCATTGTGCTCATCCTGAAAATATCAAAGCCCAAGAGATGAAAGACACACTCCCTCACAAAATTAAAAAGCGGCAGTTATTACAGGCTTCCTTTTATTTAGGCAACATTTTCCTAATTGCTGTTCCCATGACAGCTTCCTGAAAAGGGTGGTTTAATTATTAATATGAAAAGTTTAAAACGGGAATTTTCTTTCCTTTCGCCCCCCCATCCCTCCCTTTTGTGGGGTTAATGACACGATAACATCAGGCCGAAAGAGAGAGGATGGCAGAAGCAACGTTTGATGATAACAGAATCGCTACTAATTATTAAGATCTATTGTGTCAGCAAGCTATAGCAAACAACAAAAGTGCAGCACAATTTCTAACTTTCTTAAAAGGTGCTCAACGGTTTAACCATTCCGACTACCACACCATTCTACTTGTGACTGGATGCCGAGGGCTCCTTTTACAAAAGCGCGCTAGCGTTTTTAGCGCACGCTATAGTGCGCGCTACCCGAAAAACTACTGCCTGCCCAAGAGGAGGCGGTAGCGGGTAGCGCGCGGGGCATTAGGCCCTAACGCACCTTTGTAAAAGGAGCCCTAAGTGTTGTAGCAGATTCCATATTTAAAATGTACCTTCGAAAAATATTCCTCTCTCCATTAACACAGGATGCAAATCTACACCAAGTAGCTTATGTTCAGAAAGGCCTTGTGGCCCATTATCATTTCCACCAGTTGCTCATGTTATGGCTAGACAAACACTAGACTAATTCCTATTTAGCATACTTTAAATATCAAAAGTTCGTTCCGTTGTATTTTGCAGAAATGGGTGTGTCACTTATTGCCTGATCTTCTCTCAAACTTGACACAGTTTTGTTTTGGTTTACAAGCTATTCAGCCTGAGTTCTTTTTGTTTCTTTCAGATTCAACCATGTCACATAATTCCCTACCCCTAAAATGCCTTCTAATGAGGACATCAGTGCCTAAAGGATTTTTTTTTGTGGTCCAAGCATTTTCCTATTAATACTGCAAGGTTATCCGTATTCATGATAAAATATACATATGATCATTTACAGGGCCGTGAATAACAGTGTATGAGCTCGTGTACTTTGTCGCTTTTGATACTATATTATTAGAGAAGGTTCCAAACATTATAAGGTATTCAACAGACCTTTTTTTTCCCCTACCAAACTTGCTCTTAGGGAACAATGCGAACAATTTGCTCAAGTGAACTTATTAGCACTAGAAGCCCCCTTTCCAAGAGGGGATATTCCTCACTTCACGCAAACTAGGCGTTCCTTTAAATCACCTGCTTCATCCCTACATCTAGTTCCATGCAAAAGCCTAGTGGCTTATAATAGCTTTAAAGTTCAAAAGGCACTGTTGTGAAAACTGTTATGAGGAACTTTTGCATGGTGCCCGTGTTAAAAAAACAGCTCTGGCATGGCCGTCCTGGATAGACTAAAATGCAACGCTGTTTTCTACTAAAGTGGGCCAGATGAATAAAGCAATTTTTTCCCCATAGAATTTTTTTTTTTTATATATGGGGGGGAGGGGGGGAGAGGACATTCAGTGCATCTTAATGAGCTTACAACATAGGAAAGGAATTTAAACTTAACAGAAGGAACTATAATAGTTGACAAATCTCTAGGCACCAAAGTTTAATGCAACTGACATGTTGCACTTTTATGGACAAGTGTTCTGCATGAGAATGTTGTGCGTTGCGCAGACTGTAACAATCTGATCCTATTGTTCTACACGTTGATGAATAATAACAGTTCGCCCTGAGCGGATAAACAGAAGGCGGGGAGGTTGGTAGGGGAGAAAAGAAGAAGAAGAAGAAAAAAAAAAAAAGTTGGTCTAACCTTGCGTTGGTGCAGTCGTTGTACAAAGTTTCGAAGTCTTTCCTGGTGATGAGTTTGCAGCGGTTCACCCCCGGCTGGATGGCCCCCAGCCCCCTGAGGATCCGGACCTGCTCCACCGTACACACCACGGGCGATATATCCAGTCTCTTCAGTTTCGTGTAGACCGTGTGCAGCCCTCCCACCAGGTGCTTGAGGAACAGATCAAAAACTTGAGGCAGGCAGATGAGCTCCTGCCCGTCCACCAGGAACGAAGCCACTTTCACCCCGTGCAGATCGACCATCTTGCACTCGTTGCTGCCGCCGCAGCCGCCCCCGCCGCCGCTGTTGCCGGAGATGAAACTGTTGATCATGCTGTTGGTCAGCCTGGGAGACTCGGCGGGGCTGGTGTAAATGGGATCGGGCCGGAACAAGCCGCCGGACCCCGGGTTGGAAGTTACGGAGATGGCCGGGGGTGCGGACACAGCCATGCCGACACACGCTCCGCGCCTGGCGTTCGGGCTCCGTGGGGGTCTCTCGCTCTCGGAACCAGTTGGCAGAGCCGCTGTTGCTCGCGAAGAGCGAAGCCGAAAGCAGCAACTCCCAGCTCCCTCGGCCCCGCCTCCGGCGGCCCAAACGGACAGCCCCTCCGACCAATCCGCCTTCCCCGCTACCCACAGCGCTCAACCCATTCGCTCTGCTTCCCCCCCCTCCCCCCGAGGAGGCGGGGTTCCCGCGGCGGAGAGGACCTGGAGTTTACAGGAATACGAAGCTCGCCGCGCGCACATGCGTTTGCCACCTCCGATGCGAGAGCCGGCGAAAGGGGGGGGGGGGGGGCGAACAAAAAGAATCTTAAACTTCCTCAAAGAATCTGCAGCAATCGTTCCTTATGGCCCCCCACCCCTTCCCTCGCGCGCTCTTTTCTTTACTAATCGTCAGATCAATAGGGGTTTTGGAGACTATGGACCAAAAGCGTGCTCTCAAGTTTCAAAGAGAAAAAAAAAGAGCTGATGCTCGCATGGGCTATATAAATTAATGCACTTTTCAGCATCGATTGATTCGTAAGATGTTTCAAGCACTGTAGGAAGTAAACTGTCACAATAATAAAGACTATACACAACTGCAGTGGAACAAAAGCAACAGAATGGAGAATGAATCCACACGACAGGTGCAAACTCAGAAAAAAAAAAAAAAAAAAGCCTCAGGCACGGGCAGACCTATTTTAATAATACTGTAACAGCATCTTCTTTCCCCTTTAACCAGATGGTTACTACAGTTGAGGTAATCTGAGAATTTCCTTATTATGAGCAGCAAAAAGAAGAGATGAAATTGTCAAGGGGGGGATAATTCAATTTTGCCACTGAAAACAATAAACATGATTGTGGATATAGTTAAGTCTCTTGCGGGACAGTAATTAATATCCGCGTAATAAAACGTGCGCATAAGAAACAAAAACCCATTTTGGGCAGCGGCAGTGAACATGCAGGTCTTTCTGGTTGCAAATTAGGAGGCAAGGGTTTGAAAGATCTCTTAAAAGGTCATCAAATGGAGTATTTTTGTGTGGCACGTTTTAAACGAAATCTAAAAGGAATTAAACCACATTTTCTGATAGGTCTTACAGTCTGCTCTGTGCAAGAACAGCTGAAGCCTGTCATTTCATAAGCTGCAGTGGCATGATGCAATATAAAATCCTAAAAGTAGTAGTGAAAGAGAGCACCCTTGAGAGGTGACTATGCATTACGAAAATAATCTGCTCTTCCATAGGAAAATTCAGTTTATTGAATTAAGTTTGGGCTGTCCAGATTATATTCCCTTTTTTTTTTTTTTTTTTTAAAGGCATCATTTACTTCTTCTAGTACCACCCATGTATTCGCACATCCTCCGGATGAGAATGTAATTATAATTTTAGTTCAGTAAGTGTAAGACCTTCTTCTTTTAGCATACTAGTAAAGTCTGTTTACACTTAATAGCTGCTGCATTTCCATTAAAAACTAAAGAAAAGTTTGAGCATGCAAATATTCAGTACTAAAAATTAGTATAAATATGAAAATGTTTGCATGCTTTGATAAGTTTTCCCATTTTCATCCAGGCTGTATCCAGTTCATTCGTTGATATATTATTTCATATAGGTAAATTATTGATGTAATTGTATTTAAATTACCAGTAGATTGGGGGGGGGGGGGGGAAAACCCTAAGAAAATAATGTGATTTTCTGATAGTAGTTCTCAGTGAAGAATATCCCCCAAGTCAGAAAAAGGGGAGAGGGAGTCTCTTGGCCTACCTTGGTCCCTAGTGAGAGGAAATTCGCCGCTACAATGATCTTTTGCTAGCGGCAGAGGTCGCTGTAGCCTGTGAGGATATTAGGGAAATCAATGATGGAAGAGACCAAGGGGAAAAAACCCCAGAAAAAAGGGGGATTTACCAGTCTTCGTTAGAAAACAATGGGTGAGCAATAGGGGGAGTTTTATAAATAAAGAAGGCTTTATTTCCAGTTGACCTGAAAGTTCAGCAGTGGCATATGTTGGGTCGTTAATTGTCCATAAACCCAGTTTGATGTACGGATTTGAACTCAAAGACAGTCTCCCCCACTACTGAAACAGAATAGAGTGAGGGCTGGCCTCCCGATCAATTTTAGAATAAAAATCTGAAGAAAAAAATTAGCTATGAATGCAGAAAATAAAAACTGGTTTGCATTATGCTGTTTACTTGTGGAAGCAGGTCACCTTTGGGCACTGGTAACAGAGTCTTATTTAGCCTGCTGTTGTAGTTTTTTTTTAATACATTATTTTACACCGAAAGTAGGGAATTCCAATCTCCAGTCCGTCAGTTTCCTTTTAAAATTTTAATAAAACTGATGACTTCAAACAACTAAGCACAATTTTTAAAAATGGTTCCCTTCTCCTGTGTAATTAAGTGCATTGTATTAATGTGTGCATAATGCAGAATCAATAAATAATGAATTACTCCTGATCGTAATTGAATGTTTTCATAATTTTATTGTCAGCCATGATAAATAATCAGTACATTTATACTGCATTAAATTAATTAGTGTGTCATTTATATTACATACATCAGCAGTGAAGTAATGCAGTGACATCTGTTCCTAATGTTTTAAAGATGCGGTATGTGTTATTAAGCAAAAGAAAGCTATTAAGAGATGTAACCGGTGATCAGCGAGTTCAGTGTTGGTGTCCCGTATTGGATCCAGGAGGGGCATGGTTGAATTAGAGCCTGGCGGTTCCGTCCTTGCAGTAATTAGCAAAGAATGTGGCCTCAGGTTGAGGACAAAAAACGCCCCAGAAATCCCCACATTCCCTCTACTTTCACCAAGGAAATCTTCTCATATATTTTCAGATCTATTTAAAGATTACAAATGATCCCAGTTTCCTCGTAAAAATAATAATTTAAAAAATCTGCTTTTTCTGTGCTTAGTAATAATACTTTTTTAAGTTATCTTGGGGGCCAATGTCAGTGAGCACTTCTGGGTGGTAGTAGAACCGTCTTAGTAATGAGCTCCAAGAATGTTCCACAATAAAAAAAAAAAAAATGTTTACATGAGCTTGGAAGATATTTACTGTATTTACCTGAACCCTTACAGACTGGAAATATGCCTCGAGCTTTCACTAACAGCCGCTATTATTCCCTTAATGCATGGCTGTTATCTGTGAAGGGTTCATCACCTTTTAACTTAGACATTGGCAGACATGGATTAACACTATTGCTCACGTACAGACACATTCGCCGATGTCCAAGCGAAGAGAAGTCCCGTCCTGTAAGGAGATCCGTACCTCAGATTTGCTGTAGGGTCTTAAAAGGAGATGCGCAGCTATATGTATGAATGGGAAAGTGTAGTGACGTTAAATCCATTGACTTTCTTTGCAAGACATCCAAATGAAACAAAACTTTGCAGTTCTCTGGCTCTGTTCAGCTCTGTCTTTCAGCCCTGACCTGGAGGCACTGCCATCTAGTGGGGTTAGAAGGTATTTCACGTTCTGCGTTCGGTCTCGGGCGCAGACAAAGATTTTTCGCTGGCTGGTCTGGAGGGCCCTAAATTTCGCTATCTGCAGCTCAAAGTTCTATAGCTTCCGCTTTACGTTTAATGGAACTACAGGGGAAATAAACGGATCGCCCTGCATGTGCTCTGACGACAGTGGGAATGTATAATATATTCAGTCTTTGGAATTACTGTTCACCAGCTGAGGACGAGAGGGACTCGGAGCAATCCAAGCTTCTACTTAGCCTGATCTACTATAAACGTGTAACTAGATCAAGGATCTTAAACAAGGGCCCCAGATGTGACTAGGGTGTTATTGCTCACAGACCTGTGCTGATTCACTCTGCTAAGCATTTGGAGTTTTTGTGTTTTTTTTTTTGCATCGATATAACATACAAAAGAAAAAACCTATTAATACACCAGTAACTGGATGTAGCACACAAAAACACCTTGCTCATAATATGAAGGGGTGCTGAAAAGTTCTCAGCCCAACCAAGAAGAGAATGACGTGGATGGTTCAATAAATAATTTAATTTAATTCTTATATACCGCTAATAACCGTGAGGTTTTGAAGCGGTTTACAGAAAATATACATTAAGGAATATCCAAAGGAGAGCAACGAAACTGGTAAGAGGGCTGGAACACTACCCATATGCTGAGAGGTTGGATAGGCTGGGGCTCTTCTCTCTGGAAAAAAGGAGGCTCAGGGGTGATATGATAGAGACCTTCAAAATCATGAGGGGCATAGAGAGGGTGGATAGGGACAGATTCTTCAGGCTGAAGGGGACAACAGGTACGAGGGGGCATTCGGAGAAACTGAAGGGAGATAGGTTCAAAACGAATGCAAGGAAGTTTTTTTTCACCCAGAGGGTCGTGGACACTTGGAATGCGCTACCGGAGGAAGTGATCAGGCAGAGTACGGTGCAGGGATTCAAACAGACTGGATGGATTCCTGAGGGATAAAGGGATCGTGGGATACTGAGAAAGCTAACCAGAAAATAAATGTAGAAACCCAACCAGGTCGTGCAGGTGCAAGACCGGAGGGCTAGGACTTTGATAGGAAGATAGGACTCAATTAGGAAACCAAGGAGGCATGGGGGCCCCTTCTGGTGATTTAGACAGGTCGTGAACTGTTTGGGCCGCCGCGGGAGCGGACTGCTGGGCAGGATGGACCTATGGTCTGACCCGGCGGAGGCACTGCTTATGTTCTTATGTTCTTAATATAATAAAATAAAATAAGTAAGATAGGTACTTAGAAATTCCCTTACTGTCCCAAAGGCTAACTAAAGTACCTGAGAAGAACAATTAGTAAATAGTAGAGAATTAAAAATTAAGAATTAAAAAAAATAATCTGAAACAATGTAAAAAAAAAACCAAAACCCATAGCATTTCATTTCTTGCAAATTGGCACTTAAGGAAATAAGATAACACTCTTTTCAGCTACAGTGGCAAAATAAATTCCGGCAGCGACGGCCCTCCAAGCATGCCGCTGATAACATGGCGGCTGCCCGGAGGGAGCTCGGCCCTTCACACTGCCCCATTTCCCGACTTCCTGCGGGTCCCTTGGACGTCACCCCTGACATCAGAGGCGAGGGCCGGGCTCTCATTGGGTAAGTCGGGAAAAGGGGGCAGAGCTTCTCCCCCGGCGGGGGATTCAAATACCGAGCGCCGGGAGCAGCAGAAGCCTTCTCCTTCGGGTTCCCGGCTCTCAGTGGCAAAATAAACACTCAGATTAGGAAGTTGGTTGGTTGGGCTGAGAACTTTGCAGCATCCCCTTGTATGTAGGCAAATAATTTGAAACTGAAATACTCAGTTGAAGGTGTCACCTAACAAGTGTGCCCATCTTTAAGAAACGGTGACTGACGTAGAGGAAGAAACGGTGACTGATGTTGAGAAAGGCAGATTTTTCATGTCATGAGTCACATAAGAAGTGTGAAACAGTTACATGTACAGAGTTTCTGTATTTTTACTTGACGTATATGTAGTTTGTTGCCATATTATGTATGTTAATTTTGTACACTGCTTCGATTTAAAACGGTTCATACATTTTTAAATTAAATACATATAAGGATGGAGTTTGGCCTGATGTATTACAAAGCGTTTGCTCTGACAGGGATCTCAAAGTCCCTCCTTGAGGGCCACAATCCAGTCAGGTTTTCAGGATTTCCCCAATGAATATGCATTGAAAGCAGTGCATGCACATAGATCTCATGCATATTCATTGGGGAAATCCTGAAAACCCGACTGGATTGCGGCCCTCAAGGAGGGACTTTGAGATCCCTGCTTGAAGTCTAACAGAACTCAATAAAACCTCTTTTTTGTTTGTTGCTGATGAATTTAGACATTTTTCCCTCAGAAATGGTGTCATATTTGAAAAAAAAACAATAGCAGTGATTGAAACAGCATGGTTTTCACAGTACATGTGGAGATAGACCTTGCCTGCCCTGATCTTTATCCCATTCCATGCAATGATGTATTACAGATTCACCTGAGGACATGACTGTATCTCCCTGCATGCAATAAGGTTGGGGAAGGGGAGGGGGGATGGAGATACAACAGAGCTATTGACTTGACCCGTTTTATATGAAGCTATATGGAGTTTCTTCATCATTGTGTTAGTGACAGATCTATGGACACGTCATACACTGGTTCCATTTCCTGTCACCATTTCTAGAAAGTCACACGCCCAAATTTCAATCGAGTGTATACATTATTTGTACGCACAACTTATAGAACAAGCTCAGTTGCACTCGTAATGTAACAGATTAATTAGATGCTAATTGGCTTGAATAACCAATTATTGGCTATAATTGATGCTGATTGGCAATAATTGACAGTTACATTTGTAGTCAGTCAAATTCCAGATCACACAACTCCAATAGGGATGTGAATCAGGGAAGGGCATGGGTAGGTTAAGGCATGTCAGGCAGTTAGGTGCTTGGGCTGTAGAATACCAGGATTTGTCTGCTTATAGGGCTCCTTTTACAAAGCAGTGTTAGGCTTTTTTATCGCTGTATTAGCTCTGATGCTCATAGGAATTTTAATAAAAAAAAGCCTAATGCAGCTTCATAAAAGATAGACATACCGTATATACTCAAATATAAGTCAATCCGAATATGTCAAGTCCCCCATTTTCCCCCCAAAACGGAGGAAAAATGGTTGACTCAAATATAAGTTGGATGGCTTAATATTCAAGTGCCCTGCCCTGTCAGGCTCTGCACCCAGTCCCCTCCCTGCCAGGCACTGCACCCAGCCCCCTTCCCTCTCTCCCCTATCATGCAATGCATAGAGCCCTCTTCCTGCCAGACACAGCATCCAGCCCTCTTCCCTTCCTCCCTGTCAGGCTATGCACCCAGCCCCCTTTCCTCCCAACCCGTCAGGCTCTGCACCCAGCCCCTTCCTTCCTTCTCTCCTTCCCCTGTCAGGCTCTGCACCCAGCCGCCCTCCCTCCCAAGTTCTGCATCCTGTCCCCCCTCCCTACCCTGTCCTCATACCTCCTCTGCTGATCCCTGGTGGTCCAGAGCTTTGCAGTCTCCTGCCCGCTGCTAACCCGGTGGTCGGTGGTGGCTGCCGTGAGATCAGGTTTCTTCAGCCACTGAGCAGCACAGAGCAGGAGCACGCTTTGGCACTCCTGCATGGCGCTGAACGGCTTCTTGACTGGCTCCCTTGAATCATTATTAAAGGAGGGTCAGCACTGGGACTCAACCTATTATTACTCCACCACTGGGGGTGAGGGTGAGCTTTATCTGTAACTGCAGTCCCTGATCTCATTGTATCAATTGAAAGACTTAGCTCATTTTAACCCAATGATTCTCAACTTTTCTTCTATTCCGACATACCTGACAGACTGTGTTAACATATATGACACACTGAACATGTGGCTGAACCAAAAAAGAGCCAAAACATGATTCAAGAGAAATGTGAACTATTCTTAGCAGAATTTACTTTTTATAAACTGTTATGTAAATCAGAGTTATTGTATTTTTTCCAAACATTTTAATCGTCACTTTTTTCATTGTTGAGAAATATGGATCTGATGTTGCTCAGTATGTAGTTCAATACAAGACAAATCCACAGTAATCTTACTGTCAATATCAATTTTTTTTAGCTATTATGGAGATTACACAGAGCCCAGCCAGGATATATCCCCTTATACCAGGGATCTCAAAGTCCCTCCTTGAGGACCGCAATCCAGTCGGGTTTTCAGGATTTCCCCAGGATTTATCTCGACTTCCAAAAAGCCTTTGACAAGGTACCTCATGAGCGGCTACTTAGGAAGCTGTGGAACCACGGGGTGGAAGGGGACGTATACAGATGTATTAAACACTGGTTGGCAGGCAGAAAGCAAAGGGTTGGAGTGAAGGGCCACTACTCGGACTGGAGGAGGGTCACTAGTGGTGTTCCGCAGGGGTCGGTGCTCGGACCGCTGCTGTTCAATGTATTTATAAATGACCTGGAAACGGGGACGAAGTGTGTAGTTATAAAATTTGCGGATGACACCAAACTCTGTAACAGGGTTAGAACCGCGGAAGAATGTGAAGACTACAAAGGGATCTAAACAAACTGGTAGAGTGGGCAAATAAATGGCAAATGAACTTTAATATAGAGAAATGCAAGGTCATGCATATAGGGAAAAAGAACCCAATGGTCAGCTACCAAATGGGGGGATCAGTGCTAGGGGAAAGTAACCTTGAAAAAGACTTGGGTGTGCTGGTGGATACAACAATGAAATCAACGGCACAATGTGCAGCAGCCTCAAAGAAAGCAAACCGGATGTTGGGTATTATTAAGAAGGGAATTACAACAAGGACGAAGGAAGTCATGATGCCGTTGTATCACGCGATGGTGCGCCCGCATCTGGAGTACTGTGTCCAATATTGGTCACCGTACCTCAAGAAAGACATGGCGATACTTGAGAGGGTTCAGAGAAGAGCGACGAAAATGATAAAAGGTATGGAAAACCTTTCATACGCAGACAGATTAGAAAGGCTGGGTCTCTTCTTCCTGGAAAAGCAGAGACTCAGAGGAGACATGATAGAGACCTTCAAGATCATGAAGGGCATAGAGAAGGTAGAAAGGGACAGATTCTTTAGCCTACTGGGAACCACTAGAACAAGGGGGCACTCAGAGAAATTGAAAGGGGACAGGTTTAGAACCAATGCTTCCAGAGGTTGTGATAGGACAGAGTACACTACCGGGTTTCAAAGAAGGATTGGATAAATTCCTGAAGGATACAGGGATTGAGGGATATAGATAGAGGTAGAGATAGGTTATGAAAGGGTATAGATAGAAGGACAAGGGGGACTAAAGGGTTTAGACAAGGATCACCTTACAGGTCATGGACCTGATGGGCCGCCGCGGGAGCGGACTGCTGGGCGCAATGGACCTCTGGTCTGACCCAGCGGAGGCAACTTCTTATGTTCTTATGAAAGCAATGCGTGCACATAGATCTCACGCATATTCATTGGGGAAATCATGAAAACCCTACTGGATTGCGGCCCTCAAGGAGGGACTTTGAGACCCCCTGCCTTATACAGTACTCGTAACTTGCCATACAAGAAAAAATCAAATTCTGATATCACCTCTTACAGCAGCACAAAATCTCCTCACTGCTGGATACATTGTGAAGTAACACAAAACCCAGCAAATAAGCAACTCATAGTCTATGTAGCAAACAGTGTCATATAGTCAGTGCTTTCAGGAGATTTGCCCCACCTCCTAAAGGCAGATGCTGCTCAACCAATCAAATTCATATCAATACTGGCAGGGCCTTCACGAGGTTTGGAGAATTCCCAGCCCAAGAGCCTTGCTTTTTTTTAAGGGGGGGGGGGTTATTTTTTTGTTTGATGCAGTTTGACTGGTTGAGCAGGCTGCCTACTCAACAAATCAAACTAAATTAATCAAAAGGTAAACAAAAAAATTTAAAAAGCAGGGCTTGAATCCCCTGAAAGCCCTCACCACTGGTATCAAACCTTCTGTACTCTCTCAGGTCTGTATTCAAATGCTGCTTGCACTGCCCACTTCTGAGGGAGACTTCCTAGTCTTTGTAATTTTTGACAGAGTGAAAAATCGATCCACTTGTATCCGTTCTACTCCACTCAGGATTTTGTAGATTTCAATCATATCTTCCCTCAGCCGTCTTTTTTCCTAGCTGAAGAGCCCTAACCTTTTTAGTCTTTCCTCATACAAGAGGAGTTCCATCCCCTTGATCATCTTGGTCGCTCTTCTTTGAACCTTTTCTAGTGCTTCTATATCTTTCTTGAGATAAGGAGACCAGAATTGAACGCAATACTCCAGATGAGGTAGAGTGATAGAGGGGCATGATAACATTCTTAGTCTTGTTAATCATCCCTGTTTTAATAATTCCTAGCATCCTGTTTGCTTTTTTGGCTGCTACCACACATTGGGTAGAAGGTTTCATCGTATTGTCTATGATGACTCCCAGATCCTTTTCTTGGGCGCTAACCCCCAAGGTGGACGCTAGCATCTGGTAACTATGATTTGGGTTATTCTTCCCAATGTGCATCACTTTGCATTTGTCCACATTAGCAACAGCACTAATTAGCACTAATTTCATCCGCCACTATGTTTAAGTTTATTAAAATTTTGCTACACTGCCCATATAGCCAAAAAAGGATCAGAGAGATTTACAATAAAACTTAATCAAATGAAAAGAACTCCATTTGAGATAGAAAAGAAAGAAAATAAAATATAAAAGAACAAAATTTCTAGTACATATCCTATAGCATTCAATATTAACTAATTAGCACTAATTTCATCTGCCACTCGGACGCCCGGTCTTCCAATTTCCTAAGGTCTGCCTGCAATTTTTCGCAATCCGCATGAATCTAAACAACTCTGAACAGTTTAGTTTCATCTGTAAATTTAATCACCTCACTCGTTCCAATTTCCAGATCATTTATAAATAAGCTAATTAGCACCGGTTCCAGTACAGATCCCTGCAGCACTCCACTGTTTACTCTCCTCCATTGAGAAAAATGGCCATTTAACCCTACCCTCTGATTTCTAGCTGCTAACCAATTCTTAACTGAACTTTGCCACCTATCCCATGACTCTTTCATTTTCTCAGGAGCCTCTCAGTTCCTCCGCCACATTACCCTTGAACACCATTTCCAGTTCAAGAAGAGATGGACGCTACACATATAAATGACACCTAAATCCAGATGTGTTTTGTAGAATAGTACTATGCATGTATTTTTTAGGCTACATAAATAGAACTTCCCCTATGTGTATATGTCAAGGGAACACAGTTTGGACAGGATTAAGGCAGCATCAGAATCTGTACATTATCTATCAGGCACAGAGTTGTAAACTCTGACAACGATTAATCGGATGAGAGAGCCAGGGATTACAACGAATCTCTGCGCAAATCATTTGCTTGCAAAAGTTTTAGTTCATCAATAGCTCTTTTAGAATCAACCAAAAATCAGATTGGAGCAGGCACACGTGGTCTTACCGATCCTGTTTACTGCATCTAACCCTAAGTACCATCAGAGAGAGAAAAGTACAGACTAGGGCTACCATATGGCACCAAAAAAAGGAGGACAGATTGAGACATCTGGGTTTTACTTCTATTACTTTCAATGCAAATAAAACCCAGATATCTCAATCTGTCCTCCTTACTTCTGTTGCTTTCAATGGAAGTAAAACCTGGATGTCTCAATCCATCCTCCTTTTTCTGGAGCCATATGATAACCCTAGTGTTGTACAGTCATTTCCTAACAACGGAAATGCCAAAAAAAAGTCAAAACACTTAGGGCTCCTTTTACGAAGCCATGTTAGCGGCTTTAGCGCACGTGACTTTTAATCATGCGCTACCCCTGCGCTAGCTGAAAAACTACCGCCTGCTCAAGAGGAGGTGGTAGCGGCTAGCGTGTCCAGCAGTTTAGCGTGCGCTATTATGCACATTAAACCGCTAATGCGCCTTGGTAAAAGGAGCCTTTAGAAAACATGGAATAAATGAGCAATAACCTAGCTCATGCATTGCACCTTTCCTATGAAAAAAAACAAGAAAGCTACAGACATAGTCACAAAAATTAGGTGTGACTTAAACCACCAGTATGATTTTAGTTGTATTAGAAAGCTATGAGGCTCATTTTCAAAAAAAGATAGACGTCCAAAACACAGCATAAATCAGCATTTGGATGTCTTCCTAGTCGAAATGTCCCAAGTGGGCATTTTCAAAATAGACTTTATAGAATTCTTTCTGGTCACTTTCTCTCTAGTGCATCTAAATCTTAAGGGGGGGGGGGGAGGTGTTAGAGGCATGTTTTGGTGGGCTTAGTACTTGGACGTTCTGCAGGGATAATCAAACTTTTAATAAAATGTCTGGGGCACCATTTAGATGTATCTATTTTTTTAAAAGAATAAGGATCAAAAAAGTGTTCAAACTGACCAGATGACCACTGAAGGGATTAAAGCATGACCCCCCTTACTCCCCCCCCCAGTGGTCACCGACCCCCCTCCCACCACCCAAATATGTGGAAAAACAGTACTTTCAGGTTGGTCTTACAGATTCATATTGCTCATATACATCTCCACAGCAGAACAGAGTGCACTCTAAGGGTTACTGCAGTGAATGTCACATTAAAAGTCCCAGGTCAAATGTCACTATAACTTGCTTATCTGGACATTATGGTGAGCCCTTCAAAACCTACTGTACCTACATAAAGATGACACCTGCAGATATAAGGGCTATTGTTGTGGTGTACAAATGGGTACAGTAAATTTTGGGTGGATTTTGGAGGGCTCATCATACAATATAAGGAGGTTATAGTGACATGTATATTTGTCCTGCCAGGATATACTAGCACAATAAGAAAACATGCACAGGTCTAAGAGCAGGTGATAATATCCTTGCCAAAATGGAAATCAGAGAACAGTGCTTATGGAATAGTATTGAGTGCTGAAACCAGGTGTACTTCCCAGTACCCAATATTCTATAACCTTATTCAACATCTACATTTCTCATTTAGGACATTTATTACAGAGTTTAAATGTAAAATTTTATATATACACAGATGACATTTTTATTTTAATCCCTTTAAAAAATTTTACCACTGAAATTTTAAACCAAATATCTTCTATTATGACTCAGATAGAACAGTGGACAATGAATTTCAAACTGAAACTCAATACGGAAAAGCCCAAACTTTGCTTGACTAGTCCCAAGGACAAAATAAGAAACTCATTGCTTCATCTTAATGGTCATGACTACCCGATTATTAAATCTATCAAAATTCTGGGAGTCACACTAGACCGACATTTAACACTACCAGAACACACAAATTTAGTGGTACAAAAATGCTTTTTTACATTGTGGAAATTAAGAACCATAAAAAAATATTTTGATCCTTTATCGTTCAGACTATTGGTGCAGGCATTAGTTTTATCTATTTTAGACTATTGTAACATCATCTATTTAGGAGCACCCCAAAAAATTCTAAAGAAATTAAGGATAATTAAGAATACAGCTGTTCAGTTGATTTTTGGTTTAAAAAAGAGCGACCATATTAGTCCATATTATCATTTACTTCATTGGCTGCCTTTGGAGGCAAGAGTATTATTCAGATTTTCCTGTGTCTGCTTTAAGCTGATATTGGTATTGTCTCCAGCTTACCTTTTTCTTCATTTTGTGTTGCATAGACCATCAAGAGCAACTAGAAACTTCTACTTATTTGCTTATCCAGAAATTAATGGGTGTAGATATAAGACCTTCTTAGATAGGACCCTAGCATTTCAAGCTGGTAGGCAACAATCTTGGTTAGGTAAATGTATTCAGCAAGCTATGTTATCCTATTGCTGTTTTCGGAAATTAATTAAGACCACTTTGTTTGATAAGTTTATTACTTAATGAGAGTTTTATTATTGAAATTCTATTTTACAAATATTTGTATTTTTTACTGTATTATTGTATTTTGCTGATTGTCCAGCTCTTTTTAGTGTAAACCACCTAGAACTTTTGGTTATGGCGGTATAAAAGAATAAAGTTATTATTATTATTCCTCTTTCTTGTCCTGAGCCTCCTCCTTCACGTCATTCCAGTGGGGCTTTCAGTGCTTCTCTAACTTTACATTTGAGTCCATTCCCATGTTCACACTGACTGCTATGTGGAAGATGGTATGCCGCACAATATATTTGAAAATATATGTGTGCCTTGGCCTTTAAAAAGTTGGGAAATACTGACCTAATTTTTCATAGGTATCCACTGTGTATCTATTAATTATACTCTGCATTCCAGATGTCCTCATCCTCATGAAATTCTTTAGGTCTGCTATGATAGTGAGGCTTTCAAATTCTATTCTGCTGCAGGGCCCACTCACGTCATGGTGACAATGTGCTTAAGCTCCTGGAAAAGGAAGACAAGGGCTGCACAGTGGGACGTCAGGGTTTGGTGCTATATAGTGGCCCCAGGCACTTATGATTCTGTGTTAAGGAGAAGCTGTAGATATAGCATGCCACACATAGGGCTCCTTTTACTAAGCTGCAATAGCGGTTTTAGTGCGCACTAGACGCTAACGCCAGTATTAAGCTGGCGTTAGTTCTAGCCGCGTAGCGCGGGTTTAACGTGTGCTAAAAACGCTATCACAGCTTAATTTGCCAACATCCATACAATCAACATGCCTGGATTTAGGAATAGGCCACATAGTCTCCAGTACCAATTTTTCATAGATAATGGAGTGCCGCTGGTGCTTCTTCTGCCTAAATCTAGGCCTACAGCTTTGTCACTGTCTTGTGTGTTGGGTCTGCCTTGCAGCAACAGCAGCAATTCCTCTCAATGCACAACTCACAAACTGCCGCATTGAATTTCTCCACCTAAATTAGAAATCTCCCAACTGGGCTAGATATGGCTCGGAATCATTTACAGAAAAAGCAGCTGAATAAACAGGTTTTTACAACAATCAGAGATCACATTTGCTGCAACTAACCTGTCATTCATTAATGTTTTCACAAAGGAACTTGAAAAGGAGACATGGAAATTTGCAGAAATATGTCTCCTAGTGAGATGCAACCATGCAAGCATGAGGGATTATGTACATATCCTTGTGTGGGTGAAGGATTTTTTTTGTTGGGTGGGAAATGCAATGAATACTTTTGTTACTTACTTTGATAACTTATTTATTTACTCTGTTCTTTCAACAAATGACCATACTGGATAGCTAATGAGATCATTATTAAACAGACAGCTGTAGATCAGAATGGATGATCAAAGAATGTTGATTTTATAAGATATAGAGGAGAGTATTTTAGTTATTTTATCTCAAATTGAAGACCAGTAGATCTGAATGTTTCCATAGTAGAATAGCATATGGGAAAGAGTCCCTTCTTCTTTTAAGCAGGACCAGCAAAAAGCGGAGGATTTTGAAACTCATAGTTTTTGCAAGTTTTGCCAGGGTCCAATATGCTTTGTTAACAATGAAGTAAGTTAATTGAGTGATTGAGGCTGAGTTAGGCTAGGCCAAAAATATTTCTAGTTGATTTCTGAAGAATTAAAGGTAAAATTCTGATCCTCAAGATTTTTCCTTATTGGAGCATATATTCTTGAAGGTTTCATATAAATTCTATAAAACCTTCACGAATATATGCTCCCATATGGAAAAAAATCTTGGGGATCTGAATTTACCTTTAATTCTTCAGAAATTGACTGGAAATCTTATATATACATACACATGTGGAGGGGCATAATCGAAAGGAACGTCTAAGTCCATTTTCGTCTAACTCGCAAGTCGTCCAAAGTAAAAAATAGCTTAGGACACATTTTTGAAAAATACATCCAAATTTTTTTCATTTTGAAAATTGTCTAACTATACATCCTACAGATCTGATCGTCCAAGTTGCTAAATCATCCATCTTTATATCACATTTTCGTCCAACTTTTTGTCCAAGTCAAAAACGCCTAGACAAGCCCTGTTGGACGTGGGAAGGGTCTGCAAAGTGATGGACTGAATACCCAGACATGGCACCTAAACAGTGGGGTACCTTACAGGGCACTGCTGTGAACTTCACAAAAAGGGTGCCATGTCTTCTCACTACAGCTCCCTTATAGGTCATGGTGAGCCCCCCAAACCACCCCCACAATCCCCTAGACCCACTTATCTACCACCCTAATAGCCCTTATGGCTGCAGGAGCCACTTATATGCCAGTAAAAAAGGGTTTTGGGGGTGTATAGGGGAGTGCACATGTTTAAGTATCAATGCAGTGATTACAGGAGCTTATGGGCATGGGTCCTCCTCTCCATGAGTCCCTAACCCACCCCCAAGACAGCTTAAGCTGCCTCTGTGCTGGACGACTAGGCTTTCCTATGCCAGGCTGCCAGGTGTTGATGGTCTGGAGGCTGAATTCTAAAGGTGTGATTATGATTTTTGGAGGGTATGGGGGGGGTCGATGATCACTGGGGTAGTGTGTGGGGGTCTGTTTTATGTGTTTGCAGTGCTTATCTGGTTACTTTAGGAGGGTTTTTGTGACTTAGACCATGTTTTAAATGTTCTAAGTCACAACGTCCAAGTTCCGTCTAAGCTCTGTTTGTAAAACTTTCGTTACATTTCTCCAGGAACCAGGTCAATTAGTTTTAGATTATCTTTATCAAACTATAGATCTGGGGCATCCAATGTGCAGCTTGTGATCCAAAGTCAGATATAACCTACTTTAGATTTTTAGCAAAAAGAAAAAAATATATATTATCTATAGTAATTCACTACTGCACATGATTTTGAAGCATTGCAGAGCTTTTTGGTGGATACGAAGTCATAATTTCAGAAGAGATTCACAGATTGTGTTAAGTGTTATTCAGGCTACAGCAGGCTAAAATATTAATGTGGCCAGCACACATGCATCTCTGATCATGTGACCCACTTTTGAAGAAAACGTGGATATCCCTGCTGTAGATCAAGCACCATTTTAAGGACTCCTTTTACAAAGCTGCAATAACGATTCTTCTGTGGCAACTGCAACAAAGCCCAAAGGAAATGAATGGGCTTTGGTGCATTTGCCATGGGAGTATCACTACCACAGCTTTGTATAATCCTTTACAACTACAATGTGTGTTTTTGAATGAAATAGAAGTAAAGATTAGTTAACCTTCTTTCATCAGCAACATGATTAATTCTACATGGAATAGATGGAAAAATATCACCTGAACTTGTTTTTTGAGCTGAAGTATTTCTACATATTTGTATGGACTAACATGATAGTTAGATTATTTCATTCAAGCTGTTTATACTAAAATCAGAAAATAAATTTGCCTGGGTATTTTCATCAATTTATAACCTTTATATCATATGTTTTAATCAATAACTACTTATATTAACATTCTGTATTTCATTATTTTTTTTTATGTGTTAGTGTATTTAGATCAGTATCATTTGCCCTTCAGAACAACCAGAGATAAATTCAGGTTACTTATCTCTAATCATCTTTCTTAGAACAGTATTGGGTATTTAGATCTACTTCCATAGAATTTATATTTAGTATTACTTTTAGACTAGAACACATCCATTCTCATCCTTCAAATTTTACAACCTTGTTTTAATGTAATTTGGTTTATCCAGCTCTAGGTACAAAATCAATAGATCTGCCACATGAGCTGTAACAAATTCTCCATTAAAGTCAGAAACATTGCAGAAGATAGTTGAAAACGACCTAACAGATCCATCCAATCTGCCCAGTTATTCTGTCTACCTAAGTATACATCCTAGCCACCTGCAAGATCTTTGTTTAGCCAAGATAATCTTTGTCATCTTCTTCCAGGGTATACCACCATCTTGGGTAGATAAGAATATAAGATCCCATCCTTATCCCTTCCACATCCCACCTTTCTCATATCTAACCATAAAGTAACCGTAATAAGAACATAAGAATAGCCTTACTGGGTCAGACCAATGGTCCATCTAGCCCAGTGTCCCATCTTCATGGAGGCCAATCCAAGCCACAAGCATTTGGCAAAAACCCAAATAGTAGCAGCAGTCCATGCCACCGATCCAGGGCAAGTAGTGGCTTCTCCCATGTCTGCTTCAACAGCAGACTATGCTTGAGAACTTGAATAAATTAATGTAAACCATTCTGAGCTCCCCTGAGAAAATGGTATAGAAAATTGAATAAATAAATAAACTATAGACTTTTCCTCCAGGAACTTGTTCAAACCTTTTAAAAACTAGCTACATTAACTGCCCTTACCACATCCTCTGGCAACGCATTCCAGATCTTAACTATTCTCTGAGTGAAAAAATATTTCCCTCTATTGGTTGTAAAAGTATTACTCTGTAACTTTGAGTGTCCCCTGGTTTTTGTAAATCTTGATGCAGTAATAAATTGATCCAGGTACCCGTTCTACACCACTCAGGATTTTGTAGACTTCAGTCATATCTCCCCTCTGCTGTCTCTTTTCCAAGCTGAAGAGCCCTAACTTCTTTAATCTTTCCTCATACTAGAGGAGTTCCATCCCCTTTGTCATCTTGATCACTCTTCTTTGAACCTTTTCTAGTGCTGCTATATCTTTTTTGAGATAAGGAAACCAGAACTGAATGCAATACTCAAGGTGAGGTCGCACCATTGAGCAATACAGAGGCATTAAATATTCTTGGTCTTGTTTACCATCCCTTTTCTAATAATTTCTAGTATCTTGTTTGCGTTCTTGGCCACTACTGCACATTGGGCGGAAGGTTTCGGCGTATTGTCCACGATGACACACAGATCTTTATCTCGAGCGCTGACCTCCAAGGTAGATCCTAGCATCCAGTAACTATGATTTGGATTATTCTTCCCAATATGCATCACTTTGCATTTGTCCACATTAAATTTCATCTGCTATTTGGACACCCAGTCTTCCAATTTCCTAAGGTCTTCCTTCAGTTTTTCACAGTCGACATGCTTTTTAACAACTTTGAACTGTTTAGTATCATCTGTAAATTTAATCACCTCACTCATAGTTCCAATTTCCAGATCATTTATAAATAAGTTAAATAGAACCTGTCCTAGTACAAACGGCATCCCTCACCAACATGACTAGCCTTATCCAGCCAGCCTTGCAGAATGGGCAAACCCACTAGCTGGTTAGGGACCTTCCCTAAACAAAGCCCTTGAAAACCACCCTTCAACCTGCATCCTTCCACATAAGCCCAAACGCCCTCTCCCCCCAATTGAGGAAATACTTAATCTCTTAGTACAACTGGAGAAGGCCGAACAACCCATATCGACCCTGACAGACACCTGGCAGTCTGGAGCCCGCGGACTCTATGAAAGCCTAGTATCAACTAAGCGATGCAGACCACGTCTAAACAACGTCTTGTCCCTTGGTTCAACCAAGAACTAAGAGTTCTAAAGAGAAACACACGGAAAGCAGAAAGAACCTGGTGCAGAACACAACTACCTTCAGACAAAGAGGCCTGGAAAATACAGTCTGGCACCTACAAACAAGCCATGTCAAGTACCAAGGAGAAATACTACTCACAACTCATCATGAAATTCCCCAACCAATCCAGGGGCATCTTCTATCTAACCAGGAACTTCTTTTTAACAGCCCAAGGGCCCACTCACAATTTGACCCTAGGAGTGGATGCAGAATCTTTTGCCTCCTTCTTCCAAGAGAAGAGTGAAAAGATTAGAAACAACCTTGACTTGTCTCCATCAATTCACAGCAGGATCACTCTGAACCATGCGCTAAACCAACAAAACCCATGAGCAACTCTCAGTTACTTCACTGAAGTCTTGCCAGCAGAACTCAAACTCACTGGACTCACTTCGCCCTACCACCTTAGCCCATGACACATGCCCCCACTCCCTCCTATACTCAGCAAAATGCTCATTCATCAAATTGATTCTTCCCCTGATCAACGCCTCATTGCACAAAGGAGAGGTACCAACATCCTGGAAAGCTGCAGTGATCAAACCCCTGTTGAAGAAGCCTTACCTGGACCCAGATACACCAAGCAATTATAGGCCAGTCTCAAACCTCCCCTTCGCATCAAAACTCCTAGAAAAAACGGTGCTACACCAAATAACCACATTCATCAAGAATCAGAATACCCTCTCCACACACCAATCTGGTTTCAGAAGCTATCACAGCACCAAAACAACTGGCAGCAGAGATCTCAACCTCACTGACAGAGGAAAGAAACTACACTCCATTGATATTCACTGTGGTCATGGTCTTGCTTTTGCAGGAAGTTGCTCAGATTAGAAGCTGGTAGCATGATGAAAAGAATGGAGGTGAGAATACAGACTGGGAGGAACTTTGGGAGGGAATAGCATGGAAGTAGTTGGGATGGAGCAGGAGAGAGAATAAGGAGTTAATGGTTCCCGTTGTGACACCAGAATATGAGATATTATTTTTTAACATAATGCAAAACACTCTGAAGAAAATAAGAATGACAGGCACACTTATCTCTGATGGCCAAACGGTGGCCATCAGAGAAGTGTGCCTTCATATTTGAGGCAATTTTCTTATTGCCTCTCATTCATATAGTAATGTTTTGGGGTTTTTTTTCGCTATATTCAGCCATTTTTTGACAGCAAGATCACTGTGATTTATTTAATATAAAATACACAAATTGGTTATCAGAGTGTTTTGCCATCCGGCCCCATCACTTTGCCAACCGGCCCTGCATCGTTCCTTAATAGGCTACCTTGAGAACTGCGAATAAAGAGCTGAATGACTCAAAACAAGCTCCAATGAAACACCACAAAAACTGAGATCTTCTGGATATGGCAAGATAACCCCAAACTCACTTATCCTTTGATCTCCTGAGTATCCACCACCCTAACTGCCAGAGACAAGGCACGCAGCCTAGAAGTGACCCTCAACTCAAATCTATCACTCTGACCATCTCTCAAGTGGTATCCACCTCATTCTACTACCTCCGGCAACTCCGAGAAATCAGAAGATATTTTTCAGAACTGGACTTCTCACAGTGACTCTGTGCCTTTGTCCTCTCCCACATGGACTACTACAACACACTACTAAATGGTCTCACTTCAAAAAACCTCCATCATCTACAGCGAGTACAAAATGTCGCCATCCGCCTCCTAATAAACCTTGACATGTGTGACTCAACTACCGCAGTGCTGCACGCAGCTCACTGGATATCTATCAACAAATAATGTATATTCAAGGGCCTAGTAATGGCCTACAAAGTATTCAACAGCAAGGTACCAACCTATATGGTTTCCAAACTATCACCTTACACCCCAAACCGGCAACTTCACTTGCAAAAAGAAAAAAAGACTATGCACACCTTCAGGACGCTCCCTCTGCCTTGAGATGAGAAAGCCCGGAAAAGATCCTACTCGCATTATCTACCACGCCGCTGGAACCAATAACCAATGCACATCACATTACTAAAAGGACTACTGAACTTCAGGAAGGCAATAAAACCTCACCTCTTCCTCTAACCTTCCATAAAATAGCTCCAGTCCAAATACCAATGTCTATGCAACAAGATCAACCATCACTCATACTACCATGCCCTGCCACACAATCCATACCATATCATACCTGACATATCTCTTATGCGGTTATGTATTATCCTGCCATGTCACATACTGTCATGCACTGTCATTACTGACACTTCCCCACTTTGCCAGACATTTCATGCAATACCATACCAAGCATATATTACCATTCACAGTTATGTGTTGTTCTATCAGACCACGCACTGTTTCATTCCTGCCATGTTCTTATATGTATTATCTGCTGTACCATATATTGTCTTGCATCATAATCCACTGCCATGATCTATTATGTACTGCTTCAAACTGTCACACACTACAATGTACGGTCAAGTTCTATTAGTTACTGTAGTGTCATGCCAAACTTATAACATCACCACCAATGTATGAGGTCTTGTCCTATAATATACTATTACCGTATATACTCAAATATAAAATGAGAATTTTGGGCCCAAAATGGGGGGGGCCTCATCTTATATTCAGGTTAGCGCCCACCTGCCCCCCCTCCCGGACTTGTTGCAGGCCTCTGCCGTCTCCTGTCCTGGCTCACTCTAACAAAATTTACCTGCCTTGCCCGCATGCCTTTTTTGAATCCCTAATGGTCCAGTGGTGTACCGGACCGGAACTCATGAGGATATCACAGAGGATGGAGGCCAGCAGAGGCAACAGCCATGTGCAGGTGGCCCTTAGACCCACAACTGCCCCAGAACCCCTGAGCTCCCTGCATCCGGGGTGGCCCATCCCCCCCCCCCTTGGTCCCCCACCGTAGCTTTGGAATTGTGGACTGTCATGGGCTTTTGTAGCAGCCACAGCTCAAAGTTCCTGGGAGTCACATGGTAGGAGCCAGCACCTGTGGGCCCCCGACACAATTCACTCAGAGGAAATGGAGCCATAATGCAGAAAAAAAACCCAGCTATCAGAATTCAGCTGACTGCAGAGGTTCATCTGATGCATTCAGCAGCAGCAAACTTCATTTCCTCTAGTAAGTAGTGTGTATAAACTGGGTACCTGGCTGGCCAGCAGAGTTGAGGAGTGGAGGACCTGAGACAGAAATGTGGGAGCCTGGGCCCTTAAGGCCCTCGTGTAGTTAGAAACACTGATCTAAAACCAATATCTAATTTTGGCATTATTTTAGATATTGTGCTTAATTTCATGCACGTTCTATCCAGTCTCCTTTAACTATCTTACAATTGTTTTTGTTACTGGTGTTATAATTTGTTTTTAAATAAATGCAGATATTCAATAAAGATGCAAGAACGATTAAAATTAGACCGTTGTTAGTCCACAGGCACCAAAACAGGGTGGCCCACTGAACTGCTCTCCTAGCAATCAGCAAAGAGCTTGGAGGTAAGGACCCCCAATAAACAAAAATGTGCCTTTCGCTGTGTTAATCAAGCCTACCTTCCACCCCATTCCCCCGCCAAAATCAGCTAATCTTAAGTAGCAAACTGTGTGCGAATTAAAAAGAGAAATTTCGACGAAATTATATCGAGCTAGATACACTATACAGCTAACGCGGCCAAACATAGGCATAAACCACACAGATCTCCAAGGGCTGCCACTCATCATGCCTCTCACACCTCCCCCCTCCTAGGAAAACTACAACTCCCATAAGGCGATAGGAGTCCTACCCACGGAGTGGGCGTCATTTCCGTTCGTGCGTCATCTGTCAACTTGCGGAAGATGGCGGAGAGCCTGCCCTCGGAGTTTGATGTTGTCATTCTAGGAACGGGTAAGGGCTTTACGGCTGAGCCAAGAATCCGGGGATAATAAAATGTTTTCTCCTGACCCTAGTGCACAGCGGGCTGCCGCCACTGAGTGCCTTGTCTTACAGTGCCTCCTCATGCTTGGCTGTGAGGAGATTCCACCCGCTAATAGACTCTTGCACCTGAAGTTCTGAGCAGGTTGGGGAAACTACTGTTCAAAGTGAGACCTAAGTCTCCTCTAGTTTGGACTTCGTTCATACCTGGCTTGCTCCTGAAGCTGTGACTAATGGATTTGAGTTGCCTGTAAAAGTTACGTATACCTGTGTAAGCTCTTAGGGTAGGGTGAATAGTGGGAAAGGTAAGAAGTGGAGTGCCTGAGAGGATCGGTGCTGGGACCGATTCTGTTCAATTTGTTTGTGAGCGAGCGACATTGCTGAAGGGTTAAAAGGTAAGGTTATCCTTTTTGCGGATGATACCAAGATTTGTAACAGAGTGGACACCCGGGAGGGAGTGGAAAATATGAAAAAGGATCTGCAAAAGTTAGAAGAATGGTCTAACCTCTGGCAACTAAAATTCAATGTGAAGAAGTTCAGAGTGATGTATTTGGGGGGTAGTAATCCGAGAGAACCATATGTGCTGGGAGGTGAGAGGCTGATAAGCACTGAGGAAGAGAAGGACCTTGGGGTGATTGTGTCTGAGGATCTAAAGGCAGCTAAATAGTGTGATAAGGCAATGGCTATAGCCAGAAGGATGCTAGAATGTAAAGAAAGAGGAATAACCAGCAGAAGAAAAGAGGTGTTAATGCCCCTATACTCTGGTGGAGAGGAGGGACAGGGGAGATATGATACAGACATTTAAAAACTTGAGAGGTATTAATATAGAACCAAATATTTTCCAGAGAAGACAAAATGGTAAAACTACAGGGCATAATTTGTGGTTGCAGGGAGCAAGTCTCGGGAGCAATGCTAGGAAATTCTTTTTTATGGAGAGGGTGGTAGATGCCTGGAATGCCCTCCCGAGGGAAATGGTGGAAAGAAAAACGGTGATGGAATTTTAAAAAAGTGTGGGATAAAAATAGAGGATCTCTAATTAGAAAACGTGACTGGAGTAGTATGGGCCGGGTAGGCTTCAGTGGGAACGCCACTAACTTGGAACATGAGGATGTTACTGGCCAGACTTTACGGTAGATATCCTGCAAACAGCGGGATGGTTGGATAGGCTGGAGTGAGCTTGGACAACAACTTCAGCATTTGGAAACTAGGACAATACCAGGTGGACTTTAGTCTATGACCCAGAAATATCAAAGAGACAAGTTAATTTAATCATGTATTTTTAATGTACATAACTAATGTGCAGATTGGTTGAACCATTTAGGTCTTTATCTGCTGTCATTTACTATGTTACTATTGCAAACATATGAAATGTAACCCCCGACTTTCAGCAATTCTGGTGCAAAAAGTCCCTACTAAGTTTGCATTCTAAATGTGTATCTTTGGGCAATTCACTTCACCTCCTGTTGTCCAAGTCTCAAGGAATGTCAGTGGGAGAGTAAGATTTGAACATTGGCTTTCCTGGGTATCATGTTAGAGTCTCATCTGATTCCCTTTCTCAAGGAACAGAGTGATCCAGTCCTGGTTTGCCCTACTGCATGGTTTTGTATTATCCCACCCGATACTCCCAGAAAAATAGAACTACAGAACATCTACAGTTCAATACAGTGCTTGGGAAAATTCAGGACTGAACTGGACTATATAGAAACATAGAAATATGATGGCAGATAAAGGCCAAATAGTCCATCCAGTCTGCCCATCCACATGCCTGTCCCATACTTGCTTGAATTCAGAAACAGTCTTTGTCTCCACCACCTTCACTGGAAGCCTATTCCCACATCTATCACCTTTTCTGTAAAAAAAAAAAAAAAAAGTATTTTCTTAGATTACTCCTGAGCCTATCACTTTTAACTTCATCCTATGCCCTCTCATTCCAGAGCTTCCTTTCTTATGTCACTAGGTAAGGTGATGACCCTTTACTCCTGGGGGAATTTTGGGCAACAATTTGAAAGTTCATCATTATTTGTAGTGTGGTTTTTTTCACAGAATTTCTCCCTCATAGGGCTTCAAATCCCTTTCCACTGTTTCCTCATGTGCTCAGCCTCCTCAATTCCCTTTGTCTCTCATCCTCCCAGTAAGACCCCCTAATTCTGTCTGTCCCCCAAAGTCTCTTCCTGTATACAATACCCCTATCTCTTTTTCTTTCTCCCCTCAGACACCCACCCACCTCTCACTCTTTCTTCTCCCCTTAGTTATCAATGTCTCTCTTCCACCTTCCTCTATGGCACATCCTCAAGCATTATCTCCCACCACACCAGAGGCATCCTTTTCAATCTTTATGGCATTTTTGGCTTCCTCTGCCTCCCTCCCCCCTCATGGAACACTTGCAACCTTGTTCAGCCTGCTCTTCAATCCCCATGGTACACTCTTGCCTTGCTCTGCCTTTTTTCCCCTCAGTCCCCATGACATACATACCTTTCCCTGCCCCCTTCTCATCCTCACACACTTAGCATCAGGTCTTACCTCAATGCCTGTCCTACCTCTCCTACAGAGATTGTGCAGCTGGAAGAAAATGAGATGAGAACCACTGCATAGTTGGCTGCTTCTTCCTTTGCTGGCCTAGGTCTGACTGTTTACATGAACTGCAGGGCTCTATGGAGGTCTGCATTCACATAAACAGTCTGGCCTAGGCTGGCAAAGGAAGAGGAAGTGTCCCGTCATGCAGCGGTTTACTTCCTCTTCCTCTGTCCACACAGTCTCTGCAGGGAAGGGGGAGAAATTGGAGTGATAACCAACACAGGATCCATTCTGCAGAGGTAGGGAATTTTGCTGTGTGCAGTTGTGCTTAATTCCCCCAGGAGTAATCCTTGCTGTAATCCAAGGATGTCCAATTTTGGTATTTGAGGGCCACAGCTAGTCAGGTTTTCAAGAATTCCCCCAATAAATATGCATGGGTTTGTCTAAATATGATCATATTTCACCACATCTCAAAAAATTGCATTGGCTACCAGTCGCCTTCAGAGTACAGTATAAAGCAGTAAGGATTTTTATCAATTCTTGTATGGAAACATTCCAGAATTGCTTAAAAATAACATATTTAGCTATACACCAAACAGATCATTACATTCTGAGAATTTGGCTTTACTGAAGACGACTGTGAATCCAAGGCTTGTTGAGATTGATAAAATGGCTTTTTGCTGCGCAGTAGTCAAGATATGGAATTCTCTGGAGGGTCAGATACGGAATTGTCGTGAAAGGGGTATGTTTAGAAAATTACTTAAGACGCAGCTATTTGTAGATGCATTTTTCTAGAAATAATTTTCTTCTCCGGTAGAGCTGATGAATTTTTTATGATCGTTATTGTGCAAAGTTATGGTATTATCTTGTAGTCATGATTTTTAACGTTTGCTTCTATGTTTATTTTATCATGTTTCTGTTTTAAAACTATGTATGTAAATTATGTAAACCATTTAGTTGTAAACGGTATAGAAATTTTTAAAATAAATAAAATAAATATATGCATGGCCATGATTTCATTTTCAGCCAAAACTAATTGTATGTTTTTGATAGAAACCAAAAATTTGTGCTTTCTTTTCCTTTATCCCACTCTGAACAGTGCAATAGGTGTGTCATTCTGGACAGATGGATATTAAATCTGAACCCACAAGCTATGCAAAGGTATCAATCACAGTTTTCAACTCCTCCTTCTTATCCAGTGCACTGTAGAGAGTTGCGCGGGGACAGAAATCCCACCCGTCCCCGTGAGGAATCCCACCCATCCCCGCGAGAAATCCCTCCGTCCCCACGAGGAATCCCTTCTGTCCCTGCCCGTCCCTATAAACTTCAGAAATAGTTATTTCATTTAATTATGCTACTGAATTAAAGGCTCTGGTAGAAACCCATTTACAAATAAGCAAAAAGACTTTATTAATTTGGAAATATTAATTGGGAAGAATACATACTTTGTAAATGGGTTTCTACAAGAGCCTCTAATGTTTATAAACTTTTATCAACACAACTACTTTATCCTGAAGCAAAAAAAAAAAAAAAAAGAAATTGAATTTTTTCCTACCTTTGTTGCCTGGTTTCTGCTTTCCTCATGTTCTCATTCAATTCCTTCCATCCACTATCTCTCTTCTCTCTGCGTCTTCATTTTGCTCTGTTACTGTGCCTCTCCCTTTCTCCCCCCTTCAAAATTGGTCTGGCACTCATCTTCTTCCCTCCGCTCCCCCCATAGTCTGGCATCTCTGTCTTCTTCCCTGCCAGAGTCTTCTCCCCACTCTCTTCCCCATTTCCTTTCAGCGTCCTTCTCCCCCCCCATCTTCCCCATGTCCTGTCAGAGTCCTTCTCCCCTCCATCTTCCCTATGTCCTGTCAGCATCCTTCCCCCCCTCTGTCTTCCACATGTGCTTTCAGTGTCTTTCTCCCCCCTCAGTCTTCCCCATGTCCTTTCAGCGTCCTTCTCCCCCTCTCTTCCCCATGTCCTTTCAGCGTCCTTCTTGTTGGTCGGTCGGGGGAAGCGCCACAAAGGTAAGGGGACCTGGTCGGCTGTGCACCCCCCCTAAGGCTGCACCCGGGGCGGACCGCCCTCCCCGGCCCCCCCCTTGGTGCGCCACTGCCTTTCCCTACCTGCCCTGCCGCAGCACACAGCTGACCGGAAGTCTTCCTGATCTCGACGCTGACATCGGAGGAAGGGAGGGCTTTGTTTAAGCCCTCCCTCCGACGTCAGCGCTGACATTGTGGAAGACTTCCGATCGGCTGTGTGCTGCGGCAGGGCAGGTAGGGAGAAGACGAGCCTCGCGAGTACATCCAACCCCGCAGTAACCCCCTGACCCTAGGGGGTGTCCCCATGGATCCCCGCGACCCTAGGGGACATCCCCACGGGATTCCCATGACCCGAAGGGGGAACCCGCGGATCCCGCGGGATTCCCATCGTCCCCGTTCCCGTGCAGCTGTCTATTGCACTGTGCTGCCCCCTTCAGTTTTTTCCTTCTGAATGCAAGCTGGAAGCTGTTTTTCTGATCTGCTCTGCTCTTTTTAAAACTTTTTATTTGGGAGTTTTTAGTCCAAATTTTGGAGGTTTCGGTTCCCACAGGTCGCCAGTGTTACTGGGGCAACTCCTCATAGGAGAAGAAGCAGACTATGTATTTGCAGCTGGCAAGCCAATCCCTCAGGTATCTGTTCAGCCAGCCTGCTTAAATATTTAAACAGCTTAGGGTCCATTCCCCTAGAAGCTAGCTTGTCCTCTGATTAATTATCAGGAGCTTGAGTACAGGCTGTTTTGGCCCCTTAGTGGTCTATTTGGATTTTCAGGGTGCCAGCTGTGTTCTTTCTCCCCACTTTGTTCGCGGATCCATGGGGATCTGAGACTTTAGTCCAGCTTCAGTCTGACTGGCAGCCAAAGATCTCATTGGTTTGGAGCTAGATATTTCTTTTTGAGGCAATATTACTTTTCCATATCCCAGCTGCACATGTGAGCTGAAGCAGGCTGATGCACCATTACAGCACAGCATGGCACAGTGAGTATAGACAAATTTGGGAAGTGGGGGGTCCCTTAAAATGCATTTTTAAAGGTTTCTGGGGTTGCCCTTTCCCCCCAAACCCATTTTTAGGTGTTTTTGTGTGGCCAATTTTAGCTGTTTTGTGGCACTAAAATGCTGTTGCACTGGCCATCTTGGATTTTCCAGTTTTCTTTTTAAAGTCTCCATCTGCCTCAAAACACTTCATTTTGACTTAAAAACATTATTGATGGACTCCTCAGACCTTAATATCCCTATACCAGGTGTGGCCCCGGTTAAGGGCGATGCAGTGTTTTCCTCTGCTGCACCCGGGTGTTTACCGTCTTGCCGGTTCCCTCCTCTGTCTTGCTGCAGCGTTTGTGCAGCCCCAGAAACATTTTTTGGGGGCCAGTGTGGCACAGAGAAGCCAAAAGGTTGGATACCCCTGCCATATACTATTTCAAATTGCTCTGGAAGGCCAGCTGAGGAGCGCCTGTGCGCTATGTGCCACGGAACATGTGAGAGGGGGGGCTTAGCCCCCCTCAGATATCTCTAGGGATGGAGATCCACAGAGGATTGTGCCTGCTGGAGGTAAAACACCTCCAGAACCCTGGGATAGCAGCTTGGCAAAGTGCAGTAGTGCAGATGCCACAGAGCACAAGAAAAGGAAACTGAACTAACTAAGTTTAGTTAGTTTAGTTTAGTAAAAGGAAACTGGACTCTTCCATGGGGGTCCTGGAGCTACCTCAGCAGGGGTTCACCCTTGACTTTGTGAATCTCATGTGGCAGGCCAATTTAAACTGTCTAGTTTCACAGCAGCTGAATGGAGATGCGACAAAGGTAGCACAAACAAGTTTGCTCATGGGGGGTGCACTCCTCTCAGAACAGGGTCCTGTTCAAAAGGACAAAGTCCAGTCCTATCTAGATGGTGCAGAAGGGGAGTCTGTTTCTCTGCCTTTGCCTTCTCAGAGAGCAGCTTTCCTGATGGGGGATGCAGGATCCCAAATAGGGTCTAATAGCCAGGAGGCGGTGGTAGCCCTGGATTAGGGAGATGACCAGTCTATACGACACCTGTTTAAGTCCACCTTACAGACTCCTTGCAAGAATTAAATCCAGAGCCCCTGACAATGTCAAACACACACTGTTCTGTCATGAGCTGTGTGAAGACTCAGCCCACATCCTTTCCCTGGCATTCTGACATTAATGTATTAGTCACAGAGCACTGGGATGCTCCTGAACAGTTCTTAAAGGTGACCAGGACCATGACAAGAATGTATCCAATGGCTCAGGAATGTGAGCAGCTGTTGCACAGCCGTGAGTGGATTCCCTGGTAGCCCAGGTGACTAAACGCATCTTTCTCCCGAGCGAGGGAGGAGGAGTCTTGAAGGATGTGCAGTATCACAGTGGACGTGATTCTAAAAGGTCAGTTTGAGCCTTTGGCATTAAGGCAGCAGCAGTGGCCTCATTTATGGCCTGTGCTTGCCATACTAGATTGCAGAGGAGTCCCCCTATGGACAGCTTGACTCTTGAGCGATAGGAGTTAGCACACAGAGGATACTCGGAGGTAGTTATTACCACTCTCCTTAGAGCCAAAAAAATCAACATTCTCGTCTTATGCTAAGGCCTGAGAGATGTTTTCAGCTCTTGTGTGATAAGATAATGTAGATCACCTAAGGGCCCCGATTTCAGTGATCCTAGCTCTTTTCCAAGCTGGGCTCAAAAAGGGATGGTGTCAGCTCCCTCAATGTTCAAGTAGCAGGCCTCTCTTGTTTCAGGACCTGTGTGAACAAGGTATCCCTGGCTTCTCATCCAGATATAGCCTAGTTTTTGAAGGGTGCACTTCAGTTACGCCCGCCAGTATGATGACAGCTCTTTCCATCCTGGAACCTGAACATTGTCTTACAAGAATAAGGCTCCTTATGAGCCTTTACAGGGGTCATTGTACCTCTCTGCTAAGACAGATTTCTTCATTGCTGTCACATCCACACAGAGAGTGTGAGAATTGCAGGTGCTTTTCTTGAAAGAACCATTCCTTAGATTCACAGACGAAGGAGTTTCCATATGCATGGTTCCATCCTTTATTGCCAAAGGTAGTCTTGGTTTTTCATTTAAACCGGGAATACCATCTAACTGCATTTCAGTCTGCAGTGTTGAAGAAAAAGGACAAAGTTCTTTGACTACTGGATGTCCGCAGAGTGATTCTATGGTATCTTGAGATTACAAATGAATTTTGACTCTCAGATCATGTATTCAAGCTGTCCAGTCCAGCCAGATGGGGCAGGCCGGCATATAAGGCGACTATCTCTAGATGAATATGCATGGCCATTTATTCTACTTATATTGCCTGTGGAAAGCAGCCACTAATATCATTGAGGGCCCATTTGATGATGAGCATTGATTCTTTGTGGGCGGAAGCCTGGGCGATTCCACATGAGAAGATTTGTAGTGCAGCTACCTGGTCCACTCTTCCTACTTTTACTAAGTTCTACAGAGTGGACATTGCGGCACGAAGGTATACTGCTTTTGGGGCCAACTGTTCTGCCCTAGATTAAAGGGACTGCTTTGGAACATCCCATCCGTCCAGAATGACTTGCCTATTGCATTAGAAAAAAAGATTATATTCTTACCTCAGTAATCTTTCTTGTAAATAGGTGTTTTATTCTGGAACCCCGACCTGTCAGTTCTCAGAATAAAGTTTTTTTTCACATCAGTTTGACTTTAGGAAAAGGAAGACACAAAAAGTGCTGGGGTATGTAGAGATCCATAAATGTTATCGTTGGTTGATAGTCTCCTTTCATAAGTTGTTCTACTGTGTGTACTGTAGTTTGTTTCATATACTATGTTTTCGGGGGAATTTTATTGTACCCTCTGTTCTTATGTATATCTTATAGGGGCTATCACCTGCTTTGGTATAAACTGAAGGAGGCAGCACAGTTCACTGGATAAGGAGGAGGAGTGAGGAGTTGAAAAATGTGATTGATATCTTCTGCACAGCTTGTGGATTCAGATTGAACACCCATCGATCAGAATGACACACCTATTTACAAGAAAGAAGGTTATCGAGGTAAAAATCTAATCTTTCTTTGCTTCCCCCCCTGCTGACCAGTAGGTGTCCTCCTTGAGCCTATTTTATAAGTCCTGGCAATCTAAGAATATAGTGGATCATGCCCATTCTGGCTCTCCTCTCAAAATGGCTGCTATGACCTCTAGTAGAGGTCATAGCAGCCATTTTGATAGTAGAGTTGACATGGGCAAGAGAGACTTGTGATCACTCCTGTTCTGACCACCCTAGTCTGGGGAGGGGGGGAGCTATTCTTTGTTTTCTTTTTCCTTTTTCCCTGTGTATATGGTTGCCAGATTTTACAATTGTAAAATCCAGGCACCCTAGACCCCCCCCAGGCCTGCCCATCTCTGACCCAGTTGCATTCTGGCTCCACCCCTTGTTGCCTGCTTTGGTCGGGCAGGAGGCAATCCGTGCCTGGGTGGATTGCCTCCTGCCCTACACGATTGAGAGGAGGCTTTTCAAAACCCGGACAAAGTGTCAGTTTTTGAAAAGCCGTACAGGGAAATCCAAACATCTGGTAACCCTACCTGTGTGTAATGCGATAGCAGGTAATTCAGTTAGGTTTTGCATATTAATTTATATGGTAAATAGGGTGCTCTGCATAATAGCTGGAATTTTAAGTCTGTAGATTTGGGATGGTAAGATCCTTAGGAATTAGGTTGTCTTTGGATATATGACATCAGTTGTTATTCTAAATGTGAAACAAAGTTAGCCATTATGAAAACACTATGGCTTTTAGTTTCAGTTTTCATTAACTGAGGTTCATGTGTGCAGAGGTTATTTTGCTTAGAGGTTAAATATGGTCTTTCATTATTAAAATTATTATATATATTCTGGTTTAGACACTGTTTAAGTCATTGTAAATAATTTCCAGGCTATGATGAAGATCAAGTATTTTAACTTGTAGTGTGCCGAAGCTAGATTCTATGAGAAAGGAACCTTCAGTGATTGTTTTCAAGCACAAGTACTGGTCAGCTTATAGTGTTAGTAGGGAAATGATATTGTTTGTCCTTAATCAGTTTTATAATCAGTTTTATACAGAACTGGAAATATCTCAGTGCTACTTCCTCTTGTTACTTGTGCAGGTTGGGTAAGCATAAAAAGTTGGTAATCATGATTTCTTTTACATGTTTTTCATAAAGGTCCTATCTCAGTGGATATACATTTGCATTGACTTGGTAACCTAAATGTAAATGAGAAGTCCTTGTTAAAATGGCTCTTCCAGTTGTCAGCCTGTGCTTGCAGTTCCTGGGATTAGAGAGTTATAATCTTTTCTAGTGCAATAGGTGTGTCATTCTGGACAGTGGGGTATTCTCCCCATGCTCGCAAGCCATGCAGAAGGTGGGTTACCGTAAGTGACTTGCCCAGAGTCACAAAGAGCTGAAGTGGAAATCAAACTCAGTTCCTCAGGCATCATGCACTAACCATTTAACAACTCACCTTAATGTTGTCAAGAAAAAATAATTTACTTGTTTACTTATTTTAAGTTTTGTAACAGTGTAACTGAAATATTTAAAAGTAAAAGATGTGTGAAAAGTTACTATCAAACTCCACTAATGTGAAATGTGATTCTTGTTGAATGGTAAAGGCTCCTTTAATTTGCATATTTTCACCCTCAAATTTTATTATGGCTGATAATATTATATTTCAAATCATGCAGCCCATTATCTTACAGCTCCTCTTTTCCTTAAATCTTATTTGAAGATTATGTTGCATTTAAAAAGCCACTCGGTGCACAGGAGGCGAGTCTCTTCCAATTGAAATAAACTCTGTAATGATGTGGCATAGGGTGAAGGCAAAAGGGAATAGACTCAAGAGGGTGGTGGATAAGTGGAACGGTCTCCCAGTAGAGGTAGTATAGCCAAAAATGGTATCTGACTTTAAGAAAGCATGGAAAAAGCGTATTCAGTAGATTTCTAAGGGAGAGGAAGGGGCAATAGATGGTATGGATGGGCAGACTGGATAGGTTAAGTGGGGCTCAATATTCAGACCACAAGAGGCAGCCCAACAAAATCTTACGGTTCGCGGTAAATCTGGATATTTAATGATGGTCCAGTTCTGGTAAACAGTATTTGAATATCCAGGGATTTTTTGACCAGCTAAACCTTAACCACTTACAGTAAATTGATATTCAGTGCTGACTCGTTAAGATTTTTAAAAAACTTTTTATTTATGCATATTTAATTTTTATAACTCAAGCAAAACTGCTTGTTGAGCAAAGCACATTTAGCAGTGACAAAAAAGAAATAAGGTATACACATATATATCAAATAGGAAACCTTTAGTGCTTAACAGTCCACAATATATGGAGGAGATCCAAAAGAAAATAAATCTTGAAGCCAGGTAATTTTGAGGAAATTATAACAAACAATTGGTCTTAAAGGAAGACAAGAACAAATTTATGCAAGCTATTTATCATCACCAGATAGCACAGGTAGCTCAGACGTCTTTGCTTCTAGAAAAGGTTTTAGCTGATCAGGGTCATAAAAATGTACTTATGAAAGGCAAAGATTATGCAACATTTAAAGGAAATCTAAGCACAAATTTAGCATCAAGTAAAAGCACTTGTTGCTTCATTGCTAGAAATTTCTTTCTCCAAACTTGTGTAACCTCAGTTAAATCTGGAAATATCCAAAGTTTCTGTCCCATTAAAAGTTTCTGTCTATGATGAAACGACATGGAGGCGGGAACAAAATGTGAGCTCATTAAATTTGCAGATGATACCAAACTATATAGCAGGGTTAAAACCATGGAAGACTGCGAAGATCTCCAAAAGGATCTGACGACACTGGAAGAGTGGGCCAAAAAGTGGCAAATGAGCTTCAACATAGGGAAATGCAAGGTCATGCATGTGGGGAAAAAGAACCCGATGTTCACTTACAAAATGGGGGGATTACCGCTAGGGGTAAGTAACCTTGAAAGAGACCTGGGAGTGATGGTGGACACAACATTGAAGACGTCGGCGCAGTGCGCCACAGCCTCAAGGAAAGCAAACAAAATGTTGGGTATCATCAAGAAGGGTATCACGACCAGGACGAAGGAAGTCATCCTGCCACTTTATCATGCAATGGTGCGCCCGCATCTGGAATACTGCGTCCAGTACTTGTCGCCGTACCTCAGGAAGGACATGGCAGTGCTTGAGGGAGTCCAGAGAAGAGCAACTAAGCTAATACAGGGCATGGAAAACCTCTCATATACTGACAGACTGAAAGAGCTGGGGCTGTTCTCCCTGGAGAAGCGGAGACTTAGAGGAGACATGATAGAAACTTTCAAGATCCTGAAGGGCATAGAAAAAGTAGACAGGGACAGATTTTTCAAATTATGGGGAACCACAAGTACGAGGGGGCACTCGGAGAAATTGAAAGGGGACAGGTTTAGAATAAACGCTAGGAAGTTCTTTTTCACCCAGAGGGTGGTGGATACATGGAACGCACTTCCGGAGGCTGTGATAGGCAGAAGCACGTTACAGGGCTTCAAAGAAGTTTTGGATAGGTTCCTAGAGGACAAAGGGATTGAGGGGTACAGATAGGAGTAGAGGCAGGTTATAGGGATAGGAGTAAGAGGTAAGTTATAGAAATAGTCAGGGATCACTGCTCAGGCAATAGGCCTGATGGGCCACCGCGGGAGCGGACTGCTGGGTGAGATGGACCTCTGATCTGCCTCAGCGGAGGCAACTTCTTATGTTCTTAAAATAAAGCCTCAAAATATGTTCTTGAAGAAATACAAAAATTACTAACAGTCATAAATTTCACAGTTTCATTATCAGATTTCTCCAGGACAGCAATTAAATTCAAACTATCTTGTGAAATATCCTCCATGCCTCCTTTCACCAATTGAGATTTTCCAATCTCAGGTACTGCTTTAAACTGAGAAGATATATAATAAGCCTTGGAAATTGGTGGAAACACATCTTTTGGAACTCCTAAAACCTCTTCAAAGTAGTTTCTTAAAAGTTGGTTTATGAGAAAAAATAGGATGTTTAGGAAAATTTTAAAAATGAAGGTTCACAAAATGTATAGAATTTTCCAAATTTTCTAATCACTTATTGATATATTGTCTTTAATTAAAGCAGTGCATTGTTTCCGTTATTCTGCAGAATCAACTTCTAGCTTCTGTATTTGAAATTGCAGATTAGACAAAAAAGAATCATTCTTAAGTACAGTCAAACTAAAAGTTATCATAGCATTAGTTAAAGAAGTACCGTAACTGCCAAATGCAAGGAAGACAGTGTCCCAAACAGATTTTAGTGAGATCTTTTCAGGTCAGGGCAAATGGGTTGGCGCCTTCAAAGATTCCAAATGTGCTTATAACAATAACCCAAAGGATAAAATTGTAAAATAAGTTCCTGAAATTGAAGGCGCTTGTCCTATTTGTACCGATCTTTCCTCTGAACCTGGAACCACTTATCGTCAAGAACTCACTTCCACTACTACCTCTTCATCTCCCAAAGAGAATCACTGTAGCTCACATTTGATGGGGTTTTCCAACACTGGCGGGAGTGGCGCTTGCTGCTGATTCAGGCTAGTGTGACCTTGGCTCCCATCGCTGCTGCTTCTAGTGGCTGTGCAGGAGGGATCAGCATTAAAGTTTGTGTGAGAGCTTCTGCGATGGTTATCTGGAGATATGGAGATTGATTTGAGACTCAGAGGGAAAGTCTCGCTGCTTCCCTTTTTTCTTCCTTCTCATTCCAAGAACGAGAGGATTCAGAGCTACTTCCACCCGTGCCTTTTCTTAGGTAGCCATCTTGGATCTCCCCTGACTGGTTAAATTATAAAGGACAAAGATAGGACTGCTCTTCAGACGGTCCAATTTGCCTGCTAAACTTAGCCAGTCAGTGTTGAATATTTTCAGTTATCTTACAATATAGTTAAACTTTTAGTCACTAACCATGAATATTCAGCAGAGATAATAATTTATCTCACATTGAATGTTTGTGGTTAGCCACTTAAATGCTATTTAACTAGTCAGTGTATGTTTCTGGACATTTAAATAACTTTGAATATTGGGAGAGGGGAGATGGTCTTTATCTGCCATCATTTTTGGTAAAAGCAGTTTAGCATGGCAGGGTTTGGACAAGTTTCTAAAACAAAAGTCCACAAAAAGTTATTAACGTGGACTTGGGAAATCCACTGCTTATCTACTTTAATCTTTTGGGATCACCAGGTGTTTGTGACCTGGATTGGCTAGTGTTGGAGACAAGATGCTGGGTTTGATGAACCTTTGGTCCATCTTAGTACAGTGAAGCTTAGGTGCTTAACAGGCTTTTATCAAATGAAAACAAATTACGCTCACAATAATTTGAAGGTACAACCCCTTTCAGAATCAAACACTTGTAGAATTTCAACTTTCCAAATTTTTTATTTGACATAGCTAGAATGTAAGAGTTTTTAGTTTAAAGTGGTGGATCTATTAAACTGAACTTTTCTGCCCAAAGACTGGCTACCTGGTATTGACAGGATATACTATATTTAGGCATCATGGTGCTCTTAGAAGCTTTTTAAAATCATGCAGATGGCACTTAGCACAATTGGGACTTTGCATCTTTGAACCACATATTCTTAGTCTTTGATTGCATCCTTTGGTACTTGCATCCTTCTCCCTTGAAAAGAGGAGACTCAGAGAGGACATGATTGAAACATTCAAGATACTGAAGGGAATAGACTTAGTAGATAAAGACAGATTGTTCACCCTCTCCAAGGTAGGGAGAAAGAGAGGGTACTCTCTAAAGTTGAAAGGGGCTAGATTCCGTACAAACATAAGGAAGTTCTTCTTCACCCAGAGAGTGGTAGACAACTGGAACGCTCTTCCGGAGTCTGTTATAGAGGAAAACACCCTCCAGGGATTCAAGACAAAGTTGGACAGGCTCCTGCTAAACTGGAACGTATGCAGGTGAGGCTGGACTCATTTAGAGCACTAGTCTTTGACCTAAGCTGGGCAGGATGGACCACTGGCCTGACCCAGCAGCGGCAATTCTTATGTTCTTATAAGGATCTTCTCTTAGTTGCACGGTATTGACCTCATGTCCTTTATATCTTTCCCAATCTACTGTAGGTAGTCCTGCTACTTATTTTATTAGCTTCTGTGTTGTGTCTCCTGCTGCAGTGGGTCCATGGCCAGGTTCACCATGGCCTATAAATGCAAGAGGGGATGTTGAACTGATGGCACATTTTGGGAAAGGTTCTGTTTTTTAAATCATTTATTTTCAAAAGGGTTCATTCTGTACACGCCCCTCCTCACCTGCAAAACCTCAAGCAAGAACATATATATTTAAATTGATAATAACTTTTTAAAAATTGAGTCACACTGCATCCCAAAACTAGTGATGGTTAAAGCCAGTAAATTTTACATTGAATCAGTTTTTGCTGGTAGGCTATAGCAGTATACAATGTGTTTGAGATCCTGCAGCATCTTGGACATATAGGGGATATTAATGATGGTGCAAGATCTTATTGTTCAGTTGATTAGATTCTCACCCTTAATGTTATTTTAATGTAGTCTGTGTGTGATGTATGAAGTTATTAAGACCATCGAGAATATGCTTCTGTATAATAAACAATCGGGGTGAATTCTGACCACCATTATCTATTCTGATGAGAGCAGACTTCTGATTCGACATTTCAAATATGAGTAGCTGCTGTAGGAATTCATCTGCATTAGCTCATTAGCGTACACTGCAGACCTGTGCTTGCAGTACAGTAAATGGAGCTGTTATCATTTATCCTCATGTTCATTTTCGAAACCCTGTATGAGTCAAGAAAGATCCTTGTGTATGAGCATTTATTTATCATTTACTGGAAATCCCATTTTTTTCTATTGATTTTGATACAAAGAAATATAAAAGTGTCAAGGGAGGCAGTACCTATTCCACACAGTGTAAAATTATGTTATCAATAACTTCTAGAAAGTTTTGTAGCAGTGTTAATTCTGTGGCATACAGGTTTTTTGCTTTAGAACCATTTTGAGGCTGATTTCAGTATTGTTCTTTCTGAGTTGGCACAGCAGTGGCACCTTGATTCTTAATCTTCCTATAGGTAGATTGTAGATAATTCACTTCTAATAGCATTAGTAGTGCAGTGTTTGATTGTCCATTGCTGGGGAGAGACAGGAGAAATACAGTGTGGGCCTGATTCTGTATAGCATGTCTGGTCATAGCAGCCGCCTAAGCAGCTTTTGAGAATCGCATATGGGTGTCCTATACAGAATTGCATCTGTCCTAACGGACAGACGCCTGACCCCGCCTAACCACCATGTCACAGACGCCATTTAGAGAATTGCATTGCTGCTGAGCTGATCACAGCAAAGGAATGTCTATTGCCTTCGGCCAGCAGGCCTGCCTCTTCAGAATGGCGGGTCTTCCTCTTCCTGGTGCATCCTGGCCCTGAGTGGCCCAGGCGCCTAAGTCCCCTCCCATAGGAGGGGCTTTATGCACCTGGGCCAACCAGAGTCTTAGGCCTCTTTCCCAGTGCATTCTGGGATGCATTAGGAGTGGCCTAAGACTCCGATTGGCCAGATACCTAAAACCTCCATCTAACCAGCCAATCAGGACACATGTTTTCTAGAAAAAAAACTCTAACCCAAGGCAGGCTGCCTACACTAGGCATCTTGTTGTGGTTAAGGGAGATGCCTAGGGCCACGTAAGCTCGCCTAAGGCCACTTATGGGCAAAACCACACCCACGCTCAGCTTTGGGTGAGCTTAAGCGCCCCTATGTGTCTCTCTCAACTGCGACAGATGCCTACCTCAAGTTGTTTTTTTTTTTTTTTTTTTTAGAAAACGTGCGTCCCAATTGGCTGATTAGACAGCGGTAGGGTGCCTAATACCGCCTACAATTGGGATGCAGTTTATAGAATATGGTCCTATATGTCCAACTGTGAATGGCCTGGGGGGTTTCATTGCAGAGATCCCAAGACTCGCCTGCCTACCCTATTCAGGATTCTGGTGGGAGCTCTGTCCTCTGTGTGTGGTGTCATCAGCTGTGGTCTGTTTCTTTGAGAGTTTACCCATGGAGATGAAGTGCTCCAGAACTCGCATACTAAAGCTCATTTGGCAATGTCAGGCGCTCTGGGTACTGCACATTCCATCAGAAGGAGTTGTCTAATTCTTTTGTCTTTGTGCCCCCCCCCCTTTTTATTAGGAGGAGAGGAGGGGAGGGGGGTTGGTAAAGAGATTAAAATGTTAATATGTTGGTTTTGGAGGTAGCGTAATTTTGATGCTATTTTCTTATGCAATCTGTACCAGCTTCCTTAGCGAGATTGAGGATAGGGGTGATTGTATGTAGAATTGATTTATATTGATATAGCTTGTATTTATGTTTTTAATATGTTATATCTTAATGCTTTAAGCTGTATATGTCCAGGTTTATTGAAACATGTATGAGGCCTTGGCTCATAGGATGTTGTGAGAAAATAACAATTACACATATAGTTAACTCTATATATCTCTTTGGCTGTGGGCCTATATAGACAAAAAATATAAGAAAATAAGAATTGACATACTGGGACAGACCAAAAGTCCATCAAGTCCAGTATCCTGTTTCCAACAGTGGCCAACCCTGATCCCAAGTACCTAACTAGATTCCAAGTAGTAAAACAGATTTTATGCCTCCCATCCTAGGAATAAGCGGTGGATTTCTCTAAGCCATCTCAATAATGGCCAAACCTTTTTTAAACCCCTCTAAGCTAACTGATTTCACCATATTCTCCGGCAACGAATTCCAGAGTTTAATTATGATATACATTGTGTGAAGAAATATTTTCTCCGGTCTATTTTAAATCTACTATTTCAAGTTCCTCTTTTCCACATGCATCACTTTGCACTTGCTCACATTAAACGTCATCTGCCATTTAAACGTCCAGTCTCCTAGTCTCACAAGGTTCTCTTGCAATTTTTCACAAACCTCTTGTGATTTAACAACTTTGTGTCATCAGAAAATTTTATTATCTAACTAGTTATTCCCATCTCTGGATCATTGATAAATATGTTAAAAAGCAGTGGTCCCAGAATATCCTTTAAACAAGAAAGGATAAATATACAATTTAGAGACTCTGCTACAAAGATTACTCATTCCAATAAAATGCTTTGAAAAACAGATTAGTTTTTAGCAGCATTGTAAATGATTTCACATTATTACAGAATCTTAAGGACCTGGTAGTGTGTTCCCATAATTGTGGAACAGCTGCCAAAATGACTGTAGACCATGTTTTCATATAATGCATCTCATTTACTGATTCAATAGATAGTCTCATTGCTGACTGCAATCGCAAGAATCGATTTGGCAAGTATTTCCCCTCAGCATAAAACCAGAGGTGCATGTATGCAGCAGTCCTTAAGGGAGTAGGTACTGAGCTGTGCAGTGTCGTTCTGTTCTGAGACCAGCATATACAAGCATGCCTGATTAATGTTCATTCATTGTACGTATCCTGAAAACCAGATCAGTTTTGGCCCTTGAGAACCAGGGCTGTGCACTTCAGATATAAATTGTGGTCAATCTGTAAATGTTGTTGGTCTTTGCCCTTGAGTTTGCAAACAGCCTTTGTAAATCTGGAGCCACTACGTTAACCTTTTAGTAGAATCAATTTGGTCTTTGCCATTATTTAAATTCTTCATGCCCATCATAAAATTGGCAATACAAGGTCTGCTGTCTGTGATTGAGAGGTCATACCGTCACCTCTGACTTCAGCACTCGTGGAGAACGGCTTGCAAGGTTGCAATTGGTTCAGTCTTCGAATAAAAGATGGGTCTTTCCAAAAAGTGATTTTGTGTTCCCAAGTTTTACCTACAAGTAATTGTTGAAATTTTTTCAAAGAAGTTATTCTTTATAAAAGCAGTCACAGTAAATTTTCCAGTTCTATGCAATTTTCTTTCCATTCCAGTCTTCACTGGTTATAAATAACACATGAAATGACTTTCAAGGTAGAAAGCAGGAATCCATTTTGAAATGTTCTATAAAATAAGGAGTGATTTATAGTTTCATATGATTTTGGCTGAAAGCACTCGGGCTTTGCCAGGTCATCAAAGTCCTGTCAGGGGAATCTATTATTTATTGTTTGATGTGCAGGGAGTGGTGTAAGTACTTTATTTCATGTTTATCTTATGTAAGTATATTGTTAGAAAAAATCAATTCTAGATACTAATACAGTTTGAAAAATACATCACAGAGAATTGAAGTTAAATATCATGGTTGTATGTTATTGAGTTGAGCATTATGCAGTTATTTTAAAAATGACAATTTTGAAAAATAAAAATGATCAAATGTGTGTTTCTGTTGTGTGAAAGATTCAAATCTGTGTAAATAAACTTTTATGTGGAGTTTTATCATAGATGTCCTTTTTGCTTTTGTTTATAGTATCAGTACGTAGGTACACCTTTCTTTTCTTTCACTAACTAGGTTAGAAACATTGTGAGAAGCTGCACAGGATAGCCTGACGTGATAGTAAGGCATTTCACAAGATTCAGAAGAATTTTTTTTACCCCTTGTAGTATAGTTATGACACACAAAATTTTTTAAAAAAGAGGAATGGAGGAAATTCTACACAAAAAAACAAAAAACTCTCCCTTAGTCACAGTAACTCGGAGAAAAAGGCTCAGATTAATGGTGAGCCTATATCAAGACACTACCAACTCTGCATCATAGGCATAAAAAACTTTAGTCAAATATGTTAAGTATGCAATATCGACAGGCCGTGCGAGGAAAAATTGCTAACACATTCCGCATGTAGAGCAAAAGGTCCACTTCTTTAAGACATCTGAACCTTCACAGCTAACGGACCTGCAATAAATAATTGCGCTTTACAAACTCATATGTTAAACCGATAAAAATAAGAATACAAGTCGCTTATTCACAGTTAAGTAGTTACTTCCTCTGCTCTCCTTTCATACAAAAATGGTTTCTCAAGTTTCTTAATATTTCAACCAATCTGGTAAACTTAACCTCTTGGTCCAAAAGCTACAAAGCAAACCAATCATGACAAAGAGTAAGCTTCATTCATACAAAATTGCTCTGTGATGATTATAAAAAGTACTTATTAATTAAGCAGTATAATGACGCTAACCTTCTGTCTAATAAAAATAAAACCAATCAATATTGCCATTTAAACCATGGGGATGGACCACATTGAGTTTAAAGATCCAGTATTATTCTCTCCGTTGTAGTTGAAGACGTCTTTTTCCTCCCTGAGCATTTCTGGAAATGTGATTTATAGCAAAGCATCTCAGTTAAAAAAGTTGTGTGACTGTGAAGTACAGTGTTGTACCAAAGGTGCCAGCATAATTCCCCTTGTTAAGGCACTCCTGTGTTCATTTAACCTTAGACGTAAATGTCTAGAAGTTTGCCCTACATATATTTTTTCTCAAGGACAAACTATGCAGTAAACCACAAAATCTGTCTCACAGGTAGTTTCAAACTTCAATCTGTATTTCTTATGGTCTGTCAGATTAGTGAATTTTTACACTTGCCACAGGGCTTATGATCACCAGCGTCCGATATTTTTGTGCAGGTTATAGAATAGTGCCATGTACACACATAACTAGTAAATTAGACACTAATTAACACATAGCTAGAATTGCAGTTAGTGCTAATTAACATTAATTTGTAACGACATATGTTTCTACATTTAGTTGTAACTCTCTAAGCTTAATGCTGAAATCCTGTAGTGAGTAACTGCTAGGGGGTTATGGATGTGAGAGGGGCATGGGTGAATCAGGAGTGAGCCCAGCACTTATGTGTTAAGATTAAAGAATACTGAAATTACATAGAAACATGATGGCAGATAAAGGCCAAATGGCCCATCCAGTCTGCCCATCCACAGTAATCATTATTCTTCCTCTCTCTAAGAGATTCCACATAACTATCCCAGGCTTTTTGAAATCAGACATAGTCTCCTTCTCCAGGGAGACTGTTCCACACATCTACCACCCTTTCTGTAAAAAAAGTATTTCCTTAGATTACTCCTGAGCCTATCACCTCTTAACTTCATCCTATGCCCTCTCATTCCAGAGCTTCCTTTCAAATGAAAGTGACTCAATTCATGCACATTTCCATCATGTAGGTACTTAAACGTCTCTATCATATCTCCCCTCTCCCGCCTTTCCTACAAAGTATTCAGATTGAGATCTTTAAGTCTGTCCCCATACGCCTTATGATGAAGACCATGCACCATTTTAGTAGCCTTCCTCTGGACCGACTCCATCCTTTTTATATCTTTTTGATGGTGCGGCCTCCATAATTACACACAATATTCTAAATGAGAACTCACCAGAGTCTTATACAAGGGCATCAGTACCTCCTTTTTCCTACTGGCCATACCTCTCCCTATGCACCCTAGTATCCTTCTAGCTTTCGCCGTCACCTTTTCAACCTATTTGGCCACCTTAAGATCATCACATACAATCACACCCAAGTCCCGCTCTTCTGTCATGCACATAAGTTGTTCACCCTCTAAACTCTATTGTTTCCTCAGGATTTTGCAGCCCAAATGCATGACCTTGCATTTCTTAGCATTAAATTTTAGCTGCCAAATTTCAGACCATTCGTCAAGCTTCGCCAGGTCTTTCTTCATGTTATTCACACCATCCTGGGGATCTACTCTATTGCAGATTTTTGTATCATTCACAAAGAAGCAAATCTTGCCTGACAGCCCTGCAGCAATATTGTTTATAAAAATGTTAAAAAGAACAGGCCAAAGAACAGAACCTTGAGGCACACCTCTAATAACATCCTTTTCCTCAGAGCGATCTCCATTGACCACTACCCTCTGTCACTTTACACTCAACCAGTTCTTGACCCAGCCCATCACTTTGGGACCCATCCCGAGGGCACTCAGTTTATTTATTAGACGTCTGTGTGGAACACTGTCAAAGGCTTTGCTAAAATCTAAATATAACACAAATAGTGCCCTCTATCCAATTCTCTGGTCACCCAGTCAAAGAAATTGATCACATTTGTCTGACAAGACCTACCTCTAGTGAATCTGTGTTGCCTCTGGTCCTGTAATCCACAGGATTCCAGAAACTTCACCTTTCTCTATTTTAAAAGCATTTCCATTAATTTGCTTACCTCAGAAGGCAAACTTACGGGCCTGTAATTCCCTACTTCTTCCTTACTTTCACTTTTGTGGACAGGGATCACGTCCGCCTTTCTCCAGTCCTCTGGTACCACTCCCGGCTCTAGAGATTCATTGAAAAGGTCAGTCAGCAGAGCTACCAGAACTTTCCTAAGTTCCTTCAGTACCCTCGGATGTACATCATCCGGCTCCATCACTTTGTCTACCTTTATTTTAGCTAGCTCCTCACAAACACAACCTTCTGAAAATCAATCAGGGTCTACCACTCCTCCATCCCTATTCACATTTGTCTTCTGCAGTCCCGCTCCCGATGCTTCAGCCGTGAACATAGAACAGAAATATTTTTTAAGCAATTCAGCCTTTTATTTATTAGCTTCTACATATTTTTCCCTTTAGTCTCACAATTCCACTTTTGCATTTCTTCCTATCACTAATATATCTAAAAAATGTCTTGTCTCCCCGTTTTACCATGTCAGCTATTTTTTCTTCCATTTGCATGTTTGCTTTCCTAACTACACGGCCAGCCTCTTTTCACTTTTCCAGATATTTTTACCTCTTTCTTTCTCTGTGATCTTTTGTAGTTTATGAAATCTAACCTCTTATTCCTTACCTTCTCAGCTACTACTTTTGAGAACCAAAGCGGCCTTCTTTTCCTCTTTCTTTTACTAATTTGCGCCACAAAAAGGTGTGTCAGTCTTACAATTACTCCTTTGTTTTGGCCACTTCATTTCCACTCCTTCCAGATGTTTCCATCCAGACAACAATTCCTTGGCGGAATCCCCCATCTGAACAAAGTTAGTTATTTAAAAGTCTAGAGCCTTTGCTTTTCAATTAGCTCTCTCTATACCCATCTTAATATTAAACCATGCCATGCAATGATCACTGGATGCCAGAAACTCTTTCCCCATTTGTAAGCATTAAGTCCAGTATGACCCCATCCCGCATGGGTTCCTTTACCAACTGCTGGAACAATTTTTCTTATAGAGAATCCAGGATCTCCCTACTTCTAGAAGACCCCCCCCCCAAAAGGGATACCCCAATTAACATCCAGTATGTTAAAATCACCTATTAGCAAAAGTCCCCTTTTTTAGATATATTCTGAATGTCTACTATTAAATATCTGTCCACGTCTTCCGTCTGTGAAGGAGGCCTGTATATCACACCAATGTAAATATATTCATCATCCCCTCTTGATCCATCCACAGTGCCTCTTCCTTGCCCTGCAGATCCTGCAATTGTGTGGCTTTAATATGATCTTTAACATATAACGCTACTTCCTACCATGTCTTTCCTGAACAGATTATAGCCCAGTATAACTACACCCTAGTCATGGTTCTCCATTAACCATATCCCCATGATCACCACTATATCCAACTCATCTTCTTCCATCATAGCTTCTAGATCCAGAATCTTGTTTCCCATACTTTGAGCATTATTATATACTACTTTCCAGACATTGCCCCCTTTTTCCATCCGTGTAGAGGTATCCAGTTATTTACTTACCTGAAGGCTTATATTTACCTGGGGGCTTCGATCACCCTGCCCCATCACTTATAATTTAAAGCCCTTTTCAGTAGATTAGCCAGCCTGCTGCCAAAGACACTTCTTCCCTTCTTTGATAGATGCACACCAAACCTACTCAGTAGCCCTTGGAAAATCATCTCATGGTCCAGATAGTCAAAAACGCTCTCAATGACACCATCCACGTAGCCATGCATTCATCTCCAGGATGCGAGCTTCTCTGCCCTGGCTTTTATCCTCGACAGGGAGGATGGACAAGAATACCACCTGTGCACCTTTCTGCTTCATAATAAAATGTGTGGTTTACAATAAAACATACAGCTGGAGCTGAAAGTGACATCATTACAAAGCAGTAAGGAAATACTGAATCTTGGCAAGTTTAATTTTTACTAGTAATACTGTGCCAATGGGCCACCAGAAGTGCAGGTGGATAGCAGGTAGAATCTTGGCCTAATGGCTAGAGCAATGTACTAAGAACTAGAGAAGCTAAGAGTCAAATCTCACTGAGCTCATCATGATCTTGGACAACTCATTTAACCCCTTATTGCTTCAGGTACAAACCTAGACTGTAAGCCCTCCAAGGAAAGGGAAAATACCTATTGTACCTAAGTTTAACTTATCTTGAGCTGCTGCTGAAAAAGACATGAGCTACATCTGAACTCCATCCCACCTTGTATGAGAAACAGGTCCCTTTGTACTATCTATACTGTGTCCTTATAAACTTAGGGCCAGATTCTGTAATTCCATCCTGCCAGTTTCAGTGCCAGCATTTCAGCCCACCGGTTCCATCGCACCTTACACTTCAAAAGTGTTCTCATTGCTACTTTAAGCAGTGCATCGCTACTTTAAAAGGGTTTCACTTCACAACTCTAAGACCTGTTTTACAACTTTTCATCCTTAAACCTTTCCATATTCACGGCCTGTGCATCGAAAGGATTTCATAGTACTTTAAAGCATTGCATTGCTACTTTAAAAAAGTTTCAGTTCACAGTAGAGAGTTGCGCTGGGACAGCAATCAAACCTGTCCCTGCTGGAAATCGAATCTGTCCCTGCACGTCCCCATGAACTTCAGAAGTAGTTATTTCACTCAATTATGCTACTGAATTAAAGTCTCTGGTAGAGACTCATTTTCAAATAAGCAAAGACACTATTAATTTTGAAATATTAATTGGGAAGAATACATATTTTGTATATGGGTCTCTGCCAGAGCCTCTAATATAAATATAAAATATATACTCCAACTGATGAGGGCCCTCAAGCTATGTCAGCTGAGGCCTTCCTCTGAAGGTGGCTGGGGGTCCCTTTTGCCATGCTTGGCAGGCAGCAGCAGTGTCCCTGAGTCACAGATGCTGACACCTAAGTGGCTATGGGATGCTACCAATGACTGCTGTGCTTGATGGAGGGAAGGCCTGGCCGCCTCTGGAGTAGTTTTTCAGCTGGCGGTGCTTGGGGATCCCCATCAGCCACAGCAACGCTGGATAAATAAAACCAGAAATGCACTTCCTTTTCTGTTGAACACAATACAAAGACATCTGCTATATACATTTCCCAAAGCTAACATATTTCAGTCAATAAATTATTATTTTTTTTTTTTTCCTTTGCTGTCTGGAGATTTATTTTTCCATCAAGTTGGTTCCAGTTTCTCTTTTTCTGAAAATTCTTCTTGAAGTGGTTGCTATCCATTGGTTCCTCCTACCATGGTCCAGCATTTCTCTATTCCCTCCCTCCTATTGTACAGCATCCTCACTCCCTTCTATTCTGGACAATTCTCTTTTTCCCATCCCCACTCCTGCAGAGCATTTCTTTCTCTCTCATCCACCCCCATTTGCAACATGTCTCCCTCTCTCTCACTGTCCACCATCTTTCTCCCTCTCATTCCCTCCCTTGCTGCAAAGGGAGTGAAAAGAGAAAGAGAGAGGGATCCAGAGTGCATCTCTCTTACCCATTCTACAGCCACATCTAAACATTCTACCTCTCTCATCCCCTGGCCCTTGGGCAGTATCTTTTGCCCCTCCCCAGCAGCCCCATGCGCAGCATTTCTCCTGTCGCCCCTCTCCAGCACTATGCCGCATTTCTCCATTCATTCCTTCTATCATGTCCAACATTCCTCCCCCTTGCTTCCCTTTTCATCTGTCCCACCCTTCTCTCTCCACCACAACATCCAGTATTTCTCCCTCCCTCCTCGCCACCACCATGTCTAACAATTCTTCAAAGATTTACAAAGAGTCGCAATGGGTAGAGAAGGGGGTTTTGAGATATTCCAGGTCTCTCACTTCTCTTCCCAAGGTTTAGCTTCTCTCCTCTCTTTCTCCACCTCTCATACCTCCTCCTTCCTCCAACCCATAGCCAAGGAGCTCTCTCCCCTCTCCATGTCCTGATTCTTTTTTTCTCCCTCCCAACCCATGATCCCCCCCCTCCCCCCACATACACACACATGCCTACCTGGGTATCGGGTCCAGTGGGGGGATCTTGGGGGCAGGAGCATGGCCCGCTCATGACATCTGAAACCTACAGTGTCCCTGCCCCCTCCACTCTGCCTTATTTGGATCGTGCCCCCCCTCCTGCAGGACTACCGAAGTAGCTGGTGGTCCAGCAGGGATTTTTATGGTAGGAGTGTGGGTCTTTTGCTTCTGCTTCCAAGCTGCTCCCTTCTAAAATGGCTGTCTCGACCTTTTGCAGGTGCTCAAGGCATTTCTTGTAGTACCGTGAGAGGTTGCAGCAGTCATTTTAGAAGGGAACAGCAAGGAGGCAGGAGCGAAAGAACCATGCTTCTACCACGAAGGCTCCCACTGGACCACTAGGTACTTTGCTAGGTTTGGGGGGGGGGGGGCATGTGAGAAGAGCTGCAGGTTGCTGACCCTGCTCTAGTCCATGCAGCATCTCTTCCCTCCCTTTCCACCCAGCCTTTCTCTTCATGCTGACGGCAGCATTCCTTTGCTCCTTCATCAGAGGGAAAGTTCTCCCTCTGACACATCAGAGAGAAGGTTTCCGGGTCAGCTGCCGGTAGTGTGGAGGAGTGAAGGAATGCTGCCATCGACGTGAAAAAAAGCGAGCAAGTGCGGCTACGTAAGACCTAACACCGGACGAAGGCACCATAACTGAGAGATCCCCGAACAAAGACGACCCATCCCTGTGGGATTCCCACAAGTATGGAGGGGATCCCTGAGGACTCCATGCATTCCCATTGCCTCTGTTCCCATGCAGCTGTCTAGCTTACAGCTCTACCTTTTTTTTTTGCCACATCTGTTTAGTGCATGCACAATGGCTTGGAACTATTTGGGAAAGGAGTGTACACTTATGAAAGAGTATGTTCTCTGTGCAAAGGTGTACTCTTTTGAAACACTGTGCAATAGTATCAGCAAATTAAAAGCATAACATATGTGTGTGTGGTGGGGGAGGTGGTTTCTGTTCGTTATCATTAATAACATTGCAAATAACATCCCAAACCTACTAAACAGAAGTAAATATATGTTGCTCTGCTTTTTTTTCTGACTTCAATAGAATCTCATAACTGCTCCACGAGGTTTTTGCAGGGTTTTCATATACAGTACTATAAATTAGAAATAAGTATACTGCAGTAAACCAGGATTCAAACAATAATATATACTGGCTTCAGTTATAATAGACAAGTTGAAATACATTTGCCAGTACATTTCTAAATAAAAGTTGTAGGGAACAAGAAATTTAACTACTTTAAACTGCTTCTTTAATTTTTTTAACTTGTTTTCGATTTTGGAGAAGAGCAATTGACCGGTTCTAGGTTTTATATTTGATTTTGGTCTTTTTTTTGTTGAAAGTAGGCAATCTCTGCCTTTCTTTCCATGCTATACAGGCAGCTTATTTTCCTTCTGCTCATGCATCCCCTCTGCCATGAAGACATCAACTGGCCCCCACCCCCTCTGACATGAAGATGTCAACTTCCTGCACCGTGCCTGGATGAAAGGGCTTTGATGCAGTGAACAGATACGGCGAAAAAAAAGGTAGAGCCATGAACTGAAACTTTTTTAAAGTAGCGATGCACTGCTTTAAAGTACTGTGAAATCCTTTTGATGTACGGGCCATGAATGTGGAAAGCTTTAAGGTTGAAAAGTTGTAAAACGGGCCATAGAGCTGTGAAGTGAAACTCCTTTTTAAAGTTGTGATGCCCTGTTTAAGGTAATGATGTGAACTCTTTTGATGTGTAAGTTGCGATGGAACTGATGGGGCTGAAACAGGCAGGATGGAACATCCCATGATGAAAGGGCTGCACTGAGCTGGCGGCTCTTAAAACAGTGACGATGAAAGGGCCACGCTGAACTGGCGGCTCTTAAATGACTGCGATGAATCGTCCTATTTCACCTAAAGTTAGACGCCCATTGTATGTCAATCACACTTAGGCACCCATTACAGAATTGCACCTGTAATGTAGGCCAGGGTTTTAAAGGCTTACATTATTGGCACCTAATTACGTTAGAGAGTCACACCTAGCGGTGCCTAAGTCTTTCTGCACCCCCTAAACACGCCTACTTTGGTGTTAGGCGCCATGCAATAGGTGCCTATCTTTTATAGAATCGCGCTTAAGAAGATAGGTGCCTAGCTCCCAATTAAATTTAATTTTTTTCAATTATGAGCTTGTTAAAGCTCTTAATTAAAGCCAATTTATTCATTTGTTAGGCACCTATCTATTTATATCATTTTCCCCTTAATACCCTGCTTGAATGTGGTTGTGCCATGTTAGAGCCTTTTCTATATGCTCTGCATTTACATGGTGAATGAGTTGTTATGCATTCACAAAAAGAATTGGATTGATATACTTGTGTTGATTGTCCTGAAGAGTAAAGCAGTTTGTATTCTTCAAGAACCATCATTGGTCTTCTTTGGTTTAATTTTGGTTTAAAATGCACTCCAGTTTTCTATGTTCTGATCAATAAACTCTAGAGTAGTTACAAATTGCTCCTAAAATCTTTATGTATGTATATTTTTTTCTAGGGTTGCCTGAAGCCATCATTGCAGCTGCCTGTTCAAGAATTGGCCAGAGAGTTTTGCACATCGATGTGTAAGTTAATTCACTAGTGATCTTTTCCTTTATTGATCATCTGAGATAGGTAGTTTTCTGATTCTTTTTTCATAGTTTTATCTTAGTTTTATGTCTCTCTTTCTTTTGTAATATATTTCAGGTTAAGTAAGACATTTTTATGTCCACAATCCTGGTTTTTAATTTTTTTTTGCTTCATATACCTCTTTCTCAGCGGTATGTGCTGTTTTCATGCTTTCTCTGTTTTGTTGTGATGCCTGTAGAAAGTTTTGAGAAAGAAAAGCTGCTCAGCCATTTACTTCCATTGATAACAGAGGTGTGGCCAAGTAGATGGTGCCTTCAGTATTTTGAAACCCTGCTAGTGCCTGAGGAGTATAATATAAACAAATAAAATCTTAATATTGGTTTTCATTCTGATGTAAAGTTACATGTAAAGTTCTGCCAAAATTATTTTCTTTGTTGGTCCTGCTTTACCTTGAGAAATGTAAGAGAATCCTAAAACATCACTGATCTGCTTTTTTTTTTTAGTAAAACAATTTGTAAGCATATTTATATTTAAACTTAATAATGATTAGAAAATAAAAACTGGAAAGATTCAAAAATATTTGAAATTAAAAAATGATCTTGGGCCTACATATATGTAAGCAAATTACATAAAAATACAGATATAAAAGAAAAATGTTTAGGTGTTACATTCCCCTACCTCTGTCTGCCAGAAAACAACATACCGTATTTGCCGGCGTATAGGACGACTGGGCGTATAAGACGACCCCCCAACTTTTAGTTAAAAAATAGAGTTTTGTGTTATACTCAATGTATAAGACGACCCCTTCTTCCTTCTCCACCCCTTTGTATTCCCCCATGTGCTTTCAGCGTTCTTCTCCCTCCTCTGTCTTCATGTGCTTTCAGAGTCCTTCCCCCCCCCCTCCTGTCTTCACCATGGTATTTCAGCGTCCTTCTCCCCCCCCCTCCTTCTCTACCGCCCCGGGTGCAGCACAGCCAGCCAGGTCCCCTTACTTTTGTGGCACTTCCCCGACCGACCGACAACAGCCCGGGTCCGACAAACTTCCCTGCCCTTAACCGCGAATCTAAATTACCTTCTTACAGCTGCTGTAAGAAGGTAATTTAGATTCACGGCTACAGGGCAGGGAGGATTGTCGGACCCGGGCTGTTATCGGTCGGTCGGGGAAGTGCCACAAAAGTAAGGGGACCTGGCCGGCTGTGCTGCAACCGGGGCGGGGCGGCCGCCCCTCTCTCTTGGTACCGCGAGGCTACTCTCCTCCTTACCTGCCATGCTTGCAGCACAGAGCCGAACGGAAGTCTTCCCGACGTCAGCGCTGACGTCGGAGGGAGGGAGGGCTTTGTTTAAGCTTTGTTTAAGCCCTCCCTCCCCTCCGACGTCAGCGCTGACGTCGGGAAGACTTCCGTTCGGCTCTGTGCTGCAAGCAGAGAAGGTAGGGAGAATAAGAGCCGCGCGACTGAGTACATCCAGCCCCGCAAGTAAGGGCATGTAAACTGTACCCGGCGTATAAGACGACCCCCGACTTTGGGGAGGATTTTAAGGTACTAAAAAGTCGTCTTATACGCCGGCAAATACGGTACTTGGTTTTGTTTAATATTTTAACTCCAACTGTTTTGTTCCTTTTGATATTTCTTTTTTTATTATTATTGTACACCGCCTAGAAATTTGAATAAGCGGCATAAAAAATCTTTTAATAAACTTGAAAATTGATACTAAAAATAGTTTTAAAACGGGTTTCAAGGTATCCTGAAGGCGCTATTCTATAAATATATGCTTTTGCTCAGATCTGATATTTCTGCCTCGTTTTGGAGCCTCACATTCATTAAAATACTCTTCTGTGCTGAAGTGGCACCCAACGTTAGGCACCATATATAGAATTTCCCCCGTATGTCCCTTTAAGAGAGTCTGTACAGTCCCCAAACTGAAGGAGGAATGGTCCTCATAGAAATAGATTATACATGTAGAGCTACTATCATAGGTTTCCAGGTTTACTTATCAGTATCATCAAACGATATCTGGTTTGTGCCAAGAGACACGTGAGAAGAGGCTTGAATACCTGAATATGTGTGATGTTAGAGGAAAGAAGGGATAGTGAAGATATGATACAGGCATTCAGATACTTAAAGGGTATTAATTTACAAACAAATCTCTTCCAGAGGCAGGGAAATGGTAACACTAGAGGACATAAGATGAGATTGCAAGGGGGGTGGATAGACTCAGGAGGAACATCAGGAAATACTTTTTCACGGAGAGGGTGGTGGATGTCTGGAAGGCCTTCACGGAGAGGATGTTAGCGACAAAAACAGTGATGGAGTTCAAAAATGCATGGGATAAACACAAAGGATCCTTCAATAAAAAGAGGACAGTATTGACACAAAACAGCAGCTATAACTTCATTTATGAGGAGTAAGAGTGTGCAAAATGGCAGCCCCAGCAGTGAAACTGATGCCGGATGAACTTCTATGGTCTGGGTCCAATATCTGGTTAGACAAATTAGGATAGGCTGGAGTTGGCTTGGACAGCGACTCCAGCGGTGGGGAAGTGTGGTCAATGCCAGGCGGGCTTCTATAGCCTGAGTCCCATTTGTGACACTATGGAACAGGAGTAAGAATGCCCTTTTTTTAACACATTCATATAATCAGAGTACAGATCTTGCCAATCTCAGGGGAGAGAGGAAAAACATCTTATAGTAGATCTTAGCAAATAAAATGGAACTTAGCAAATAAAAGGAATAATTACTGGATTTTTGGTTTAACATTGCCTCAAAAATGAATGTGACTGTTGTGCAGACTGGATGGACCACACAGGTCTTTCATCTGCTGTCATTTAAATACAAATACACAAAAGATGTTGAATTATGAAAACAAATGTCCAGAGTCAGTCTGTGTCATTAAACTTTGACAGACATTCTGACAAGAAGGAATGAGTGAGACTCCACCGATATACACAGGTAAGGAAACAACAGAATTCACAAAAGAGAAAAACCCCCAAAGCATTAGATCAGCAAACAAGGAAACAAGTGGCACAGGATAAACACAGTGAGAAAGTGTAACTCCTGGAACCATTCAGTTACCAAATCTGGACACATGAATGATTAAGGAGAGGTAAACTGAAACCTAAGTCCAGGATAGAGAGCTGCATGGGAACGGGGACGACGGGAATTCTGTGGGACTTGCGGGTTCCCCCTTTGGGTCATGGGGATCCCGTGGGGACGCCTCCTAGGGTCGTGGGGATCCCATGGGGACACCTCCTAGGGTCGTGGGGATCCCATGGGGATGCCTCCTAAGGTCGCGGGGATCCTGAGGGGTTCGATACAACTCGAGCCATGAGGCTCGTCTTCTTTTTCCTACCTGCTCTGCTGCAGCACACATAGCCGACCGGAAGTCTTCCCCGCTGTCAGCGCTGACGTCGGAGGGAGGGCTTAAGCAAAGCCGTCCCTCCGACATCAGCGCTGACATCGGAGAAGACTTCCAGTGGGCTATGAGTGCTGCGGCAGGGCAGACAGGAAAGAAAGGAGAATTTTTGGTCATAGGGAGAAATATTGTGGTGGAAAGGTAACAGTGGGACAGATTGAAATGGATGCAAGAGGGAGGAATGTTGGACATAGTGGTGAAGGGAATGGAGGGAGAGATGTGGCATGATGCTGGAGAGGGGTGATAGAAGGAGAAATGTTGGGCATGGGACTGGTTGGCAGGGGTGAAAGATGAGAAAGGATAAATGCTGGACCATGGTAGGAGGAACCAATGGACAACAACAGAAGAATTTACAGAAGATGGGAAAGTGGAAAAAAGAAACTGGGACCAAATTTATGGAAAAATAAGTCTCCAGACAACAAAGGTAAAAAACGGAATTTATTGACTAAAATATATTAGCTTTGGGAAATGTATATAGCAGATGTCTTTGTATTGTGTTCAAAAGAAAAGGAAATGCATTTCTGGTTTTATTTCTACATTGTTGAAGTACTTGCTGACCCATGCTGTGACTGGTGGGGATCCCCAAGCACCGCCAGCAGATGACCTCCTCTAGAGACAGTCAAAACTTCCCTCCACCAAGCACAGCAGTCACTGGCAACATCCATGAGCCACTGATGTGCCAGCATCTGTGACTCAGGAATGCTACTGCTGCCTGCCAAGCTTGGCAAAAGGGACCCACGGCCAACTGCAAAGAAGTCCTCAGCTGACAGCTTAGGGGTTCTCATTAGCTGAGTATTTATATTTTATATTTACATTAGAGGCTATGGTAGAAACCCGTTTACAAAATATGTATTCTTCCCAATTAATATTTCGAAATTAATAAAGTGTCTTTGCTTATTTGTAAATGGGTCTCTACCAGAGCCTTTAATTCAGTAGCATAATTAAATGAAATAACTATTTCTGAAGTTTATAGGGACGGGCGGGGACGGTGGGGACGGAGGGGATTCCTTGCGGGGACAGGTGGGATTTTGGCGGGGACGGGTGGGATTTCTGTCCCCGCACAACTCTCTAGTCCAGGACAGTGGACTATGGATATCTTAGCAATTTAGCTTGCACTAATCAGCTAGCTCACCTTAGTAAAAGGACCCCTTAGTCCAGTGGTCTCAAACCAAACCTGTGGCCCGGGGGCCACATGCGGCCTGCCAGGTACTATTTTGAGGCCCTCAGTAAGTTTATCATAATCACAAAAGTAAAATAAACAGTTTCTTGATCATATGTCTCTTTAGCTATAAATGACAATATTATTATTAAGACTTAGCCAAAAGGAAAGATTTAGAAAGTATAAAGAGTTTTACCTCATGCAAAATTGTTATTTCTTTAATAAGAAATTAACTATTTTTTGTGAGACCCTCAAAGTACCTACAAATCTAAAATGTGGCCCTGCAAATGGTTTGAGTTTGAGACTACTGCCTTAGTCTGTCCCTCATGCAAAAGGCCTCATAGAATCATTTTTGTTTTACACACAAAACTGATTATCATTTTACTATATCTCCTTTCCTCACTACCCTCACAATGCAACTTCTTCCCTTCCCACTACTACTTAATAGCCATTTGATCTCACAACTCACATAGGGATTATAGAAAACTGCACTCCAGTGTGAATCAATCAGTGCTTTCTTGGCTGCTGGAGTCACATGAACAGTATGATGGTATCTGCCTCTCTTTCATCTCTCCATGTGTAACAACAGACAGAGGACTTGAACTTAGAATTCCAACATACAGCAGTGCTACCACGTCACAAAACAAGTCCTAAGTGTCTGATCATAATGGTTCACCTTGATTTATTTGCAATGCTTTTAAGAACTCTACATAAGTTTTATGTTTCTGTAGTTCAGAAGCTAAATTAACTTATCCATCCAATATCAATTAGCAAAATGCTGGAAGCAACTACCACTTACACTACGATCTTGTGACCACTATTCAGGTTCAGAAATCTTTTAAAAGCATTAATACCAAGACAGGGAGCCAATCAGGTAGTAACTAAAATGGCAATTATAAAAGTCCATTTCTAAACTGTCCGATGCAGCTCCTGGGACATAATGATGAACTGAAGATGACCTACCCAAACTTGTAACTATGTATTTGCAACTATGTCCTAATTGTATTAATAATGTACTGATCTGCCTGTACTAGTAACTCTGTTGAATGTCCGGGTCAAACGGTCCATTGTAACTTCCTGGGTAAATGACCCAACCTCTTGTAATGTAGTCTGATCTTGAACTGAATTGGTAAAGGCAAAATAGAAAACCTGATTAGCATAACACAAATTCAAGTAACCGTTCTGAGCTCCCTTGGGAGAACGGTATAGGAAACTGAATTAATTAATTAGATGGTTCACAGCAAGTATAGAATAAACTAGTGTAATGCACATCTCTAGAAACTAAGAAAGAATTGCAAGCAGTTATTCATAGGCAGCTGTGAAATTCTGATGGCAAAACATTTCTATACAAAAGGGCACAACAGGGTGACACATCTCATCCATGGGAAACATTGTCAATATTACATTGTTGCTGTATTGGAAAAGTACGACCTATGGAGAATTAAAAGGTTATGGTCCTATGGGTCATTCCCATTCCAATCAACACAAAACTTAGGTTGTTCTTGTCATATTTTAGTCCTCTCGTAACTTATTCTTTTACGTAGGCATGGCCCCTGAAAAACAAATTACACATATCATGGATCATCAAAATTCCCAGCTGACAACAATGATAAATTCCTTGACTTGCTTGATTGAAGGTCCTTATTGGCATATAAACATTCAATTTTCACATAAATACCCCATGAATAGCTTTAAAGACCTGGCACATGATTTTAAACAAGTCTCCCCAGATCTTTTCTCATTTCTCACACACCATTGCAGATTTTGGCATCATCTACAAAAAGGCAAACCTTTCTTGATAGCCTTGTTGCAATGTTACCAACAAAATATTGAAAGAAACGGGACCAAAGACAAATCAATTCCTATGGCATAGCACTGGTAACATACTTTCCTCAGAATGAATGCCTCTAACCAATATTCTTTGTCTCCCACTCAACCAGGTTCTAATCCAGTCGGTCAGTTCAAGCTCCATACCATGGGCATTCAGTTGATAAGTCACTTATATGGAACAGTTCGGACCTATGCTGAAATCAATGCACATTACCTTTAGCACTAACTCCCAAGCCAACTCCATAGTCATTCAGTAAAAGAAATTGACCAGTCATTTGACATAATCATGCTGCCTTGGATTCTCTGTTTTACCAGCACCAAGATGACACTAACTGGCTTGTACTACTATTTCTACTACTTATCACTTATATAGCGCTGAAAGACGTACGTAGCACTGTACATTATAGTTCCCAGCTTTCTCCTTACTTCTGTGAAAAGGAACCACAGGGTTAGAAGGTAAGGTTAGCCTTTTTGCAGATGATACCAAGATTTGTAACAGAGTGGACACCCTGGAGGGAGTGGAAAACATGAAAAAGGATCTGCAAAAATTAGAATGGTCTAATTTCTGGCAACTAAAATTCAATGCGAAAAAGTGCAGAGTGATACATTTGGAGGGTAGAAATCTGAGGGAACTGTATATGCTAGGAGATGAGAGGCTGATGAGCACTGACGGAAAAAGGGACCTTGGGGTGATTGTGCCTGAGGATCTAGAGACAGCTAAACAGTGTGATAAGGCGGTAGCTGTAGCCAGAAGGATCCTAGGCTGTATAGAAAGAGGAATAACCATCAGAAGAAGGGAGGTGTTAATGCCCCTGTTATAGGTCATTGGTGAGGCCACACTTGGAGTTTTGTGTTCAGTTTTGGAGGCCTTATCTGGTGAAAGATATAAAAAGACTTGAAGCGGTCCAGAGAAAGGCAACAAAAATGGTAAGAGGTTTGATCCAAAAGAAGTATGAGAAGAGACTGGATGACCTGAATTTGCATACTCTGGAGGAGAGGAGGGACAGGGGAGATATGATACAGACTTTTAAATACTTAAAAGGTATTAATATAGAACCAAATACTTGAAAGGTATTAATATAGAACCAAATCTTTTCCAGAGAAGAGAAAATGGTAAAATTAGAGGGCATGAATTGAGGTTGCGGGGAGGAAGATTCAGAAGCAATATTAGGAAATTATTTTTCACGGAGAGGGTAGTAAATGCCTGGAATGCCCTCCCGAGGGAAGTGGTGGAGAGGAAAACAGTGATAGAATTCAAAAAAGCATGGGATAAACATAGAGGATCTCTAATTAGAAAATGAAGAATGTAAATTAGAGAACTAAGGCCGGTCCTAGACAGACTTGTATGGTCTATGTCCCATATGTGATGATTTGCTGTAGGATTGGTCTAGGGAGGGCATCGATAGGAATTCCAATAACTTGGAACATGAGGATGTTACTGGCCATACTTTATGGTAGATATCCTGCAAACAGGTTGGAGTGAGCTTGGACGGCAACTTCAGCATTTGGAACCTAGGACTTTACAGGTGGACTTTATAGTCTATGACCCAGAAATATCAAAGAAGAGACAAGTTAATTTAATCATGGGCAGACTGGATGGACCATTCAGGTCTTTATCTGCCTTCATTACATTTACTATGTTACTATATGTCAATCTCCAGTCCTCTGGAACCATTTGAGACCTTAGAGAAATACTGAAAAGATCAGACTATATCTCTGTTTTGAAAATGGTCTACTATGTTGACATTATTCTGATCCCATATTTGTTTGGGTACTTTTTAAGGGGGTAGGAGGAGGAATAGTATTTGGTTTGTCTTATTCAAAATGAAGCAGTGTTTGAAATGTTACAATCTTAATATTACATTACATTACATTACATTAGTGATTTCTATTCCGCCATTACCTTGCGGTTCAAGGCGGATTACATCCAAACTAAAACAAGAATTACATTCAAAATTTGAAGGAATAGAATAAGTGATGAGATAAAATTTTAAGGTAATAACAATGTCAGGTAAAAATAGTTATCAACAGGAAGTAGAAGATTTTAGGAGATAGGAATAGGGTGAATTAAGGGTTTTAGATAACGCTTGGTAAATAGAAGAGTATTAGAGAAGAGTATTGTCTTTCTAAAACAAATGTAACCTAATATTGATACTTTGAGATTTTTTTTTCTTATGTTGCCCACATGTTGGGTTTCAGGTGTGTTTCACTGATCTGAAAACATTTTGAGAACTAATCTTTAGGAAAATCAAAACTATTTAGGTGTGGTTTTTTAAGTACAGAGAATTATTACTGTCTTTAAATTGCTTTCTTCAAGGATTTCTTTTGTGTGATTCTACTACAGTGGGTGCATTTTTAGTTCATTTTAGTTTAACTTGCAATATAATGATCTCCATAAATTCTTTTTTACTTGTTCAGACAATTACGATTTTATAGCCATCAATTTTGTCCTTGTGTCAAAAATATGTCTAAGCAAAATGAGCTTTATTTACGTGATAAGGGCAGTAGAGTCAAGACCAGTGCTTGCATAGTTATTTTTATGTTATATCTGTTGTGCTGCTTACTTTGAATTTTTAACAATTTCAGGGAGAAAATATTTATGTTCCACAAATGGACTAATGGCATGCACTTTATGTAATTTGCTCCAAATCATTTTACCTATTGTATAAAACATGTTGCCTGGTCCTATCTGTAGTTAAAAACAAAAGTTTCATATGTAGAATTATTGTATATTAATGCCTATCTTTTTCAGTAAACAGTTGATTATTTTCTAATCCACAGTCAAGGATATATTTATCATAATTTACTTCTCAAGGTTTGGCATTAGGTAGTTCAGAAGAAGCTCATTATAAAATACTGAGTACCACCATTCTTGATTTATAAACACTGTCCAGGAATCACCATCAACAGCAGCTAATCTCATATGGAATAGTCACTTCATTGCCTAGTTGTCATAAATTCCCATAGACAGATTTTAAACCAAAGTTAACTTCTGCCAAATTGTAATTGAAGGAGCTCTATTTCTCCATGCCAGCTATCCGTCTCAATAAATGTAAAATTGGTGGTTCTTTTCAGAGAGCCACGTTTGCTGCAAATATTAATGAGATGTTGACATGTGAAATTTCAAGGATAGATGTTAGATGATTTAGAAAAGTAATTTGCAATTTAAAATATTGGAGCTCAGCATTCAATTTAAACTTGAAGAGCTAAAGTGGGTTGAGAGAGCAGTAGATACAGAGTAACATAGTAAATGATGGCAGATAAAGACCCAAATGGTCCATTTAGTCTGCCCAACATGGTGGCCAGAGCTGCACCCACTGCTCTGCAGGGTACCATTCCTTCGTGATAGAACACTAGTATTACAAATAGGGCAGTTAGCAATTTGTCATCATGCCAACTACACATAGTTATGTATGATTAATCCTGGGGAAATTCTGTGAACATATTTAAAAAGTCTTTGCACTTTATTTGTAATTTTCTTGTGCAGAAATCCCCCCCCATTGTGAGGACAGACTTCTTCCCTGGGAATAAGATACTCCCTCCACCACTACGGCTGTTTCTCTCCTGATGTTTCACCTTTTTCAGCTCCCTCTTAGCTTGCATCATGTTTTTTTTTTTTAATTATTTTTGTTTCCAAAAGTTTGTTTTACCATTTTTCTTTTTTAGTTCTTTGTTTTTCCTTTTGATTTGCAAATGAATCTGTAGTAAAGAGCTGCATGGGAGTGGGGATTGCAGGAATCCCACAGAACCTACAGGTATGAAAAAAAGTTGCCACAGGGATTGAAGAAGTTACCATGAGATTCCTATGCGGATGGAAGAAGTTGCTGGGATTCCCACTGGAGTAGGGTTTCTAGATTTTGTTGGCAGAAAAAGAGAACATGTGACCCCACTCCGTTATAACCTCATCCATGCCCTGTTCCACCCCCCACCATGTCCCCACATGGACTTCGTCTTTTCTTCCCTGAGCTTGGGGCCGCATCTGGAGGGTCTCTGTGCATGCGTAGATGCGACACGATGACATCATGTAACATCCACACATTCTTGGAGGCCCTCCAGGCATGGCCCCGAGTTTAGGACCTTCCAAAATCTGCACAAACTAAAAAGAGGATATATCCAGGTTTTCCTGGACTTCTGATAACCATACACTGGTGTAGTCAAAATCTCTGATGACTCTACTGAGATAGGCAATTGGAACACCAGACTGAGGCTTAGAACAGTGTTTCTCAACTTCTTCAAGCCAAGTACCCCCTATGTCTAATCTTATTAATACATAATGATAGCCCCCAAATTTAAAAAAACACAAAACACACTGTTCATAGAGAAAATTTTAATTATCATTTACAGTGGAACCTTGGTTTACGGGCATAATTTGTTCTAGAAGCATGCTCGTAAACCAAGGTACTCGTATATCAAAGCGAGTTTCCCCATAGGATGTAAGGGAAACTTGCTTGATTCGTTCCACCTCCTCCCCCCCTTCCCGTGGCCACTGGCGCTGTTGTAGGTTACCCCTCCTCCCAAGGCCACTGGCATTGCTCCATCCCCCCCCCCCCCCCGGTGATCCGGCATCCCCCGCTCTTGTCGCCCCCCCCCAGCTGCAATCTGGCATCCCCCACTCACCCACCCAAACACATTGTCTTACCCCCATCTGGCACCAGCACCAACACACAGGACATGCCGGTGCCGGGGCCTGAAGATCTGCTCTTTTCCTTGTGCTAGACCTTGAGCATGTGCAGATGCTCAAGGCCCAGCACAAGGAAGAGAGCAGATCTTCGGGCACCGGCATATCCTGTGCGTTGGTGCTGGTGCCGGTGCCAGATGGAGGTAAGACAATGTGTTTGGGTGGGTGAGTGGGGGATGCCAGATCGCTGGGGGGGGGCTTGTAAAGTGAGTCAAGCTCGGTTTCCGAGGCGCCGATTTTGCAAATGTTTTGCTCGTCTTGCAAAACACTCGTAAACCAAGGTTTGACTGTATATTCTTTCTTCTTTTTCAAAGAGGTCAAGCAGATGATTTTAAAATATGCCGTGTCACCTCAGTAACAACTATAGAAAAATAGACAAATATAGTGCAAAATATAGACAGATATAAATTCTCAAAACTGACACATTTTGATCACTAAATTGAAAATAAAATCATTTATTTATATATTTATATTTATATTTTTTACTTGCAGGAAAAATTACTATGGTGGAAACTGGGCCAGCTTTACCTTTTCAGGACTTTTATCCTGGTTGGAGGACTACAGGGTACAGTACATGTTTGACTTTAATTCTTGAAAATTTGTACTGAGTCAAAGTAAGATTTGCATATTCAGTGATAGGAAAGAATTTGCCTCCTTAGCCAGGATTTTGAGTTGAGAATTATGTAATTTCCTCCTTTTTTTCTTCTAAAGCTTTTTTTTATTGTAAACCATTCAGGAGTGTTTTTGTGGAATATGTGGCATATCAAGAAATTAAGGCTGCGCATTAATCACAGTTAACATGTTAATTATTAATTGCAATTCTAGTGCATCAGCCACATTATTCCTGAACCTTTGGGCATTCAATCCATTCCCATGAGAATTCCTGTAGAAAGCCTCATTAGCATTTTTTCCTCCTCCCATCTTTCAGGGCTGTCCTCCAACTCCCCAGTTCTCTCTACAAGTGAGATGGTAGGAGCCTGTCTTTTCTACTCAAGTTTATTTTTCTTTTAAATTCTGATTTTACTTACCATTTTCGAGGCTTTTCAGTGCTGCAGAGGATCCCTGTTGTGGGATATCTATGGCTGCTGGAGTGCGTAGACTCTCAGGTCTGCATCCAAGGGGTAGACTGCCTTGCAGTGCATCCAATTGGACAACCTGCGTTAACAGTCCAGGAGCCTGACCCTTGGGATCAAGGCTCGCCCCCAGGTTCTGTCCGCAGTGAGCTTGAGTGTAGGCTCAGTGGCTCCAGGATTGGGGCAGACTGCTTTCCTCCCACTGCCTGTATGTGCAAGGTTCTGGTGAGGATTGAAGTCTCCAACTGGTCATTGGGCCTGAGAGGCAGTCTGAAGAGACAAGCAGTCCAGATTCCAGGTTTGTGTGAGGCAGAGGTTCTTCCTATAAGCTGTCTGTAGCTTCACTACTTGCAGCTCCCAGCATATAGCATGGCACAGTGACTAAATAGGCTGACAGCCTCTAATACAGAATCAGGGGAGGGGTGTCTCTAAAAATGGCATTTTAGGGGTTTTAGGGTTAGAGCCAGGGTTCCCCATCTCTAAAATCCTCAGATCGCTGGGTTTTTTTGACTCCTTAGCTCCCACAGCTGTTTTTGGCTCTAAAATCACTGCCACAGCAGCCATCTTAGATTTCCTGATTTGAAAATAAAACCCTCTATCTGCCTCAAAGCATCTCTATTTTACTCAAAAACAGGTGTAATAGACTTCTCCCAGGATATTTTGGATTCATGCCAAATTTGTGCTGTATTTATTTATTCAACTTTCTATACAGTTATCCCAGGGGAGTTCAGAACAATTTGCATGAATTTATTCATGTACTCAAGTATTTTTCCCTTTCTGTCCTTGTGGGCTCACAGTCTATCTAATGTACCTGGGGCAATGGAGGGATTAAGTGACTTGCCCAGGGTCACTAAGAGCAGTGTGGATTTGAAACTGCAACCTCAGAATGCTGAGGCTGTAACTGGCTATCTGAGGATCATCCATGTCCCATGTGTTGCATGGAGGAGGAAGGGGGCAGGGTGAGCTGCTGGCTTAGCCTCTTCTAGACCCTTGGGGGATATTAATGCCCAGTTGGTATAAGGGCCAGGAAAAAAGTCCAGATTTGAGCTGGGGAGCAGCGCAAGTGTGTACCTGGCAAAGCACAGCTGTGTTCGTGCCTCAAAACTACGGAATGTAACTTGTGAGTGTCTGCAGGAGTGGTCTGGAAATCCTGGACAGGGGTTCCCCCTGGAATTCATCAATATGATGTTTGAAGCTTACAGGATTAACAAAGGATGCATAGAACCCTCTGGGATCATGGCCATACTGGTGCCGGGTTCCCCCCCCCCCCAACAGCGCAATTCTCCAGCAACAGTGCCATTGCAGATGGGGAGGTTCAGTCTGAGGAGGACAGGGACAATGAGGGCTCTGTTTTAATGCCCTTATTTTCCCTATCTGGTTCCTCAATAGCAGGAGATGCTGCTTCATGTCTAGGGGGGTTAGATCCAGATCTGGTTGAGGCCCTGGATCTCGGAATGGACCCAGCAGTGTTCAGGCTGTTAAGCCCTCAGTGCTTTTGGAGGTAATCACGGAACTAAAGGCAGACTCTGCAATCTTCAGCCACACAGTGTTCACATATGAGCAGCACAAATGTGCAGACCACATCTTTCTTTCTCATCAAGACATTACAAAATGCTAACGGACCATTAGAAAGTCCCTTCATAGCTATGCCAACACTCTATCTGAATGATGCTGCATTTAACCAGCTTTTTGTTCCACCAAAAGTAGACTCCCTGGTGGCACAGAATACCAAGCATACCTCCCTTCCCAGTGAAGGTGGTGTGGTTTTAAAGGATGCCCAGGACTACAGGCTGTTTGAAGCTGCGGCCTTAGGTTTAAAAGCAGCTGCAGCATCGTCTTTTGTTGCCCATGCTTGCCTCTCCAAATTATGCCAAGATCCAGAGGTGATGGCCAGGAGGGATCACCCATTTCTGATGTCTGGATTGGATTATGTACCTGATGCTCTGTATAAGAACATAAGAATTGCTGCTGCTGGGTCAGACCAGTGGTCCATCGTGCCCAGCAGTCCGCTCACGCGGCGGCCCCCAGATCAAAGACCAGTGCTCTAAATGAGCCCAGCCTCGCCTGTGTACTTTCCAGTTGAGCAGGAACTTGTCCAACTATGTCTTGAATCCCTGGAGGGTGTTTTCCTCTACGACAGACTCCGGGAGAGCGTTCCAGTTTTCTACCACTCTCTGGGGGAAGAAGAACTTCCTTACGTTCGTATGGAATCTATCCCCTTTCAACTTTAGAGAATGTCTTCTCATTCTCCCTTCCTTGGAGAGGGTGAACAACCTGTCTTTATCTACTAAATCCATTCACTTCAGTATCTTGAATGTTTCAATCATGTCCCCTCTCAATCTCCTCTGTTTGAGGGAGAAGAGGCCCAGTTTCTCCAATCTCTCGCTGTACGGCAACTCCTCCAGCCCCTTAATCATTTTAGTCGCTCTTCTCTGGACCCTTTTGAGTAGTACCGTGTCCTTCTTCAAGTACGGTGACCAGTGCTGGAAGCAGTACTCCAGGTGAGGGCGCACCATGGCCCAGTACAGCGGCATGATAACCTTCTCCGATCTGTTTATGATCTACTTCTTTATCATTCCTAGCATTCTGTTCACCCTTTTCACCACCGCCACACATTGCGTGGACGGCTTCATCGACTTGTCCATCAGAACTCCCAAGTCTCTTTCCTGGGAGGTGTCTCCAAGTACCGCCCCGGACATTCTGTATTCGTGCATGAGTTTTTTGTTATCGACATGCATCACTTTACACTTATCCACGTTGAACCTCATCTGCCATGTCGATGCCCATTTCTCGAGCCTGATTATGTCATGTTGCAGATCTTCGCAATTCCCCCTGTGTCTTCACTACTCTGAATAACTTTGTATTGTCTGCAAATTTAATCACCTCACTCATCATACCAATGTCCAGGTCGTTTATAAAGATGTTGAAGAGCACGGGTCCAAGCACCGAGCCCTGCGGCACCCTACTAGTGACACTCTTCCAGTCCGAGTATTGTCCATTTACCCCCACTCTCTGTTTCCTGTGCTCCAGCCAGTTTTTAATCCAAGAGAGTATTTCACCCTCGATTCCATGGCTTGAAAGTAATCATTCATGTGCAACCTTGTCGAACGCCTTCTGAAAATCCAGATATACATTGTTGACCGGGTCGCCCTTATCTATCTGCCTGTTTACTCCCTCAAAGAAGTGCAGCAAGTTCATCAAACAAGATCTGCCTTTGGTGAAACTGTGCTGGCTAGTCCTCATCTGCCCGTGTCGGTCAAGGTGATCAGTGATGCCGTCCTTTATCAGCGCCTCTACCATCTTTCCCGGTCAAGGTCAGATTCACTGGTCTGTAGTTTCCTGGGTCCTCTCTCAAACCTTTTTTGAAGATCGGCGTAACATTTGCCACCTTCCAGTCCTCCGGAACCTTTCCCGATTTGATAGACAGGTTGGCTACTAGTTGAAGCAGTTCAACTATAGTCCCTTTCAGTTCCTTGATGACCCTCGGATGGATGCCATACGGTCCTGGGGATTTATCGCTCTTAAGCCTATCTGTCTCCATGCATACCTCTTCTAGACTGACCATCAACTCTGTCAGTTTCCCATCTTCATTTCCAGCATATAGCCTGATGGGTTCTGGTATGCTGTGTATATCCTCTTCAGTAAATACAGACGCAAAAAATGTGTTCAGTTTGTCGGAGATTGCTTTGTCCTCCCTTCATTCCACGGTCATCCAATGGTCCCAGCGCTTCCTTCGCGAGTTGTTTCCCCTTAATATATTGAAAGAACGGCTTGAAGTTTGTTGCCTCCTTGGCTATTTTTTCCTCGTAGTCTCTTTTGGCCCCTTTTACTGCCTTATGGCACCTGCGTTGATGTTGTTTGTGCTTATTCCAGTTTTCATCTGTTTTTGACCTTTTCCGTTCCTTAAATAAAGCTTTCTTGTCTCTGATAGCTTCCTTAACCTCTACAGTGAGCCACACCGGTTCTTTTCAAAGTCATAAGCAAAATGTCAGCATATTCCATTTCCACCCACAGGATGCTGTGAATCAGACAGTGGACAAGGGGACTCTTTCAAGGTGACCTTGAGTAAATTACCCTTTAAGGGCCAATTAATATTTGGAAAAGGCCTGGCCGATCTTATAGCCAATGTGCAGGATCCTAAGCCAAAGACTTTACCAGACAGAAGACCTCGAACCTCTAGGGGATCAAGGCACAGTAATTTTCAGACCTCAAGACTGTATCACAAGTTCTCAGGAGAGACTTCAGACCAGAGATCATTCATAGCTCAAGACAGCGATTTGGAGGAGCCATTTGCCCCCAATTCTTGGGATTCCACTCCACAGCTGCCCCCAAGAAGCAGTTATGCCAAGCTGTCAACAGAACCTCCACACCCTTCCACCCATCGAAGAGGAAAAGTTATTGGCCTACTGGGAAGCATGGGCAGGGAGCACTATAGACTTCTGGGGAGAACAAAAATCTTTTCACATAACTATCATTTTTTATAGTCAATTCTCTTGTTCTGATTTCGCTATCTTCTCTTCAAAATGCTCCAGAATAAAAAACTCAGTAGTATTTTCTGAAACAGCCATTGTAAGTTTAGTTATTTGCTGTGCTAAAGTATTAAATGCCTACAAAAGGGCTTTTGTAATCCATCTATAGTGTACTAAATTGTGTCCAGTGTTGCAGTCTTTGTTTTTTTTTCAGCTGAAGGGAAGATGGTTCTAATCCAAAAGGCAAAAAGTCTCCTTTCTTGCAGCCTCATTTGCCATCCATATGGAAGTACCATTTAATGATGTCCTCCCACTCACAACTGTTCTGCCAGAAGTTGCAGTTGTGAGGAGATCTGTACTCCCACTAAAGAGCATCACAGATAACTGCAGTTGCAGGGTCAGGAAGGGGTCTTTGATCTTCAGGGGTCAAATTTGTGTTCAAGTCCAAGAGAGGCACTGTTCCTCCTTCCACCAGTAGAGCTTCCAGTGGCTCAACTCTTGTATTACAGTAATCAACACCATGGATACATAAAAGTCCCTCAGACAAATTGTGGAACTGTTTCCCCAACATCTGGGAAGATGCAGAATCCTGTAGACATTTTAGTAAAACAGCAAAAATAAAAGAACACTGTGACATTACTTTAAGCATCCACCATCTTTCTCTGCCCCCCCCCCCCCCCAAAAAAAAAAAGAAAAAACCCAACAACAAACAAACAAACACCTGGTAGTTTATTTCCCAAAAGTCAAACATTTTAATCATTTAATACTTTATATCTCAAAGTCATAGCTGTTTGATCCATGTGGTGATCTACAGATCATTATAGAACACTGAAGGTTCAGGCAATTGTGCTGAGACTATGAACCATCTAGGAGGGAGAGCATATTTCCCTTGGTCATTGGTGGGAGGGGGGGTAGAGAACTCTAGTTAAATGAAAATAGCCATGATCAAGATTAAACCTTGCACAGTAGAAGGTGCTGCACTGTGGAAAAATGACTAACAAAAATAGATAAAACACCCTCTATTTCTATTGGGTATCATTTGAAAATACAGAATGGAGTTTAAACATTTCTTTCCATAGTAATGAAAAATTTGTGAACATCTTTAGCTTAAAAAAACAGCTTAATAGGCTGCAAAGGAACTTATATAATCAGGGCTATCACAAAGGACAAATGAAATCTCAGAAGGGCAAAAATATTTTTTAAGCTGAGGCTTTTGCATCCTTTAAAGTCAATATTAAACAGTTCTAATTTCTGTTTGGTCATTCAGTCTGATTTTTCCAGAATTTGATTATTGTAACTCCAGTGGGTGTTCCTAAGAAATATTTGAGATCTGTACAGGCTGCTCAGAATTCTGTGGCAAGGTTAATTTCTAGACAACACAAATGAATCCAACGAAAACTGCAGTATCACCAGCCAAAAGCAAAAACAAAAAACAAACTGCAGACTCCTATGTACCAGATGCAGGCAATGTTTATTATACCAAATATTTTATGCAGTTGAAAATACCCCCTTATAACAAACCAAGGGACCTGACACGGTCCGTGTTTCGGAAAACACTCCTTCCTCAGAGGTCCATGGTCCAAAAGTTTTGCGTCGCACACTCTAAGTGGAGAAGGATACCATACAGACGGCTGTTTTATACCTTTTATTGCGGTTTACTTTATACCTTAGCAACCATGGACCTCTGAGGAAGGAGTGTTTTCTGAAACACGGACCATGTCAGGTCCCTTGGTTTGTTATAAGGTGGTATTTTCAACTGCATAAAATATTTGGTATAATAAACATTGCCTGCATCTGGTACATAAGGTTAATTTCTGGAACTTCTCAATGTGAACACATTACTCATGTTCTTAAAGGATTGCACTGGTTGCCAATTGAGTATCATATGCATTATAAACTTCTGCTATTTGTTTTTAAAACTTTGGTAGGTAGGAAATTTCCAGTCGTGTTTGACTCCCTTTCCTTGAATAGCAGAGTCCTGGTGTTCTAATATTTCCCATATTCTCCACACCATTACAATATATTCAAATATTATATTAAATGAAGGGAACTCCACCAATAATATATATCCCTCTCTGGCTTAAGGAGATATATATTATAAAGAACTATTAATTTGAGGAAAGTTAGCTCGCTTGATTAAAACAGCTCTGTAGTAACAATTGAATATATATTTAAGGACCAAGACTCAGAACATTTATAGGAAAACTGAAAATTTTTAATCAAGCAGGTATGCAGTTGTTACAGATGGGACCTTTTGAGCAAAGAATTAACAGAAATACACAGGCAATGTTGCTAAAGCAGAAAGAATAAATTATCTGGAAAAGAAAAGTTACTGACAATGTGAATAGTCCTTAAAATGGAGCTGAGGCCAAATGGTGATCCAGGGAGGAGAAAAATTATAGCTTGATCCAGGCTGGTTCCCGAGGGAGAGTGAGCATCCTTCCTTCCTGAGAATGGATTTTGCTTCATTTTTATAAGGCTGAGACCTGTTCTAAAAACAGAATCCTAGGTCTGTTCTAAAAATCGAATCCTAGGTCTTTGGATGATGATTGAATTGCAATGGCTTGAAAGGATGTCCTAATACATTGTACATTTCTCCCTCCGTATTTGCGAGGGATGCGGGTGGAACATGGCTGCGAATATGAAAAAAAACACAAATAACTTTTTACATGTTATTCGCTGTTTATTGTAACAGCCAGCGTTTTTGCAATTGAAACCGCAAATAACTAGAGCTGAAAGTACTTGTGAGTGTGCCGGTTACCAAGGGCTCCTTTTATCAAGCTGTGGTAGGCAGTTAACGTGCGGAATACCGCGTGTTCAACCGCCTGCATGCTAGTTGCTAACGCCTTCATTGACAAAGTGTTAGTTTTTTGGTGTGCCGCGGGGGTTAGCGCGTGATGAAATGTCTGACGCGCTAATCCCCGTAGCGCACCTTGATAAAAGGAGCCCCTCTCTCGATCTCGCTGGTTGGGCTGGCTGGGCTTCGTGCAGGCTCTGCTTTCTCTCTGTGTCGCAACGAGAGGGGGTAGGGTGGGGGCCTGCGTGAAAGACATGTCCATTTTCAAAGCACTTGGCACTTGCGTTTCCTGCACTGTCTTCTTTAGTTCTGTACTGTGAGAGGCGAGAGCGGCTGGCAGAGGTGATAATGCACTGTTTCCAGGTAGGAACTTTAATCATGATGTAATTTTGTGGGGTGGAGTCAGAAGCCGAAAAATCGCAAATACGGGAATCTGCAGATACGGAAACCACGGATATGGAGGGAGAAGTGTATTGTCATTTGTCCTTGCTGAATGGGGTGTGAATCTATGTCCGAGTGGTTTAAAATGTGATGAGCTTCTATTGTTCTTGCTGATTGGAGCAGTCTATCAACAATTTCACTGAAAGTCATTTGTCCAAGCAACTAATCATAGTCACTTATGTTATTTTGCCCTCAGACTTGGTAAAATTAAGACTTACCATTAATTTATTTTCCTTAAATTCTGGAGAGTGCACAAAGGGATTGGTGAGAGGGGAGGAAAGATGCTGCACATGGGGGTGTGGGGGAGAAAAGAGGAAAAATTGGGGTGGAGGAAAGGAAGGGAAAGATGATTGTTGAACATGAAAAAAATAAGATATCCCCAAAAATAAGCCCTAGTGCATTTTTGGACCCAAAATTAATATAAAACACTGTCTTATTTTCGGGGAAACACAGTATGTCCCATTAACAAAAATAAGGCCTGTGATTACTATGTAGCTCATTTTAGCAAATGAGACAAAATGTAACCTAGAGGTATTATTCATGTTCTAAATAAATTTCTGAAATATATTCAAAACTGATTAGGAATTTGTTCCTGCCATTGATAGTTTTTCCCTTTTCAATTGTTAGCAACAACCAGACCTCTATGAAGAAAGTACAGCTTGGAAGGACCAGCTCGACAAAAGTGAAGAGTTTGTACTTCTAAATAAGAAAAATAAAACTATTCAGAACATAGAAGTTTTCTGTTATGTCAGGTAAGAGCACAGTATGCATAGGGTAGAAACCCTAGATGGTGTGGATAACATGAAGACAGATCTAGTGAAGCTTGTTCTAGAATTTGGCAGCATAGATTAATTCTAAAAAATACAGGGCCATTAATTTAGGCTGCAAAAATCCAAGATATGGTAGGTTACAAAAATCCAAGATATGGTATGGTATAAGACACATCTAGTCTCTTCACTGCACTGACCTATTCTAATGCAGTCATTTGTGTAACATCTGCACCTCTGTATCATTTCTAATATTATGTATCGTCTCTAAAATTACGTAAGCCGCAATGATTCCTAGCTGATATTTGTGAGATACAAGAATCAGTATGGTATAAAGTATTTCAGTGCCTGAAAAAAGAGTGGGACTTGGGGCTGAACATATTTGATAATCTTAAGGTGGCCCAACAGAAAAAATAATGGCACCAAAAATAATGGTAACCAAAAGATTGCTTGAATGGGTAGGGAGAGAAATGACCAGCAGAAAAAGTGCCTCTGTATAAATGCCTCTGTATAAATGTCATTGGAGTACTGTGTACAGTTCTGGAGACTGCACCACCAATAAAATGTAGACAGGATAGAGTCTGTCCAGAAGGGAGAATGTGGCACAGTGGTTAAAGCTACAGCCTCAGCACCCTGGGGTTGCGGGTTCAAACCTACGCTGCTGCTTGTGACCATGGACAAGTCACTTAGGGCTCCTTTTACAAAAGTGCGTTAGGGCCTTAATGCACGGAATAGCGCGCTCTAGACCTTAATGCCAGCATTGAGCTGGCGTTAGTTCTAGAAGCGTAGCATAGTTTAGCGTGTGCTAAAATCCTACATGCGCTAAAAACGCTACCGCACCTTAGTAAAAAGAGCCCTTAATCCCCCCCATTGCCCCAGGTACATTAGATAGATTTTGAGCCCACCAAGACAGTCAGAGAAAAATGCTTGAGTACCTGAATAAACCCATGTAAACTGTTCTGAGCTCTCCTGGGGAAACGGTATAGAAAATTGAATAAATAAATAAGGCAGTTATTAAAATGATCAGTGGGTTTTATTATAAAGAATATGGGAGTAAACTTAAAGAACTCAATATATAAACTTTGCAAGAATGGCAGGAATGGGGAGATATGATAAGAGAGATCTAAATAACTTGTGGCATAAATGTACAAGAGGTGAGTGGTAGATGTGTTAGACCAGTGGTTCCCAACCCTGTCCTGGAGGACCACCAGGCCAATCGGGTTTTTTTCAGGCTAGCCCTAATGAATATGCATGGAGCAGATTTGTATGCCTATCACTTCCATTATATGCAAATCTCTCTCATGCATATTCATTAGGGCTAGCCTGAAAACCCGATTGGGCCTGGTGGTCCTCCAGGATTGGGAACCACTGTGTTAGACGACCTTCCAGCGAAGGTGTAGAATGAGAATGGACAAAGTATTGGGCAAGCACAGAGGGATCTCTAAGGGAGAGGAAAAGATTAGTACTTATTATTAGATTGGATAGGCAGTATGGTATTTATATGCCATGATTTTCTCTGTTTCTGTATTAAAACTGTTGAAAAAAGGATTTCTTTTTTTTTTATAATTTCAAATAATTACATACACAAATGTACAAGAAATACTGAATACATCTTTTCAATTCATCATAAAACAAATGAATATGAAACAAAATAAAGAAGAAAATCTCTTAAATATAGTCTACCTGTTGAGGGAAAAAAAGCTTTTAGAAACGTCCTTGTGGGAATCAAGGATTTAAAACTAAATATATATTAAAGAAGGAAAAATAAGCTCGAGCATACATCATTCCTAACATTATATGACCACATTATAGGCTGTGCACTTCCCCTGGCACAGCAACAGGAACACCCGAAGTGGTTTGATGGACTGTGAACTCTGTAATCACAGTCTGCCGTGGCGTTGAAGTTCCCGGTGCAGCTGGAGGATTGCCCCTCGGCCTTCCCCGTATTTTGGGCATTTCGCAGGTAATTAGAACTAGTAAACCAGCCGGAATAATCCGTTAGAAGAAAAAACTTCCAAATAGACGGGAGCTCTCTCAACTCACGTCCTGCTCGAGCGCCATCTTGCTTTTTTTCCCAAAAAAAGGATTTCTTAATACACTCCACCTTGATTCACCAAAATTAGCTTTGAACTATGAAGATAAAATGCTAGAAAAACAGTTAAGTGACAAAAGTAGGTTCTTTGAGAGTTGGTTGGTAAAACCAAAACATTTTGTTAAGGACCAAACAAATTTTCAAAATTCACAAATAAGCCACAGAAAGTCTGTCATCACCATCTATGTCATCCACAGACCAACAGGGAATATTTGATACCAAAGTTGCATAGCACTGATTGGTACACTAGAAGGATTGTGTAGTAGTGGACTAAAATTAAGCAGCTTAGTTTAATATTTTATCAAGTTTATTAAAAGTTTCAAGTTTATTAAACAATTTTTTATACTGCTTTCAGTTGGTTAATGTCATATGATGGAACCTACAAAGGAAAGGGCCTCTCTAGCCTGTTGTACAGTACACAAGTTCTTGCTGCACATCATCACATAAGACATCCTCAGGCTTCTTCACTTCTCTTTTTTTTTTTGCAGAAACAGTCAGATGTATCCTCTCTTTCTCTCAAATTGCGATAAAAGTTTTCTTGATTGTTGTTGTGTGTGAATCTCTTCTTTTTCCATTTAATGTTCCAAGTTAGGTTTCCATTTCATCCTACAAATCAATCCAGAGACTTGTGGTTTATGCCCATGTACCAGATGAGGACAGAACTTGTAGGGATAGGACAGGGACAAAACTCGTGGAGATGGACAGGGATGGAGATAGATCCCACTGGGATGGGGACAAATTTGTCCCCATGTCATTCTGTAGAGAGAGCTCTGCTCTAAAGGATACTATACAACAGCTTCCTTTCAGTATTTTCTCTATCCAGCAGGTGGATGGTCATAACCTGTGCAGCTTTTTGTGATGCTTATTCCTGAGGTTTTCTGTGGGACTTCAGTTGAACTGGTGTTGTTTGGCTTCAGTCAGCCTATTGCTTTATGGTACACCTGGTGGCTCAAGGTCCCTCCCTACTTGCCAATAAAGTTCTCATCACCATACTGCTGCATCTGTATCTGGTATCCAATGCTTGTGTCCTGGAATGCTGTAAAGGCTATTCCAGTGCAATAGGTGTATCATTCTGGACAAGCGGGTAATCTCCCCATGGCCTTGAGCCTTTGCAGAAGGAATCCACTCCAGATGTTTTCTGTGTCCCTCCTACTTTACCAAGAGCTCTACTGCCACCTACAGTTTTTCACTTCTGCACATGAGCCTGAAGGAGTGTTTCTGTTCTGCCCTCCTCTTTTCGTTATTTTATTCAAGTTATTTGTGGATTTTCTTCAGTTTTTTGGTGCTTGGAGCTTCCCCATTTGTGGGTTCAGCTCTACCTGCATGGAGAAGAAGCAGAGAGTGTCTGCAGCTGACAGGCCAGTCCCTTGTGGTTCCTGTTAATGCACCTGCAGAAGCATTTTTGGAGCTTGGAGCCATCCCCGGTTAGCATTGCTCAACTACTGCTTGGCAGGGGGTTTGAGTGCAGGCTGTCGGGTATCGTTAGGAGGCTCAGCAGTATCTTGCAGGTAGCTGGCTGTATTATAGATGCCCTTCCCCCCCCTTTTTTTTTTTTTTTTTAGCTTTCTCCATCCATTGGTCCACGGGGGTGTGGGGTTCAGTCAGACATCAAGTGGAGTTCCACCAGCTGTTTACGATTCCAAGGTAAATTCCTTGGTTGCGCAGGTTATGAAATGCATCTCTCTCCCGAGTGAAGGTGGTGTGGTGCTCGAGGATATGCAAAATTGCTGAGTAAACATGGTCCTCGAGGCTTTTGTGAGGCGTTATCTTTGGGAGTCAAGGCAGCCTCTGTGGCATCCTTTGTGACCTGTGCCTGTCTTTCCAGGCTGTGAATGCTTGATCGCGAGAGTGATGAGCCTGTACCCCAGCTCCTTTTATCGGGAGTTGATTATGTGACAGATGTTCTATACAACATAATTTGTGTCATGAATAAAGTGTTGGCTTACTCAATTTCTGCCTGAATGATGTTGGCTATGGGCTGGTGATTCCACCTCCAAAGCAACTCCTAGCAGACTCCCTTTCTAGTTCCAAAAATGTTTTATTGAAATTTTCATAATAATAAATATCCAGACAGGAGAAGATTCTTACAAATTGCTTACAACTTTGTTGACAAGAGCATATGATATTCATGAACTTACAAACGTAACCTACCCCATATTCAGAGAGTGCAGCTTCCATACATACAACCTTATATACAATCATTCTACCAACAATATTCAATCCTTTTTACTGGAGTATCTTTACGGGCCATTCCTTCCTTCCTGCCAAAAGTGTTTTTGGCATTTCATGTCAATCAGGAGGTTCAATTGCCAGTGTTTCAGTCCAAAGGTTCCAGGAAACAGGACCGGATTTTAAAGAAGATGCATGTGAGAAGAGTACTTCTTCAATATATGGAGGTCACCAATGAGTTTAGGCTCTCTGACCATCTTTATGTCCTGACTAATCCAACTAATCAAGGTGTGCCTGCTTCCAAGGCTACAATTTCCAGGTGGATCCTAAGGGCCATTTCATCAGCATACATTGTTTGTGGGAAACAGTCCCCTGTTTCTGTGAAGACGCATTCAACCAGAAATGTAGCTTTATCATGGACTGAAAGTAGGGCAGTCTCTCCAGTGGAGATTTATAGGATGGTGACTTGGTCCACTCTGCATACATTCACTAAGTTTTACAGAGTGGATGTGGAAGCAAGGGAGACCTCTGTCTTTGGGTCCTCAGTGCTAAGTGCTAGCGCAGTCACCCTGCCATAGATTTCTGGGACTGTTTTTGTACGTCCCGCTTATCCAGAATGACATACCTATTGCACTGGAAAAAGAGATTAGGTTCTTGTCTTGCTAATATCTTTTCCAGTAGATAGGTGTGTCATTCTGGACCTTTGCCCTGTTATTTCGTTCCTGCACCTGCCTACTGTCTCATTAGAACGTTCTTCTCCATTTCTGTTCTTAGAAGCCAGTTAGCCCTTTAGGCATGAAGCATAGTCTATTACTAGTATACTTTGTGTTACTATTTGAGCTCCTTTAAAGCTTCTGCTGGCATTTTTGTTACTCTGTTTGAATGTTCATGGTTCTTATGTTACTTTGAGCAGAACAGACTTATTAGTTCAGGAAGTTTTCCCATATCCCTACTTTACCTAATTTTGATAGAGCTCTTGCTTGCTTGGTGACTAATCATAGGTGGCAGTAGAGCTCTTAGTGAAGTAGGAGGGATACAGAAAAAATTCTGGAGTGGATTCCTTCTGCAAAGGCTTGCTGCTATGGGGAGATTACCCCCTTGTCCAGAATGACAGACCTACCTACTGGGAAATATATTAGCAAGGTAAGAACCTAATCTCTTTTTATTAGCTCTTCCAAACTGGGAAATTCCCTCCTCTCCAAAATCAAGGGCCTTTGGAACGATCTCACAATCCCGCTGCGGAATCTGGGCTCCCTCCAATTATTCCGTAAACAACTGAAAACCTGGCTTTTTTCTAACATATAACATTTCTTCTCCTGTTTATTTTCCCTCTGTTCATATGCTTTTGTAAATCTTTCTCCTCTCCTTATATTTTTAAGCTTTGTAAACCGTGCTGAGCTCCACTTCCGTGGAGATGATGCGGTATATAAACTTAAGGCTTAGTTTAGTTTAGTAAACTTTTATCTTTATTGAAATGTATAGACTATTGGAAGGGATAAGAGACACAGAAGAAGAGGGCAAAAAATATAAGACTCCACACGTTTACCTAATGCTTTATAACCTCAAGAAATAGAAACTACCTCAGAGAAAGCACTTATTTTGCACCAGTCATCAATAAAGTCAGTTGAGATTCCCCCATATCTATCTCTGAGTATTTGTAGAAAAAGAAGAAGTTTACACCTGGTCCTTGAGGAATGTCTTCCCCCTCCTCTCCCCTCCCAAAGAGAACCTACTCTCTTGGAGAAGAAAGTGGAGGAAGGCAAGGGACAGAGAGACAAATACATAGCCCTTGGGAATGTGACTCCATTAGATGGGGGAACCTTGTCTTGGAGCACTTCAATACAAATCTCAATGCATATTAAAAAGAAAAAAAAATTAATATGGCCTTCTGGGAGTTGGCAAAAAGACAATAAAGTATCCCACCCTCAGAAGCACTCGTAATATTTTCTTCTTTTTATTTTTTTAATTTCCTGATTTGAGTCCATACTTGAGTTTTCAGCCTGGTTTTGACTGTCAATACAAAAAAAATATGAAACTCATTCTTTTTTCCTTACTTAATGAACCTGGGGACCTGAGCTCTTATTATTCAACAACATTATCCTGCCTAACAGGGCCTTCCAGTCTCCCTCGGTACAGATAGACTGAGTGCAGTAAGAAAGAGGAATCTGGGCCAGCAGCAGTAATTGACAGCAGTCTATAACTCATACTGGCCCTTCTCTAACATAAAATAGCTTTATTGAAATTCAGTGCCACAGCATTATGATGTAAATTAGACATGTAAGACTTGGTTGAAATGGATTTGAATTTTTTAAAATAAAATAAATATATGCTGTTTCTATATTTGAAGCTGTAGCATTACCCTTTGTTGCTTTTTTTGGCATAGTGAATGTTTTGGGTTGGTTTTTGTTGTGAAACTTAATTAACTTCAATAAACTTGCTGCTTAAAGTTCTTCCTTAAATAGAAGAAAACAGCTGGTTAGCGGCATAATATATACTGTTCAAATCGACAGTGAATAGCCTTAGAATAAAGTTCATCCATCACAAGGGAAAATGTTGTCTCTGTAACAAGCTGTGTTTAAAAAATAAAAGGCAAATGGTTGAAAAATAAATAGTGAACACCTGTGCTGAATAAATTAACCAACTGGCTGACAGTTTTTCATTTGACCTATCTTTGGGAAATGACTGTTCCATGGCATGATACAACTTGTTCATATTTAGATAATATCTTTGTTACATACAGTCATTCATTGACAAATAAGTGTAGATAATATTCAAAATTTACACAACAATTTTTTTGCAGATGCATCCTTTTTGTAAACTAACAGAAGTGGATTCCCTGCCAGAGAGCTACTTGGAAGGGGACTGGGGTACAATTGTTACTGAGTTTATTGAATGAATTGTGGGCTTGCTTTCTACAGCTGATTTACTTTGTATTGCTAAAAATTCAGAGATCGGTCAAAACACCTTTTCCCTTTTTTACTAAAATGATGCCTCTTAGTTTAGTGAACTGTATGGTCAATAATTTTTTTTTTTAAGATAATTATGAAATGGGCTAATGCAGGACTTTCTTGTGCACTAAGCCCGTTTCTGGTGGGTCCCTAAAATAGGGCTTTTATCTTTTTGCAGGTCCTATGCTAAATTTTTTCATTAAACTAAATCTTAGGCATATATACTGCATCTTCTCTATAACAGTAGAGCTCAGCACGATTTACAAGAAAATTAGAAAGGAGAACAGATACAATATGGATTTGAAATAGGTGGGAGCAGTTCTAGGAAGTGCTAAGTATTCCCATGTTAGCTCAGCTGTACGTAGAAACATAATGGTAGATAAAGGCCAAATGGCCTATCCAGTCTGCCCATCTGCAGCATCCATTATCTCCTCCTCGCCCTAAGAGATCCTATGTGCCTGTCTCACGCTAATGGTTAACGCTTCCACACCCCTTCTCTGCCCATGACATGCCCCCTGAAAAATATACATCCCCTCCGTTAAAAAAAAAAAAAAATTATGTGCTATTAGTGTGCGCAAACAGACAAATTACCAAATGCCTTAATGCATTTTGGAGTAGGCCTTTTTAGGTGCACTAGCCACACATTAGCATTTAGCGCCCTTCAGTAAAAGGGCGCCAAAGTATACTAAAGTTAGCATACAATTTGTGGGTGGAATTTTACTTTCTTCCCCGATTACTATTAAGGGCATCTCTTTGAATTTAGTTCATAAAATCAGGATTTTGGGAATTATTTTTGATGAGAAATTATCTTATGACCATATTAGTCATGTTGTCAAAACAACTTTTTATAGACTCCGTCAAATTCGTTCTATATCTAAATTCTTATGTTCAAAATCTCTAAATATTTTAGTTCACTCTCTAGTTATTTTGTAAAATTGACTACTGTAACGCCCTGTTCAAAGGACTGTCTCAAAAGGAAATTAGACGTCTGCAAATCATACAGAATGCTTCAATCAAACTCATTACAAAAGCTAAAAAATTTGATCACGTCACTCCCCTACTTGAGAAAGCTCATTGGCTTCCTGTTGCTCACCGCATTATGTATAAACTATGCCTCCTTACTTTTAAATCTCTGGTATTTAAAACCCCAGCCTTTATTTATAGGGTTTCAATTCCATATACATCACCTAGACTCTTGAGGTCAAGTGACCAAAATTTGTTGGTCATCCCTTCTCTTAAAGTTATTAATACACGGCGGCAGACTATTTTTTCTGTTATGGCTCCCCAATCCTGGAATTCTCTTCCAATTCATCTGAGAGATGAAAAGAATCTTGAAAAATTTAAGAGCAAACTAGAGAGTCTTCTTTTTCAAGATGCATTCAATGTTTAATTGAACTGCTTTTGGCTCTTAATCCATTTTAACTACTTTGATTGTTTTTTTATTCCCCTTCCTATTGTTTTTAACCTTAATTGTTCTACTTTTATAACTAGATTGTATTTCATCCCGAGTTTTCCCTATGTTTTTATTAATGTATGTGTAATTTAATTTATTATTATGTATTAGTAGTTATAAAACTTGTCGTTTGTTTGTAATTTTATTTACTACAATGTATTAGTAGTTATAGTACATCTCTTTTATGGTTGTCTTCCTATATTTTGTAATTTTATCATTTTGTACATCGTTTAGAATTCGGAATAAGCGATTAATCAAATGTTATAATAAACTTGAAACTTTATAATTGACAAAAATCGTATACATTAAAAAAAAATGTTACGTTTGCTGCCTAAGATGAAAGCTGGGCAAAGAATTTTAGTAAGTGACCTCAAGAAAAAAATATTTTAAACTCAGTTTTGTTTCTTAATAAAAGCAACATTTCAAAACAACATTTTATTATTATTAACTGTCTTGTCATGAAGAGATTCACGCAACATGGTTTAATATTCATTGAACAATAATCAAGTACTGTTAAGTGTTTTCCCTATCTGTCCCAGCAGGCTCACAATCTTTGGTGACTTGCCCAGAGACACAAGGAGCAACTTCAGGTTGCTGAGGCAGTAGCTCTAACCACTAGGCCACCTCCATTTTGACATAACTGACCAAATTTTGAGCTACGGATACATATTAAAATGTTATTTGCTCTCTGGCAGGGTATACCACATGGGTTCTTAAGTACTGCAGTCTTGCCAGGTTTTCATAGCAGTCGGAGAATATCCATTTGGATGAACATTTTAACTAATATGCATATTTTAGTTACTATGAAATTCTGACATGCTCATGGCCCTCAGTAACTAGATTTGGATCCCTACTCTATAACTTTTGAGTGGTATGCATGTTAGTAGCTCTGTATTCCTTAGTATCCAGGCTGTATCATCCTGACTGATGAGTTGTTATCCCCGACTACCAGAAGAAGATGGTAGAGAAACTGACTTTTCTGATGACATCATTGTTATAAGGGGGCTGATGCTTAGTAGAAAACTCCAATAGTTCTCTGCTTCTAGCAGAGGGTAGGTTATCCAGGCTGGTGTACTTGGTCCATATCCTAGCTCCCTGCAGTGCTCTGTAAGGTTACACTGCTTGTTCAAGCCTAACGGCCTTGTTCCCAGGTTCCTGATGAATAGACCAGACCTGGTTGGACGATAACTCAGTGAAGCTTGTGGCTCGGTCCCCATGGGGTCCTTGCCACAGGGGATATGTGTGGATCCTCCCCCCCCCCCCACCTCCCCAACCTCTTTCTGCACTTCTGCTCCTTTCTGGAGCGTCTCTCTCTGGACTTCCTGCAGCTCCAGGCAGCCTTTCAACAACAACAACAAAAAAAATTAACTAGCTGCCTGGTTTAGTTTTATGTATTGTCCTTCTGAAGGAGAATAAAGCTAATTATAAGAAAAAAAAAAGATGTTGCTATAAGTTGCATTTAAAATAAGAATAATAATAAAAATCTCATACCCTTAAAGGTGGGAGGGAAGAATTGCTGGAGTTCCTGTCTGCAGTTGGCCCAAGCAGTCTGTTAAGCTTCTGCTCAACAGCCACATGGCTGGCATGCTAGTAAGCTAGTGTTATGTGACCTGTGGGAGCTAACAGCTGAGTATCCTCTGCCATTCCTGTGATGAACTATTTCAAACTTTAGAACTGGTCTCAGGAGGGGGAGTGAGTGGTGTCCATGGTTCTGAAGCTGTTCCCTCTGCCTTAGCACTGGGACTAATGTTCCTGATGTCTTTTGTGGGAACAGCAGCCATTTTGCCTCCTGTTGCAATTTTACTGTAGTAGGTGCTTGTTCAGCCCCCAGTGGGGTTTGGAGAGGCAGGAGCAGTTGCTTCCTCACCATCCCGAGCCCCAAGTGGCTACAGCACATAGTCCTGCTGGTTAAGCTGTTGCTGTGATGAAATCAGTTAGCTTAGCAGTGTTTAAAAGAGGTTTGTATAATTTCCTAAAATAGAAGTCCATAGACTATTACTGAGATGTCTTGGGGAAATCCACTGCTTATTCCTAGGATAAAAGCATAAAATCTGTTTTACTACTTGGGATCTAGCTAGGGACTTGGGTTCACCACTGTTGAAAACAGGATACTGGGCTTGATGGGCCTTTGGTCTGTCCCAGTATGGCAATTCTTATGTTCATATGAACATTTAGAATGTTGCAAACATATTATGTGCAATATTGCTTGTAGAAATACTGTAACATTCTTTTAAAAAATTGCACAGAACAGTGCTAGAAAATAAATAAATGTAGAGTATTGCACAACCATAGTAAGCAATTAATCTGCCCATTAACCAATGCATTGCACCATGGCTTTAGCTACATTAGGAGTACAGTAATTCTGTTAAAATATTGCACACAACAATGCTGATAAATAGAGTAATGTACTATACAGTATTGCACTATCACAGTAAGCAATTACAGTAGTCTGCTCATTAACCAATGCAATGCATTAGCTGCTTTGAGGTATGCTATTGGACTTTCTTAAAAGGGGCCCTTAGCTTGCTCACCATTAGGACAAAACGGCTCATCATTAGGACAAAACAGTTCAGAAGTACTGAAGGATGCTACAGCGCAGATTGGGAAATGGACATATACAAAGAGATGGTACACTACCATTATAAAAACATTGCTTGACAAAAACCAGCTTTACACAAATACAGGTGGAAGAAGCTCTGTCAAATCAACTACTGGAGGGAGAGAGGCTTGCAGCTCCATAATAGCAGTGGAAGACAATGATGCTAGTAGGTCAACCTCAGTCTGATCAACGTCTGGCGCACTAGTCAAGGCTGGCAAGTCGACTTCTGTCACATCAATCAACCTCTGGAGAGGGACAGGTGTGCAGCTTGAATGCACGTGAGTCTCTCAACTCAACTGAAAAAACTATGTCAGCCTTGTCTGCTTGGCTTTTCTTCTCAAGTCCTTAAGTGTCTCAACATAAGGGGTAAATGCAGCTTGTTAGATGCTTAAATTTTATTCTGCGCTCCAGCATGGGATCATGTTCCTCCATGTCACTGAATAGTTTTTCCAAGACTGATGCCCATCCTGGCATGCAATTCAGTCCTTTTCCTTTAAGTGCTTAAGGATTTTGGGCTCTGTAGAACATAAGAGGTTTGCATTTGAAGTCACCCTTGGCATTGTCACCCAGTAGCAGAGTGGTGCGATCTTTAAATGCCTTGAATCCTTGGGCTTTTTCTGCCATTTTCATTATATTTGTTCATTTCCCAGTCTGGTAATAAAACACGCCAGTCTCATCCACGTTGAAGATCTGCTCTAGCTTATACCCCTTTTCTTTAATTATATGTAGTAGGTACATTTTAAAATCCTCAGCAACTTCAACAGTGTGGTGTGGGTTAGAGCTACAGCCTCAGTACCCTGAGCTTGTGGGTTCAAATCCCGTGCTGCTCCTTGTGACCTTGGGCAAGTCACTTAATCCTCCACTGTCTCAGGTACATTAGAGAGACTGTGAGCCTAACAGGACAGATAGGGAAAAAATGCTTGAGCACTTTATTGTAAGCCGCTTAATACACCTTGTCCAGGCAGTATATAAAAACCCCATTCTCTTTTCCCCATTGCCAGCTGAACTTGCCACCCTGGAAAGATTTACATTTTTTTTTTTAGTGCATATTGCTTTTTTAAAATGCACTAGCTAACCTGTACTCCCCGAAAAGGGTTTCACGTTTTCCTGCCCTTGGGTTATGTGTTTGTAAATTCTCTGGCTTTCATCCTGACAACAATGCTGTCCACTGTGCTTTTTTTCTTATTCACCATTTGCTTTAACCACAAATATAACTTCTTTTCCGTTGACTGATCATGAACCACAGATGTTGTTTTGGAATTTTCTGGTTCAGCTTCGTGAACAGACTGACAAATATCTTCCTCTTTTTGCCAGATGGATTGGATTGTGTATCCATTCATATTGAACTCACGGCTGACAGCAGAAATAGACTTGCCAGAATGAAGCCTGCCTAAAACACATATTTTGTCATTCAGACACATGACATGCTTCTTCTCTTTGGAACTGTACCTGCAGATGCTTGGCGGCCATTCTCTTTGGAGTTGTACCTGCAGATGCTTGCAACTCACTTTCTTATGCTTCTATCTCACTCTCTTGACGATGGTGGCTGTTTCTGGAAGCAAAGCCAAAACCGGAAGTGAACATGAAAGGAAACAAAGGTTTTTTTCTAAAGTTGGAGGTCCGCAAACACACGGCGTGATTAGCGGTCACAATGCATGCAACCGTGGAGAAGCAAAATCACAAATTGGAAGTGCATGAATAACAAGAACAGACTGTAATGTCCTAGATATTAATTAATTCCAATTCTGTAACAAGATTAAAAGGCATATCAATTGGATTGTTTCCCTGTCACCGAAACCCAACATTTTTCTGTATCTGCTTTATTCTCTTAGAAAATTTTGATAATTGTTTTTGTTATCCTGATAAACTAAAATAAAAATTCAGCAGGAAATGGTCTGACTAAGTAATCTGTTGCCGATTTATATGGTCTATAAAATTAAAATTAGATTGTTTAGAAAAATAAACTAGAAAATTGAGTGTATGATCCTTCTCATCTGTGGGCACAATGTCTCCCAGGGATATATTCAATTAATTCAAAAATGGAAAAAAACTGACAAGTAGTAGGCTCTGAAGACACATCCAAATGTAAATTTAAATTGACTAAAATGACCAACTTAATATAAAAAAAAAAGCAATATTATGAAATAATTTCAAATCTTTGATTGGTTTACTGCCCAATTACCAGGTGTCCTGCAAATTATTAGAAATCATAATAAACCAGAGAAGGTGGAATCAGTAAATTCACAAACCATAAATTCCACTGTCTATCAGTTTAAAAAAAAATCTTTATAACCTAAGGCTAAACCCTCTCCCCATCAGACCTTGGACAATTCATATTTTTTTAACTCAAGAGGACAAAGATCTAAAATCAATGGATTATTTAAATCTGGAATCCAGGTTTCAACAATAATTGCAAGCCCTAACTGAGAATCCCCCCCCCTTTCCCGGCTGGTACTCTGAATGCTCTGCGCTGCTCTCGACACTCATAGAGTTCCTATGAGCATCAGGAGCAGCACAGAGCATTCATCGCGCCAGCCTGCTCTAAAAACCACTTCCGCTGTTTTGTAAGTCTCTTAACACTAAAGTTTTGTTACATTTTGATCTAGCGTTAGAATAGAAATATTGTATAAATACACAAACATTTACACACAAATAAATCCTGTAAAGGAATCTTAACTAAATTACTGTGCAAACTTTTTGATTTTGTTTTCAAATTTCTTTGGGATTAGGTCTATTTACTTAATCAGATTCAGTGGGGGGGGGATGCACAAAGCTCTGGTAAACTGAGCTGGGTTGGGAGTGATTTTCTTTTTCCGGGCTATGCTCAGCACAATAGCATGCAAATCACATGCATGCTAATTGTGCAGAGCAACCCAATAAAAGAGGGGAGGAACTATGCCTGGCGCCTGCTCAAGCAAGCAAAGCGCTAGGCACAGATCCTTCTTCCCCCCCCCCATTCCATCCTGTTATGGACTTTGGGTTTTTTTCTCACAGAAGTGCTGCTTTCCCCTGGCTCATCTGATTGGGGCTCTGATCATCTGAGCTGGCAGGACTCACCAGCGTCGCTGGTCAGCTGAACTGACATGGGGAGAGTGGAGCCACGATCAGCTGAGATGTAGAGTGGTATAAGCATGTGGGTGATACACTCCTTTCCATTCACTCAACTACCCTTCTTCCTTCTGTTTCATTCACTCCTCTCCTTTTCCTTTAGTCTCACAACCCTGCATCTCTTCACTCACTTCTCTCTTCCCCTCCCATTCCTGTCATCCATTCCCCTTTCATTTCCTTACTCTCGCTTCTACTAGCAAAGCCTGGCTTCTCCAACACTTTTATTAAGTCTAGTTGGCTCTTCTTTTACTGGTGGGCTTGGAAAACTGTCAGCCTTATGCCATTGAGAGATATATTTGGGGAGAAAGAAATACCTTGATTCATAGTCTAGACCAATGGTCTCAAATTCAAACCCTTTGCAGGGCTACATTTTGGATTTGTAGGTACTTGGAGAGCCGCAGAAAAAAAACAGTTAATGTCTTATTAAAGAAATGACAATTTTGCATGAGGTAAAACTCTTTATACTTTATAAATCTTCCCCCCCCTTCCCGAAGTCCTGCATGTTTCCCCCTTCTTTGCGGCATCCTCCAGCTTCCTCCCTAGCCTCTTGTTCTTAGTTTCAGCTAATTACTGCAGCCTGCAGAGAGGATCGCCAGTTCTGTAGCATTCCTTGCAGGCTACCATTGGCCTCCGCAGCACGTTCCCTCTGTCACGGTCCCACCCCTTCTCTGATGTCAGGGGCAGGATCGCGGCAGAGGGAACGTTTTGCTGAGGACAATGGCAGCCTGCAAGGATTGCTATAGCACCAGTAATCCTCTCTGCAGGCTGTGGTAATTAACTGAAGGTAAGAGCAGGAGGCTAAGGGTGAAGCCAGAGGACGCTGCAAAGAGGGGCAGAACTAGTACAGACCGAAGGTTGCAAAATAGTACCTGGCGGGCCACGAGTTTGAGACCACTGGTCTGGACCAAGTCACATTAAGAAAAAGTATGGCAGGTTGGAAAACTAGATCTTTGTTGCATTTTTCATGTTACTAAACTAAACTAAACCTTAGGTTTGTATACCGCGCCATCTCCGCAAGCGTAGAGCTCGGCACGGTTTACAGAATTAGGATAGAAAGGAACTCCAGAAGAAAAAGGGTAATAGGAAAGGAACTAAAAGGGTAGAGAGGGGTCAAGGTACCAGAGAGCGGGAGGTGTTAGATTTTTGAAAAGAGCCAAGTTTTCAGGTGTTTGCGGAAGAGTTGGAGGGAGTTTGATGTCATTATTTAATGACATGTTCAAAATGCACAGATTTTTCTCATTTGGACATGATCCTCCTACAGTTGTCCTCCATCAGTTCTTAGAATTATGAAAGAAACCTAATTGATAAATATCAAAAATTCTTCTTTTGGAGTGACATTCTTAAATTAATTTATTTCCCTGAGCGGCCAGTTAAGTTGTCCTTCTGCATAGTCATCCATTAGCTTTCGCCTGAGTACCTAGAAAGTAGATATGTCAGCATGAGGTGCACCTAAATTGTTCTTCTACGAATATCTTTACACCCAGGTCAGTGCTGAGAATCATTGTGCCTTGAGGCTTGTTTATTGTTTAACTGATTTTTAGGCTTTCTATACTTTTTATACTGAATATATGTGTGTATGTATATATATATATATATATATATATATATATATATATTTTTTTTTTTTTATTTTTTATTTTTTACATTAGTCAAGATTCCGAAAATGATGTTGAAGAAGTTGGTGCTCTAAGAAAAAATCCTGCATTTGTCACCTGTGATGACAGTACAGATGCTCAAGATTCTGCAGAGGAACCTCCCTGTCAGGAAATCCATTCTTTAGATTCTAACAACTCTGAAATTTCTTCACAACCAAATAACACTGATCCAGATACTACAGCTGAAACTGATGTTCCAGATGTGAACCTGGAGATGCAAACCCAGTCTGATGTCACAACTTCTAGCACGCCATCTTTGGACACCTCAGAAGGCGATAATACCAAACTTAGTACAGAAGAAACATTGGCACTAGAATCGGCAAAGAGAAAGATTACTTATTCTAGTATTGTTAAAGAAGGTCGAAAATTTAATATCGATTTAGTTTCAAAGGTAGGCAATTTTACATGTGATTTTTTTTTTTTTTTTTAATTTTCAGTGACAACTGTACCTTTTCATTAAAGCTCTGCTGCCTCAGAACTTGAAGCTTAAATAATAGGGATGTTTATTCATTTGCAATAAATCACAAAATATCATTGACCTATCCCAGGGGTAGGCAATTCCGGTCCTCGAGAACCGGAGCCAAGTCAGGTTTTCAGGCTATCCACAATGAATATGTATGAGATGGATTTGCATGAACTGCCTCCTTGAGATGCAAATCTATCTCATGTATATTTATTGAGAATATCCTGAAAACCTGACCTGGCTCCAGCTCTTGAGGACCGCAATTGCCTACCCTTGACCTATCCTGTATCATTGGCATGTGAAAATTTACAGAAAAAAAACAAAAAATTATGTGTGTTTTTTTCATTTGATGTCAATTTGCATTCTTTCAGAAGAAGTGGAACCTCTTTCCAGATAGTACATACTCTTAATGGCATTGATCCTGTGAAGACATAAGAGGAAATAGTGAACAAAATGAACATTCTGTTACGTAAACACAGGAGTCTTTACTCTTGGTGAACTTCCTTTGTTTGTGAACTGTTGCAGAAGGATGTCAATCACATCTTTCAGCTCCTCCTCCTTCACCAGTGGCATATAGTGTCCTCTTCAGTTTTTCTTTTTGCAAGCAAACTGAAAAGGAGTGTTCTATAAACATAGTAAATGACAGCAGATAAAAACATGAATGGTCCATCCAGTCAGCCCAATAGTCATAATCTTTATACATTCATGGTTAAATCATCTTTTTTCTTTAATATTTCTGGGCAATAGACCACAGAAGTCTGCCCGATACTGTATTTAGGTTCCCACTGCTGGAGTTGCCATTGAAGCCCACTCCAGTCTATCCTAACCATCCTGTCACTGGAACTTCCATCAAAGCCTTCCTCAGCTCATCCTAAACCAAATCACCATATACGTGACACAGACCATGCAAGATTGCCTAGTAAAGGCCTTAGCTTATTTTATACATTCATTTTCCAATTAGAGATCCTCTGTATTCATCCCACACTTTTTTGAATTTTGTCACAGTTTTCATCTCCACCACCTCCCTTGGGAGGGAATTCCAGGCATCTTCCACCCTTTCTGTGAAAAAAATAATTTTTTAACATTACTCTTAAGTCTGCTACTCCGCAACCTCAATTCATGCCCTCTAGTTTTACCATGTTCCTTTCTCTGGAAAAGATTTGTTTCTATATTAATACCGTTCATGTATTTTAACATTTATCATATCTCCCCTGTCCTTCCTCTCCTCTAGAGTATACATAGTCAGGTCTTCCAGTCTCATATGTATTTTGGCACAAGCCCCATACCATTTTCATCACTTTTCTCTAGACTGCTTCAAGTCTTTTTACATCTTTACTCAGATGCGGCCTCCAAAACTGAACATAGTACTCCAGGTGGGGCTTCACCAACAACCTGTATAGGGGCATCAAAGCATCTTTTTTTTTGGCTTGTTGCGCCTCTTTCTATTCAACCCAGCATCCTTCTGGCTACAGTCACCACTTTGTCACACTGTTTCATCACCTTCTCTGTTCGGTTTTATCATTTTCGGGTATTTTTTATCCATCTCATGAGGCTTAGGTGTTTAGAGGTCCCTAATTTGGGGCTAGTCTACCTGGGAGAGGATGCAGATTCTGCACAGGTGGCCTGCAGCTTGAAGGGAACCCCCAGGTATACATGCTGAGCCAGTCTTCTCTGTGCATATTGTAAGCTCAGGGATCATTCACCTGGGAGCTAGCTCACCTGATTTATCAGAGGTTTGAGCTCAGGCTGTGAGGCTCCTGTGTTACTCCTTTTGGGGGAAATTCTGTATAGGATGCCGGTCTTGGCAGCCACCTAAGAAGCGGCTAAGAATTGCAGACTGGCATCCTTTACAGAATCGCATCTGGCCTAATGGACAGATGCCTAATCCTGCCTAACCACTCCAATTCTCTAACTGGTGCCCATGTCACAGGCACCATTTAGAGAATCATGCTTGATCCTTTGCTATCAGGTGATCATGGCAAAGAAATCCCCCTGCCGTGATCAGCCGAGCGGCTGCAGCAGGGAATCCCCAATGCCCTCCCCCCCCAATGAAATTGGCTGGCAGGAAGGATGCCCATTTCCTCCTGCCACCCCCTGGAATTTCCCCTCCCCCCAAACACCTGGTGATGCCACCCCTCCAGAGCTCCCCACCTGTAGACTTCCTGGCACCTGCACCCCCCCGGGTACCCCCAACCCCCCTACATATACCCCCATAGCTTTTAAGATGAAAGTCCGGCTGGAGAGATGCATACGCCCTCCAGCTGTTAGGCCTACCACTCCAAAATGATGGGCCTTCTGTTTTCTGAGATGCCTAAGGCTCTGACTGGCCCAGATGCCTAAGACCTCTCCCATAGGGCCACCTGTTTCAAAGTTCATTCAACTAGATGTGTGGTGGCTTCCTGGGTGGAGATCAGGGCAGTGCCAACTAAAGAAATCTATAGAGCAGCTACTTGGATTACTCTCCATACCTTTACCAGATTTTATAGAGTAGATGTGGCAACTCGGGAGGACGCCACCTTTGGGTTCTCGGTTTTGCGGGCAGGCTCATCTGTCCCATCCTAGGCATCTGCCACTGCTTTAGTAGGTTACCTAGAGTACAGATTCCTAATGGAACATTAGATTCTTACCTGGATAGTCTTCTTTCTGTCAATACACATAGGAGTCTGTACAGTCCACCCTGTCAGGTTCAATGCGCCTGCTTTTTGCCTTGGATAAATCAATAGCCCAGAACTGGGGGTTTCTCCTGTCAGTTGAAAATGCATATAATCATATAGGACTAATAAAGCAATAAATTTGTTGAGTTCCTGAACTCCATATGTGTTTTTTGTTAGGTGTACACAGCAGGGTATTTCGTTGCAGCACCTCTTTTGTTAGTTCATGCTAACTGTTGTTCTTTTTCATGAGTTACAGAGCAGAACTGAAATGTGCTATTGTTTTGGGAAGTGCCTCATGTCCCTCTTCCAGCATGGGATGATTCATGGTCCATTTAAGAGCCATCAGTTCAGCATGACCCTTCACAGAATATCAAACACTTATTAGTTGTTACAATTCATACACGCTGGATCATCCCATATAACACATGCTGGATTGTCTGATTTGGGGGCATTGCCACCTCCCCATGCACCACATGCTGGATCAATGTGGAGTGCTAATGGGGGGTATGTGGGAAGCATTCCTCCTTCAAACTAACTAACTAGCTAAGCATCCCTCCCCATCACATGCTGGATCAAGGTGGAGTGCTGATGGGGGTATGGGGGGGGCATTGCCCCTACCACCACATGGGCCATATGCTGGATTGGGGCAAGATCACGAGCCCCGGCATGGTGGTGCATAATTCCATTGAGCAAGTAGGGGCAAAGGAGCTGAGCTGGAGGAACTCGGAGTGCTTTGCAGCCTGGTGCAGGTATGGAAAGTGGGAGTCTAAGATCAGAGGGGAGCTCAGGATAGGCAAGGACCCCTACTGGCTGAAAACCCAGCTGTCGGAGAAAAATCTTACATGCTGGAGTTTCAGAGCCTAAAAGACCTTTTCATAGAGAAATAAGTTGAAATAAGTTTTTGATATTCTGTGAAGGGCTGCACTGAACTTGTCTTGTAATGAAAGGACCACACTGAATAGTCCTGCAATGAAAGGGCCGTGCTGAAATGGTGGCTCTTAAACGGCCTCAATGAATCATCCTAGACCACCTCTCCTTCTGCTTTCATCTGTTGTAGTGGATATTGTTTGCTTTGGTACAAACTGAAGAGGGCACTATACTCCACTGGTGAAGGAGGAGGAGCTGAAAGATGTGATTGACATTCTTCTGCAACAGTTTATGACCAGAGGATTTTCAACTAGAGCAGGGCTAGGCAGTTCTGCTCCTCGAGAGCCACAGGCAGGCCAGGTTTTCAGGAATCCACAAAAAATGTGCATGAGATAGATTTGTATCTCAAGGAGGCAGTGCATGCAAATTCATCTCATATATATTCATTGTGGATATCCTGAAAACCTGACCTGCCTGTGGCTCTCGAAGATCAGAATTGCCTACACCTGATCTAGAGTACAAACTCCTATATGTATTAACAGAAAGAAGATTATCCAGGTAAGAACCTAATCTTCCATTCTGGAAACAGCACAGAAAAAGTCTGTCTGTGCACCATAAAAATTTTGTTGAAGAAAAGCAGTTAAGGCATTATGTGCTAAAGATATAAATGTTAAAGGAATAATCTATGGATTAGTATTGTAAATATTTGATATTTATAACTGGTGGTCTGACATGAGGTGTAAGTAGATGGTTTTATTTGCCAATATTAGGTTGTCTCTAAAATGACAGACAGGCAAGGTGGTTGACAGAGATAAAGAGACTAGTAGCGAATCCTGGTAAAATCTTGAACTGAAAATGTTGCTTCTTAGAACTCATAATACCATGTTTCCCCGAAAATAAGACAGTGTCTTATATTAATTTTAGGGCCCAAAAAACAAACTGGGTCTTATTTTTGGGGTATGTGCATAATCATCTCTCCCTTCCTCTCCTTCACACCAATTCTTCCTCTCCTCCCCCACATGTGCAGCATATTTCTTCCCCTCCTTCCCATCCGTCGTGCAGCAGGACCCTTATCCAGCTTCTATCCTTCCCTCCCTCCCATCCTTCATGCAGCAGGACCCTTGCCCAGCTTCCCTTCCCTCCCATTCCTTGTGCAGCAGCAGAACCCTTGAGCGAGAACCTGCCCCTGCAGCAAACCCCCATCCTTCCCTCCCTCCCATCCGAACTCAGCCAACTGCAAGTGAGTCCTACATACCTCCCTAAGTAGCGTCGGGCCAGCAGCACTCTAAACAGGCTGCTTCGGCCTTCTTCGCTCGTGAATTCACTCTACTGCATTAATGATGATGTCATCAGTAATGCAGCAGATTGAATTCATGGACGGACAAGGCCAAAGCAGCCTGTTTAACATAAAAACATAGCATAGTGGTTGACGGCAGATAAAGACCCGAATGGTCCATCCAGTCCAGAGTGCTGCTGGCCCAACGCTGCTTAGGGAGGTATGTACTAGGGCTTGCTCGCAGTCGGCGGGGTTTGTATGGGAGGGAAGGAAGGGTGGGGGTGGGTGCTTGGGGGGGGCAGTGCTCGGTCAAGGGTTCTGCTGCCCAAGGGATGGGAGGGAGGGAAGGAAGGGGAACTGCCGGTGAATCGCAGGACTAGGGCTTATTTTGGGGTAGGGCTTATATTAAGATCTGCCCTGAAAATCCTGCTGGGGCTTATTTTCAGGGTAGGTCTTATTTTCATGGAAACACGGTAGGAAGTATCTTTACAGAAATGTCTCTTGACTTAGTTTTGCTTTGTATTTTTTACTTTAGTTTCAATAAACATAAGGACAATTTATCACCATATAATAATATTTAGTATACAGTATACATATACAGTATTTAGTGAAAAGCTTGTTGGATACTTTTGGAAATCTGCATGGAAGAAGTGGAAAGTACCCCTGTTGTTGGGTGTTGGGAATAAAGTTAGTTAAAAAAAGGAGACCCACATCTTTAGAGTCAGGAAGGGGGGGGCAGCAGAAGTCTTAGATAGTAGTCGGCTCTTGGTGCACAACGCAGACTTAGAAAATGATGGCAGATAAAGACCAAAAGGCCCCTCCAGCCTGCCCATCTGCAGCATCCACTACTTGCTGTTGACTACTGCCTGCTGAAGCCAACAGCAGAGCACACATGCCAGCAGTAGGTTCTATATCTTCTAGGGTTGACCATTATGAAGTTGAGAACCTATCAGAGTCTCATTCACTGTGGCTCAGAGGTGGTGGCCCCCCCTCTTCTGTAGGAGAAGGAACATTTCCCAGTCGCATGAGTCGCATTGATGAAAAGAACTTTGCACCTTATGAATCTGGCCATACCCACTGGAGGGTCTCTTGAAGCCCCCCTAAGCATTTCTTCCTCCACAATGCGCTCTTCCACATGATTTTGGCAGAGTGGGAGGCTCCGGATGGAGTCCTTCAAGAATCCAAGGTGTTAGGCTGTATCTTTTAGAACATAAGAACCCAAGACTTCCATTGCACACTGGATAATGACAGCTATTTAGACTGATTATATTTTCAGGACTAAACCATGCCTTCCAGCCTCTTATGTTCAGTTAACCTCTTGGGTAGAGGCCTGAGCAAATTCACCAGAGGATATCTGTAGAGCAGTGACCTGGTTGTCATGCCATTCTTTTTTAAAGTTACAAACTGAATGTGCTGGCCAAAATCCAATTGGATTTTTGAAGAGTTGTCAACAGGGTGCCTTGCCATTCCCCACCCAGTGAATTTCTGCTTCTCAATCGTACAGGACAATGCAGCTGGACATTAAAAAAGGTGAAATATAATACCTGCTGCACCTGGAAGACATTGGTTCTCTGCTTCATTGAATTTAATTATGACTGCAGTGATTTGATGGAACTTGGGTGTGGTATATGAGACCTTCCACTGCTTTCCACTGAGCTTTAGCACTTATACTGGTGATGTCACTGGGAAAAGTCAGCTTCTCTAGCTCCCTCTGTTGGTAGGAAGGGGATGCAACCTAGTTGTACAGGATGGTGCAACAGGACTAAAGGAAAGAAAATTAACCAATATGACTAAGGGCTCCTTTTATCAAGGTGCGCTACGGGGGTTAGCGCGTCGGACATTTCATCACACGCTAATCCCCGCGTCATGCCAAAAAACTAACACCTCGTCAATGGAGGCGTTAGCAACTAGCGCGGCAGGCGGTTGAACGCACGGTATTCCGCGCGTTAACCGCCTACCGCACCTTGATAAAAGGAGCCCTAAATTTTACCTTCTTTGGATTAGGTCAGTTAATCATGTTTCCACTTATCTGTATCCCTTTCTATCTAAGTCTGGATATAATTAATGTAAGGTAGAACTATCATACCATACTTACATGAGTTGGTTGACCTCATTTCAGATCCTTTTGCATCTTCTTTGCTGTGGGATAGTATCACTCATGTACAAACACGAGTATCATGTATGACAAAATCTGCAAATTAAACATGCATAGGATGTTGTCATGTCTAAATTACATCAATTAGTTTTCTTTTCTCTGTGGCAAATTATATAAGTGTTGGATTGCCCTAGATTTTGTGAATTAAAACAATGATAAAGTTCATACAAAAAAATAAAAAAGCCAATATTGTTTGTAATTGATCAGAATATTATTCCCAGGGTTTTAGAGATGTATTATTTAATATATTGTTTTAACATTTGTTTATATAACCATATTATTTTTTTAATTGCAGTTACTTTATTCACGGGGATCATTAATTGATCTTCTCATCAAGTCCAACGTTAGCCGTTATGCAGAGTTTAAAAATGTTACTAGGATTCTTACCTTTCAGAATGGAAGAGTGGAACAGGTAGTACTGAAAATATTTTACAGAAACTGAATTTTTAATTGTACTTCCTGTGCTTTAATGTCATACTGAAAAACAGATTGGTATTTTTCTATTTGTTTGATTTTCACATGATTGCATTTTCAGTCAAAATACTCTTACTATGAAATAAAGACAGCTTTGCAGACAAGTACTGTCAGCATTATTCCTTGATATTTGCCTGATATTGAGGATATTAGCTTAAATTTACAAATTAGTTATTGTTGAACAATAATTAGAAAAGTAAAAATAGTACAGACATAAATGTTTACAACACCAAACACATTATTTCCACAATGTCTTTTATCATGAGAGGGACACTTAACACTGTCAGTGTGATTTAAATTGATATTAATGTACCATTTTATAGATTTAAACCATGAGTTGGTTTCCTGGCCAAAGAGCTATCCTGGCTGGTTTTCCTTAATGTAGATAAGACATGTTTTGCATATTAATTAAATGTTTAATGAATTGAAACATTAAGGGTCCTTTTACTAAACAATGCTAGAGGTTTTTAGCATGGGCCGGTGAGGTAAATGCTCTGACACGCATAGAATTCCTATGAGCGTCATAGCATTTACCTCGCCGGCCTGCGCTAAAAACTTCTAACGCCATTTAGTAAACCCAGCATAAGAAAAGATGTTTAGCTGCGAGGATAGCTGCTTGGGAAACATTTGCTTGAATTATTTAGGCTGCTGGTTATGTTATACAGTATATTGCCAGCTTTGAGCAAAAGTTCGACCCATGGCAATTTTCAACGTACAGATTGCAATAATTAATGTTAATAATAATAATATAAATTCCCAGTCAATACAAATTTCTGGAAACACGATATTATGAATACATTTTTGAAAATGATCTAGCGTAAATTTTGTGTGACATCAAAATCCAATCTGATACCTGGAACATAACACCCAAGACATTAATGTAATTGAAAAGATTTATGTTTGGTTTCTGATATAGCTTTTTCGAGAGAAAGTAATGTGAAAGAAAAATAATTTAAAAATGTCACAGAAATATTGAGATTTGAAATAGAAATTGCTAAATGTTGGAAAAAGGAAATAACAATGGTACTGATTGTCATTGGGGCATTAGGTACAATACCATGAGGGCTCAGAAGAAACTTGGACAAAACAATAAAGCAGGTGCACACATGCCATTTTGCGGTGATAACATCTTTCTTATTTTTAGTGGCTTCATCTCAGAACTGAGGGATGCATTTCCAGACTTGTCATAACTACAGACAGAAGCACTATTGGCACCTCACATTGGGGTCCTTTTACTAAGGTGCGTTAGCTGTTTTGGCGTGCGCTAAACGCTAATGTGTCCATAGACTTATAATGGGCATTTTAGCGTTTAGCACATGCTAAAACAGCTAACGCACCTTAGTAAAAAGACCCCATTATTAGGCACTATCTTCAGATAATCAAGTAGGGCTCAAATCATGATGAAGGGAACAGGCTAACATTGGCTATGACACTATTTGTGAAATGTGGAAATGTAAGATTTTATTGCTACTCTTCAAGGCATATTTTTAGTGCAATAGGTGGGTCATTCTGGACAAACAGGTAATATCCCAGGTCTCATGAGCTGGACAGGAATCCACTCTAGCTTTTGAATCCCTTCTCATTCACTGGAGGACTCTGCTTCCCCCTTCATTTTTTCATTCCGCAAGTGAGCCAGGAGTATTTCTGATCTGCTCTGGTTTGTTTGTTTGGTTTTTTTGGGGGGAGAGTTTGGTCTTTTTCACAGTATTTTGATTGATTTCAGTGCTAAGATCTCTTCTAGTAGAGGGTCCAGCTCTGCCTGTGTGGAGGAGAAACAGACTGAAGTCTGCAGTTTGACAGGCCAGTCCCTCTGTGGTACATGTTGGCCAGTCTACAAAAGCTTTTTGGAACTCTGGGTCCGTTCCTCTTGTAGTATTGCTTACCTGCTGCATCACAGGGACTTAATCGCAGCTGTCAGGCATCCATAAGGGGGTCAGCAGGGTCTCTTAGGGTGCTGGCTGTGTTTTGCCTCCCCCCTTTTCATGTCCATGGGTCTGCGGGGGTTTGAGGCTCAGTCAGACACCAGTCAGACTGGCAGTATGAATATTCAGCACTGGAAGTGTGGTCAGTTTAAGGCAGTGATTTTTTTCTGAGATCCAGCTACCTTTGGAGCTGAGACAGGCTGCAGCACATTTCCTGCACAGGGCACAATGAGTAAGGCTGTTACAACCTATGAGGAAAATCGAGGGGGGGGTCTTTAAAACCTGTTTTTGTTTCTTTCCTTAGGTTCCCCCACCTCAAAAATCCTAAAATTGCTGTTTTTTTTCTTTCTGTTAGTGTTTTAGAGCTGATTTTTGGTACCAAAATGCTTCTGCAGTGGCCATCTTGGGTTTCCCGATTTTTAAAAAGTTCTCCAGAAGCTTCAATTCATCTTGTTTTGCCTCATAATTAGCAGGGATGGAGTCCTCAGGCTGCTTTACCCTACTTCATACTAGTTTTGTGCTGGATGGGCACCCGAAGATCTCCTATGCACCACATGCCGTGCAACACGTGAAGGGGGGGGCAGGAGTGGTTGGCTTAGCCTCCCCTTTTCTCTGTAGAGCCATGGAACAGTCAGGGAGACTGTTGATTGGGATTAAATCCTTTCTAGAGCCCTGGAATGGCGGTCATCCTAAACTCAGGGATGTGGAGGCGCCAGAGACGGAGCCTAACGTAACAAGCTAGGGAGGTTGTTCCAGGAATGCAGTGCAGCAAGATAGAGGAGACTGAGATGGGCGTTGGCAGTAAAGGAGAGGGGTACTGACAGGAGGGACTTGTCTGCTGAACAGGGTTCCTAGAGGGATTATAGAGAGTAATAAGAGAGGAGAGATCCTGAGGAGCTGCAGAGCGAGCACACTTGGAACATCAGTAAGAGGAGTTTGAATTGTATACCTGCCTGTAGTAGGTGTTCTCCAAGGACAGCAGGCATATATTCTTACAACCCACCCACCTTCCCTAGTTGGCTTCATAGCTTTTTTTTTTTTTACTGTGCTACGGTTCCTGAACATTGATGTCATGGGTGGTGGGTGAACTGCCTCAAAGATTTAAAGTGTCAGTACACTTTGCAGTGTCCACACCAGATTCTGTTGATGATATCACCCACATGTGAGAATATATGCCTGCTATCCTCAGAGAACACCTAAGTTCTTTGTCATACCAACCTGCTTTATATACATAGACATTCCAAAATGTACAAGCTAAGACCTATATGATATGTGACATGGACCTAGGAGAATGTTCTTACTTTGTATCTGTTTTTGTACCAGATGTGAGAAAATAAGGGCTCCTTTTACTAAGCTGCACTAGCGCTTTTAAGCGCGTGCTGCATTGTCCTGCACGCTAGACGCTAACGCCAGCATTGAGCTGGCGTTAGTTCTTGCCGCGTAGCGCAGGGTTAGCACGCGCGGCAATGTAGCGTGTGCTAAAAACGCTAGCGCACCTTAGTAAAAGGATCCCTAAATGTTTTTAACACAGTTAAATGATCACTTAATCAGTTTAAGACATACACTGTGAACTTCTTTAAAAAGTAAGGAATTTTGGTATTTTATAGGTACCTTGTTCCAGGGCAGATGTCTTTGCCAGCAAACAACTCACAATGGTAGAAAAGAGAATGTTGATGAAATTTCTTACATTTTGTCTGGATTATGAGCAAAATGCTGAAGAATACCAAGGTACAGTTTGTTTTCGCCTTCAATATTATGTAGTTCATGTATTATTGAAAATATTAGTGTGTGTGTTGCTTCCACGGTTATGAGGAAAATATAAGTAGGGAATAGAAGAAAATATGGTATCTTGCATGTACTGTTCCTTTTTTTAAAAAAATTCTTATATTCATATTCTCTCCCTGGCTGCTGACCCCAAGAACCCATTTGACAATGTGATTCAAGAATCTTAAATGTTAGTGGTGGTAGTGAACTTTAACAGAAGCCTTGTCTGATATGCCTTTTGGGTCTGATTTTGTATAGGACATCCAGTCTCAGCAGCCACCTAAGCAGCTTTTGAGAATCACACACAGGCATCCTATACAGAATCACATCTGTTCTAATGGCAGATGCCTAACCCCTGCCTAACCACCCCAATTCTCTAACCTTTTAGAGAATCGCGTTGCCGCTGAGCTGATGACAGCAAGGGATTCTCCCTGCTGTGATTAACTGAGCGGCAGCAGCAGAGAACCCCCGCACCCCACTACAAGTTGGCCAGCAGGAGGGATGCTTACTCCCTCCTGCCGTAACACCCCCCCAACTGTCCGAGGCAGGAGGAGTGCCCAATTCTTCCTGCTGCTACCTGCTGAAGCATCGCTCCCCCCTCCTGAAGCATCCCTCGGCAGAAGGAGTGCCCAATTGCTCCTGCCGCTACCTCTTCTGAAGCATCGCCTCTGAAGCATCCCCCAGCCACCTGGTGACACCCTTCCCTTCCAGGGACCCCCCCACACCCACATGGAGACCGCACCCAGCATACCTCTAACAGGAAGGCCACCCCCCTCCCCCCTGGCCGGAGGGAGGCATACATCCTCCGACTAGCAGGCCTACCACTGGAAAATGCAAAATGTTTGATATTCTGCTGCTTTTGTTCATCATCTTACTGGTGTGTGCAACTAGAAGTAGTGCCCTCATCACATCTCTACAGTTTTATTCTATGATATATCATTTTTAAATCTATTGTCTTGTAGTTTAAATAATTTTTTGTTCATGTCTTTTTGCACATCTCTACAAAAGTAATCATTTTGACCTTTTTGTCTGTGAAATTCTAATTCCTTGAAACATTAACTCAAATCTTGAGCTGTAACTATGTTTTGTGTGCAAATGGCCATGCAAAGCCTATTTTGTGTGCTTGTTTGTGCATTTTTTCATTAATGAGCTACACTTCATGATCTTGCACCAGCTCATTCATTCAAAATTTAAATAAACTTTTGTGTGAAGTAGAATTCATGAAAAAATGTACTACTACGAAGGACACTTCTTGAAAAAATATAATACAACACATGAAACTTTGGCATGTTTTCACATTTCTAGACATTTTGCATTATTATTTTTTTTTTTTTGCGCATAGTGCTCTTTTGCAAAGTCACTTCTCTCTTTAGTGCCCAAAGAGTGGTTAGAAGTAGGCTCTGACAGATAACTTTCATATTCCAGGTCTTTTCTGTACCTTCTGTCTTTGGTCAGATATCATGCTGAACTTTCACTATTCCCTGTAGTAACAGTGTTATCAATTTATTTTGCAAAAAAATCCCAAACATTTAAGAACTGTGTTTTTCCTCCCCCCCACCGCCCCACACACACATACACTTTAAGCTTTTATCTGAATTGATTTGTACAGGTAATCTGTATTTTTCTTATTTACAGATTACAAAGACTCTGTATTTTCAGAATATTTAAAGACTAAAAAGCTAACACCCTCTCTTCAGCACTTTATTCTGCATGCAATTGCAATGGTCTCAGAGACAGCCAGCACCATTGATGGTCTCAGAGCAACTCAGCATTTCCTTCAGAGTCTTGGTCGCTATGGAAACACTCCATTCTTATTTCCTTTGTATGGTCTGGGAGAAATTCCACAGTGTTTCTGTAGGTAAGAATAGTTTGGTTTTCTTTATAAATTTGTTTATAAATACATTTGCAAAAGTAAAAATTGTTTTTGTGTGACCTCTTTAAATGGAATGTAGAGCAATTATTTTACTAATTTGAATTTTGTTTTGTGTTGAAAAACGGAAATGTTTTTTCTAAAAGTTTTGATGATAAGGAAACATCTGTATTTTTGTTTAAGGACATTCATTTCAGTTGCATTAACACAAGTTTTATGATATAACTAGCAGATAGCTATCCAGAAACTGACTGACAGCTATGACAGCAAAATATTTTGAATTACTGGCTACAGGGATAATGTTTGATATTCTGCTACTTTTGTTCACCATCTTCCTGGTGTGTGCAACTAGAGGTAGTTAGGTGATAAAAAGGAATAAGGAGGAGAGAGCAAGTATATTCTGTTGATAAGCAGGATGCTTCACACACTCTTAATGGTTATCATCATCATGTGACGGAGTCAACAAGACCTGCTGTCTAAAAGTTCAGAAAATCATGAAAATCTTTCTAAATATGTGTGGGAGTTCCTGTATAACTTCCAATTCACTTGGCCCCTCAATCAATTCTGGTCTCCTAGATCAGTGTTCTTCAACCTTTTTACACCCGTGGACCGGCAGAAAAAAAAGAATTATTTTGTGGACCGGCAAACTACTAGGACTAGAATTTTAAAAACCCGTTTCCGCCCCATCTCCGCGAGCTCGGTCCCCACAAATCATCTGATTCCATCCACACAAGCCTCAGTTATGATTTTATATTGAATGTATTTTATTAAAGTATAAAAAGAAACAATATTCTGTACAATTGTCATTTTATAAATACAAATAATTCAGAGCAAGGATCAACAAAACCCCTTCACATATATCCCCTCTACTATCAAGAAAACTGAACAAGCCAAATTATTACAAAATGCTACACAGAAATATCATGCTAACAGAATACTGCAGTCACACATGACAGGAATAGTTTTAGGGGAGTGCAACTAGGGCAACTGCCCCCTGTTCAGAGAGCGCCCTAAGCCAGCTGGAAGCTAAAGAAGCACTGCCTGGGTTTTGCAGTCCCCAGTTATGTCTAACACCAGCTCTAGCAGGATATATATTTCAAATCTGATATATTCTAATCACAAAATAGAAATAACATTATTTTTTTCTACCTTTTGTCGTCTCTGGTTTCTGCTTTCAATCTTCTTTTCACTCTCTTCCTTTCAGCGTCTGCCCTCTCTGTCTCTTCAATCCAGCATCTGCCCCTTCCATCCACTGTCTGTCCTCTCCCCCTTCCATATGGTATCTGTCTTCTTTCTATGCCCCTCTCCCCTTTCCATCCAGCTTGTGCCCCCTCTCTCCTTTTTACATGATTCATTCCAGCTTCACTGCTCTCTTCATTTTTATCTCTCCTACACCAGATCTATCATTGTTGTCCCTCTCTGCTTATTTTTCTGCTGACCCCTTCCTATCATCAATCTCTCTACTTTCTCATGCCTGTGTCTCCCCTTCCCCTCCTCTAATCTCTCTGCCAGATGTTTCCTTCCTTTTTCATTCTCCCTTCCCTCCTCCTCCTGTCCAGCAGTAACTCTCTTCCTTTCCTCCCCTCCCAGCAGCATCTCTCCTTCTCCCTCTCCAATAGCAGCTGTCCTTTTTTTTCCCTTGCCCAGCAGCTTCCCAGACTCCTTTTCTCCTCCCCTCTTAGCAGCATCTTTCCTTCTCCCTCTCTAGTAGCAGCTGTCCCTGTTTCCCCTTGCCCAGCAGCTTCCCAGACTCCAATAGTGGATTTCTCCCCTTCCAGCAGCTCTCCTTACTTCTCAGCGCAGCGATTCAGGAAGGCAGCCTCGGGTCCTTTGTTGGGTTGCGCCACCTCTGAGGAAAGAGGAAGTTGCATCATCAGAGGCAGCCGCGACTCAGCAAAAGCCCCGAGTCTGCCTTCGTGAATCGCTGCGCTGGGAAGTAAAGGAGAGCTGCAGAGAGGGGAGAAAGCCACTGTCGGAGGCTCCCCAAGATCTCTCCGGCCCAGCGCAGACTTCAGCTGTTGATCTTGCCGGCCCTGCGCAGACTGGCAGGAAATTGAAGGGAGTCAATCTTGCCGGCCCTGCGCAGACCGGCAAAAATTTCCTGCGGACCAGCGGTTGAAGCACTGTGTCCTAGACCATTTTTTTCAACTTCTTGAAGCCAAGTATCCCCTAAGCCTAACAAATACCAACCAAGTACCCCTGCCCAAGGTCCAGCCTACACCCACCTAAGTTCCGTCCCTGACTCCACCCCCATATATTAGTACTAATTGTAATTAAATTTCTTCCATCCATTTTTCATATACATATAATATTATCTTATTAATATATAATGGTAACCACAAAATTAAAAAAACTCAAAGTACACTGTATGTAGAGAAAATGTTAATTATCATTTATATTCGGGGGGTGGGGTTCCTAGAGGTCTAGGCAGATGATTTTAAAATATGCAATGTCACCTCAGTAACAACTATAGGAAAATAGACAAATATAGTGCAAAATATAGACAGCAGGAATAAATTCTCAAAACAGACACATTTTGATTACTAAATTGAAAATAAGACCATTCCTTTGTTGTCTGGTGATTTCATGAGACTCTGGTTGCACTTCCTTCTGACTGTGCATCCAATATTTATTTATTTCTTCCTCCTGCATGCTTCCTCTTCTCCGGACCTCATTCCCATCCCCAACCAACATCTCTCTCTATCCCTCCATGAGTCCAACTTTTCTTCCTCTCTCCTCCACCCCTATTGACAACAAAACTCTCTCTCATTGTCCATCTGTCTTGAGAGATCCAGGCATCTCTCCTACCCCTTCTACTGACACATGCAACATTTCTCCCTCTCTCATCCCCCGGATCATGTGCAGCATTTTTCACCACTGCCCACTAGCCCCATACCCTTTTCTCCTTCTATCACCTCTTTGCAGCACCATGCCACATCTCTCCCTCCATCCCACTATCCTCGAAGTCCAGCATTTATGTAATGACCACTTCCCCCACTTCCCACGATCCTCCAGCAACACCCCTCTCGTGTTCCTTCCTCCGATAAGGCAGTAAACTTGCGCTTTTCAGGCCACCGGCAGTGTGAGTGAAGCTTTCCCTTGGCTACTGCTTCACGCCTAAATGGAACTAGGAAGCAGTAGTAGAGGGAAGGCTTCCAGCCACAGAAGGCAGCATGTTTACTTCACTCGCGCTGCTGGCAACCCAAAGAATGAAATAGCGGCTGCAATGATGGATCCACCATCTCTACGTTTCTCAACTACCCTTTCATCCAGCATCTCTCCCTCCTTCCCCACCACCTCAGGATCCACCATATCTCCCTTTCTCTTTCGAACTACCCGCCAGTCCAGTATTTCTATCTCCCTCCCTCCACACCACCCCTTGGATCGAACTTCTCTCCCTTTCTTTTTTCCATCAAGTTTCAAGTTTATTAAAATTTTTGATTAATCGCTTAATCTTGCTTCAAAGCGATGTACATACATAAAAGAAAATATTTAAATTACAACTATAAGATAAAATTACATTTTTAAAATTAACAATAAAACATTAATTAATATATAACCATTAAATAAAAACAAACATGAACGAAGGGAAAAAGGGGAAATGAAATACAATTTATAATAGAAAAGTAGGTAGGGAAAAACATAAGGATGGGAGTTCAAAGAATTGTCGAAAGCAGCATTATTAAATTCAAGGGAAGAATTTGTTAATCAAATGCATCTTTAAAAAGAAATGTTTTTAAGTTAATTTTAAATTTCTCAATATCATTTTCTTTCCTTAAATATATTGGCAGAGAATTCCAAATTTGTGGAGCAGTAACAGAGAAGATAAATTGTCTTCTAGTGTTAATGATTTTGAGAGATGGAATTGTTAATAAATGCTGTTCGTTGGATCGTAATGTTCTATTTATAGAGTAGGGGATTAGTGTATTAAAAATAAATGCAGGTGTTTTAAAAAACATTGCTTTAAAAGTGAGTAGGCTTAATTTATATGTTATTCTATGGGACACTGGCAGCCAATGAGCTTTCTTGAGGAGTGGTGTTACGTGATCAAATTTTTTTGTCCTTGTTATTAATTTAATTGAAGTATTTTGTATTATTTGAAGTCGTCTTATTTCATTCTGTGCAATTCCTTTATAGAGGGCATTGCAGTAATCGATTCTAGAGATTACTAAAGAGTGAATCAGGATATTTAGAGATTTGGTACAAAGATATTGTGGCAGAAAGTGAATTTGACGGAGTCTATAGAATGATGATTTTACGATACTACCTATATGTTCATGAAAAGTAAGTTTACTATCAAATATGACTCCTAGAATTTTAATTGAATCAACTAATTGCAAAGGAATATTTTTTATATTAATAGGGGTGATAAGTTTAGGATTTTCTTTCCAGGGAAAAAGCACCATTTTTGTTTTTTCAATATTAAGAGCTAACCTATTTGTGTCTAACCAATAATGGATTTGTTCTAATTTATTATTAATAGCTGTGATATCCAAAGGGTTGCTAGGATCTAACGGGTGCAAAAGTTGAATATCATCAGCATATGCAAATACGTGAAAACCTATTGATTGACAAACGGTCATCAGTGGTGCAAGAAAAATATTGAAGAGCAAGGGGGACAGAATAGAACCTTGGGGAATACCATGGGAGGTTAAAGAACTTTTAGAATTTGAATTATTAAATAGAACTGTAGAAGTACGCTCGGTAAAATAAGATTTGAACCAAGACATTACTTGATCAGTAATACCGATTGAAGAAAGTCTGTCTAATAAAAGATGGTGGTCTATGGTGTCGAAAGCCGCAGAAAGGTCGATGGATATTAATAAGACCGATTGGTGATGATCTAAGTAATAGTGTATTGAGGAGGTCATTCCTATTAATGAATGCTCAGTACTATGGTGTGGCCGGAATCCTGTTTGGTTCGGATGAAGCACGTTTGTTTTTTCAGCAAATTCAGAAATTTGGTTGAAAACAATCTTTTCCGTCAGTTTAGCCATAAAAGGAAGATTAGCTATAGGCCTATAGTTTGAGATTTTTTCCAAACTGATCTTATGGTCTTTTATAATAGGACGAATCACAGAGGCTTTCCAGCATTTGGGCATAGTGCTTTGTGTTAAACTTTCAGTTATTAATTTTAATATAAACGGACCAAAGTGTTCAAAATATTTTTTTAGAAAGAATGGAGGAATTGAGTCTACTACCGAACTCTTTGCATTAATAGATTTAAGTATAGATTCTAATTCATGAAGACTAGGCAGACTAAAATGGGAACATGTTGAATACGATATATTTGTGATAGAATGATCGTTTTGAATATTGGACTGCTGTTGTGTAAAAGAATTCCTAATAGTTTTAATTTTATCAATAAAAAAATCTGCAAGATCTTGTGCTGTTGGTAATGTGTTGTAAGTTTGTGTTTGATGTTTTTTTGAGTATGTCAATGAATTTAGTAGTACATATAATGCTGAAGGATTTTTGGCTTTTATTATTTTTTCTGAATAGAATTTTGCTTTTGTTTGGTTGATTTTAGATTTATATAATTTTGAAAGCTCTTTAAATAATTGAGTATTTTCATGTGTTTTATTTTTTCTCCATTTCCGTTCAGTAGATCTAAGTTGTTTTTTCATAAGTGTAAGATCAGCTGTGTACCATGGATTTTGAATTTTCCGTGCTGAAATTATTTTAATTTGTAGTGGAGCATGCTCATTTAAAAATGTATTTGTGGAAGAATTCCATTGAGTTAATAGAGTTTCCATATCAGTAATGTTTGTATTGGAAAAATCAAACTGAAAAGATGATCGTATTAATTCTGGGGTAATATTATCCTATTGTCCACCATCTCTCTCCCTCTCCTCTATTTTTAGACCTATTATTTCTTCCCCTTCACCTCCCTCCCACCCTGTCCAGCATATGCCCCTCTCTTTGGACCCCCTCCCTCTCTCCGAGTATTTCTAATAGCTACACCAGAGCCTCCCGGTCTCACTTTAAAAACTAATTACAGCCTGCAGAGGATCGCCGGTGCTGTAGTGATTTTAGCATGTTGCCGTCGGCCTCCACCGCACATTACCTCTGCTGCGCCCTCCTCTGACGTGCCATCCTGTTTTGGTCTGGGATGGACCGCAGTATCTGCATTTTATCTAAGTTCCTGCCAAAGGTAGTGTTTGTGTTCTATGTTAATCAATTATGCTTTCCAATTTCTTTCCGAAGCCTCACATTAATAGGGGTGAACAGGCTCTTCCTGCTCTAGGTTGCAAAAGAGTGATGGCTTTCTTCATGAAAACAGCAAAAGATATATTTTCTAGTTAATAAACTTTCTGTTTACTATGACCCAAACTGGATTGAGGTTCCAGTACTTGGGTTAACTTTGTCTAATTGACTTACAGACTGCATAACACACTGCTGTAGTCTAGTAAGACTGCCCTTAACAGATACAGTGAAAGTGTGTCAGATAAGTTCCATGGCAACTTTGGTTGCCCATCTCTGCTCGCTTTTTGTTGATTTGTAAGGTTACAACATTGTCTTGCATTCATATCTTTAGATCTTACTGCTGTTCCATAGAAATTGTTCTGTTAACATTCAGTTCCCCAAAATAATTTTTTTTTTTTTTTTTTTGGTTTTATATTCTGTCCTTCCAGAAGAGCTCAGAACGAGTTACAAGTTTACGTATATAATAAAGTGTATTTATACAAATGATGGCAAATATAGCATGGCTAAACATTGACAAAAATGGCAAAACATAGTTAACAAAGCCTGGTAAAACATAATATGACAAAACATGGTATGGCGAGACATAGCATGGCAAGTATAGTATTAGAAGCATGGCTAACCTAGTATGACACAACATGGCGAAAACAGTAAGACAAGCACAGCATGATAAAACTTAGCATGGTAGATGGAACAGCAAACATTGTGTGGCAGATAGCATGAGAAATCATAGCATGGTAGACATAGTATGTTAAATACAGTGTGGTAGATATGATGTATATTGTAGTCTAGAATGACAGAAATGGTGACAGTATGACAAAGTGTGGCAAAACATTGTATGACAAAACATGGAATGGTCAGATATAGTACGTAGTACAGTGGGACCATGCATAGCAATGGATGCTATACATTATACCACCAGAGGGAACTTGGTACGGTAGAACATTATATGATGGGCAATACAATTTTCACAAGTTGCTCCTTACAATCCAGAACCACTTCACACTTAAAGCAGCCTTCCACTGTGGGAATCCTCATAGTATGTTTGATTATCATATATACTCAAATATAAACCAAGGTAACCTTTTTTCACCCAAAAAAGGAGGAATAAATGTTGACTTGAATATAAGCCAGGGGGTTAATATACAAGTGCAGTGCCTTGCCCTGCCAGGCTCTGTACCCTGTTCCCCCTCCTGCTCTTCCAAGCTCTGCATCCTGCCCTGCCAGATTCTGTACCCTGTCCCCCCTCCCTCTCGATGCCTTCCAGGCCTCTGCCAGGTCTGCCATATGTCCTGGTGGTCCAGTGGTGGGCAGGGACAGCAGGTGTCCCTCCCACTTCCTGTCCCAGCCGATTCTATGAATTTTTACCTCTCTCCCGCCTCCCCTCCATATCTTTAGAATCTATGGTGGTCCAGCCGTGAACTGCGGCAGGATCAACCTTCCTTCGCTCCTGCTCATGCAGAGCAGCTAGCTGATTTGCGGCCATGAATTCTTACGGTCCTGCTGCCCTGGCCCACCAGGGATTTAAAAGGTACACCAGGGTGGGGGAGGGAGGTAAAAGTTATTAGAGTCGGCTGGGACAGGAGACACTGAACCACTAGGTCTCACAGCAGGCTTGGCAGAGGCCTGCAACAGGTTCAGGAGAGGGGGGGGGTCAGTGCTGGCCGAATATAAACTGAGACCCCCATTTTTGGCCCCAAAATCTCAGTTTATATTTGAGTATACAAAGTATACCTTGTCAAATGAGAAGGTGGAGAGCTTTTATCTGTAATATGAGTTTCTTCAGAAACAATGGAGTAAATAAGGCCCAGAAACCTTCTTGCATTCCTGGATAGTTGCTTCCTAAGCTTTGTAATAGAATGTAGAGCATAATTAGGTAGCAACTATGTGGGAACTGCTATACTCATATACTCTTTTTATTGTTGTTGGTTTTCTTTTTTGAGCTCTAAAATAACTGGTGTGTGTTGATGGGAAGATGTCACCTACTAGTGTCTGATTTATCCTGCTGTCTTTTGAGAATGCCTATCACAGTGCCTTCTTTCCTGCCATAGGTTTCAGTCCAGTCTTCAGAAATTGCTCAGTCGCTCTGGTTTTCAGTATTTCTTGAGAACCAGACTGCTCTTCTGGGTCCCAAGGAATGGCCTGAGAACCACAGCTTTAAATATGCTTCTCCTTCAGTGTACCATTATGAAATGTTGTGGTGACAATCTGAGAAAAAAGTCTGGAAATAATGTATATTACCATAAAAAACTTGTATTAAAAACTGTCATTAATATACCAGTGGAATGTAATTTTCTGATTCTCTTGAAATAATGTTCAAAGTCACAAATGTGTCATGTTTGAAGTTTATTGCCTTGCTGGTGATGAACAGTATCCCAAGAATATTGTGTTAGTTTGTATACTAGAGTAGCACCTGTACTGCCAATATATCATACTGTACAACTTTTATCATAGGGTTATCAGAATAAAGTGTCACCTGTCCTGTGATTTCTAACCATCATTCTACATTCTATTTTAATGTAAACTTCTTAAGCATCACTAACAGTCAGTTACACTGTGTGTTCTCATCAAGGCTACCGTTATAAATGGCATGCATGCATATTTATGTGTCTGATTCAAAGACATTTGGAAGTCACATCCTTGCATTCCTAATGAATTCTGCATAAATACAACAAGAGTATGGAAATACTAGAGAAAAGAAGGAAGAGGCAGTGTTTTAGTAGTTTCTCCCATATATATTGTTTCAGTTGATCTAAAAGTGGTTCTTTAATTGTATTCCAATACCTAAAGATCAAATGTTGTGTTATTCTTATGAAACAACTTCATACAGTTTTATGGACAATGTGAAAAGTCCTTCAGATAGCAAGTATAAAATTGAGGTTTGGCATACAAGCAAATATTTACTACTAGAATCTCTGTTAATGTACAGTACACATCTTCATAATTTTTAGCAGTATTAAAAAAAAAAAAAAGGAAGTTAAAATTTTTGACTCAAGTTTCTTCCTGCTCCTTTGTATTCCTGCTTCATCAGAACCAAGACTTGAGACCTGGCACTATGTCTTCATTTGCGGCTTCTTGAGGACTCTTATTTTATATCCTCCCTCAATTGCAGGCCTCATATTCGCATTCTAAGGAGTCCTTATACTAAGCTGCTTTGAAGAGTGGGCTTAGCATGCCCTTACATGGGTCTTTCCTGTGCTCTAAGACCATTTTTAGTGCAGCTAGAAAATGGCTGATTTTTCGTTTTCTGAATTTATTTATGTATTTTAAAAATTTGTATACCGCCTAAGCTCTAAGTGGTTTTCAAGTAACAAACATTCAATTGCTGTCATTAACACACAACCATTAACAAAAATTAGTGTGTGAGGCCTTACTGTCGCCTATTTTGTAAGCAGTAAGGACTGGTGCCCTAATCAGCGCATGGTAATGTAGATGCACTGATTAGCATAGAAACACTCCTGCTACACCTCAGACAACATCCTCGTTGCCAAAAAAATAAACATAAGTTTTTTAGCAATATGTGAACAGGAGAGGACCCCCCAGATGGCATCCTAGACAGACATGTTGTTCAGATCTCTCTCTCTTCAGTAATATGTTTCCTTTATTTTGCTTTTCTATATTAGAAGAATTTTCTTTGCAATGGTGAAACACAAGGGAAAAACGAGGACTTACCCTTCGAAGGAAACTGAAGATGAGGACCCAGAAGATAGCATTCTCAGAGATCCTACCGGTACCGAGGGCAGATGTGAAAAGGCAGGAAGAACTACAATCAATAAATGCATGGATGAGGAGATGGTGTGAGGAAGAAGGGTTCCACTTCGTGAGGAACTGGACAACGTTCTGGGGCAAGAGCAAGCTCTACAGGAGAGATGGACTGCACCTGAGCGTGGCGGGAACAAGACTTCTAGCAAACAACGTCAAGAGAGGAATAGAACAGGCTTTAAACTAAGAGAAAGGGGAAAGCCGACAGTCGACCTAGCGTCGATGATTCGGAAGAAGGTATCCCGTGAAGATACTAAGGGGAAAAAAGGCAGGGAAGAAACAAGAGACAAATTACAGGAGTCAACTAACCCAGAAGAGGAGGTTAGAAAGATTGTAGCAAAAGAGAAGACACCAAAGACTGAAGCACAGGGAAAAGAAATGAAGACGACAAAATGCCAGGATCTAAACTGCATATATACTAATGCAAGGAGTTTAAGAAACAAAATGGGGGAGCTAGAAGCCATGGCCAATGCAGAGGACATAGACATCATTGGAATCTCTGAAACGTGGTGGAATGAGGAAAACAAATGGGATACAGCACTGCCGGGGTACAAGCTCTATCGCCGGGATAGGTCAGGTCAGAAAGGAGGAGGAATAGCCCTATACGTAAAAGAAAGCATACAATCGACAAGAATGGACACAGCGGAGATGATCAACAAACTGGAATCGTTATGGGTTAAAATACCGGGTAGGAAAGGGCATGAAATAAAGATGGGCCTATACTATCGTCCACCCGGGCAAACCGGAGATAGCGATAAAGAAATGGATGCCGAGATGAAGCGAGAATGCAAAAGTGGTTACACAGTTGTTATGGGAGACTTCAACTATCCTGGGATAGACTGGAGTCTTGGAAGCTCAAGATGCGCTAGGGAGACAGAATTCCTGGAGGCTATACAAGATTGCTTCATGGAGCAGCTTGTTAGAGAACCGACGAGAGGAAATGCCACTCTGGATTTAATCCTAAATGGACTAAGGGGACCTGCAAAGGAAGTGGAAGTAGTGGGACCGTTGGGAAACAGTGATCATAATATGATCAAGTTCAAGGTTGAAGTAGGCATACCGAACGGAAAGAGAACCATAGCGACATCTTTCAACTTCAGGAAAGGAAACTATGAAGCAATGAGGGAAATGGTAAGGAAGAAACTTAGGAACACTTCCAAAAAATGGCAAACAGTAGAACATGCCTGGTCTTTTTTCAAAGACACAGTGAGCGAGGCACAAAATCTGCACATCCCCAGATTCAGAAAGGGGTGCAAAAAGGGTCGAACAAAAGACCCAGTATGGATGACTAAAATAGTGAAGGAAGCGATAGGCAATAAGAAAAATTCATTCAGGGAATGGAAAAAGGACAAAACTGAAGGGAACCAGAAGGAGCACAGGAAGTATCAAAAAGAATGTCACCGTGTGGTTCGAAAAGCCAAAAGAGAGTATGAAGAGAGGCTAGCCAGGGAGGCACGAAATTTCAAACCGTTCTTCAGATATGTTAAAGGGAAACAGCCAGCTAGGGAGGAGGTAGGACCGCTGGACGAAGGAGACAGGAAGGGAGCGGTGAAGGAGGAGAAAGAAGTCGCAGAAAGACTCAACATGTTCTTCTCGTCTGTATTTACAAACGAAGACACAACCAACATACCAGAACCTGAACAAATATTCAATGGAAATCAAGCAGAAAAATTAACATCCATGGAAGTGAGCCTTGATGATGTACACAGGCAGATAGAAAAACTTAAAACTGACAAATCCCCGGGTCCGGACGGAATCCATCCCAGGGTTCTGAAGGAATTAAAGGAGGAGATAGCGGAACTACTGCAGCAAATTTGCAACCTATCCTTGAAAACAGGCATGATCCCGGAGGATTGGAAGATAGCCAATGTCACGCCCATCTTTAAAAAGGGATCAAGAGGTGACCCGGGAAACTACAGACCAGTGAGTTTGACTTCGGTTCCGGGGAAACTGACGGAAGCACTGATTAAAGAACACATCGATGAACATCTGGAAAGAAACGAACTTTTGAAAACAACCCAACATGGTTTCTGCAGGGGGAGATCGTGCCTAACGAACTTATTGCACTTCTTCGAAGGAATTAACAAACGGATGGACAGAGGAGACCCCATAGACATCATATACCTTGATTTCCAAAAAGCCTTTGACAAGGTGCCTCACGAACGTCTACTCCGGAAACTGAAGAACCATGGAGTGGACGGAGACGTACATAGATGGATCAGAAACTGGTTGGCGGGTAGGAAACAGAGGGTAGGGGTGAAGGGCCACTACTCGGACTGGATGGGGGTCACGAGTGGTGTTCCGCAGGGCTCAGTGCTCGGGCCGCTGCTATTTAATATATTCATAAATGATCTAGAAACAGGCACGAAGTGTGAGATAATAAAATTTGCGGACGATACAAAACTATTTAGTGGAGCTGGGACTAAAGAGGAATGCGAAGAATTGCAAAGGGACTTGAACAAATTGGGGGAATGGGCGGCGAGATGGCAGATGAAGTTCAACGTTGAGAAATGTAAAGTATTGCATGTTGGAAACAGAAACCCGAGGTACAACTATACGATGGGAGGGATATTATTGAATGAGAGCAACCAAGAAAGGGACTTGGGGGTAATGGTGGACATGACAATGAAGCCGACGGCACAGTGCGCAACAGCCGCTAAGAAAGCAAATAGAATGCTAGGCATAATCAAGAAGGGTATTACAACAAGGACAAAAGAAGTTATCCTGCCATTGTATCGGGCGATGGTGCGCCCGCATCTGGAATACTGCGTCCAATATTGGTCTCCGTACCTTAGGAAGGATATGGCGTTACTCGAGAGGGTTCAGAGGAGAGCGACACGCTTGATAAAAGGGATGGAAAACCTTTCATACGCTGAGAGATTGGAGAAACTGGGTCTCTTTTCCCTGGAGAAGAGGAGACTTAGAGGGGATATGATAGAGACTTATAAGATCATGAAGGGCATAGAGAGAGTAGAGAAGGACAGATTCTTCAAACTTTCGAAAAATAAAAGAACAAGAGGACACTTGGAAAAGTTGAAAGGGGACAGATTTAAAACGAATGCTAGGAAGTTCTTCTTTACCCAACGAGTGGTGGACACCTGGAATGCGCTTCCAGAGGGAGTAATAGGGCAGAGTACAGTACAGGGGTTTAAGAAAGGATTGGACAATTTCCTGCTGGAAAAGGGGATAGAGGGGTATAAATAGAGGATTACTGCACAGGTCCTGGACCTGTTGGGCCGCCGCGTGAGCGGACTGCTGGGCATGATGGACCTCAGGTCTGACCCAGCAGAGGCATTGCTTATGTTCTTATGTTCTTATGAGTCCTCACCACTCCCGGTGTCTTTCATAGAGAAGTTTGTGATCTGAACGTTTTTGTCCTCTGGTACTGGTGCTGGTAGTGAAGTAGCCTTTGTAGGATTTAATGCACCTGTAAGCATGGAGGAGTGACTTCCACCCCTTGACCCAGGGCTAATGCAGACTATCCTAAATATTTCCATTAGGGTATTGACAAACACCCGTAGATATGACCACATCACTCTGCTCCTGAAAGATTTTCATTGGCTTCTGATTAAGTCAAGACTAATGCATAATGCTTTGACTCTAACTTTCAAAGTATTACGGACAGGGCAACCAGAATATTTAGCTAATCTTTTGATCTCATATAGACCAGCTAGAAATTTACGTTCCACTAATGGCCATCAATTATCCTTACCTTCAGTCCGCTTAGTGAGATTAATCTCTACAAGTAATTCTGCCTTTTTGTGCTTCTGTACCTTATCTATGGAAATTGTTGCCATTAGAATTACGTAGTGAACTCTCATATATTAAATTTAGAAGTCTGTTAAAAACTTATCTTTTCGGATTGCGCTAGGGAGACCGGATTCCTGGAGGCTATACAGGACTGCTTCATGGAGCAGCTTGTCAGAGAACCGACAAGAGGGAATGCCACTCTGGATCTAATCCTAAATGGGCTAAGAGGACCTGCATAGGAAGTGAAAGTAGTGGGACCGTTGGGAAACAGTGATCACAATATGATCAAGTTCAAAGTTGAAATAAGAATAGGAATATCGAAGGGAAAGGGAACCACAGCGACAACTTTTAACTTCAAGAAAGGAAACTATGAAGCGATGAGAGTAATGGTAAGGAAGAAACTTAGGAACAGCTCAAAGAAATCACAGACTGTAGAATTTAGAAAAGGATGCAAAAAGAGCCGAACAAAAGACCCGGCGTGGATAACTAAAGAAGTGAAGAAAGCGATAGGAGATAAGAAACATTCATTCTGGAAATGGAAAAAGGACAAAACCAGGGAGAACTGGATAGAGCACAGGAAACATCAAAAGAATATCACCTCGTGGTTAGAAGAGCAAAAAGAGAATATGAAGAGAGGCTGGCCAGGAAAGCACAAAATTTCAAACCGTTCTTCAGATATGTTAAAGGGAAACAGCCGGCAAGGGAAGAGGTGGGATCACTGGATGATGGAGATAGGAAAGGAGTGGTGAAGGAGGAAAAAGAAGTGGTGGATAGACTAAACATATTCTTTTCGTCAGTATTTACAAAAGAGGACACATCTAACATGCCGGAACCTGAAAAAATCTTCAAAGGAGGACAAGCAGAAAAATTAACATCCATGGAGGTAAGCCTTGAGGATGTACACAAGCAGATAGATAGATTAAAAACTGACAAATCTCCAGGCCTGGATGGAATCCACCCTAGGGTATTGAAAGAACTAAAGGAGGAAATAGCGGAACTACTACAGCAGATTTGTAATCTATCCCTGAAAACAGGCGTGATCCCAGAGGATTGGAAGATAGCTAATGTTATGCCCATCTTTAAAAAAGGATCGAGAGGTAACCCGGGGAACTACAGACCAGTATGTTTGACTTCGGTTCCGGGGAAGATGGTGGAAGCGCTGATAAAGGACAGCATCGATGAGCATCTAGAAAGGAACAAACTGATGAAAACAAGCCAACATGGGTTCTGCAAGGGAAGATCATGCCTAACGAACTTATTGCACTTCTTTGAAGGAATAAACAAACGGATGGACAAAGGGGACCCCATAGACATCGTATACTTAGATTTCCAAAAAGCCTTTGACAAGGTACCCCATGAACTCCTACTACGGAAACTGAAGAATCATGGGGTGGAAGGAGACGTACATAGATGGATCAAAAATTGGTTGGTGGGTAGGAAGCAAAGGGTAGGAATGAAGGGCCACTACTCGGACTGGAGAATGGTCACGAGTGGTGTTCCGCAGAGGTTGGTACTCGGACCGCTGCTGTTCAATGTATTTATAAATGATCTAGAAACAGGGACGAAGTGTGAAGTAATAAAATTCGCAGATGACACCAAACTATTTAGTGGAGTTAGGAATATAGAGGACTGCGAAGACTTACAAAGGGACCTGAACAAACTAGGAGAGTGGGTGACGAGATGGCAGATGAAATTTAATGTAGAGAAATGTAAAGTCTTGCATATAGGAAGCAGAAACCCGAAGTATAGCTATACAATGGGAGGGCTAGTAATGGGTGAAAGTACCAAAGAAAAGGACTTGGGGTAATAGCGGACAAGACAATGAAGCCACTGGCACAGTACGTACTACACAGCAGCCTCTAAGAAGGTGAATAGAATGCTAGGTACTATCAAGAAAGGTATTACAACCAGAATGAAAGAAGTTATCCTGCCGTTGTATTGGGGGATGATGCGCCCGCATCTGGAGTACTGCATCCAATATTGGTCGCCGTACCTTAAGAAGGATATGGCGATACTCGAGAGGGTTCAGAAAAGAGTGACACGTTTGATAAAAGGTATGGAAAACCTTTCATATGTTGAAAGATTAGAGAAACTGGGACTCTTTTCCCTAGAAAAGAGGAGACTTAGACGGGACATGATAGAGATTTACAAGATCATGAAGGCATAGAGAAAGTGGAGAGGGACAGATTCTTCAAACTTTCGATAAATACAAGAACGAGAGGGCATTCGGAAAAATTAAGAGGGGACAGATTCAGAACCAATGCTAAGAAGTTGGACACCTGGAATGTGCTTCCAGAGGGTGTCATAGGAAAGAGTATGGTATTGGGGTTCAAGAAGGGATTAGATAACTTCCTGAAGGAAAAGGGGATAGAAGGATATAGATAGAGGATTACTATACAGGTCCTGAATCTGATGGGCCGCCGCGTGAGTGGATTGCTGGGCACGATGGATCTCTGGTCTGACCCAGCAGAGGCACTGTTTATGTTCTTATGTTCTCTTAATTGCTTTTTTTAAAATCAGGGGATATTTAGTATCATATTGGTATGAACATTGGGGGAGAGATTTGCATATTTGCTGTTGCTGGGGGGGAAGGGTCTGTTCTGGCATCATTGTGAAATTCTTATAGATTGGGGCAGAGCGAGAGCCTGAAGCTTGCCTCCACTGGACCTTTGAAGTGTTTCTGCTGTGCTCTGAAATTGCCGCACTTCCACATAAAGACTGTTCAGTCAGTCATAGCGACTGTGGGAATTTCTTGCCTTCCTCGATTTGACAGAGGTCTATCTCCATATTTCCATTTTCTTGGCCCACAGGATGTACTTGTGGTTTCATCTGCTGGAGCAGTATTTCCAGTTCTTGGTACTCCCCTTCAGCCTAGCGGCGGAACCTTGCACCTTTACCAAGGTGGTAGTGGCAGCACACCTCTTCAAGGCTGGGATCTAAGTGCAGCCATATTTGGACAACCGGCTCATCAAAGCTCCATCCAAGGAACAAGGCAAACTGGCGGTTTCGAGAGTGGTGTAACCCTTCCAGGAGTTGTGATGAATTCTCAACTTCAAGAAGAGTCAACTGGAGCCAATCCAGCACCCGGAGTAGAGAATGACATGGCGATTGTTACCTGTGGCTAGCCATGGATAACCCGTCGAAATAGTGAGAAAAAAACCTGGTCACCACAGGTATGGGGACAAGTCCATTACCGCCCCGTGGAGCAGTGAATGGCCTTGTCCCCCCGTTAAAGTATCTGCCACGTTGCTTCCCTTCCCAGCCCTCCTAATGGCGCTAAAAACGCTGGCATGGCTTTGTAAAGGAGGGGGTAAATGACAAAAGGATGTACCTGCAATTTTTATTTTTTGCTGGAATCCATGTTTTTCTAAGACTACGTCCTTGAGGCAAAATTGAGCATCCTTTGTCTTTGTGATCTGTTTGTATGTCTTTGCAGTTTTTAAATGTAGTATTATAATCAAGAGCAGCCCATTAATTATGTTTGTGGATTTGGCCTGTCTGCTATAGTGCTGGTAGAAAGATGGAAGGGTGAAAGTGGTTTTAAGGCAGGTGTGTTGTTCCTCATTATTCTGCTGATGCAAATATATAAACTAGTAATTTTTGGATTTCCTCAGTGTACTGTTCAGAGTAGTGTGCTTTAATTATGGCCTGGTACTACTCTACATGTAGCAAACATTGCAGCATTTTACCTAGATTGTTAATGCTAGGCAGTTTGTTTCTAAGTTAATGAAAAACTACTTAAACACATGTAATTATTTCACTGTTATCAAGATTTGTTTTGACCTTTTCTAGCTTCTAATTCTTACTTAAATAACAGCTCAGCATGTGTCAGTTTTGTTTCACTCCATTTATTTATTTAGGGTATTTGAGTTTGGCAAGTCATCATTCACCCTCATATCAAAGAGTAAGGTAAGACTTACAATAAGGAAATAGCTTTCATACTTTTTATCAGTAGCATTAAGTGTAGTAAGTATGATTATGTTTGTGTTGTCATTGGTTTGTGTTCTCCCAGAGGAGAGAGAGTCTTACTTGGGATAAACAACAGGAAGGTGAGATAATCCATCATTTTGAAACCTGTTCTCTGGTGATGGATGGATAGATTGGGAAAGTAACTCAATAATCTTTTTTTTTTCAGGTTATTCACAGATCAGTGAGCATTATCGTTAATAAAGCTTTGGAATGCTTTTGTGTCCTTGTCTGCATTATTCCTTCAGTTTTGACAGGAAAAGACTTTTAATTTGGAAGTAACCTTTGTGTTTAAAGCTGCATCCTATCAAAACTAAGTGTATGATACAATGTTGGAAAGTCTGTCATGAATAATGTATTTCCCTGATATGATTACACACACTGCAGGAATTGCACTTTTTAATGTCCCTGTTGCTATTTTCGTAGTAGGTTAATTGAAAGTACTGGAGCTGTTTAGGTCAAAATTAATTTTTCATTCAGGTTTCAGATCAGACCTGAAGTTTGTAGCAAAATACTGAATTCTTTTATGATGGTAGAATGAAGTCAAGTGCCTTTTTAAGCCAGGTCCTTTTACATAGGTGCGCTGCTGAGCTGCCCATTCTATTCCTATGGGTAGCTTGGCATTTAGCATTCGCTGCTTGGCAGCACACCTTTGTAAAAGCTCACCTAGGTGTTCTGCCCGCTAGAGAATCTCAGGTACTGCACCTATATCTACATACCAGCTGCTCTTCTTTGCGGTTGAAAGTTTTGGTATCAAATGTAATCCTTATGGGAATATGCTTTGCTAATATTTGCTAATGTAAATATATTACAATATGAGCAGCCATTTATCAAGGTTTATTCAGTATTGCAAATCTGGTGTTAAGGCAGGTGTTAAGTAATTAAAACTGTAGTTCTCTATATTAGAGCATATTATTGAAAGCAATGCTTCTGTTTTATTAAGTTTACCACATAAACAAAATTTCATTTTCTATTGCTGTGTGCTTTGTCATTTGGATGCCTGGCTCTTGAATTTGCTAAAACCCTGACCCTTTATGATCTTGTCTGCCTGAGCAAGACACTTCCTCCTTCTCTTTCCTGTTCTCTCTCCTGTCCCCCTTCTAGTATTAAGTAATAAACTGATACAAAGCCAATTAATAAAATAATGGAATTAGTTTGTGCAGAGGGCTTGCTATTGACTGAAAATCCTTTTTAATAAAGTTGTGGAAATATCTATGCAGGGCCAAAAAAATGTTTTGTTTTGGTTTTTTTTAAAAATCTTTATTGATATTTCAAACTTTATAATGTATACAATTTAAACATCAGAAAAAACTATATGAATAAGTTTTTTTTCCCACTATCTCTTATCAGACAGGCTGTGATTCACGATTTGTGGAATAATGTTTTAAAAGAAAGAGGGCAACTATGAGGACCTAGTGAAGCTTGGTCTGAAATTTGGTAGCTAAGATTTAATGCTAATAAATGCAAGGTCATGCATTTAGACTGCAAAAACCCGAGGGAACGGTACAGTTTAGGGGGTAAAGAACTTTTGTGCACGAAAGAGGAGTGGAACTTGGTTATGATAGTATATGATGATCTTAAGGTGGCCAAACAGGTTTAAAAGGTGATGGTGAAAGCAATGCTTGAGTGCATATGGAGAGATATGGCTAGTAAGAAAAAGGAGGTATTAATGCCTCTGTATAAGACTCTGGTGAGACCTTATTTAGAATATTGTGTGCAATTCTGGAGACCGCAGGATGGAGTCGGTTCAGAGGAAGGCTACTAAAATGGTATGTGGTCTTCATCATAAGGCGTATGGGGACAGACTTAAAGATCTTAATCTGTGTACTTTGGAGGAAAGGCGGGAGAGGGGAGATATGATAGAGACGTTTAAGTACCTATGTGGCATAATTATGCATGAGGCGAGTTTGTTTCATTTGAAAGGAAGCTCTGGAATGAGAGGGCATAAGATGAAGCTTGTCCCACATCAGAGGGAAGGCTTTTGGCTCAGCCGTGGGACGTGCGTAGGAGCCGCCACCCATTTCTTCGTGCAGAGAAATGACTGCACCAGGAAGGAGGAGGGAGCCGGCCAGAAGGCAAGCACTCACCGGATGAAGGCATGTACTTGAGGCCCAGAATGGAGGGAGGGAGGGAGAGAGAAGGGTGCTTTGAGACTCGGGAGGGAGAGCGATGCATTAGAACTTGTGAGGGGAGAGGGGCACGTTGGGACATCGAAGGTAGAACAGGACATCCGAGTCTGACATCCGGTGCTAGAGAGAATCTATTAACCATATAAACGGAGCGGTACCATACATAACCTTATAGCAAAAGCAACCCAACTTAAACAAAACACGAGCCTCCATTGGCAGCCAATGCAACTCACAAAAGAATGGAGTTGGATGTTGGTAAACAGGGATATATATATATATGGTGTGGATCTTGTTTTTTTGCTGTAAAGCATTTTTTATGGGCTCATCTTTTCTCCAACAGATCTGCATGTTTGGGCAAGTTTTTACAGAAGAGGTTCCATAGGTAGATTTTTCATAGACCCTTTTAAGAATTCAAACTGTAATACCCATGTTCTGTTTCTGTATTAGACATAAGCTCCCTCTGGCAGAACTAAACAGAAATAGCAGATCAGAAATATTCTGTTAGTGACTTTTGATGGCTTTCTAGCTCCAATTTTCCTTTTCTTTTGAATGTGTAATGGAACTTATAAAGATCATATTCATTAGAATTATTAGTACATCCAATTTCTCTGTATTAGTGAATTTTAAGTTACATTACATAAGATATTTTGATGAGGGAAAACTCAGAGACAAGTATTAGATTAAAATATATATGATAAGTAGATATTTGTATACCAAATTCAGATGAATTTTTTTTTGTTATTGAAGTTCATACATCTGAAAACTCCATGTTTTGAGCATAACATAACATCATGCTTCTTAACCACGTAACCATAAGTTCTACGCGGTTTACAAAAGATTATAAACTAGAGACAATTTAAGAATGACAGAAATAAATTATTTAACCAAGTATTTTGAAAAGAGATAAGTTTTCAGTTGAGTTCTGAAATGTTTATATGAACAGGCTCCAAACAATAACAATCAAAATTCTCTGTCATGTGAACCTGCTTGGAATGCTAAAGTATGGCCCAGAAATTTCTTGCTTTTACAGCCCTGTACTGATGGGAAGGTAAATTGGGCATGAGATTTTCTACTATTTTTATACGGTGCTAGAGAGAATCTATTAACCATATAAATGGAGCGGTACCATACATAACCTTATAGCAAAAGCAACCCAACTTAAACAAAACACGAGCCTCCATTGGCAGCCAATGCAACTCACAAAAGAATGGAGTCACATGATCATATTTTTTAAGACCGTAGATCATTCTAACCTCTGTATTCTGAATCAGTATGAGTCTAACCATGTCTTTCTTGGGGATTGTTTAATATATATTACTAGTCTTATAGCCCGTTACATTAACGGGTGCTAGAATATATATGTGTATGTCTGTTTTTATTTTTTTCTCTCTCCTTAGTCGCTTTATGTATTTGTGTCTTGTCTTTTTTTTTCCTTGGCTGTCCACTACCACCCCTTGCCTACTCCCCCTGTCCATTCTTCCTTCCTTTTACCTCCCCTGTGTCCTCCACCACCCCATCACTGCTCACCTTATCCAGCAGAAGCCCTTCTCCCTTTGTTTTACCTCCCCCTGTCCATCATCACCTCCTTCCTGCTCCCCCTGTCCAGCAGTAGGCCTGTCTTTATTTTTCTGCCCCGCCCCCTGTTCATCAGCACCTCTTCCCCTGTCCATCAACCCCTTTTCTGCCCTCCATTTCCGTGTGTTGCAGCATTTGGGTGGGCCTGAGCCTAAAGTGATTGGGCATGAGACCCCATCCCCTGCCCAGCATCTCTGCTTCCTCTCCTCTCCCCCCACCCAGGTGACCAGGAATCTTTGAACTCTGTGACTTCTCGCTCATCCATATCTTTGAAAGTCTGCATTTTTTAAAATTTTGATTTGATTGGAGACATCCGACTGGGGCCGCCGCGGCCGACATCCAACTCGGGCCGCAGCGGTCGAATTCCGCCTCGGGGAGGGGGTGGAGGAAGAGAGAGAGCGGAGAGGCGGTGACGGCAAAGACATCCGACTCGGGCCGCCGCGGTCGACATCCGCCTCGGGGGGGGGTGGAGGAAGAGAGAGAGCGGAGAGGCGGCGAAGGCAAAGTTAGTGTAAGGGAGATGCTGCGTCTTTCAACATGGAGCAGGACAGAGCGTATGCCGCGCATGCACACTTCCTATGTGTCGCTACAGCTCACAGAAAACCGGCGCACACATAGGAAGTGCGCATGAGCGGCCTAGCGTTTTATTATATTAGATTGAAATAATCCAAAAGACTCAGTAATAAAGATTATACCAGAAGTTTAAAAGCAGAAAAATCAAAAAAGGAATTCATCAACTGGAGAGAGTGGTTGAGCCGATTAGACTATATCTCATATTTTGCTATTGCTATATTGAAGGCTTGGGCTCATGATGCCTTAATTCTTAATGGAAGAGCCTGCTAGGACAGACAGGGAAAAATGCTTGAGTACCTGCTTCTCATCATTCATTCCTACCAGGATACAGATAACCCCTATGCAAATACAGGACCACAAACTAAAAGTACTAATATAATCAAATGAAATCCTATGATTCAAGACTCTGCATGCAGTACAACCCCAGAGAAATAGAAACAAATGCATTTCTTTCCAAACAGTGAAAAAAAATATAGACAGCAGATGTAAATTATCAAAATTGACACAATTCAATCACTAAATTGAAAATAAAATTATTTCCTCTACCTTTGTTGTCTGGTGATTTTGGTTTTCAAACCATCTTTTTCCAGTATCTGGCTGCACGTTCTTCTGTCTGTGCTCTTAACTGTGTATCCAGGGCCACCTTATTCATTTGCTGTTTTTCTCTCCTTCACTTTCTGCCATACATCAGTCTTGAGCATTAACTTTTAATATTCAACTTTCTTCCATTTTTCTACTTTCTTCTCAAAATCTATCTACTTTTCCATGTCTTCCTTTCCCATCTATCCATGTGTACTTTCTCCTCCCTCTTGCTTCTTATGGATAGAAGGAAAAAGGGGAGAATAATTTATTCTTATCTCTTCCCTGCCACACCCATTGCTGTGCACCATCTCCTCCATCTGTCTCCCCTTCCCTTCCATCCCTGTGCACCATCTCATCCCTCTTCCATGGTCAGACAACTCTGTCTTCCCCCCTTCCCCCTCATATGGTCTGGCATCTTTCTCCTCTACTTCCCACAGCCTGGAATCTCTCTCCTCTCCCATGGTCTGGCATCTCTCTCTCCTTCCATCCCTCTTCCTGAGGTCTAACATCTCTCTCCTTCTCTCCTCTCCTTTCTGCGGTCTGGCATTTCTCCTCCCTGCAGTCTGGCATCTCTCTCTCTCCTCCTTCCTTTCTATTTTGTGGTCTGGCATCTCTATCTCTCTCCTTCCCATTCCAGTGATCTGACATCTCTCTCTTCCCCATGCATCTCTACCTCACTCCTCTCCCAATACCATGTCCAATAAATCTCTCTACCTCCCTCTCTCTGCCCAACAATTTTCCTCTTCCTTCATCTCCCCATGTACACCATCTCTCTTTCCCTCTCTGACACCCGATTCTCCCTTTCTATTACCTCCCTCACCTCAGCATCTCTTTCTCTCACTCTCTCCATTCTTCCATCCTATGGATCATTCTCCCCTCCCTCTTTCCCTTCATTCTATGTCTCAAGTTCATGCCCCCTTCCTCCTTCCTTCCATCATTTGTCCGAAGTTTGTGCTCCCTCCTTCTCGAGTCCCCTCTCCCTCCCTCCATTGTGTGCCTCCCTCTGGCAGGTGTTTACCTTCTGGCCGGATTTCTCCTCCTCACTGTTGCACTCGTTTCTCTGCACAAAGCGCTGCTGAGCCGGAAGCCTTCTCTCTTATGTCGCAACATCAGAGATAAGGCTTCCGTTTCAGCTGTGGGACATGCGATGAACAGCTGCTGCCACCACCACCTGCGGCTTTGTGCAGAGAAACGAGTGCAGCAATGAGGAGGAGGGAGACGGCCAGAAGGTAAACATCCAGGGGCAGCAATGAGCAAAATGCCACATCACTCTCAAACTGGCCGCCTTCGGCCCGTGAGTTGGACACCCCTGATGTAATGTAAAGTGCACAGTCACTGCGGGCCGCATAAAATGGCCAGGCGGGCCAGATTAGCCTTGTGTTTGACACAAGTAGTATAGACAACTGAATAAATAGATTCAAGAATTTTATCAATGAAAATGCTTTTAATCTATGAGGCGTGCTATATGAATATACAGGCAAACCTCGGTTTGCGAGTAATGCGGTTTGTGAGTTTTTTGCAAAACAAGCAAAACATTCGAGCAAACTGTAACTCGCAAACCGAGCATTGACTCGATTTGCGAGTCCCCACCAGACCTGACCCGACCCCGGGGACCGGCAGTATTGCTCCTCCCTGAGGCCACTGGCGCTGCTCCCTCCCTTCGCGATCACCTCCTTCCCCCCCTACTGACCGGCCCTCTCCTTACCCGTGTGCCGCTGGTGTTAGAAAGTGCCTGCTGCCGGTTTTCTGCTGGGCTGCTGCTGGGCCTTGAGCATCTGCGCATGCTCAAGGCCTTCTGGATCTCACCCTCTCCGAGATTCTCATGAGACTCGAGATCTATGAGAATCTCGGAGAGGGTGAGATCCAGAAGGCCTTGAGCATGCGCAGATGCTCAAGGCCCAGCAGCAACCCAGCAGAAAACCGGCAAGAGGCACTTTCTAACACTGGCGGCGCATGGGTAAGGACAGGGCTGGTAAGTAGGGGGGGAGGAGGCGATCGCGAAGGGAGGGAGCAGCGCTGGTGGCCTCGGGGGAGGGGGAGCAATACTGCCAATTCCTGGGGTCGGGTCAGGTGTCAGCTCGGGAGTCTGGTCATGTGTTGGCTTGGGGGGTCAGGTGTTGGCTTGGAGGTCGGGTGGAATGAATCATCTGAGTTGCCATTATGGCCTATGGGGAAAGTTGCTTTGCTATACGAATACTTTGGATTGCGAACATGCTTCTGGAACAAATTATGCTCACAAACCAAGGTACCACTGTATTTATTATACAGTCCTCAGGACATACCTTGTAAGGATTTCATGTTATCCACAATGAATATGCATGAGAAAGATTTGGATGTAGTGCTTTCATTGCATACAAATCTCTCACTTGAATATTCATTGAAGCTACCGTATATACTCAAATATAAACTGATCCAAATATAAACTGAGGTAGCCTTTTTTTCCCTCCAAAAAGCGTGAAAAGAGGTTGACTCGAATATAAACCGGAGGTTAGAAATGTGGGTTATCATGATGAGCCAATCTATAAAGACTGCACACCTTCCCTCCCCATCAGCTATCTCCTAAGTCACTAAACATAATACAAATATCTTTGACGCATATATCCCAAAGCTAACATATTCACAACAAGGCCCCTACATTGGAAAACGCAAGTACAAACAACCACAAACTTAAATAAATGTAGACAGAAATCAAACTTAAACCTCAAGAAGCCATATTCAGCTGAACACCAGAGAAAGAGAAACGACACTCTACACTTTGGAAAATAAAAACAAAGCAATGTAAATTTACATTAAACTGCATTTTCTGTTCATGAAATTACAAATGAAATTATTTTTTTCTATCTTTGTTGTCTGGCTATTTGATTCATGTTTATCACAGTTTCCAGGTTCTGCTTTCTTCTGTCTTTTTAAATTTTCTTTCAGGGTCCTCAGTCTAACTGCCTTTTATCTCCTTCACTTCCTCTCCTACATCCATCTCTGACTTTAACCTCTTTTCCTTTTAGTTTTCCTCCATTTATATTTCTGCATCTCTATCTGCTTCTGTTTACAGCTTTCCATGTTCCTCATCCTATTATTCTCCAGATTTTTTTTGCTAACTCTTCCATCTCTCCCCTTCCAGCATCTTCTCTTTCCCCCTTTATTTTCACTCTTCTAACTAGTATCTACTGTCTTGCCTCCTCCATCCAGCATATCCTCTCCCCTCTTTCATCCAACACCTCATCTCTCTCCCTACCATCCTTTCCCTATGCCACTTCCAGCACTACCTACCTGGGTCTCTGGCTGTGAGTAATAGAGTTGCAGGTCCAAGTTAGCCCCAAAATGCGAGACAGGCAGCTGATTCCTCCCAGCGGCGGTCATCCATGCTGTTTTCCGGCCGCTGGGAGGGGGTGGAATGAGGAATCAGTGCACATCTGGATTGCGATGAGCCCTGCCTTTGGTTCCATTACCACTAAACCGGCTGGCCATGAAGAAGCCAGACGTCGCGGGGACCTTTCCTTTTTCCAAGTCACTATAGGCTCTGCCAGTCTCAATCCCGCCCCTCAAAATCAGGAAGTAACCAGAGGGAACAGGACTTAGCTATGATAGTATTCAATGATCTTAAAATGGTCAAACAGGTTGTAAAGGTGATGGCAAAAGCTAGAAGGATGCTTGGGGTACATAGAGAGGAATGGCCAGTAGGAAAAAGGAGGTATTGATGCCCCTGTACAAGACTCTGGTGAGACCTCATTTAGAGTATTGTGTACAATTCTGGAGACCGCACCTTCTAAAAGATATAAACAGGATGGAGTCAGTCCAGAGGAATGCTACTAAAATGGTCAGTGGTCCACATCATAAGGCATGCTGGGTCAGACTTAAAGATCACAATATGTATACTTTGGAAAAAAAGGCAGGAGAGGAGAGATAATATGATAGAGAAGTTTAAATACCTACGTGGCATAAATACGCATGAGGCCAGTCTCTTTCATTTGAAAAGAAACTCCAGAATGAGAGAGCATAGGATAAAGGGTGATACGCTCAGGATTAATCTAAGGAAATACTTTTTTACAGAAAGGGTGGTAGGTGCTTGGAATAGTTTCCCGGTAGAGGTGGTAGAGACAAAGACTGTATCTGAATTAAAGGCACATAGGATCTCTTAGGGAAAGAAAGAGATAGTGGATGCTGCAGATGTGCAGACTGGATGGGCCATTTAGCCTTTATCTGCTGTCGTATTTCTACAGTATGTTTCTACATAACCAGTGGAACAGAAATTTTTTTTTTTTAACAGGAGCGATTGAAATCAAGATAGGAAATTTTAAAAAAAAAATTATATTTCTGATTAAACGACAAGGAAATCCCAGCAGAAAATTGAATATCCACGGGTGGTACACAGACATGCATGTGTCCTGCCATTGACTGTCTAGGTTAGTTCGCTGGCCCGGAAGTTAAATGGGCACTGGTAAATATTTAGATGGATGCCCAGTTAACTCGGAGCATAAAGTTGAGATAGCTGTCCTAACTTTATGTGGTTACTTAACCAGTTAGTGGATTGAAATTGTCACTAACTGTCTAAGTTGTCGCTCCACCCTGGCCTGCCCCTAATTTGTTTATTTAAGGGATAAATGGTTAGTGGACTTACTCAGCGGCACTACCAGTTATGTGCCACTGAATACCAGGTGCCAGTTCACTCAACAGAGTTTAACTGAGCTAAGCCCTTATGAACATTGATCCCTGTGGTTTTTATTTTGCTCCAGCTCTTTCTTTATTATGTAACTGAAATAGTATTGTGTAACTACTCTATTCAGTTTTCTTGTAAATATCTGTTTGTGTTTCTTTAGCATTTCATTGGATTTAATATTTAGAGAAGCTATTTTTATTAATTTGTGCTAATATAGACAGTATGGACCATTTAGTATGTGACTGTTACTACCAGGCCTTCTCCCTTAGATGCAAGGGAATTAAAAGTGAAACTGCAGAAAGAATAAAAAAAAAATACTTGTAACATGTTGTTCAGGTGGTGCAGGGTCTGTATTACTTCTTTATAATGTGTACTTATGAAATACTGCAGTGTATGCTCCTAGTACATTAGGGAATAAACATCCACTGTGCTCATTAACACCAAAGCAGAATATTTGTTCATGGTTTATTGAATTTTAGCAAAACAAGAATAGCACAGTAGACTGCTGCAGCCATTGCAACTGCTATTTGAGAGCAGTGTTCTTTCATGTAGGCTGCATACTCGATTGACTACAGCTTATAGCTATACAGAAGACAAAGATTAGTATATAGAGTATGCAGTTACTGGGCGATTACTGTGGAAAACCAGTACCTTTTGGTATGCTAACACTACCCCCTTATACCTAAAAATAATTACTATTCATTTAGCTAATCCAAAGTTAGTGAGTTCTAATCACGGAGGATTATACAAGCTTTATTTTCAGGATATTTGTGATAAGTATTATGCTTTGCCGCAGTCAAAAATTGTAGTTCTTGTTTTGCTTTCTTTTTTAACTGTCTATACCAGGGGTGCCCACGCTTTTTTGGCTTGCGAGCTACTTTTAAAATGACCAAGTCAAAATGATCTACCAACAATGAAATTTAAAAAAACACAAAGCACACTGTACGCAGAGAAAATGTTAATTATATGTAATTTATATTCTAAGTTTTTTTTCAAAGAGGTCAAAGCAGATGAATTTAAAATATGCAATGTCACCTCAGTAACAACAAAAATAGACAAATATACCCCCTCCCCTTTTACTAAACTGCGATAGTGTTTTTTAGCGCAGGGAGCTGCACTGAATGCCCTGCGCTGCTCCCGACGCACATAGGCTCCCTGCGCTAAAAGCAGCTATTGCGGTTTAGTAAAAAGGGGCCATAGTGCAAAATATAGACAGCAGATATAAATTCTCAAAACGGACATATTTTGATCACTAAATTAAAAATAAAATCATTTTTCCTACCTTTGTTGTTTGGTGATTCCATGAGTCTCCGGTTGCACTTCCTTCTGACTGTGCATTCAATATTTCTTCCCTTCTTTCTGCCTCCTGCATGCTTCCTCTCCTCCAGACCTCATTCCATTCCCCAACCAACATCTCTCTCTGTCCCTCCATGAGTCCAACTTTTTTTCCTCTCTCCCTGCCTGCCCCCTGCCACCCGACACACTCCATTCCCTCCCCCAACTTTTTCTTCCGCTCTTCCTGCCCCCTCCTCTTTCTCTCTCTCGTTGCCCCCTTTCTTTCTGTCTGTCTCTCTCCCTGTCCCCTTTCGTTCTTTCTGTCTTTCTTTCTACCTGTTCCCCCTCCCAAGCCACCTCCACCATTGCAAAATGCTCCCAGCAAACACTTCCTCCTGTCTGCTCTTATTCTTATTTCCTAAATTATGTATTTTTCTCTCAGTTCCCTTCCCTCATTACAGCGCATGAGTTTCTGTCACCCTCACAGCCTATTTCTTCTCCACTGCCACAGCTCCACTCCAAGTTTCTGTCTCCATCAGTCTGTCACTCTTCCCTTTAGAACTTTCAGACACTTCTGGCATTTCATAGCAACATTCTCTGTCCCAGCTATTAACCCTTTCAATTTACTTTATCCCTTCATAGTCCCATCTATTCCCTCCCATGACTTCACTCCCAACCTGTGCTTCACTCCCAACTGTGCACCAGATCCACAAGCCTTCCCCCTGACGTCAATTCGACTTGTGTTGCACTTGCAATATACTGGTCGATCGCAATTGACCTTTTGGGCACCCATGGTCTATATACTAATAGGGGTCTGAAGAGGAAGATGAGAAAAATATGCACCATAGCATGTTTCCTCTGATTATTGATTGAATGTTGCTGCCTGATACAGACTTTCCATATATTCCTTCCTTGTACAATGACTGACTGGAGCATAAACATTATAAGACACCATTGGCTTACCAAACAAATGTACTTTTGCTTTAGATAATCTATGGTGTTTCACTGCTTGTTTAAATTGAATAGTCTGTTTTTGTGAACAAAATAGTCTTTTGACCCACAATTCCTCTATTCATTTCATCTTTAGTTTCAAGTGGTTCAATTCATTGTGGTCTTACTCGTGAACAACGTTACCCCAAATTTCTTTAGAGCTTATATAATTTTGTAGCATTTGACTGGTTAAATGCCAGCTACATTCCATAATAAAACTCAAAACTATTGCATGCATGTATCCTGTTAGACCAGTGGCAATCAGTCCGGTCCTCGGGATACACTTAGCCAATAAGTTTTTAGGATACCTACAAAGAATATGTATGAAATAGATTTGCATAAAAGCTCAATAAATAAATAATAATAAAAACTGTGGAGGTAGTACGTGCAAATTTATCTCATGCATATTCATTGCATGTCAGTATAATTGAGTGTACGTTGGATTGAATGTAAAGTCAACGGGAGTCTCTTCCCGAAGAAGCCAAAATCAATGAAACTCAAGTTGGGGAGTCCTGAGTCTATCTGTTGCATTTCAAATAGGGTGTTAATGTCCAGGAGGCAAGGCAAGCCATGAAGTAGAACCACCAGTCACACTATAAAGTCACACTTTTACAATATTTTTATCACCATCTTATATATATGTATATAGCTTATAGCTTATATATATTATTTATTTATATATATATATATATATATATAAGATGGTGATAAAAATATTATAAAAGTGTGACAAGGCATGGGCAGTTGGGACATTGATGTGGCTATGATGGTCCCATGGTAACCCTTGCCCTAGCGTTTGGCAATTTGGTTATGGATCTGAGCACACTTAATTTTTAAAAAATTAAGTTTTCAATATGTTATTTTGAATGAGGAGTTGACTTATCTCAAAGTGGACTTGTGTTTTTTAAGTGGAAAGTTTTTACACACACACAGTGATTTTCAAGTGTGCTCCTAGTGTGAATGGTAATGCATATTCATTGAGGATATTCTGAAACTCGTCTAGTCCTAGGGACTGATTAGGAACCCCTTGTTACTGCATCAAACATTATGTGTCCATAATAATATAAGTTGGGCACCCTACCCCAGAGTACCACAGCCTGTATTGTAGGCACCATATCCAACCCTACTCCCAACAGCGACATAGGAAATACCCTAAGAAAATATTCTTAGAATATGAAAATTCTTGCATTCACAGCAGCCTTGTATTAAAGCAGGTATGTTTTCTGCATGAAAAGAAATATCAGTTTATCATTTTTAAAGGCTGTCATATAAAATGTAGATATATATAAAATATATTTAAGATGATATCCTTTTATTGGACCAGCTTTCAAGAGCTGTTGTCTCTCCCAGGTTAGAATAGAGTGAGCAAAAGTTGTAAGAACTAAAGCTGCACCAAAATCAAATTCAGACAGGACCTCTGCCATATGTAAGGGCCTATGTTCTAACCTATGGTATATTTGAGAAGCTACAATTAAATATATATTATAAATAATATGCAAATGAGAGCCATATGAATATTACTGCAGTAATAGTGTTTCAGTAGGACAACATACAGTATTTAGTTTCTGAACCAGGAGGTGAGAAGCTGTTTGATTAAGTTTTTCCTGATGTATAAGTTTTTCCTGATGTATTCCTCTCCCCTTGCTTTGTGTATCTCATCTTTACATGCTCAAAACTACCCTCTTTGGGTTAAACTGTCCTCCCCCCACCCATAAAAACCATTTAAAAAAAATCTATACTGATGCAGTGTGGTGGCATACAATTTCCTATAGTAATGATCCTTCTGGAAATATTGCTTCAGTTTGAGCACTTTCACAGCCAACCAGCTCCTAATCTACCATTTTTACAGCATGACAAGACTTTGTATACACCATATTTTAGTGTATTGACCCTTTAGGATATGATTTGATTAAATTTGACAATTCAGTGTTTGCTATAAGTAAATTACTCCTATGTGGCCATCTCAAAATCTTTTACGTCTGTAATCTGTTCTTTTGTAACTGTTCCCATTCTTTGAAAATATGTGTATGAAGAGCTGCTTGTAAAACATTTTTCTCTACACCTCTGTAGATCTTTCTTTGATCAGATCTTTGAGGCAGTTGTGGAGTGGCAAGGGAATAGAGATTTCTTTTTCTGCATAGCCTTCTATTGTATTTCTGCTACTGTTTATTTGCAATTCTGTTGTCATCAGATGATATGGTCGGATAAAGTCAAAGGGTCAGTGTCATCTTTAAGCTGAGCAGGACTTAATGGGTGCTTTGCTTCTTTTCTCTCTTGTCCTTCCCCTGTGTTTCTCTCTTCCCCTATAATTCTTTCCTTCTCCTCCTGCTTCCACTTCCTTGGTCACTCCTCCTCTCTGCTCTTGACAAACTTAGCCAGATACATTTTAATTTCCTTTTTCCTATTGGCCATTCTTGTCCTTGTGCATCGAAGAATCCTTCTGGTTTTATTTTTGTCTTATCTACCTGTTGGGCTACCTTAAGATCATCAGACATGATCACATATAGATCCTGCTCTTTTGTTTATAGAGCTTCCTATACTATCTTTCTTCCTAAATGTAATAATGTGGATATGCCTTTTTAGCATTAAATCTTAGCTACCATATTCATCAAGCTTCATTTGATTATATTGGAAATTTTAGTATCATCTTCAAAGAGGCAAACTTTTCTGATTTCCCTTCCATAATATTGCTTGCAAAAATGTTGAAAAATGCTGGGATCTATCCATGAAGCTTACAACTATTAATACCTCTTTCTTTAGAGTGAACTCCTCCAGTTCTAACCCAGTCAGTCCTTTGGGTGTTCAGCTTATTTATAATTCATGTATGAGGAACTATGTCAAAAGCCTGCTGACGTCTGCATACATCACATCTCCTCGAACCAATTATTCAAAGAAATTGAATAGATTCATCTGACAAAGCCTACCTTGAATTCTATAATCCATTGGATTCCTTCTGTCTTTTAGCAGCAGTTTCATTCATTTGCTCACTACAGAGGCTAGATTTACTGGCTTGTAGTTCCCAACCTCCTCCTCCTGCTTTTGTGAGAAGCAGCAACATCCACCAGTCTCTAGTCTTGTGGTACTACTTCCTTATTCTAAAGAATTGTTGGAAAGGTTAGAACTTTTTTGATATCCCATCTAGTTCTATTGCTTTATCAAATTTTTGTTTAGCTAACTTCTTATGAATGCAGTCTTCTGAAAATTGTTTGAGGTCATCTTTAATTCTATTTTTATTTCTATTCAACGACTGTTGTCCTTCTCCTGACCATATACTAAGGATATCTCAGAACGCTACTCTGATAATGGTGTTTCAGTGTAGCAGCACTCCTCACTGACTTCACCCAGTATATAGGATAACTTAATATCCAACTTGTTTATATCATTTTTTTCAAAAACGTTTTATAAATAATTTTATACAGAAAATCTATCATTCATTTCATTTGATAATTCTATCCGATTTTCATTCATTAGAACTAAAGAACTAAAGAAAGCACTTAGCTTATAGCTCTCTTAAGCAGCTGTTAGTGTACCGCCTCCCATCGACACATTTCAGATCTTTCATCAGGACGGGGCGGGTACTAACGCTAATGGATTACACCATCACCTTCCTTTCGCGGTAACCATGATATTTATAAAACGTTTTTGAAAAAAATGATATAAACATGTTGGATATTAAGTAATCCTATATACTGGGTGAAGTCAGTGAGGAGTGCTGCTACACTGAAACACCATTATCAGAGTAGCGTTCTGAGATATCCTCAGTATATGATCAATAATATATATATCTTCACATTCTATATTTAGTTGGCAAGCTCTAGTTTTTTGGACTATTGTGAGATACTTGCCTCCGGCCCTTTTTCACTTATTGGTCCTTCTCCTGAGACTTTATCAGTGAACACCAAACAAATATAAACTCATTAGTTTCTACATATTCCTCCCCTTCACTTTTGAGTCCTTCAGTGCCACTTTTGCACTTCCTCCTGTCACTGACATATCTAAATACTGTATAATTCTTCTGTCTGCAATTTATTGCATTAGTTATTTTCTTTTCCATTTAAATCTTTGCTTTCCTGACTACTTCCCAGCTTTTTATTTTTTTCCCCTCATATTGTTTCTTGTCTTCCTCTTTTTGCAATCTCCTGAAGTTTATGAATTCTAACTTTTTATCACTTCCCTTTTTTAGCTACTTCTCCCAAATACCGTATGGCTGACATCTTATATTTGTCTTCTCCACAGATTGGCTTGTTGCCCTTATAATATCTTTCAGTTTTGCCCACTGCTTTTCAACTTCCCCTGGATACTTCCATCTAATTAACAACTTCTTGAATCACACCCCCATCTTGACAAAAAGTTAGGGATCCTTTTACTAAGCTGAGCTAAAAAGTGGCTTGCACTATTAGCGCACGGTTTTCCTTTGTACTAGGCCACTTTTAGCATGACTAAATTTTCAATTTTCTGAATTAATGGCAACATGCTAACTTCTCAATTAGCACATGACCATTAGCATGTGAGCCCCTATTGTCACCTATTTTGTAGGTGTTAGGGTTCCTTCGATTATTTATTTATTCAATTTTCTATCCCATTCTCCCAGGAGAGCTCAGAACGGTTTACATGAGTTTATTCAGGTACTCAAGCATTTTTCCCTGTCTGTCCCCGTAGGCTCACAATCAATCTATCTAATGTACCTGGGCAATGCTGGGGGTGGGATTAAGTGACTTGCCAAGGGTCACAAGGAGCAGCATAGGTTTGAACCCACAACTCCAGGGTGCTGAGGCTGTAGCTTTAACCACTGCGCCACACTCTCCCCTCTGTTCTAATCGGTCAGCGCACTATGATTTATCTGTGCTAACTGATTAGCACAGGGCACAGCTACTCTCTGCCTGCAAACACACCCCATAATAACAAAATCTATTTTTTAGCACTTGGGTAGCAAGCAGATTCCAAAACTATCATGAGACACCTGAGCGTGTCCTGCAGTAATTCCTTTTTAATTTGCAGTAAACATATGTTAATGCTTATTACAGCTTAGTAAAAAGACCCCTTAATTTTCCTGAAGTGTTTAACTTTGAATGAATCGGTATAACTGCCCATATCCTAAACTGAACCATAACTATCTGGTGATACTGGATCCTAAACGGTAACTCAAGGATTCCTGTATGCCTTTATAAGATAGATTATCAGAACCAAGTCCCGGTAGTGTGCAAATACTGTGCACAAATATACACCTGCTTCCCCCCCCCCCCCAAAAAATAAAAATTTGTGCATGTACTTTGTGCATATATATGTGTGCTTTTGTAAAATATGTTTCTCTCACAACTCCATTTCCATTTCACCCAATCAGTACCTCAGGAATACCTGTGCGCCGATCACAAGAAAGTAGATGCACACACATGGTTGTGCAATTTTGTAAAAGCAAAGCACTTGTCTCAGTGGTTGTGATATGTGTGAGTGTGGTGCAGTGATTAAAGCTACAGCCTCAGCCTCAAACCCACACCTGCTCCTTGTGACCCTGGACAAGTCACTTAATCCCCCCATTGCCCAAGGTACATTAGATAGATTGTGAGCCCACCAGGACAGACAGGGAAAATGCTTGAGTACCTGAATAATCTCATGTAAACCGTTCTGAGCTCTCCTGGGAGAACGGTATAGAAAATTGAATAAATAAATAAACCATTTGGCAAAATCTAGTAGTCTTGTTGTGGAAGATAAGAACTTTCATGAATTTGTAATATTTTGTCAAATTTCCTTTTACTTTTCCATTAGACTTTTTTGTCTAGTGAAAGTTGAGAATAATCTTTCAATAAGCCTGAATTAATTATACTTCTTTTTCAAGTTTTCTTCTCTTTTTATTTCTATTTGCCTTAACATGATACCACACTATCGCATAGCTTGTTCAGAAGGCAGAACAACAAATCCATGGCAAAACATGTTTTTTTCTGAGTTTAAAAATAAATTTAAAGAAGATACTGTAAGAACATAAGAATTGCCTTATAAATTCCAGGAAGAAGCTTTCTTTGGCACAGTGCAAGTACTACAGTGAGAATTAGCAGTACATTTGAGAGACTGAGATCATACTCCACATATCCTGGCATAGAAATGAGGTTTGTTCCTGTCGTGGGATGCCCAATCTAACCCATTTGAAGAAATTGCCCCAGGACAAATAAAAAGAACCCATTTAGAGAAACTGCCCTGGACAGACCGCAGGTCTCTTTAGCCCAGTATCCTGATTCCAGCAGTGTCTAATCCAGGTCACAAGTACCTGGCAGGATCCCAAAACGTAACAAGATTTCATGCTGCAGGCACCAAGTGGTGACTTTCATTGAGTGTGCCTTAATAGCAGTATGTGGACATTTCCAACAGGAACTTGTTCAAACCTTTTTAAAATCCAGATACACATCTTCTGGCAACAAGTTCAAAAGCTTAACCATTTGTCGAGTGAAAGAAATATTTATTCCTATTTATTTTAGGAGTTATTACCATATAACTTTATAGAGGATCCCCTAGGGCTCCTTTTACAAAGGTGCGCTAGTGTTTTTAGCGCACGCCCCCGATTATCGCGTGCTACCCGAAAAACTACTGCCTGCTCAAGAGGAGACGGTAGCGGCTAGCGCGTGGGGCACTTTAGCGTGCACTATTCCGTGTGTTAAGGCCCTAACGCACCTTTGTAAAAGGAGCCCCTAGTCTTTGTACTTTTTGAAAGAATAAACAGTCTGTTCACGTTAATCAGTTCTACTCTGCTCAGTATTTTGTAGACTCATATTACCTCCTTCCCCCCCCCCTTCAACTGTCTCTTCTCCATTCTGAAGAGCCCAAACCCTTCAGGATGGTTTTTGTTGATCTGTCTTCAAGGCCTGCTGTGCCATGCGTACAATTATCATTTTCAGGAAAAAAGAGCAAATTAAATCTTACCTATGTGTAAGTATGCTCTGAATCAGGCTTTTTTATGTTTTCATGCTGACAAGGACGATAGTTCATGTGCTTGTTAAACTGAAACCTTCCTCTGAGCTATATATTTGTATGCCACTATAATTATGAAAGTCCGGTTTATAAGAACTTTTGCTATAGTACCCAAATAAACATAATTTATGCTGGTAGTTTTGACACTGTTCATGTTGTAGATTTTATATTTAAAATCAGAATATGTTGTGAAGATGGACATACTGTTGTTTTGTGGTTAGAATTCCGTCTTTTTAATTTGTTTTAGATCTATATACTGTTTTGCAGCGACAGATGCATCCAGCCTGAAGCCTATTTTCTTTCCTGTTACACCAGTTTTTAATTAAAGAAAACAGCTAGGTGAAGGCAGTAACATTCTCTGAAAGGTAATGAAGATTTATTTTGGAAGTGACCTCCATTCTATTAGCTGAAACAGTAATCGTCAAAATTAATAGAATAATCAAATTATACACAAACTCATAAATCATTGTGAATAATGCTGTCAGAAGTTCAGCTATTAATGGGTCCTATTGTTTTGCAGCTGTATTAAAAATTACAGCTGCTGATTCTTGCCTTGATAGGAATTGAAATGGCATTTAAAGGCTATGCAGAATGGGGCTAGCAGGCCAAAAAATTTCACAACTGTTAATTTAGCTGTAATAGGATTTGATGTCACCAGGGCAAAGTTGAAGTTGAGTACAGTACCAGTGCTATCTTTCAGCAAAACTTGAATCATTGTTGGAAGACAGGCAGTCAGTTAATTAGAGTAGGTAATATCAGTTTAAGTGTCTGTCGTTTGGGGTTAATGGCATCAAAGAGTTACCTTGTACTTCAAGTATGGCTGAATAGTCTATTGTGTGCAAGTCAGATTGACTTGATGATTTTAGTTGACTTTATCGTATACAAATTATTAGGTTGTCATTTTGTTTAATTAATATTTGATCTCATCTTGCATAACAGCTTCTGAACCTCATCTCAGTTAGGCTGTGCATGCCAGAGTGTTCCAGTGGATCCCTTGACTACTCCTAATTAAAATATACATCTTTTCTAATAAACTGAAGTTCCTTGCTGTTTTTGTTTCATTTTCTTTCATACCATATTACATTTCCATGCTGTGTAAACAGTAGGTTCTGACCTCCTTTTTTTAATAGGCTGGTTGGGAGAGCAGGAGTTGGTCAAAAGTTTTTGCAGCCAAGTAATATGGTTCTGCCACAACACAGAGAAAAAGTTCTCTTCATTTACTAAATGAAAAAAAAAAGAAGATAAACCTGAGGTCAAACTCAATGGTGTAATTTGGAAGTCAGTCTTCACATGCTTTTTCAATAATAAACAGCACTGAAGCCAATCAAGCATTATTTTGCCATTTTCTTATGTTGTAATATATATTGTACCAGCTGTTTAAGTTGCTATCCAATATGAATATTTATAATTGAAGATGAATGACCTAATTGTGATTTAAAGCTAGTATCCAAGCATTGCTAAATCTGCAATTTTCTTTCGATGGTGATCACAGATCACTAGAGAACAATAGATTCAATCATTATCAGAAAATGTGATCAAGAAAATCCTGCCTGGTCTGAATTTTAAGTAATGAAATGAACTTCTGATTAAATTGACTGTAGCAGTTTTCCAGGTCTCGCCATGTCTGGGTAGCTAGCTCCCTGTTTATATGCCTTTCTGTCAGGTGTGTCTCCTGCTTCTCTGATGGGAAGAGTGGTGTGGCAATCGTCTTTGAGTGCTGGTAATCGGCTTATACCTCTAGTCCAGGTCTATAGAGAGCAGGTTTGGTGTTTGGTAATATTGGTGAGTTCTGGAGATAATGGGAAGTCAGTGTTAGCATTGGGTCTCCTGCTTCTGAATTCCGTGAGAGACGTTTGGCCATCCTGGAATTCATAGTACAAAGCAACATCATTAGTGAGGAACATGAAGCAAGGATTAGAAGAATGGTAGCCCTTTCTTCTAAGGCTGTAAAAGCTACAGAAGGCAGTGTTGCTTACCATATATACTCGAAAATAAGTCGATCCGAATATAAGTCGAGACCCCCATTTTCCCCCAAAAAGGAGAAAAAAATGGTTGGCTCGAATATGTCAGGCAGCTTAATATTCAAGTACCCCGCCCTGCCCGGGGGAGGGAAGGGAAACGGAAGCGGAGGACAGAGATGGCAGATGGATGGTTAGAATGGAGAAAGAAGAAAGAAGGAGACCCTGGCAAGCAAGTTATCATAAGACAACCAGAGCCTGGGACCAACAAGATTTGAATAATGGCCAGACAACAAAAGGTAGAAAAACTAATTTTATTTTCAATTTTGTAATTACAATATGTCAGATTTGAAACATGTATCCTGCCAGAGCTGGTGTTAGACCGCAAAAGTGGGCTAGGATTTAAGAGAGAGAGGAAAAGTCTTTTTTTGTTTGTTTATTTTGTCCAGTGTGGTTAGGAGAAGGCAAAGGGGGTGAAGAGGCTATAAATAAAACCCACCAGGATGTTTGAAAAAAACACCCAATTGGGCAGGAAAATCGAATTGAATCGAAAAACCAATTCAGTAGGCTTAATCGAATCGAAATTTTTTTTCCTGAATCGGGCAGCACTAGTCTGCAGCAAAGACCTGCTGCATCAAAGCATGGGCTAGACTTGATTAGGGGGAGACTAGCTACAAATGTTTATTCCTTTTCCTACCCACCCTCAAAGGCTCTGTGTTAGTTCAATTTGGCTTCCTTTTAAAATTCAAAAACTGTTAACTATAGAGTCTTCATATTATATTACATTACGTTGGTGCCTTCTATCCCACCAATACCTTTCAGTTCTAGGCGGTTTACAACAAATGTTGGCCTGGGCATTCCCAGGGAGAATACATGGTTAATAGATGTAGTATGCGTCATGATCTGTGGAGGGTCAATCAGGTTTAGTTAGATCATTTGACAAATTTCTTGAATATAAAAGTTTTAAGTTCTTTCCTGAATGTTTTGTAGTTGGGCGTCATAGTCAACAGATTGGAGAGGTGGCGGTCTAGTTTCGCTGCTCTGGGGGCTTATAGTCCGTCGCATATTTTTTTGCTTTGTATGCCTTTGATTGGGGGGTAGGTAAAGTATTCATGAGTTCTCTTTGGTCTGGATGTGTTTTTCTGATTAGGTGGTTGCTCAGATAGCTTGATCGTTTCCATTTAGGATTTTGAATAGGGTGCAGTAGAATTTGTATTGTATGTGTGCTTGTACTGGGAGCCAGTGTGAATCTTGGAATGCGGTGGTAATGTGATCATATTTTTTCAGCGAGTAAATCAGTCTAAGAGCTGTATTTTGGACTGCTTGTAATTGTTTTAGCATGTTGGTTGGGCATGACAGGTATAGGATGTTACAATAGTCCAGGAGTCCTAGGATTAGCGCTTGTACCAAGAGTTTGAATTGTTCATTGTTGAAGTATTTTCGGATTTGCCTTAGGTTGCACATGGTTGCGAATGCCTTCTGGATCATTTTGCTGATTTGAAGTTGCATGGTGCAGCCTTTGTCTATCATTATTCCCAGCAGTTTTAGGTTGGATTGCATGGGATATGTGATGGAGTCTATTTCTAGGTTTGTTATTGTTGGGGTTTTGTTTTTTTCTAGAAGTAAGAATTTGGTTTTGTCTTGATTCAGCTTTAATTTGTGGGGTCTCATCCATTTTGACACTTGGAGTTTGTGTTTTGGGGTCTTGGATTTTTGTGCCTATTTGACTGATGTAGTATGATTTTCTTTTAGCTTTTGTTTGTATTGTTTGTTCAGTATTCTACAGGTTGTTTTTGTGTGTTCTCGGTTGTCTTTTCTCCATTCTCTTTCAAGACATCTGCATTGTCATTTGAGTTGCAGTAGTTCGTTGTTAAACCATTTGTCTGAGCATCTGCAGATTCTGGTTTTTATTTGCGGTTGTGTCATGTCTTCAAGGATGGATGTGTTTAGAGTGTGCCAGTGGTTTAGGAAATCCTTGAGGTTGCCATCTTGGGATCATGGTGTCTACTTTGTTCCAGAATTTAAGTGGGACGATCTTTTTGTGTGTTTCGTATGTTAAGCTTTGGTTATTTTGTTTGGTTTTTCCCTGTGTCCAGTTGATTTTGAAGGTGTACCTATAGTGGTCTGACCAGAGGGTGGGAGGCCATGTTCCATTTGTGGTGTGCATTTCTTGTGTGGTGGGTGTTTGGGACATGAAGACAGCTATGTCGAGTTAGTGGCCCTTTTTGTGTGTGGTTTGTGGGTCTAGGATTCTGTAGGAAAGGGTTTTGAGGAATGCAAGGAGGTTTTCTGTTTGATTGGAAGATTTGTCTTCTAGGTGCAGGTTAAGATTGCCCAGGATTAGGTTGTATGTTGATGTGAGGGAGTTTCTGAGTATACATTCTTTGAATTCTGATTTTGCTATGTAACATTTTTCCTGGTGTTATGTAGCAAAGTAGGCATGTTAAGGTTCCTTTGAGTGTGGGGCTCGATAGTTGGCAGGCGAGTAGATTCATGTGTGGGGTGGAGGCTTTGTCCTTTAGGGCTATATTTAGAGTGTTTTTGGCTAAGATGGCTAGTCCTCCCCCTCGTTTTTTGTCTCTGCAAACTACTTGTATTTTGTAGCCTTCTGTTATTCTGGGGGTCGGCATCTGAGGTTAGCCATGTCTGTGAGGAAGAGGCATCCTAGTTTTTCTGTTTCTATCAAGTTCCTTATTATCTCAGTTTTTGGGCCTAGGAATCTGATATTCATGAATGTGCATTTTATTGATGTAAATTCTGTTTTAGTGTTACTTGAAGTTTTTGGGTAGATGAGGGTGTTTGCTTGGGGGGTGGGTTTGTTCCTGGGATGGTTTCGGGAGGCGTTTGTAGGTCTTCTCCTGCAGGTGTGGGGAATACTGTGGTGCATGCAGGAGGAGCAGTCAACCACGTTTATATGGTTTCTCCCTGCTGGGTGGGGTTTCTATTGCTTGTTACTATAACTGGAATTGTAGAGTTATAGTTTCCTTTTACTTTCCGGTTTGTTAAGATCAAGAGTAACAGGACGATGACTATTTGTTTCTGTTTTGATATCTTCATTTTGTGGAGTTGAGAGGTGTGGGTTGGTTGGTGTGTATGTGAGAAAGTTTTGAGTGAGTTAAGTTTCTTTGGGCTTTTTTTTTGACTGGTGATTTTTTTTGTGGTATGGATAGGATTATTTTTTGTTGTAGGGGGGACTTTTTTGAGGGGGGGTTGTGGGGGAATGGTTTGGTGCCTTTGGTTTTCTTGGTCCGCACAAAGGGCCGCTTTGGCGTGGCCCTTTGGTGGGGTGTGCTGGCAGGATGTGCTTGCCTGTTCGGCGGCCCTCAAATAGGGCTGAAGAGGACCTGGAACTCTGCTGTTGACCAGAGGCTGTGGTAAGAGCGGATAGCGCAGTTGGTTTTAAGAAAGGTTTGGACAATTTCCTGGAGGAAAAATCCATAGTCTGTTATTGAGAAAGACATGGGGGAAGCCACTGCTTGCCCTGGATCGGTAGCATGGAATGTTTATTCATTACCGTTCCCGTCCCCGCGGATAACCGCGGGAAACCATCTTCATGTCATTCTTTAAGGAGAGAGGGAAGAATCAGAGTATGAATGGCCACAACCACTGACCCACAAGCTTTGCTTTGAAGAATGCTGGTGTAGAAAGACCGAGGTTGAAATAAATACTAGAAAATGACATGGGATTATTTCCCACAGTTATCCTCGGGGATGGGAACGGTGATTAATTTTGTCACCGTGTCATTCTCTAGAATGTTGCTACTCTTTAAATTTTAGCCATGATAAGCACCTGAAATGTAGGGCAGCAAAATGCTGATATACATTTGAAATAGATGTGGCCACTAAACTGATCGTGGCAAGGAAATCTCCATGCCGCGATCAGCTGAGTGGCCTTGGCAGGGAACCCCCAAACTCCACTGCATGTCAGCCGCAGGAGGGATGCCCATTCCCTCTCGCTGCCACCCCGACCCCCCCCCCCTCCGACACACACACTGTCCACAGCAGAAGGGATGCCCACTCCCTCCTGCCGTTACCCCCCCCCCCCCCGAACACATAACCCCTAGGAGTAGCTTTAGATATCTGGCCAATCAGAGTCATAGGCCACTGCCAGTGCATCCTAGAATGCACTGGGAAGGAGGCCTAAGACTCCAGTTGGCCCAAGTGCCTAAAGCTACTCTGCTTTCTTAAGTGAATTAGAAAGTGAATATTCTTTTTTGTCCTACTTTACGGAGGTACGTTGGCTATCCTGCTCCAAGGTCCTTAAACAATTCTGGGACTTGAAAGAAGAAATATGCCAGTTTTTATTAACTAAAAATCAAGACACAAGGTTGTTTTCTAATCCAGTACGGTTACAAGATTTATCCTTCATGGTTGTTATAACAAAACACTTAAACGATTTAAATTTAAAATTGCAAGGAAAAGATCAGATCATTATGAACATGTGTGATCAAGTTAAAGCATTCCAATGTAAGCTAGTTTTGGGGAAAAGCAGTTGAAAAGTGAAGATTTAATGCACTTTCCGACATTCAACATAAAAAGATCAAGTTTAGGTGAAATGTATCGTATCAAAAATATGCAGAAAATTTTTTAAGCCTTAGAACTGAATTTAAAACAAGATTTGCAGATTTTAAATCTTTGGAAGACAAGTTTTCTTTGTTTTCTTCAATTTTCTCAATAAATATAGAATCAGTACCTAATAATATATAAATGGAAGGAATCGAGATCCAGTGTGATTCAGTATTGAAGGCAAAATACAGTGAAGTTGGCTTGCTTGAATTTTACAAATATTTGCCAGCCAGGTTTGAAAATAATTGAAAATTCATATATGAAATTATTTCCATATTTGGAAGTACCGGTACTTATTGATATGAGCAGTTATTTACACTTATAAAAGGAAACAAGTCTCCTATCAGATCCAAAATTACCGACATTCACCTTGGGTCAGTTTTAAAAGTAATCACTGCGGACAAAATTTCTCCCATAATAGGAAAAATAGTAGCAGAGAAGAGATGCCAAGTGTCAGGAAGAAAACATTTATTTTATCGTTGTTCTTGTTCTTTTTTTATACTGTACTTTTCGAAATAAACCTAAGGAGTCCGTTAATCAAGCTGCGGTAGGGGTTTAATGCGCATAATACCGCGTGTTAAACCGCCTGCCGCGCTAGCCGCTAACGCCTGCATTGAGCTGGCGTTAGTTTTTTAGCCGGCCGCGGGGGGTAGCGCGTGATGAAATGTCCTATGCGCTAATCCCGCTAGCGCGGCTTGATAAAAGGAGCCCTAAGTTTCTATGAAAAATTATGTTTTTGCTTTTTTGCAGCCCACATAAACTTCAACCTTGTTTATTTGGCCCTTGTCAGCCTTTGAGTTTGATATGCTTGTTTTAAAGCCTTTTTACGAATTGTGCCAATGATGTCTCTCTGGCCAGTCAGATTTTCTGGATTACCACAATCAATATGCATGAGACAAATTTGTATATAATACATCTCTGTTATATGCAAATGTATCTCATACATATTCATTATGATACTCCTGAAAATCTGACAGGCCAAGTGTGTTACCAGGGGAGGACTGAGAATTACTGTCTTAAAATGTTTTAGGACAGGGGTTCTCAAATCCAGTCCTTGAGGCCATCAACCCAGCCTTGTTGTCAGGATTTCTGCAATGAATATGTATGAGATCTGTTTGCATTCCCTGCTTTTATTGCATGCAAATAGATCTCTTACATATTCATTGTGAAAATCCTGAAAACCAGCCTGGATTGTGGACCTCTAGGACTGATTTGAGGTCTTCTATTATAGGGCTTTTCTTAGTAAATAACTGTGGGGGGGTTTTGGTTTGTTTGTTGTTGTTTTTTTTACTAAAGATTAGTGCAAGTTATCTAACACAGGGAACTTTTCTATTCCTATGGGCATTGCTGCAGATAATGTGCGCTAAGCTTTAGTAAGAGACTCTCTATAGCAGGAGTGTCCAACCTGCGGCCCAAGGGCCGCATGCGACCCCGTGAAGTATTTTGTGTGGCCCCGGTCAAGGGCGATGCAGTGTTTTCCTCTGCTGCCCCCAGGTGTTTACCGTCTTGCTGGCTCCCTCCTCTGTTTGCGCATTTGTGAAGCCAAAAGGTTGGACACCCCTGCTCTATGGGCTCCTTTTACAAAGGTGCGCTAGCGTTTTTAGCGCATGCTAGCGTGCGCTAGCTGAAAAACTATCACCTGCTCAAGAGGAGGCTGTAGCGGCTAGTGCGTGCGGCATATTAGTGTGCGCTATTCCACGCATTAAGGCCCTAATGCGCCTTCGTAAAAGGAGCCCTATGAGTAGTATAATATATGATACACCAGTAGAGGTACTGACAATTTGCAGGCAGTGTTAAATATGTGATTTTAAAATATTTATTATCACTCTGCAGAAAGTTAGGCGTGATCTTTTAATAAAATAATCTTTTCATAAAGTAAATATTTTAATAGAGATTGAATTGGTCAGTGTATTAATATAGCTCAAGGAAAAATATGTCAGAGTAATTTGACAAGCTGTTCAAACAAACATTTTGAAGCAGCTGCTTGTCATAAAAATTATAAGTGCACATTTGTATACACATGAGGCTTATTGTATCTAAATTAGGATGAAACATTTTTGGAGATAATTAGTTGAATCAGTATTGCTAGAAACCTATAAATTACTAGTACAGGATATTTCATAGAAAATTAATTTTATTTTATAGATTAAGAAATTTACCTCAAAGTACTTTGTACTATTGCAAAGCAGACATTAACATTTTTACATAGGTTTATATAAGAAAAAGAAAATCAAATTATCTAAATGCCATTTTATCATGTTTAATATTCCTGTGTGTGTATGTATATATTTAGATATAGATAAATATAGATATACATATTGTATTCTATGTTTACTTGTACAATTAGGGTTTTTTTTTCTATTTTATTATTAAAGATAAATCTCAACATAAGATTATATGTGCTTTCACATTCTTTTGTTCTAAGGAGAACTAGAATTTATAGAAATTGCTATTACTCAATGTATGATTCAAAGCTTGTTTGTACTTCTGAATTGATTGAATTTGTGTTCTATCCCTATTATAACAGGGACGATTAATGATGTTGTCTAGACATGTCTATGTTATATGTCACAGTTCTTCAACCACTGGTCCGCGGATCGGTACCGGTCTGCAGAAAATTCCTGCCGGTCCGCGCAGAGCTGGCAAGATCGACGCCATTAAATTTCCTGCCCGGTAGTGTTTGCGGAAATCTTCTGTTCTTCCCAGCCTCTGGCGATCAAGACAGGCTGCCGACGTCGGGCATTCCCTCTGTGAGTCTCGCCTATGCGGAAACAGGAAGTTGAAACAAAATAGGCGGGACTCAGAGAGGGAATGCCCGACGTCGGCAGCCTGTCTTGATCGCTGCCCCTGCCGAGTCACCGAAGAGGGCCACGTGGAAGGTGCAAGTAGAAGGGAAATGGTCAGCGTGCGCGGTGGGGGGTCAGCGTATGGATTGGGGCCATCAGCAGCGTCTGTGCTGAGAGTCTGCCCACGTGCAGGATGCGGCGGATAGGGGCCTCCGGCTCGTCTTGGGCAGCAGGGCCTGCGGTGCAAAGCTTTTTTTGCCAGCTTGGGGGGTCGCGAATGTGCAGGGCACAGCAAGAGTAAGATCATGGGGAGCCTTCAACAGTGGCTGTCTCCTCTCCTAGCAGCTCTGTACTTACCAGGGCAGTGATTCACTTCAGCAACTTCCCCTTTCCTCAGAGGCAGCAACGGACCCAAGGCTGCCTAAGGAAATCACTGCTGCAGGCAAGTACTGAGAGCTGCTGGAAGGAGAGGAAGCCACTGTTGGAGGCTGGGAAGCTGCTGGATAAAGGGAGAGCTGGAGGGAGGTAGAAGGAGAGATGCTGCTGGGAGGGGAAGAGGGAAAGGGATGGGAAGAGAGCTACTGTTGGATAAGGGGGATGAGGGAAGGGAGAAGGAAAAAAGGAAAGAAACAGCTGGCAGGGAGATTAGAGGAGGGAAAGGGGAGAGACTGGAATGAGAAAGTAGAGAGAGATTGATGCTGGAAAGGGGGTCAGCAGAGAAATGAGAGAGGGATAAAGATGCTAGATCTGGTGTAGGAGAGATAAAAATGAAGAAAGCAGTGAAGCTGGAATGAATGATGTAAAAAGGAGAGAGGAGGCACAGGCTGGATGGAAAGGGGAGAGGGGCATAGAAAGAAGTCAGATACATATGGAAGGGGGAGAGGGCAGACAGTGGATGGAACGGGCAGACGCTGGAAGGAAAAGAGTGAAAAGAAGATGAAAGCAGAGACCACAAAAGGTAGAAAAAAATCATTTTATTTCTATTTTGTCATTACAATATATCAGATTTGAAATATATATCCTGCTAGAGACATAACTGGGGACTTCAAAGCCTAACACTATTCCTATCATGTATGACTGCAGTATTCTGTTAGCATGATATTTCTGTGTAGCATTCTGTAATAATTTGGCTTGTTCAGTTTTCTTGATAGTAGAGGGGATATATGTGAAGGGGAGGGGAGACAGGGGTTTTGTTGGTCTTTGCTCTGAATATTTATATTTATAAAATGACAATTGTACAGAATATTGTTTCTTTTTATACTTTAATAAAATACGTTCAATATAAAATCATAACTGAGGCTTGTGCAGATGGGATCAGATGGTTTGTGGGGACCAAGCTTGCGGAGACGGGGCAGAAATTTGTTTTTTTATTTCGGTCTTAGTAGTTTGCTGGTCCACAAAATAATTATTTTATTCCTGCCGGTCCACGGGTGTAAAAAAGGTTGAAAACACTGTTATATGTGATAATCGGAGGAAAACAAGATTTTATGTATGTGATGTAGAAACCGCATAGTTGTGTGCGGTATATAAATTTTTTACTAAATAAGTAAAGCAATTCATGGTTTCACTATTAATATTGAAAGCAAATTATCCATCAGTGCAAAAGATCAGTGAAAAGTTATCACAGATTGTAATGCATGGTAACATACATTATCCCGGGACAAGCAAGCAGGTATTCTCACATATGGGTGACGTCATCCGACAGAGCCCGGATGTGGATGCCTCACAAGCAGACTTGCTTGAAGAAACTCGAAGTTTCGAGTCGCCCACACCGTGCATGCGCGAGTGCCTTCCCGCCTAGCACAGGGCGTGTCTCCTCAGTTCTTAGTTTTCCGCGGAGCCGAGAAGTCCGTCTTTGACTCTCTGCGTTAAACTTTGTTCACTTTTTGCCTTCTCTTAATCGATTGGAATCATTGTGTGATCCTTTTTTGAACGATTAACATTCTCGGACATCTAAATTGTGTGTCAGCCTTTAATTGTTGAGTGAGAGCTATATATACTTACAGTTGGGTCTCCTGAAGCAGATATCGAAACAGGGCCACGTTGGGACCCTATAGAATCACTCCTCAAAAGATAAGTGAGGTTTAACCAATGTTCCAGTGATTTTTGAATGCAAATATACATATATATATGAAAAATAGAAAAACAAAGAACATAATTGGATTTTTAATAATATCTAAGAAGACATAAAGTGCTCGTTACACCTCAGAGAGTGACCTATTTAATATCAAGTATGCTATGACTGGATGGTAAACTCTTGCTCCAAGAGGGGGTTACCTCCCCCTCTTCAGAGTTTCACTTTTCTGAGCGTATTCAAATATAGGATCACTCTCTTGAGATTTTTGTTTATTTCAGTCAGTTTTTCAATTTCACAAAACGACTTTACTGACTTCCAATATAAAATATATTACCCCTGTTTTTGTTAGAAACGAAGTTTCACAGAAACATGGCTACGGAAAAACTTAGGCACTGGTAATGTATAGCCCGGAGAATGACGCATAACGGCACCTAAGGCCATCTCTGCCCCTATCCACGCCTACTTTGACCTTGGGCACTGTTAGTTATCATGCTTAAATGTGATTCTGGCACCTCCCAGCACCTACTTTTTTTTTAACATCTTTTTATTGGTTTTCAATGGCGTGGTCAATTATCACACCAATTAAAACCAATTAAAGCAATTAAGTTAGGCAGCGGTAGAGCACCTACCACCACCTAACTTACGATGCCATTTATAGAATCGGGCCTGTCTAACTTATGTGGTAAATGCACAGCAGATGCTCGCCACAACCACTGCATTTGCACTTACAGAATCATAATTTTTGCACTTAAGGTACGGTAAATGCAAAAATTTACCACTCAAGTAAAAGCATCTCCTAGTAACTAATGCACCACATTGGAGCCTCTAAACAGTGTCATCTGGTAATCTTACACATAACAGAGTATTATGTTGCAAAAGGTAGAATGTGCTCATAATGTGAATAGCAGACCATGGTCTTATGCATTGTTTTTGAATGGTTGTATGCTTAAGCATTCAGAGAAAAAGAACAAGTGGGGATCGGGACTGAGCACATCAACCTTGGAATCAACATATTTTATTCATATAAATTCAAACCACAATTGAATACATGTATAAATATATGGATATAGTGTACTTAGGTCACCAAAGGCTAAGGATTCTATATCCATATATTTATACATATATTCAATTGTGTTTTGAGTTTATATAAATAGAATATGTTGATTCCATGGTTGAAGTGCTCAGTCCCACTCCCCACTTGTTCTTTTTCTCTGTTTGACTCTATGTGGGGTTGTTTCTTCTAGTTTTTTGGGGGGTTTGTATTGATGTTTAAGCATTCACCATAGAAATAAATGTATTATAAATGTATTAACCCAAGAAGTGCTTCTTTGAGTATTCACTTTGGAAGGGCATTACCTGAAAAGAATGTTCTATTTCCTGTATAATTATTCAGTAATTTTTGAAAGAGAAATATTAAACGTTTAATGTGAACAAGTACAAAGTGATTCATATGGGAAAGAGGAACCCGAACTATAGCTATGTGATGCTGGGTTCTATGTTAAGAGTTGCTGCCCAGGAAAAGGATCTAGGACTCTAGGTGTCATTGTTGAGGATACGTTGAAACATTCAGCTTAATGTATGGTGGCAGCAAAGTGAGCAAACTGAATGTTGGGAATTATCAGAAAAGGAATGGAAAACAAAGATAAAAATGTTATAATGCCCTTGTATTGTTCTATGGTATGGCTACATCTCGAATACTGTGTGCAATTCTGGTTGCTGTATCTCAAAAAAAAAGATATAGCAGAATTAGAAAAGGTACAGAGAAGGGCGATGAAAATAATAAAAGGAATGGGACGACTTCCCTATGAGAAAAGGCTAAAGCGGCTAGGAAAAGGTAGATGTGAATCACTTGTTTACTCTTTCCAAAAATACTAGAACTAGGGGGCATGCGATGAAGCTACTAAGTAGTAGATTTAAAACAAACCAGAGAAAATATTTCTTCACACAATGTGTAATTAAACTAGAATTTATCTGAGATTGTGGTGAAATTGGTTAGCTTAGCAGGGTTTAAAAAAGTTTTGGATAAATTCCTAAATGAGAAGTCCATAGGCCACTATTGAGATGGCTTGAGGAAATCCATTGCTTATTCTTAGCATAAGCAGCACAAAATCTGTTTTATTACTTGGAATCTAGCTAGGTATGTGGTACCTGTGTTGGTCACTGTTGGAAACACGATACTGATGGACCTTCAGTCTGTCCCAATATGGCAATTCTTATGTTCTTATGTAGTAAGTATACTTCTCTTCTTTGAAGTCTAAAAGGAATCTTAAGGGTTAAAGAAAATAAATTATTGAATTCATTTATTCTATTTATGTGGCAGTTTACAATTATTGATTTCAAATCTGTGTATTCAATATTGCAGTTTGTTTTAATATTAACTAGCAACATCTATACAGATATTGCAGTATCTTTTTTTAATTAAACGTTTTATTTTATCTTGGTTTTATAGAAGAGTAAATTATCTATATAAGTGAAAAACATTTCTTTGATTTTGAGTAATTTGTATTATGCACATCACAACTATTTTCTACTTTTGCATTATTGAGAAATTGATTGACATCTGAAAAGTAAAGATTTCCATGTATAGAGAGATGACCAGCTTATGATAGTAAACAATCTCATTAAAGTACAGTCCACATCATCACTTTAACATTTAATCTGTTAACTGAAAAATTGGTTTTAAAATAGATTGTATTACTTCCCACAGCAGCTGCTTTATAAATACAGAGCGATGGAAAATTAGAAAGGACATCTTGATATTTGTGTTTTAATCTTTGTATGACAGATCAATTATGAAATTAAAATCAGGTTTTATTGACTACTAGACCCAGGAACAATATAAGCAGATCTTGCTGCCCTTCAGCAATGAACAAAACTAGAATAAAGTGATATTAATGTGACACTATTTAGTGATTTGTTTTATTTTATATCTGAATAAATAAAGATCAACAAACAAGTTTTACCCTAATTCAAATACTCAATGTATTTTTCTACCTGTTTTATGAAATATCTTGTAATTTGCATTGACGATGCGCTCACGTTTTGAAAACAGACCTCTGTGACAAAATCTTGCTTTTACTCCCTCCTTTCCATCTTGTGCAACCCTTTTATATTCCCTGATCACGTTGAAATTGGATTACTGTAATGTCATTTATACTGGCCTTCCCTCTGTAACACTCCAAAAAATGCACATCATTCAAAATACTTCAGTTAGTCTTCTTACTCATGCTCATTATACAGATCATATAGCACCTCTTCTTAAAGAACGTCATTGACTTCTCATTCCCTTTCGAATCCAATTTAAACTTTTGTCATTAGCATTTAAAACTTTGCATTTAGACCACCTAAGTTATCTTGCATCTTTCCTTATTCCATACAAACCTTCGCACTCTCTCTATTCTGCATCAGGTTAGCAACTACCACTGCCATCTATTCATCTGACTAAACTTCAATCTATTCATCATTCGACTTTTTCACAATTGTTCCTTTACTCTGGAGTTCTCTTCCATTTGATGTCCATTCAGAGTTTTCCTATGTTAAATTACATAATCTGTTAAAATCTCACCTGTTTGAGCTCGCATTTGATGGAGATGGTTGAAATTATGTTGTTTGGCATGAATATTTGCCTTTATTTCCTTTTGGTGGTTCCCCTCCTAATCTTTCTTCTTTTCCCTCTCTCTTCTACCTTTTCAGTCTTTCCTATGATTAATTTGTAGTTCTTTTCGGTTTTCTACTTTGAATGTAAACCGCTTCAGTTTTGGAGTAACTATATATAAAAACCATTTTAAACATTACACATTATGGTTTTGAAATCAAAAACTACCACACCGCAAAAATAATCAAGCTTGTAATTTACTTGTATGGTTGGTAACAACATCATTAGCTCATTATTTATATATATATATATTACCTTTATTTCTATATTATAAGTAGACTGACATATCAATCATACAATTTTAATTGATGTCTTAAGGAAAATATTTCTTATACAATCCCATTTTATTTGGGGACAAGTGCGTTATTTCCATCTACCCGCCAGGACTTTGTAGGAAGCTTCAAACTTCAGAGGCTTAAATCCCTCCCCCTCTTACCTCATCACTGTCCCTGTGAACATCAATTTTTCATCCTACAAGCCAGGCTGTAGGAGCTTATCTTTCCTGCTTGTGTTTTTATTTTGTGTAATTTCAGTCTTTGCGTTCACAATTTTTGCCCTCGTGCTGCAGATGTTCCCTGCAGGGACAGTTCCAACTCCAGGAGATCGCAGACCTTTGGGAAAAGTCTGCTTCTGGAGGGTTCTCTGCTTGTCAGTAAGTCCTCTGGACAGCCTGCACATCTGATCGGAGCTCAGGGACTATTCCCTTAGGAGCTAACTCACCCCAGGTTCATCCGCTAGTGGATCGAGTATAGGCTGCATGGTTCCATGGAGGCACAACCAGGATTGGGGCCAGACTGTGTTCCTCCGCCAGGCGTTCTGTGCGGCATGTCTTGTTTGTGGCAGAGGATCTCCCTGTGAGCTGTGTCAGCTCTGTCTGCAGTGTTTTCCTGTCAGTACATGTTTCTGTGAGAACAAGCAGACAGCTTGAATCAGCTATTGGGGGGGTGTCTTTAAAAGGGGATTTTAGGTGGTTTGCCTTCATGCCCTACCCCACCCAATCCCTAAAATCCTAAAATTGTTGTTTTTTGAGGACTCTTGTGGTTTTGCTGGGCTTTTTTTAGTTAAAATTAGCACCCGCGGTGGCCATTTTGGATTTGTCTCGATTTGAATTTAAAGTTATTTTTTGCACTTGCCAGCTTCATTTTTGAAAGAAAATCACATAGATGGCCTCCTGAGGGCAGGATGTGATGGATTCATGCTTCATTTGTGGTGTATTGCTGTCAGATGCACAGCTGTGTTCTTCATATGCTGTGGCCTGCGAGGGGTGGATTTGGTGACTTCGACCTCTGAGGAGGGTCTTCTGGTGCCTTCTGTCCTGACTCTCATGGAAATGATGTCAGGGAGCCCTGGGAAGTGCGCAGACGATGTTTTGGTGAGACGCAAGCACATCTCAGTAGATAAACCTTGTAAATCCTCCAAACAGTCCAAATCTAGTGTGCAGGGGTCAGCTTCCCAGATTTTTCCCGGATTTTGTTTATATGCTTTATCAGGCATATTTGGTTAGAAAGTCTCTGCCTGTTTCCCTACTGCCGAACTTTGTGCCGATTACAGTGACCCCTGATCCGGTGGACTAGGGTCTTTTCTCCTGGCTCCCCTTGAGAGGTGCTGGAAGGTAGGCCAGTAGTGCCCACGGTTGCATCTGATTCGCTTTCCATGCCTCTGCTTTCACAGGGGATCACCTGGAGGCCACAGATGTGGTAGATCTGGCGGATCTCCAGGATCCGGATCGGTCAGAGCTCCTGATTTGGGGGGAGGATCCCACTGTGCGCAGATTTTTCAAGCAAGAACATCTTGTGGATTTGATCTCTGAATCTCTCCAGGAATTAAAGCTGCAGTCTGAGCAACCCTGTCACTGTAGAATGTTCCCTCATGAGTGACCAGAGGCTGCATTCCGCCTCTTTTTCTGATCATCCAGACCTTGTTCAGATCTTTACGGACATCTGGGAGACTCCTGAGGGTCCCTTGAAATGTGCTTGTGTCATGGTGCGGCTTTATCCCATTGCAGATGATTTAACAAGTGCTTTTCCCTGAAGGTAGATTCCTGGGTGGTGTAGGTCACCAAGCACACTTCTGTCTCCGGTAATGGGGATGTAGTCCTGAAGCATGTTCAGGACTGACAGGTGGATTTGATCCTCAAGCGTCTGTTTGATTTGGCAGCTGTTGGTGTTAAGGCATCAATGGCTTCTTCTTTCATGGCAAGGGCATGCCATTCCAAGCTGGGCCATGATCCTGACACTGTAGTGCTTCGTGACTTGGATTTTATAATCTCAGGAGTGGATTATATGACTGATGCCTTGAAAGTCTTTGCTAAGCTTTCCGTCTATTCTGTTTCAGCTCACAGTTCTGCAATTCATCTTCTGAAGTGACCTTGAGTTGGTTGCCCTTTAAGAGATAGCTGCTGTTTGGCCAAGTTTTGGATGACCTGATGACCAATGTGCAGGATTGTAGGCCCAAGTAGCTGCCCATAAACATATCCCGCCCTTGCAGAGGTTTGGGGCATCCTACTTTTGGTGTCAGGTCAAAACCGCGGAAGACAAAGGCGCGCGCCGACAACTGAGCGCAGCGCGGAGGCACGTGCTGAAGAAAATAACTGTTTTTAGGGGCTCCGACGGGGGTGTGTGTGGGGGACCCCCCCCACTTTACTTTATACAGATCGCGCCGCGTTGTGGGGGCGTTGTGGGGGGTTTGGGGCATTGTAACCCCCCACATTTTACTGAAAACTTCACTTTTTCCCTAAAAACAGGGAAAAAGTTAAGTTTACAGTATAATGAGGGGGTTTACAATCCCCCAAACCACCCACAACGCCGCTGCGATCTGTATTAAGTAAAGTGGGGGGGGGGCTCCCCAACAAAACCCCCCCGTCTGAGCCCCTAAAAACTGTCATTTTCTTCGGCGTGCGCCTCCGTCTTGCGCTCAGTTGTCGGCGCGCGCCTTTGTCTTCCGCGCTTTTGTCTATGAACCCTACTTTTTGTCCCTTCAGGCACTCTCATTCATACTCGAACCATTCAGCAGGTCAGCAATCCTCTTCATCCACCAGACCATGCTTTGGTGGTTCTTGACATCTGCTGTCCATGGGGAGTCATCCAGCAGCTCCTGCAAAGAAGTACTTCTAATGTTAGGCCAGTGTCTCCCCACCCCATTCACGCATGGATGGTTGCCAGTTTTTCTGGCGGAATGGCAGGCCATCACCTCCGACCGCTGGGTCTTGTAGGTTCTCAGAGAAGGCTACAAACTGGTTTCTCTGTTCTCTGACCGAGCATTTTCTGGATTCCCAGTGGGCAGCCCTCAGAAGATGGTTTGGGTACAGGCCACAGTCTGCAGATTACTTGATATTGCGGTCATAGAACCCGTTCCCGAGCAACACTAGGGCTTGGGAGATATTTTATATACTTTTATCATTCCAAGGAGAGGCTCCGATGATTGGAAACCAATTCTGGACCTTTAGGCGGTCAATGTGGCACTGAAAGTGCCTCGCTTCCACATAGAGATGATGCACACAGAGATAGTATCGGTGGCGCCAGGGGAATTTCTAGCCTCCCTGGTTCTGACGAAGGCATACCTCTCCATTCCCATTTTTCTGGACCATCGAAAGTATCTGAGGTTCCACATCTTGGGGCAACATTTCCAGTTTGCAGCAATGACCTTTGGATTGGCAATGGCACCCAGACCCTTCACCAAAGTGGTGGTGGTGGTGGCAGCCCATCTTCGCACCCTGGGTTTCCTGGATTTCACGGGGGGGGGTAAAAGGGGGGGTAAATTATTGCATGTTAACTACTTCTGCACAAGAGTGCCCCCTGTTACAGTAGTTGGCTGGTGGCATGGCAGTTTATGCACGCTAATTCTTGTGTTAACTGAATATTGGGTTAGGGGGCAGGAACTTGACAGGTCTAGTGGAGAATGGGCATGGACTGCACACTACAATTAGCAAGCTGTACTTACCGTTCACTAACTGAGACTTTTACAGCTCACACAGGTTCACTTAGCAGCTCCTAATTGCAACCAAATTTTCACCTTGGTGGTGTTTCCAGTGCAGTAATTTCTGAGGACATGATGGGCATGTCCCCCACTATTACCCCATCCTTTGCACTATTTGCTAGGGCAGAAACGAGCACACTTTAGCAAAAAAAAAAAAGTCTGATCTGATTCTTATCTGACATTTACGCCTCAAATTAAACCATTTGTGGCTGCAATTATTTTGCAAATTTCTATTTTGTGGCAGTTATATCAATATTTCATTGTAGAAATTAGGGGCATTGAGGATTTAATTTTTCAACAAAACATGTATTTCTAACTTTTGTAGTATGTTGAAAGATACAACTTTATGGAGTGTAACAAACTAAAATATTATTTTGTGTGTATAAAATCTACTGACTCCAACTGATTTTAAAATGTTTCTTTCATTTCTGTAAGTTCTTAGTGCAACAGTAGGAAGATGTTTTGAGTTATATATGATTATACAATTGATCTGTTAGCAATCAAATATCAAAAGGTATGCAGCTTTTGTATAATTGTGACCTATCCTGTATTTCATTTGTAGTATCCAAGCTATGATCTGTTGAATGTTGTTAGCAGTATTGCTCTTCATTGCTATCTTATTTGACTTTAATAAAACAACTGTATTTGGACACATCATCAGTTTGTAACCTCCTCCCATCTAATTGGGAATAGTAAGGGGGGAGCGGGTTGTCCTGGGGTTTGGGAGACAAGGTTGCTATAAATTATTTTATAATTCTTTTTATTTCATAATTTTTTTATAGGATGTGTGCTGTATTTGGTGGAATCTATTGCCTTCGTCATTCAGTGCAGTGTTTTATAGTTGACAAAGAATCTAGCAGGTAAGGTAATCTAAGTAACCTTTTGCTTACACAAGTGGTACAGATGAAAAATGCTTAGGTCAATTAAAAAGAATGACTCTTCAAAGATCCTCCTTTGGTATTAATTGCATATCAACCTTGATTAAAAGTAATTTGTGTATTGGTCCTCTAGAACAAGGAAAGTGAGTCCAGAATATAGAAACTAAATTAATTTCCCTGTGATATTACTACAGCTCCTGATCATCCAAGCTTGGAAGACAAATCATTTCAGCTGCCGAGGGGCTAGTGATGAGTGATGTTAGTTTTCCTTGTGGCCTTACCTACTCTAATTGATTTTCATCAGATGACAACAAAGCCCTCTGTTATTGCATTTTTAAAAATGGAGCTCACCTAAAGACTCATCAGATTAATCTCTGCTGATAATGCATGTCACTTTGAGAGAAAAGACTTTAATGAGTTTTTAGGTAGATTGTTGTCATAAACTATGCTGTCCTCAGATTCTGTAATAAATTCTTTTACAATAGTATCAGACCAGTGGGATAAGTTTAAATTTGAAGTCAGGAAAATATGACCACAGTTTAATAGTTAGCAGATCTTTCTAATAGTCTGCTTTTGTAGACATTCGCATCTGAATAGTTTCTTTGTTCTTCAGAAAATATAAAGATGTGAAAGGTAAATATGCCTAAGATAAGGTACATGCTGCATTCCTATATTTTGTTGATAGAACTTGTAGTCTTGTTCCTCTTACAAAAAGATATGAACATGCATGCCCTACTGTATATTTTAGGTCTGTTGCAAAGTACACAGAGAAGTTTTGTTAAAAAGAGATATGATCATGTATCCCCTTTTTTGAAAGCACTTCATTGGCTTCCAATTGGTTTCAGAATCCAATTTAAATGCACAAGTATCACTTTCAAAATTTTGTATGGAATTCTCATGACTTTGGTCTCAATTTCTTTGAACTTGTTACGGACCATGAAGTCAAAAAATTTCCAGATGTACAAACTATCTTTTGCACCACTCAAAGGAATCTTTACGATACTTTTCTGGATCTTTTTCATATGCTTTTGCATCTATTTGGAATGAACTTCCAGCAAATATTAGAATGCTTCCTTTTCTTTCAAGCTTTATGAAACTTCTAAAAACACATCTTTTTAATAGATTTTACTAAGGTTGTGAATTCTGTCAATTCATTTTTCTTATAACTGCTAATTAGATCTGATCTAAATATATTAAGTATATTTATATAAACCAAGTCGAGCTTCTATTTGGAAGAAGATTCGGTATATAAATCTAAAGATTACATTAGATTAGAATTGTGTTTGGTCTAAAGAATACTCTAATTATCCACCTGTCTTTAAATGAAAATTCCCAGATTATGCAGCCTAGATCCCTTACATTGTGCAGATGATAGTGTAAATTAAACAAGCAGGGAATGCCTGTAGAAGTATGGTTTCAGTAACAGTTTCCAACTTAGATTTGTGAAAGGGATGTGGATAATTGGCATGTGTCTTGTGGAGGTACATTTGGAGATTTTAGAATACATGGTTATGAAGAAGTGTATTTGGAGTATGTAGGGAAGCGTGGAACAGGTTGAATTGAATGGGTGAGGTATGTGTTAATGTGTGCAAGGTGAATACGTGGGTGTAGAATTGTGTGGATTGTAGGTTTGTGTATGTGTGGGAGTGTGTATGTATGGGGCGTATGTATGGGGCGATATATGTAGGGAGAGTGTATGCATGGGTGTTGTGGTATACATTACATTAGTGTTTATGGGTTGCTAATATGCCCTTGAAGGAGTTCAATGTGATTTAACATTTAGAAGAGCCTGGACATATCCAGGGATTGTATTATTTCATTAGGGTTCATGACACAGATAACTTGGTTTGTGTTTTTCTAGACATATGATTATGGCATATGGTTTGGAGAGAAGATTGGCCACATCTGGTGTTGTAGTCTTGATATTACAGGTTCTGGTATGGGTGTCTGTTCTAGTTTGTAGGAAGCTTGGTCATCTGTCGAGGTTTGTTTCTTGTTTGGTATAGAGGCAAGAGATGTTTATTATGCAGGTATATGAGGAGGTAGAGAGGAGGTACATAATATGATATGGGATCTATGTTGTATGGGCAGCATTTGGAGGCAGTATGGGGTGTGGGGGTACTTGAAAGTATTGAAGTTGGCTTTTAAATTGTTTTGGTGTCTTCCTTTAATGGCTTCAGTTATTTTTTTTTTTGTAGTGTGTCTACCTGTGTTGGAATAAGCCATTATGCTAGAGAGATGAGTAAGACTTTTGAAATGGAGCGCGGGTCAGTACTTTTAATAGTTTTAGCAAGCTTTTTTTTTTTATAAAGGCAAAATGCAAGATAATACCTAAAAATAGTTGTTCACTCCATTCATAAAAATCACCCAAGTGTAACCCGTTAGCCAGTGCAAGTAAATGAACTTCAGCAGTTTGTATCTTTTTGATGGCACACCAAGCCAAAAATTTGAACATATTGTCCACAATGACGCAAATGGTTTCCTTGGTTAGGGTCTCCCATTTGGAAACCAGCACTGTATGCTTGTAGTTGTGATTATTTTTCTCTTTGTGCATTACTTTGCAATTGACCTTATTAAATGTCCCATGCCATTTGGATGCCCAGACTCCTAATTTGTATGTATCCTTCTGAAAATCTTCACAACATTATGTTTTAATGACTTTTCCCCAAAATATATTTTATTATTTTGAACAAAAACAAAGAACAAACAAGAAGTAATAACAGAGATTTAAAATATCCATAAATCGCTATAATAATGATAATTTTGAGTCATCTGTAAATTTGATCAAATTACATGTTACTCCTGTCTCTAGATCATTTACAAATATTTTAAATAACATAGGTCCCAGTACAGACCCTTTGGACACTCCATTATTGATCACATAGTCCTACTCTCTTTCATGTATTTTAGCCAGTTTCATATCCTCAGAATGGTGTTGCCTCTTATCCCGCAGCTCTTTGTTTTCTGAGGAGTCTTTCATAGGGGATTTTGTCAAATGCCTTATGAAAATTCAATTCTCCAAAGGCATGCAGGCATAATATTCTCACATTTGGGTGACTTATCCAAGGAATCTGGTACAAACACTACAGTTAAATCACTTATATTCCATATTGCCAACAAACAGTTTATTCTTTTAAACCAGCTGAAAAGGTATACTTGTGATTTGTGATTATGTTAACATTTACATAGGTATGCAAATCATTCCCTTTATTTCACCACAATCTTCACACAGCTTTGCAGTAGTAATTGAAACGTCCAGCAATAACTTTCAGCAATAACTCAATTGGTGTTTACTGAGCCGTCAGAAGCGGCACCCCAAATACACAAGGTATAAGTTTATGGGGCTATCTGCCGCTAATGCTTCCTCATAGGCTCCTATATTTCCAACATTGATAATATTACTTTCATTATTTTTACTCAGCTATCCAGCTTATTAAATAATTTATTAAAGACTTATCTTTGAAGTCTTTATATATATATATGAAAAAAATATATATATGAAATAAATTAACTCCCAAGAATCGTCACAATGTCAAAAATAGTTAAAGTGTAAAGTGCAAAGTGCTCACAAAAAATTCATGCTAAGGTTATCGTACTCCGCTACATCACATTGAAATTTCATGGTGTCAGTTATAGCAAAGGTACATAAAGGTGTTTAAAAAGTTCATGAAAAAAATGTTGAAAAAGTTAATGCTGAAACCCACAAGTTAAAAAAGTTCATAGAAAAATAAATATACAAAATCACCAGTCAAATCAAGAGGAATATATATCCTATGTAAAGTTCATACTTCCTCATAATTCATAGCACCACTTAATTTGTGGGAAAATTTATCCAGAACTGTTATTCATAGAGGAATACTTAGCTGAATCTTGTTGGAGAGATATACTGCCACACAAAAATTGATATCACCACTCGACAGAGCTCCATTTCGCCACCTTCATCAGGAGCGGAGATTGCCAAAATATAATAATTTAATAAGGCGACAGAGGCTACTCAAACCTGTCAGCACAATCTTCTGGAGCGTGAAACAATCAAACAATCGCTTCGGAATGAATTTAAAGTGACACAAGGAACAGCAGAGCGCCAACGTTGACATGCATGTTTTGTGCAATGGTACTGCTTCAGGGCATGGCAAAATGGTTTTTAGTTGCACCACTTGTTAAACATGGTGGGCAACAATGCTCCTCCTCGCTGCGTCACAACCTCCACACGCTGTTGCTTGTGCAAATGAGTAAGCTGTTTGGGAACCAATCATGCGCAAACTTTCCTGTGTCTCAAGTCATCATCTATTATGGCAAATGCAGATCCATAGCTGATATCCAAATTTGCAGCCAATTGAGACACCATTATCCATCAGTTTTCTCTAATCAAGGCATCCGCCCTGTCATTGTGCTCTAGTGTGCGAAATGTTGATGGGTGACCTGAATGACCTTCATCGGTTACACCTGTTCTTTTTGATTTAAACCTTTTTACCCACTCATAAACCTTTCGTTGATTCATGGTGCTATGTCTATACTGAGTCAATATCTGCCCAAAGAAAGCATACTATTTCACGTTGTTCTTCGATGGTGCAATCTTGCAATGGAGTATCCATGTTTCTGACTGCATGGCTCCCACACAGCTAAAGGCCAAGTGCTGCACTGTGCATTGACAAACTATCCAACAGGCAATGTACGAGTAAATATATTGCATTTCGCTAGCTCTGTTCCGGTTATCACATAATTTAACAATTGCTTTTAATTTTTGATTTGCCCTTGTATCTGATTTTCTTAATTTATAAATTAATTGAACAGCTAAATTATGTATTGTCTGCAAATGTTTAAGCAGATTCTTAGGAATTCCGCGATAAACTATGCTGCAGTAATCTTATTTGCTTAATTTTATTGCTTGCACTATCAGTCTAAATTGATCTTGCTGCAAATATTTCCTAATAATTCTAAGTTTTCTTAAAGTCTAAAAGCACTTCTAGCAAGATAATTAATCTGAATTTCCAGAGTCGGTTTGCTGTCTAAAATAATTCTTAACAGTTTTAAAAATGATTCTAACTTGTAATGAATACCATCCACTTTAAGAGTTAAACCTTCTCCTTATATGTCTTTGGAATCAATTAATAAGAATTTAATTGCTTAATTGTTTAATTTCAGATAAGAAGCATTCCTCCAATCTGTAATCAAGTGAAAATACTGTGAAATTTTCTGATTAATATCTTTTTCAAAATAGTTTTGTTTATGCTGTGAAGATACTTCAAAGAAATTTTATTTCACATTTTATCATTTATCATTTATTGGATACATCAGAAATATTTGGACTCTTGATGTAGACTTTGTAGCCGAAACACAGTCCGTTTCAATCCTACAGTCTTCTATTAAAGGTTACTCTTGAGCCTGATAACTTGGTCCTCTCTGCTGCTGTTTTATTTGCTTTCACTTTGTGCAGTTTTTTAATGAGGGAACTTCAAAACGTTTCCGCACTTTTATTTTTAATCACTTTTCCACATAATCACCCTGATTTGCCTGACTAACTAGTCACATAACATTCTATGACACGCCTTGTTGCCACTTCTCCTGCCCTAACCATTTCCCATGAAAATATGAAAATGCAGAAACTTTGTGAAGAACCCTCGTATAATCAGACTATCTCAGGCTCTGACCTACATAGTTAGTTTACATAGTTGTCTTCATCCTGAACATTGGGACATTAACTGTGCCCTCTGTCTCCACATGCAAAAGAGATCACTCAAAGCCTGCAAATTTCAGTTGAAAAAACTTTTCAGTACCACCTCGGCATCGACATCAAGCTTGGCAGGGGACTTGGAACCTGATACTCAGCCTTCTGTGACCCTAACATCAACTGGCACCAAGTGCATCAACATCACATCCAGGGTGTCGGGCACCTTGTAGAGGCAGGACTCTACATCTTCTTCATTGATTCCTCGAGAATCAAAGGATGCAGCAATGTAAGAGAGCTAAGAAGCACAAACATTGTTCTCCTTCTAGGCATACCACTCAGTTCTCCCAAGCATCGACGCATAGAGAACTGTTCTCCTTCCATCCAGGATAAAGTGTTAAGATCCTTGGATATGCACAGACTTTTACTGCGGTATCTGGAAGTTACAAACAAATTTAGATTGTGAGAACATTTGTTTGTGCTGTCGGAAGCAGCCCGTTAAGGTCAGCATCAAAAGCCACTATTTCCACGTTGATTTGTATGGTCATTTCATCCGCCTATGTCAGCTATGGGAAACGTCCACCTATTTCTGTGAGGAATTGTTTCCTCATGGGTGGAATCTTCTGCGATTTCCCCAGAAGAGATTTGTAGAGCTGCCACTTGGTCTTCTCTGCATTCGTTCACAAAATTTTACAGAGTAGATATGGAAGCCAAGCAGGATTCCGCATTTGGATCCTGATTCTGATGGCAGGCTCAGTTGTCCCACCCTAATCTTTAGGGACTGCTCTGTTACATCCTGAAGGTTCAGGAATGGAGTGTCTGTTGTACTAAAAGGAAAGATTAAGTTCTTAATAATCTTTTTTTTTTTTTTTTGTAGACATATAGGACCTGATTCTCTAAAAGTGCGTCCCGATTTTAGGCAGCTGTAGACATCCTACAGCTGTCTAATCAGCCAATCGGGATGCATGTTTTTTTTAAAAAAAAATGCTCCCCAGGCAGGCCGCCTATATTGAAGGCGAGGCCCGCAAGACACCTAGGCCCTGATTCTGTATAGAACGCCCGGGAGAGGCGTCCTATTCAGAATCGGCCTAAACTAGACACGGCCCGCTACACTTATCGCAGCAAGGGATCTCTCTGCCGCTATAAGTATAGCGGGCTGTGGCCCCCTGACCGATCGCTGGCAGGAGGGTGCCCAAACCTCCTGCCCGAAGACGCACCCTCCCCGACACTACCGACCACCGCCCCCCCACCCCCGACATTACCGATCGCTGGCAGGAGGGTGCCCAATCCCTCCTGCCCGAAGACGCACCCTCCCAACACTACCGACCGCCCCCCCCCCCCCGAAATTACCGATCTCCCCCCCCGACAATATCGGTCGCTGGCAGGAGGGTGCCCAATCCCTCCTGCCCGAAGACGCACCCCCCCCCCGGCGCTAACAACCCCCACTCCACCAAACCTGTTCTTACAGATGGGTCTTGCACGTCGAGCAAGCAGGCACGCCTCGTCGAAAAGAGGCGGGCCCGCCCCTTCCCGGCCCATCCCGCCGAAGCCTAAGGCCTGATTGGCCCAGGCTCTAGAAGCCTGGACCAATCAGGCCTTAGGCATAGCGGGTCCGCCCATCCCTACTAAGTCTAAGGTCTGATTGGCCAATCAGGCCTTAGATTAAGTGGGGATGGGCGGACCCGCTATGCCTAAGGCCTGATTGGTCCAGGCTTCTAGAGCCTGGGCCAATCAGGCCTTAGGCTTCGGCGGGATGGGCCGGGAAGGGGCGGGCCCGCCTCATTTCGACGAGGCGTGCCTGCTTGCTCGACGTGCAAGACCCATCTGTAAGAACAGGTTTGGTGGAGTGGAGGTTGTTAGCGCCGGGGGGGGGTGCGTCTTCGGGCAGGAGGGATTGGGCACCCTCCTGCCAGCGACCGATATTGTCGGGGGGGGGAGATCGGTAATGTCGGGGGGCGGTCGGTAGTGTCGGGAGGGTGCGTCTTCGGGCAGGAGGGATTGGGCACCCTCCTGCCAGCGATCGGTAATGTCGGGGGTGGGGGGGGGCGGTCGGTAGTGTCGGGGGGCGGTGGTCGGTAGTGTCGGGGAGGGGGGTACGTCTTCGGGCAGGAGGTTTGGGCACCCTCCTGCTAGCGATCGGTCAGGGGGCCACGACCCGCTATACTTATAGCGGCAGAGAGATCCCTTGCCGCGATAAGTATAGCGGCCGCGTCTACTTACAATGTAGACCAGCATTTTGCTGGCCTACATTTTTAAGCTTCTCATCTACTAGGGAGACGCGTAGGGCCGCCTAGGTTCAGCCTAAGGCCCGCCTAAGGTCCTTAGACGAGCTTAGGCATCTTGCGGGTCTCCCTAGGCTCCCGGAAGCGCCTTCAGGCCTGCCTGGGGAGCATTTTTTAAAAAAAAACGTGCATCCCGATTGGCTGATTAGACAGCTGTAGGACGCCTACAGCTGCCTAAAATCGGGACGCACTTTTAGAGAATCAGGCCCATACTCCATTTCTGAACTCGCCCTGTCAATGGAGAATTTGCCTGCTTCCTGCCTCAATGAGATCTGAAATTCTAACATCTTGGGTCTTTGGCCTAGCCTCAAGAATAATAGAGACATTGGCTACCGTGTTGATGTATCCAGGCAATTTCTATACATTGCTCCCATACTTTTAGTTGACAATCTCTGTCTCCTTTAAAGTCTGTTTAAATACTAAAATTATTAGGAAGCCTTAGCTAAGATACTGTATTAGGGAACATTCCAAGAAACCAGATAGATTGACTGATAAGCACTCCACAGCTTAATATAGTATTTACTATTACTACTATTAACCATTTCGATGGTGGTAGAAAGACATACGCAGTGCTATAAACTAAACATATACAAGACTATCCCTGTTCAACGGTTACAGTTTATTCAAGAAAGGCCAACAGGACATATATGAGGTTAGGGAGTACATTTATTTTAGGAATGATTAAAATAACAGGAATATTGAACAGGTGGCTAAGGTGTTAAGAAATGCAAGAAGTCTGAAAAAGGTGGGCTTTTAGTCTAATTTCAATAAGACTAGGAATAGATCATGACAAACTGGGCTATGGGATCCTTACCTTGTAGGTGGGAAAGGGCTCGCTCCTCCTGAATTTCTAAAATTTATTAGGACAACTCATAAATGTTAAATTCATGGCTACCCAAACAGCAGTGGCCTTATAAGGGAAGTCCGGGCTGGAAGGAAACTGAATTCTTATCACCATGTCCGTGGCCTTATTTCTGCTAATGCATTGCCCAGAAAAGAATGTTTTATCTCCATTGGATACTATAGATTTCTCTTTGGAATTTATCTGATCAGGCTGCATTTTGGCTGAACTTGGAAAGATATTTGGTATTTGTATGCATCAGAAATTATCCAAGAACAACCATATTTTCAAAATCAAATTTACTGCAGCATTACAAATTATTTTTTTATTGTACAGTGATATGTATATACATATCACTGTACAATATTGTACAGTGTACAATATTGTACAGTGATATATATATATATATATATATATATATATATATATATATATATACATATCACTGTACAATAAAAAAATAATTTGTAATGCTGCAGTAAATTTGTGTGTATATATATATATATATATATATATATATATATATATATATACACACACACACTTATATGACCAGCTGGGAATGGGAATACATAACATAACATTGTACTTATAAACCACATTAACCATAAGTTCAACGCGGTTAACAAAAGATTAATGATATCTGTGGCTGACGTAGAACTATGGAATGCCTTCCTGGTATCCTGCGGTTTTGTATGGGGAGGATGAATTTTAACAAAAAGCTGAAAACTCAATTATTTGCCATTGCCTTTTTATGCTAAGGTAGATTTCAGTTGATAATTGCCTTTTAGAATTTTTTGACAGCAATGTATGATTTAAAGCTTGCTTGTATTTCTGAATTGATTGAATTTGCGCTCTATCCCTGTTTATAACAGGGACGATTAATGATGTTGTTTAGGACATGTCTGTGTTATATGTGATAATCGTAGGGAAACAAGATTTTATGTATGTGATATGGAAATCGCATAGATGTGTGCGGTATATAAATTTTTAAATAAATAAATAAAATTATTAATAAAAATAACATAAGGAACAGATAAGATTATTTGTCCAGATACTTTGAAAAAAGGTAAGTTTTCATTTGGGTTCTAAAATGTTTGTAAGAGCAAGCGTTACGCAAAAAAGGTCGAAATTCATTATCATGGAAGGCAGCCTGGAAAGCTAATGTATGATCCAAAGATTTCTTGCTTTTATAACCTTGAATAAATGGAAAGATAAACGAAGCATCTGATCTTCTACTGTGTTTATAAGATGCTATAAGGAATGCCAGATGCTGTAGATTGAGGGGCCCTATATTTGGCAGCAGCGATATAGTGTAACCACATACTGCACAGGAGAAGGCCATGACAAACAACTTCTGTACTTTGCCATGAAATACCACAGGGTGGATGGATGCGTCACTGTTTGTTTTGCCATGAGTCGGTGGCAAAATCCATCTACCCATTTCCCCATAAAAACTGGAAAATAGTGTATAAATGTATATTTTCATAATAATAAACTATGCACCAAATAGAATACTTATAAAAATATAATATCTTCTATATCTTTATTGAAATATTGCACTCTGGCTTTGTCAGTGGTTGTAAGTCCATTTCAAGGATGTCAACCTTAGTCCATTAGTTTGGATAATGAGTCCTATAAAGTACATTTATAACTTGTGGTACAGCAGGGAGATAGATTCAACTTTCATCCTTTTATCTAGACACTTTGAAAGAAGGTCAGTGGCGAGTTCTCTTTGATTCATTGTCCCAGCACAGAACAGATAAGAGTCCTGATGATTTCATTACTTAAATGTTTGTCTTTATTTGGAAGCATATTTGGAAAGAAATTGTCTTTTAATATTAAAATTGAGGTAAACATAGTAGTATATTTTGTACTATTTGAAAACATTTTGCAGAGGATAATTATCAAGGCATTCACCCAGGTAGATTGCTCTACTGAAAATTGTCTCTTTTACAAGAGCTAAAAAATATTCCCAGGCTTCAACAATGCGTGCACTTATAGCCTGATTTTTTTTTAAGGCATTTCTGGAGTGTGTCCAAGTTAGAGAAAAAAGCTGCATGCTTACTTGCAGAAATAGCAGATGAAAATGTACCCTGCCATTTTGTATATATGTACATTGTAGGTCAAATTATCTAAAAGGCCAATGTGTACCAAAATGTATAAATGCAACAGTCTGGTCTAATGAAAATTAACCCCATTGAAGGAAGATTTCAAAGTGCCTGCATTCCTATAAAATCTGCATATGCTTTTACTCACAGTTTTCAATGTGAAAGTGCTTATGTAGAAGAGTATGTATAGAAAAATAAGCACTGGTTGACTGCTATGAGCTTCTACCAAATAGAAGCAAGTTGTGTGAAAGTCTGCTCACTCTGTTAGGAAAGCTGGATTATTTTTTAATCCCCCCTTTTACAAAACCAGAAATGTGGTTTTTAGCGCAGGCCAGCATGCTGAATGCTCTACACCAGGGGTGTCAAAGTGCTTCCTCAAGGGCCGCAATCCAGTTGGGTTTTCAGGATTTCCCCAATGAATATGCACGAGATCTATTAGCATACAATGAAAGCAGTGCATGCAAATAGATCTCATGCATATTGATTGGGGAAATCCTGAAAACCCGACTGGATTGCGGCCCTCGAGGAGGGACTTTGACACCCTTGCTCTACACTGCTCCCAACGCTCATAGGAAGCAGATCGGGAGCAGCACAGAGCATTCAGATGCCAGTCTGCGCTAAAAACCGCTTTTACGGTTTTATAAAAGGAGGAAATTATTTTTTCTAGCTAGAGAGAACTATGCCAGTTTTTAAAAAGGGCTCCGAGGGAGATCCAGCAAATTACAGACCAGGAAGCCTGACTTCAGTGCTGGGAAAAATAGTGGAAACAAATATAAAAAATAAAATTATGGGGGAGGGGTTTGTAGTTGTGGGTGACTATATTTAAAGATTGTATATAGACCCAGAGGCAACAGGGTTTAATGTATACTATGACAAACATAGGTACAGCTTTCTCTGATCAGTGTTGATTTCAATTAAAACATTGTATTGCAATAAAAATCAGAAATGAGTATTACCTAAAACTGTTAAAATTAAGACAAGCTCTAGAAGATCAAGAAAAATCTCTGATAGAACTGCCTGTATATTGATTGGATGTGTTAAACAGAGCCCATAGATCACTGCAAACAACCTGCCGAAAAGCTTAGCTGACACCGGAGTAGTTTGACCATAGTATATCATTTGTTTACGCAACAATGATCAGCATGGAAGAGTTGTCAAGAGGAATCCTTTTTTACGACCTCATCACAAAAGTCATTGTCTAAAGTATGCGGAAAAAACCTTGATAAGTCTGAAACTTTTTGGAACGAGGTACTTTACTGATGAAACAAATATTAGACAGTTTGGCACAAACACACAAGACACATTTGTAGAAAAAAAGTTTGAGGCATATGAAGAAAAGAACACCTTGCCAACTCTAAAGCACAGGAGTAGGTAGCAGTCAAGTGGCAAAGGAAATATTGTTTGGGGTGGAAGAAAAAATAGATTCAACTAAATGTATATCTACATATCCTAGCCTAAAAGCAAATGTTCCAAAGTTATAGAGAAAACTAAAGCTGCAAAGAAGTTGGGTATTTCAGCAAGACAGTGATCTGAAACATACCTCAGAATCAACAATACAATACCTATAAGAAAGAAGAATGAATGGCCTTTGCCTTCTCCAGACGAGTATTATTGAAAAATATATGGGGAGATCTCAAACATAAAGTACATGCAAGGAAACCTAAGAACATTTCTGAGGTAGAGGAACTCTGCATGAAATAGAGGGGAAAAAAGCACATATAGAATGACTGAGCTTTTTAAAAAAAAAAAAAACACTTGGAAGTTATAATTTCTGCTAAAGGAGGTATTGCAAAGTACTGATGAAAAGGTGACCAAACTTGAACACCTGCTGTAGTCACTGTTTTCTTATTTTAAATCTGTAAAAAAAAGATTAAGTGGTTAACTTTGTATCAATGTAAAGTTTGCTGGCCATAGTATTAATTATAAACCACCTGCAAGCCCAAACCCTGTCAAAGCTGTGTGCATTCTGGTGTAATAGGTATTTTTTTTCCTGTCCCTGGAGGGCTCGCAATCTGAGTTTACACATAAGGCAGTGGAGGCTTAAGTGACTTGCCTAAGATCATAAATAGCTGTAGTGGGATTTGAAATTAGTGAATCATTGATTAGTGGTACCTAAATGTTTGCACAGAACTATTTAGCTAAGTTGCTGGTGGTCTTCATTCCTTAATATGAGAGTGGATGACATTTCTAGAAACTTAACTATATACATTGAGACTTTCTTGTGTTTTTGAATATGAAATCATGAAGACAATTTATAGCTGCTGATTGAATGTTCTTTTATTTTCTAATGTGTTTCTTACAGATGTAAAGCAGTCATAGATTCTTTGGGCCAGAAAATAAGCTGCAGCTACTTCATTGTAGAGGACAGTTATCTATCAGAGGAAAACTGTAAAAATGTGTGTTATCGGTAAGTGGGGGCACAAATGTTAAATATGTTTTCTTTATTACAAGTATGTCACGTGATTCTACTAGAAATGGACCAAAACTATTTTTTAAAGTATATAATGCATAGATGTATATCCATTAATAGTGTATTTCTATGGGTTATGGCAGCACTCATAGATTTCCATTACATTAATGTAGATATACAGCCCAGTACAATGTCTCATTTTATGTGACTGATAAGATTGCACAGTAGAACAAATTGAAGAGTATTACTTAAAAGAAATATATTAGCATTTACCTCATTTCTGTTTCAGAAACTGAGACTATATAATCCCCTTTCTCGTTCTTTATTAGCCTATAGTAAAACACTGATAGGTTAAGCATGAAATGAAAGAAAAATGTAGCTACTGAATCTTATCATTACTTTACCCTCTGACAGTTTCTGTAGGAGAAACCACATTTACGTAATACAGTTAAGATAAACTAACTTTAATAATGCCTAAATAAACTTCACATTAGCAAGGCCTTCTAGTGATATATCCTGTAATCGCAGGAGATATTTTTATTTCTTCCCTTTTAATTTTTTTTCTTTGTTTTTTTGAACAGTGATATATTTTCTTTCTGATTCAATCCCACTTAGGTCTGGAGACGTGGGATTCAACAAAGGGTGCTAAGTATGTTGTTTTATTAATTTATTTACCCCCTCCTCCCTCCTTTTACAAAAGTATAGCATGGTTTTTAGCGTCAAAGCTGTTACCGCTGCAGCCGGCACTAAAAACCATGCTATGCTTTTGTAAAAAGGGGGGGGGGGGTTGGTTAGTTATCCACGACCTCATCACCTCGCGCTTAGACTACTGCAACTTGCTACTCTCAGGCCTTCCGCTTAGCCATCTTGCTCCCTTCCAATCTGTCCAGAATTCAGCTGCATGACTTATATTCCAGGAGAGCCACTTTACTCACATTACCCCTCTCTTAAAGTCACTTCATTGGCTTCCCATCTGTTTCAAACTACAATTCAAACTCCTCTTACTGACCTACAAATGCACTCACTCAGCTGACTTTCACTATTTCTCTTCACTTATCTCCACCTACGATCCCCCTCCCCGTGAGCTCCACTCAGCTGGTAAGTCCCTCCTGTCTGTGCCCTTCTCTTCAACTGCCAGCTCCAGACTCCAACCCTTCTACCTTGCTGCGTCGTATGCTTTGAACAAACTGCCCAAATCCCTTGGGTAGGCTCCGTCTCTGGCAGTGTTCAAGGCCCAGTTAAAACCCACCTCTTTGAGACTGCTTTCAACTCCTAACTCATAAGAACATAAGAATAGCCTTACTGGATCAGACCAATGGTCCATCAAGCCCAGTAGCCCGTTCTCACGGTGGCCAATCCAGGTCCCTAGCACCTGGCCAAAACCCAAGGAGTAGCAGCATTCCATACTACCAATCTAGGGCAAGCAGTGGCTTCCCCCATATCTTTCTCAATAACAGACTATGGACTTTTCCTCCAGTAAATTGTCCAAACCTTTCTTAAAACCAGCTAGGCTATCCATTTCTTTTATTTTGGGTTCTGCATCCCCAACCCTATATGTCATGTCTGTTTGTCCAAGTTAGATTGTAAGCTCTTCCAAGCAGGTTCTGTTTATACATGTCAAAATGTACTGCGCTGCATACGCCTTTCAGCACTATATCAGTGATAAGTAGTAGTAGTAGTTAGTTAGTTAGTTAGTTATTTGGATTTATAGCCCATCCTTCCAGAAGAACTCAGAATGGGTTACAAGTTTACATACATAATAAAACATAACAGAGTATAGTAATGTAGAACATGAAAGTACGTTTTAGATCAGGCTGCCCAAGTCCGGTCCTCGAGATTTACTGGCAGGCCAGGTTTTCTGGATATCCACAATGATATGAGAAAAATTTTCCTGCATTGCCTTCTTGGTATGCAAATCTCTCTCATGCATGTTCATTGTGGATATCCTGATAACCTGGCCTGCCAGTAGATCTCGATGACCGGACTTGAGCAGCCCTGTTTTAGATCATGACATGATTGGACAATACATAGAGAAGCATGATAGTACTCAAAAGCATGGCATTACTTAATAGGACATGACAGGACAAGACCTCATACAGCATGAAGTGGTGATGTTATGAGTTTGGTATGACATTGCAGTAACTAATAATAATAATAATAACTTTATTTTTGTATACCGCAGTACCATAACAGTTCAAAGCTTGATAGTACATTATCATGCCTGACATTACGAAGCATGGTAAGGCAGTACATAACAGAGCATGGCAGTGCATTATGATGCATGTCAGTGCATGGTATGGCAGACAATACATACAAGAGCATGGCAGGAACATGATAGTACATGGCCAGGCAGGACAATATTGAGGACATCTCACAGAAATAACTCAGAAGTATGAGTCTGTTGGGAAACAGCCTCACAGTATCCATAGTGCCTTCTTGATCCCAGCATGGAGGATCCTTTATTACAAAGAAGTAAAATAAGACCAGAAATTAGCTGAGTTGTATACTATTGCAACAGAAAGGAAAGTGGAAACACTGGATCAGGGTTGTTGTTTTCCTATATCTTCATGTTCCATTTCCATATAGTAAGGATAAGGAGAGAGGTTTATGGACATGCTATGGAAAAGGTCACACTATGGGGCGAATTCAACAAAGGGCACTAATGTGTTAGCCCATTCTAACCGCTAAAGATGCCCATAAAAATATAATGGGCATCTTTAGCGGTTAGCACACACTAATTTCTGCGAGATTTCCTCAGTATTGGAGCTGTAGAAATGGGTAAAAGGAAAGCCAAGTTTCAGATTCCTTAGGATCAGAAACCAGTGGTCTGGTGACCTGTTGATCTGCACTTAAGTCACTGGCATGTCTAATTTGTGAGAGGATGTAAGCACTGTCTTGTTGAGATCCACTGACCCAACCCCTGCTGTAACCTTTACCTCAGCGTAAAGAAGAGCCTAGGGACGTGGTGTAGCAGAATGATTCAGTGCTGGTAGGAGTCCAAAAGACTACTGTTTAATAATAATAATAACTTTATTTTTTATATACCGCCAGCTATCTTGCGACTTCTAGGCGGTTTACAATAAAAGAAACTGTGAATACAATGAAAGAAAATGTAAATACAATAAAGAGAAACTTTACGTACAATGAATTAAAGAGTATAGCAGTGTATATCTCAATACAATAAAGGGAAACTTTACGTACAATGGATTGAAGAGTATAGCAGTATACATCTCGTACAATGGATTAAAGAGTATAGCAGTATACATTTGATAATATTAATAATGTTAGCAACAGTTTGTGTGTTGCCAGGCCAGGAAGTGCCAAGCTATTTGCACAGAAGTAGAAATGTTCCGTAAATTGAATAGAGTGTTGGGGTTGGGGTTGGGGTTAACAGTTTGCAAGATCAGGTATGTGATGATGTTACGTGGGGGGTTGATGTTCCGGTTCGTTGCCTAGGTATTTCAAGAATAGGTAGGTTTTTAGGTGTTTCCTGAATTCTTCATAGTTGTTTGTTTGTGCAATTAGTTTTTCTAGGTCTTTACCCCATATGGTTGCTTGATATGATAGCAGTTGTGTCTCTTATATTTGCACCCTCTAGCCGGTGGGGAGACAAATTTCATGTGTGTTTTTCATGCTGCAGGGGCAGAAGAAGAGCAGCCACAATTATTGACCCCTATAACAGCCTGGTGTGATTCAGTTTTCATTTCCCTCTAGGAAGTAATACCAGGACCATGGGTTTGAGGGCCAGGGCTAACTGGGAATAGGAAGATTGAGTTGGAGGACATCTGGGAGTCTATAGTGAGGATTGAAAAAGAGACTGTAGCTAAGATGGGAGAGTTTGATGCCTGATTGGGAGACTTGGAACAATATACAAGGTCCGAATTCTGAAGTGGCTTTCATCAAGGATAGCCTGGTGTTACATCTTAAAGCCCCTGAGAATTTTAAGTAGGGTTAAGAATATAAATCTCTGATCTTTCCTGAAACCAGGTTATTGGCCTCAAAAGAACTGTGGCATATGTACTTGAGATTTTGAAAATCTCAAAACTTGAAGAAATTGCTATGTCCAAAATGTTTTTATCTGCTGACTGAGAAGAACGACAATATTTATTTATTTTTTCAATTTTATAGCCCATCCTCCCCAGGAGCCCAGCATGGGTTAAAATAGTAGTAGTCATTAGGTGCTTAAAGCTTCCCTATCTGTCCAAAAGGCTCACAATCTAACTAAAGCACCACATTAAACATCCATCAACATATAACATTTCAGCATGACAAAACAAATCAATCAAAATAAAAAATAATGATAATAATAGTATAAGTCCAGTCCTCAGGAAAGCATCATCATCAGATCTCCAAAGACAAAAGCCAGTGGAAGAACAGCCGCAGGGCCCAATGGACAGCCATTCCCAACAGATCTCTGGATATGTGCTGCCCTGGCCGAGAGCTTCTGTCACCCCACTTTTAGTCCCATCCAGCTGTTTCTCTACCCTCTATGCCGTCGGTCAAGCTTCTTCCACCGCAGTCCAGCCCTCTACTCAACTGCTCCTGCCCTTCGCACCCTGAGCTGTCGATCCTGGGGCTTCGTGTCTGCAGCCCTGCTGTCTCCAGACTCAGCACTGCTCCTGCTGACCTCCGCAGCCCGTCCCTCCGCTCTCCTAGCACCAAGCTGCACCGGTGCCTCCATGCGTAACTGGGCCATCCGCTCCCTGGCTCCCGGTGCCATTCATTGCGCAGCAGATCCCAACCACCAACGGCCAAACGCTGGATCACCAACCAGCAGGAAATAAAACCAAACAAGAACAACAAACTGGACCAAAACAAAAGGAACAACCAACACAGAAAAGAGGGAAAATCCAAAAAACAAAAAATAAAACAAATAGAAAACAAAAAAACCCCAATACTGAAAATGGCAGTAGGCACCACGACTCACAGCTTAACCAGCCATCGTCTTGAACATAAGGAGGAGAAAGCATCCAATTCCCCTGTTTCACTAGAGAGTTAGATCTCTCAGCTTTTTTTAGTGTTTAAGTTTAAGTTTATTAGGATTTTTATATACCGCCTATCAAGGTTATCTAAGCGGTTTTACAATCAGGTACAATCAGTGTGATAATATAGCTGTAATAATATAGCTAATAAAACTTCCTTGGTCATTTTTTGTGTTCAGAGGTGGGTAAAACTGTTTAATTTAAAAATTATTTCAAATTGAAGTATAGAGGTTATTGTACAAATGATACCCAAAGTGTACAAATATGTGTATAGATAAGAGCTCTGGAAATATGTCTAGGGAACTGTTATACCTACTCTAGTCCCTAAAGCTCATTACCCCTTTACTTTCTGATAAAGAATATGAGCCATCATAATTCATAGTAACATAGGGAGACAGAGCAAAATATGGGTCTATCAGCATGAATTACTTCCATGATGATCCAAGATCATTAGTTATTTTATTTATCACCTATCAGTGGCGTTTGTCTGAGTGGTTTTTCCATTCAGGTACTTGAACATTTCTCCCTATATGTCCTGACGGGCTCACAATCAACCTAACGTACCTGGGGCATTGGAAGATCAGAAAGAGCAGTACTGAGCTTGAACCCACAACTTCAGAGTGCTGAGACTATAGCTGTAACCACTAGACGCACACTCCCTACTGGCAAATACCCATATTTGCCTATTCCCTTCAATGATCACAGAACTAATTTATACATTACATTGTCAGGAAAGCCTTTGGATCTTCAGTGAAAAGGTGTGGCTCACTAGTCGAGCTGCTGCCTTTGCACCCAGAGGTTATGAGATCAAATCCCAGTGCTGCTCCTTGTGACCCTGGGCAAGTCACTCAATTCTCCAGTGCCCACCGCTTTGAATGTCAGCTTTGAATGACAATGTCCCCTTCAGGCAGTAACTTAGGTAGTAGGAAATTGGATCTGGTGGAAGGAAGGAGAGATGGATTTTATCCTTTCCCTTTCTATCCCTTCCCCTTCTGAAACACTTGATCTCTGCACTACTGTTTATCTTCTGTGTTATCAACCATGATCATCAAAACATGCCTATCATTCTGTTCTTCATGAGGAAAGACTAAAATGGTTAGGGCTCTTCAGCTTGGAAAAGAGCTGAGAGGAGTTATGATTAAAGGCTACAAAATCTTGAGTGGTGTAGAACAGGTATAAGTGGATCAATTTGTTACTCCATCAAAAATGACAAAGACTAGGGGACACTCGATAAAGTTACAGGAAAATACTTTTAAAACCAAGAGAAGGAAATATTTTTTCATTCAGAGAAGCTCTGAAACACGTTGCCAGAGTATGTGGTAAAAGTGGTTAACATAGCTGATTTTTAGAAAGGTTTGGACAAGTTCCTGGAGGAAAAGTCTATTCACTTCCCCCTCCCCATTCGTGGTTTCGGCAATCGCGATTTCACATATTCGTGATTTTTTGGGGAGGGGGAAAAAGAAAAAAAAAATCCCATAGTTTAGCCTTTCCCCCAGCGTCCCGGCCTACCTGGTGGTCTAGCGGGCTATCGGGGCAGGAGCGATCTTCCTACGCTCCTGCCCCGTGTAGATCGCCAATAGGAAATGGCTGTGGGGAGCTCCTGTCGTAGTCTCGAGAGACTACGGGAATCACGGCAGCCATTTCCTATTGGCGATCTGCACGGGGCAGGAATGTAGGAAGATTGCTCCTGCCCCAAAAGCCCGCTAGACCACCAGGTAAGGCCAGGATGCCGGGAGAAGGTGGGAGGGAGGCGGGCATGGGTCAGAGCCGGACCAGAAGATATTTGCGGTATTTCACCATTTGCGGTCCAGCTCTGCCCCTATCCCCCGTGAATCCGGAGGGAGAAGTGTAGTCTGTTATTGAGACAGATATGAGGGAAACCTTGCTTGCCCTGGAATTAGTATTATGGAATGTTACTACTATTTGGGGTTTTGCCAGGTTCTTATGACCTGGATTTAACCACTGTGGAAACAGGATATTGGGCTAGATGGACCATTGGTCTGACCCAGTATGGCTATTCTTATGTTCAAGTCTGAGCATCACAAAATCTCCTGTTTGCTATACATCCTTGATTATATACTTCTTATGTCAGGGCTTGACAAACACCAGGTGCCAAGGTTGCCATGGCAACCAAAAAAACAAAATCTAACCTGGCATCTAGGATTTACAGCCTAAAAATATAGGCAGTTCAATAAGGGCTGTGGAAAGCAGACAGTTCAGTGGTAGTCTTTACTTTTCTGCCCCTCCTACACACCCCACTCTCCATTGTGGCACCTCCAACATGTGCATACATATATACATACATACACCCCACCTAGTCCCTGCCCTAATGTTGATCAAAAACATAAGAAAAGGAGAGCTGCTATATGACAGGCCACAGCTTCCTCTTCTGCCTCTCAGTATTGAATGTAAAATTTTCAAATTTTATATTTAGAACCAAAGCAGCAAAGGAGAAAGATGTGGCCCGATGTTCAGCCGTTCTCTTTTCCTTATGCATGTGATCAAGCTGGGGCTGTGGGAGCGAAAACTGGGTGTCCACCAAATGCAGGGGTGGGGGAGGGCAAGCACTCAGTGTCTGTGCCATGGGAGTGGAGAAAGAGAGAGAGCTGGCATCTATAAGCAACCGGGTTGGGGGGGGGGGTTGATAAAGAGAGAGATGGGTATCTGACACAGGGATGGGGAATAGAGAGAAAGCTGGGTGTTTGTGTGCTGGGGGGAATGAAGCAGCAGGGGAGAGAGTCGAGTGTCTGTGTGCCAGGATGCAGTGTATGCATGTAGAGATGAGAAAACTGGAGAGAGATTTAGGAGATTCATTTATGGAGGGATAGTTATTGGAAGACAGCTACAGCAAAGGAGTGTATGCCATCGGAAGGTTTATGGGATGGTGGTCATTGACAGAGCTATGAGGGTGTGTGCAGGAGGAGGGAGTTGAGAGAGAGCTATGGAGGGTGTGCTGGGGTGAGGCAGAATGAGCTATGGAGATTGTGTGTGCCAAGAGCAGGAATAGAGAGAGAACCTAGGGGTGCGGAACTTGATGGAGTATAATTTGGGGGATATCAATCCTCCAATGGCAGCCCACATGAAGCCTTGCTAATCAGGAGGACATTTGGAGCACTAGCAACAGCAGAAGCAGCCATAAGGTGCATTGCTACTGAGGAAGGGAATTTTCCAGCAGCCTTGTTGGTAGGATCAATTTAAAGAATCTGGGGCCGGATGCTGTAAAATCGCCTTTAAAATCCTGTGGGTTGCTGTGGTGCCGATAAATTTTCCGATTTGGAAACAGCGATTGATTTTGAAACAATTTTGTATTCAAATGAGTTTCGCAGAGGTCAGCCATAATTCCATCTGATCGGTCGTTGGAAAAGCGACTGATACATGTGCAGAGCCGGCAGGGGAAGTTCTTATTTTGGTTGGGTGGAGAACTGAGGGAGGTCCTTGTAAGAGGGGAAGAGGGATTGTAAAAGATTACTGTGGGGGAAGAGGATTCAGAGAGGCTACTGCTGGGGACAGGGATGTGATGCCAAGGCCTGGGGTGGTTGGGTAGGTGATGAAAAATTACTCTAGACTGTTGGGTACAGGTGGACTAGCAGTAGGGAGAGATTAAAACTGCAGTTTCGGGGGGGGGGGGGAATGGGTAAGTGCATCGCCCTTTGCAGCTCCAACTTTAGCCTCTCCCCCATTGCCCCAGCAGCCACAGCCTGAAGCCTCTCTCCATTGCCAGAGGTGCATGGGCAATGGAGACAAGCAGTAGCCTGTAGTACTATAATAAATAACTTGTCGTATATCACCTTGAGTACATTATGAATGTGCAATTTATAAATGTGCATAAGTAAATAAATTCCAGTTGCTCCATGTCTGGCTTCTAGATTTGTGGGCTGGTTTCCAGATCCTAATAAAAATTGTCAAGCCCTGGCTTATGTAGATTTCTGCACACTGAAATGCATGACTGTACACCCTGCACTGAATCTTAGCTTGAAATGTTGTCAAATGTTTGGCAGTTTTCTTGGATCACCGTTCATTTTTCTTCTCCATGTTCAGCCACCACACTGCTGCAGGTTTTTTAAGGTCATGTGTAAAATAGGCGATCATTTACTACTAACTTCTTAGTAATATAACATATTAAACATTGGAAATTGAACAGGGCTAGCCAGTAAGAACTCCTGTGCCTTGATGGTAGTAATCGATGATGTGCCTTGATAGTTATGTTTAAATTGTGTCTTTAAAATGTTTTCATAAATATTTTTCCTGCTAATTCTGACAGTGAAATGAAAGAATCTTATGTAGCCTATCACCTTCATAAGAAATGTTGTTTACCTGAACTAAATTTATTTGTGATCGCAGTTTTAAGTAAATTTTAAAAGAACCAGACTCAGTATCAGTAGACGTTTAATTATGTCTAATTCTGCTAAAGTTTAGTTTGAATTGCCTTTGCTACCTGTTTTTCAGGAAGGAAGTTTACCCTTTTCAATTAATGAAGTACTTATGCTGCATCTCAGTTTTTAAGTAGTAATGTTTGCATAGATCCTGTTAATAAATGTCATAGTGATCCTGCATAAAAAATATTTTTCTAGTCATATAGGCATGTTGGAGTGACATTAGTGGCTGTTGGTTTGAGTGAGCACCTACAAAGTTTTAAAATGGGATTAGTTGCTTCTTTAGAGTAGTCGTGCAAAATCAGAATGCTAGAGAGGCTGGATTGCTTTTCACCAGTTGGGTTAATAGGATGGACCCATCTTGTTGATTCTGTTGGCATTATCTGTGCTACTGTAACAAAAAGAAATAAAAGTGTAACAGGAGATGCAAACAATAGCTAAATATCCACCCCCCCCTTTTACTAAACCGTGAAAGCGGTTATTAGCACAGGAAGCCATGCTGAATGCTCTGCGCTGCTCCTGATGCTCATAGGAACTCTATGAGCGTTGGGAGCAGCGTGGAGCATTCAGCACTGCTCTCTGCACTAATAACCGCTATCACGGTTTAGTAAAAGGGGGTATATTAAGCTCCCTCCCCCTCCTCAGATAAATTGCAGAAAAGCAAATCTAAGTTGTATGTAAATTCATTTGTTAAAATATTTTCAGTGTTTTGGTAATTTTTTTGCAAGTTTTATTTTTTTGTTTGGTTTTCTGCTTTCCAACATAGATGCAAATTGAAGCATCAGGGTTGTTCCATGATGCAGGGATGTCACTAGCGTTCTACTGCAAAACAAATGAAAGCTGTTGCAGTGTATCCAAACACCAACCTCCTCTAAGGTGGTTAGGTGCGTTAGGGCTTTAATGCGTGGAATAGCGCGCGCTGAATTGCCACGTGCGCTAGACCTTAACGCCAGTATTGAGCTGGCGTTTGTTCTAGAAGAATAGCACGGATTTAGCGCGCGCTAAAATCCTGCGTGCACTAAAAACACTAGCGCACTTTAGTAAAAGGAGCCCTAAGTTTATTTAAAGGCTGATAAAATTCCAGTACTCAAAAGCTACAAAAACAAAATTATATACAAAATTAACTTTTCCATATCATGTTTTGCTAACCAATGCTGCAAAATTTTTTTTTATTTTTTTTGTATACTTTACTATAGTTCCTGCTTAATTGTAGTTTTCAGAAATGATTGTGAATCTCTGTTTTCCTTTTCTAAGAAATTAAATAAATCTAATATTTAATTCTAGGCAGATTTCTAGAGCAGTACTCATTACAGATCAGTCTATACTCAAGACGGATTCTGATCAGCAGGTAAATATCAATATTTTGCATTTATTGAAAGCACTCTCTGTGATTATCATTCACTCTGCTACTAGCCAGTGAATTAACAAATCTAGCAAGTTACTAATTCAATACAGAATATAATAATTTGTGTCTCAGTGCATTGGCACAGGGATTGAAAGGATTCCATGTCTAGATTGTTGAATTACAGCAGCAGAAAGTTATTACCATTTCTATGCTGTAGTGGCTTGGTTTCATTTTAGGTGGACAGGTATCTGCATTATAAATAACATCATTACAACGGGCAGTCTCGGCATTTAGGGTAAACATTGAAAAGGAATGGCAACCTATTGTATGTTAAATGTACAGTGCTATGTATGCCTTGCAGCGCTATAAAATGATAAATAGTTGCTAGTCATTGTTAATTTGCTCCTCCTCAAATTTTTCCAATCTTATTTGTGAATTTATAAAGGCGTAGGATTAGCAAATTAGAAAATTTGCCATTTTTTTTTTTTACAAGAAAGGTCAAACAGTTTCAAATATGAAAGGTTAGTAACTTCTTATGAAATTTGTCATTCAAATATAGACATATGAGAGGAAAAGCGATCAGCCTCTTTACTGGGATCTGTTACAATGCAGCATGGAGCGAGACAATACACATTACTTCTGGAAAAATTTTCTACATAAAAATTTAAAAATTCTGTGCAAAAATTTAGAAAGTCTACACACAATATATTAAATTATGAAAAATTTGTATTTGTAATTTTTATATAACATTCTGAAATCATAAAGTTCTGACCCCCCCCCTCCAAAAAAAAAAAAAAAAAAATCTTTCTCCCTGGTCAGTACCCTCAGCCATCTCACACCTCATTTTACCTCAGACCTCTCCCTAGGCTTGATATTTCCTCATCAACATCCCAGCAGGTTCATCCTCCAGTTATCTCTTCACCCTGTCCAGAATGGACACCCTCCAGCTTTTTCTCTCCCTCATTCTCTCCAGCAAGGTCCCTCAGTTCAACCTCGATTTCTGTCTATCTCATAACCCCACCCCCCACCGCCTCCCCCTGCGGCGCACATATCCCCACATCTGTTTTTTAGCCTCCCTCTTTACACTTACAGCTCTTTCTTATGTATACCCCAGGACAGATTCCCATAGTTTAAGCATTGCACAATGATTTGGACAATAGTACATAGTGAAGATCCTTTACTTTGTAGGTCTCTTTTTTTCTTCTTGTTGCTTTCATCTGTCCTTTAACATTTGCATTTGAAAATTTCATTTATACTCTTTTTTTTCCCCATCAGCAAGACAAGTATGTCAAACAGATACATTGTTTTTTATTCTCATATCAAGCAGCCTTAACTTGAAGCATGCTACCAGTGGATATTAGATCAGAAACTAATTATGAGAAATTTAGGAAGAAATTAAAAACTTATTTATTTCACAAATATTTATTGGGATAATGTTAAAGATTCCCACAGTTTTATCTAGTTAATCTTTTGTAATCTGCATTAAACCTCTTAACTGGAAGCCTGTGGAATATAAGTGTAACTTCAATTCATTTCAATTCAATTCAATTCTGTTGCTTTTTTGCATACACCCCAGCACAAACCTCCATAACTTTCTCCCAAACTTTTCTGTACTGATTCCTCCCCATATCTATTTCTTTCTCATATACCCCTGAGTACAGACCCCCCCAGCAGCTCTCTATTTCCTCCCCCATTGCGCACATACCCTTGTGCCCATACTTCCTCCTCATATCCCATCTGGCACACTTGCCCACATACTGCCTCAGCTTCCTGTTACTCACTGAAGCATAACACACTTTAACTCCATGACTGCAAAGTTTAAACCACACAAGACACCTTAGAGCCCCATTTTTCATTTTGTATTAGAGAGCTGCATGGGAACAGGGGCAACAGAAATCCAGTGGAGATCCCCTCCAGGACTTCAGGGATCCCACAGGGTTACCTCCAGACTTGTGGGGATGGGAGTAGGAAGTTCAGGCTCCCGTGGGTATACTACCTTACTCCAGGTCCAGTCGCACTCTCTCTTTAGGCCGCTGGCAGCGTTCCTTTCTATACGTGGCTAGAGGCTAACCCAGAAGTTTTCCCTCTGATGCTTTTTGTATCAGAGGGAAGCCCTCCCTCTGACTTAAAACACATCAGAGGCAAGGCTTCTAGGTTAGCTACCGGCCGCGTTTAGGAAGGAACACTGCTGGAGGCCCGAAGAGAGCGAGTGCAGCTGGACCCGGAGGAAGGTAGTACACTCACAGGAGCCATGTGGGAAGGGAGGAAAAAAGATGCTGAATGGACTGGGATGTGTGGGAAGCATAGGCAGTTGGAGGTCAGAAGTCAGTTATGGCTCTTCCGACTCCCCCACCTACCTTCTTCACTGCTGCCATCAGCTTTCCCCAGAGCCATTCATTCTGCATCATCCCACCTATATGGGAACAGGAAGTTGCTGCAAAATGAAGACTTCCAGGGCAGACTGTCAACAGCAAGCTCACCTTGTTGCCACTGCTGGCTGCCCGAAGATTTAAAATTACAGCAGCAGGGAAGGAGGTAGGTGGAGAAATTGGGAGCTGGAGAGAGATCCTGATTGAGGAGTGGGGGGGGGAACATATGCTGCACAGTTTGGGGATGGGGGATTGGGAAGGCAGAGAAGGACGGATGCTGCATGGGCTGGGGTTGGGAAGGCAGGGAAGTATAGATGCTGCACAGGCTGAGAGATTAGGAAGGGAGGAAAATAGAGATGCACTTGTGGGATGGTGGGAAGGGAGGGAGAGAGAAATGCTGCCAGTGAGGGAGAGAAGAAAAAGGGAGAGTTGTTGGACATAGGTTTGTGGAGTGGGAAGGAAAGAGATGGTATACGTAGGGAAAAGAATACAGAGGGAGAATTGTTGGACATGATGTTGTAGTGGAGAGGGAAGGGTAGAATAGATTGAAATGGATGCAAGAGAGAGGAATGTTGAACATGATGGTGGTGGGAAGGGAGGAAGAGATGCAGCATTGTGTTGGAGAGGGTTGATAGAAGGAGAAATATTGGGCATGTGGCTGGTGGGGAAGGACAAAAGATGCTATACAGGAGCCAGGGGATGAGAGAGGGAGAAAAGTTGCACTTGGTAGTAAGCAGGTGAGAGAGAGGCACCCTGGATCTATCTATCTCTCCCTCTCTCTCCTTTTCCACTCCTTTTGCAGCAAGGGAAGGAATGAGAGAGAGAGAGGGAGATGTTGCACATGGGGTGGAGGAGAGAGAGGAAGAAGTGCAGAAGACAGGAAAGCAGAAAAAAAAGAGAAACTGGAACTAATTTGATGGAAAAATAAATCTCCAGTCAATAAAAGTAAAAAAAAAAAAAAGAATGTATTGACTGAAATCTGTTAACTTTGGGAAATGTATATAGCAGATGTCTTTGTATTCTGTTCAAAAAAGGAACCAGCAAATCAAGATAAAACACGGAGAGTGTAGCAACAATTTTCAATTTAAAATTCAAAACCTTAATTAATAAATTAATTAATTAAGGAATCATCAATGTGAGGTCATGAGCTCCAAAGAGCATGCTCCTAAGGAGCGACAAGCTCTATTTCTCCCTTATTGACCTCAATAATGCAGTAAAATGATTTGTAATCAATCACTGCTGGCTGCACACCATTGTATGATCCCCCATGTGTGCTAGAGGTAATAAGTAAGACTAGTACAAAGTAAGAAATAATTATAATTAATAAATCTGATTCTTTATATTGAAAAAGGCCACACTCCACATGTATTTCTGTTCAGCAGAAAAGGAAATGTATTTCTGGTTTTATTTGTCCAGTTTTAAAGAACTTGCTGACTCTTGCTGTAGTTGGTTGGGATCTCCAAGCACACCAGATGAGGACCTCCTCCAAAGATGGCCAGAACTCCCATCTACCAAGCGTAACAGTCGTTGGCGGCATCCTTGAGCCACTGAGGTGCCAGCATCTGTGACTTAGGGACACTGCTGCTGCCTGCCAAGCTTGGTACAAGGGTTTTTTGGACACCTTAAGAGGAAGTCTTCAGCTGATATAGCTTGAGGATCCTCATCAGCTGAAGTGTTTATACTTTATATTTACATTAGTGGCTTTGAGAGAGACCCATTTACAAAGTATGTATTCTTCCCAATTAATATTTCCAAATAAATAAAGTGTCTTTGACCAGAGGGCTGCCGCGTGAGCGGACTGCTGGGCACGATGGACCACTGGTCTGACCCAACAGTGGCAGTTCTTATGTTCTTATTTGTAAATGGGTCCCTACCAGAGCCTCTAATTCAGTAGCATAATTAAAGAGTAGGGGTACAGATAAGAGCAGAGGTAGATTATAGGGATGGGATTAGAGGTAAGTTACAAAATTAATCAGGGACCACTGTTCAGGCACTAGGCCTGATGGGCCGCTGCAGGAGCGGACCGCTGAGCAAGATGGACCTCTGGTCTGACTCAGTGGGGGCAACTTCTTATGTTCTTAACTACTTATGAAGTTTATGGGGATGGGCGGAAACAGAAGAGTTTACTTGCAGAGATGGATTCAATTGCAGTGGGGACAGGCAGGGACAGATTTGATTCCAGCAGGAAAAAGTTTGACTTCTGTCCCAGTGCAACTTTCTCTTCTGTATTCAGCCTTGACCAGTGGAAGAGGAGGATAGGGCCTGAGTAATTATTTTGGGTGAGCCTGAGTCCAGAGTGGGTGGGTATGAAATGATCTCTCTACCCTCACATCTATCTATCCTCCTTCACTCCTGCTGGTGATTCAGAATCTCTTCCAATCTCTCAAACACCCTTATCCCCCTAGTGCACCTTTTAATTCCAGATTGCCAACATTGAGTAGCAACACAGCAGCATTCACACATGTTGTCCACTCTGGGCCCCAAAGCCTTTTCTTTGACATATTTTCTTGTTTTCATATAGCAGGATTATGTCAGAGGGAAGGCTCTGGGGCTGACATAGGCAGTAAATGTGATTCACTGCTCACTGCTGATGACCTCCAAAAGAGTAGGTTTTAAAAGTTATATTGAGGGGGTGGGGCTTGAGAGATTGGAAGAGATGCCAGATCACCTGTGGAGCAGGGGAGGAAGAAGTGCCACAAGTCTTCAGCTGGCAGGGCTTGGGGATTTCTGCCATCCACAGCAAGGATGGATGAGCCTGTTCCCACCCATGGCTACAGCACTGACCTGATGTGCTGCCACTTTCCTCTTCTTCCACTTGAACTGATTAGACATGAAAGGGGAGAGGTAGGCAAGAGTAAAGGAAAAGGTTATAAGTCTGTCCTGTGGTGGTACTGGATGGGGGGGAGTGCTACAAGGAAGAACAACAGTAGAACCCCCTGCTGCTTTCTGATTCCTGTTCAAAATTCTGTAGTAATTTAGAAATACATACTGACCCAGAATTCCCTAAGGAGAAACAGCTTTCAGTGGAAGAAAGTTTCAAATTTTACTGTGACTTGATATATCGCCCTAGGAGAGCAACCTTTCAGAATGGTTCACAAACTAAAATAATCATATAGAAAAGATACATATTACATTATAAAATACATATTGATAATAGAAAGGAAAAAAGGAAAGATGAGGAGAGAGAAAAAGAAAAGAAAACTGAAATTTTGGAGACTGAAAAGTCCAAACTCTCATGCAATAAGGAAATACAATTTCTAATGTAACAAATGACTAGAGATGGCTTCAATATACTGGAGTCTGTGATATAAATAAAAATAAATGCATAGTTTATTTATTTGATAACCAATGCATCTTAAACTTTTACTATAAAAAAGAAAAGTTGGGAAGATATAAGCTCCACATACAAGACAGATTAAATCACCTGCTCTTTCTTCCCCCCTCTTGCTGTCCTGTATGTATGTGGCTATCTATTTGACTATCTGTTTTTATGTAGAAGAGTGGCCTAGTGGGTAAGGCCTGAAGTTACAGGCTGCTCCTTATGACCCTGGGCAAGTCACTTAACACTCTATTGCCCCAGATTTTGAGCCTATCAGGACAGATAGGGAAAAATACCTGAGTATCTGAATATAAACCATTTAGGATATAAGTGGTATATAAAATATTAAAAGTAAAATTTAAAAAATAAATGTAATCCTGATATGTGCACATAGACAGAGCAAAGACTTATGAGCACCTTGTGAGTTCCCTAAAAGAGGAAATACAGATACAACTTGATAATTCAACCAGTGTAATTAGCAAATTATCTGCTGTCCTTTGACTTTCTAGGTTTCCATTTTGACAGTACCACCAATTGAACTAGGACAGCCGACAGTTTCCATCATTGAGCTGTGTTCATCAACCATGACGTGCAAGAAAGATACATGTAAGCTGCACAGTTTTTCCCAATGCATGTATATTTTTGCAAAGATTGCTGTAAGTTTTACAAGTTCCTAGGCACTGTTTTCCTTTTGAAACAAAGCTTTGTGTTATTTTCTTTTCTTTTTCCGTTATGATGCAACTAATATATTCATGAGAATAATGCTGCTACTAGTTACCATAGATGAATTCTAGTTAGTAAAGTACAATTATATAGAAGACACATCCATATATGCTTGATTGTAGCTGGTCAGTAATAGTCAGGTACTCATGGCTATGAGAAAATGTATTTCAATTTTCCCTTTTTTCACTTTGCATTGGAGCTGAACTAGTAAGATAAATTGAGTTTTGTTTTTGTTCCTTGTTTTTTTTATTTTATTTGGAGGTGGAAGGGTTTGGTTGTTTTTGCCTGTGCTAGACATCATATTTTTCACTTATTTTATGGTTTGGAGGTGCCATTTTTAAGCATTTCTGGAGAAATATGTCGGCTTCCATTTTATCCAGGACATTTCTAAAAAGGCTGCAAAATCTGGTAATAAACATTTCTAGCTAGAGTATAATAAGTGAGCCACACTTTAGAATAACATCGTAACATAGTAAATGACGGCAGATAAAGAAGACCTGTGTGGTCCATCCAGTCTGCCCAACAGTCACATTCATTCTCAAGGCAACAAACCAGTAATTACTCATTTTAATTGCTGTTTCAGTATAAGATGTAACATCCCCCCCCTACAGATAGGTAAAACCTGTACTCAGCCAATCTGAACATGGTCTAAAATACTTATAATTGCTCTTTATCCTTTTTGCTGTATATGGGACTGAGATCGTGGCTACACTGCTCCATGGGTTGCCGTAACAACTAACTCCAGCACACCCCCCCCCCACACACACACACACCACACACACACAATCTGTCTTGCCATATATGGGACACAGACCCTAGAAGTCCATCTGGCATCATCTTCCTTCCACACTACTGGGCTTCTATTTAAACACCACTCCTGCGCATCATAAATTAAGATGTACCATGTTTCCCCGAAAATAAGACCTACCCTGAAAATAAGTCCTAGCATGATTTTTGGGGTAGGTCTTAATATAAGCCCTACCCCTGAAAATAAGCCCTAGTGGCTGGCAGCAGCGCTCCTCCCCTCCATCCCCCTCCCCCCCCCCACTGATGCTTCCATCTGTCCCTCCCATCTGAACCCCAACCGCGAGACTGAAATATCTGGTAACAAATGACAGTGTCGGCAGCTGATGCTTCAAGAGTTCTGCTGCACAAGGGAATGGGAGGAAGGGAGGGATAGAAGCTTCAAGGGTTCTGCTGCACAAGAGATGGGAGGGAGAGATAGAAGCTGCAAGGGTTCTGCTGCACAAGGAGAGGGATAGAAGCTGCAAGGGTTCTGCTGCACAGAGGGATGGATGGGATAGAAAGATACTGCACAAGGGGATGGGTGAGAGGGTAGGAAAGATGCTGCACATGTGGGAGAGAGAAAGGAAATAGGAAGAATTGGGGTGGAGGCGAGGAAGGGAGAGATGATCATTGTACATGAAAAAAAAAAAGCCCTATCCGAAAACAAGATCTAGTGCCTTTTTTTGGGCCCCAAATTAATATATGACAATGTCAATTTTTAGGGAAACACGGTAGTTTTTGATCTGTCGAGTTTTGTGATAAAACTATTCTCTTTCCGTTTAGGGATTCTTTGTGTTTATTCCATGCATTTTTGAACTGTATCACTGTTTTTGCCTCTACCACTTCCAGAGGGGAGGACATTCTAGGCATCCACAGCCCTGTCTGTGAAGAAATTTCCTGATATTACACCCCGCAACCTCATATTATGTCCTCTAGTTTTACTGCTTCTCCCTCTCAGAAATAGATTAATTTGTATCATATCTCCTCCATCCCTTCTTTCCTAGGTATTCTTTGCTAGGTATTCAAGCCTCTTCTCATATGTCTCTGGGCGCAATTCCAGAATCATTTTTGTTGTCCTCCTCTGGACCGCTTCAAGTCTTCTTATCCTTAGCAAGATACAGCCTCTAGAACTGATCACAGTATTCCAAGTGGCTCTTTTGAAGATCCATGAAGGCCACACTGGATGTAGTCCCTTGGACAAGAGTGTACATGTATTCTCTTCAATATACTTTACTCTCTCGCTGGGCACCCCACCGAGATGCCTTGTAGATGTGTCTGCCATGAATTTTGGAGGCCCACGCAAGTATGGACTGGTGGTTTCTCCCTCAATCGCTCTGCAAGGGCGTTCCACTCTACATTGCCTCCTGGGTTGTGGTAATGATGGATGCCAACCTTCAGGGCTGAGGAGCTCACTGCAATCATTGGCCTCTTCAGGACTGCTGGACTCCGACTCAGCCGTCTAGAGCTCCGGGCCATTTGTTTGGCCTTGAGGGATTTGCAGAAGACCCTGGAGGGACAGGTGGTCCGGGTTTTCTCCGACAATGCAATGGCAGTGGCCTATGCCAATCACCAGGGAGGGACCAAAAGCATTCCCGTGGCTCAGGAATCCCACCCTCTTTTCTTTTGGGTGGAACGTCATCTCCTGGCACTGATAGTAGCACATGTGGCCGGAGTGGACAATGTTCAAGCAGACTTCTTCAGCCAACAGACTCTGGATCCGGGTGAGTAGGTCCTGTCACTGGAGGTGTTCCTAACAATTGTGAGGTGCTGTGGCCAGCCCCACTTCGACCTCTTGGCCAAGGCAAGAAACAAGAAAGCACAGCACTTCTTCAGTTGCAGATCCGAGCCAGGAAGCGAGGGGCTCAATGCTCTGTTGCAACTGTGGCCTCCAAGAGTCCTTCTGAACATCTTTCCTCCTTGATCGGCTTTGTCCTTCGGAGGATTGCTTATCCTGGCCAAGTCATTCTGGTGGCTCCCGATTGGCCTCAGAGACTGTGGTATAGAGATCTGATGTGGCTGCGCATGGGATGCAGTTTGTGCCTGAGTGTCTATCTGGACCTTCTCTTTCAGGGTCTGGTGGCCATGGAGGATCCGGGTCACTTTGCTGTTACAGCATGGCTCTTGAGCGCACTGCCTTAGAATATAAAGGATATTCTGATCTTGTGGTTGATATGCTTCTCAGGTCTAGGAAGTCCACAGTGTCGGCCTACGCTAAGGTGTGGAAGGCATTCCAACATTGGTGTGCCCAACACCAGATGGATCCTTATTCAGCTCCGGTTTTGCGGATTCTCACTTTTCTTCAGGTTGGTTTGGATAAAGGCCTCATGTTTGTGTCTTTTTCGGGTCCAGGTGGCTAGACTGTCCTGTTTTAGATCCTGGGACAGTTGGTTCTCTTTGGCATCGCATCCTGATGTCGTTCATTTCTTGAAGGGGGCTTTTCGGGTCCAGCCGCCCTTTAAGAATCCTTTCCTGGCGCGGGACCTTAATTTGGTGCTGTCTGGCCTTGTCAAAGCTCCCTTTGAGTCTCGTCGGGATGCTTCCCTCTTGGATTTGAAGCTCAAGACTGTTTGTTTTTCTAGTCGCCATCACCTCTGCCCATAGGGTTTCTGAACTGCATTTTCTCTGTATTTTGGAGGTAGGGATTTCTTTGAGGTAGGGTTCCTTCCTTTTTGCCGAAGATTGTTTCGGTTTTCCATGTCCATGAGTAAGTGTGTTTGCCTGCTTTTCAGCTTTAAATTAAAGAGCTGCTGGAGGGATGTCCACTCCCTCCTACCACCAGGGCCCTCGTGAAACCCCCCACCTTTAAATGGAAGAACAGCAGGAGGGATACCCACTCCCTCATGCCGCTGGGCCCTCCCCCCGAATCCCCGACATCCCCCCCCCACTATCACACACATACACACAAAACCCCATACCTTTTTAATGAAAATCTGACAGGAGGGATGCCTATTCCCTCCTGCCAGCAGGCCTGCCTCTTCAAACTGGTGGGCCTTCCCCTTCCTAGTACATCCTGGGATGCACTCGGAGGGGCCTAAGACTTTGATTGGCCCAGGTGCATCCATTTTGAAGAGGTGGGCCTTGAGCATGCACAGAAGCTCAAAGCACTACACCAGTTCACAGAGGATTGCTGGCAGCTTGTTAAGCACAGGTAAGTGCGATGTTGATCGGGGGTGGGGGGGAGAGATCTTGGTGTATGACAGCAGCGTCAGTCATCTTGGGAATGGGTGCATATGATGGAGATGGAGGGCAGCAGTACACCGATTGTCAGAAAGGAGGGGAGAGGGGACAGCAGCGTGCCAGTCATTGGGGGTACTTAAATATAAACCAAGACTCCTATTTTTGGGACATTTATTGGTCCAGATACCAGGACACAGTTTGTTGGACAGCTGAATATTATTTTGACAGTATTTTCCTACTGATATCTGCTTTTTTAATAGCTTTTTCTTATATTAGTGATATACTGTATAGTGTCTGTCTTTCAGCAGTCACCTCTTTTTTTAATAGTTATATATATAATCATTCTGAATGTTTTCTATGACTAAATTTCAATAGCAATCTAAATTTCATAAGTCCTTCCTTGTATTTTTACTTCATTAGTTGTAAATGGGTTCTAACCTGACTGATTTCACCTTCAAACAATTATTTAAGATAAGTATACAAATGCATCTTGTCTTTGATCACATTGGATAAATGGCAGGTGCTTAATCGCTGCTGCCAGCTGAGTGGAACCAAACTCCTTCACTTGCCCTAAAAATTGAGGCTGTAATGATGAAATCATGGACTTAACTCATCGTTCTTCCTGCTGGGAGAATTACTTGAAAGACAAATGTTGGCAACCACTAATGCGGTTATAACCTGAGTAAATCAAACATAATCAAAATGTTGACTGATGAAACTTTGTGGCATATAGTCATCCTTTCAATTAAAGTAAATGATGAAAATTTGATGACTTCAAACTGTTTTGTTGAAAAGCAGATTAACCATTTCTAAAATTTAATTATTTGTTTAAAAAATATTTTTGATTTTTTTTTTTAAAGAATATAGAAGTCCTTTTAGTAAGGTGCGGTAGCCGTTTAGCGCACACTAAATGCTAGCGTATGCTAATGCGTCCATTATATCCTATGGACGCATTAGCGCACTCTAAATCAGCTACTGCACCTTAGTAAAAGGACTACATATTATACACCAAAGGCATGGTATGGTATGAAATAATTTCTTTGAAGAGCAGAGTTTTAATAGTTATATTAGTCCTGGAGAAAATATGGGATATGTTTACTAAAGGGCATTAAGCCCTAATGTGTATTTAGCGCCTGTGAAAATGCTTACCACAAAGCCCATTAAAGCATTTTGTGGTGGCTAACCTTTTTGCATACACTAAGCACAAGTTATATTTTTGAATTTATTTTTTGGAGGGGTATGTCAGGTGGAGAATGGGTGTGGCTGCACTATTCAACTAGTGCCTCAGTATTTGCGGGTGCTAACTGGTCAAGTTCATAATGCAGAAGCCATTATCGCCTCCTAAATTGGAGGTGGTATGTGTTCCCTTGTCATTTTTATCAGGTTACATGTGCAGATGGCGAGTTTCCATGCATGCTTTCCAATTAAATTTTTTGTGTGGCTCCCTGCCCTGGGTGTATCAAGTAAATTATATGGGCATTACAGTTATTAAGTTAATAATCAATGACATCAGAAATAAAACAGAGGGTAGAGCAGTTAAGAGTCAGAGAAATTTGAATGTAGTGGTGACAAAATTTGTCAACCCCCATAGGTTAGTCAGCATTTAAGCATAATTTACATACAAAACATGATCAAATCCACTTAGAGAGAAAGATAAAGCCATTGAATTAACCCAGATAAAGGGGATAAATGTTGATGATTTATTTGACAAAAAGATGTTACAATAAATATCCAGTAAAGCAAGGTTTTTCTTCCATAACAAAGAATACAGACGGTCCACTCGATGCGAAGAAAGCCTCATGTGCCTGGGAATATACACAGGTGTTAGGTTCTACAATGGTGACTCTAAATTTGATTCCATGGGCCCATGCCCATATGATCTTCTGCAGTCATCTCTTCTTTTTTGTTGGTCTCTTTAACTTGAGTCTTAAGAAACAACTTCCTTAACAAGGGAAGCCAAGAGCAGAGGATGACCAAAAGTGGGATTTTCAGTTTCAGCCAAAACCAGAGATGTGTGGCTGAAATTCACCGCACAGTTATGGCAAAAATTAAAGCCAAATCCTTGGGCCCCCAGGGCTCCATGACAAAAAATGGGCCTCTAGAACCCCCTGACAGAAAGCAGATGCCCAGCAGGTAGCCAGTTGCTTTTGACCACAAATACTGCCCACCCCACCCATTGGACCTCCTTGGACCAATGTTGGCTTCTTATTCAAAATGGCTGTCCCAGCAGCCATTTTGAATGCAGAACCAGCATGGGCAGGAGCCAAATTAGCAATCGCTAATGCCCTTACTAGATCACTAGGAGCTCCTTTTACTAAGCATTTTTAGCACATGCAGGAAATTACCACATGCTATGCTTCTAGAACTAACGCCAGCTCAATGCTGGCGTTAAGGTCTAGCGCGCGCGGCAATGTAGCGCATGCTATTCTGCGCTTTAAAGCCCTAGTGCACCTTAGTAAAAGGAGCCCTAGGTCTACTAAATTAAGTCCTGAGAGGTTTAAAGTATAGTGGGAAGGCGACACTTGTGGTAAGGGAGGACTAAGAGTGGTTGGTGCTTGTATTTGGGGAAGGGAAAGTTTTGGTTTCAGCTGAAAATACACGGCATTTTTTGCTGTAAACGGAGCATGACCGAATCCAGATTTTGGGCTAGTTTCAGTACTGAAACCAAAATTCTGTTGACCACTAGCCAAGAACATTATGGACTGGTGATTTTAAGCTCATAAAGGTCTAGAAGAGCATGGACCTGGAATTTTCTGACTGGTTAGTAATAATGGATACCAGCCTTCTTGTTTGGGAGCATATTTTCTCATTCAGGTAGCTCAGAGCCCATGGTAAATGACTAAGACATCCTGGTTGATCAATCAGCTAGAGATTCTAAACTTATAGAAGAAATTAATAAATTTCCAGAAGCTGGTAGAAGATACAGTCAAGTGGAAGAGGCATTGCTGGTGGCTCAGCCAGATGTAGGGTGCTTCCTCAAGGGCATGGCTCATGTTTAAATTCAGATCCATTACTTTTTTTTTTTTTTACATTCTTGTCAATCCATTTTTATTCTTGAATCCATTTTTTATAATACCTTTTGTTTTAATTATAATAATCTACCAGTGACTTGATACCTAACAAATACAGTAAACCCTCAGTTATCCAGCACCCATGGCGATTGGTAGATGCTAGATTACTGTAGTTTCTGATTGCTTGAGAGTTACTGTAAAAATAGTTTTGTCTCCCTTCCCGCCTCACTCGCTTCCTCTTTCTATCATCTCCCTACCCCCACTCGTAGGTTCAGAATCTGCTCCTCCCTTCCCACCCTCCTTTTTGGTTGGTCACTTTCTATCTCTCCCCCTCACCCCAGTTCTCCTCCCACTTATGAGTCCAGCATCCATCCATCTTCACTCCCCTGCACCCTGCTTGACCCCCCCCCCCCACACACACACACACATTTCTGGTCCACCTACCTCCATATGGGTCTGGCCTCATGGACCCCCTCACTTACCATAGTGGCAACACTATAAACAGGCTGCTTGCAGCCAGCTCTGATAGGGCCGTTCTTCTGCCATGTTGGAAGTGACATGTCAGAAGAAAGGCCCTGCTGGGGCTGTCCGCGAGCAGCCTGTTTTTAGCACTGACTAGCTGCCACTGCTGCTTCAGGTAAGGGAGGAAGGGACGAAGGGAAGGTTCGCAGCTCAGGACCGCTGTCGCTGCTGCTGCTTCGGGACTGAAGATGTGTGCAGGCAGATAGAAAAACTAAAAACTGACAAATCCCCAGGTCCGGACGGAATACATCCAAGGGTTCTGAAGGACTTAAAGGAAGAGATAGCGGAACTACTGCAGCAAATTTGTAACCTATCCCTGAAAACAGGTGTGATCCCAGAAGATTGGAAGATAGCCAACGTTAAGTCCATCTTTAAAAAGAGATCAAGAGGTGACCCGGGAAACTACAGACCAGTGAGTCTGACCTCGGTTCCGGGGAAAATGGCGGAAGCACTGATAAAAGAAAACATCGATGAACATTTTGAAAGAAACGAACTTCTGATAACCAGCCAACATGGTTTCTGCAAAGGGAGATCTTGCCTAACTAACTTATTGCAGTTCTTTGAAGGAATTAACAAATGGATGGACAGAGGAGACCCCATAGACATCATATACCTAGATTTCCAAAAAGCCTTTGACAAGGTGCCTCATGAACGTCTACTCCGGAAACTGAAGAACAATGGGGTGGAAGGAGACGTACATAGATGGATCAGGAACTGGTTGGCGGGTAGGAAACAGAGGGTAGGAGTGAAGGGCCACTACTTGGACTGGAGGAGGTTCACGAGTGGTGTTCCACAGGGCTTGGTGTTCGGGCCGCTGCTATTTAATATATTCATAAATGATCTAGAAATAGGGACGAAGTGTGAGATAATAAAATTTGCGGATGACACCAAACTATTTAATGGAGCTCGGACTAAAGAGTACTGCGAAGAATTGCAAATGTACTTGAACAAACTAGGTGAATGGGCGACGAGATGGCAGATGAAGTTCAATGTTAAGAAATGTAAAGTATTACAGGTGGGAAGCAGAAACCCGAGGTACAACTATACGATGGGAGGGATGTTATTGAATGAGAGTACCCAAGAAAGGGACTTGGGGGTAATGGTGGACATGACAATGAAGCCGACGACACAGTGCTCAGCGGCCGTTAAGAGAGCGAATAGAATGCTAGGTACTATCAAGAAGGGTAATACAACCAGAACGAAAGAAGTTATCCTGCCGTTGTATTGGGCGATGGTGCATCCTCATCTGGAGTACTGCGTCCAATATTGGTCGCCGTACCTTAAGAAGGATATGGCGTTACTCGAGAGGGTTCAGAGGAGAGTGATATGTCTGATAAAAGGTGTGGAAAACCTTTCATAGGCTGAGAGATTGGAGAAACTGGGTCTCTTTTCCCTGAAGAAGAGGAGACTTAGAGGGGATATGATAGAGACTTACAAGATCATGAACAAAAGGGCATTCGGAAAAGTTGAAAGAGGACAGATTCAAAATGAATGCTAGGAAGTTCTTTACCCAACGTGTGGTGGACATCTGGAATGCGCTTCCAGAGGACATAATAGGGCAGAGTACGGTACTGGGGTTTAAGAAAGGATTGGACAATTTCCTGCTGGAAAAGTGGATAGAGGGGTATAGATAGAGGATTACTGCACAGGTCCTGGATCTGTTGGGCCGCCGCGTGAGCGGACTGCTGGGCACGATAGACCTCAGGTCTGACCCAGCGGAGGCATTGCTTATGTTCTTATGATAGGGGGTTTGTGGCTCAGGACCACTGCTGCTGCTTCGGGGCTGGAGGGAGGGGGGTTTCGCGACTCAGGACCACTACTGCTGCTTTGGGGCTGTAGGGAGTGAAGGGTGGGGGGCGGTTCGCAGCTCAGGACCACTGCTGCTGCTGTTTCGGGGGCTGGAGGGAGGAAGATTTATTTTTTTTTGCCAGCAATTGTTTTTGCTGGTAGAGTGAGAGTGCCAGTTGCTTGAGTACTAGTTAATTGGGATTCTACCGTATTCATTATTTAATAGGAATTTAAAAATTTTTTGTAATCATATATACAGAAACTTTTCAATTATACTGTGCTGTCATGAGTTACCTGATCCATCTTTCCTTTTTGTTTCAATTTTCTGTCTTTTAACCTTATTCTACTTCCCCTCCTTTCCCACACATAATTACCTGTTTCTTGCCTACCTTTCTACCTTATTCTCTGTACTTTAGGCCCCCATTTTTCTCCTTACTCTTTCTGCCTTTCTCTTTCCCTATTACAATTTATATCATTAAACATGTTTTATTTTATATTTACAATATGCAGAACCATCCATTTTTTACCTGTATTAAATACTTAATTCATGTCTCAAGGCAATATCTATTATTTATAATACCACTATCTACAAATGTTTTACTCTTTTAATTCACATCAATTTGTGTATGACAGTTCTTATCTCTCACTGGATATCCATAATTATCTTACTCTGAATTACCTTTGTCTATACCAACAGATTTGGTTCACCTGACATGTGTGTCTACCAGAACTGCCAAGGAAGATTTAGAACCTGTGGTACAGAAACTATTCATTCCGTATGCTGAAACAGGTTTAGGTGAGCCAAATGTGGTGTGATCCAGAAAAAAATATTTTTGATACAAAAATGATGCAAAAGGCTGCTGAGGCTGCATGGATAAATTTTAAGACTTTTTATATCTAAGTTAGCATAAAGTGATGTTAAAAGCAGCTGCTCTGCTTCCAATAGTGTGTTCTGCAGCCATGACTCAAAAAGAAAAGGTAGGCTGCCTCCCCCACCCCCCAAATCCAAGACCTGACCAATGATCTTCTGATTTAAGATACCCCCCACCCATCCCAAGCAATAATCCCCACTGATCCAAGATTCCACATTTCCTCCCAAGACCTATTCAGGGGTATCTCTAGTGGCCTAGTTCAGTGGCTCTTAAACCTGTCCTGGGGAACCCCCAACTAGTCAGGTTTTCAAGATATCCCTAATAGATATGCATAAAGCTTGAGCTTGGGGTTTTTTCCAGTTAGTTAAATAGCTGCCTATTGGATAACTCAAATTCTTAAAACAAGTATTATCTGAATCAATTCAATTTTAATCTTATCTCCCACAGTTCATTTCATTACAGTACTTTTATAATTTACCAATAGTTAATTTATTAATATCAGAATAATTTAGTCCAGGGGTGTCAAACCTTTTGGCTTCCCTGGGCTGCATTGATTGAAAAAAAATGTTTCTGGGGCCGCACAAATGCGCAAACGCTGCAGCAAGATAGAGGAGGGAGCCGGCAAGACGGTAAACACCCGGGGGCAGCAGAGGAAAACACTTCATCACCCTCGACCAGTGCCGCACAAAATACTTCACGGGGCCACATGTGGCCCTTGGGCCACAGGTTGGACACTCCTGATTTTGTTAGTAAACCTAATCCCAATCACTCATACTCACTTCACAACTTTCACACACATACTACAGTCATTGTGATGACTTTTATCTAAAACTGGATCTTGATTAGTTCATGAGTTCATCAGTCCATGATCATCTAATCAGAGAGGTTTCAAATTGAGAGTTGCACAACAGTCTAGCACATGAAAATCACAATTTCTTAAACACAATCGGATGGCCTCTCTGTCTTCATGATGGTCCTGTTCTTCAATTCATAAAGCATTCAGCTCAACACAAGACCTGGCCAGGTGGCGAACCACAGTTTTGTGTTGAGCTGCTGAATGCTTTATGAATTGAAGAACAGGACCATCATGAGGACAGAGAGGTCTGCCAATTGTATTTAAGAAACTGTGATTTTCATGTGCTAGACTGTTGTGCAACTCTCAGTTTGAAACCTCTCTGATTAGATGATCATGGACTGATGAACTCATGAACTAATCAAGATCCAGTTTTAGATAAAAGTCATCACAATGACTGTAGTATGTGTGTGAAAGTTGGGAAGTGAGTGTAAGTGTGAGTGATGGGGATTAGGTTTACTGACTAAATTATTCTGATATTTATTAATAAATTAAGTATTGGTAAGTTGTAAAAATACTGTAATGAAATGAACTGTAGGAGATAAGATTAAAATTGAATTGATTCAGATAATACTTGTTTGTATTAAATATTTAATAGCTGGTTTTAAGAATTTGAGTTATCTAATAGATATGCATGAGGCAGATTTCCATGCCTGTCACTTCTTTTATATGCAAATATTTTATTTATTTATATAGTTATTCATTCAATTTTCTATACCGTTCTCCCAAGGGAGCTCAGAATGGTTTACATGAATTTATTCAGGCACTCAAGCATTTTTCCCTGTCTGTCCCAGTGGGCTCACAATCTATCTAATATACCTGGGGCAATAGGGGATTAAGTGACTTGCCCAGGGCCACAAGGAGCTGTGTGGGTTTGAACCCACAACCCCAGGGTGCTAAGGCTGTAGCTTTAACCACTGTGCATATTCATTAGGGATATCTTAAAAACCCAACTGGCTGGGGGTCCCCCAGGACAGGTTTAAGAACCACTGATCTAGTTGATGGGACAGGAGCATTCACCCTATCCTTCTGTTCCATTGCTGCCCAGGGTCAAAATGGTGGCCAAGACACTTAAGGCTCCTTTTACGAAGCCACGCTAGTGGTTTTAGCGCACGCTAGCCTAAAATCTACCGCCTGCTCAAAAGGAGGCGGTAGCGGCTAGCGCACGCGGAAATTTAGTGCGGCTTTGTAAAAGGAGCCCTTAATGGTTCTACAGCTAGGGGTTAATCTGCCAGGCTTACATCTTTTGGTAGATTGACCTAGCAGTAATACTGCAAGATACCCACTAGGGGTCAGAGCTGCTACTTTGAATCCAGGTGGCAAAGCGGCTGGAACAGAGGGGAATCACTCCTGTCCCATCCACTAGACTCCTGTAGTCCCCCAGATAAGTCTAAGGAGTTGGAGGGAGAGTCAGGTTTGGATTCTTGTGGGAGGGAGCTTGAATTAGGAGAGCTTATTTCTCTGGTAGATTCTCTGGTAGCTTATTTCTCTTGTTTGGGGTCTAGGCTTGGATTGGGGGAGAGGCACTTGTATAGAGCTGGAGTAGAATGCCTCGACAGATAGCACAGATGCCTTCATTTATCCGAAGATAAGCAGGCAGCATATTCTCACACGAGGGTGATGTCATCCACAGAGCCCAATATGGACAGTGCAGAAGTGCTACAGAATAAGGCATCTTGGTTTGTGGGAAAACATGACTGAATAACAATTCAGTCTCCTTCAAGCCTGGTTGAGAGACTGATTTCGGAAATAATGCTGTATCTGTGATATACCATGTAAAACAGTGTCTCTCAAACGTTCTCGAGCCAGGGCACACTAAAGGTAGTGGCCACGGCTTGAGACACCCAGAAGTGTGCAGACATTGCCGTGATGACATCACGCATATGCGTGACATCATCACATTGACGTCCGCGCATGTGCAGAGGCCCTCCAGATGGACCCTAAGACGCCAGTAGGGGGTGCCAGCAGGGAAGAGGGCCGGAGAGAAGGAGAAGCACTGGCACCAGCTGATTGCCTACAGCAGTGTTTCTCAACTACTTCAAGCTATGTAACCCCTAAGTCTAACAAATATCAACTGAGTACCCCAACCACAGACCTCCTTAGGCCCACCCAAGCTCTGCCCCCGATCACATCCCCTTTACTAATTGTAATGCAATTTTTTCCATTCATTTTTCATATACGCACAATATACACAGCAGATATAAATTCTCAAAACTGACACATTTCAATCACTATATTGAAAATAAAATCATTTTACCTACCGGCGATCCTCTGCAGGCTGCTGTAATTAGCTTTAAAGGTAAGACCGGGAGGCCAGGAGGATGATAGAGAGAAAGGGGAAACATGCAGGCTTTCGGCAAATCGGGCAGCGCTGGCGCTGTACCGCGTAGGAAAGTCAGCTGGCAGGCACCTCTTCCTCCTCAGTGTGCCGCAGCACACTTGGAATCTCAGGAGGCACACAGTTTGAGATGCACTGATGTAAAACAAAGCATCCATTGGCTGAACACCAGGAGGTACTGCTGTAAAAGTGCACATTCCTTTCTGTTCACCCTCTCCAAGGTAGGGAAAATGAGAGGGCACTCTCTAAAATTGAAAGGGGATAGATTCCATACGAATGTAAGGAAGTTCTTCTTCACTCAGAGAGTGGTAGAAAACTGGAATGCTCTTCCGGAGTCTGTCGTAGAGGAAAACACCCTCCAGGGATTCAAGACAAAGTTAGACAAGTTCCTTCTGAACCAGAACGTACACAGGTAGGGCAAGTCTCAGGGCACTGGTCTTTGACCAAGGGCCGCCGTGTGAGCGGGCTGCTGGGCACGATGGACCACTGGTCTGACCCAACAGCAGCAATTGTTTTGTTCTAAGGAAATATTGCCAGGGTTATATTGCTGAAAAGATCAATGAAATCATGATATTACCATGTTCTGTTTTGCATTATGTGACCTATTTATGTTTTGAATGAGACTCGCTGAATCTCCTTTGGGGACCATAATTGTTCTTTAGTAAAATAATATTTTTCTTACCACTACAGTGCTTGATATAATCCTTCAAATATCAATTTGCTTGTCTTTTTTCCTAACTTTCCCTGCTCTTAATGTTATTTATAAGGTTCCTTTCTGTACATATGTTTTGTTTCTTATTATTTGATATTATGGAGAGTTTCAATATGTACATTTCTTTCTGCAAGCAGTTGTCACTCTCAGTTTTCCAGATCGCTAACCATTCAGATGTTTCTTCCGCTAATGTTATAGGTATAGAGTGGTACTTGCACTGGCTTCTAACAGAAGACAGCAATACACTGATTTAATGTGAATCAACATGCTCAATCAGAGAAAGCATAGTTTATGATCAAACTATTTTGTGACTAGACCTTTCTGCTTTATTTGTTGCAAAAGTCATTATTTTGTCCAGTAAATAAATCCATGTATGCATCCAAACCATTCTGTGGTAAGAGCCAGTATTGTACTTGTTCACACCTGCATGTCTGCTATGATTACCTGAACTGTAGATGTTTAAATTGAAACCTGAGGTTTATTGTCTTAATGAATTTTGAGCCTTCAAACATATGAATATATATGAACATGAGTAAACTGGGAGAAAACCTGTCAAAAAATGCAGTTCTTAGAGAAGATGTCTTAATATTAACAATGTCAAATCAAGCAATATCAGAACACAACTTGCTCAACTAGATAATATTATATAGCAAACTGAGACAAGTGAAATGAAACTAGTTACTCTGATATCACTTATAAGTGGGATAATGAACTTCAAACACTAGTAACTTTCTGGTGTTTTTACTGGGGTATGAATATCATCACTAATTCACATAAGTCCCACTGCAGACTGTTATACTTAATTTTAATTCAGCTCCACTTTGACTGCAATAAAACTATGGTACTTAGCTTTCACCCAACGGGAGTTCTGCTGTTTCACTATTTCTTGCTTCATCAGGGGCTTGAAATTTTCACAGTCTTTTCTCTTTCCACAGCCTCAATTGTATAAACCTTAAAGATATCAAAAAAGGTTCTTAAAACCTACGCATTTCTTTTACAATTATATTATACTCTTTTATTTATAAACTACTCTAAAAAAAATTTATTCATACCTTTAAGATCATCTAACATCTGACTGCTATAATTTTTAAGCTTTTGTTGTTTTCAGTTTGCAATTGCTTTTGCTACTCTAAAAAATGGCGGTGTGGTGGCTTTTTTCAAATGAATGCCGTCATTGCAGCCAATCAGCTAGCAACAGGTCACTCCTTATTCCAACTTAATTTACATAGGACTTCTAACAATGACATAAATATTTTTATAAAATAATGAAAAAGCAGAAAACATTTCCAAAACATAAGAACATAAGAATAGCCTTACTGGGTCAGACCAATGGTTCATCAAGCCCAGTAGCCTGTTCTCATGGTGGCCAATGCAGGTCTCTAGTACTTGGCCAAAACCCAAGGAGTAGCAACATTCCACGCTACTGATCCAGGACAAGCAATGGTCTCCCCCATGTCTTTCTCAATAACAGACTATGGACTTTTCCTCCAGGAAATTGTCCAAACCTTTCATAAAATCAGCTACGCTATCCTCTCTTACCACAACCTCTGGCAATGCGTTCCAGAGCTTAACTATTCTCTGAGTGAAAAAATATTTCCTCCTATTGGTTTTAAAAGTATTTCCTGTTAACTTCATTGAGTGTCCCCTAGTCTTTGTCATTTTTGACAGAGTGAAAAATCGATAAGGAGACCAAAATTGAACGCAATACTCCAGCTGAGGTCGAACCATGAAGCGATACAGGTTCATTATAACGTTTTTAGTCTTGTTAACCATCCTTTTTTTAATAATTCCTAACATCCTGTTTGCCTTTTTGACCGCTGCCACACATTGGGCAGAAGGTTTCATCGTATTGTCTACAATGACACCCAGATCCTTTTCTTGGGTGCTAACCCCCAAGATGGACCCTAGCATCTGGTAACCTGGTGATTTGGGTTATTCTTCCCAATGTGCATCACTTTGCATTTGCCCACATTAAATTTCATCTGCCACTTGGACACCCAGTCTGCCTTCAGTTTTTCATAATCCGCATGAGTTTTAACAACTTTAAAAAGTTTAGTGTCATCTGCAAATTTAATCACCTCACCCATCGTTCCAATTTTCAGATCATTTATAAATAAGTTAAATAGCACCAGTCCCAGTACAGATCACTGCAGCACTCCACTGTTTATTCTCATCCATTGAGAAAAATGACCATTTAACCCTACCCTCTGTTTTCTATCCGATAACCAATTCCTAATCCACAACTGAACTTTGCCACCTAACCCATGACTCTTTAATTTTCTCAGGAGCCTCTCATGAGGAACTTTATCAAAAGCTTTCTGAAAATCTAGGTACACTACATCAACCAGCTCACCTTTATCCACATGTTTATTCACACCTTCAAAGAAGTCAAGCAAATTTGTGAGGCAAGATCTCCCTCGACTGAAACCATGCTGACTCTAGTAGAAGGGAATTAATTTGTCAAACTATTAAAAGGACACAAGTGATAATCTGTTCAGAATTCTGCTGTACACCTTGTTTGCTGACAGTGTCATTATGCTCACGTTACCCCTCTCTTTAAGTCACTTCACTGGCTCCCTGTCCATTTCCGCATACGGTTCAAACTCCTCTTATTGATCTGCAAGTGTATTCATTCTGTAGCTCCTCAGTATCTCTCCTCATATACCCCTCACCAGGGCCTCCGTTGGGTAAGTCTCTCTTGTCTGTACTCTTTTCCTCGTCTGCCAACTCCCATCTCCGTCTGTTCTGCCTTGCTGTGCCATATGCCTGGAACAACCTACCTGACTCAATATTTTGGGCTCCATCTCTAGCAGTATACAAATCCACACTAAAAGCCCACTTTTTTGAAGCTGTGTTTAAGTCCTAATCCAACCCACTTGTAAAGCACCCATTTCTGTTTGTCATTCCCTCTATAGTCCACTACCCTATCTGCCTCTTCATTTCCTGTGTAATTCCTTATCTGAGCAGTGCATATAGAGTTACTCTTTTTGTCCTGTTTGTCTGTCATAATGTTCTTATGCTCTAGCTCTTTCGAGCAGTGACTATTTCTTACATGTTTAATGTACAGTGTTGCGTGCATCTGGTAGTGCTATTTATTTATTTATTTTTAAAATTTATATACCGTTTTATTCCAAAATGGTTTACAAATACAGTGGTACCTCGGTTTACGAGTGCACCAGTTTGCGAGTGTTTTGCAAGACGAGCAAAACATTCGCAAACTTGGTGCCTCGTAAACCGAGCTTGCCTCGCTATACGAGCGCCCCCCCCCTGCGATCCGACATCCCCCCCCCCGCTCTCGTTGCCCCCCCTCCACCGCAATCCTACTTTCCCCCCCGAGCAGTCAATGTCACTCTTTACCCAACTTGGCACCAGTGCCGGTGCCCGAAGATCCTCCCTCTTCTGGCGCGGCCTGGGCTGGGTGGTGCGTCGGAGATCCTCCTTCTTCTGGTCTGGGCTGGGCTGGACTGGTTTTGAGCATTTGCGCATGCTCAAAGCCTTCTGGTCTCGCTCTTTCCGAGATTGAGAGCAAGACCAGAAGGCTTTGAGCATGCGCAAATGCTCAAAGCCAGTCCAGCCCAGCCCAGCCCAGAAGAAGGAGGATCTCCGATGCACCGCCCAGCCGCGCCAGAAGAGGGAGGATCTTCGGGCACCGGCACTGGTGCCAAGTCGGGTAAAGGGTGTCATTGACTGCTCGGGAGGGGGGAAAGTAGGATCGCGGTGGAGGGGGCAACGCGAGCGGGGGGGGAGATGCCGGTTCGCAGGGGGGGAAGCTGGATTGCGGATTCCTCAAGAGGGGGGGAGAATGGAGCAGCGCCGGTAGCCTCGTGGAGGGGGGGGAGGAGGTGGAACCAATCAAAGCAGTTTCCCTTACTTCCTATGGGGAAACTTGCTTTGATATACGAGCAATTTGGTTTACAAGCATGCTTCTGGAACGAATTATGCTCGTAAACCAAGGTTCCACTGTAGTTACATACATAAAATATTATAAAATTCAGAACAAGGTTAGAACAAAATAAACAGATTCAATCTTTACATAAAATCAATTTCTCAAAGAAATGCATTTACAAATAATTGTGTTTTCAGCATTTTCCTAAATGAGCTCTTATCTCTACATTTTCGGATTTGACCAACCAGGCGATTCCACAACTTAACCCCTGCACATGTAAAAGTCATGGCATCCGTTTCCACATATTTAGGGTTAGCCATTGTTTTCATCAATGCTGAACTTTCAGAGCGCAATGATCTTAATGGTTGATACTCAGACAGCAAACCTTTAAAAAAATTCAGGGATCATACCATATAAAAATTGGTGACATATCATAATTGCTTTGTATTGAATTCTGAATGCAACTGGCAGCCAATGCAATTGTCAGAGATATGGAGTAATATACTCATATCTTGATGATCCCGTTATCAATCTAGCCGCAGCATTTTGTACCACCTGTAAAGCCCTGCACCTGCTCTTAGTTATTCCCAGGTACAGGACATTGCAGTAGTCCAAGTGCGACAACAGCACAAAAGTCAGATGGTAACAACATTGATTTTAAATGATACAATAAATGTATCTGTGCAAAATAATAAATAGTTATAGTAGTAGTAATTAAGGTAACCCAGGTAAACACTGAAGTCTCAGTACAGGTACAAGATCCCTTATCTGAAAATTAACATTTGAGACTTCATTTATCTTTAAAGGCATTGTTCCAGTCCCATAGTTTGGAACATGTTTATGTTTGAAGTGCTTGAAGTGTTTAAGGAACATAAGAATAAACCAATGGTCCATCAAGCATGTACTTACGATGGCCAATCCAGGTCCCTAGTACCTGGACAAAACCCAAGGAGTAGCTACATTCCATTCTACCAATCCAGGGCAAGTAGTGGCTTCCCCCATGTCTTTCTCAATAACAATCCATGGACTTTTCCTCCAGGAACTTGTCCAAACCTTTCATAAAACCAGCTACGATATCTGCTCTTTCCACATCCTCTGGCAACGCATTCCAGAGCTTAACTATTCTCTGAGTGAAAAAAACTTTCCTCCTATTGGTTTTAAAAGTATTTCTGTGTAACTTCATTGAGTGTCCCCTAGTCTTTGTAATTTTTGACAGAGTGAAAAATCGATACACTTGTTTGCCTTATTTTGAAATAAAAAAAAGGTCTGGTTGTGGTCTTATGGTCTGCCTTTTTTTTCTGACTTTACATTACCATTCCAAAATCTGAAATATCCCTGGTCCCAAGGATTTCAAATAAAGGATCTTGTACCTGTATTTGTTACTAAGCGGTCCTTTTACTAAAAATGTGCAGTTACTCATCAATATGATGTAGCAACCAATAGAGGCATTCCCAGCATGCGTCTTTATAAGATCCTCTGTTAAAAGTTCCATTCGTGAGTAGTACTTTGTTTTGTTTTAGAGTATAAATAATTAGCACCTCCTATTTAAGAGGCAGTAAGTGGTTCTATGTTCCCTGCACATGGTATTTGAAGCGTACAATTCACAGAACAATTTCCATGCCCATTCTTAGTACACACCCCTTCATAAAATATACTTAATGCATGGTTTGCTGCTGCCTAACTGCAAAAATACCACAAAGCCTCCTAATGTTGTTCTGCACTCAGCAAAACAGTTAACAAGTACATTGGGCATATAAGTTGCTTCAGCATTAGTGTTCTGGGACAGAATAATGCTCTAGCAAAGTAGTTCATGCTTTTAAAGGAGAATTTTGACATGGTTAATAAGTAATATAGGTTAGTTAGCACTTCAAGCCCTCAGAAATGGATCACTGAATTCACTAAAGTCAAGACCTTAAATTTTTTGTGGCAGCTGAGGAATAGGTTCTGTGGCAAGCATTAAAAAGATTCTGCAGCTAAATTTTTGAAATTCCTACATGGCAAACAGAAGAGGTGATGGAGACAGAGACTGTGTCTGAATACAAGAGGGCCTGGGATAGGCACCTGGGTTCTCTCGGAGAGAGAGAGAAATAATGGTTACTGTGGATGGGCAGACTAGATGGGCCATTTGGCCTTTATCTGCCATCATGTTTCTATGATGGACCATGGTGACAGAATGTGCTAACTTGATTAATTTAAGCTAAGCATTAACAAAACAGGATCTAAGATGTCCTTTTACTAATAAGTGGCCTCATTGTACACCTTACCCATGTCTTTCCCACATGCTAAGGCCAGTGTTCCCGCAGCCATAAAATGGCTGATTTTTCCCATTTTCTAAGTTAGTGGCCATGTGCTAATTTTGCCTTTAACGCAAACCATTTAAAAAATTAATTTGTGAGGCTCTAGTGCCTCCTTTTTTTGTAGGCAATAAGGGCTCCTGCATTAATCAGTGCATGGCAGTAGAGAATGACACGGTGACAAAATTCATCACCGTTCCCGTCCCCGCGGATAACCGTGGGAAATAATCCCATGTCATTTTCTAGTGTCTAATTCAATCTCAATCCTTCTACACCAGCATTCTTCAAAGCAAAGCTTGAGGGTCAGTGGTTGTGGCCATTCATACTCTGATTCTTCCCTCTCTACTTAAAGAATGACATGAAGATTGTTTACCGCGGGGACAGGAACGGTGATGAATTTTGTCACCATGTCATTCTCTACATGGCAGTGCTCCTTACATAAATTGATTAGCGCCATCATTCCCACTCCTTGCCTTTAGACACACCCCCTTGAAGAAAATATTTAAAAATGTCTACACACACCAGTGCCCATTTACCATGGGACACTAGAGCACGTCGCATGGTAAGCATTTTTAAGCTGAAGTAAGCACATGCTAGCACTTAACAGCAGTTTAGTAAAAGAGCTGCAATGCAAAGCAACTTATTACTTTTTCTAGTGCAATCGCTGTATCATTCTGCACGGATTGGTAATATCTCAGTGCTCGTGAACTATGCAGAAGGAATCCACACCAGTTTTTGAATCCTTCATCCTTCACTAGAGGGCATTACTCCCCTCTTCTGTTTTTCCTTCTGCACATGAGCTGGAAGGAATCTTTCTGATCTTCTCTGTCTTTATTTTTTCTGTATTTTGACTGCTTTTGGTGCTAAGAACTCCCCTAATCGAGGGTCCAGCTCTGCTTGTATGGAGGAGGAGCAGACTAAAGTCTGCAGCTGACAAGCTAATTCCTCTGTGGTACCTGTTGGCTAGCTTGCAGAAATCTTTTTGAATATGAGGTCCATTCCCCTTGTAGCATTGCTCATCTACTGCATCACAGGGGCTTAAGCACAGGGTGTCAGGCATTTATAAGAGGCTAAGTGGAGTCCCACAGGGTGCCAGCTGCATTTCACCTCCCCCTTTCTTGTCTGTGGGTCCACATGGGCTTGAGGCTCAGTCAGACATCGGTCCAACTCGCAGCCCGAAGATTCAGCATTGGAGGAACAGTTTGAGGCGGTAATTTCTTCTTCCAGATCAAGCTACCTTTAGAGCTGAGGCAGGCTGCAGCACATTTCCAGCACAGGTCACAGTGAATAAGGCTGTTATAACCTATGAGGGAAATCAGGGGGCGGGGGGTCTCAGCTTTAATAGTTGCTTACTTTTAAATATTTTGTAAGACCATATTTATTACAAAAATGAACAACTGTGCTCCCTTAGTCTTGAATTGAGGACATACACAATCATTATGAAATAAAAAATGTTTTCTAAGTTAGCTTGCATATAATTGTCTTTCTAAAGTTTTAAAGTCTTTTCCTTCCTTATTTCTTATTCTCTGCCTCTCCTTGTGTTATCAGAGTTTGCATGACGCAAACTGTTGTGTGAAGAGGCTCAGCAAGGTTCAGAGATGAGCCTTAGGGGAAACTAGAACTTGTCATGAAAATTAGATGATGTGACTTTTTTCTAGCTAGGTTCTAGCTCGATTTAATATAAATTACATATAGCTTTTTATAATGTCATAGCAAAATCCATCTGCGAGTCAGCAGTTCAACAAAGCCAATCTTTTATCTACTATGTCAACATCCTACTTTATTTACGGACTTGCTCCTTATTTTATCAGGTCTTCTCTATAATATGAACCCTTGAAAAATGATTCATTTTCATAAATTTATTGTAGTCCATCAGCTTTCATGTTTAATGTTTATTTTTGAAAGGCATATTTTTTTCCAAGTGAGACATATTTTATTAATTCCCAGCAGACAATTTTATTAAGGCAAAGATACACTTGTAGCCTTCTCTACAATACTATGTACTTTACAGGCTCACACTATGATATACAATAGGTTTATATTTACTTAAGTTTTAAACTTTCTCTACTTTTGCTGTTTATATTGTGGCTGCAAGACTCAAAGGATATCAATCCAGCATTTTATATATATATATGATCTTCAAAAGGTTTCTGTACTTTTATCTTTTAAACACTATTTTTAAATATCTCAAAAGCAAATTATGTCACTTTCCCACATAATCACCTTGTTTTGCCTGACTGACTAGTCACATGATTACATTACATTAGTGACTTCTATTCCGCCCGTACCTTGCAGTTCTAAGCAGATTACAAAAGAAGCTAACTGGACATTTCCAGGAAAATTACAATTTAGGATTTAGGATTACAAAAAAGATAGCTGGACATTTCCAGGAGAATTACAATTTAGGGAGCTGTTTACATGGTTGAGACTTTGAAGAGAAAAATTGCAAGAGTGGAAGAGACTTTGAGGGGGAATTTACAAGGGAGGGGAAGGACAAGGGGAAGAGTTAATGATGTTCTACGACATATCTTCTTACCACTTCTCTCCACCCAACCATTTCCTGTGAAAATATGAAAGTGTGGAATTTTTTTGAAGAACCCTCTTGTGATGTGTAGTGTATATACATATTTATTTATTTATAACATTTCTAACCTGCTTATTCCTTAAATAAAAGCTCCTGTAAACAAAGTACTTTTCAAAACCCTCTAAAATTTTAAAATATCAAAAAGTGATCTCAGTGGTCCTGTCAATTTGTTCCATAAAACTACTCCTGCTCCTGAAATCACATATTTACCTACGCACATGCTTTTTCTGCTGGGAGTTGAGCGGTTTCTGTCTGAACACCACACATTTCATCTTTTTTTAATATATCTTTTTTTTTCATATTTTGGTTTAATGTTTAAAACCAAAGCAGTTTTAAAATGATGTATTGTTTAGAATCTGATTCAAATTCTTTTGAGGAAACTGGGTGATCAGAGGGTCCTCAGGTGCACTGAGGCACTGAAACATGGACCCTTTTATCATCTGGATGAGGTAGTGGTCGTATTTTAATTAAAATGTCAGAACAAATACTGTTGGAGTTACTGAAAATGAATCACCAAATAAAGTGAGCACTGGGCCATAGCAGGTCAAAGAGACAAAGTCACTTGGAAAAAAGGACTTAATTCATTTTGCTGCTTAAATGAGAAAGAGAGAACTTTATAAGCAAAATGAACTTTTACTATATGAGTGTGTTTTGTACAATGTCAAAAGCTTCTGTGTTCCATAGGTTGACAAACGTAATTAACATAGATGCTAATTTACAGATAGATGTAGAAGATGGTCCCTGTCATCTGGAGCTTGCAGTCTAGTCAGGAAACACATATGACAAGAAGTTCTTAGACTTTTGGTTAAAATTGAGCAGGCTATGTTTAGGAAGAACTAGGATTTCAGTTTTTTGTTTTTTTTTAAAGCAGCCTCAAGTGTATGTTTTGAATCAGGATTTGAATATTGTAAGAGGAGGAGTATGACATATCCATTCAGGATGACTGTTTCAGGCATTCAGTACAGCAAGATGTAAAGCATAGAACTGAAATTTGGTGGTAGCAGAGAAGAATATAGGTGAAAGCATGTTACTTAATAAAGTTTGGAAGAAAGAATAATGGAGTATGTGTGTGTATTTACAACGGTCATAGTCAGTCGCACGCGAGACACCAGCGCGCCGACAATGGAGGGCAGACAATTCAGTGCAAGACACCAGCGCACCGCAGGAAAACTTAGTTTTAAAGAGCTCCGAAGTGGGTGTGAGTGAGGAACCCCCCCCCCCACACACACACACACACTTTACTGCATAGTGTTCACGCTGCTGTTGGGGGGAGGTTTTGGGGGGTTGGAACCCTCCATTTTAGAGAAAATGGCTGCACGAACAGTATGCAGTAAAGTGGGGGGTTCCCCCCACACACCCCGTCGGAGCTCTTTAAAACTAAGTTTTCCTGCGGCGCGCTTGTGTCTTGCGCCGAATTGTCAGCGCTCGATTGTTTGCATGCTGGTGTCTGGCGTGCGATTGTCCCGTCACCATTTACAATATGTATTCTTTTTATACACTGAAAGATTTATGTTGTTCTTCTTTTCAGGAACAGCATTTCAGTTTATTGAAACCAATGACAGTATTAAATAGGGACATCTCTCTTATAGCTCTTAACATATTTTGTGCTTAGCATTTTCAAATATTAGAAAGGTTTTCCTATAAAAATACACACCAGGTAGAATAGAAAAAAAATCACAAAATAGAATTATGTCTATTCTCTTCTATTGGGGAATAGAAAGCTAATTCACATAGACCAGCAGTGGAGAAAAAAGACCTCACATTTCAGCTCGGAGCTTAATATAACAACAATGCTGAAAATAAGTTCACTGCTCATCATAGGTCAAAGAAAAAAAATCCACTCCAGCAACAAAAAATGGTTTAAGCTCTTCTACGAACAATAGGCAAAACAGCATTAAACTGTAAGCCTGATATAGTTCCAGCATGAACATTCATCAGAAATAGAACAAGTCCACGATTACACAGCGAAAAGACCTAAAAGTCCCAATGTGAGTACCCCGTTTCGCCAAAGCAACATCAAGGGATTAAATTGTAAATTCCAAACAAACGCAGATGGCTGCTAGAACTGAAAACATGGTGCTGGTTTTGATCTCAAATAACACTTATGCCTGACGTCATCACAGATGCTCCACCTAAAGGAACACCCTCCATTCAATAGCTTGATTGAGACCCAAAGAGAAGACAGATTGGAGTACAAAAAAGCTCTGAGTTGAAATGTGAGATCTTTTTTCTCCACTGCTGGTATTTGTGAATTAGCTGCCTCTTCCCCAGTAGAAGAGAATAGACATAATTCTATTTTGTGACGGTTTTCCTACCCCATGGGTCTCAAACTCTGGCCCTCAAGGGTGGCAAATCATTTGAGTTTTCAGGATATCCATAATGGATATACTGTATATGAGGGACAGAGACTGTGTCTGAATTCAAAATGGACTGGGATAGGCACGTGGGATCTCTCGGAGAGAAAAAGAGATAATGGTTACTACGGATGGGCAGACTAGATGGGCCATTTGTGCTTTATCTACCATCATGTTTCTATGAGAGAGATTTGCATTCCCACTGCCTCCAATGTATACATATGTCTGTCTGGCTCATTTATTTGGGATATCCTGAAAACCTGATTGGTTTGTGGTCCTTGAAGACTGTCAGTTGAGATCCTGACCTATCAATTACACTTTTCTTCTTTTGAGTCTCAGAGGTTCTCTTTCCAGGCATGTCAAATTTTATGCTTTTTGTTAATATCTGTCATTGTAGATCCCTATTTAAAATATATCGTAGTTATTCTAAAATATTTGGACCATAACACTCAGTTTCTTGGTTCTTCCACCTCTTTCCTTTTCTAAAAGACTTCCATAGGTAGTGATACTAATAGGCAAGGTATGACACAAGTGAACCTTGATCTCTGTCACAGATTAGTTAAATGGTATGATGGGTTTGCACAAGGGTTGAGTACTGCTTTAGTTAATATAAATGATATAGAATGAGAACATTTGTGTTCATCTGTCATACAATGCTGTGATTTTTACCAGGACATAGGATAAGAGCTAACACATTAACCACTACCCTCTGAAGGCTAAGTGGTAGACTTCAGAGGGTAGTGGTTAATGGTACCCTCTCCAAAACAACAAAACAACAAAAGAACCAGAGGTCCAACTTCGTCTGCAGTGAAAAAACAGACCAGAGCAAACAAACCAAAACTGCAGACTTGTACACGGTGCAGGCAAATTTTATTTTGACAAATAAATCTTAACTAAAAATCTAAAAAAGGTTTTTAGTTAAGATTTATTTGTCAAAATAGGTTTTTAGTTAAGATTTATTTGTCAAAATAAAATTTGCCTGCACCGTGTACAAGTCTGCAGTTTTGGTTTGTTTATCCTCTCCAAAACGTCAGAGGTAACCAGTGGAGTGCCGCAGGGCTCGGTCTTGGGCCCAATCCTCTTCAACATATTCATAGGAGACCTGACTCAGGGGCTTCAAGGTAAAATAACATTATTCGCCGATGACGCCAAACTATGTAACATAGTAAGTAATAGCAATTTGCCCGACGGTATGACACAGGACCTACTCTTGTTGGAACATTGGTCCTCGACTTGGCAACTTAGCTTCAACGCTAAGAAATGTAAGGTCATGCACCTTGGCAGTAAAAATCCGTGCAGAAATTACACCCTAAATGGTGAGACCTTAACTAGGACTGCAGCAGAGCGTGATTTAGGAGTAATCATTAGTGAAGACATGAAAGCTGCTAATCAAGTGGAGAAGGCTTCATCCAAGGCTAGACAAATGTTGGGGTGTATCTGTAGAAGTTTCGTTAGCAGGAAGCCCGAGGTCATAATGCCTTTGTACAGATCCATGGTGAGACCTCATCTGGAATACTGTGTGCAATTCTGGAGGCCACACTACCGAAAAGATGTGCTGAGAGTTGAGTCGGTTCAATGGATGGCTACAAGGATGGTCTCGGGGCTCAAGGGAGAAGCTGACTAAATTGCGGCTATACTCTCTCGAAGAACGTAGAGAGAGGGGAGGCATGATTGAGACGTTTAAATATATCACCAGTCGTATCGAGGAGGAAGATAATATTTTCTTTCTTAAAGGTCCCTCAGCCACAAGAGGACACCTGCTAAAAATCAGGGGCAGGAAATTTCATGGCGACACCAGGAAGTATTTCTTCACCGAAAGAGTGGTTGATCTTTGGAATGAACTCCCAGTGCAGGTGATCGAGGCCAGCAGCGTGCCAGATTTTAAGAATAAATGGAATGCACATGTGGGATCTCTAAGAGGGTAAATTTGGGGGAGGGTCATCAGAGTTGACAGACTTGATGGGCTATGGGATATCTAAGAGGACAAAGTTAGGGGGGTGGGTCATTAGTGTGGGCTATGGGATATCTAAGAGGGCAAAGTTAGGGGGGTGGGTCATTAGTGTGGGCAGACTTGATGGGCTATGGCCCTTTTCTGCCGTCATTTTTCTATGTTTCTATGGATTTGTCATGAAATACTTATTTTAATAATTTCTAATCATTGCATAGGCTACATGTCCTATAAAGAGCTATGCTTTGTATATATGAGTAGAAACCAATTCTGCTAGGTTCTACTGTAGTATGTATTAAAATGATGAGTAAATTAAGTTCAAAATAAGTTTACAGTGTCCCTCAGAATAATTGTTTGACACAAATCCATATAACAAACACAGGGATTACTAGACTATTTCTTTACCTGAAGTCCTCTCATATCGTATATTTGTTGGTTAGGTTTCTATGATGTATTAGCAACTCTTGACTGCCTCATCACACTTATTGCCATCTACTGACATTTGTTTTAATGGCTGTCTTGACATTTCCTGCTGACACCTTATGCCTGTTAGTTACAACAAAGGTATAATATTCTGTAGAAGCTCATCATAACAGTTACGCTCCACATTTTATTTTTCAAATTCATTGTATGCTTATATGTCATTGAACAATGTTAATTATAAAGTATAAATATTGTCTGTGGTTTGTTCCTTTAGTGCACAAACTATTTACAATGACACCAATTTTTCTGAACTCCCCCCACCCCACCTTCCCTTTAAATAGTTTCTCACATCATGTAAAGTTCTAGGTAACTGTATTGGTCCTATAAAAATCTGGATCTTTTGAAGGTTGCAGTACATTTCACTCGGCTTTTTGAGCCCATGTCCTGCACACAGCTTTTACGGAACAGTTTATTTCCGACTGGCATTTTTTATCCACATATCTTTACCATAGGACTTCATAGGGACCCCTGAAGAAGATATTCTGTTGAAACACGGGCCGTGTTGGGTCCAAGGTCCAAAGCTTTTCAGCGGATTGCATCCTAGAGGTTTTTATGTGGTTTGCCAAGTTTTAATATTATTTTAATATTAATAAAGTTCATCTCAGGAACATCATTTCTCCACATTGTTTTTTGTTTCTTCTTGGATTTGTCTGTGGAGATCATTGGGTCAATTCTCTTGCTTTTGTCTATACACTTGAAATGGCTATCAAATACTTATATAATCTTGTAGTATATGACTTTTAGAGATTCCACAGGCCCTGCTCAAAGGTCTACTGCAGATAGTTATAGAAGGCCACCAGTAATGAAACGCAGTACGAGGGATGTTCAATAATTTATCTACCTGAGTATGAAAGAACATAGCAAGCTTGTTGAAACAAGTCTGTGCATGTTGTGACATGTTTCAAGGTTACTCACGCATTGTTGCGATTCATTGCAAGTCTAACATTCCAACCAGCTGTCCTTCCCCCCTCCATCTTGAATCGCCGCCGCACAGCGGCGGCCCGCTGGACACGCCCACCAACCAGCTGGTACATGAGTATAAGTTCCTCCTCACTTGCGGCGCACGCTCACATGTGCTAGAATAATACTGTATTAAAATAAGCATTAGCTCAAGACGATTTTATAGCTTATCTTTGCTGCATGTTCTATCTTCTTCACGCTAAATCACTCTGCTGCTGTTATATCTGTAAGATATCAGTGTTCAGGTAATTTTAACTACTGTTTTATTATTTTGCAAAATACTTTACTTAACGGTTTTATTTTAGTTAATTGTCTTAAAATTGGTTTTATTTTTGTTTTTATTTATTTATTTATTTATTTAGATTTTTATCCCGTCCTCCCAATAGCTCAGAACGGTTTACAAATGAACATACACAGTGGGGAGTAACTAGACATATAAGTAGTACAACAGGTTTAGGGATTGGATTTATAGTTTTTGGAGAGAATTAAATACAGGGAGAGTATGCAGAAAGAGAGAAGGGGGAAATACAGTAGTTTAGTTTAAGGAAAATTATAAGGGTTTAGGTGCCATTTGTTAGTGGATAGAGAAGAGAGGGTCATACTGGAAGTTCGGGAAGGTGATAGGAGAGTGGAGGGTGGGGCCTAAGGGGGGGGAGAAGACAGAGGAGATCTTTAGTTGAAGAGGAGGGTCTTTACCGATTTACGGAATGTTAATAATGAGTTCTGTTGTCTAAGTTGGGGGGGGAGTTGGTTCCAGAGGTGTGGAATGAAGTGGCTGTAGGATCGTTTGTGGGCGGTTTCTGTGAGCAGGGATCTTCCGGGGGGGGGGTGCATAGGCGTATCTCTGACTGTGAGCGGAGGGTGCGAGTGGGGTTGTAAATGGGAAGCTTGGATTTTATGTAGGAGGGGGTGGTGGAGTAGATTCTCTTGTGAGCAATTGCCAGGGCTTTGAAAGTGCAGCGTTGGCTAATCGGGAGCCAGTGTTCAGCATGGAGTGCCGGGGAGATGGAATCGCAGTAGTTGAGGTTGTGTAGGAGGCGGATGGCTGCATTTTGGACCCGTTGGAGGCGTTTGATATTATTTTTGGTTAGTCCATTAAATAGGGAGTTACAATAATCCAGTCTGGAGAGGACATATGCGTATAGGAGTTGGGCGAGGTCTGGTGTGGAGATGTAGGGTTTGATCCTTTTCAGTTGGTGAAGGTAGTAGAAGGAGGTGGAGACCACTTGGGATATGTGGTTAGATAGGGATAGGTGTCCGTCTAGGGTTACTCCCAGGCTGCGAACTTGATCTGCTGCCGTTAGTAGAGTGGAATCCCATGTTAGTGTAGGTCGTAGGTATTTGGTGTTTTTGTTTCTGATCCATAGGAGTTCGGTTTTGGAGGCGTTAAGTTGAAGCTTGTTGTTTGACATCCAAGTTTTCATGTCAGTGAGGCAGAGTTCGAGATTAGCGATTTGGGATGGCCGGTTTTCGCCTAAGGGGAGGAGCGTTTTATATTCAGTCAAATCAATCATAGTAAGTTTGTCACTTTGTCTACCCTCTGTTTACATTAGTTGACTGTTTCCTTGTTTTACTGTTTTTTTTTTCTTTTGATTTTATTAGTCCTTCCCCCCTCCATCTTGAATCACCGCCGCTGCGCGGCGGCCCGCTGGACACGCCCACCAACCAGCTGGTACATGAGTATAAGTTCCTCCTCACTTGTGGCGCACGCCGCAAAGGCGCGCGCTAAAGGAGCGCGATTAAGGAGCAGGTCCTGCTCCTTAATGCACTCCTTTATGCGCAATTTTGGGAGCAAAGATTCGGGCAACGCTGGCTCTTCCCCAAATTTCTTGACTGTTTTCTAGCTGTAATCAAGAAATTAGTTTTCTTGTTTCTATATGGAAAAAAATTTCTTTTAAAACTCTGCACTTTTTTAATTGTATTTTATCTCTTAGTAATTTCCTTTAACTTAATGGATTCTAAGTTTTCCTCAATCCCTGTTTTTTGGGGCCACAGACCCCCCTCAGTTGATTCTAAAAAAGAACTTACCTCTGCGAATCTGATAAAATTGGACAATAATCATACAAAAACCGCAGATATATTATCACCTAATTCTCTAAACATGTTCATTCATTGCGAAGCAAACATCATCTTGTAAAGGACCTGATTAATGATCCTATGCTAGTCCTGCAAATTACACCTATAAATACAATCATCGCATTGGAAAGAAAGGAGGAGGTCTTGCGATTATTTTCAAATCTAGTCTATCTTGGTCAATGGTCAACTACTTGGCAGCTTGGCTTCAATGCTAAAAAATGCAAGGTAATGCACCTGGGAAAGAGAAACCCGCATAGAACTTATGTACTAAATGGTGAAACCTTGGTTAGGACCACAGCGGAACGCGATCTAGGAGTGATCATTAGCGAGGACATGAAGGTTGCCAATCAAGTGGAGAAGGCTTCCTCCAGAGCAAGACAAATGATGGGGTGTATCCGCAGAGGTTTCGTCAGCAGGAGACCTGAAGTTATGATGCCGTTGTACAGAGCCATGGTGAGGCCTCACTTGGAGTACTGCGTTCAGTTTTGGAGACCTCACTACCGAAAGGACGTGCTGAGAGTCGAGTCGGTGCAGCGAACAGCCACCAGGATGGTCTTGGGGCTCAAGGATCTCACGTATGAAGAAAGACTAGAGAAATTGCGGATGTACTCACTTGAGGAAAGAAGGGAACGAGGAGATATGATTGAAACGTATAAATATATCACGGGGCATATCGAGTCAGAAGATGATATCTTCCGGCTCATGGGACCCTCGACCACCAGAGGGCATCCGCTAAAAATCAAGGGAGGGAAGTTTCATGGCGACTTCAGGAAGTATTTCTTCACCGAGAGAGTTGAGGATCATTGGAACAGACTCCCACTCCAGGTGATAAAAGCCAGCAGCGTGACGGATTTTAAGAGAAAATGGGATACTCACGTGGGATCTTTAAGGGAGTAAACTCAGGGGGGGAGGATACTTGGAATGGGCAGACTTGGTGGGCTATAGCCCTTTTCTGCCGCTTTTTCTATGTTTCTATGTTTCTATATCTTTAGCAGTAGAAATAACTCAAAACAACAATACTATAGAAAGTATCCAAGTTAAAATCAATACAAAACCCAAAATAGAATTACTATTACTATATATTCCTCCTCCAGTTAACCAGACAATGATCACTCATCTTATGTCTATAATTTCTGATTTCTCCATTACTTCACAATTACCCCTTCTTTTAGGTGACTTTAATGTCCACTTTGATGACTCTTCCAATTCATTTACTTCTGAACTGTTAACCCACATTAAAGACCTTGGTTTTGAAATTTTAAATTCAGAACCGACTCATACCCGGGGCCACACTTTAGATGCAATTTTTGCTCCTTGTAATCTAAGTCCAAACTTTTCTCAACCAGTCACACTTCACGTTCCTTGGTCTGATCATTACATGGTTTTACTGCCATGTTTTAAAACTTCCTCTCCTGCCCCCAGAAATGTCACTGTTAGAGATTTCCCATTACTACTACAAAGAACACTTTCACTGAAATGAGAAAATGTCACAAAAAAGAAGAAGAACGCAGCACTGCTATAGTTCTAAAAGGGAAGGTACAGCTAACTGGAGGAAAAAGCCTCAGATAGGAGCCCTTCCACCACCACAATGGTGGTCCAAGGTGGTTGGACGTAACACCTCACTGGCAAAAAACCTCCAGACCGACCCCCCGTAGTAAAGAACTTAAAGCCGGGCGGCGGTGCAAACGATAGAGGATAACAATCCACTTATCTAGATTAGTAGATCGGTACACCGACGATGGCCAGCGTTTCACTCATCTGCTGCCTCAGGGTGTAAAGAAATCCGATCAAAACTAGAACCAGAATCAGAACAAAAATTCAATCAGTAAACTGGTAAAAATGCACAGCTTCAAAGATAATTAAAAGAAGCCCCAGTGACATACCTTAAGATAGGACGCAAGCTGCATCTCAAGATCAAAAGATGGCCGTACCATGACAGAACTGGGATTTATATAACACTGCCGGGTGGTGAACCCGGAAGTGACAATAGACAAAGAGTTATTACTGAACCAGCACTTGTGGAACAAATCGTGTTGTAATGAAGAGATTTTTTCTCTTTACTTAGTATTTGTATATATGTGTATGTGTGAAGAAAAGGTTTATGCTTTTACAAATCCAAAAATTGAACTTTCTTGTTTAAATGTTTTAATGTCAGTAGACCCAGAAATTTAAAACTAAAAATTTTTTGAATAAAAAATGAAAGACTGAAAAACTGAAAAAAAATCAGTAGAACACACTCCATTCCAGTTTCGAATTTAGTCCATCTGGATCTTCACTCTTCAATCTGTGGATCCATTGTTGTTCTGCTCTTAGTAAACGCCGCTGTCTGTCCGGAACGCCCTCCTCAATATGGTCAATCACACAACATTTTAAGTCTGTAAACTGATGGTTGAATTCCAAACAGTGTGTGACCATAGGTGCCTGTAATCTGTTGTTCTTCAGACAACTCTTGTGTTCAGTGGCTCGAGTTTTAAAGGGACGAGTGGTCTGACCCACATAGATTAAGGGACATGAACACATGAACACATAAACCACAAAAGTCGATGTACAGGAAGTTCTGTGTTTCAAATAAAAACTCTGATTGGTAGAAGGATGAATGAAGGTGTTAGACAGTTCTTTGGTGATGGTGCAAATAGAACATTTCCCACACTTAAAATGACCAGTTGAGAGTGTGGTGGGTGGACAAGGATCACTTATGTCAGATGGACTTAGAAGTTCTTTAAAATTCTTTTGGCGTGAGTACGCTATTCTGAAATGAATGTCTTTCAAAGAGGGATGAAGGTTCATTATAGTCCAGTGACGTCTGAGTATCTTGGAGATGATATTGATATTAGGAGAATATTCTAGAATGCATGTGGCAATATTGTCAATTGACTCAGGTTCACGGGGTAGGAAAAGAAGATCTCTATTAATGAACTTAGCCCTTTTGTATGCTTTTTTCAAAACACCAGTGGGATACCCTCTGTTCTTTAAACGAGAGTACAGTTGTTTGCATTTTGTTTTATAATCTCCCATGTCGGAACATAACCGACGATAACGGAAAAATTGAGAGGTGGGCAAACTTCGCTTCAGAGGGTTCGGATGGTTACTTGAGAAATCCAAAAAGGTATTCCTATCCGTGTCTTTTCTATATACTGTGGTTTTAATAGAACCTGTTTCTTTGATAACAAAAACATCAAGAAAAGAAATGTGACTAGAGTGATAAGTCATGCTAAATTCGATGTTACAATGTCTGGAGTTCAACCATTCAAAAAATTCATCCAGATCACCTTTAGAACCTTTCCAAGCCACAAAAACGTCATCAATAAAACGTAGCCATATAGCAATTTTATCTGAGAAGGGATTATTAATAATCCAGGTATTTTCAAATTTTTGCATGAAAAGGTTTGCTACCGAGGGAGCCATGGTTGCCCCCATGGCTACCCCCGATATCTGCTGAAAAAACCTGTCCATGAACCTAAAATAGTTTCTCTTCATGGCTAAAGATAGTAGTTTTATTATAAACTGGACAGGGATCCTATCATTACTTACGTTGTTGAGGAGAAATTCCTCAACAACAGTAAGAGCCTCGTCCTGAGGAATTACAGTGTAAAGAGATTTTACGTCTAACGTGACCAAAGAACTGTCTAACACCTTCATTCATCCTTCTACCAATCAGAGTTTTTATTTGAAACAGAACTTCCTGTACATCGACTTTTGTGGTTTATGTGTTCATGTCCCTTAATCTATGTGGGTCAGACCACTCGTCCCTTTAAAACTCGAGCCACTGAACACAAGAGTTGTCTGAAGAACAACAGATTACAGGCACCTATGGTCACACACTGTTTGGAATTCAACCATCAGTTTACAGACTTAAAATGTTGTGTGATTGACCATATTGAGGAGGGCGTTCCGGACAGACAGCGGCGTTTACTAAGAGCAGAACAACAATGGATCCACAGATTGAAGAGTGAAGATCCAGATGGACTAAATTCGAAACTGGAATGGAGTGTGTTCTACTGATTTTTTTTTCAGTTTTTCAGTCTTTCATTTTTTATTCAAAAAATTTTTAGTTTTAAATTTCTGGGTCTACTGACATTAAAACATTTAAACAAGAAAGTTCAATTTTTGGATTTGTAAAAGCATAAACCTTTTCTTCACACATACACATATATACAAATACTAAGTAAAGAGAAAAAATCTCTTCATTACAACACGATTTGTTCCACAAGTGCTGGTTCAGTAATAACTCTTTGTCTATTGTCACTTCCGGGTTCACCACCCGGCAGTGTTATATAAATCCCAGTTCTGTCATGGTACGGCCATCTTTTGATCTTGAGATGCAGCTTGCGTCCTATCTTAAGGTATGTCACTGGGGCTTCTTTTAATTATCTTTGAAGCTGTGCATTTTTACCAGTTTACTGATTGAATTTTTGTTCTGATTCTGGTTCTAGTTTTGATCGGATTTCTTTACACCCTGAGGCAGCAGATGAGTGAAACGCTGGCCATCGTCGGTGTACCGATCTACTAATCTAGATAAGTGGATTGTTATCCTCTATCGTTTGCACCGCCGCCCGGCTTTAAGTTCTTTACTACGGGGGGTCGGTCTGGAGGTTTTTTGCCAGTGAGGTGTTACGTCCAACCACCTTGGACCACCATTGTGGTGGTGGAAGGGCTCCTATCTGAGGCTTTTTCCTCCAGTTAGCTGTACCTTCCCTTTTAGAACTATAGCAGTGCTGCGTTCTTCTTCTTTTTTGTGACATTTTCTCATTTCAGTGAAAGTGTTCTTTGTAATATTATTGAGTTTCACAATTCCGAGTTTTTTCTTACTGTTAGAGATTTCCAACATATTGACTATTCAACGGTCCCAACAGCTTTCACAATAGACTCAGAAAAATTTGATTCTGCAACTTTAAGCGATCAAATAAATATGTGGAATAAGGCTTGCAGTTCTTTGTTAGACAAAATAGCACCATTATAACAAAGAAACTGTCCGCAAAAAAACAAAGAAACCCATGGTTTAACGCTTCGTTAGGGCTTTTAAAACAACAAGTGCGATCGGCAGAACGCAAATGGCACTCCAATCCCACCCAGGAAAACTTAGACAACTATAATACACATGCTTTGCATTACCGACATTCAATAACCAATACTAAAAAACAATTTTATACCAATAGAATTTCTAAATCTAAAAACTCAGCCACTCTATTCAAAATTCTCAAACAACTAACAGGATTTAAAAATGAAAAAATCAGGCAAAATGTGGCATATCCAACAGCTCAAACTCTTGCTAATTATTTTCAGGAAAAAATTACATCGATTAGATCTAAAATCTCTAATAAGAAACCAATTGTAGCAAACCTCACTAGCCCTTCTGAAAACGACAGTTTAATAACTAGGAATAAGACATTTAATGCTTCATTATCCAATTTTTTACTTCCATCCTTAAAAGCAATCGAAAATATTTTACATTGTATCAACATTAAAGGTTCTAAACAAGAACCTATTCCTCCTTTTTTCCTTAAAAAATATTTTTTCAGTATTCGGGCCATTCATTCATCAAATTATTCACTCTTGTTTATCAACAGCTACAATTCCATCGGAATGGAAACATTCCATTATCTCGCCAATCATAAAAGATCAAAAAAAAAATCTTGATGAATGTTCTAATTTCCGCCCAATTGCAAATCTGCCTTTTTTTATCTAAGTTAACCGAAAAGATTGTGTTTCAGCAATTGTCAAATTTTGTTGAAAAAACGCACATCCTACACCCAAATCAAACTGGTTTCCGAGAAAACCATTCTACAGAATTTTCCTTACTTGGCCTCACCACAACCATAAACTATTATCTAGATCAACACAAATCAGTTCTTTTAGTTTCATTAGATCTTGCCGCAGCATTTGACACTATTGACCACTATCTCTTATTGCTACGCCTTTCCTCCATAGGGGTTGCAGACCAAGTCCTTGAATGGTTTCGTTCGTACTTTAATAATAGAACCTCTACAGTACATTTTAATAACGAAGTTTCAAAAGCCTATCATTCTAATTTCGGTATTCCCCAAGGCTCCATCTTATCTCCTCTTTTATTTAATATCTATTTGGCTCCTCTGCTGACTCTCTGCCAATCAATAGGGTTTACTGTTTATGCTTACGCGGATGACATACAATTATTGTACCCTATTGAACCTAATAGCCAATCAGAAATTCAATCAATAAATCTCAAATTAAATAAAATTCATGACTGGTTAAACTCCAACAAACTCTCCCTAAATATTTCAAAAACTAACACTCTCCTCTTCCCCGGTAAAGAGGGAGTTCAACTAATTTCTCCGATCACTATAGAAAATAACGCTCTAGCTCCAATTACAATTACTAAAATATTAGGTATCCTATTAGATAATAAATTAACATTTCGTCCACAAATTAGTGCCTTAGTTAAAAACTGTTTTTATAAATTAAGAATGATCCGATCACTGGCACCGTTACTTGACGTTAGTTCCCTAAATATTTTGATTCACTCTCTCGTAATATCAAAATTGGATTACTGCAATTCACTATTAAAAGGGATCTATCATAAAGACATAAAACGCTTGCAGCTTATCCAAAACACAGCTATCAAGATAATCTTCGGCGGAAAGAAATTTGATCATGTTACCCCATTACTCCAAAATGCTCACTGGTTGCCTGTCTCCTACAGGTTAACTTATAAAATCGCCCTTTTAACATTTAAAACTTTACAGTCCCATACACCAGCATTCATTGATAAACTTTTGATTCCTCATGATCCACCGAGAGCTGATCCGTATCTCAAAACAATCTCAATATCCCATCTTTGAAAATAATTGGCACTCGTCGCACATCCATTTTCTCTGTAACAGCCCCAACGATCTGGAATAATCTCCCTTTAGATTTAAAAATGGAAGAAAACCTAAAAAATTTTAAAAGTAAATTAAAGTGCTTTCTTTTTAAAGAAGCCTTTAATTAAATTTCTTAAATTCTGAGATATACCAGCTTTTATTATTTCATTTAACTTCCCAGTCCCTTTCGTGTTTTCCTTGAATGTCACTCACACTTTTCTATATCAATTGTATTTCTCCCCCCTCTCCTAATTGTGTTTTGGAGCCTTAGGGCACATAATTACCCTGTAAGTAATTTGTCATCAACACTGTAAAAATTTTTATATAGATATGTCATAACTGTTTTATGTTGTATTAATGTTATATTAAACTCTGTACAACGCTTTGAAGTATCGATAAAGCGTTTAATCAAAAATCGGAATAAACAATAAACAAACATTCCAAGAGAAAGGATGTCATGAGAGTCCTCGTGCGAGTCAAGTAAGAGACTGCTAGATTTGAAACACCGTTCAGTGATAAAATTTCTCACAAAAGAAGGGAAAAAGCCAAAGGAGATCCGTAAACGCATAACTGCAGTTTATGGTGAGTATGCCACATCATCCTACAAAGTAAAATTTTGGAGCCAGTAGTTTAAGTGGGGTAGAGAGTTTATTAAAGATGACCCCCCACACTGGATGGTCTGTAGAAGCAACTTCCACAGAAATGTGCAAGAAAGTTGAGGACTTAATTTTGTCAGACAGAATTAAGGTTTCCCAAATAGCTGAAGAAATGGGCATCTCGGCAGGTACAGTTTGGAAAATAATTCATGAAAAGTTGAGCATGTCCAAAGTTAGTGTAAGATGGGTTCCAAGAATGCTGATGCCATGTCAGAAGACCATGAGACTTAATACAGTGAATTACAGTAATCTAATGAGAAATTACCAGCGAATGGTTAAGTATATTGAGAGGTTTGAGGTCCAAGAGAGAATAAAGAGAACGAATCATTTTAAGTTTGAAAAAGCATTTCTGAACTACAGAACTGAATTGTTTATTGAAAGACAGTTTATCATCATGGATTACCTCTAGAAGCTTGATCGTCATGTCAAGTTGAATTGGGATTGATCTGATACAGATAGGAGCTATCAGGGATTCATTATATGTCGTTGGGAATAGAAGAGCCTTACTTAGTTTTACTGATGTTAAGAGACAGCAAGTTTTCAGTGAGCCATTGACTAATTGAATCAAGCTTTTGGTTCTTGTTCTGTGTTTGAATCGGATGGAGTAGTTGAATATCTTCTGCGTATGTGAAAACAGTAAAGCCAGTGGATTGAGCGATTGTCAAAAGTGGGACCAGGAAAAGATTTAACAACATAGGAATAGTATGGAACCTTGGGGGACACCGAAAATCTGTGCATATGGCTATGATGCCGAACTTGGAAGATTGAAGTCAATATATATTCTATGCAGGAATAGATTTATGTCAGAAAAGCCACGAGAAATTATTTGATATACACTAATTCTTCCGTGTGCTGAGAAATTCCAAAAAGAACTTGAAACAAACTACTATGTTTTTCTCACGTATGCTCAGAATTGTGTAGCTCCCCCAAGGAGTTACCCTATAGGGGAACCCACCACCCAATCACTGCACATGTGTTGGTAATTCTTAAAAAATATTAAATATAATGAGGCAGGCTTGCATATCATAGCATAATAGAATCAGTAGCCCTTTGGGCTCAATGGAAAAGATTACATCCCATTCTATCTAGAGAAAGATTCCAACACGACACTTGATTTTGTCAGTCTGTAAAGCAACATCTCTTTAAGGTTTGAATCCAATTGTTCCCTGCCCCTTTTTTTTAATTTACAGGTTGCCTTTGTTTAAAGAAAAGACAAAATGGCCTGTTGTCAGTTGGCACTTTTGTTTCCCTTTTTTTTATATATAGAGGCAGCTTATAGCTAGGGATTCCTTTGTGTAGGGACCATTATCCTGCTTGCCTTCATAGAGAGCAAAGTTGCTTACCTATAGCCAGATGTTCTAAAAGGATTTCAGGATATTAGTTCTTGTGAAACCATCCATCTTCCTTGCAGCTGACTTTTCATAATACTAATTCATACAGAATTCTGATGGCCTTGTCTAACACCACCAGCTCAAGAAATCTCTAGAAAGCTTTACTGGTTTGGAGAGCTTTGTTGATATTTTTTCTGACCTGGGGCCCATCAGATGACAGCACTCAAACATCAGGATGAATATCCTGCTGTCCTTGGTGAACATCTGTTAGTTAAGCAACTTTGTTTACTGTACATTTACTGTATACCCTTAGGTGCATTTGTAAGGTACTGTGGGGTCTGTGTGGTAAAGCCTGTCATATACACTAAAGCCCTTTAGCATACACAAAATCCTAGTATTCATAGCTAAGTTAAAATGGTCTTCCAGCACCACTGTACATATGTACTAAAAACTGATGCACATTCAAAATTCCTTAGTGTGAATTTCACACTTGTCCCTAATATCATTGAGCTGTCTGGATAACTAATGATTGGTTTTTATTTTCAGAGTCTGAGCAAGAAAAGGAGCTGGAAAAGCCACAAATACTCTGGGCTTTGTATTTCAATATGAGAGACTCAACAGGAATAGACAGATCTTCTTATGAAGCATTACCCTCTAATGTGTACGTCTGTTCTGGACCAGATCCCCATTTAGGAAATGAGCAAGCTGTTAAGCAGGTGAATAAAACACACATTCATGGTTTTCTTTCTTTTGGGTTGTTGCTATTGTGTAGGACCTGAGGTATTCAGTTTTGTCCTAGGCAGCTATAGCTTCTGTTACATATACCCAGGAGTCCTTACTTTAGCTATTGATTCCCACTAATGCAGTAGTTTCCAGCATGCGTGCTAAGTACATGTTAAGCTTAACATTCTTTAGTAGACATACCACTTTGAATGCTTCATGCAACCAAAAATAAAATCTCTTCAAAATTAAGCTGTCGCTGAACTTCAGTGTTGTCTGAAATAAACTGACAGGTTGTTGCATACATTCTAGTTCTTAAATATGAGGTTTATTTTTAAACAGAACAAATGCTTAAGTATTTTAAAGCTAATTTCTGATATTTTATCTGAATAGGCAGAGTCAATTTTTAATCAGTTGTTCCCAAAAGAAGAATTCTGCCCACCTGCTCCAAATCCAGAAGATATTGTCTACGATGTTGATGACACTGAGTCACAGGATGCTGCATTTACTAGTTCATCTGAGATAAGAGCAGAAGAGGCTTCTGAGGAGCAAAGTGCTGCGAAAGGCATTGATGTCAGAGCCGATGCCAGGGAAGGTGGAGACAGCATGGCTAGTGCTGGGGAAAGTGGAGATGCTGTAGCCAACCACAAGACCAGAGAATAAAAGTAAAGACCAAACCTGAGTCCATGTGATAGCATTTGAATGGCATTATAACAATTATAAAACCAAAGGAAAGTTATGCTTGTGCAACCTTGTCTTTAAGCGTCTATGAAAACCTGGTGAATTACCAGTTTGGCATTAGTGGTGTCTGCCTTCCTGCATTTGCCATACCTCTATGTTTCAGACTGTAGTGTTCCAGTAGGTCATTTTGTGCATAGAACAGAGGATTATTATGGAAATATTTATTTTTAATAAAAAGTCATTTTGTGGCAATAGCCTGAAGGCTGCCCCGTGGTTAGCATTCCACTGTTTGAAGGGGGAATCCCCGGTTTGGATGGCAGCTGCCTTTCTGGTTCCTCAGTTTATCTGAGACTAGCAGATCTGCTGACTTGTAGTATACAGATTCATGGACAGGCATTAACATTCTCACTGATTAAAGAGCACCATTGGGCGATGCATCCTGTTGGCAGTCAGAAATGCTTATTGTATATGTACATACCTCTTTACTTAAACAGGGAAGAGATGGCATTGATTCATAGCTTCATGTTGCCAGCTGAATATAACAAAGGGACGTAAAAAAAAAGCCTTTCCCTCCATTTACTGTAAGTTTCTTTTCATTTTGTTTACATTTTGGATAATTTGGTGAAAGCTTGCATTTTATTTATTTCTGCAACTAGGATTTAAAAAAGCATACAATTTTAGTAAAGGTACTGATGTAAATAATATAGAAAACACATCACAGCAACAGCATAAGAATCTGCCTTAGTGTAATGTTTTATCACTAAACTATTGATGCCTAAATATATAGTATTATAATGCCTTAAGCTATACCTGTCATATTTAAAACTTATGTACTTCTAAAAACGCAACTTAATTGGCTAATAGTTTAGAAATGGTGACACACAAAATATGATTGCAGGTAAGGACCATAATGCCAGGTACTCTGCCAATTTTACATCAAGTGCTATTGATCAAAGCTGTGGCAAGTTATATGCGGGCAGTGCAGTTGCACAGGGCGCAAGAGAGGCAGGGGCTCTAAAACTGAACATAGGCTACAGAACAGAGTGTCTCGCTGCCTCTCTTCTGTCCCTTCCCTCACTACACAGTCTGGAGTCTCTGCCTATCCCTTTCCTGCACCCTCCTTCTTGGGAGTCCCCCTATCTTCGAGACTTCCATTTGTGGGTGAGGGACCATGTTCTGCGGATGCAGCAGTGCTCCGTGGAGTCTCCTACTTAGGCGCGTTACATTCATTAATGAGTCCCACTTCATTTGATGCACACTTCCTCTTCCTGTATAGTCAGGACCTGGCAGTGCCTGGATATACTTGAGTGGGAGGCTTCACGGAGTTTTGCTGTGCATGCTTGGCATAGTCTTTTGCCTGCAGGGGAAGGGTTTGGAGAGAGGGGTAGGATGGGAGACAGAGGGAGATACTGCATTGTGTGTTTGAGTAAGGCAGGAGGGAGGCACTCTGCACGGGGGGGGGGGGGGGGGGCACCATGGTGTTCGATTGCACAGGGCGCAGTTATGGCTTGTTCCAGCCATAGTATTGATTTTAAGCTTCAGGGCTTTGGTTAGCCAAAGTGTGAAAGTTCTAAAAGTGATCATCTGGAAGTATTTGACTTCTAAAAAGTATTTTAATCTTAAAAAAAAAAAATTGACTTTGAAGAACATAAGAATAGAGTTTACAAAACTGGATTTACTATTATACTTAACCTTTAAATAACCTGGTCTCCAACTTGGCAGTTTGTCTTAATGCTTTTCGAGTCTCTCTCTGAATCCTAAAACTCTTTTTTATTTTTATTTTTTTAAATTCTTTATTCATTTTTAAAACTTTCAATAAGTGCAACATAAGATGCAATCACTTTACACTTTAACATCACTTAATATTCCATCAAAGTCTAATCAAATACCCCTCCCCCCTTATACCCAACAATTGTTCTTAAGTATGAGAAAACATAAAGTATCCCCACCCTCTTAATGCTTGTTCTCGAATATCATACACAAGCTCTTCTCAAAACATGGTGCTGATGTACTTTGTTTCTAACAAACATTTTAACCCTTTTTGTTACTGTATTAAAAATGGCATCTTTGGCTAATTGTAAATTTTCATTTCCTAATTCAAACATCTACTTGTTTCCTCTTTTGTTACTAATATCTTTGAGGGGTAAATACCTTGTTTCTTTAGTGTCTCTATCTATAATAGTCATTGGGACTTTTCAATGAAGATTTTTGTCCAGAAACACAGAATGGGAAAAGCTATTTTCAAATAAGGCCTTGTTAACATTCTCTCTAATGCCAGATGATTGCTTGGAAGTTTGATTTCATTTTAACTTTCAATCCAAACATAAGAATAGCCTTACTGGGTCAGACCAATGGTCTATCAAGCCCAGTAGCCTGTTCTCACAGTGGCCAATCCAGGTCACTAGTACCTGGCCAAAACCCATGCTACTGATACAGGGCAAGCAGTGGCTTCCCCCATGTCTTTTTCAATAACAGACTGGATTTTTCCTCCAGGAACTTGCCCAAACCTTTCTTAAAACCAGCTACACTATCCGCTCTTACCACATCCTCTGGCAACGCGTTCTAGAGCTTAACTATTCTCTGAGTGAAAAATTTTTTCCTCCTATTGGTTTTAAAAGTATTTCCCTGTAACTTCATTGAGTGTCCCCTAGTCTTTGTAATTTTTCACGGAGTAAAAAATCGATCCACTTGTACCCGTTTTACTCCACTTTGGATTTTGTAGACTTCAATCATATCTCCCCTCAGCCGTCTCTTTTCCAAGCTGAAGAGCCCTAACTGTTTTATTCTTCTCTTCTCAGCCATTAAGATACTCATGTAAGTAGTAGCATTCAACTGATTTCATACAGATGTTTAAATACAGTATACGTATTCAGTGAGTACTATATTTATGTTTCTTGTGCTTGAGAATAAAATTAGATGGAACATAAAACAAAGTAGTTTAAGAAAATAGAATGCTGGAAATATTGAAGCGCGATTAGAAAAAGATCTTAATTCTTAGGGGCAGTTCTGTAAAGTGACATTCTTTATGCCTGTTCTATAATGGCATTAAGACGCACTTATCTATAGAATAATAACGCAAAGCTGCTTTGGTGTGCTGAAACTTAGGTTCAACAACTTATGCCAGGTTAAGTTGCTGTGCCAAAATTTGCCTTGTAGTACACAAAACTGATGGTAGTTTATATGTTACGCACATTTCTAGGCAGGATGCCTATAACATTCACATGATTACATCCCCTCAGTTATATGTTAAGTGGCCTAGGCACACTTTTTATAGAATAGCACCTAACATCTAACATATGTAAATGCAGTTAGTGATTTACATATAGTAACATAGTAAATGACAGCAGATAAAGGCTTTTCTTGAGGCTGTGGTACACTGTGCCGACGCCTTCAAAGTTGTGTCTACCATCACTCCCAGGTCTCTTTCAAGGTTACTTACCCCTAGCAGTGATCCCCCCATTTCGTAGCTGAACATCGGGTTCTTTTTCCCTACATGTAAGGTCCATCCAGTCTGCCCTAGTCATGATTAAATTAAGTCTTTTTTTTCCTTTGGTATTTCTGGGACATAGACGTAGAAGTTTGCCTGGTATTGTCCTTAGGTTCCAACTACTGGAGTTGCCATTGAAGCTCACTCCAGTCTATCCAAACCATCTCGTCATTTGCAGTATACAGACTGTAAAAGTCTGCCCAGTACTGTCCTCATGTTCCGCAATGTACTATAAAGTTGTATCTACAATTGGTTCCTAAATACAAGCACCTTTTATAGAATTGCCCTTTTACTGCTTTCCATCATAAGGATTAATAAAAATAAATTTATCAGATAGAAAATGACAACTTCTGCAAAAGAAAAAAAAAATTTAGAATTTTGTACCTTACATATTCATTTTGTATTATTTTCAATCTATTAAAACTCAACAAATAAATGGTAATTATGCACTAAAAGTTGAAGAAATATGTCATATTTCACTTTGTACCATGTAGAGGTTGTGTCAGGTTCTGTTCATGCAGATGTTCAACAAGATGTACAATTTGACCAGCTGTTGTTAATCTTATGTACACAGCTGTAAACATCAGCCTGCTAACATGTCTCAGTCTCTTCTTTTGCATTGCTAAAATGTATTCATGCATATTTAACTATGTAATAACCTGATTTTCAAATTCCATTTAAGTAGATACATTTAAGGAGATGCATTAAAAACATGAACATTTTTAAGCACAGAAATTTGTTGTACATACATTAAGTTATAGGTATACACGCACCAAAGGCTGAGTGGAATTGTCCAGATCAGAATGATGTGCACTAATGAAAGTGTCCTCCAATGCATTTGATAATATAGGAATCTTTATTCATCCAATGACATAAAAATACATCCGACGACTCAATGACTCGACATGCACATGTTTCGGCCAACAGACCTTCCTCAGGAGCGCCACAAATGTGAATATCTAGAATATGTTCCCACTCTGATAGGTTTTACCATACTTCAAACAAAAAAGAAAGTCAACTAAAACTTCTCAAAAAGTGAATATAATGTCAGGTAACAAGCGTCTCTCTGCTAAAAATGAGACACTTGTTACCTGATGTTATAAAATCAGTACCTAAATGAGTCCACTCCGTACATCATAATCTCTCTTGTAAAACTGGCCTTTCTCTTATATCCCAAAACTCCAATAAATCTACCATAATAAAACCCTTAGCGCGCATGTGCACTTTAATCTTCATGCATCTGTGTTTTGTGCTGCCGTGCCGCGCATACGCAGTACAATAATTCACCTGCCGCCAATCACCCGTGCCTGCCTCATCTGATTTCCTGCCTTCTGCCCCGATCTCCAACGCCGGCTGACTTCCTGCCTTCTGCCTACGCTGCCAGGACGCCTCTTCTTCTCACCCCCGGACCAGCAGCAGCAGCAGCAGCCGTGGTTTCATCAAGCAGCAGCAGGGCCTTTGCTAGGCCAGCCAACTTCAGTAATGCGAGGTGGGCCGGCCTAGCAAAAACCCCGAGGCTGCCCGGGCTAGCGGATGCTGGACAAAGGGAGCAGGGATACCACTGTACAGGGGGGTAGGTAAAAGAAAGGGAGAAAGGCTACTGCTAGACAGGGGGAGCAGGGAAGGGGTTCTGCTGGTCAGGGGAGATAAAAGGAAGGGAGAAGGACTACTGGACAGGGGAAGCAGGAAAGGGGTGCTACTGGACAAGGGGGAGGTAAAAGGAAAGGGAGAAGGGCTATTGCTGGACAGCGGGAGCAGGGAAGGGGTGCTGCTGGTCAGGGGAGATAAAAGGAAGGGAGAAGGGCTACTTTCAGTAGGGAAGTGTACTTTTTATGTTAATCCTCATCTTTCCTTCTTTGTAAAAAATGTTGTTTATCTTTTGTTGTGTTTGGATACTTGATAATAAAAATGAAAGAAATGTATCCCTGTGTATTTAGGAGGAGGCATGGGTCATGGATCTCTGCTAATGTCTCATTGGTCAAGCAAAAGCAAATCTCTGTTTCAGTATTTCAGAGCATGTTGAGTAATGCACTGACTTTTTCCTTTTCTTTTTTAAGGTTACTGTATATGTGTTGCTCATGGCAGACTCTTCAACTGGATGTGCTCTAGTTGTGGAATATATGATTTGAATAAATAAATTATATTAATTCTAATTGGTATTTTATATTCCTTTTTATGAGTGTGCATATGGTGGTCACTAATACTATTATTAAAACTCCAATAACTTGTGAATTTATTATGTTCCATTTAGTTGTTTCAGCAAGTTTTCTGTGAAGTCTCATAGGAAAAATAGTTTTATGTGCATGTTTTATGAGCAATCTTACACATTATGAGGTTCATAATCGAAATGGAAATGCATCTAAAAACCTGCCTAAATTGACCTAAAAGTGCTGATAATCGAAGCAGGTTTTAGACTTATCGAAAAGCAACTTAGGCCTTTTCACTGCTGCTGTGCGCCTAGAGTGAAAAGGGGCGTTTTTCGAGGAGTGGTTAGGACAGGATGTGGGCCGATCTAGATTAGTCATCCTGAAGCGATAATCGAAAGTTTAACGAGATGGAACTTATACGTTGTGACTTTGGCAATCTAAAAACAGATAAAAGTGCCCAAAAGGTATCCAAAGTGACCAGATAATCACTGCAGGGACAAAGTACAGAACCCCACACACTCCCCCAGTAATCACTGACCCCCCCCCCCCCACACACACACACACCATCATAAAAATTGGAATTAAAACGTACATACCTGCCTCCAGAACATCAGCACCTGGCATAGGAAAGCCTAGTAGAGCTGCACAGAGTGGCTTAAGTAGTGTGGGGGGGTGGGCTAGTGAACCATAGGGAGGACCCAGGCCCATGAGCCACTCTAACTGCTGCATTCATGGTGGAACATGTGCATCCACCAAACCCCCCCCCACACACACACACACTATTGTACTGCTATATAGGTGGCACCTGCAGCCATAAGGGCTGTTGGGGTTTTAGACAGGTGGGCATGGTAGGTTTTGGGGGGCTCACCATGACCTAAAAGTGAGTTGTGAGATGTTTATGTGGCACCCTTTTTTGTGAAGTGCACAGCAGTGCCCTGTAAGGTGCCCCACTACTCTGTTGCCATGTCTGGGAGGCCAATCCATCACTTTGCTGGTCCCTCCCAAATCCAAAAGGTCTTTTTCTAGGCATTTGGGACTTGGATGATTTTTTGGACGAGAATGTGATATAAAGATAGATTACTTAGTGGTCTGGACGATCAAACAGCTGGATGTAGAAGTAGACGATTCTCGAAAAATATATATTTTGGACATATTTTTCGAGAATGGATTTTAGACACTGCCGACTTTGGACGACTAGCGCCCTAGGCCCAAAACGGGCTTAGACCTTTTTTTTAATTATGCTTCTCCATGTACAGTATATGGCTGTTTTAGTTTTGAGGCATGAAGTCATTAAGATGTCATGCAAATAAAAATTGAATGTATTGTATTATATTTTAGATTTAATTACTACTTTTCTAAATCTAAGCTGAAGACAAGGCATACCAGTACCCTGTGCAGACACTGAAATTGGCACTTCTGCTTTCAGTAGTGGCAACTCCAGCATAGCAACTTCTCCTTTGTGCAGTAGGGGTGGATCCAGCATAACACCCTCTTTCTCTCTCTCCTTCTACCCAGCATCCACTTTTACACACAAAACTGTAGCTACTCCTTACTTTTTTTCCCCTGCTCACATGAACTAGTAGGACAGGTGGGACAACATGGTGACACCGCCTCATGGTGCCCTGTGCAAGTGCATATTTGCATACCTCAAAAGTGAGCCCTACTTATATAAACACAGATAGTGAGTACTCCTGCCACAGATCCTATCCAATTTGTGAAATTCTTCCTCCTCCTTCCTGCACTAAATTGTCTTTGTATCTGTCCCATAAAATGCCATTCTCTTTTATCCTGTTAAATCTGTGTAAACTACAGCTCTCCCTCAGTATTCGCAGGGGTTAGGTGCAGAGCTGGTCCGCAAATAGGGAAAAATCACAAATAAGTTTTTGGGCCGGCTCTGACCCACCCCCGCCTCCCTCCTGTGTCCCTGGACTTTACCTGATGGTCTAGCGGTGACTCGGGGCAGGAGCAATCTCCCTATGCTCCTGCCCCGTGGAGAGCCGTCATCAAAATGGCTGCCGTGAGTTCCCGTTGTAGTCTTGAAAGCTTTCTTCCCTTGTGATGTTTCTTGAGGTTAGGAAAGAGGTAGTAGTCCAAAGGGGCCAAATCAGGTGAATAGGCTGGGTGTGAAGATCCACCAATTTCTTCTGCACAATGGCTGCCTTGTGGGTGTCAGGTCAAAAGAGCGCCGGGACAAAGGCGCGCCCAGACAATTGAGCGCAGTGCACGCCGCCGCACCGCTCTAAATTACTGTTTTTAGCGCTCCGATGGGGGGGCGTGGGGGGGAACCCCCCCACTTTACTTAATAGACATTGCGCCGCGTTGTGGGGGGTGTGGGGGGTTGTAACCCCCCACATTTTACTGAAAACTGAACTTTTTCCCTGTTTTTAGGGAAAAAGTTCAGTTTACAGTAAAATGTGGAGGGTTACAACCCCCCAAACCCCCCATAACGCCGGCGCGATGTCTATTAAGTAAACTGGGGGGGGTTCCCCAATAAAAACCCCCGTCGGAGCCCCTAAAAACTGTAATTTAGAGCGGCGCGGCGGCGCGCGCTGCGCTCAATTGTCGGCGTGCACTTTTGTCTTTTGCGCCGTTGTCTATGAACCGCCTTGTGAGAAATGGCATTGTCTTGAAGAAACAAGATTCCTTTCAAAAGATTGCCTTAACATTTGGAAACCAGTTGCTGCTTCAGTTTGTCAAGAAGTAGTACTTTACCTGGAAAAGGGTGTGATTATTATGGCAATCTACAAGCAAAGTTCCATCTTTGTCCCCAAAGACAAATGCTAGCACCTTTCTTGATAACTTATGTGTCTTGAACTTCAGCAGAGCTCCGAGAAAGCCTGTAACAACAATTTTTAAATTTGTACTTTTATTATGCCCTGATGAAGCCCAGTTTTTTTAGGTGAAATGGGTCCTGTTGACTGCATTTTAAGTTAAGTGCATTTTCTATAGGAGCATGATAAATAATTGAGGTCAATATGTTATACACATATATTTTTTATGCACAGGTACTTCTTTGGAAAAAAATTAAAAATTTAACACAATTAGGGATGTTTGAAGACTAATGATGACAAACCACTTCAACCGTTAGAGTCATGAACTTTTCTACGTTTTGGCTTTCTGAAGTCCTTTCCTTTATTTAGATAGTTACCAGTTGGTTGTTCTCTACTGGCTGACTTTTTTTCTTTTTTCACTTTTGTGGAGTGTTTCCAGCAGCCATTAGGCTTTTTCTAGTATTTCATATGGTTTAAAAATCCCACAGGATTCCACCAAAATGGGTCCAAAATGGATTGGTCAACATTGAGACATTTGGGAATCCATTTAGTCATGAACCACCTCATGTCTAAAATCTTGTGAATAATATAGCCCACTCATTCCGGGATATCTCCAGGGTCTCAGTGGATGATCATCTAGTTTCATGGAAGGAATGGCATCCACATTTTCTAGAATTGTCACTGGAGTTGGTCTCCCAGAGCATTCTTTGTCTTCCCTGCTCCAATGTTCTGTTCTAAATGAAGCAACTCAGTTTTTGACTGTGGAGTAGGAAGGGCACTTATCCTCTACTATAATTGACATATTATTGTAAATTTGTTTGGCTGAGTTCCCTTTTAGGAAAATATATTTTCATCACCAAGGAAATACTTTTAAAACCAATAGGAAGAAATTTTATTCACTCAGAGAATAGTTAAGCTCTCAAACATAAAAATAACCTTACTGGGTCAGACCAATGATCCATCAAACCCAGTAGCCCATTCTCACCTGGCCAAAACTCAAGGTGTAGCAATATTCCATGCTACCAATACAGGGCAAGCAGTGGCTTCCCCTATGTCTTGCCCCCATGTCTTGCCAGAGGTTGTGGTAAGAGCGGATAGCGTAGCTGGTTTTAAGAAAGCTTTGGACAAGTTCCTGGAGGAAAAGTTCATAGTCTGTTCTTGAGAAAGACATGGGGAAGCCATTGCTTGCTCTGGATTGGTAGCATGGAATATTGCTACTCCTTGGGTTTTGGCCAGGTACTAAGGACCTGCATTAGCCACCGTGAAAACGGGCTACTGGGCTTGATGGATCATTGGTCTGACCCAATAAGGCTATTCTTATGTTCTTACCACTTAGCACTCTTTTGCAATGAAGTCTTCATTGTTTTGTGCAATTTTCACTTCAGATCTGAAAAAAAAAATTTAAATTGGGCTACAATTATTAAATTTACTGGTATGTCAGACACGTACAAAACAACAATGTGATGAAAATATTATTAGTCTAAAAGTAGGTGAAATAGGAAAAGCCAAAGACTTATCAGCACTCCTTTAATTATAGGATGTCATTAACTAATGGTTATTGTTGCAAAAATATTTTCTGTGTATGGTTCAAATTAGAATTTCAAGATAGCTATTGACAACAGAACCCGTGTGTTATTCCAGTCTATATTATGTTTTTAACTTCTAAAAAGTATTTGCATAATGACAGCCCAGGGAATTATGCATACTAGACTGCATGGAAGGGTGGAAGGATGCATATTCTCCTCTGTGGCCAGCATAAAGTGTGTATAAGTCTCAATCATGCCATACCCCACAGCACCACTATCTCCTGACTATTCTAGCCTGCAGGTGGGGTGTGAGGTGCTTGTTTCCAGCTGAAACACAGAAGTCTGAGGAGAGCAACAAGAGATAGAAGAGGGATAGGCTATTGCCACCAACTTGAGGGGCTGAAAGGATAACAGAAGTACACAACTCTGGCGGTTGCTTTTCCTTTCATTTATTTATTGCAGGGAATAATTATTTTAGGGCAGACACAGTGGTAACAGGCAGGCATGATTGGCAGCTATGAAGAGCCAATTAACCTGGGGTGTGGTCCTGCTGAGGCTGGCCAAGGAGACCCATGTGACACTGCCTGTTTAGCTGAGAGACACAAAGGACTGTGGGAAATGATACTGCAGCATGTACTTACTTGGAGGGGCAGGATTGCTTGCCACAATGACTGGTAGAGTACAGTTGGGCTGCACAAACTGAGAGGTTGAGGAGAGAGAATCCTGACCTGAGGTTCAAAGAGCCAGCAGGGGTACATTATGGTAGAGGTCAGTGAGGGGTGTTTGATGTGGAAGAAGGGAAGAGAGATAGATTGGATGAGAGATTGGGGGGGAGGGGTAGATAGATTGGAAACATTTTTTTAGGAGGGGGAAGTTGAGGGATATCTGATGAAGGATGAGGCAAAAGGGTGAGAGCTTGATGGGGAAGAATAGGTTTCCCTGTTGGAAACGAGAACACCTGACTGTAGAAAGGAATGTGAGATAAGATAAACATGAACTGTTTTGTGTAGTATAGACAACCTGAGTACACTCCTGGATACACACACAGAGCTTTGTTTATGACCCTTATTTGTGTATCTATCTGTTGGCAATAAAATGACTGGAATTATTCTCACTCTGCAACAAATGCAATCTTTATTATGGACTGATAAGGAAAACAGAGAAGCAATAGCAAATAAAATTCCCTAAACAGACATTTGTACCAACCAACATGTGACAATTTTGGCTCTTCTCCAGACACTTATTCACTCTGACTATCCCAGGCAAGAAAACAGAAATAAAAATTAACCTATACTTCCTTGTAGGGATGAGCAGCCCAAAGCAGTAAGTCAACAAGCATTAACACTCTTAAAGAGTATGCCTCGTATGTGAAAGAGGGCTCACTTCCTACCAGTGTGCACAAAAATAAACTATCACACGTGTACAAACTTAACAGGAAAGTGTGTGTTCTTTAAGAAATGGGCACTGTTATCAGCAATCATATCAGCACATCTCTACTTTCTTGTGCAGCCAAGTGACGTAAGATACCACTTATAGAATGCTACTTCGTGTCTGACTTTTTTCCTTAAAAAAACAGCAAGTGGAGGTGGAACTGTACACTAGATAATGACACGGGGACACATTTTTTTCCCGTCCCTGTGGTAACTCATTTTTCTGTCCCAGAGATTTCTTTTCCTGTCCCTGCCCCATTCCTGCAAGCTCTGTCCTCATCTGCACAAGCCTTAAACACAGTGGCGTACCTAGCATATGTGACACCCAGGGCCCATCATTTTTTGACACCCCCCCCCCCCATCTGTATGAAAAACATGATTTTTAGTAACAATCCACACATCACACATGAATACCTAGGAAAAGGCAGCATCTTACATACTGCAGTGAGCAGTACATCAATAAACCCATTGTAAAACTAAACAAGCCAGACTTGTACAGATCAATCCTACACAGTCGATCCTAACAGAAAACCATGTCTTTTTGAACACACAGAACACAGAAAACACCTTCGCCTAGTATGTAATCACAAACTAACCCCCCCCCCCCCTTTTACAAAACTTAGTGTGATTTTTAGCCACGGTGGTAACAGCTCAGATGCCAACGCTAAAAAACGCTCTACAGTTTTGTAAATGGGGAGATAGAAAAAAAATACATAGACAAAGGTTAAACTGAAGCACCAAGAAGCTGGACTCTGCATGAAATGCAACATCACAGAAACAGCGATGCATCTCACCTAAAGCAAAAAATAAATAAATAAATATAATTTTTTTCTACCTTCTCTTCTCTGGTTTCTGCTTTCCTCATCTTTTTGTCACTCTCTTCCTTTCATCCACTGTCTACCCTCTCTCTGCCCCTTCTATATGGCATCTTCTCTCTTTCTATTCCCGTTCTAGAAACTTTATGCATCCCCCTTCCATTTCTCCCTTCACCCCCATTAGTCTGGCATCCGTCTTCTTCCCTTCCCTCCTCCAATGGTCTAGCATCTCTCCTCTCCTCTTCTTCCCTTCCCTCTCTCACACCCACATGGTCTGGCATTTCACTCTCTCCTCTCCCTTCCCCCCACTTCCATCAGCATCTGCCCCTTTCTCTCCCTCCAACCCAATTCCATGCAGTATCCTTCCCCCTTATGTCTCTTTCCCCGCAATTCCATCAGCATCTGCCCCTTTCTCTCCCTCCACCTTGCTTCCATACCACCCTGACTCCCTTTCTCACCCTTCACCATGATTCCATACCACCTTGACCCTCTTTCTCCACCCTTCACCATGATTCCATACCACCTGACCCCCTTTCTCACCCTCCACACCCTTCCATACCACCCTGACCCCCTTTTGTCACCCTCCACACTCTTCCATAACACCCTGACCTCCTTTCTCTCCCTTCACCACCCTACTATGCTCCTTTCTTTCTCCATCCCAAATCAGCAAGGTCCCGCGATGATTGCTTCTGCTCCGGATGGAAGAGGTAAGTGATGTCGGAGGGGGCTGGGCCGGCAGACGCAGGGAGTTGCGGCAAGATCCCACGATGACTTCGGCTGCTGGTCCACCCCACCCCACCCCACCCCCGACATCACTTATCTCTTCCGGAACAGAGGCGGTAGACAGCGCAGTCATCGTGAGACCTTCGTTCACTTCAGCGCGGCTGCTGACTCTGCTCTGTTTTAAGTACGGCAGCCGCACTGAGGTGCCATTTGGAGCAGCGCAGGAAGTTCCAGATCTGGCTGGCTGTGCACCTCCTTGGAGCATGCACCCGGGGCGGACCGCCCCCCGCACCCCCCCCCCGGTACGCCACTGCTTAAACACTTTAAAATCATATGTGATCGAGGCTTGTGTGGTTAAGGCAGAGGTTACAGGAATGGGGCAGGGGCAACAGCAAAACTCACAGAGACAGGGCAGGGAAAAATCTGTCCCTGTGTCATTCTTTACTATACATAAGAATTGCCGCTGGGTCAGACCAGTGGTCCATTGTGCCCAGCAGTCCGCTCATGCGGCGGCCCCCAGGTCGAAGATCTATGCCCTAACCGAGACCAGTCCTACCTGCGTTCGTTCTGGTTCAGCAAGAACTTATCCAACCTTATCTTGAATCCCTGGAGCGTGTTTTCCCTTATAACAGACTCCGGGAGAACATTCCAGTTCTCCACCACTCTCTGAGTGAAGAAAAACTTCCTTACGTTCGTACGGAATCTATCCCCTTTTAACTTCAGAGAGTGCCCTCTCGTTCTCTCTACCTTGGAGAGGGTGAACAACCTGTCTTTATCCACTAAGTCTATTCCCTTCACATGAACTGGAGATAATGTGAGAAAATTTTATTGTAGTGAATAGTCTATATAATAAAGTCAAATTAGACTCAGACTGTTCAAGCAAAGCGCACACTTGAGTAAGGTTCTTGAGTGTGCTTTAGCAGTGTGATGGAATTTTCTCTCTTCAAACAATAGTGGTCTTTTATTGACACATCACAACCATTACCTAATAGTAACATATGGTAACATAGTAGATGATGGCAGATAAAGACCTGAATGGTCCATCCAGTCTGCCCAACCTGATTCAATTTAAAAACATTTTTAATTTTTTCTTCTTAGTTATTTCTGGGCAAGAATCCAAAGCTTTAACCGGTACTGTGCTTGGGTTCCAACTGCCAAAATCTGCATTAAAACCTACTCCAGCCTATCTACACCCTCCAAGCCATTGAAGCCCTCCCCAGCCCATCAATGTTTTGGACCTGATTAAATCTAGTTTGACTTAGTTATATAAATTGTTCACAACAATAAAAATTTTGTTTGACTACAATAAATTGTCTCACATTATCTCAAGTTGATGTGTACAGTTCCATCCCCACCAGCTTTGTTTTGTGGTTTATTTCCTGTGGGGTTTTTGTTTCCTTGTTTTTCTTTGTGACTTTTTTCCCTAAACAGCTCCAGGGCTCAGCATTAGTCTGGCAGTTTGTAATGCCCTGGCAGTGAAGTATTAAGCCAGTTTGTCATGACTTCTTGTCATGACTTCTTGGGGGCAAGAGAATGCAGCAGAACAAAGTTTGGCAGGGCCATAGAACTGTTTTCTCTGCAGCCAAGCAATTAGAAGAATCAGTTCCTCTGTACTTTTCTTTCCATCTCTCTTTCTGTCTCTTTCTCAGGCCAAGAAAGTTTTGCAACCTCTCTGAGAGTCTCTGAAAGCTTTGCTGTGTCTCCCTCTCTCCAGGTTTCTCTCTTTCCTTCTCTCTTCTGCTGAGTTAGTGCAGTATGCACACACAATGCCATACCCCAGAACCAGACTCAACACATCTTTCCCATTACATTCAGAGGTGTCTCGGATGATGAGAGTCATCTGTGGCATGCATAGATAAAGTCAACTGAGTAGGATGGCAACACAGTTTAAGTCCAAAGGTTGAAAACCCGGTTTCTATGCTGAGAAAATTGTTTGCTTTCACACACTGGGTGCTGGGAAAAGCTTCAGTGTAATGAGTTCATAGGACCCAATATTCAGCTGACGACGGACAGTGCTTTGACTACCCACTGCTGGTGTTCAAACCACATCTTCAGTGCTGGGCTATTTCCAGCGACTGGCCCTGAATATCTGGATTTCCAATGCCAGCTAATATCTGGCTGGTTAAGGCATTATTCAAACTTAACCGGCCATGCCTTAGCAGGCAAATATAGGCCTTCTTTTATGTGGTCTTATTTGCCCACTAAACCTGGTTACTTAAATTCCAAATATTGACTTAAGTGGTCACACCCCAAGAATGCACCCACATCGCCTTCTTTTTTCGGTGTTACCTGGTCATTTTCAGCAGTGATAACCAGTTAAATGTCACTGAAAATGACTAGTTAGCTGCTGAGGTGTTACCCAGTTGGCAGCTGTTCCCTTCTGGTTAACTTGTGCTGGATATCAGCCAGATATCATCAATAGGGTCGATAAAGTTATTTATTTATTTTTCTATACCATTCTCCCAGGGGAACTCAGATCAGTTTATTCAAGTACTCAAGCATGTTTTCCTGTTTGTCCCTGTGGGCTCACAATCTAATGTACCTGGGGCAATGGGGGCAGTAAGTGACTTGCCCAGTGTCACAAGGAGCAGAGTGCTGAGGCTGTAGTTTGAACCACTATGCCATACTCTATAATCGTGGCTTGGTTCTGTTCTGGCTACATAGGCACACTAAGAACAGGTCAGGCTGCCCTACAGGAGGCATGCATGTTTCAAATTCTCTGCGGTCTTTTATGACCCATTTTGTATAATGGGATTTAACCACCTTGGATGAAGAGATACACCCAAGGTCAGGGGTGCCCAAAAGGTCGATCGCAACGTTGCCTTTGCGTTCTCCCCATTCCCTGACGCTGTAACAGGCTAAACTGCAAAAGTGCCGGGCACACCAGCCTTCCCCCCTCCTCCCGACATCAATTCTGACATTGAAAAGGAAGTTTCAGGCCAGCCACTCGCCGTCTGGCTGGCCCGGAACTTCCTCTCCGATATCAGAATTGACATTGGGGGGAAGGCTGCTAGCCTGTTACAGCATCGAGGAACAGGGAGAACTCAGCAGCAATGGCAGCTTGGGGGCCTGTTCCAAGATGACGGTGGTGGTGGTGGCTTGGGGAGAAAGAAAGGACAGACAGAAAGAAAGGGGGACAGGGAGACAGAAAGAAAGACAGAGAGAAAGAAGGGGCAGGGAGACAGAAAGAAAGGGGAGGGAGCAGGGAGAGGAAGAAAAAGATGGGGGAGGAAATGGAGGGGGGCAGGCAGGGAGAGAGGAAGAAAAAGTTGGTCAGAAGAAGAAAGTGCAACCAGAGACATGAACTCACTAGTGGCACCCCTCCCCCACCCTCATCTCTGTCCCCACGCTCCTTCCATGATCTCGCATGCCACGCAGGAAACCCCCCCCCCCCCCACTCCTCTGATCCCACCTGCTGTATGTGCCCACCCCTTTCCCTCTAGTTGAAGTTGTTGCTCACGGCAGTCAATAACATGTTTCTCGTAATCCCATTGGCTCTCCCTCTGATGCCACTTCCTATACGCGGCACCCAGAAGTGACAGCGGGAGAGCTGACAGGGTCGCGAAGAGCACGTTGTTGACCGCCGCAAACAACTTCTTCAACTAGATGTATGGGGGAAGGGGGGGTCATGCATGGAGGGGAGGAATGGGATGAGGCGGGGGAGTGGAGAGGAGGAGGAGGGGTGTCTGCACTGAAGTATTATTTAGCAAAGAGCACAAACAGTAAGTGGTAATAATATGCTGGAAATATAAAGCCACATAAGGCTTTGGAGTGTAGACCAATGGTTTCCAACCGTGTCCTGGGGGACCCCCAGCCAGTCAAGTTTTCAGCATATCCCTAATAAATAGGCTTGAGAGAGATTTGCATATAATGGAAGTGACAGGTATCCAAATCTCTCTCTCTGACTGACTGATGGTCTCCCGGGACAAGGTTGGAAGCCACTGGTGTAGACTGCTTTCTTCTTTTTCCGTGTCTCCCTTTACCTCATGTTTTCCCTGTTCCTCTCCTCCTTTTTCTTTTTCTACTTTTTTAGACTTATCTCATTGTAATTAAGTTCTCCGCTCGCCCCGTTCCCCCTTGTGTCATGCCAGTTATTTTATTTATTGTTTATTAATCCCTTTTAATACTTTTGTATATACTGTTTTTACTTATTTACAGTACTGTATTGTAAACCATTTACAATAAACTTGAAACAGGCGTAAACAATTTTCGGTGTAGAAAATCAAATACAAGTGTAATGATATCTCATGAAGCAGCAGATGTTTGAAAACTGGGACTTGGTTTGCTCTATCCCGAATATGCTCTTTATTAAAGTAAAAGTAGCTTGCATTGACCTAGAAAAGTGCTGTGTCTGATATTTAGTGAAAAATAAGTAATTAAAATACAACATAAAGCGACATTTTATTGAAATGTGTTTTGCTTGTGCATATGGTGCACTGGCAGATTGTATATTGCCTCATTGTTTAATTAGGATTTAATGTTAATGTAATTAAATTTCCATGTGATAATCCAACAGGTTTTGATATTTATGGTCAGGTAATGAACAATGTCATAATTTAGTTGGAAAATTACTTTCACTTTACAGTTTAATTAAAAATTGTCCTAAAGTTCCTGTAACTTGAAAAGATTTTTAGTGTCTTCTGTAGTCTGATACTAATATATACATTAATATATAGACATATGCCATTATTTCCAATCTTAAATTAAAAGTAAGCTAATCTTCTAGGAAAATGACACTGAAGATCATAAAGCATCGATACTGACATGGAATTACTGGATCATTTAGAAACTGCAGTACTATCATAGTCATTGTTATGACTTAAATACCTTTATATTATAATCACTGCCTTTCTAATATTTTTAGTCAAAATTTATTTTTCAGTGCATAAGCAGGAGTACAAGCCAGTATCATAAAAGGATTTCAAATAAGTTTAACTAATTTCAAGTTGACAAAAGATCACTGCAACTAATATAGTGCTACACTTTATTGTTGCAATGCTGATACTATTATTAATCACTTATATAGTGCTGAATGCAGCACTGTACATTTTGACATTTATAGATGGTCCCTGCTCGGAAGAGCTTACAATCTAACTTGGACAAACAGACTTGACATATAGGGTTGGGGTTGGGGATGCAGACAACTGGAAAGAATGTGGAGAAAAAGCCAAGACTCCACAAAAGCAGCATGGAAAATACTTCACCAAAATTACAAACAACAGCTGAAAGAAAAAAGAAAGACATACTACACAAAACAAATAGAGGAAGGATCCCAAGACACAAAAAAGATATTCCAGTTACTAAAATAACTCACAGACACCTCACCATATCTGACCACTAATAACTCCCCCCCTTAGCAACCACGTTAGCCACGTTCTTCAAAGATAAGATCGCTAATATCAGACCCACGCTCAACGATACACCGACTCACCTAGAAGAAATTTCAACCTCTACCACAGAAAAAAAATCGATAGCAGCAGACAGAACCTGGTCCCACTTCTCACCTATACAATGGTCAGATTTCAACAAACTATATAACAAATACAGTCATGCAGCCTGCAAACTTAACTACTGCCCACCATACCTACTGAAAACCTCCAATACGCTATTCCACACTCTGCTCCTACAATGGATACAAACCCTACTCACCGACAGCCTTTTCCCACAAAACCTCAGCGAAATCATCATAACTCCAATCCTAAAAGACCCCAAGGGAGTAACAGACCAACCTTCTAACTATAGACCTATAGCCTCAATCCCACTATATGTCAAACTAATGGAAGGCCTAGTAACTAAAGCCCTAAACTTATATCTAGATCACCACAACTTACTCCACCCTACGCAATCCAGATTCAGAACCAACTATAGCAAAGAGACCCTACTAGGAACTCTCATGGACATCGCGAGACAACACTGCACTGAAAAAAAAATGATGATCATATAACTAGACCTCTCTGCAGCCTTTGATCTAGTAGACCACGACATACTCATACAAACTCTAGATGCAATAGGAATTACTGGAAAAGTTCTAACATGGTTTAAAGGATTCCTACAATCCAGAACTTATAGAGTCAAAACAAACAATTAAAAATCGGAACCTTGGTCCAACCCATGTGGAGTACCACAAGGATCTCCCCTATCTCCCACACTTTTCAACCTATACATTGCCTCCCTAAGCTCCTACCTAGATAAACTAGGCATTACCTCTTACAGCTACGCAGATGATATCACCATACTCCTCCCCTTCGACCAACTTGAACCATCCATGATAGGCACAATACACGAAACACTTGAAAGAGTAGCATCATGGATGAAAGAACACAAACTAAAACTTAACCCGGACAAAACAAACTTCATCCTTCTTGAAAACAGCAAAACCGCAACCTTGACAAACATAGAAATTAACTCGATCACATACCCCATTCAACTCACGCTAAAACTCCTTGGAGTACTGATAGACAGAGGCTGCACCATGCAACCACAAATCAACAAAATAATCAAAACTTCATTCGCCACTATGAGAAACCTTAGACAAGTCTGAAAATTATTTGACAGAAAACAATTCCAACTTGTGATTCAATCACTAATCCTAGGCCTAGTAGACTACTGCAACATACTATATCTCCCCTGCCCTACAACAAAGATGAAACAACTCCAAACAATACAAAACACAGCCCTAAGACTTATCTACTCTTTGAAAAAATATGACCACATCAAGGAGGCCTACCACGACTCACACTGGCTCCCAATACAAGACAGAATACACTTCAAATTCCTTTGCATGCTATTCAAAGCTATAAATGGAAACAGCCTTTCCACCTCAATCAGACACAGGAGAACCCACACAATATTCGCACACCCGCCAACCAAAAATGTCAAACGAAAAAAAATTATATGACAACTTCTGGCCACCAGAGCAGCAAAACTGGACCGACAATTCACCACTCTGCTGACTTCAACCACAGACTACAAAACTTTCAAAAAAGAAACAAAAATCTTACTCTTCAAAAAACACATAAAACCAATATACCTTTATCAATAAAGTCTCAAACTCCACTGGCATTACCAATCCACTCCTTAGCAAATTAGAAAATGCTCTTTTATTAAGATCATAACAATTCTTATGTAATCTGCCTTGAACTGCAAGGTAAAGGTGGAATAGAAGTCACTAATGTAATGTAATGTAACCCAAGGTGAGAGGAGTTAGAAGTCAAAAGCACTCTCAAAGAGGTGGGCTTTTTTAAACTGGGCCTTGAATACTGCCTGAGATGGAGCCCGCCGTAGAGATTCAGGCAGCTTGTTCCAAGCATATGGTGCAGCAAGGCAGAAGGGATGGAGTCTGGAGTGGGTAGTTGAAGAGAAGGGCGCAGATAGGAGGGACTTGCCAGTTGAGCAGAGCTCACAAGGGGTATCATAGGGGGAGATAATTGAAGAGAGATAGTGAGGGGTAGCTAAGTGAGTGCATTTGTAGGTCAGTAAGAGGAGTTTGAATTGTATTTGGAAACAGATTGGAAGCCAATGAAGTGACTTTAGGAGAGGGGTAGCATGGATATAGCGACTCTCCCGGAATATAAGTCATGCAGCCGAATTCTGGATGGATTGGAGAGGAGTGAGATGACTAAGTGGAAGGCCTGAGAGTAGCGAGTTGCAGTAATCTAAGCGCGAGGTGATGAGGATGTGGATAAATGTTTTGGTAGTGTGCTCAGAGAGGAAAGGTCAGATTTTGGTAATATTATAGAGGAAGAAGCAAAAGGTTTTAGTGATATGTTGAATCTGGACAATGAAAAAAAGAGAGGAGTCAAAGATGACCCCAAGATTATGAGCAGACCAAGCAGGAAGGATGAGAATGTTGTCTACAGAAATGGAGAACAAGGGAAGCGGAGAGGTGGATTTAAGCGGGAAGATGAGCAGCTCTGTTTTAGCCATATTCAGTTTTAGATGGCAGTGAGACATCCAGGTGGCAATGTCAGACAGGCAGGCTGAGACTCTGGTTTGGGTTTCAGTAGAGATATTTGGCGCAAAGAGGTAGATTTGGGAGTCATCACCTAGAGGTGATACTGGAAGCAATGGGAGGAGATCAGCGCTCCAAGTGAGAAAGTAGATTGAGAAAAGGAGTGGTGCCAGGACAGAGCCTTGAGGTACACCAATGGATAGTGGGAAGGCTGTGGAGGAGGAGCCACTATTGCATACACTGAAGGTGTGATGGTAGAGATGGGAAGAAAACCAGGAGAGGACAGAACCCTGGAATGCCAATAGTTTGCAAGAGTAATTTATTTGGATTGACTTTAGATCTTTATTACTGTTATCTATCTCAGCTTCCAGGAAATATAGAAATGAACCAGTAAACATAAACTATTCTCTCATATTAGAAATGTATCTGAATTCTTCTCATTTTAATTTATTTTATTTTTTTTCTGTTTGAATACCATTTATTTTGAGTCATTCTGCATAGTTTCCTATGACTATGGAGCTCATTTTCAAATAAGAAAAACATCCAAAAAGTGGCATAAAGGGGCAAATGGACATTCTTCTCTCCAAACCCTTCCAATTTGCTATTTTTGAAACCTATTTTCTAGATGGATTTCTATGCTGTTCATCTGCAGTCTGTCTAAATCTCAAGGGGGGGGGGGGTGTTAGAGGTGTAGTGCGGGCAGGAATAGGACAGGCTTATGACTTGGACGTTTTTCTGTCATAATCAAACATTTAAGAAAACGTCCCAGGTACAGTTTGGATATCTGAGGCTAGACCTGTTTTTACCAATAAATGCCATAAAGGTGCCCAAATTGACCAGATGACAACTGGAGGGATGTAAGCATGAAACCCCACACTCCTCTCCCAGCCCCCAAAGACATGAATGAAACAGTGCTTACCTGCCTGTATGACAACTTCAGATATTATGGCTAATCTTAGAGCAGGTTCCTGGAGTAGCCTAGTAGGCAGTGTCAACCATAGAGATAGGGACTCAGGCCCATACTCCACTCTAAACTCTACACCAGTGGTTCCCAAACCTGTCCTGAAAGACCCCCAGGCCAGTCGGGTTTTCAAGATAGCCCTAATGAATATGCATGGAGCAGAACTGCATTCCTGGCATCTCCATTATATGCAAATCTCTGTCATGCATATTCATTAGGGCTATCTTGAAAACCCGACTGGCCTGGGGGTCCTTCAGGACAGGTTTGGGAACCACTGCTCTACACTTACAGTGGAATTTGTGAGCCTTGTAAACCCCATCCTAATCCTTTTGTTCCCACATATAGGTATCACCTGCAGGCATAAAGGCTATTGGTATGGTGTGCAGTTGGATACATTGGGTTTTGTGTGGGTTTTGGAGGGCTCACCATAAGACAGCTATGGTGAGATGTGTACCTGGGACTTTTTAGATATGTTTCAGTGCCCCCTAGGGTGCCCCACTGCTCTACTTGGATGTCTGTGTGGCCCAGTCTACTAAAACTGATGGCCCCATCTACATCCCAATGGCTTGTTTTGTGCTGGGTTTTTTGGATGTGGGTTTTTTTTTTAATGGTTCAAAAAGATAGATGCTCTGAGGACAAACACATCTGAGGAATGGCCATTTTTGAAACAAAAAGATGGATGTTTTTCTGTTTTGAAAATGGTCGTGTTTATTACTGGATTTTTGTGTGTGTTCCACATAACATCTAAACTTGACATCATATTGAAAATGTCCTTCCACATCTCTTAATGGGATTTGGGTTCCTAAGAGACTAGGACCCAGATGCACTAAAGCCAACGATCGTTGCTAAACGTGTTTGAACAGCTTTAGCAACAATTGCATTTGCCGACCCGATGCAGAAAACGGCTCATTGCGTTGTTTTCTGCACAATTTCTCATTCCCTGATCATACCATGCAAATAAGTTCGTTAAAACTGAAATGCCATGTAAACTAGTAGTGATTGATGATCTAACATGGCTTCCCGATGCATAAAAATAAGTGATCACTTTTAGTGATCCAAAAAAAGCGAATGGTGAAGACCAGTTGCTTACCTGTCTAACCTCAGTTTAGCCTTTTAAATGTACTAGTTAGAGTATCTAATGGGACGGTGCCCTCCTCTCTATGGCTCATTAGCCCATCCACCAGGCTTCTTAAGACACCAGTGTGATGCTCTACTAACCATTCACATACCATATGCTGCTATTCTAGAGGCAGGTATGTGCTGTTTCATTCATATTTTGAGGGGTGGGAGGGAGATGGTGCCTACTGTGTGGAGGGTCTTTGCTTAATCCCTCCCATAGTCATCTGGTCAGTCTGAGTACTTTTTAGGCCCTTAGATGCTTTGAAAACAGGTCTCACTCAGAACATCTAAGTTCCATCCAGGACGTCTTGGGAAAGGTTTGATTATAGGTGCAAGATGTCCAAGTTTAAGCACACCCAAAACCTGCCCATAACACACCTCCCAACATGCCCCCTGAATCTTTGGACACAGCAGCTAGAATACCTTACAAGATGTATAGAAAGATGGTTTTGAAAATCACGTGGATGTCCCGGCAATTAGGATGCCCAAGTGCCATCATGACGTTATGTGGACATCTTGATTTTTTTTATTATGAGCCCCACAGCATGAATAATAACATTCTCTCTTCATAGACATATCGGACTCGCTCATATGCCTCTTGAAATGTAATTGTTTTGAGCTCCTTTGTGAAAAGACCTATACTTTGTATTTCCTTTATTCTCTTTGGCAGAGCTTTCTAGAGTTGAAAAACTAGCAGAGCTTCTCATTTGAAATCTAGCATGGTTAACCTTGTAAGGGCTAAACACATGCTGACTGCAGATGGAAACATCCTTCCCCTCCCTGTTGTTTTTTTCTTAATTGTTCTCTTTTTTAAAAAATATTGTAGTTCCTTCCCTTTTTTCATTTGTTCCTGTCCATCTTTGTCTGAATTTATCATCTAGATTCTAATTGTCAAATATTTACCCTTATTTTATATGATGAAACTGTATTTTTACTGTACACTGCTCAGAAGTCTGATTGAGTAGTATAAAAAATTTTAAATGAACTTGAAACTTTATGAGAAGTGAGCCAGACCTATTAATAATGAGTGGGACAAAGAGAATGTAACCCTATTTTAGACTTTGGTTGATTTTTGCATTTTGATATTCCTTTGTATGTGTCTTTACTATTAAAAGGATTTTGAAATTAAAAAAAAAATAATAATAAAGTTCTATACAATTATGGGATATGTGATTAAAATACTTGAGAACCAGATCACCAGCATTAAAGTAACACTATTACTAAATCCATACCTATTTCAAATATATTAATCAAGCCAGTCATGCATGACAACAGTGCTAAATAATCTCAACATTTTATGAAAGAATGAAGAAGAAAAGATTTTTCTGATTGTGTCTTTTTCAGTAATAAAGCATATCAACTAGAGGTTGCCCCTTTTCTTGAGTTATAAAATGCAAAATCAATCAGTTTAATGGTTGACAAACTTTGACATTCAAATACAAATGTTGTTGGTATTTTCATAAAGACCTGTGGGCAAAACTAGATGCAGTGAATTTAATTTATGCACAGAAAATATCTGTCAAACCTTTGAACAAAATGATTGTGTAATAAGACCATCAGGACTCTGAAAAAAAATAGGAAGAATGCAATGACCAGCCTTCTAGTTTTCAAAGATTTAATCTATTCTGAAATCTTAAAGCAGTCATTGTCAGCTATATCACCAGAATATATTGTGTATGGCAAGAGAGGTTTCACTAGATCAACAGAGAAGAGCACCCATTAACGTACGAACATAAGAATAGCTTTACTGGGTCAGACCGATGGTCCATCTAGCCCAGTAGCGTGTCTTCACAGTGGCCAATCCAGGTCACTAGTACCTGGGCAAAACCCAAACAATAGGAATGTTCCAGCATCTCAATGAATAGCAAGATTCCAGAACCCCTATTAGAGCAACATTTCAGAGCTGAGATTGTGATGTCATAATGCTTCATTCTAAGGTACCTCAGAGCCAACCTCATCAATGATGTTACAATAGTTAATTGTCCTATACTTGGCTCACGTAAGAACATAAGAAAAGCCTTACTGGATCAGACCAAAGGTCCATCTAGCCCAGTATCCTATCTTCACGGTGGCCAATCCAGGTCCCTAGTACCTGACCAAACCCAAAGAGTGGCAACATTCCATGCTACCGATCCAAGGCAAGCAGTGGTTTCCCCCATGTCTGTCTCAGGAAATTGCCCAAACTTTTCTTAAAACCAGCTATGTTAACCGGTCTTACCACAATCTCTGGCAATGTACATATGGGCCCAGATTCTATAAATGACTCCTAAAGTTAGGCGCCTAGATCGGCACGCCTAGCTGACCTAGGCACCTAACGTACCCTCTCCCCATTTTTACAAAACTACGCAAGAGGTTTTTAGCGCCGGTCGGCACGCTGAATGCTCTGCGTTGCTCCAACGCTCACAGGAACCCTATGGGCTCCTTTTACTAAGCTGCGATAGCGGTTTTAGCGTGTGCAGAATTGTTGCACATGCTAGACTCTAACGCCAGCATTGAGTTGGCATTAGTTCTAGCTACATAGCGCGGGTTTAGCGCACGCTAAAATTCTGCGCAAACTAAAAAATGCTATCGCAGCTTAGTAAAAGGAGCCCTATGATCATTGTAGCAGAGCATTCAGTGTGCCAGCCAGTACTAAAAACCTCTTGCATGGTTTTATATGGGGGGGGGGGGGGTAATTTTCTTAACTGGCACTGATTTATTTATTTAAAAGACTTAATATACCACCTGTAGTCACAGTGGTTTCCAAATAAACATGCATAGGTCAAAAACAAAAATACAAATCATTCTTCGAAATAATATTAACACAAGTAAAAACAGAACCTAAAAATTCTTCAATAACATATTAAAATATTTGTAAAAATATCCAGACAATGTTAGGAAATACAGATCAAAAATATGTATCTACAAACAACTTAGGGGTCCTTTTATCAAGCTGCTGTAGGGGTTTAAAGCGCGGAATACCGTGCATTAAACCACCTGCCACGCTGGCCGCATTGAGGCGTTAGTTTTTTAGCTGGCCACAGGGGTTAGCGCGTGATGAAATGTCCAACGCGCTAACCCCGCTAGCACAGCTTGATAAAAGGCGCCCTTAGTTTTTAACAATTTCTTAAAGCTGTAATGGTTTGCACATAATCCTAGTTGTCTGGTAAGCTTGTTCCAGTATGATATTCCAGCAGTGGAAAACATATAGGGCTCCTTTTACGAAGCCGCGCTAGCGGGTTTAACGCGCGTGACTTTTCATCATGCGCTAACCCCCGCGCTGACAAAAAAACTAACGCCTGCTCAAGAGGAGGCGGTAGCGGCTAGTGTGTCCGGCGGTTTGGCGCACGCTATTACGCGTGTTAAACCGCTAACGCGCCTTCGTAAAAGGAGCCCATAAAGTTGAGTTGAGTTGATAATTGAAAGCATCACTATAAAACAAACAAAAATTTTTTTAAAATGAATTAGCTGGGAGGCACCTACAACTTCAAGGTGGGCGTCGACACCAAGGTTTTACCATCAAGTAGGCATGGTTGGGGGTGAATTTGAGGCAGATTGTAGGTGTGGTTTGATTTAGCCACTGGTAGGCACCTAACTTAAGCACACAAGAGGAAGGGCTGTGGCTGCTCACTGGTTGACCTGCTGCCTCTGCACCCAGAGGTTGTGAGATCTAATCCTAGTACTGCTCCTTGTGACCCTGGGCAAGTCACTTAATCCTCCAGTGCCCACTACTTTGAATGTCAGAGTGACAAAAAGGCAGTATACAAGTCCTCATTCCCTTTCATTTAGTCCAAGAAAACCCTGGCCTAAATGGGAGCATGCCTAAGATTTCAACGCCTACCAAAACCTAAGGCTGCTTAGACACCACTAGGCCTCAATTCTAAAAACAGCATCTAACAACAATCATATCATTTAAATTTTTTCTTTAAAAGTTGCCTGGGCCTTTCCCTCATAGTGGTAGCCAAGAAACTACTTCACCTCTGTAAAAGCTTCTCCCTGCCTTTCTCCCAGCTGGGAGCCAATGTCACTGTTTTTCCACATATTTACACAAATAATGAGAGGAAGGCAAAAGGAACTTTCTGAGGAGAAAAAAAAATGAGAAGGCCAAGAGAAACTTAAGAGAAGACCGAGAACAAGCAGAGGCAGAGGACTGAAACCATGATGGGAGCTCAGACGGTGAAAAGAGATCAAAAAAAGTATTTTCCACACTTTCATTGTAACACAGCCTCAGTTTTGTGAACTCAGCAGCCCAGCTCCATAAGAATCCATGGGGATAAGAAAAGCTAAATACTGTAAATAGAAAGTATTAATTTCTAGTGTTAAAAAAACTAAACAATATAAAAGTTAAAAAGATCAGTAGAATATGGAAATTACAAATTCTTTGTACACTTTGGGGTCCTTTTACAAAGGCGCGGTAGCGGTTTAACGCGCGGAAAACCGTGCATTAAACCGCCTGCCACACTAGTACCTAACGTCTCTATTGATGAGGCGTTAGGATTTTAGGCTGCCGCGGGGGGTTAACGCGTGATGAAATGTCCGACGCGCTAACCCCCACAGCGCGCCTTGATAAAAGGAGCCCTTTGATTTTCAATTCTCCTCTCCTAGGATGACTCAAAGCTAACAATACAGAGCATTCTGCACTTAGCAGGTAAATACCCTCCTCTTCAAGTAAAATTTCAACTGCAATCTACCCCTCACCCCCCCCCAAACTCCCCCTCCCTTCTACCCTCTCTTCTCCATTCTTAACCTGTATTTAAATTGCCCTATAATCCTTGTACTTAAACTACCGTATAGTCTTTGTATTGTCTAAATGTACTCCACTGTGAATGTTTACTTGTAGGCCGTTCTGAGATACTGGGAGGATGGGATAAAAATCTAAATAAATAGATATAGTTGAGGTACTCAAATGTCTTACATGATACATTTGTTGTCTCCAATCCTTAGGGCTCCTTTTACTAAGGTGCGCTAGGGCTTTAACACGCGGAATAGCACGTGCTACATTGAGCTGGAATTAGTTCTAGAAGTGTATTGCGTTGTAATTTCCTGCGTGCGCTAAAAATAATAATAATAATAATAATAACTTTATTTTTTCTACACCGCCATAATCTTGCGACTTCTAGGTGGTTCACAATGAAGAATAGCTGTACAGTCAGCGAATTACAGTTTATAAATTGATAAGAGGTCACTGAGCGGTCAGTGATTACAAGGTGCAAATTGGTTAGAAGAAAAATATACATAGGTTACATCAGGGGTGCCCAATAGGTCGATCGCGATCGACCGGTAGCTCGCAAAGGCAAAGTGAGTCGATCATCCAGGACTCACTTTGCCTTGGCGATCTATCGGGCCGATCAATCTTCCTCTCCCCGACGTCAATTCTGCCGTCGGAGAGGAAGTTCGGACTAGCCAATTGCTGCCTGCCTGGGCGGAACTTCCTCTCCGACGGCAGAATTGATGTCGGGGAGAGGAAGATTGATCGGCCTGAAGCAGAGAGAGCATGGGGCGTCGGCGGCTTCGGCTTTGGGGCCTGTTATCCATTGGTGGCGCCTGGATCCTGTTCCCCGATGGCAGCGGCAGTGGCAAGTGGCAGTGGCTTGGAGAAGGGCAGGGAGAAAGAAAGAAAGGGGGCAGGCAGGGAAACAGAAGGAAAGAAGAGAAACAGAAAAAAAGAAAGGGGGCATGAAGAGAGAAAGAAAGAAAGGGCAGGGAGAGAGGAAGAAAAAGTTGGGGCAGGGAATGAGGTTTGGAGGAGAGGAAGCATACAGGCTGAAAGAAAGATTGGATGCACAGTCAGAAGAAGAAAGTGCAACCAGAGACTCATGAAATCACCAGACAAGGTAGGAAAAATGATTTTATTTTAAATTTAGTGATCAAAATGTGTCTGAATTTATATCTGCTGTCTATATTTTACAATATGGTCCCCTTTTACTAAACCGCAATAGTGGTTTTTAGCGCAGGGAGCCTATGAGCGTCGAGAGCAGCGCTGGGCATTCAGCGCAGCTCCCTGCGCTTAAAAATGCTATTGTGGTTTAGTAAAAAGGGAGGGGGTGGGTATTTGTCTATTTTTGTATGGTTGTTACTGAGGTGACAGTGCATAGAGTCATCTGCTTTGACCTCTTTGAAAAAACCCCGGAATAGGAATGATAATTAACAATTCTATGCGTACAGTGTGCGTTGTGTGTTTTTTAAAAAATTTTAGTGTTGTTAGATCATTTTGACTTGGTCATTTTAAAAGTAGCTCGTGAGTCAAAAAAGTGTGGGCACCCCTGGGTTACACTTAACTTTTTACATATTAGCGCACCTTAATAAAAGGAGCCCTTTATCAAAAATGCATAAACACAGTAGAAACATCTTACAAAACTAGATCCTGATTTCATACAGACAAAGCACACATACTATCACATGACTTTGAAGAAAGAAAATAAAAGCTCGGAGTATTTGTAAAAATAGATGTTTTGGGGTATATTTGTTAGAAATGAGTTTGCATTAATGTTACACCATTCATGACTTCTGCATGTTGGAAATCTTTTCTTTTTTTTTTTTTTTTCGTTTATCTGCTTTTTTTGCCATTTGGATCTTACCCTTCAGACGCTACCGTAATGCTATTTCCCAGCACGAAAATGAAACAACTTTCTTTTATTGGTGGCACTGACTGGGTTACGTGTGTGAGACTGACTATTTAGTAAATATTATTCTTGTCCATCCTTTGAGGCTAAAGGGCTCCTTTTACTAAGGTGCGCTAGCGTTTTTAGCGCACGCACAAGATTAGTGCGTGCTAGCTGAAAAATTACTGCCTGCTTAAAAGGAGGCGGTAGAGGCTAGCGTGTGCGGCATTGTAGCGTGCGCTAAGCGTGCGCTAAAACCGCTAGCGCACCTTTGTAAAAGGAGCCCAATGTGATTTTTACTAGTTGAACAAATTAAGAAAAGGAATGAAGCAAGACTGTCCAGTTCATCACTGAGCTCATTTTACTCTCAGCTCTTAGCATCCAGTTCTTGGAGACATTATTCATTTATTATGTGCTTTATGTCTCTGATGTGCTCCATGACTTAGACATTAAATGCTATAGCCCTCAGACAAAAGGGCTTCTTCCAGTGAAATGCACCAAAATTTGCGAGTGCAGAGCCATTTATTTAGTCTACTTGAAGGTGCTTATTTTTCAAGAACAATTTAATGCAAGTAGAAGACAATAGGATATCAATTTCTGAAGAATGGGGTAATTGTGATTCTGTTGGTAGGGATGACTTGACTGGAAGCTGGAAATTTTAACCTCAAGAATGGTTCTGCCCAAGAACAACTATCAATCTGATGCTCTGAATTGGCTAGAGAGTTAAGATGAGCTCCTGCAGAGAAGAAATGAAGGAGAGTTCATTTATAGTGAGTCATTTCTTCATGTCTGGAACTTAAGAATGGCCATGATATATGTAATGCAATAAAAGAATAGCACCTTTGCAAGGAAAATGTCAGCATATCACCTTCCTTTTATACTGCAATGTGTGTTATTATGACTAAGATATCGCGCACCCATCTGCACTTAAGCATTATGGTTTTCAGAGCTGTATGGCTGGATGAGATGGTTTAGATCAATCAGTGTTCTTCAACCTTTTTATACCTATGGACCGGCAGAAATAAAATAATTATTTTGTGGACTGGCAGTTGAAGAGCACTGGGCTAAGTCGTGGGCCAGACCCCGCCCATCTCTGGCCCATCTCCGTCCCAGACCCCACCCCCATAATAGTACTAATTGTAACACTATTTTTTCCATTCAGTTTTCATATATACACACAATATAATCTTATTAACAACACATAATGGTTAACCACAAAATTAAACTACACAAAGCATACTATGCTTCTCAACATTCATTTCTACCAAAACAGATTACCCCTATGAAAATACGGGACCACAAACTAAAAGTACTAATATATACAAACAAAACACTAAGATGCAAGACTCTGCATGCAGTACAACTCCAGAAAACTAAGAACTGCGAGTCTACATCAGGTGGGAAAGTGACATCACGTGCATGGTATAGGTACTGTCTTAAAAATTTTAAGTGACAGATGCACTTGGTGGTGCCTGTACTGGGTTCCATGGATGATATCACCCACTTGTAAGAATATAATGCCTGCTTGTCCTCAGAGAATGGGAAATATATTCCTATCAAGTACTGACATCTATGTGACTGGACAGCTTTAGAAAACTGGGCATGGTCAGGACTGTAACCTTTGTTCGGGATGTCCCGGCTATTCATTGTTTTGCATTTATCTTTGTATTGAACTCCTGATATTGTAATTGCATTTTTTTTAATGTTTCCTGCCTGTATGTCTTTATTACAGTTTTCAATAATTTTTTTTTTAAAGGTACCTACTTTTCTGTGATCACATTGCATCATTTGTAAGTGTTCTTTCTTTTCTTCCATTAGTTAGTAAAGGCCTTAATAATTTTGTTTTCTGACTCATTATTTTGTTAATTGTAGGGTTTGTAGTTGGATATATTGACTATTTCTACCATGTTGCCCGTTTCAGCGGTCACCCCCTCTGCCCCAGTTCCCGTGTCACCTAATTGCATTGAGACCAAGGTTGTGGATACTTATTCTCATGCTTCTCCACTTTTACGGCTAGCATCTCAGTCCTCATGTTTGTACCCATCTCTCAGCCTCCAGAACCAAAAAATTCTCGTCCAGTCAGTCCTATTTCTTCCTCTTTCTTACCACTACCATCCACCCCTTTGCTCTCCCCAGCACATGATCCTGCCCCCTGCTGTCCCATTACCGATTTCCCCAATACCTATAGTGCAAATAGACAGCAGATGAACATTCTCAAAATTGACACAATTCAGTCACTAAATTGAAAATAAAATCATTCCCCCTACCTTTGTTGTCTCCCTCTCTCCATGCTGTGCCTTAATTATAATAATAATAATTTTATTTTTATATACCGCCAAAGCCATATTAGTTCGAGGCGGTTTACAATAAGAAGAGCTGGACAGTCAGTGAAAAAATAATGTGAAGTCTTTGAATACATGAATATTTGTTTGGGAGGGAGAGAGACAGAGTAAAAATCACAATGTAGGGACATCGAGTACATGTAAGTAGAATACAGGGGTAAGGCTTTAAGAGTTCTTGGTTACAAATCGGTTAAACAGGTTGGTTTTAAGTAGTTTTCTGAAGTTAAGATAGGATGAGGAGTGCTTGATGATGTTACCTAGCCAGCCGTTCTGTTGACTTGCTTAGAAAGCAAGAGTTCTGTCAAGGAATCTTTTGTATCAGCAACTTTTTTATTATAGGGTGGCTAAACATATGTATTCTGCGTGTAGGCCTGGTGGAACAATCCAATTTAAAATGGGAGACCAGGTATAGGGGGGGCCAAACCAAGAATAGATTTGAAACAAAGGCAGGCAAATTGAAGTTTTTGATAGTAGGGGGTTATGTGATCCCGTTTTTTTAATACTGAAAATCAGTTGCACTGCTGAATTTTGTATGATTCGGAGTCTTTGAATGGTTTTCTTGAGAGACCCCAGATAAATGATGTTACAATAGTCGAGCAGGCTTAAATGGAGGATTGCACCAGTAAGCGGAATGATGCTGCGTCAAAGTACTTTCTGATGGTTCTTAGTTTCCATCAGAAAGTACTCTCTACATGCATCTGCTCTTGACCTCCTTGTCAGCTTCTCATCCCTTCATCATGGCAGTTGGGTAAGATTGGGTGTCCTGCCCTCTCTTGTTTATAAACAATTCCTTGAGAAAGCCAGGTGTCTTTCTTGTCTTCCTCCCCCTCTGCAATAAACATACCAGTGCTCCCACCTGGCCTTTTTATGCTGCCCGCAGCTGGCTCCCTCTTGCTCACTTCCCCTCTTCCTCACTGCCACAGTTTGCACAAAGCCACATGCGGTGGCTCCTCGTGCATCCCGCGCATCATCCAGAAGTCTTCTGCTTACCCACAAGGCATGCTTTACTATCTTGCCATTGTATTATCCTTCTATAATCCAGCAGATCCCCTTCAACCTCGACAGAAAAATCTCTACTATCTGTACCCTTCTCAGGTGCAAGAGAAGGCTACTTGGCACTTTACTTTCTTTTTCTTGCATCTATTCTTTGGAACCTCTTCTTTCTTATCTGCAAAGTGAGTCATCTTACTGCAAGTGTAAGGGAAGGGGAAGGGAATGGGGACTTGTCTACCTCCTATTTTGTCGCTTTAGCATTTCAAAGCTAGCACTTAAAGCAGTGGGCACTGGAGGATTAAGAGAGAGTCCAAAGGAGGGCAACGAAACTGGTAAGAGGGCTGGAAAACTTCCCATATGCTGAGAGGCTGGATAAACTGGGGCTCTTCTCTCTGGAAAAAAGGAGGCTCAGGGGGGATATGATAGAGACCTTCAAAATACTTAGGGGCATAGAGAGGGTGGACAGGGACAGGTTCTTCAGACTAAAAGGGATGACAGGTACAAGGGGGCACTCAGAGAAACTGAAGGGAGATAGGTTCAAATCAAATGCAAGGAAGTTTTTCTTCACCCAAAGGGTCGTGGACAAATGGAATGCGCTCCCGGAGGAAGTGATCCGGCAGAGTACAGTACAGGGATTCAAACAGGGATTGGACAGATTCCTGAGGGAAAAGGGGATCGTGGGGTACTGAGGGAGGTGCTGGGGTGTTGCATAAGTATAGACAGCTCACCAGGTCGTGCAGGTGCAAGGCCGGAGGGTTAGGACATTGATGGGAAGATAGGACTTCGATGAGAAACCTAGGGGGCAAGGGTGCCCCTTCTGGTGACCTGTTGGGCCGCCGCGGGGGCGGACTGCTGGGCGGGATGGACCTCTGGTCTGACCCGGCAGAGGCACTACTTATGTTCTTATGTTCTTATTAAGTGATTTACCCAGGGTCACAAGGAGCAGCACCTTGGAGAAGATGAGATCCTGGGAAGACTCTGCTCAACCATCACCAAGAACCAGCCACCAAGATTCTTATAGCACCTCAGTGGCTGTGACAACCATGGTTCTCTTTCCTTCTTCAACTCAGTGTATGGAAGCCCATCACGCTTCAAATCTTCCCACGCTGCTGACACAGATTGAAGGATCTCTTCTTCATCCCAATCTGTGTGTTAGCTCTCACAGAATGGTATCTCTCTTCCAACCAATAGATACTTTTACACTATCTGCATCAATGTCAGCAAACATTGAGACTTCTAAAAAACCTTCCACAGCATTGCTATCACTTTAAGTGGACTCGATTCAGTGTCTGGTGTAACTTAACTCAATGAATCCAAAAACTTGTCCTCTACCATCAGTTCTGTACTATCTTCTACACCTAACTCTGGTCTGAAAACTTCTTCAGTCAGAGTCCATCTTAGTGATATTACTGCTTTTCATATTCCTCTGGACAACAAGCCATTGTCAGTACATCCTTTGGTATCCAGATTCATGAAAGGTCTTTACCATATCAAGCCACCTGTAAAACCTCTTCCAGTGTCTTGGGATCTTATTGTTATCCTTTCTATTATTCATGAAGCCTCCATTTGAACCATTCTTGACTTCATTCCAAGCATCTTACTTGGAAAGTAGTCTTCCTCATAACTCTTACTTCTGCATGAAGAGTCAATGAACTTCAAGCACTTGTGTCAGATTTTCCTTGTATAATGTTCTACCACAATAAGGTGGTTCTTCGTACTCATGCCAAGATCCTCCCTAAAATCATATCAGAATTTCATCTCAACTAGACTACAGTCTTTCCATTCTTCTTTCCAAGACTACATTCGCACCCTGGGGAACCTGCACTCCAAACATTAGACTGTAAACATGCACTAGCTTATTAGTTGGATCAGACCAAGCCTCACAGAGCTACTCAGCTGCTCCAGTCTTTTGATCCTAATAGACTTGGAGTTCCTGACACCAAGAGAACCATCTCCACATGGCTGGAAGACTATACATCCTATTGCTATTCTCGGGTTGGACTGGGCTGACGCTGACATGCTGAGTGACTGCACATAAAGATTGAGCAATGGCCACTTCAGTAGCTCACCCATGTTTCACTCCCATTGAAGACATCTGTAAGGCAGCCATCTTGTCCTTAATTCATACCATCACATCCCATTATTGTTTGGAGAATCATTCCAGATGAGACAGTCTGTTCGGATGATTAGTTTTACAAACTTTATTCTCCACTTAGATGCCAACTACCCAACCAACCCTTTTGGTTTTGCCAGGCTCATCATAGAATCAGAATCAAAGATGTCTTCTCAGAGGCATGATCCTGCCAGCTAGGGAATCCCACATATGAAAATATGCTGCCTGCTTGTCCTGGGATAAAGCACAGTTACTTACCTGTAACAGGTGATACCCAAGGACAGCAGGCAAATATTCTCACAACCCTACCACCTCCCCTAGTTGACCTCTTAGCATTGTTACTGAACTAAGGATCCCGTGAGCGGACATTGGGTGAGAAGGCACTCACTAATGTGTGGTACAGGCAGCCTTGTGACATTTAAAGTGACAGTACAACTTTGTACTGTCCGTACCAGATTCCGTGGATGACATCACCCACATGTGAGAATATCTGCTGCTATCCTCAGATAACACCCGTTACAGGTAACTGTGCTTTACTCCAATATAACTGAAAAATAAATAGCACTCTTAATTCACATCATCTTACTGAATCCTTAAATGGTATGTTATGCTTTGCTAATTTTCTGTGATCCCAGTTTTAATAATTGTCTCATACTGACACCTGCTGGATGACCATCCAAACATTTGTAGCAACTTTCTCATCTAAGTTGAGAATTTAACCTCTGCACAACAATTTGAGGAAAAAAGAGACAGAACTCTTTAAGTTTCAGGTTTCAAGTTTCAATTTAGTTTGGTATACGGCATCATAAGTGTGTTTTCTGAGCAGTTTACAATATATTAATTACAATGCAAAATAGCTTCAATAGGAACAACAAAGCTTGTTCATGGAAGAACAGGCAAGTTTAATGCAAAGGTTCCAGATATTTCTGCACTAGCTGTATACTTCTTTCTGTGTTTTTGATCAAATTTAGCTCATGCCTTTTCCATTGATGGCCCAAGATGAATTCCACCCAGGCATGTGAGGAAAAGCTCAGTTTAAGAAGCTTGAGGAGGTTAAGCATCAAAATTCACTATACATACTCTATAGTCACTAGTATATAGAAGCCCACCTGCATTCACACAACCACAATCTACTAAATGCATAAAGAGGAAGAGCAAAAAGAGAGGCTAATCACACACACAATCATCCAGAAAACAAAAAAGCAACACATTGAAATTAAAAAAAAGTGGAGAAAAACCCCCTCTGATGAGCTTCCTGGGTTAAAAAAAAAAACCCTCCACTTTCTTAAATCATATGCAGACAGCCATTTCTTCTTCCAATCAGGTAATGCAAAGAATCATTTCAATATCTGCAGGAAAGGATTAAATGATTTCTGTGATTAAACGTTCTCTCTCCTGTGAATTTTGTGAGGTTAAACATCCCCAGCTGCAAGTCTCTTACTCTAGGCACCAGCCTATCTGCAACAGGGCTACTCCAAGTGCATGCATCTTTTGCACCCTGGGTCTAGCACCTCCTCCCCATCCCCATCCCCATCCCCACCCCCGTTCCAGCACCTGCATTTTATGGCAAGCCTTTTTTTTCCCACCTTAAACACACAATAGGGCTTAATTCAGTTTAGGGCCTACTGTACCTTAAAGTATCTCTCTTTGAATTACTGCTGAAAAAGCTGTAACTTAAATTCAAATAAAATGTGGGAAGTGGGAATTTTGAGTGACTTGTGTTTTTGTGGGTCCCATGATTCAGTTCTGGGCTTATAGGGGCTGATTCTGTAAGTGTTACCTGCTGCGGCAGGTGTATAGAAAACTGGCACCTGCCACATGTCAATCATGGACAGGCGCTGCTTCCAGAATCAGGGATACCGGTGTCTAGCAAGGACCCTAGGCACCAGAAATGTAGGCCAGGTTTTTACAGGCCTATACTTCTGGCGCCTAGGATCTTTGCAGGATTGCAACCACTGAAGTCTGGCACTACCCCTAAGCATGCCCACTTCTGGGCTTTGATGTTACTAGGCACCGCTAGGCACCATGGACCTAGGCATAGGTCCTAGGGCAGGGGTAGGGAACTCCGGTCCTCGAGAGCCATATTCCAGTCGGGTTTTCAGGATTTCCCCAATGAATATGCATTGAAAGCAGTGCATGCAAATAGATCTCATGCATATCCATTGGGGAAATCCTGAAAACCCGACTGGAATATGGCTCTCGAGGACCGGAGTTCCCTACCCCTGTCCTAGGGGGTGCCTAATTTTTTTTAAATGCGTGTTTATTTGGATTTTAATGGCATAACCAATTATCGCGCTACTTAAAACCAATTAAAACACTTAGGTGCCTGCCGATGTCTAACTTTTGCCAGCGTTTTTGACAATCCAGCGTTAGTGCCTCTTGAGCAGCATAAAGTTGGTAACATTGCTGCAGCTGTACCTCAGCAATATGCTGTTTGCACAGGATTTGTTCATTGCCAATAAACAATTGCAGCAATTTAATTTTGAAGGCATCTCGTTTTCAACAGCGCTCAGCATAGTGAAGTGACAATGGGAATGACACTGTTTGTCAAGACTCAGGAGACCTTATAATTTTCAATCTCAGTATTGTAATCTGACACATTCTGGTGCCACTGGGTTTCCTGTAAAGTGACTGTAGGTATATAAAGATATAAAACAGCAGGGGGTGCTATTGTCTTACTTTTACACTGTCATTCTTTCACATAGAAACAAAGCTCACAAAATAAATCTAGTGGTGATTCCTTTTTATTAAATTAATGTAATATGTTTCTGACTGGTGAATTCAGTAAAAAGATAGTACCATCAGCTTTATTATTGACTTTTATTTTTGTGTATCCAAAATGAAGTATTTACAAGTATACTGCTTAATTCATTCTTTCATAAAAGTCTGCAGTATGCTTCTTTTTTTTTTAACTTTGCTGAAGATATAAATGTACTATGAAGAGAGAGAGACAGAGAGGGTGAGGAGGGTATTTTGATTAATAAGAATAAATAGAAATATTTTTAACTTGATGTACAACTTACCATATGTAATATGTATCATAGCCGTTTTTAATAAAACAAAACACATCTGATATATATAATTATACTTTGATGAGATTGGTTAATCCTTTTTACTTGTTAAAATGTTTGAAATATTTTTATTTTTGCAACTCAATGAAATGCTGGAAAGAAATTATAGCTAATGGGGCAAGAATGTCTCTCTGTCCATTGGTCTGCTACCAAAATAATTCCAAAAATGCAATAGAGTGATACCAATTTTGGCATGGAAAGAAATAAGAGGGAAAAGATACATTAAAAATGGCCAAATTGGACTGAAGACCTGGAAAAATAACAGAGCCTTTTCACTAAAGTGCATTAGATTTTGCATCTACCATGTCTTAACACAAAACCTCAATATGCAGTAAAAATGGCCATGCCTAGCATGTCTTTCTCCTGTTCGCATGTTAAAATGTTCATTAGCACCTGGCACTTTAGTTGCAATTAGTAAATGGTGCTTAAAATTGGGCACTTAAAAAAAAATGGCACCGAATCCGAATGATATGCTATAACAGGCATTCCGGGATCAGCACTTTCTAGCACATATGATGAGGGAGTGCTGAAAAATTCTCAGCCCAACCAAGAAGAGAACGACAAGGATATGGTTCAATCAATGATCTGAAACAATGTCAAAGCAGAATTTTGTTTCTGCAATTTGGCATTTAACGAAATAAGATGACACTCTTTTCAGTTACAGTGGCAAAATAATGCTCAGAATTTAGGAAGTTGGTTGATTGAGCTGAGAACTTTTCAGCACCCCCTCGTAATATTGAGATCTGCACTCAACTATGGGCACAAGGAGTTACATCAACTGAAACCAGGTGCAAATCCCAGCAACCAAGTTGGATTCAGATCCACACTGTTCTACAACATTGCACACATATTAAATGAACACCCCTGACACCTCCTTTGCAGATCTGCACAGCAAAACTTAGGTAGTATTTTATAAACAGATCTGTGTTTCTGCCTCATTTCTTTCCTGCTTCATTCACGAACTTGAGAGTCATCGAGCAGTGCGGTTCCTGAGGAAGGGGGTTCACCCCCGAAACGGAGTCCGTTGGACATTTACTTCATTTACTGCTTATGGATCACCATTTCCATTACACACGGAGAAGCTAAGTTCTTACAGCCTGTGTATTTTTGAGCTTGGTTGGATTTGGACACTAACTTTCCAGTTTGGCCCCCAGCTTAGGGGTAAGAGATGAATTCCTTCTTTATTTTGATAATGTGTGTTTTTTTCATTTGAGTTTTTTCACACATTGCACATTTTGCACTAGTTAAGCACCACTAATATTATCCGGAGCAAGCCCGGGGGTGTAAATCCGCGACAGCTTTTCCCTGGAGTTTCCAGAGGTTGCTGTGTGACTGAGGGCTTGTCCGGTTAATACTCTTAAATTAAATTATAGAATTCTTTTCATTCTTTGCTTAGTTTGGAGTTGGACTTCATCTCTTTTCCCTAATCTTTGTAGACTTCTTGGGGTGAGGGAGGTTCTTTCATTTGTCATTTCAGTCCCTTGCATCCATTAGAATGATTAGAAGATTCAGTGCAGAAGTCTTTGCAATTTTTGACGGAGTGAAAAATTGATCTACTTGTTCCCATTCTACTCTACTCAGGATTTGTAGAGTTCAATCATATCTCCCTTCAGCCATTTATTTTCCAAGATGAAGAGCCCTAACCTTTTTAGTCTTTCCTTATTCGAGAGGAGTTCCATCCCCTTTATCATCTTGGTTGCTCTTCTTTGAACCTTTTCTAGTGCCGCTATTTCTTTTTTGAGTTAAGAAATCCAGAATTGAATGCAATACTCCAGGTGGAGCGATACAGAGGCATTATAATATTCTTAGTCTTGTTAACCATCACTTTTAAAATAATTTCTAGCATCTTGCTTGCTTTTTTTGGCTGCCGCATATTGGGTGGAAGGTTTCATCCTATTGTCTACAATGACATCCAGATCTTTTTCTTGGGTGCTAACATCTGGTAACTGTGTTTTTGGTTATTCTTCCCAATGTGCATCACTATGCATTTGTCCACATTTAATTTCTTCTGCCACTTGGACGCCCAGTCTTCCAATTTCCTAAGGTCTGCCTCGATGTTTTTAACAACTTTGAAAAGTTTAGTGTCATCTGCAAATTTAATCACCTCACTCTTGGATCAGCAAATGAGCAGGCAAGCAATCAAACCTTTCTCAAGGTTTTTTATAGAATACTAGCTGATGCCCCGGCGTTGCACGGGTATTTAATTATAGCAATAACACTGTAAATGGATTCAAATAAAGATACTTTATAGTGGTGAATGAAATTATTTTTTTACAGCTTAATAAAAAGTACAATATTCAAATTATAATGTGAAATATTTGACAAAATGAATACGATACAACTAACGCAAAACGTGATTATAAACAACATTTTTAGTTTCACCTCCTGGAGCAAGAACATATAAATTCTTGGGTGAACCCAGCCCTGAGCAAGCAACATAGAGTTGTGGGCCGCGAGACCCCCAGAACATATCACCCCAGGTAGTGAGGAATCTGCATACTAAGTTTTGTTCAAATCGGTCAAGCCGTTTTTGAATTACTGTGAGAATGGCAGCTTTTTACATTTTTTCCATTGACATGAATGGGTGAAATCTGATTTTCTGTTTGTAGCTCCGCCCACATGTGCAGGTGGGCCGCAAGACCCCCAGAACATATCACCCCAGGTAGTGAGGGATCTGCATACCAAGTTTCGTTCAAATCGGTCAAGCCGTTTTTGAATTACTGTGAGAATGGCAGCTTTTTACATTTTTTCCATTGATATGAATGGGTGAAATCTGATTTTATGTTTGTAGCTCCGCCCACGTGTGCAGGTGGGCCGCGAGACCCCCAGAAAATATCATCCCAGGTAGTGAGGGATCTGCATACCAAGTTTCGTTCAAATCGGTCAAGCCGTTTTTGAATTACTGTGAGAATAGCAGCTTTTTACATTTTTTCCATTGACATGAATGGGTGAAATCTGATTTTATGTTTGTAGCTCCGCCAACGTGTGCAGGTGGGCCGCGAGACCCCCAGAACATATCACCCCAGGTAGTGAGGGATCTGCATACCAAGTTTCGTTCAAATCGGTCAAGCCGTTTTTGAATTACTGTGAGAATGGCAGCTTTTTACATTTTTTCCTTTGATATGAATGGGTGAAATCTGATTTTATGTTTGTAGCTCCGCCCACGTGTGCAGGTGGGCCGCGAGACCCCCAGAACATATCATCCCAGGTAGTGAGGGATCTGCATACCAAGTTTCGTTCAAATCGGTCAAGCCGTTTTTGCGTGATCGCGGCACATACACACACACACACACATACATACACACATACATACCTCCGATTTTATATACAGTATATAGATTCATTAACCAAGCTACAGTACTTTTAATGGCTGCAGTCGAGACATTGTATTGAGCATCAGTGTTGTATAAAATCTTGTACACAGATTCTAAGTTTTATGATGCATTATCATATCAATCCCTTGGAATATCTGGGACAATCAGACATGGGGTTGTGAGCCACAGTGTACCCTTCCAGAAGCTCAATGGGAAGATTTCTGGTTGAAAACAGTTAAGACTTGTGTCTCTGCCAGTCATTTAATTACGTCTAATTAGAAGAACTTTGCATTGGTTGATTATAATCACTAGTGGAATACATTATATATAATTTGCAAGTATGAAGCTATTCTAGCTGGTAAACAGTATATGTCACAATCTTAAAAGGCTTTTAGAAACCCTTTGAGGCATTTTTGTCAAACAACTAACTGAACTGCATGCTTGATGTAGTTTTGTAATTTCATGTAATTTTTTTGTTTTGTTATATTACCTTGAACAAAGTATTAATAAAGTATGCGAATTAAAATAAAAACCACACATACAAACAAAGAGACACACACACATATATATACAGACACACACACACATACAGTATATACGTACAGATATATATATGAGGGTAAATCTGCATCTAACATTTTAATTGAGGTAATTTATAAGAGAATGTTATTAGAATGTTTTTATTTGTGATAGTATATATATGTTAGCTTGTATGTGTTTGTTATAACCCACATAAATTATTGGGATATGCAGGAGATTCTATTGGGTTGTTTGGATACTATGGGAATTTCTGGAAAAGTTCATGACTGGTTTCAGGGTTGCTTGGAAAAAAGATTGTATCAAGTCTTTAGCAATGGTCAGTACTCCAATTCTTAGAGTAACCCTTGTGGGATACCTCAAGATTCACCCACTTTGTTCAATATCTATGTTGCTTCCTTGGCCAATCTTTTACAAAGCTTAAATGCAATCTTTCACATTTATGCTGATGACATCACAATACTGATACCAGTCATTTCTTTTACCACTGAAATAAAAAATCAGATTACTTTTATCCTAAATCAGATTGAACAATGGACCATTGAGTTTAAATTGAAATTAAACACTGAAAAAAACAGATTCTTTTTGGTTAGTCCCAACTATAAAATTACAGATAAAATTCTCTATTTAAGAGGACAAGAATATCCAATAGCCTCATCTCTTAAAATTTTAGGAGTCATACTCGACCACCATTTAACCCTGGGGGAGCATACTGATATGCCTGTAAACAAATGTTTCTTTGCATTATGGAAGTTGCGTTCCACCAAAAAATACTTTGACCCTACATTTTTCAGATTACTAGTTCAAGCATTCATTTTATCTATTCTTGACTATTGCAATATAATCTATTTGGGAGCTTATAAAACTGTCTTGAGAAGATTAAGGCTAATCCAAAATACAGTGGTCCGTTTAATTTTCGGATTAAAAAAACAGGAACATGTCAGCCCTTACTACTGTCAGCTGCACTGGCTGCCAATGGAAGCAAGAGTACTTTTCAAATTTGCTTGTATTTGCTATAAGATGTTATTTGGATTAGCTCCGCTATATCTCCTCTCTCATTTTGAATGGTACTGTTCGACTAGGCCTACTTGACGTACTGGTTTATTCTCTTTTCCTAATCCCAAAAATTGCCGCTATAAAAAAATATTTTAATCGATCTTTGGCTTATCAAGCATGTAAAGTTCAAGTATGGTTAGATGACCCAATTCAACAATCAGCATCTTATTGCACCTTTAGAAAATTGGTTAAGACCTATCTGTTAAAAAAAATTGTTACTTGATTGATGTCATAGTTTCTTGTTGTATTTTTCACTATTGAAATATTGTACTGCTTTTCTGTGTGCTTTGTATCATCACTGGAATGTCCAATCCTCTTATTCTGTGAACCGCCTAGAACTTTTTGGGTGTTAGTGGTATAGAAAAATAAAGTTATCATTTTAAATGTGTTAAATAAAATAAATAAAGACAAAATATGTTTCATAGCTTTAACAGAAGTAACTGTGAGCAATTGAACATATCACTTTTCCACATAGTCCCCATGCAAGACAATGCACTTCTTGTATTGTTCAACTGGCTTCTGCATTCCTGCAGAGAAGTCTTTTGGCCGTTCCTGAAGCCGCTTCCTTTACTTCATCATGCTTTGTCTTTTGCGCTCGGGGAAGCAGTGATGCACCCATGTCTCGTCGCCGGTGACAGTTCTCTTCAGAATACTCGCATTTCAGGAACTGGATCACAACCTCCACACGCTGTTGTTTGTACAGATCAGTAAGCTTTTGGGAACCCATCGTGCACAGACTTTCCTGTATCCCAAGTCATCATGCATTAAGACAAATGCAGATCCATAACTGATGTCCAAATTTGCAGCCAGTTGAGACACCATTATCTGTCGGTCTTCTGTAATCAAGGCATCTGCCCTATCAATGTGCTCTTGCATGTGCGATGTTAATGAGTGACCAGAATGACCATCAATTACATTTCTTCTTCCTGTTTTAAACCTTTTACCCACTCATAAACCTTTCATTGATTCATGGTGCTATGTCCATACTTAGTCAATATCTGATGATGAATTTCCACTGTTTTTCTCGCACTGCCCTATGAAAGCGCACTAAGGTACCTTGTTCTTTGATGGTGCAATCTTGCAATGGAGTGTCCTGTTTCTGACCTCGTGGCTGCCACACGACTAAAGGTTGAGTGCTGCCCTGTGCATGAACAAACTATCCAATATATGTTGCATTTCACTAGCTCTGTTCCAGTTATCGCATAATATAATAATTGACTTTAATTTTTGATTTGCCCTCATACATACATGTTCACAGATACATACAAACACACACCCATATGCTGAGGAATTGGAGATAATTTTATGAGGCATTTTCTTCTTTTTTTATTTTATTTTATTGAAATTTAACAAATTCAACAAGATAAACTCTTGCAGAAGAAATACAGAAAGGAAATCAAAATAATTAAGAAAATCTTCAATTAACATTAAAATTACTATCATCCTTAGACCCCCCAATAATAAGGAGATCAGATCTTGGTAAAGAGAAGAGAATCACATTTAAGACCCCCAAAAGAATAGGAAAAAGACTTAACGGAAGGTCCCAATATCCATAAGAGCGGTTCTTAATCTTTCCCAAACATTCATGTCACCAACTTGTTCACATCCAAGAATGTTCTCAGTTGTTCTGGTGTGTAGAAGACGTATTTCACTCCCAAGTACTTAATCATACACTTGCATGGGTATGCCAAAAGGAATGAGGCACCAAGGTAGGGAGAACGAGAGAGCACCCTCTAAAATTGAAAGGGGATAGATTCCGTACGAACATAAGGAAGTTCTTCTTAACCCAGAGAGTGGTAGAAAACTGGAACGCTCCTCTGGAGATTGTTACAGGGGAAAACACTCTCCAGGGATTCAAGGCAAAGTTAGACAAGTTCCTGCTGAACCAGAACGTACGCAGGTAGGGCTAGTCTCAGTTAGGGCGCTGGTCTTTGACCAGAGGGCTGCCGCGTGTGCGGACTGCTGGGCACGATGGACAGCGGCAATTCTTATGCTCTTATGTTCTTAATACTCAGTGCCTCAGGTCTCATTGCAAGAAATAGTTTTCTTCTTCCTTGTGTTTGGCAAGTTAAACCAGGAAACATCCAAACGTTTTTACCATAGTATAATACTTGTGAATTCCGATAATACAATTTGAATATAGCATTAATATCTTGCTCAAATACAAGAGAAACCAATAAAGTAGCTCTTTCAGGTTTTTTTGATATACTTGTTTCAAGCAAGTCTGTAACATTTAGATTTTCCTGACCGTTTTTATTCATTTGTCCCATATCTCAAGTTTCAGCTATTGCTTTTTTAAATGGCACAAAGTCAATTTTATTTAACGGCAGAAAAGCTGCCAAGGAAAATTTCAAAACTTCATTCAGATATTTTTAGGAAAATTTAATAAACGGATATTCAGTGTGCGGTTAAAATTCTCCTATTGTTCTATCTTTCTGTTCAAAGAAACTTTGTCTTTCACAATTTCAGATGTTAAGTCTTGGAGAGTATCTACCTTTTCTTTTACTTGCTTTAAATCTGAGGCAAAGTCTTCTTTTATAGTTTCCACTTTTTTTTTCTAAAGAAGCAACAGTACTTACAAGCTGAGAAATATCTTGAGAAGATTTGGTAACATTACTGTTTAGGTGCTGGAGAACTTCCCATATGTTCTCTAGAGTTATCACCGGCGCTTTTGTTAGCTGGGAGCTAACTCCAATTCCAACTCCCAGCTCTGCCTGCTCCCCCATGTTCCTCGCTGCAAATGCCCCTCGAAACGGGGTTTCCTTCATGTGAGAATCCTCACGAGACTTCCCCAGCACTGCAGCATTGAGAGCAGGGCATAGTGGAGTAACGACTTCCGGAGGCGAAAGGGATGTTTCGAAGTCCAGCTCCTCAGCTTCTCCTCCAGCAGAGGAGGCAGCAGACACACCTCCGGACCCTTCCTGTGACCTCAAAGTTGCGTCAAACTCCAAAATAGAGCGCTGGGCAGGGGAAGACGTTCTGACCATCGAGGGCACGGAATGAATGCTTCCTTTCCGTTTAGTGTACGGCAAAGCGATCAGGTAGGAATTGGTTTGCGAACTCTGCCTCGCTCAATCGGAGACGCGTCACTTGTCTGCCGCCATCTTAGATTCTATGAGGCATTTTCTATATGCTTTTCTCTTCTCCCTTTCTGCTATACCATATACCTCTTAGTGATTTGGATTGGTATTCTATTTTCTTTATTGTAAATTCTTCTGTGAAACCTACTGACTGAACCATGTTGCTTTGTTAAAGGCTGCTACAGTGATAACCAATTATTGAACTATGAGGATTATTTCTGCTTGCTATGTGTACCACCATATAGAAGTAGAAAAACAAAGCAGGTTCCGTTGCTCTGAGACAGTGGTATCCTGATTAAACAGTTAAATGCATCCTTTGAAATTTGTTGACAGTGACATCAAATGGTTTGTTCAAACTGCCTGACCCTGTCCCCTCCAAGGCTGGGATACACACACACATGCAAAGGTATTGGAAAGAATTCTATGAGTCATTTGAGATTCTTTTTAACAAACTGTAGTCAGTTTTTGCACTTACACACCTTAAGTGCAAAACTTAAGGTATAATAAGAGCAAAGTCTATATAGTAAATATGGGGATCATGATGTAAGTCTGGGTGAAGCACTTGCTCTGCATTTACTGCACATCTAATATAATAAAATGGTAGACGCGCATGCGCACTAAAAAAATCGTGTTCCCTGAGCTGTCCCGTTTTTTTTTAGTGCGCATGCGCGGGTTGTACGTCACCAGTCAATCGCCTCCACAGGCCGGACCGCAGCCAAACGGACCGCGGGAAGGGAAAGGGGGAGGGGAGGAGGGCTTCGAGGGAGCCGGCTGTCGGAGGAGGGCAGACGCGGGCCCAGGATCAAGTCCAGCTGTACAATCCTGTCCCTTAAGCCGCGGCGGCGGCTTTGAAAACGGCTCCCTTAGTTACCGTGGGAAGGGAAAGGGGGGGGGGAGGAGGGCTTCGAGGGAGCCGGCTGTCGGAGGAGGGCAGACGCAGGCCCAGGATCAAGTCCAGCTGTACAATCCTGTCCCTTAAGCCGCGGCGGCGGCTTTGAAAACGGCTACCTTAGTTCTTTGTTCGATTTTTTTAAAAAGTTTAACGCTGCCGCCATGGCTCCTCTCACGATCCCGGCCTGTGTCAGAGAAGGCTTCCGATGCAGGCGGGATCGTGAGAGGAGCCGCGTCGGCATCTTTAAACTAAAAAAAAAACAAAAAACCAGCAAATAACTAAGGGAGCCGTTTTATCTGCATGCTGCTACGAAGGAACAGGTGAAGGGGAGGGAAATGCTGATGCACAGGGAGCAGGCAGGCATGGCAGGCAAACAGGGGGAGAGGGAAAGGGGCTGCTTTGGGGGTAGGGGTGTGCTGGGGGCACACAGCAATCATGGGCAGGGGATCACAGAGCAGGCAGGCATGGCTCAACAAGGGGAGAGGGAAAGGGGACTGCTTTGAGGTGAGGGGTTTGCTGGGCCAGAAGCAATCATAGGGGGGAAACAGAAGGGGGCCACGGAGCAGGCAGGCATGGCACAAAAGGGGGCAGGGGCATTGGAAAACGGGGCTGTTTTGGGGGGAAGGGTGTGCTAGGGGCACACACCAAGAGATAGGCAGGCATGACGCAATGGAGAAATACAGGCAGGCAGGGCACAAGGCAGACACACAAACAGAAAGAATGACAGACAGACAGACAGCATCCAAGCACAGAGAGAGAAAGGAAAAAAAAAACAGTCTACTCTAACACCCGTTGGACAGGGGGAGAACGAAAGAGATGCTGATGGACAGGGGGGGTGAAGAAAAAGGAACGGAGGACTAATGTTGGACAGGGGGAGAAGGAAACAGGTGCTGCTGGACAGGGGGGAGGTAAAACAAAGGGAGAAGGGCTGCTGCTGCATAAGGAGAGCAGTGAAGGGGTGGTGGTGGACACAGGGGAGGTAAAAGGAAGGGAAAATGGACAGGGGGAGCAGGCAAGGGGTGATGATGGACAGCCAAGGAAAAAGATAGGCAGAAAGAAAAAAAGCGACTAAGGAGAGAGAGAAAGAAATAAAGACAGACACACACACATATGTTCTAGCACCCGTTAATGTAACGGGCTTAAAGACTAGTAGCAGATATTTACCACATGGAACCAAACTATATATAGTGCTAAAACCACAACCTCCTCAGAGCCCTACTCTCCTACAACCACCAACCTCATGGATAGTATGGTATAGTATGGTAGTCCTGGGCTGCAGCGATCACTATCCACTGTCACATGGATCATCCCTTTATCCAAAATGGTGCCTGCCTCCTAGTGGTTGTCTCATGGTACTACTGCTGCTAGGAGTCATTGTCTCAAATAGGGATGAAGGACCACTGCTGGTAGTAATATGAGACTACTGCTAGGAGGCAGGCACCATTTTGGAATTACCTGCAAAGGTGCTGTACTATTAGCGTGCTCCAGTCATTAACTGTTAATGCGCGTTAACTGTCAGTGATACTTTTTAATTTCATATCATTGAAACAAAGTGTCAAGAAAAGTGTGGAATAACTTTCATGGCTCCACATCATTCTCTTCTTGGTTGGGCTGAGAACTCTTCTGCGGCCCCCTCGTAATGAAAGAAACAGACTAATTTGACCAAAAAAGGAGAGCAAGATCCTCTTTTCGGTAGTTTGTCTTTTCTAACAGAAAAATACATAGGCACAAGCCCATAGGATGAAGTAGAGTTTGATTGGATTCTGTTTTGCTTTTGGAATGAGCAAATTAAAAATAAATTGCCATTCTAAATCTCTGTTAATCTGTATTAATGTGATCATAATTATTAAGAAACCTATCTGTGCTAATGAGACTGTGAGAAACTCTGCTTGTGAACATATATGGAGACTGAAGATTAGTTGTGTTAATTATCTGAAGGGTGTGCTTACTTAATGTCTCTCTGACTCGCTTGAAGTGTGTTTCTCTCAAAGCCTTCTGTAAATATGCCAGCTCTGGTGATGTTGTCATGCACAAGCTCAGCAAGTTATGGTGTAATGGAACATGAAGCTTATGAAATCACATCGAAATAATTGACGTTTATCTGTAACTTGGGGGAGGGTCATCTAACTCAGCAGGAGCTTTTGGGTGAACTCAGTTTCAAATTATTTTCAGACAAAATGAATTAGCACTTTTTTTTAACTTCTCGGCATGAGTCTGATTTCTTGAGGTTTCCAGCTCAGTTTCTTGCCTTTATATTGCTCTTATTGATCTGTGGTCCATAGTTTCATATTTGTTGAGGGTCTATGTTTTGCATATGTGACCAGAATGTGGTATTCTTCTAGCATGTAGTTTCTGAGTAGAAATCTTGTGGCAGTCCCATGTGTTGTTGTTGGGTTTTTTTCCCATTAGATGGTGTAATAGTGTGAAAGGGCCCAGTGTAATATTTACAGTGCTATCTGGGTGGGAAGTGGGTAGGTGGGGCTTTGAAAGGGGTGGGGAATGGGCAGAACCATGGGTAGGGGGCCCAGTGTACTTGTGTGCCTAGGGCCCACCAAAGTATTAATCCTGCCCTGTCAATGGCTGGTGTAACTGTGGATGTGTAAATGAAAGGTATATTGATACAGATTACATTACTCTTCTATAACGGAATCTGAGCACCCACATGCTGCAATGTCTTCCATGACACATCCTCAGGGTGCTCAGATAGAGGAACACAGTTACAGAATTGCCTCCTACATGTGCACTTATTTCTCTATAGTTGTATATGCGTATGTGTGTATGTTAAAAATCATATGAGAAAGATTCCATATAATTGTCAAAGTTAATGAGTTGACAGCCTTACTCAGCAAGTTTATGTCTTTAGGCTGCCATTGTGAGGATCATGAACTAGAATGGGGAGGATCCATTCTGTGAGGCACATCAGGATGTTGTTTTTGTAGGCGAGGTCCTTGTTTTGGCACTTCTGCTTCTCTATCTGCCTGTGCAACAAGTGTAGACAGGCATGGCTAATGGGAATAGATGCAGACACTGAAGTGGATTCATAGGTAACTATGGAACACTGGGGAGGGGGGGAACCCCAGGAAGAAGAAGAAGAACAAAATCAAGGATTTAAGATCACTTGGGATAAATAAGGTCCACTAGTTGGTTTTCATCAACATGTGTCCAGTATCCATCTCCTTGTTCTCAGAGAGTATTAAGTCACCATTAAAAAAAAAAAACTTCCTTTATAATCTATTAAATAAACTATCTGGCTCTGTCTACATGACTCAATACTCGCTGCCAAATGTAATCTAACGCCAATTATGACTTATTTAGTGCCAATTTACATGTGCTTATGTTCAATCAAATTCAGTAGAATTCTTGAATGTTCTCATTGCTGCAGAAGAGGGAAAACAGAATCAACCGTGAAGCATTTAACTTTCAACTTTTCACTGTAGTTAACTCTACTCACATATCTTCATGAACAGCATTGTTTTTAATCTTTATTTGCATTTTAACCAAAATCATACAATTATTACACTTGAATAAGTAAAACTTAAGGAAAGTTCTCAATCATTCAATAGGAAATTAAATAGTGCTTTATAGTTCTCAATAAAAAATGGAATGTAAGTACGCCAGCCTGGTATCCTGTTTCCAACAGTGGCCAGTCCAGGTCACAAGGACCCGACAAGATCCCTAAAGAGTAAAACAGAATTTATGTGGCTTATCCTAGAAATAAGCAGTGGATTTTCCCAAGTCCATCTTAATAATGACCTATGGATTTCTCTTATAGGAAATTCTCCAAACTCAAAACTGTTAATCTAACTGCTTTTACCACATTTTCTGGCAATGAATTCCAGAGTTTAAGTACATGTGGAGTGAACAAATATTATCTACAATATGTTTTAAATTTATAGTAATTTCATAGTAGCTTCATTGCAAGACCCCCTAGTAATTGTATTTAAGAACATAAGAAAATAAGAATAGCCTTACTGGGTCAAACCAATGGTCCATTAAGCCCAGTAGCTTGTTCTCACAGTGGCCAATCCAGGTCACTAGTACCTAGCCAAAACCCAACGTGTAGCAATATTCCATACTACCGATACAGGGCAAGTAGGGGCTTCCCCCGTGTCTTTCTCAATAACAGACTATGGACTTTTCCTCCAGGAACTTGTCCAAACCTTTATTAAAACCAACTACGCTATCCGCTCTTATCACATCCTCCAGAGCTTAACTATTCTCTGAGTGAAAAATTTTTCCTCCAATTGGTTTTAAAAAATATTTCCCTGTATCTTCATCGAGTGGCCCCTAGTCTTTGTAATGTTTTGAGTGATTTTCATGCTGGAGTGAGGAGCACACGCGTCTTGTTGGATATTTTATCACACTTGGATTTACTCTTTATTTTAAAGAAAGCAAGGACCCCTGAGGCAGGCAAGAGCCGAAACACGGTCAGTGTTGGCCCATTCGTCGTGTTCATTTTTGATGCAATAAAGTACATTTTTTAACCAAGGTCTGGAGGCAGTTTCACCTTCATGGGTGTCATTGTTTTTGGTTATAAAGTGACATTTGGACATTTTATTTGCAAAACATCCAAACTGCCATTTTAAAAATACATTTATAGATGGTTTTCTATGCTGTTTGTCTGATGTGCTTCTAAACTTCAAAAGAGTGTGTTGGGGGTGTATTTTGAGCTGGGCTAGGGTAAGCTTATGATCTGGATGTTTTTCTGAAATAATGGAAAATTGCAGAAAACATCCAGGGCAAAACTTGGACGTTTGAGTCTAGACCTGTTTCACTAATGAATGAGTGCCAAAAAGGTGGCCAAGCTGACTAGATGACCACTGGAAGCATGAAGGTATGTCCCCCTTACTCCCTCAGTGGTTACTGACCCTCTCACACTTCCCAAAGATGTGAATGTAACAGTACATTCCATACTGTAGGACAGCTTCAGATGTTATGGCCAGTCTATTAGAGCAGAAGCAGGTTTCTGGAATAGCCTGGTGGTCATTGTAGTGGACCCCAGATAAAGTAACCCAGGCCCATATCCTACTCTAACTAGTACACTTGTGGTGTAAAGTGTAAGCCCATCAAAACATGCCAAAAACTTACATGTTTAGCTGAATGAAGCTGCAGGTGGCTGGGAATTGCAAGCTGCAGCATGGGAAATGAATGGTGAAAGAATAGTCATATTCTTTCTGGTAGCCCAATCATAATTCAGGGATAGTAGAGACGGAAGCATCGATTTGAGCGGCTTTAGCTGGTCACATGTTTCCTGGCTACCAGATAGTGAGTCTTGTCAAGATTAAGAGAGTCGTATGGGAGTCTCAGATGGATGGTATTTCTTTTGCTACACCCCAGTCTCTTTGATTGCTGTCAATATTCAAATCCTGTTCTTAGAAAACAGAAGTAGCTGTAGTAAACCCAGCCTTCTTTTGTTAGGCCCTGTGGACTACTTAAGATCTTTTATATCGGACTTTCAGTGTTCTGAAGGAGAGGGGAGCCAGATTCTTTTAGAGCTGAGTTCAAGCAATACTTCTTTTTAATAATTCCGAAGAACTAACAAATCGATTCCGGAAGAGATCAAACCAGGCATGTCACTTGAAGCTCAAATGATGAAGTTACGACTGTCAGAAGGAAAAGATCATTTTCGAAGGACATCGTGTTTGGGAAGATTGAAGGCCACCAGGTGAAGAAGGCGACCTACAATCAGATGACTGAACACGTTGAAACAACCATGGGGATGACGCTGGAGGACCTTACCAGACTATCACAAAACCGATTTCTTTTTAGATCTGTAATTCATCAAGTTGTTAGGACTCAAGCATAAGTCAATGGCATCTAACTAACTAAATATATCTAGCAAATATTAATCACATCATGCTACAACAACATTGATCTTGAGGGCCATAATTAGGTCTGGTTTTCGGGATAACTAAATACTGTATATATCTATTACAGCTGATTGCAGTACAAATGATTCCATGTTGATATGCCCTGGGAGCAATTGGTGTACATATTTTGATTGAGAAATTATTTGTGACTAAGGACGGAAATTGATCCTCCTTAGTATATGTGGCTGAAAACTACAAATCAAAATACAATTCGAGAAATTCTTGGAAAATGTATTTTTAGAAAAGTAGCAGTGCCTGCATGTATGGTTTTATTTTTCTGGGTACAAGAAAAATTGTTGTGTGTGATAATTATAACAATATTTAATGCTTATAAAAATATAGATTGATGAATTGAATAAGCACAGAAAATACTTGATCTGTTGTAGGCTGTTTTACTGGTGACTGTCTTTAGGACAATTGTGAGCTGTCCAATATCTTGAATTATATGCAGCTATTCATTGATTTGTAAAAGCCGACAGAGAAAGCATTAGTTTTTGCTGGTATTCTAATGTGATTGGATCCACCACTGCCACCGAGATGATGGGAACTTAGCCCGGCATAATGATCAGCTTAAGATCTAAGTCATGCTTTGATACTGTTTGCTGTTCAAGTGAAGTACGTGTTGTTTTTGAGCATGCCCTAACAAGTATTTAATTACACATCACAGGTGCACTGTGCTTCCTTTGGTTTTTATCGGCATATTTCCAGCAACAGCAGAGCTACATGCGAAATTCCAAATGCTTCGACACTACAATGCATGAGAAAGAAATAAGAACACCATAGCAATGAATGAGCACCTTTGTTTCATCTCTCAATAATAGAGTGTTGAATTAAGCAAGATATGGAACATGCATAGAAATAGTAGGTTATCATCACTGTTAGGCAAGGGGAAGAGGGGAAGATAAAGGGATGGTTAATAGGAGAAAGGAGGTGGCAATGGGAAAGAATAAATTACAGAATTCTTCAAAAGATGCATGATAGACTCTGCACCAGTAGCTACCTGTTTCACTGTGCTGATATTAAAACAGCAAAAGAAAAATCATTTGACTTTTACAGGCAATTTTCAGTGCCATTATGCGTGGATCAAATGCATTTTGCTTGTTCCCTGGCTGTTTGAAATTTGTCCTTCCTCAACACTACTAAAGGTCTGTGTGTTACTCCTAGGGAGGGGATTACATCAGAAGAAAAAGGTGGCATGTATTATTCCAACAAATGTCTACCTGCAAAAAAAAGTGGAAGGAAATGGCCATGCATACTTTATACCAACAACAGGTTTCACAGCAAATTGTGTGCATACTTTTGCTTCAAAAATTGGCGTAAAGCCTGTAGGTAAAAAGTGCGCCTAGTCTTTGCTCCTGTGTGGACAGTTTGAAAATTAAGCCCATAATGTAATTGTAAATTTCATTGAAGGAAAACAGAAGTCAAAGAGGATGCTGGCAGAATTTTTGAGCACTGTCATCTTCACATCCTATCCTGAACATGTACCAACCTCTACCTCTCTCTATCCCACCCTGGACTTTCTACACATGTGTGTACAAAGCAAGGGAACTGAAAACCTGTTTAAGGACTAGAGCTCGGCATGTGACAGGGACTAATGAGGCCACTGCTCTTTCTGAGGTGTCAGATATCTCCCTAATGGGCGCGCCCTACCTGAAATTTCAAAACCTGAAGAGATTCAGCTGAGTTATTAATTGTCGGGCACACCCACAAGCTGCTGCAACATTTCCACACAGGAGATTCAATTGGTGTATGGATTATTCATTATTGTAATAAAAATATATATTTACAAAGCATCAGGGGGTGCGCAGCCAATGAGATTACTAGAATGACTGATTCACACGCCCACCTGACTTGTGGTATAATATCAACACATGCAATGGAATGACAATGAACTGCAGTGGACACTTTCATCAAGTCATTTTATTAAATGAACTAAAACATATACAATATTTAGAATTTCATATCTGCTGGTTTATCTTATGAGTGGTTTAATCCTCCTGGACTGGCAATAGTCCAAACTGTTTTATGTTCTCAGTAGGGTCTGGTAGTAGGGTGTTTATACATTTTTTTAAAATCTCAGCTAAATGGCTAGTAAGGGACCATTCAACATCAACTAATAATACAGAGCTTATTTCAAAGTGCCATAAAATGATCATTAGATGCAGATTTGGCTTGTCAGAACTGCTCCTCTTAGAGACCTGGAGAGCTGGACATCCAAAATGTAAAGTACTTAGAAACATAGAAACATGACAGCAGATAAAGGCCAGATGGCCCATCCAGTCTGCCCATCCACAGTATCCACTATCTCCTCCTCTCCCTATTGGCTAAGGCTCTTTATACCTGCATTGTGATGTCATAGAGCTTTATGAAACATAGAAACATGACAGCAGATAAAGGCCAAAAGGCCCATCCAGTCTGCCCATCCACAGCATCCACTATCCCCTCCTCTCCCTAAGAGATCCCATGTGACTGTCCTACATTTTCTTGAATTCAGATAGTCTTTGTCTCCACCCCCTCTAGTAGGAGTCTATTCCACATATCTACCACCCTTTCAGTAGGAAAGTATTTCCTTAGATTACTCCTGAGCCTAACACCTCTTAACCTCATTTTATGTCCTCTCACTCTGGAGTTTCCTTTCAGTTGAAAGAGACTCACCTCATACGTATTTATGCCACATAGGTATTTAAACATCTCCATCATGTTTCCACTCTCCTACCTTTCCTCCAAAGTATACATATTGAGATCTTTAAGTCTGACCCTGTACACCTTATGATGTAAACCATCAACCATTTTAGTTGCCTTCCTCTGGACCAACTCCATTCTGTTTATATCTTTTTGAAAGTGTGGTCTCCAAAATTGTACACAATGGTCTAAATGTGGTGCTTACCTAGCATCCGTCACTGTTGAACTCCCCTCAGGTTACTCTACTGTAGATTCCAGAATGCTTTAAAATGTAGGTACATCCACTATTTCTCCCTGGGCATTGCATATCACTTGCATGTTCATTGAATGGAATTCTTTCCTGCTTCCTTAGGTGGCCTCATCTACCCTGGGGAGTCTGAGTGTGATGTGTGTGCAGTCTATGACGCCTGTGACCAAAGGGAAGTGGGCTATGCTGTAGAACTCACCTATGGTGCTCTGTAGGGCCTAGGGGGTGGTGGGGAGGAGGATGATGTATTCTTGGGTGTGGGTGTAGGTGAAGAAAGCTTCTAAAAACTGGGTGAGGCAGTTTGAGATGGCGAGCTGGGTGAGTCCTGTATTGACTGCTAGGACAGACTGGAAGCTCCTGGTGCCTAGGAATGTGAGGAAAGTGGTGACCTTGAGGTAGACAAGTATGGAGTTTTTTGTGTGCATGCCTGCAGAAAGGGTTTCAGCTCCTGACTCAGATCCTGTATAACTGCCCTATCGAAGCGGTATCTATCTATACATTTCTGGTCTGTGAGGTCTAGGAAGCAGGAACAAGCCCTGAAGACTCTCATGCAGGGGTATTTCCTGCAGGGCCCTCCTTGATCCCACTCTTCCTCCTGCAGCAAAACTTCAGCCAACAGTGCATTAATTCAATCCATGACCTACCACCACAGGTGCAGCCCACTATCCCTGCTAACAACCCCCACTTACCAAAGGTTGTGCTCCCCTCCCTAGACAGACGACCCCCCTCAGGCACTCGCGATCCCAGTCACAGCCAGCAACGGCAGTCCTGTCAGCCCAGCCCAGTCCCTCAGACATAGCAGACAGACATAGGTAAGACCCTCACTCTGCAGCTCCTGACACACAGGTTAGAAAGAGACAGCAAAGCCACAGAGAGCAAGGTGAGTGAGTGTGTAAATGAGTAAGTAGAAATGGAAGAGAGGTGGAGAGATAGGTAGCAGAAGTTAGGAAGTGGAGTAGCAGGGGCCTAAAAGTATGGGTGTGGGGTGAGAAATGGGTTAGTCAGAGAAGCAAGGCAGGTTAGGTTAAGGTAGAGACAGGGACACAAACAAACAGGTAATCTAGTACAGTGGTACCTCAGAATCCGAATGCCCCAGAACTCGAACGTATTGGAATCCAAACTTTTTTTTGTAGTAAAATTTGCCCCAGAATCCGAACTCTGCTTTGGAATCCGAACACCCTGCACATTGTATGTGTGTGTTTCTGCCCCTAAAATCCAGTGTATTTACTGTTAAAATTTGAGTTTGTGGGACCCAGAAACTGATTAATCCAGTTTCCATTATTTTCAGTGGGAAAAATTATCTTGGAACTCGAACGTTTTGGGACTTGAACGGGGTCCTGGAACGGATTAAGATCGAATTCCAAGGCATCACTGTACTCAGTAGTAACTCTGCAGCTAGGCTCTAACTTGCCAACACATCCAGATCACTAGTGAGTCAAAAGAAAGTCTGGAACTCAGTTTATGCACTTTTAAAACAGGTCTAACTATAGGCACACCCAAGCATATCATCTTGATTTCTGTTATCACACTTAGATGTCCTGTTTCTAAGTATGCCCACATCTTGTATGTCTTTAGCTGGGCATCCAGCATTCCTGGATGTCTTTTTTAAAACCTTTGATTATGTGACATAGACGTTTCCGGTTTCCCTGGACGTCTAGACTGCTTTTATGGTTGTTTTTAAATTTTTGAAAATGAGCCCCCTAGGGTCCAAATCTCTGAGATGTTTTAGCAGTTAACTTCTATTGAACTTCATCCTACACATTATCATAAGATCTTCAAAGGCTTTAGTACACTAATAACACCTGTACACATCCATGGGAGTTACTGTGATAAAATGCAATACCACAAGTTGATATTTTTAAAGACCAATGACTGCAGTTGCCTAGAAATTATTTAAGGGCTTGTATTTACAAGAACTTTGAAATGTTCTAAAGAGACAATACTTCTATAATTGTCTCTCAGGGTTTTTTTTGACCTACTCTAACACTTCCATTACATACCCCTCATTATGAATATTTTGGCCCCGTGAATAAAATTGATTAATGTTGCCTCATACTTATGCTGTCAGGAATAGTAGAGCAGAGAACTCAGAGGGTCTATGGGAATTATGGTCAGTTTTAAAGCTGACCATAGGCTTAAAGTTATATGTGCTCTCATTTGGTACATCAAAAATAATTCTGTAAGGTATGATTGTTTGCAAAGATTTTCATACTATACCTTCTCCTGAAAATCAAGTCTTTAGAAGGAATTTCCTAAAGAGCTATTTGAAAATAAAATGACAGTACTTTTGTACAGGAGTCTGCAAGCTGGGTACCTCCAATGCCTCTTGTGCAATAACTCCTTATGGTTAACTTCTTAGAATCAGTAGTCTTGAATGCAACCAGTTGAAATGACGGGAAGCATTTTGGAAATCCTAGCATACTAAAGTCAAAATGAGAATAAAGCACTTCTTTCTGAGATCCTTAGACTACAGTAAAACGAAAATCAGTTTTAGAAGTGGAACTGGCACGTTAGCTCACATGATATTCTCCTGCTTTTACCAGAAGACATGTTGGAAATGAACCCAGAATGACATGTGGCATAGAGCAAATTGGGTCTAAAATGGTTGCTTCCAAAGGACTTAAAGACTATATGAAAAGGCTTACCACAGACTAACTTAAGTGTGTCTATCCTCAATAGCTGTTCCCATATAGAACAAAATAAACTACTGTCTTTTTCTGCCATTCACACTGGCATGAATCAGCAAGTCAGACACACTTTATCTATCTCCCCTTCCCCAAATCATTCATGCTCTCTCTCTCATATAAACACAGAGACACACCCACATCAACATACTCATACACTCTCTAACCCTCCTCTCAATGCTAAATTTCTGTACTTTCCTCCTCCTCAACTCCAGTGCTTTCCTCATCCCATTACCTCAGTGTTCTTCCTCTTCTTCTCCTTCTCCAGTCTCAATGCTTTCCCCTTTCCAAATAGCCATCATTACAAGGTGGCAAGTGCCACACCAAAAATATAGTTTTCTATCCAGGTTCCAGTGGATATGGCTCCTCGACCACTTCTGTTTCCTATGATATGCAGCATCAGCAATAAAGCAGAGTGAAAATGTAGGGTCTTCCATCTCACATGCACTACTAAAGGCTCTGCCAGTCCTGATCTTGCCCTTCAAAAATAGGAGGTGATTTCAGATGGGAGGGGGTGGGACCAGGACTGGCAGAGTAAGGGTATTGTGGGGAACAGATGTGTTGGAGGAGGAAGCAAGAAGAGAGGTGCAATGCAGGATCAGGCCACAGGAAGAAAGTGGAGATGCTGGATCAAGGAAGGAGGTAAAGAATGTGGATTGCATGGCCACAGGTGGGGGAGAAGTAGGATGCTGGATATTGGCTGGACAGAAGCTTGATGGAAGTGAGATGATGGGGAGGAAAGATGCTGGCTTAGGAAGGGAGAAAAAGAATGAAGAAGTTGGATAAGGTAGGGAGTGAATTGTGGTCATGGCAGGTGTAGAGAATAGGGATACAAAGGGGAATGCTGGACTCTGTGGGGAATAGAAAAACAGAAAGGAAATGATGGGGTAGGGAGACAGAGGCAAGATACTGAATATGGGAAGTGGGAGTAGGGAGACAAGGGGAAAATACTGGATGTGGGGTGGAAGAGAGGAAATGCTGGACAAAGTTGGGAGGGGAAGAGAGATAGGATATACTGGATGAAGTAAGGATGGAATAAAAGGAATATGCTTACTCAGAGGGAGAAGAGGACATGGTGGACATGGGGAAATCTGGTATCAGAAGGGAGATGTTGAATTGGGAAGGGAGGGTACTGGAATGAGATGGTGGAAGATACTGCAGCTTGATAAAGGGGGCTATAGGAAGGGAGAGAAGAAATAGATAGACTGGAGACCCTGGAAAGAAAGTTAAAAAAAGAGAGACAAAAGCAAAACCTATAGACTGTGATAAATGTGAATAAAATGGTCAGACAACAACAGTAGAATAAAGAATTATATTTTTAATTTAGCAAATATTTTGCAAATTGAATAACATTCTTGTATGGAGAGTTGTAGGTCCATTATTGGGGACTGTGGTATCTGTTACCAAACTGGAGGTTCCAGTTTATATTGAGATTCTCAGAGATGCCACTCTATTCCAACAGGCAAATTTTAGGCTACAAGTATTTCTGCCTTTTTGACAATCCTATACAGGGAAGAATGGAGAACAGGGGAAACAGAAAGAAGTTTCCCTCTTATTCTTACATGTAGAAAAAAATAAGAATAAAACACAACAGAATAAGAAAAGGGGTTTTAGAGATAAATCCAAAGGGAAAACATTAGAGGTAATAGAGCCAAGATTGCTGTCAGATGTTGAATAATTTCATACATTAGTGAAGTCTTAGTTTTTAAAACAATTTTATGATGATAGGTGAGATTAGGGCAGGGCTACTATTAGATGTAGGACACTTTCGCACATTAAAGAGGTTTGATTTTACAAGTGATGGGTGGAGAAGGGTGTTGATTTATATAGTCGTAGGTTGGATTTTATGATAGAAACATGATGGCAGATAAAGGTCAAATGGCCCTTCTAATCTGCCCATAAATGTATTATTATTATTATTTCTGCTTTTATAGTAGAAAGCATTTTGTTTATTTAGTAAGTTGTGACCTGCTTTGTATCAATGCAATGTAATGGAAGTAACATTCGGTGTGATACTTTGAGGAATTTAGCAAAGTAGAAATGCTGCTTTAAAGAGGATTAAAAAACTGACAACATGGTAACAAATACCATGCTGGGAGTGGGTTTATCTTACAGGGCTATGCACACACAAAGAGCAGGCAAATCATATGCATGCGATTTGTGCAGAGTAGCCCTGTAAAAGAGGGGAGGAACTGTGCCTAGCGCCTGTTAAGAAGAGCAATTGCTAGGCACAGCTTCTCCTCCTGCCTGCAGACACTGTTGTCCCCCTCTGCTCAGCTGAAGGTGGCTCTGGAGCTGACATCAGCTGACAGAGGGGAGAGCAGCGGCTGCCAGCTTAGCTGACTGGGGCTTCCCCTGCTAACTCCAGTGCAGGATCCAGCAGGGAAAGCCCCAATCAGCTGATCACAGCTAGCCGGCAGGGGAAGCCCTGGTCAGCTGGGCTCCTGAGATAGCAGGGAAAACCGTTAATCAGCTAAGCTGGCAGCTGCCACTCTCCCCTTTGCGGGATCTCAGCTGATGGCAGTTCTGGAGCCACCATTAGCTGGCCAGAGGGGGAGAATAGTGGGCAAAATCTTTATGTTTTGTTTTGTTTTGAGGTGAGCAAAGCTGTTGTGCGTATGCAGAGCTGCTGGAAAACTTTGATACTAAAAGGAGGGGGGGGGGGGGCGTTCCTTTTAGTGCAGCGGTCTCAAACTCAAGTCCTTTGCAGGGCCACATTTTGGATTTGTAGGTACTTGGAGGACCGCAGAAAAATAGTTAATGTCTTATTAAAGAAATGACAAGTTTGCATGAGGTAAAACTCTTTATTGTAACTATAACGAGTTTTACCTCATGCAAAGTTATCATATAGTTGTAATATAGTTTAGAAATCTTTCCTTAATTGCTTCTGATAATTTCAGCTATACACAGCTGAAAGCAGTGCAACCTGCAGAAAGTGAAAAACTATCAAAGTATCAAAAGCAAGAGACAAGATTTTGGACCAACTATTTTGAGGCCCTCGGTATTATAAAGAAGGATTCTTTACGGAAAACATGTGCCTTAAGTGTCTGGTGGTCACGTCCGCCACCGCCTTCAGCTCTCACCTCCTCCAACACCGGACACACGCACAAACTGCCTCCAATGGTTACCTTATGTTCTGGAACGTTGTCCGCCTCACTGCTGTAACCTCACACGCTTTCCTGCGTCTGCACGCGATTGGACTCCACCTCACAATTGCATACAGACGCGGGAAAGCACTTGCGTGAAGTTACAGCGACCGTCGGATGCGACCGCCGGACACTTAAGGCACACGTTTTCCATAACAAATCATTCTTTATAATACTGAGGGCCTCAAAATAGTACCTGGCGGGCTGCGGGTTTGAGACCACTGCTTTAGTGCATCACAAAGAGAGCTCATTAGAATACTAATTAGCCCCTTGTAATGCATTTGCATAGGGTTCTCAGTGGCTGCTATGAGGCTAGATAGCAACCACATAGAACCCTTTTGTGCATCAAGAGGAGGAGAGCTTCAATGCCAGTAAAACTGCTTTAATGAGTCTTACTGACACAGAAAGGTTTTGAGCATCTGAGCCTGACTTATTAACAACAGTGTCTCTGAGAAACCCACATTCAGGGCAGATTAATAAGTATTCCTGTGGACCTCAAAGATTAAGTGTTCCATTCTGTTCTGCCTTTCCCTTTGAGGTCATGGTAGGAAGCATGGTTAAAGGAGCAGAGCTAATATAGTATATTAAGTTCATGTCTTATCTTTTTTTAAATTTATGAAATTTAAGATTATTACATCTAAGCATTTGCTTGTAAGGTAAAGGAGAGTACAAAGCAACAAAAAAAGAAGAAAAGCATAAAGTAAACATTATATATTATAGCCCTCTAATCAACTTACTCGTATGTGTGTTTTTGGGTGAGGGTTGATAAGACTATACATTTGAGAAAGAAATATATGAAAATAGACAAACTTAAGAATTACAGATTACCAGCAAGCATTCAGTCAATTTTCTTTTTTATCCTGCTTTGTTATTAAGGAAGAGAGAGAGAGTGTGTATAGACATTCCCTAGGTTGTTGTGAATGTGGGCCTGTGCGATAAGTGTCTGCCTTGTAGATGATGTATTTATAGCACTAGATTTGCACCTAAGGTGTAGTAAAGTGCAAAAACTTACCACATTTTAGTAAATGTGCCCCTTTATGTTTCATATGTTTTAAAATGTGCCTTCTAGTTGATATGTTATTGGTTATTCGTTGGCTTTTTAATGTTGTGGTACATATGTGTGTTCACTTTATTTTTTAGCGTATTGGATATTGGGGTTCTTTTACTAAAGGCGTGGCAAAAGTGGCCTTAGTGTGCTGCATACATGTGGCTTTCTCACTAGCTAAGGCTACTTGTACCACGGCCGGAAAATGGCTGACTTTTCCATTTTCCCAATTAATAGCCACACGCTAATTTTGCCAGCGGCATGCAGCCTTTGAAACAAGTTACCATGTGAGCCGTTACTAACACCTGTTTTATAAGTGATAATGGCCCAAACACTAATTAATTAGCGCATGCAGCAATACCTCACATGCTAATTAGCACTGTCATGCCCACTCTCTGCCCCCAAACACACCTCTTAGAGAAAATTCAGAAAAATATTTTTAGTGTGCAGTTTACGCACACAACAGGCAAATGTACCACGGGATGGTAACACATATCCTCTGGTAAGCCTGTTTAACATTTGGGCTAGCACTTACTGCAGTGGTAAATAGGTAAATAGGTTGTATACAAACATTTTAAATAAAATAAAAATTAAATTTAACTGGATGTGGAATGTACATAGCTGAATAAGTCTGACCACTGAATATAACTGAATATTCCTTCCCTACGTCACCTATTCTATGATACCACCAGAAAAAAGATCTTCGCAGTGACAGCATCAGCACTTTGGAATTCACTACCACAACACCTGCGGGAAGAAACTTCTACCGACAAATTTAAATCAAATTTTAAAACGTTCTTATTTAATGAAGCCTACGATTTATAACGCTCCTATCCGCAAAGAATAACATCGAAGGAAGAGCAAATCTCTCCCACTGTATTTACCTTTCATTGGTTTTATTTTCTATTATAAAATGTATTTCCTCCCCTCTTCACATGTATGAGTATGTATTGACATTGTTTATGTCTTAAGTCATGTCACCCCAATTGATTTTAAAATTTTATATTTTACTTGCTTTGTACACCGCTTAGACAATTATATTTTAAGTGGTATATCAAATATTAAATAAACTTGAAACTTATAGCTAATTGATGGCATCTGAATAATTTTATCTGAGATAACATTAGGTCAATTGTATGGTACAACTTACCCAGTTAAGTTTAACTGGACAACATTGTCTATTTTTCATGGGTGTCAAATGCAATCTTGGAGGGCCGCCAAGCAGCCTGGATTTCAGGATACCCATCATGAATATGCACGAGATACATTTTTCATGCACCGCCTCTACCATATGTTAATATATCTCATGCGCATTCACAAGGGCATCCTGACAATGCGAGTGGATTGTGGCCCTTGAGCATTGCAGTTTGACACCTCTGGATTACTCCTAAATTGTGCTCCAGATACTTCCCAAGCATTACCTATATTTACCTTGCTGACAATATGTATCTTGTCAAGAGGGAGGTAACCCCAAAGATTTATCCAGGTAACTCCCAAATCTAGGAAACTGTTGGGTCTAAAAAAGAAAAAAGGATTAACAAACCAATTAGAATTTTGCTGTCTAATCTAATCTAATTTAAGGCTTGGCTTTATATACCGAGTCATCATTCTAAGAAAGCTCGACTTGGTTTACAATAGTTAACTTAACAGACACAAACCATAAGAAATAGAGGCTAGATTTCAGAAAAATTAATTTTCAAAATGTTTAACAAATAAAGTGGTTTTTGAAGATTTACAAAAAATTGAAGCGAACCAGAACTCCTTAAAAGAAGCGAAAGATCATTCCAAAGTTGAGAAAACTTAAAAATCAAAGATTGACTAAAAATCTTGACTCCTTTAATCCCTTTTCTCAAAGTAAGTGATAGTTTAAATTGTTGGTTGCCTCTTGCAAAAGAGAATCTGTATACATTCAAAGATAAAGGAATAAGAGGGGTAAAGATACCATATAGGATTTTAAAAACAACACAAGCACATTTAAATTGAACTTTAAAATAAACCGGGAGCCAATGAAGACTCTAAGTCTAAAGCAACAGAGTCACATAGTCAAATTTATGTTTCTCAAAGATCAATTCCGCAGCAATATTCTAAATTAGTTGCAATCTGTAAAGGCAGGTTTTTGTGATACTGAGATAGATAACATTGCAGTAATCAAGGCAAGATAATATGATTGACTGAACTAAAATAGAAAAATGACGATGATGAAAGAGATGTCTAACCTTCCTCAGCATGCGCATATTAAAAAAGCATTTCTTGACCACAGAAAGAGGAGTCAAAAACGACTCCCAAAATCTTAGCAGAAAACTCAGTTTGTAGGGAGGCTCCCCAGAAGCCAAAGCTACAGAAAGACAGTCCAATTTTGGGCCTAACCATAGTAATGTTGGTTCCTTCTAATATGACTAAATTTCAACTGTAATTATAAGGTTTAAGTCTTTTCTGAAGAATGATGTCTAAAGTTTCTCATTATCAAAGCCTTTCCGAGGTAGATTGTGTTATTTTTTTCACCAAGTTTCATTTGATATCATCACCAAAGGCAAAGATTATATTCCAACATGTCTGTGCAGGGCCCTCGTACACTGCCAAAGAAATGTATGTTTAGTCAAATTCAGATTAAGTGAGTCTCAGATTCAGTGCACTTGAGGGCCCTTTCCCATATAAAGCATTAAAAATTGTAAACAGTTGTATTACTTCATTATAGTGTGACCAAAAGTAGAACATTCATGCATGATTTAAAATGCAACATGTCTGACTGACTCAACATATTATACTAGCCTGAGAATGTTTCAAAAGATTATTTTCCTTTTCTTTGAACCAAAGCAATTGCTGGACTTTATTGTGGCTAAAGAAAGTGGTGGAGTACTGGTTAGATCAGTAACTTCTCCCACAGATTAAAACGGACTGGCTGCTGGTTATGCACTTCCAATGCCATCCTCTTTGAAGATGTTGAGATATTTATTTTGATTAGTTTTCTCTCTTTGGCCCATATTGGATTGTGGACTAAATAATGATTTACCCCCCTCCTTTACAAAGCCACACTGGCATTTTAGGAATTCTATGAGCATCAGAGCTGTTACCGCGGTGGCTGACACTAAAAATGCTAGCGTGGATTTATAACGGAGGGGGTTAGTTTTCGATTGGTGGTGGTTCTACACCACATATAGTTTTCTTGTCTTTAATAAATCTATATTCAAGTATTGATTATATGCTTGTCTTTAATTTTAAAAAAATCTATAAATAAATTAAGGGCTCCTTTTACAAAGGTGCATTAGGGCCTTAACACACGGAATAGCACGCGCTAAAATGCCACGCGCGCTAGCTGCTACCGCCTCCTCTTGAGCAGGCGGTAGTTTTTCAAGTAGCGTGCGCTAATCCAGTGCGTGCGCTAAAAATGCTAACACATCTTTGTAAAAGGAGCCCTAAATTTTACAAAAAGATTCTTTCTACAAACATTCAGTTTCAGAAAGGAGAGGTTTGTGCTGCTTGCTTTTAAAAAGCTACATATTTTATCAATGAGGGAAAAATTAAGAGCTTCAGTGTATCTCCTTTAAGGGGTGTATGCCCTTCATGTTCTACTTCAGAGATCTAATATATATTTTTTTTTGGGGGGGGGGCATGCCAGGAGCATTCCTGTGCTAACTAGTTAGTGTATCTACATTACTGTGTAGTCGTGCACTAATTGATTAGTGCATGGATACGACTTGAGCCCTAACCACCTACAAAATGGGCGTGGCAAGTATTCATGCTGCGATTTTTTTTTAATGGCTGCACACTAAAAGCAAAACAAAAAAAACCCCAACTTGAAACAATATAAATCCCTTGGACAAGACACTCACACCATCAACAAAAAGTGGAGTAAAGAGGCCTCAGATTATATACACCCAAAACAGCACAACTTCATTGTGCAAAGTGGGTTATTTTCACAGTCATTGGTCTCTAAAAAAAAACTCCACAGTCTACCCACAGTATCAAAAGTCTCAATCACCTTGAACCAAAGCATATTCTAGAACATTGTTCTACAACCGCCGGTCCGCGGACCGATGCCGGTCCGCAGGAAATTTCTGCCAGTCCGCACAGGACCAGCAAGATGAAAATGACCATAGGTCCATTTTCAGATCTCCTGTCCCGTTGTCCCCACACACAGCTTTGGGACAGCGTCCCAAAGCTGTGCTCGGGGACAACGGGACAAGCGATCATTTCCTGTCCCTCCCTCCTTCCTTTCCCCGGGTCCCCTTCTCTTACCGCCCTGCCGCTACTGTTAAAGCCGACAGGAAGTCTTCTTTCCGACGTCAATTCTGACGTCGGAGAGGACATTCTGGGCCAGCCAATCGCTGCCTGGCTGGCCCAGAACGTCCTCTCTGATGTCAGAATTGACGTTGGAAAGAAGACTTCCTGTCAGCTTTAGCAGCAGTGGCAGGGTGGTAAGAGCAGAGGAAAGGAAAGAGGAAGGCTTTTTTTTTTTTTTGTGGGGCAGGGAGGGAAGGTGGTAGGCAGGCAAGCAGGCTGGATTTGGCCAGGGAGGGAGGGAGAGAGGTAGACAGGCAGGCAGGCTGGCTTCAGGGGTGGGGGTGAGACAAAGTGTGGAAGGCAGTGAGAAGGACATAGGAAGGAGGCACTGGGGGCACTAAAGACAGGAAGGGGCACTAAGGACATGGGAAGGAGGCACTAGGGGCACTAAAGACATGGGAAGGAGGCACTGGGGGCACTAAAGATATGGGAAGGAGGCACTAGGGGTACTAAAAACAGGAAGGGGCACTAAGGACATGGGAAGGAGGCACTGGGGGCACTAAAGACATGGGAAGGAGGCACTGGGGGCACTAAGGACATAGGAAGGAAAGAGGGAGGGAATAGAAAGGGACAATTCTTGGGCCTGAGTGCAGAAAGAAAGAAATGAAAGAAAGGATACACAGACAGAAGGAAATGCAACCAGAGACTCATGAAATCAATCACCAGACAGCAAAGGTAGGAAAAATGATTTTATTTTCAATTTAGTGATCAAAACGTGTCAGTTTTGAGAATTTATATCTGCTGTTTATATTTTGCACTATATTTGTCTATTTTTCTATAGTTACTGAGGTGACCGAGCTCGCAGAGATGGGGTGGAAACGTGTTTTTAAAAATTTTAGTCCTAGTAGTTTGCTGGTCCACAAAATAATTCTTTTATTTCTACCGGTCAATGGGTGTAAAAAGGTTGAAAAACATTGTTCTAGAACAAACAGCTTGCACAAAAATCCAAAATAGCTGAAATTGGTGCAAAGCCAAAACTGTTTCCAATAAATCAAAGAGCTAGACTTGACAGTGGCCCTGATTTGCTTAGGCTACTTCACTCATAATACCAACCACCTTAAATCCAAAAACAAAAAGGAAAATGCACATGTTCCATAGCGACTCACCCACAGCAGGCACACTAATAGCAACATTAGCACATGGCCATTAATGCAAAAAAAGGAAAAATAAAAGAATTTTTATAACTGTGTTAAAAATGACCTTTGCATATAGAAAAGACCTACATAAAGGCATAACAAGGCTACGTTTTACAGCAGTTTAGTAAAAAGACCCTTTAGTAAATAATCCCTGAGTCTAGAAAAGTATCTTTTTAGGAAACTAACATTGAATTATTTTAGAAATGAGAAAAAGAACATGACAGTATTTTTTGGCAAAGAGTTCCAGGAACCTTCAGCCTCTACTGCTGCTCAGATCTGTGCTTAGATCCATAAGGAGGATGAGTGTAAATAGATATTGTACAAAATCTTATTAAATAAATTATCAAATACTATTTGCTTTGTCTCTTTCCATGGTTTGGTTTAAAGTAGCATAGCCAAACCTCTTTTGGCCTTGTCTGCATGTAACCAAAAACTCCTGTGTCTCCACCCTCAGAATATGTGCAGCAAACGTCCCTGGCATTCTTGGGCTATGAGGTCACATTTGAACATCCCACTCAAAAAAATGTAAGCAATGACTGTGAATTCTGAGAAACATCTGAGCTTCAGATTTTAAGCTGTGATTAGAAACACTGAACTCATTCAGTTATAAAGGCAGCATCAGAGGCAGGATACAAACCTTCAGCAGAGACTCTCTCAGCCTTTCTTTGGAAGATTTTCCCGTTCTAACTGCCAAATTATTATTTTTTAAATTTGTACTTCAGCTTTAGTCACATTGCTTAAAACTAAACTTCCATGCTGCTCCACCCTCTAATTGCTGTGCGAGGCATCTTTAATTCACCCTCACATGTGAGATATTTGTAGAATGTATGGAGTCCATGTTAGCTTCATGCTCTTGCAGGTTTCAACTGGTTTAGTCCCAGAGCTAAAAGAAAATGTCATCCCCTTATAGATTTTATTATGCAGGGGGTCACTTGAAAAGACTTTCTGAAAAAGTCATTCATGAAAAAGAAATTAGTGATGATAAGGCCCTGATGCAACTTTTTAAATGAAAGAGTATTGTTTATAGTATTTGAATAAAAGGTTTGTGCCTCTGCATGAAGAATAAGAGTAGAGTAAGAAAATATTTTTTACTAGGATGCATCATGTGCTCCAGCTGCATCTCCAACTTAAAAGAAAAAAAAAATAAATTAAAAAACAGGGTGGTGGCTTACCCCCAAATTTTGCATATGGCGCTTTAAGTTGCACATGCAAATCAGTGCACGCAGCTGATTTGCACATACAACTTAGGGTTAGATTCACAAAGGAAACCTATCGTGTACCGATCAGTTTGTGACCCCTTTACTATCAAATTTCCCTCCGGCTTGATTCACTTACCTCTCCTGCGATCTGCTTCGAACCCGTATATGCAAATGAGGTGAAACGCATGCAAAGTAGGCTGGGACACGATTCACAACACCAAATTTCAGATCCGACTGGGCTGCCAATCACCTGAAGAAGCAACTGCTGGGGACCAGTTGAAAACGTCTTTACGACTCTTCAGCCCTCCTCTCTGCACACCCTGCTCTCTTCTCCTGCCCGCTCTGCCCCATGCTCGTCTCTTGCCTGCCGCCCTGATGCTCTTCTCCTGCCTGCTTTGCCCCATGCTCTTCGTCTGCCTGTCGCCCTGATGAAAAAAGCAAAAAAATAAAAAAAAGTTGTGGCCCCGAAAACCTCCTGCAGCCCTGAGTCTCCTGGACTCTCCCACTGCCCCGAACGCCTGCCTGCCTGCCCCGAACAACAGCCTGCCTCGAACGCCTGCCTGCCCTGAAAACTGCTTGCCTCGATTGCCTGCCTGCCCCAACTCCCACCCTTCCCCGCAGTGCAAGCCTGTGGTTTTAACCCGCAGGCTTTTAAGTGGGTTAAAACCAGTGGCGTACCTAGCATATGTGACATCCCAGGCACATCATTTTTTGACCTCCCCCCCCCCATATATATGAAAAATATGATTTTTAGTAACAATCCACATATCCCACAACAAGAGTGTACCTAGGAAAAGGCAGCATCTTAAACACTGCAGTGAGCACTAGAACACCAACACATACATTGTAAAACTAAACAAGCCAGATCCTGCACAGTCAATTGATCCTGTACAGTCGATGCTATCAGAAAGCCATGTCCCTTTCATACACACAGACAGATACACCCTCACCCAATATGGAATAATCACAAACTAAAAATAGAAATATGTAGACAAAAGTTAAACTGAACTGCCAAGAAACCAGACTCTGCATACAATGCAACACCACAACACCACAAAAACAGTAATATATGTCCTCTAATACTGTGCAAAATATAAAGACAGTAGATGTAAATTTGAAAAACTGACACATAACAATCACCACTTTACAAATCTATATATATAAAATCGGAGGTATGTATGTGTGTATGTGTGTGTGTATGTAATGTAATGTAATTTATTTCTTATATACCGCTACATCCGTTAGGTTCTAAGCGGTTTGAAGAAAATATACATTAAGATTATAAATGAGAAGTAAGAAGGTACTTAAAAAAATTCCCTTAATGTCCCGAAGGCTCACAATCTAACTAAAGTACCTGGAAATTAATAAAGAAGAGAAAATAAAAATGGTTGAAAAAAGAAAAATTCTATGTGAACTTATAGGATGGAAATTAAACTGACAGTGAAGAACTGTATGAAAAATACATATGGAATGCAGTTAGAAAGGGTAGGTTACAATCTATTTATGGTATTTGTTTAATTGGAAGGTGTTAAGGTGGGTAATTTGGGGGAAGGTTATCTGAAGGTAGGTGAATCTTCTGGAGGTAAAAGAGGAGGGGTTAAGATATTTGGATGAATTTTTTGAAAAGCAGGGTTTTGATTTCTTTTCTGAATGTTTTGAAGTTGTCTGATATTGTCATAAGATTGGAGATGGAATGGTTGATTTTTGCTGCTTGTGTTGCCAGAAGGTTGTCAAACATTTTCTTGCGTTGTGTGCCTTTGAGTGGGGAGAAGGCGAAAGGGTTCGAGGTTCTTCTGTGTCTTGAGGTGGAGATGTATGTGTGTATGTGCCGCGATCACGCAAAAACGGCTTGACTGATTTGACCGAAACTTGATATGCAGATCCCTCACTACCTGGGGTGATATGTTCTGGGGGTCTCGCGGCCCACCTGCACACGTGGGCGGAGCTACAAACAGAAAATCTGATTTCACCCATTCAAGTCAATAGGAAAAATGTAAAAAGCTGTGGGACCGATTTGAACGAAACTTGATATGCAGATCCCTCACTACCTGGGGTGATATGTTCTGGGGGTCTCGCGGCCCACCTGCACACATGGGCGGAGCTACAAACAGAAAATCAGATTTCACCCATTCATGTCAATGGAAAAAATGTAAAAAGCTGCCAACGCAAAAACGGCTTGCCCGATTTGAACGAAACTTGGTATGCAGATCCCTCACTACCTGGGGTGATATGTTCTGGGGGTCTCGCGGCCCACCTGCACACATGGGCGGAGCTACAAACAGAAAATCTGATTTCACCCATTCAAGTCAATAGGAAAAATGTAAAAAGCTGTGGGACCGATTTGAACGAAACTTGATATGCAGATCCCTCACTACCTGGGGTGATATGTTCTGGGGGTCTCGCGGCCCACCTGCACACGTGGGCGGAGCTACAAACAGAAAATCAGATTTCACCCATTCAAGTCAATGGAAAAAATGTAAAAAGCTGTGGGACCGATTTGAACGAAACTTGGTATGCAGATCCCTCACTACCTGGGGTGATATGTTCTGGGGGTCTCGCGGCCCACCTGCACACATGGGCGGAGCTACAAACAGAAAATCTGATTTCACCCATTCAAGTCAATAGGAAAAATGTAAAAAGCTGTGGGACCGATTTGAACGAAACTTGATATGCAGATCCCTCACTACCTGGGGTGATATGTTCTGGGGGTCTCGCGGCCCACCTGCACACGTGGGCGGAGCTACAAACAGAAAATCAGATTTCACCCATTCAAGTCAATGGAAAAAATGTAAAAAGCCGTGGGACCGATTTGAACGAAACTTGGTATGCAGATCCCTCACTACCTGGGGTGATATGTTCTGGGGGTCTCGCGGCCCACCTGCACACGTGGGCGGAGCTACAAACAGAAAATCTGATTTCACCCATTCAAGTCAATAGGAAAAATGTAAAAAGCTGTGGGACCGATTTGAACGAAACTTGATATGCAGATCCCTCACTACCTGGGGTGATATGTTCTGGGGGTCTCGCGGCCCACCTGCACACATGGGCGGAGCTACAAACAGAAAATCAGATTTCACCCATTCATGTCAATGGAAAAAAATGTAAAAAGCTGCCAACGCAAAAACGGCTTGCCCGATTTGAACGAAACTTGGTATGCAGATCCCTCACTACCTGGGGTGATATGTTCTGGGGGTCTCGCGGCCCACCTGCACACATGGGCGGAGCTACAAACAGAAAATCTGATTTCACCCATTCAAGTCAATAGGAAAAATGTAAAAAGCTGTGGGACCGATTTGAACGAAACTTGATATGCAGATCCCTCACTACCTGGGGTGATATGTTCTGGGGGTCTCGCGGCCCACCTGCACACGTGGGCGGAGCTACAAACAGAAAATCAGATTTCACCCATTCAAGTCAATGGAAAAAATGTAAAAAGCTGTGGGACCGATTTGAACGAAACTTGGTATGCAGATCCCTCACTACCTGGGGTGATATGTTCTGGGGGTCTCGCGGCCCACCTGCACACATGGGCGGAGCTACAAACAGAAAATCTGATTTCACCCATTCAAGTCAATAGGAAAAATGTAAAAAGCTGTGGGACCGATTTGAACGAAACTTGATATGCAGATCCCTCACTACCTGGGGTGATATGTTCTGGGGGTCTCGCGGCCCACCTGCACACGTGGGCGGAGCTACAAACAGAAAATCAGATTTCACCCATTCAAGTCAATGGAAAAAATGTAAAAAGCCGTGGGACCGATTTGAACGAAACTTGGTATGCAGATCCCTCACTACCTGGGGTGATATGTTCTGGGGGTCTCGCGGCCCACCTGCACATGTGGGCGGAGCTACAAACAGAAAATCAGATTTCACCCATTCAAGTCAATGGAAAAAATGTAAAAAGCTGTGGGACCGATTTGAACGAAACTTGGTATGCAGATCCCTCACTACCTGGGGTGATATGTTCTGGGGGTCTCGCGGCCCACCTGCACACATGGGCGGAGCTACAAACAGAAAATCTGATTTCACCCATTCAAGTCAATTGGAAAAATGTAAAAAGCTGTGGGACCGATTTGAACGAAACTTGATATGCAGATCCCTCACTACCTGGGGTGATATGTTCTGGGGGTCTCGCGGCCCACCTGCACACGTGGGCAGAGCTACAAACAGAAAATCAGATTTCACCCATTCATGTCAATGGAAAAAATGTAAAGAGCTGCCATTCTCACAGTAATTCAAAAACGGCTTGACCGATTTGACCGAAACTTGATATGCAGATCCCTCACTACCTGGGGTGATATGTTCTGGGGGTCTCGCGGCCCACCTGCACATGTGGGCGGAGCTACAAACAGAAAATCAGATTTCACCCATTCAAGTCAATGGAAAAAATGTAAAAAGCCGTGGGACCGATTTGAACGAAACTTGGTATGCAGATCCCTCACTACCTGGGGTGATATGTTCTGGGGGTCTCGCAGCCCACCTGCACACGTGGGCGGAGCTACAAACAGAAAATCAGATTTCACCCATTCAAGTCAATGGAAAAAATGTAAAAAGCTGTGGGACCGATTTGAACGAAACTTGGTATGCAGATCCCTCACTACCTGGGGTGATATGTTCTGGGGGTCTCGCGGCCCACCTGCACACATGGGCGGAGCTACAAACAGAAAATCTGATTTCACCCATTCAAGTCAATGGGAAAAATGTAAAAAGCTGTGGGATCGATTTGAACGAAACTTGGTATGCAGATCCCTCACTACCTGGGGTGATATGTTCTGGGGGTCTCGCGGCCCACCTGCACACGTGGGCAGAGCTACAAACAGAAAATCAGATTTCACCCATTCATGTCAATGGAAAAAATGTAAAGAGCTGCCATTCTCACAGTAATTCAAAAACGGCTTGACCGATTTGACCGAAACTTGATATGCAGATCCCTCACTACCTGGGGTGATATGTTCTGGGGGTCTCGCGGCCCTCCTGCACACGTGGGCGGAGCTACAAACAGAAAATCAGTTTTCACCCATTCATGTCAATGGAAAAAATGTAAAAAGCTGCCATTCTCACAGTAATTCCAACTACCTGGGGTGATATGTTCTGGGGGTCTCGCGGCCCACCTGCACACATGGGCGGAGCTACAAACAGAACATCAGATTTCACCCATTCATGTCAATGGAAAAAAAGTAAAACGCTGCCATTCTCACAGTAATTCAAAAACGGCTTGACCGATTTGAACGAAACTTGGTATGCAGATCCCTCACTACCTGGGGTGATATGTTCTGGGGGTCTCGCGGCCCACCTGCACATGTGGGCGGAGCTACAAACACAAAATCAGATTTCACCCATTCATGTCAATGGAAAAAATGTAAAAAGCTGCCATTCTCACAGTAATTCCAACTACCTGGGGTGATATGTCCTGGGGGTCTCGCAGCCCACCTGCACACATGGGCGGAGCTACAAACAGAACATCAGATTTCACCCATTCATGTCAATGGAAAAAATGTAAACAGCTGCCATTCTCACAGTAAATCTAAAACGGCTTGATCGATTTGAACGAAACTTGGTATGCAGATCCCTCACTAACTGGGGTGATATGTTCTGGGGGTCTCTTCACCCAAGAATTTATATGTTCTTGCTCCTGGAGGTGAAACTAAAAATGTTGTTTATAATCAAGTTTTGTGTTAGTTGTATTGTATTCATTTTGTCAAATATTTCACATTATAATTTGAATATTGTACTTTTTATAAAGCTGTAAAAAAATAATTTCATTCACCACTATAAAGTATCTTTATTTGAATCCATTTACAGTGTTATTGCTATAATTAAATACCCGTGCAACGCTGGGGCATCAGCTAGTTAACAAATAAAAATAAAACAAAAAATGAGAAATAAGAAAATGCTATTTTATTGGACTAATCCCTGTAAGCTCGGTCCCCATCCCCACAAACCAAACCACCTGATTCCATCCCCACAAGCCTTGAATTGTTTTATATTGAACTTATTATATTAAAGTATAAAAAGAAACAATATTCTGTACAATTGTCAATTTATAAATCAGCGTCTTCTCCCCACTCTCTCTTCCCCATTTCTCTTCAACGTCCTCAGCCCACTCTCTCTCCACTTTCCTTCAGCGCACGCACATAAAAACAAGCAAGTAATTTTATATCATTTTCATTCTATTCATTCATAGAAATTAAAGTATAAATAATGCCAGTCACATAACAAAACATGATTTTACAAAAATAATTTCCTGCACAGTCAAACCTGCAATGATTACTAGATGTCTTTCAGCAGCTCCCCTCCCTCCCTCCCCCTTACCTTCGTAGCCAAGTCAAAATGATCTATCAACAATAAAATTTTAAAAACACAAAGCACACTGTACACAGAGAAAATGTTAATTATCATTTATATTCTGCGGGTTTTCAAAGAGGTCAAGGCAGATGACTTTATGCAAAGTCACCTCAGTAACAACTATACAAAAATAGACAAATATACCCCCTCCCTTTTTACTAATCTGTGATAGCGTTTTTAGCGCAGGGAGTTGCGCTGAATGCCCCACGCTGCTCTCGACGGTCATAGGCTCCCTGCGCTAAAAACCGCTATTGCGGTTTAGTAAAATGGGGCCATAGTGCAAAATATAGACAGCATATATAAATTCTCAAAACGGACACATTTTGATCACTAAATTGAAAATAAAATCATTTTTCCTACCTTTGTTTGGTAATTTCATCAGTCTCTGGTTGCACTTTATTCTTCTGACTGTGCATCCAATATTTATTCCCTTCTTTCAGCCTCCTGTATGCTTCCTCTCCTCCAGACCTCATTCCCTCACTCAACTTTTTCTTTGTTTCATCCTGCCCCTTCTTTCTTTCTCTCTCCATGCCCCCTTTCTTTCTCTATGTCTGTCTTTCTCTCTCTCTCTCCGTGCCCCATTTCTTTCTTTCTCCATGCCCCCTTTCTTTCTGTATGTCTGTCTTTCTCTCTCTCTCTCCGTGCCCCCTTCTTTATTTCTCTCTCCATGCCCCCTTTCTTTCTCTGTCTGTCTCTGTCTCTCCATGCCCCATTTCTTTCTTTCTTTCACCCTGCCCCCTTCTTTCTTTTTCACTCCCCATGCCCCCTTTCTTTCTCTATGTTTGTCTCTCTCTCTCTTTCTCTCTCGGTGCCCCATTTCTTTCTTTCTTTCACCCTGCCCCCTTCTTTCTCTCTCCATGCCCCCTTTCTTTCTCTGTGCTTGTCTTTCTCTCTCTCTCTCCGTGCCCCATTTCTTTCTTTCTTTATTTCACTCTGCCCCCTTCTTTCTTTCTCTCTCCCCATGCCCCCTTTCTTTCTCTGTTTGTCTTTCTCTCTCTCTCCGTGCCCCATTTCTTTCTTTCTTTCACCCTCCCCCTTCTTTCTTTCTCTCTCCCCATGCCCCTTTTCTTTGTTTGTCTTTCTTGGACCGCCCCCCCCCCCCTTTGGTACGCCACTGGTTAAAACCACAGGCTTCTAACATTATAAAAAGGAAAAAAAAATTCTAAGCCGGGCCCGGAGGTCTAGCGCATGCGCAGACCATCTACAGATGGTCTGCTCATGTGCGGGGATCGCTTAACAGCAGATGGGGGTGTTCCTCCGCATATTTACTTGTTGGGAATTCGTCGAACCTGCCCGGATCGGGCAGGTTAGTGAATCTGGCCCTTAATTTTTTAACAAGTCTAATTAATGTCAATTAACACATATTGACACTAATTGGCATTAATTAGACATTATGCGCACAACTTGGCAGGTGTCATTTCCAGTGTGCGAATCTGAGAAGGGGGCATGGCCAGGGAAGGAGTGTGAGCAATCCTAAAATTTGTGCACATTTTTATAGAATACGCCCAATCTGCTTAAAACTTAGGTGAAACTATTTAGGCCTAAATGGGTGCGCCTAAAATTTATGAAACACACTGGCGCTAGGCATGATTCTATAATGTGTATACCTTTTATAGAATCATGCTAAGCAACGTTCTAGTTGGCACCAACTTATTTGGCACTATATATAGAAACAGGCCCTAGTGTCTAAATGGCAAGATGTTATTCAAGTTCTTCTGAATGGCAATATGGCAAATAAGCAGAGTAAAGGCAATCTGTAAAATATCGCATTTCCTTCTTGCCTGTCTTCTCAGAGTGGCTGTTGCCATCTATTAAAGAGCTTCCAGTGACAGAAACAGTTCACGGTCACTGCAGTGTATTACAAGGAACTGCACAAGCTGATCAAGATACACCTTCCATGAAATAGCATGTGCTACAGATTAAACAAAAACGGGGGCCATAAAGATGAATAGTAAGGACATGGATGGTCCGTTGTGTATAGAACATAGAGAGGAGAACTGAGATATCTAGGTTGGAATATGCAAAATTCCAGTGGTATTTTGAGAAAAGGCTCTGCCAGTGCAGTTGTTTCTAAAACACCTGCAGAGGTACAAGTGTAATTGGCTGCACATGTAGTGGGTGTAGCCATTTTACAAATTTATATGTTGAAAAAATGAATGGCACATAGTGCATAGTTTTATAGAATCCCGCCTAGGCATGTTTAGGCAACGCTAGGTGTCCTAAAGGCAGGCGCCAGTACATTAGGCCAGGTTTTACTTGGCCTAATTTATCGGTGCCTAACTAAGACGCCTAGAGATGCCTAAGTCAATGACACCTATTCACTGCCCTTAACCTTGCCTACTTTTCAAGCAGGAATCATAAGGCATTGGAGGGTGCCTCGACTTAGGTGTCACTGGGCATCCTAAGAGTTCCACATGGAATTCTTAATTAATATTTTTTTTAATTGGCTAATAACTAGCATGCTCAATTACCATACCAATTAAGCCAATTAAAAAAGAAAGTTGTGAGTGGATTGCAAACAACACCTAATGCAGGCATCCTGTACAGAATTTGGCCCACTGTTCCAAGCTGAGCAACAGTCCTCCACTTACAGTCCTGTCAGTGGGGGGGGGGGGGGGGGGGAGGACAGTGCCATAGTAAGGGTGGTGCGGAGGGGCAGACTGTCCCAGGTGCCATCTTGGTGGGGGTGCTGGCACCTCTCTGCCCCCCTACACACCACGCTTGTGCCCTCCCGTACCTCACCCCTGTACCTCTTTAAATCTTTCCCCACATGAGCAATTTCTCAGGCCTGCTGTTCACACTGGCCTGGCTCCCCTCTATAATCACTTCTAGTTCACAGGACCAGGAAGTGACATCAGAGGGAAAGCCAATGCTGGCGCAAGCAGCAGACCAAAGAAGATGCTCGTGATAGAAAAGATTTAACAAGGTGCAGGGTAGAAGGGAGGGCATGAGTGTGGCATGGGGGGCAGGAAGGAACAAGGGTACAGAAGGAGCGGGGGAGCAGAGAGGAGAGTGGGGGCGCCACCGTCTTGCGCACCTCCTACTTGCACTATGCCACTGAGTGGGGGGTGCTGTTTCATTATCACATTTTCAATGGTGAGAGATAATTAAACTCTGCAGACTCTACAGAGCCTGTTTCCCCTTAGGTTAAGTTCCTACTGGCTCTTTCCTTCATACTTTGTGTCCCCAAGTTATTCTCTAGTCAGTATGTCATTTTATTACAGTTTGTCCTTTGTTGCATTTCTGTTATTTTCATTTAACTGTCTCATTCCTCCCTTCAACTATGTCATACAAGTCTGTCAATGAAACCGTCTTCTCTTATAACACCATTCTCTAGATACCCTCGCTCCTCCCATTTCATATCCTGTAAGGCATGCCAAACCCCAGCCCTGGCTAACCCCCAACATCCTCTACCTGCACTCCTGTACCAGATCTGCTGAATGTCCATGGCTTAAATCTCGCACACATGCTGACTTTATACACTTCAAATTCTTGCTGACCTCCTTCCAGTCTGCCCTCTCACTTGCTAAATAAGAATACTATGCTCATTTAACGAACTCTCTTAGCTCTAACCTTTGCCATCTCTTTGCCATACTCAAAGTTTCACCACCTCCAATCTCCCTTCACTTTCCACCCAAATGATAGCAGGTTCTTGTGAACCTTCTACAATAAGGTTCACAAGATTCACCTTGAGATCTCAACCAGGTCACCTCCTCCAACCCCCCTTCCAGCTGTCCAAATTAGATTATAAGCTCTTCTGAGCAGAGACCATTGCATGTTAAATGTACAGCACAGCATAGGCTTTTCAGCGCTATAGAAATGATAAATAGTAGTAAGCAAATTTTCCTCATGATGTTTGAGGACAGAGGATGGAAGAAGCTAGATAGCAGAGAACAGTAACTCTTTAATGCCTTTCTCTGTCCATTCCCACCTCACCCCCTCCCCTCCTATTCTCTGCACAGAACAGAAGGGTAGGAGATTGATTAGTAATAAGGACCTATTTTTCAGAGTCTGGCTTCACCCAACTTTTCTATGCTTTAGTACTCTCCCGCATTGATTACTGCAATGCTCTATTCAACGATCTCACAGTGAAGAATGTACAACAGCTTCAGCATGTTCAAAATGCGGCAATCAGGCTTCTGAAAAACCTCCATGCCCATGACCCAGTCTCCCAGGCTCTAAAGTCAGCTCACTGGCTGCCATAGCCAAACATTATGTCTTCAAGGACCTGATGTTAGCGTTCAAATCCTTGCACGACATGGCAGCGGCCTACGTGATGACTAAGCTTCTTCTATATGTGCCGAACTGGTTCCTCTGCTCCCAGGATGAAATACACCTCAAAATGCCCCCTAGTCGTACCCCTCAACTTCAATCCGCAAAGCAATGGTTCTATTCCCACTTCATACCGAGCCACTATAATCAACTACCCCCACAGATCAGATCCCTTGAAGGACTCCTGAACTTTAGAAAAGCTATAAAAACATACCTCTTCACCTAAACCCCTACCCTTGACCAATAGACTACAAAGAAATGTATATTGGTACCATAACCAGTATGTGTCACGTAAGAATAACTTGTATCATACACTGTAACTTTCTGCTTGTCAAATTAGGATATAACTTGTACTGAAAACCTTGCACCGAAAGGACTACCTATAGCACATTGTAATCAGTAAACTGTATATTATGCATATTAGTATTAGAAGTTTTGAAAAGACATGACAGCATTGGAGCTCATGTTGTCTTTTGTCAGCTAAATCCTTGAACGTGCTGTTTCTTGAGGGAGTTTTTTTTTTTTTTTTTTGCCAGTGAAAGTATTGAAAGCAGTTTGATGTGAACCTTAAGGTTCTAATCTGCTACATTAGTCTGAGGCTTTTTTTCTCCCTCTTTTTTGGGTGCATGCTGGGTTTGAAGAGGGGAGTCTCTCAGTGCCACGGTCACACAAAACATTTTTGTTATATTTATATAAATATTAATATTAGACCCTTTGTTAATTCAACATAGTTATTTAGGTTGAAAAATCTTTTGTTTATTTTTATACATGTCCAGGATGGGGAGGGTTGGATGGGATATGTTTTTGGATTATTTCTTGATTAAATTGATGGAGGGGAGGGGTGGGATATTTATCTTATGCATTGTTATTAATGGAATTTAAGTGCTTATATTGTTATTCGTGTCTGTATAATTTACGGCACTGTGTTTTAGTTTTGAAAATCGATAAAAGTTTTTAAAATATATATATATATATATATATATATATATATATTAGACCCTAGTATGTATCAAGTTAGGATAAAAATGTATATCGTAAACTTGTACAGAAATTATATATGTTAAACCTGTAACCTATTCTGAGCTCCTGGGGGACAACGGGCTAGAAATCGAGTTAAATAAATAAATAGTAAGTAGGACTGGTCCTCTCCTGTCCTGTTCTCTGCACAGGTTAAGAGGGGAGACTTGTGTGAGGGGGAAACAGGAAGGGAGAAGGTGCATTAAAATGTAGATTAGCTGTGCCACCATATAGAGCAGAGCTACTGTGTAAACTCTACAGAATAAAGACAGTCCTTTGTACAGTGCTGGGTAGGTATATTGTTGCTACAGAAATGATAGAAGGAGGAGGAGGAGAAACTCCAGCCTCACCCCTTCCTTCCTGCTCTCTGCACAGAACCGGAGAGGAGGAACCAAAGGAAAACAAGAAAAGAGGAGTTAGATTATGATTCATGGTTTATTTTTCTTAACATATTTTTCTTCCTGAAAGCATAACAAAGTAGTTTACATCCTAAAATACAATTTAAAAATACAGAAAATGAAATGGAATACCGTTTTAAAAATGAGAAAGTAAGCTGCCATCATGCCATACAGTATAATTAAAATAAAGAGAGAGAGAGAAGAAACAATATCCTGCATTTTACCAACCTACACATCTAAGTTCCACTAGTGTTGGCATATAAATCCCTCTACAACAGGGGTGTCCAACCTTTTGGCTTCCCTGGGCCGCATTGGCAAAAAAAAGAAAATATTTCTGGGGTCACACAAACACGCAAACGCTGCAGCAAGACAGAGGAGGGAGCCGGCAAGATGGTAAACATCCAGGGGCAGCGGAGGAAAACACTGCATCGCCCTCGACTGGGGCCGCACAAAATACTTCACGGGACCACATGCGGCCCTCGGGCCGCAGGTTGGACACGCCTGCTCTACAACATGACACCCAAATACTTCTCAGACAAACTTCCTTTCTACACCCCAAAGAGAACGCTACTCTCCCAAGATGAAATATGCCTATATATACTATCAGGACTCTCCCTTCAACTCCAGACAGCCTAAAAACTATCCTATTCCCATTTCTTAACAAACCTCTGGAACAGCCTACCTCCTCATATCATAGCCCTTAAAGGACTTCTTAACTTTAGAAAAACTGCAAAAAACTACCTTATTTGCCTAGTCACTCCCTCAACCCTTCACCAGCATCAGTAAGTAATCCTATATGAAGATATATTGCAACACACTGTACTGTATGTAAAACCCTATATTGTAACACTGTGAATGTAAACTGTAACCCGTTTTGAGCTCTTTGGGGAGGACAGGATATAAATCTAAATAAGAACATAAGAATAACCAATGGTCCATCAAGCCCATTATCCTGTTTCCAACAATGGCCAATCCAGGTCATAAGTACCTGGCGGAAACCCAAATAGTAGTAGCAGCATTTTGTGCTAAGAATCCCATGGCAATCAGTGGCTTCCCCATGTCTGAAATGTTACAAGATGCAGGTACTTTGTAAGAATAGTACAGTGGAACCTTGGTTTATGAGCATAATTCGTTCCAGAAGCATGCTCGTAAACCAAAGTACTCGTATATCAAAGCGAGTTTCCCCATAGGAACTAAGGGAAACTCGCTTGATTCGTTCCCACCCACCCCACCCCACCCCCTAAGGCCAGCAGCACTGCTCTACCCCCCCCAAGAACCGGCATTGCTCCCCCCTTTCATGAAGGCCCCCCTGTGTGGTCCGCCATCCCACCCGCTCGTGTCGCCACCCCCCCCCCCCCCGCGTGATCCACCATCCCCCAGCTCGTGGCACCCCCCCATGATCCGGCACTCCCCACTCACATCGCACCCCCCCCCCGCCACGATCTGGCTTCCCCCAGGCATCCACCCACTCACCCGATCACATTCCTGACCCTCATTTGGCACCGGCACCACTGCACAGGACATGCCGGTGCCCGAAGATCTGCTTTCTTCTTTTTGTTGAGCCTTGAGCATCTGCACATGCTCAAGGCATTCGGGTTCCCGTTCTCTCCGGTGCATGGGGGGGGGGGGGACGCTCATAAATCGAGGCATGCTCGGTTCCTGAGGTGCCGATTTTGCGAATGTTTTGCTCGTCTTGCAAAACACTCACAAACCGGTGCACTCGTAAACCGAGGTAAGATTAAGAATAGTAGGTCTGATGCTCTGAGTCTTGTGTAATATTTACAGTGCTGGGTTTATGTTTGGGGGGGGGGTTAATTGGCAAATTTGTAATAAATCTAGTTTTGGATTCAAATGTTCCACTATCATATGAGGCTATAATTTGTGGAACAATTTTACATGTGAAACTCACTCTAGATAAATATAGGAGTCGTCTATTTATGATTCTAACAGGAATAGCCATTCAATTGATTATGAGTAATTGGAAGAATCATGATAGAATAAGTTATACTTTTTGGTGGGTGAATGTGTGCACTACGTACAGATATGAACGAATTAACACAGATTGTAAGGGATTTAGTGAGGTATTTAATAAAGTTTGGAGCCCATTGACTAAATTTGTAAAAATATAATAAATGTATATTTATCATATCTTTCCTTTGGCTCATTTATCTTTACACATCCAGGGGGGGTGGGGGTTGGAAGGAGGGGAGTAAATATTGATAGCAACATTTGGGTAACTTTATTCTTCATTTGTATTATATATTAGGTTATACTGTGCTATTATTATATGCAAGAAACTGAAATTATTGAATATCTATGTTACCTGTACAGATATTAGTGTAATGTATGTAATATCTACTGTTCTTTCATTTGTATGACACTGTTTTTGATTAAAAATCAATAAAGAATTATAAAAAGAAATTGGCAAATTTGTTACTTTTGTAGTCTTGGAAGTTAATGCTGTTATGGTAAATGTTCAATATAGGTTGTGTGTGTCTTTAGGGTTTTGTGTCATTTTGCAGAGTGTCTGTTCCTGAGCTGACAACACAATTTAAAAATAAATAAATAAATATATATATATATATATATATATATATATTTTTTTTTTTTTTTGTATGGTGAGTTGTAAGGGGAAATATCAAAACACCATAATTGGGGAAAGGTGGACTGTGTTACAGAACTAGAAGCATATATTTTAAATTAAGTCTCTCTAATTTATTTTATTTATTTAAACTATTTCTATTCCACAGAGCACAATAAAGCAATCATAAAAATACAGGTCACTCTATATCTTCACCAGCATCTACCATCTCAGGGCCCCTTTTACAAAGCCACAGTATAGAAGCTGCCATGGAAATACACCGAAGCACATAGGATTTGAATGAGCTTTGGTGCATTTACTGCGGCAGCATCGTTACCGCTGCTTTGTAAAGGAGGCCCTACATTTACAAGACAATTCTGCATAGAATTTAATTTTAACGCCCACATAGAACAATTAGTCGAATGACGTTATCACTTACAATGTTTTTCTGCATAGCTGATACTGGATAAGGGTGGGGGGTGGGAATTCTAAACAGAAGCCATTGGGAATTTTCTTAGAGTAGTGAAGTAGCTTAATGGTTAGAGCAGAAGGCTAAGAGCCAGTCATTTAAGTCTCCATCGCCTTGGGTACAATTTTATAATATAACTTGCCTTGAGCTACAGTTGTAAAAGGCAAAAGCTAAATCCAAAATCCATTATCTTGTATTTTATTTTAAGCTAATTCCCCCCTCCCACACACACACTTTTACAAAACCACGCAAGAATTTTATAGGGCCGGCCAGTGCGCTGAATGCTCCGTGTTGCTCCGATGGTTATAGTGTTCCTATGAGCATCAGCGCAGCGCAGAGCATTCAGTGCCCCAACTGGCACTACAAACCTCTTGCGGGGCAAAGGATTACGATGTTCTGGTAGGCGCGATGTGTGGAAAAATCACTTTAGCTTGCATCACTATTGCCACCTCAAATTAATCTGTTTAGAAACACCACTGGTCTGCTGCCACCTCCCATAACCACTTTGATTAACAGATCACTTGGGTTCTAGGGAAAAAAATGGCTATTCTGTACAACCCTCCTCCCAGTCTCACAACTAAAGCAAGCTGAAATTTAAATAAATAAAAAAGTGTGTGTGGATTTTTTTTTTTTTTTGGGGGGGGGGATGTAGGGCAAGGAATAATTCTGACAATCTGCATTGGGCAAGGCTGCTTTCACTCCCCATGGGGACCTGGGCAGGCTTTTGTGAATGCGACCCCCAGTCTAGTAAGGCTTGCTTGCCCCCCTCCCCAATCCAGTGGCACCCAGCAAGGCTGTCCCGAGGCCTGTACTGGCAGTGCAGCCACACAGGGTGCATGGGATGAGATGGAGCAGGACAAAGGGCACTAGGGGACATATCACACAGGGCACATTTCTAGCATGGATTACTCCTGGCACCTGGCCTGCTTTGCAATCCAGTGATATCCATCATTACCCCCTCCCTATTCAGCAATACACAACCTGCTTCTCCAATGCAGTGGCGCCTGCTCCAGATCCCCCCCAGTCCAGCCATGCAGGCTTCTTACCTACCTGCTAGCTCCGCTGTGTCCCATAGAAAAAAAAAAAAAAATCAAAATGAAAAGTGCAGACCCCCTGTCTAGGCTGAACCATTGAGGGGACTCTGTTCTCACCTCTTCTGATGTAACTTCCTCAGGATCACCTTTACTTATTAAGTCTCCTGTTAAACTGAACCTGGCAACCATGCCCATAGAAGTATATGAGCCAACTTTTCAAAATAATTGGGGGTCTAAACCCTATAGCAATTACCCTCTCTAGACACAATCAAGGAGTTTGCTCAATATTGGGGGTGCAGGTACAGAAAAACCTGGAATCACAGGTGTGTTGTGTTTGGCCAGGAAACTCTGTATCAAAAGTGAAGAATGGGCAGGTGCGTTATCATGATGGAGCTGCCAATTGCCCACTGCCCACAGGTCCAGCTCTGTACTTGCCTTTAACTTCTGACCCATTTTGCCAGTGTAGCATCCATCTTCACATTTTCTGCACTGAATAATATATACTACCTTGGAGGAGGAACTTGAAGAGGGTCTCCCCACAACTGTAGAGTTCAGAGACATCTGCTGTCATACCTCCACTTTTGCTAAAGGACCGGTATGGTAAATGCTCTAACGCCCATAGGAAATGAATGGACGTTGGAGAATTTGATGATCCACACTCGGCTGCGTGGCTTTGTAAAAGGGCTAGCACAACAAAGAAAAATGGGGTGACCCAATAAACCACAGTGAAAACAATCCACCAATGAAAACAAAAACAAAAATCTATGGATACAGATGTTCTAGAGATAATTTATTAAACACTGACATATGAAAACATGAAAATTCAATTTAAAAAGTACAATGTTAAGAAATACAATGATAAAAGTCTAACCGGACCTACACGGTCCGTGTTTCGGCAAACACGCCCTCCTCAGCGGTCCAATGGTTTGCAAACTCACATATAAAGAATTGGACTGAAAACAGTCTATTGTCTTTAAACATGTGAGCAAAGAACACCGCAGACAAGCTGAAGTAGCAAAAAAATGCTAAGAAGAATGTATTTCTTATCATTGTACTTTTTAAATTGAATTTTCATGTTTTTATATGTCAGTGTTTAATAAATTATCTCCAGAACATCTGTATCCACAGTTTTTTGTTTTTGTTTTCATTTGTAAAAGGGTATCATAGTTTGCAGCACGGTATCTTACAGGGTTTGTGTCATTTTGTCTTTTTCTTTCTTGCTTATCCTCTGATATTTACTTCCTATTAACTTTTACTTCAGATTAAGCGTTTGCTGGAGACTTAGAACCAGAGAATAGAAAAGATTTATTTCAGTGATTCATTCTCCAGGAAAAAATAGCTGTAAGTCTTTTTAAAGATTTTTGGTTGCTGTTGTTTTTCTAGCTTCAGATTGAATGTTATTACAAGTGCTACCCACTCTGCAATTTTCCTTTCTCTGTATTGCAGGAGGCTTGCCCTGGGTGTTTTGAGGTGACAATGTAGTTTCCTTAGATAAGTTTTTAGGATTATTCCTGTATTAAATGGGTTAGACAGAGCTTTGAAGTCTTTGTCCCTGTCTTTTGGATCACAGCATACGAGGGCCGTTCAAAAAGTATCAAACTTTTATTTATAAAAAATACTCGTATTCAGATACAACAATCTTATACTAATCTCCTTCAAAGAAGTCCCCTTGGGCTGTCACACACTTCTTCCAACAGTTCTGTCACTGTTGGAAGCAGCGCTGGAACGCCTCTTATAAGATTGCTCGCAACTGGTCCATCACACTCTGGATGATGTCTCTCTTGACTGAAATCTGGTCCCTTTCAGGGGCATTTTCAGCTTGGGGAAAGGCCAGAAGTCACACAGAGCCATGTCGGGAGAGTAGGGAGCCTGAGGAATCACAGGTGTGTTGTGTTTGGCCAGGAAACTCTGTATCAAAAGTGAAGAATGGGCAGGTGCGTTATCATGATGGAGCTGCCAATTGCCCACTGCCCACAGGTCCAGCCATTTACGCCTCACAGCGTTACGAAGGCGACGCAGAACCTCTTGATAGTATTGCTTGGTGATTCAACGATCCTGCATCACCAGGGTCCTCACTTGGTCAATGACAATCTCATTTCTGGATGTTGAGGGCCTACCAGAACATGCTTCACTCTCCACTGATGTACAGCCATCTCTGAAGCGGTTGTATCACTCCTTTATCTGTGTGGTGCCCATTGCTTCATCCCCGAAGGCCTTTTGAATCTTACGGATCATTTCCACTTTGGAATTGCCAAGCTCTACACAAATTTAATGCAGTAGCGCTGTTCAACTTTTTCTGTCATTTTGTCAAAAACGAAAATCCATCACTTTCTCTCTAGAGGTCACCATTCCTCTAGGACATAACACCAGTCACCATTTTCACTAAAACATGTTACATATTTTATTCACATCACCCATACTCATAAATGCTTCTTTTAATTTGGATTCAATTTTACTCCAATTTCATATAGTATACATTAATACACATAACTTCTGATAACTATACATTTTATCCTTAGGACCCCTGAAGAAGACTACTGTGTCGAAACACAGACCGTGTTGGGTCCAGATGTTTCCAGCGGTTCAGGCCCTAGACATTTTTATGTGGATTACTTATTTGTTTTAGTAAAGCCTTCATCTTGGACATCAACTCTCCACAGCTTTTTTGCTTCTTATTGTAAACATGAAGTATGTTGAGGTTAAAGTTCATATGTCCCTTTTTGTAGGAAATTCCAAATGGAAAGCTATGTGGACCTTTACTAATAACTTGAATTGAGTGAAGTATTAGACTGGTAAACAATGTATGGCCCTTCTCACAAAGCCGGGATAGTAAGTCCCGGCGTGGCAAACATGATGCAGCACATAGGAATTGGCTGAACAGCATTCAGATTAGAATATGGTCCCAAAATCTTTATTTCACTATGGCAAAGAAAATCATTCACTTTTCACTTTACTGTGCATTACTTAAGCAACTTTCAAAATGACATCTGGATTTATCTAACAAACAAAATATTGACCACCAATCATCCAATCTAACCCAGAATATGATTTTGCCTTCTTTACCTATCCTGTTTTTATGATGGCATTCCTGACTTATTATTACCTATGCACACTGTTCTGTTATGCTTGTTATGAAGTCCAGTGTTTAAAATAGAATAAACCATAAACTATCTAATCACTGCACTAATCATTAGGCTGCTCCTCCATTTCCAACCAGGATCACCTCCCGATACTGAAGATATCACAATGTTCATCACTCTCCACCTGAAGTCCTCATTCTGTCGATCTTTCTCTTGCCAATGATCTACTAAAGGTGCTGGCAAAGCACTCATCTTCAGATGACTCCTGTGTTAATTGAGACAAAGACAAATGCATCTCTTAATTCTGCCTATTTACACTAAAGAGCAAGAACAGATTAACACATATATCATATAAGATGACTCACAAGTGATTTAAATTGTGAATGTAATCTTGTAATTGTATGATGAAAAGATTACTGTGTACTAGAAGCATACAGGTTGCATATTCCTGATGTCCCTCTGTTACTGTCGAAGTTAGAGTTTACCAATAGTTCTACCTCACTGAAAGACAACAATTGAGAACTCTGTTTATCCAAATAACATAGAAAAATTCAGACATATATGGCAAAAACACAAATTAGTTTATCTGAGGGGGTTTTTTCCAGGGTACTGCAATAACAGTTCTCTGTAGTCATATTCCACTCAATTATATGCTTTGTTCAATAATGCTAACATGTATCCCAGTCAAAAAAACTCTTAAGTTCCTCAGCTTGAACCTTAAACTCAGTATTAAAAGAACAAATTTTTCTAATAAGTAGATGTTTTAGGCAAACTTCTAATTCCATTAAATCAATAGGAATGATGGAGGCATGAAAGAGGGCAGAACACAAGATGGAAAGGACAGAAGATGCTGAATGGAGGGGAGGGAGTGGAAATAGGTATGCTGACCACCTGGAGGGGAGGAGAGGGAGGGATGGGTCAACTGATGGGTAGGGAAGGAAAGTGTGATGCTGGCTACTTGGGGAGTATGGGTAGGGAGAGAAAGGAGAAATGCTGGACAATTGGGGGTGGGTTTTCAGTCTTCCAGGGGAAGACAAGTGAGCAAGTTCAGTTTGGGCAGTCCTCGTATACATATGTGCATGCATTCTCACTCTTCAGTCACATGTACGTGTATATGCATTCAATCTTACTCTTCAGCTATGAATGCATGATCTTTCTTCAATATAGTAGAAAAATCTCCCCAACCCGATTCTAGACAGTATAGCAGCGGACAGAACCTTAACTAACTACTAAACAATAATCGATTCAAACAAATCAAGACCAATGCTTAAATATTTAGTGTAATGGGCAGGTCCTCACTTTTCACAGCTTGCCTCGGGAAACCTCCCTCTTAGCACTGGTGCCACAATAGTGCACCTGTGAAACATTCCAGGACCATATACACATCCACATGCATGCTATCTCACTTTTCAGACATATAGATACATACACACACATACACACACACACACATATACTCCCACTCTACACACACACATCTGCCCACCATCAGGCAAAGTTTTTGCATTTGCCACCAGCTTTTTATCTTAGGCTACAGCAGTAGACCCCTCACACTTATCCCATTCTTCTTAAATTCATCTTCCTTGTCAAAAAAACCACCTTTCCCCAGGATAGTCACTGGTTCTACTGGCTCTTTTCAAGGCCCCATGCAGAGCTCAGCCTACAACGCTTCCTGTGATTACAGCAGCCTTCCTATTGACTGGATCTTTTACAGTCTCTGCATTAGAAGGGAAGAGATTGGAGTGCCATAAAGGGCTAAACTATGAAAAACATCTAGACACTTTTACCATCATTCTGGCTTTAAAACAGTTAATTTACAAATATGTAGAATCTCAGAAAAATCCAATCAGTTGACAATCCTAGCCTCGCCTTTGGGCCCTAGGAGGGCTGGTGTTAGACATTCAGGAGCTCAGGGCAGAAACTAGAGAGCAGGCCCAAAAACAAATCTGCAGGCTATGCTTCCTTCAGCGTGAGGTAGGTTTGAGACCCTCTATGGTATGTAGTCCTAGGGCAATTGCCCTGTTTGCCACACCCTAATGACAGTCCTGGGCACTAGGCAGATGAGACACTTGCCTTTGCCTCAATCTGGTTTCCCTTGTGAGCCTGAGAACCTGCATTTGAGTTCTTGCCCAGTCAAATATTTGCTTTCATTTGCACAAGTTTAGATTTTGAGTTGAAAGAAGCTGTGGAAAACTGATAGAACAGCCCTGCAGCCATTGAAAAAATAGTAACTCAGTTATTCTAACATATCCTGGCTCTTGAAACTTGATGGTTTCTGCCAAAAGTCTGGTATTACACATCTTTTGTGGTAATAAAACCCAAGAATGTTTCCCATTTTCAAGATAGCTATATCTTTTTTCAAAAGTGATCTGATGAGCAGGCATAAAATGAACACTGGCAAAATAATGCATTGGTTTTTGTTTCACTTGAACTCAGGTTGCAACTTGTTTCATTTCTTTCTGCTCTTTCTAATTTTTGAACTGCTTTACCAGGTACATTGTGAAGCATAGCATTAATTCTCCTTGTGACTTTGGGCATGTCACTTAGGGTGGAAGTTATCAATGTGGGCTACTGTTAAGTTGGGTTATTTTAGTCACAAATCAAGTACAGTATTTTAGCATGGGGTCTCATAGTATAAAATGTGCACCTTGATAAAATAGCCAAACTTGTAACAAAATAACCCAATAAATTGTAACCTACGTAGATAACTTACCTCCTTAGAGGGGTAGTTACTAACATGTGTTAAAGGAGTTCCAAATGATTTAAAAAAAAAAAAATAATAATTAAAGGGGGAAGTTATCAGCGTGGGCTACTATTGATGGGCTATTTTACCCACAAATTGTGCCATTTTAGCACAGGGTCTCATTTTATACAATGAGACCCTATGATAAATTAACATGACCCATGTTGATAAATCTCCCCTCCCCCAACCTCAAAGTAGGCACTAGTGGGAACTAGTTGGATGAAATTGGATTTATTGATTTAATATCCCACTTTGTACAAAAGTGTTAACGCAGTTTATAATAGAAAAAAAAATGACAGTTTATACTAAATATAAAGGGTCTTTTGCAAAGCTGTGATAGCAATACTGCCAAGGTAAATGCACCAAAGCCCGTTCAATTCCTACCACGGCTTTGTAAAAGGGGCCCATAATAAAGCTCAACTACCATAACCAAATAGTTAGTTATAAGATATTTGTTGTTATTAATTATATTTTAATTTTGTAACTACTGAAAAATACACCAAATTATATTGTACTAGAGAAATTATTTAAAAAAAAATATTTACTTAGAAATCCATTATTATGTGCACTCAAAGGCTTTGGGGCTCATAATCGAAAGAGAAAAGCGTCCAAAAACTGGCCTAAGTCGGCACTTGGACGATCATAAACGAAAGACGTCCAAGTGCCGATAATAAAACCAGGTTTTGGCCGTATTTCTAAACGACCTAGGCCTTCATAGTGCTGCTGAACGACCATAGCTAAACGGGGCATTTCAGAAAGAGTGTCGAGGATGGGATTTGGGCGGAATGTGGGCAGGCTTAGACTTAATCGTACTGCATGTATAACCGAAAGTTATACAGCACAGAATCAACGGAACTTGGACGTTGTAACTTAGACCATTTAAAACATGGTCTAAGTCACAAAAACCCACCTAAAGTGACCAAATAAGCACTGCAAACACATAATACAGACACCCCCCACACTACTCCAGTGATCACCGACCCCCCCTCATAAAAATATTAATCACAACTTGAAAATTATGCCTCCAGAACATCATCATCTGGCAGCCTGGCATAGGAAAGCCTAGTCATGCTGCACAGAGGCGTCTTAAACCGTCTTGGGGGTGGGTTAGGGACCCATAGAGAGGTGGTCCCATGCCCATAAGCCCTTGTAATCACTGCATTGATATTGAAACATGTGCACTCCCCTATACACCCCCGAAACCCTTTTTTTACTAGTGACTCCTGCAGCCATAAGGGCTATTAGGGTGGTAGATAAGTGGGTCTAGGGCAAGGGTAGGCAATTCCGGTCCTCGAGAGCCGGAGCCAGATCAGGTTTTCAGGATATCCACAATGAATATGTACGAGATGGATTTGCATGCCCTGCCTCCTTGAGATACAAATCTATCTCATGCATATTTATTGTGGATATCCTGAAAACCTGACCTGGCTCCGGCTCTCGAGGACCGGAATTGCCTACCCCTGGTCTAGGGGATTCTGGAGGTGGTTGTGGGGGGGGGGCTCACCATGCCCTATAGGGGAGCTGTAGTGAGATGAAGACATGGCACCCTTTTTGTGAAGTTCACAGCAGTGCCCTATAAGGTACCCCTATATTTAGGTGCCATGTCTGGGTGTTCAGTCCATCACTTTGCAGACCCCTCTCACGTCCAACAGGGCTTGTTCTAGGCGTTTATGACTTGGATGAAAAGTTGGACGAAAATGTGGTATAAAGATGGATGATTTAGAAGCTTGAACAATCAGATCAGCAGGACGTATGATTTTCGAAATGAAAAAAAATTTGGACGTATTTTTTGAAAATGTGCCCAAAGCTATTTTTTACTTTGGATGACTTGCGACTTGGACGAAAACGGACTTAGATGTTCCTTTCGATTATGCCCCTCCACATGTATATGTAAGTATAATACTAGCATGGTTTGACTTGACCTATATGCCTAGTGCCTTCCCCTGTTAAGTTTGGAACCCCAAAAAATCTGGAAGACAGAGAATAAATGGATAAGAGAAAAAGGAAACACAGAAATCGAAGTGAGGAGAGGAAATGTGGAAAAAAAGGAGAAAAAAAAAAGAAAATAAGAAGTCTAAAAGAATAAACAAAAACAGGAATGAAATTGAAGAAGGATCAAGAAAAAAGCAAAGGAAACTGAAAATCAAGAAAAACATAGCCAGAAAAATATTTTATTGAATGTTGTTTCATTGTAGGGTAGATCTGCATATTGAGATTTCAGAGGTTAATAAGCAATATTTTGTTTAGTATTTGAGCTCTAGTGAGTAAGGCTCAGCACACTTATTCAAAAATCTGTTTTATTATAATATAATATGATCAAGGCAGGATTAATTCTTTGAGAGCCCCTAGGCACACAAGTACACCTTTCAGCAACTCTTTGCATCTGCCGGTCCACCCCCTCTGATGTCACTTATTCAGGTTGGTTGATGGCGATGCCGGGGGAGGGCAGTGTTGTCAATCTCCTGGGGGGGGGGCAGCACTGCCGATCTTTCCCGGGGGGCCCGTGTTGCCAAGGAAAAAAACCCCAAAATGAGTTCTGTTTCATCGGGCCCCCCTGACAACTTCGGGCCCTAGGCACATGCCTAGTTGGCCTATTGGTTAATCCTGCCCTGAATATGATGTAAACTGCAATGCTGGAGTCTGTATATGATATGGTCCATTTTTGTGGATATATCCACACACACAGCTCTTCCCTCCCTCCACCCTCTGGATTTTCTGAGCAGATCCTCCCCCGCTTCACCCCATTCACAGCTCTACCTCCCCAAACAAATGAGTCAGCAGCTGGTTATGCTTGGCTGTTTTCTCTCACTGACTCATGACATCTATCACTACACCTTGAGCTCTCTTTCTAAACTTCATACTTTTCCCCTTAGGCACTGGAAGCCATTCTAGAATGTTATTTGGTCGTACCCGTCTCTCACCCCAAGATTCATCTAGTCACCAGGTCTTAGAAAAAAATAACCTGGATTTTGTCAGTCACTGCCCAGTGTATACCTTGGATTCAACCACTTTGCACCACTCTGCAGAAGTATTCCTGGATATACCATTATACTCATATATCCACAGAGGGCCTGTTTTATAAAGCCGCACTAGCGGCTGCTGCGCGACAACAGCCCCGAAGCCCTCTAAATCTCTATGGGCTTCGTGGCCGCTAGCGCGGCTTTGTAAAAGAGGCCGTATGTAGGGGGAAAAATTCCCAAATCACTTTTTGTACAAGTTCATGTTGCCCACTCCCCCCACCTCCTTTTTACAAAGCTGCAATAGTGGCTGCCACATGGCAAACTCTCTGACACCCATTAAATCACTATCAATGTTGGAGCAATTATTGCAGCAGCAGCCACTACTGTAGCTTTGTAAAAGGAGCCTTCTGTATTTCATGTCTTTTTCTTTCCCTGCAAGTTATACTCCTGGCAGAATTCTGCACAAAAAAGAATTTCAAAATTCTGTGCAAAAAATTAGCAAATTCAGCAAGTTTATTTGTCAAAATTTAAACAATATTTTTGCTAATATTTATATTCCATTTAAAACATTTAAAATAAGATGGCTTTTTTCTACCATTGTTGTCTGGAAATTTTATTTTTCCATCAGGTTTCTTCCAGTTTCTCCTTTCTGCTTTTCTGTGTATTGTCTGCTAATTCTTCTTCATGCAGTTGCTATCTATTTGTCTTTTCTGCTCTCTCCTATGTCCTAATTACCTCTGACATATTGATCATTCCTTGTTAGTTCTTTTCTGCCTCTTTCATACCCTTCTCCTCTTTTTCACTTTTCAACTTCCTATCAAATTTCCATCTTCTCTTCCGTTTCCCTATCTTATTACTTCCTCAGCTCTCCATTCCCTTTCAACTTCAACGTACTCTCCATGTCCATATTTCTGCCCTCTGTAATAACTGTCTTCTCATCCATTTCCTTACCAACCCTTCCTCCCCCTCTTGGCCTCTTCCTCATGGTTCTATTATTCTCAGGATGTTTCTTCTTCCATCCTTATAATCCAGCATCTACTTCCTCTTCTTTCCCTTCCCACCCTCATAGCCTGACATCTGCCTGTCCCTTCTCTCTTCCCCATGTCTCCCTGTCTCTTCCCTCACTCCTATTGCCAGGCACCTCTCCATTACTTCTTTCTGCTCTTGGATCCAACATCTCCATCCTTCTCCTCCTCTATCTCCTAAGTATCTCTCCCTCCCTCTCATCCACCCCCATGTCCAACATCTCTCCCTTCCTCCCTTGCATCCCTCTCCCCATGCAGCATTTTCTCCCTCCTTCCACTGACATATCCAACATTTCTGTTTCATTTCCACTGTCCACCATCTCTCTTTCTCTCTCCCCCCCTCCCCCCTCCGCCATATGTAGGTTTACCAGATGTCCAGATTTACCCTGACATGTCCTCTTTTTAGAGGACTATCTGGGTATCTGGATGGATTTTACAAACTCAGCACTTTGTCTGGGTTTTGCATAGTCCCGACTCTGCCAGAGCTTGAGGCCACATCTGGAGGGCCTCCAAGCATGCACAGATGTGATGCGATAACATCACATGCATGCATACATGGTTGTGACATCATCATGTCAGATCCACGAATGCTCAGAGACCTTCCAGATGCAGCCCCGAGTTCCAGGAAGAAGTGGAGATGAGGTTTATTTGGGGACAGGCCTAGGGCAGAATGGGGCAGAACAGGGCGGGTCCACGTGTCCTCTTTTTTTTAAAATCAAAAATATGGTAATCCTACCCATGTGCAGCATCTTTCTTCTCCTCTCATCTTCCTGAGCACCATCTTTCCTTCTCTCCCTCCCCCTGTGCAGTGTCTTTCCTTTTTCCCCTTCTCTTCACAAGACTTTCTCTCTTCAACGCCTTTCAACATTGATTCCCATGCATTGCCTGCCACTAACCCAGAAGTCTCTCCGCAGCAGAGGAGAGGTTTCGGGGTTAACAGCAGGCAGTGTGTGGGAATCACTGCCAATGCCATGACCCGTTCAAGCGACGCCATCGAAGAGGTAGGAGATTCTGCATAGAAAAGGTGAATTCTGCGCAAATTCTGCATGGTACAGCTGCACCTTGAATACTGTATGCAGTTCTGGTTGCAGTATTTCAAAAAAGATATAGCAGAATTAGAAAAAGTACAGAGAAAAGCAATGAAAATGGTAACATGGATTGGATGACTTCCCTATGAAGAAAGGTTAAAGCAGTGGGCTCTTCAGCTTGGAGAAGAGAAGGCTCAGGAATGATATGATAGAAGTCTATAAAATGCTGAGTGGAGTGGAAAAGGTAGATGCAAACTGCTTGTTTACTCTTCCCCAAAATACTAGGCCTCCACCAGCAGTAAAGTTACAGGAATTCCACCAGTAGTAAAGTTCAGGAACTTAAATTTATGGACAAAACAAAGCTATTTCAAGATAATGCAAGCAGACTTGACCTATAGGCTTTAATGCACTTTTTTCCCTCAATCTTGGCTTTTTAAAGTTCTGTTTTCAAAGTTTCCACATAAAAAAAAAATAATAATAATAACACAATGGTCATAGGATACACTATATTATGGAAAAGTATTGCATCAGAGGGAACGTGCTACCGAGGTGGAGAGTGGCCTGCCAGGTTCGCTACAGCAGCCGGCGAACCTCAGCAGGCTGCTTTCAAGAGGAGCGGCAGCGGTGGCAGCTGTTGGTGAGTGAGGGCGGGAAGGGGGAGTCGCCAGCGTGTTCCTGCCTCCGTGTTCAAAAATGGAATTCGGCACAGACCCAGGCACCACGGTGGCAGGGAACACGCCGTCCTAAGTGCGTATGCACGCTTAGAGTTTTATTATAGAGAATATAAGAAAGATTTATGTTCTTCAAATAGATCTACTCATAGAAGATTGGGGGATGCTGTTTAAAAATCACCATCAATCACTTGCTTACCATGTATATTTTGGTACTGCTCCCTAATCTGACTAATTAGGACTTGTGATATAAAACATATCGATACATATGTCCTTATTGCTAATAATAAAGAAGTTTGGAATCCTAATATAAATTCAAATATATGTTCTTTTTCCCATTTTATCAACAATCCAAAAATATTGCATTAAAATGGGGGGGGGGGGGGGAGAGAATCTCACATACTGATATGACACAATGCCTGGAGGCAGTTACATTAATGGAAACACAAATATGTATCTTGAAAGTTAAAGATAACCATTACTGGTGATGTGTGTATGGGGGGGATGGTCTTCATAAATCTAGAATTATTTGGAATAGAAATATAAATTATTTATACATTACCCCTCAAGGTAGTTTAGGGTGGAGGCCTAAGTGAATGATAATCTTTGTTTTCTTTAAAATGTATAAATGCTAGGGGGGGGGGGTTAAACATAATTTTTAAAATGTATGCCCTGAAGCAAGGCCAAAGCACAGCACTAAGAAAGGACATGACAAGCACGTTTACAAAACATTTAGTCAGCTTATGAAGCCTTTAATGTCAAGAAAGGATAACTCTGATCCTTTTGATGTCTCTTTTTCATAGCACCAGGGGTTACTGTTTTGAAGGATTAAAAATTAAAGAGATCAGGATAACTGGCACATAATAGAAGACATGGGAAATGCATCTATCTGATGCAAAAAATAGTATGTGAGATTATCTTTAGCTTCTTACAATGACAGATCATTTGGGCTTTGCTTAAAACAATTATCAATGATTACAAAAAAAGACTAAAGAAGAAAGGAATTGGGCTCTATGGGGGAGGAGTGTCTTTAACTAAGAGTGCCAATTTGGATACAACTCTTGCACTAGTTACTAAGGCCTATATTCTATAAACGGCACCTTAATTTAGGCGCTTAAGTAGAAAATATCATTTTAAAATTATTAATATCTTTTTATTTTTAATGTGACCTACATCACAGCTATGGAGGCACTTTATGACGCCTAACGCCACTGTAGGCATGGCTAATGTCAGAAGTGGCATTAGGCGTCATAAAGCACCTCTGTAGCCGTGATCCATGTGAAAGGTAGGTACCGGAAATGTAGGCCTTGAAACCTTGGCCTACATTTCCAGCGCCTACCTTTCACGAAGCCGCGATTCTATAAATGGCACTGTTGCGTGATTGACATCTCAAGAAGAAGTACTAAGTGCAGATGGTCTGTGCATGCTCAAAGATCACTGTTCAGCAATTCGATTCAGTTGGTTGGGGGGGCGCGATTCTGATGAATCAGCCCCCCGGACACAGATCGGATCCGATCCGTGCCCTTAGTGAATCTAGCCCTAAGTAGACATTTACATCAGCTAGGCCACTGCAGTAAAAGCTCTGATAATCATAGGAATTCTATGAGGGTTGCAGCTTTTAGTGCAGTGGCCGGCGATAAAAAAAACTCTAATGCAGCTTGATAAAAGGGGGCCTAAATTTTTAAACATTTTCCTATAATGATCATAAGATTCAGATGCTCATATTATACAGCCTAGTTTTCTCTCATAACTAGCAGCCTAAAAAACCAACATCTTTTCTACATATTTGAATTCAGAGCAGCCCCATACAGAAGGAAATATTTAAAAAAGCAGAAAAATGTGAAGGGCGCTTTGATATATTGAAAGAAAATAGATAAATCAGACAACATGGCAATATAGACCATAAAACACCTTATAACAAAACAGCCAAACTTTAAAACAACACTAGCCTCTTCTCAAACTAATATCACAATTATTTTTTATACTTCTCTCTCAAGTTTTCAAAAAGTTAAAAATTTCACCAAATAAATTACCATTTGCATCCAACATTAATTCATGTTTTGCCAATACTGCTTCGATGTGGTCAATTTCTTAGTCCATCTGTTTATACTCCACGTGGGAACTCTAGTATGTGTAACTTCATCCCAGTTCTGGTCAATCATCACTTCAGGGAATTCCTATGTGCTAAATTCACATGCTCTTTTCAGCATAAATATTTGAATGCATGAATTTGCTTACATACCCTTATAGCAATCATGTACTTGTAAAATACGTTTAACATAAGAATATATGAATAGCCAAAGGTCTATCAAGCCCAGTAGACCGTTCGAACTGTGGCCAATCCAGGTCACTAGTACCTGGCCAAAACCCAAAGAATAGCAACATCCCATGCAGGGCAAGCAGTGGCTTCCCCCATGTCCTTCTCAATAATAGACTATGGACTTTTCATCCAGGAAATTGTCCAAACCCTTCTTAAAACCAGCTACGCTATCCGCTCTTACCACAACCTCTGGCAATGCATTCCAAAGCTTAACTATTCTCTGAGTGACTTGGCTTGATTTAAAATAAAAAAACAACCCCCCCAAAAAAATCAGAAATTGCTCTCCAATCTATTTGAAGTAGCATTTTGTTGCATCCATTCCTGGCAACCAATATAAATGCCTGTGCTGGCATGCTCAGTAATACCTCCTCTGTTAAGAGACATCTGGTTGGCACACATTTGCTGTAAATAGACTACACCCATATCATGCAGAACTTCAAACGAAGGAATTAAAACTTTATTTATTTAAAATTATTATCTGTTTTCCGCCTCCCCCCCAAAAAAAATGGCTCAAAGCGAATAGCATCACTTTAAGTATGGGCCTAAATTTTAACTAGAAGCCAGAAGAGCTCAGAGGCAAGGCTAGTGATGCAAACAAGACATTTGTCCTTGATATCCATACTAGAGGAGGCTCTAAGCTGGTCTAAAGATGCTGGTGAATATTGGAGCCCATTGCCATATTTCTGCCCTGAGCCCCAACACAAAGAGGACTGGAAAGTGATCCTTTCTCTCAGGCTACATCCCCTAATCAGCCTGGTAGCCATATTCTTGATGAACTGCAATCTGCAATTGGAAGTTAAATAAACTGAGTTGTAGAAATCAGTCTTTGAAATTGGATTGGGCATGGATTCGGGACTGTACATCTAATAGGTGCCTTCATCGACAGTCTGACCAGACTTTCTCTATCAGTACAGCACGGCGTTTTAGACCATGGTCCCAAGATAAGTAAAACTTTTTTTGATTTTGCTTTTCCTGTGCACAGTGATGGGTATATTACCCTTTTGATAATCACATTTCAGTGGTGGTGGAGTTTTTGCCAGTGATAGTACACAAACAGCTTTGAATCTTAAACAGTATTGAAGTTGTTTACTGCTGTGTTGAAATTTTTGATGGTTTTTCTCCATTTTGTTGTGGAATGGTTATCGGGGGGGTGTAACCCATCTATGGTGAGTAATATTTTGTAGTTAAATTTTTGGATTTAAATGTCTCTATCATATCTCCCCACTCCCGCCTTTCCTCCAACGTATATATATTAAGATAAGAACATAAGAACAGTCTTACTGGATCAGAGCAATGGTCCATCTAGCCCAGTAGCCTATCTTCAAGGTGGACAATCCAGGTCCTGGCAAAACTAGTACCTGGCAAAAACCCAAATAGTAGCAACATTCCATGCTACCAATCCAGGGCAAGCAGAGGTTTCCCCCATATCTGTCTCAATATAAGACTATGTGCTTTTCCTCTAGGAAATTGTACAAACATTTGTTAAATCCAACAGTCCCCATAGGCCTTATGATGAAGACTACTGACCATTTTAGTAGCCTTCCTCTGGATTGACTCCATCCTGTTTATATCTTTGTGAAGGTGTGGTCTTCAGAATTGTATACAATATTCTAAATGAGGTCTCACCAGAGTCCTATATAGGGGCTTCAATACTTCCTTTTTATCTACTGGCAATACCTCTCCCTATGCACTTCTAGCTCTCGCTATTGCCTTTCCAACCTGTTTGGCCGCCTTAAGCTCATCACATGCTATCACACCCAAGTCCCATTCCTCTTTCATGCACCAAAGTTCTTCACCTCCTAAACTGTACCATTTCCTCGGGTTTTTGTTTTTATGAATTACTATAGATGAAATCATATCCCATTTTAATTGATGGTGTTTATCAGACAAGAAAGAATATATACTGATCCCATAACTCATCCTCTTCACTGTATGCAGTCTTTCACAACATATATATTTTTTGCTATGTTACACTGCTGGAGGATATGGATAAGGTAAGGCAAGGTGCTCTCAGGAACTGCGCCTGACGTATTTCAGCTACCTTGGGGGCATGCAACTTTGATAAATATATGTACAAATGTAATCACAATAGTAAAAATACTTATATAACTTAGGGCCTGTTTTACAAAGCTACGCGGCAACAGCCCCAAAGCCCTTTAAATCTCTATGGGCTTTGGGGCCGTTACCTGCTTTGTAAAACAGGCCCTTAATTTTAAAAAAAACATATAGTTATAGTTAAAAACACATCTAAACATACCCAGTGGCTCCCATTAATTCTTGTGAGACTCACCACAGCCATTCAGGAAGCCACTCAGCGCCAAGCAGAAGTACGCTTTTGCTTGGTACAGAACTCACAGCAGCAACAGGCTCAGCAGCGGGGCAGGAGCATGGAAAGTTTGCTCCTACCCGCTACACCAGGGATTCCAGGTACGCGGGTCATACGGCAGGCATGGCGGCATGCAGACTTTCAGCACAGAGGAGGTACAATGGACAGGGCAGGGAGGGGGACAGGGTACAGAACCTGCAACAAGTCCAGGAGGGGGGCAAGTGGGCACTGGACTGAATATAAACCAAGACTCCCTTTTTGAGCCCATTTTTTGCCCCCCAAATCTCGGTTTATATTTGAGTATATACAGTACCTAGCTGGGATAAGAAACAGCTTCCACCAATTACAGCTAGCTGGTGTGAGAACAGCTAACTCCAACATTGGAAAACATAAAATAAAAGTGAAAGTATGCATCACTAAAAACAAGCATATAAAGCTAAGTAAAAGCAAAAAGCTTCTACAGGAGTAAACCCAGATAAAAACAGTTGTAGCTGCAAGAGTAAAAATAGATCCTCAATAAGAAACTCTAAAACAAGGGTTACTCACAGTGTTCTGGGTCAGTAGTAACTGGCAAACAGGCGAGCTTGCGCACACAACCAGGCTTATATGGAGGAAGACTGATGTCATAAATAATAATGATATAAAAGAACTAAAACTCAATTAAAACTAAACTCAATTAGAACTAAAACCTCAATTAGAACTAACAATTAGAACTAAAAACTCAATTAGAACTAAAAACTAATACTCAATTAGAACTAAAACTCAATTTAAAAAGTGGTACAGCCCTTAAAAACCAGAATTGGAACCCAAATGAAAGTAAAAAATAAAATGTAAAATAATTAAAAAAAACCCTCCAATTACAGATGTGAAAAAGTTGGTAACCCATCCAAAGCATTGTAAGCATTGTAAGCATTGTAAAAAAAACGTTAAAATATTTTCAGAGCCTGAAAACATAATCACAAATGGTAACCAAAGTACTGTATTTTCACTCATATACCATGCACCCGTGTAAAACGTGCACACGGGTATACCGCGCAGGGAACACAAATTTATGTAATAAAATGTTAATATAGCGGGCACACGCGTATACCGCGCATGCTAAAACCTCCTCCCGCCTACTCCGAACCGGCATCCTCCCACCCGCTCGCGTCACCCCCTCCCCCTCTGATCCGAGATAATCTGATCCGGCATTCCCCCTGTGAACCGGCATCCTCCCCCCCCCCGCTCGCGTCACCCCCCCCTCCCCCACGATCCTACATCCCCCCCCAGCACCGTAAATACAACTCTTACCCGATTGGGCACCCGCACCGGCACCAGCACCAATGCACAGCATGTGCCAGTGCCAGTGCCAGAAGATCCTCCCTCGTTGGTTTGGGCTGGGCTGGGCTGGGCCGGGCGGTGCGAGAGAGATCCTCCTTCTTCCTCTGCCGGGCTGGACTAGGCTTTAAGCATTTATGCATGCTCAAAGCCTTCTGGTCTCGCTCTCTCCGAGATTATCTCGGAGAGAGTGAGACCAGAAGGCTTTGAGCATGCGCAAATGCTCAAAGCCTAGTCCAGCCCAGCAGAGGAAGAAGGAGGATCTCTCTCGCACCGCCCGGCCCAGCCCAAACCAACGAGGGAGGATCTTCGGGCACTGGCACTGGCATATGCTGTGCATTGGTGCTGGTGCCGGTGCCCAATTGGGTAAGAGTTGTATTTGTGGTGCTGGGTGGGATGTAGGATCGCGGGGGAGGGGGAGGGTGACGCGAGCGGGGAGGAGGATGCCGGTTCGCAGGAGGAATGCCGGATCAGAATGTAAAAAAAATAAATTGTAAAACGCGCTCACACGTATAACGCGCATGGTTATGCACGGTTTGTAAAATTGTGCATAACACGCGCGTTATATGCGTGAAAATACGGTAATAATAAATAAATAATTCCCTCTTTTACTAAGCTGCGGTAGAGGAATTCTATGAGCGTTGGAGCATTTAGCGCTCTGGGCCGCAGTAGAAACTTCTACTGCGGCTTACTAAAAGGGGGATAAATAAATATAAATAATAGCAAGTAAACAATAAATACTATCGAGAAGGTACAGTTAAAGACCTCATATTTCATCTAATATAACGTTATAAAAACACAGACTAATCAGTCTTTTGGTTAAGTCCATATGGAGTGACTGTATTGCGTGTTTTTAGTGGTATATCCTTTCACTTTTACTTTTAATAGTTTTCCAGTGTTGGAGTTAGCTGTTCTTCTCACACCAGCGGGCTGTAATTTATGATGAAAACTGTTTCTTATCCCAGTCAGTTTGGGAGTAAGCTGGTTTTTATCACACCAGCTGGATGCAATTGCTGGTGGAAGCTCTTTCTTATCTCAGCTAGGTAAGCCATTTGTTTATAGGTTTGGATATGTTTAGATGTGTTTGTATCTTTATGTATTTAAATTAAGTTATATAGGTATTTTTACTATTGAAATTAAATTTGTACATATATTTGATTTTATTATCACAGCTACATGCCCCCGAGGCAGCTTTGTTTGGCAAAATGTGTCAGGCACGGTTCCTGGAAGCACCTTGAATAAATCTGACTTTAATCTCCATATTGTCCGCCAATCTTCTTTTGTTCCACATTGTATTCTTTGGTGGATCGCTTGACTTGTTTCCTTAAGATAAGGATAACAGAAGACACAGGGGTCCTTTAACTAAATTGCGGAAAGCACTAGTGAGCGTTTACCGTACGTTAAAAGGACTTACTATGGGACATGCACTGCTTGCTGTTCAGCAGTAAAGCTGCCTATCTGTGCATGCTAAAATTTCTATGAACTTTCTCTAAGGGGGCATGTTTGGTGGTAGAGAGTGGGCATGACAGCGCTAATCATTATGTGTGAGGCATTGCTGAGGGCTAATTGATTAGCATGGAGTTAGAATATGCGCTCTTAGGGCCTGATTATGTATAGGACACCAGTCTCGGCGGCTGCCTAAGAAACGGATGAGAATCGTGCAGTGGCGTCCTAAGCAGAATCACATCTATCATAAAGAACATAACATAACTTTATTCTTCTATACCGCCATAGTCAGATGACTTCTAGGTGGTTCACACTGAAGAGTGCTGGACAATCAGCGAATTACAAAATGCAAATAGTAAAAGTACAACATATTACTCAAGAAATGGACAGGATGACAATATAAATTTAGTGTGACTTCTGTTTAGGAGATATAATACAGTTTTAATTTCTTTTCGAAAGGCGCCGTAAGTCAGCCTAGTTCCATTGATGTAGTTACCTAGCCAAAACTGCTATTTGCTTGCTTGAAACGTGAAAAATCTATCCAAGGACTTATATTTACAACCAGTGATACCTTAACCCCCAATTCTCTAACCGGCACCCATGTCAACTATCAACTGATCATGGCACCGGAATCTCTGATCAGCTGAGTAGGCAGGACTCCCAGAATCCACAGCTTCGGGGAGTCTTGATGGCTCAGCTGATTGGGGGGAAAATACCCCTGCTGCGATCAGTTGACTGCAGCAGATGATCCCCTGACCCCTCCCCCCAAGATCAGCAGGAGAGATGCCCACTCCTTCCTGCCTAATACCCTCTGACACCCCCACCCTTCCCCACACCTACGATCTCCCTCCTGCCACCAGGCCCCCTTGATCTTCGACATCCCCAATACCCTCACCCTGATACCCCTTGAACCGCCAAACACCCCACCCTGACATCCTCAAAACTTCAAACACCCCAGCCCAACATCTCACCCTGAAAACCCCTCACCTGGGATAGGCTTGTGTGATCTCTTAGAGAGAGAGAAAGAGATAATGGTTACTGCGGATGGGCAGACTGGATGGTCATTTGGCCTTTATCTGCCATCATATTTCTATGTTTCTATCACTTTCCATGCCATCCCCAGATTGCATTAAGTTTGGTTGTGTTCTGCCTTTTACATTCCATATCTCTTCCCTCAGAATTCTCACAGAGAAAGTGCCTTACCAACCTTCAATCCTGATTTTATCCCAGGACAAGCAGACAGCATATTCTCACATGTGGGTGACATCATCCACGGAGCCCAAATGCGGACAGCTTCGCAAACAGACTTGCTTGTAGAACTTCAGAAAGTTTGCGATTGCTGCACCGTGCATGCGCGAGTGCCTTCCCACCCTGCGTAGGGTGCGTCTCTCCTCAGTTTCAGTTTTCCGCTGAGCCAAGAAGTCCTATTTCGACGCTCTACGCTACACTCAGTTCTACTTCATGCTTTCTCTCTCCGCGGCTCGTGTTTATTTCTTTTTAGGGTCGCTGTGTATTTCTTGTGTGTTTCATTTTAAAAAAAAGAAAGACTTTATTTTTTATTTCAATCATGGCGGGGCCTGCCTTGCGGCCTCAGCCGGCAGGTTTTGACTTAGCTGCGGCTATCTTTCCATATATGTCCCGGCCAGTAACAGGCTTTAAGAAGTGTAACCATTGCCAGCGCGCGATCTCCCTCACTGACCCAAATCGGTGGTGTATTCAGTATTTGGGACCTGACCATCGTCCGGAGTCGTGTGTTCGTTGTGCTACCCTTCAACCTCGTGCCCGCAAACGTCGTTGAGTTCAGGTGGAAAAACTCTTCGGAGGTATGGATCCACTTGCCCCGGTCTCGACCTCAAATCCAGTCAAGCTTATAGGAGTTCCCCCTTCTGCCTTGACCTTGGCTTCGACTTTAATCAAGCCATCCTCGTTCGGCGGGTCCTCGTCCTCGAGTAAATCTGCTAAGTCTTCTCCTGATGAGATGCTTGCCTCGCTGCCTCCCTCAGGTCAGGTACCTGCAGTGGTTATCAAGATACCCAAGAATCATGTCTCCAAGTCGAAGAGTCATTCTTCCTCCTCTTCCTCAGAGACTATAGCTACACCAAATGTACCAGATCCTCAAGTCTCGGTGTCACATTTGGAGGCCATCTTGGATCGTCAGTTTGGTAATATGCTTGCCAAACATGCTCCTACCTCGACTCTGCTTCCTGCAGTCCTGCCTGAGCACTTAGCAGTATCACAAGGAGTCAAGTCCTTGGCTGTACTTTGAGATGATCCTCCTCACTCTATATAAGGAGTCAAGTCTTTGGGAGTGCCTCGCGAGGACTCTTCACACTCTATGCAAGGAGTCGAGTCTTTGCGAGTGTCTCGTCTGGAGCAAAAGCACGCTATTCAAGGAGTTGAGTCCTTGTCAGTGCCTCGAGATTCCTTGACACCAGGCATTCAACAAATTTCTGGTCAGAGAGAAATTTTGGATGCTGTCTCTGGCATCTCTATACCCTCTTCTAGATCAGAATGATTGGTTATGTTCTCTAGATCTCAAAGAGGCTTACACTCATATTCCCATTTTTCCAGCCTCTCGACAATTCCTCATATTTCAGGTGGGGAATCTGCATTTTCAGAACAGAGTGGTATCTTTCAGCCTGGCTTCACCTCCAAGAGTGTTCACCAAGTGCCTAGTGGTAGTGGCAGCAGCTCTGCGGAACCATGGCCTCCAGGTGTTCCCGTACCTGGACGACTGGCTCATCAAGGATTCAAAATCTCAAGGGGTTATTGTAGTGACCCAATGGATTATGCGATTTCTACAAAGCTTGGGATTCGAAATCAACTTTCCGAAATCCCAGCTATAGCCCTCTCAACTCTGCAGTCCATCGGAGCTGTTCTAGACACTGTCCGACTCAGATTATTCCTTCCTCAACAACTTCAGGCTGCTCTCATTCATCTCTGCCACAAAGTGTTTTCCTTGACTAAAATTTCAGCAAGACACATGATGGTTCTCCTTGGTCACATGGCTTCTACAGTTCACATGACTCTTTTTGCCAGACATCACCTCAGAATTCCTCAGTGGACCTTGGCATCTCAGTGGGTGCAGGCTTGCGACCCACTCTCTCAACACATCAGAGTGATTCCTTCGTTGAGACAGTCTCTCCACTGGTGGATGCTCTCTCCAATCTCTCCAGAGGTTTATTACTTCAAACATCTCCTCATCAGAAGGTCTTCACGACAGATTCTTCGACCTACGCTGGGGGGGGGGGAAGGGGGCTCATCTCGATGGTTTCCGTACTCAAGGCCATTGGTCCAGCACAGATTGTCAATGTCACATCAATCTATTGGAACTCAGAGCGATTTCCAATGCTCTCAAAGCTTTTCAGCATCTTCTTCACGACCAGGTAGTCCTCATTCGGATGGACAACCAAGTCGCCATGTACTATGTCAACAAGTAGGGAGGAACAGGATCTCTCCCTCTTTGCCAGAAGCTCTACAGCTGTGGGATTGGGCAATTCTTCACAACACCTTCCTCAAAGCTGTCTACATTCAAGGAGAGAAAAACAGTCTGGCGAACAAATTAAGTCATCTTCTACAACCTCACGAATGGACACTCAATTCCTCGCCTCTTCATCACATTTTTTTCTCAGTGGGGGACTCCTCAGATAGATCTCTTTGCGTCTCCCCACAACAAACTGCCTCAGTTCTGCTCCAGGATATACTCTCCTCACCAACTGGAGGCAGATGCTTTTCTATTGGAAATGTACAAATCAATTTCACTATGCGTTCCCTCCATTCCCTCTCATTCTCAAGACACTTGTCAAACTCAAACAAGAACATGCCACCATGATTCTGATAGCTCTTCGGTGGCCCAGGCAACCTTGGTACTCCCTTCTACTTCAACTCAACAGCAGAGCGCCACTGCTTCTACATGTTTTTCCTTCCCTGCTTACGCAGAGTCAGGGGTCTCTACTTCATCCAGCCTGCAGTCTCTACACCTGACTGCTTGGTATCTCTCAACCTAACTGCCACTCTACAGTTTTCTCAATCTGTACAGGACATTTTAGGGGCTTCTAGGAAGCCTACCACTAGGCAATGCTATAATCAGAAATGGACTAGATTTTCTGCTTGGTGCAACATTCATCACAAGGAGCCTCAATCTACCTCCTTGTCTTCAGTTTTGGATTACCTGTTGCATTTATCTCAATCAGGCCTCAAATCTACATCCATTCGAGTCCATCTCAGTGCAATTGCTGCTTTCCATCAGCCTATCAAAGGGAAACCTCTTTCTGCTCATCCTGTGATTTCCAGATTTATGAAAGGACTTTTCAATGTCAAACCACCTCTCAAACCGCCTCCAGTGGTTTGGGATCTTAATGTTGTTCTTGCTCAATTGATGAAGCCTCCTTTCAAACCAATAGATTTGGCTCATCTTAAATATCTCACTTGGAAAGTGTTTTTTTCTCATTGTTCTCACCTCTGCTCACAGGGTCAGCGAGCTCCAAGTTTTAGTTGTATACCCACCTATCACAATATTTCATCTTGACAAGGTGGTCCTCTGTACTCATCCTAAATTCTTACCTAAAGTGGTTTCAGAATTTCATCTCGATCAAATTATTGTACTTTCAGTGTTTTTCCCAAAGCCTCATTCTCACTCTGGAGAAACAGCCCTTCACACTCTGGACTGTAAGCGTGCTTTGGCTTTCTACTTGCAACGCACTCAACCACATAGATGTGCACCTCAATTTTTTGTCTCCTTCGATCCAAACAAGTTGGGACATCCGATTTCCAAACGCAGCATCTCCAACTGGTTAGCTGCTTGCATCTCTTTCTGCTATGCTCAGGTTGGACTGCATCTACAGAGTCAAGTCACAGCCCATAGAGTCAGAGCCATGGCAGCATCAGTAGCTTTCTTCAGATCTACTCCTATTGAGGAAATCCTATTGAGGAAATCTGCAAAGCTGCCACTTGGTCCTTGGTTCATACATTCACTTCTCATTATTGTCTGGATACTTTTTCCAGACGGGATGGCCATTCTCCTAAGTTGTCAATACTCCCACCATCCCATTTTGGTTAGCTTGGAGGTCACCCATATGTAAGAATATGCTGCCTGCTTGTCCTGGGATAAAGCACAGTTATTTACTGTAACAGGTGTTATCCAGGGACAGCAGGCAGATATTCCCACAACCCACCCACCTCTCCTGGTTGGCCTCTCTGCTAGCTATCTGAACTGAGGAGACGTGCCTTACGCAGGGTGGGAAGATACTCGCGCATGTGCGGTGCAGCAGTCGAAAACTTTCTAAAGTTCTACAAGCAAGTCTGCTTGCGAAGCTGTCCACATCCGGGCTCCGTGCATGACATCACCCACATGTAAGAATATCTGCCTGCTGTCCCTGGATAACACCTGTTACGGTAAGTAACTGTACTTTTCCTGCAGCCTTTTGGCTGACTATGCTTCCTAAATGATATCTGACCAGTGGGCTGCAGGGTGAGGCGGGAGCAGTAGCTACAGAGACAGCACCTTAGCAACCTTCATTTCCGCTTTCCCTGATCCTGTTGGCTGGCTATGTGTCTAAGTTTCGTTAGGAATGTCTGACCAATGAGCTGTAGGGGGAGGAAACATTGTAAAAATCACCTAAACAAATTTTGCCAAATTCCAGACCTAGCTAAATCACTTTCTTGCACTCGAAAACCCTAGATTCACCCCATTTCATGAAAATCTTTAGGGCCAGTTTCAAGAAAAACATACATACATACAAGCATAGAATTATTGCTTGCTTTATAGCATAGGAAAAATAAATACAAGGAGATTGGCATTTTCTTCCAAATAAAACTTCCCATAAATGACAAAGTAAGCTAATATGTTTTTTAAAATTTTGTTTCTCTCATGCTTCACTTCAGTACAGTTCTCACTTCTGGATGGACATACTGTAGAAACAAGAGACTACAGTCATTAAGTTTTGGGAAGCTCCTTGTTCTATGTTTTGGCTTTTAGATTCAGTCTCACAGTATGGAAATCAGACTGCATGCAAATGATAAAACTTGCATTCCCACTCCAGATGAAAGGCACACCCTCTGTACAAATTGTACAAAGAAGCTGACAGGCAACTTGCAAGCTATGTTTATTATTTTTATACATCTTCCTTTTTGTCTCATCTCATGCCTGTTGGTTTTGTGTATCAGGATTCCCTTATGTTCTGCAGGTGGCAGTTGTTTGTAACTTCAGTAATTTAGAGAAAACTTGCATTGTGGTGAGATACGAATATTGTTTATTTAAAATTTATAATTTTAAAATAAGATTGAATATAATTAATTTAAACATTTATAGAATGCTTCTCTGAACTGTAGAGACATAATAAAATTATATAATATTTTGGAACTAGTTATTGACCCCAGAGATCCTGTAGGAGGTTGCCCAAATTTGGGCGTGGATCCCAGATCCATGCATAAACTAATTAATCAATTAGGCATTAACAAGCAACTATTGATGTTAACAAGTATTTGATTGGCAGGAATGGAATTGCCTAAATTTCATAGTGCACAACTCCAAAGGGGGCATGGCCATGGTAAGAGCATGGATGAGTCAGGGGAATTCCCAGAAATTAAGCTTGGTGTTACAGAATACCTGTATTTGTGCATCTAACTGCCATCAACTGGATGTGAGCAATAGCAGAAATCAAATTTAGAGTAACAAAATAAATCTACTTCACTCAGAATCCCCATCTGCCTTCCTCTCTTTTAAAAAAACAAAAGCCAAAAACCTTTACGCCTACAGGTAGTGGTGTACTGAGAAGTGGGGGCAGTCCACCTCAGGTGCAGAAAATGAGGGGGTGCTCCTGGCCTGGGCCTCATGGTCCACAAACTTTCCCTTCTGGCAGTGCCGATGTCAGACCTTCCTTTCTGCCGGCCAGGTTGACAGAACCGACATACCTCTCCGTGATGGCTGACTCCTAAAGCAGCAGCAGCAGCGATTGGACTGTTAGAAGCAACACTCTGAACAGGTTGCATGTAGCCTAAGCTGCTTCCCTGTGACGTATCACTGCTGACGCAGGAGAGATGCCCTGGTAGAGTAGGCCATAAACAGCCTGTTCACAGCAACTGCTTCTCACAGCCCAGCTACTACTACTGCTGCTTGGGGTGGGGGGGGATGTTGGTTGGGAGGTGCTGCGCAGTGGGAGAGAGCAGGGTGTTAAGGGTAGGCAAACAGGGCAGCTGCCCTAGGCCCTAAGGCTCTGGGGGACCCCTGTGACCCAGCATGTCTTCCCCCTTCTTTCCACACCAGCCCAATGTCACCCTCACTTTCTGTCTGCTGAAAATCTGCTGACCTCAATAGTGATTCAGAAATGTTGCCCATTGCTCCCCTTCCTTCTTTCCATCTGCAGCAGTCCATCCGGGCGTAAATAGGAAATTGAGTCATTGGTGACAGACCACGGCAGATGGAAAGCAGGGAGGAGAACCGAGGGCAACGTTTCTGAATCATTGCTGAGGCCAGCAGATTTTTTTGCAAGACAGAAGGTGATGGTGACATCGGACTGGAAAGGAGGGAAGAGGGGGGAACATGCTGGGCCGTGGAATCCTCCTGGACTAACTTCTTTTTGTTTGTTTAAGAACGAAGGGGGAAGATATTAAAAGAAGTGCCTGATTGGGTGTGGGGAGAGAGTGTATGGGGCTGGAAACAGAGGACAGAGAGAGAGATGGTGGGCAAAGGTCTGAAGGAAAGAAGTTAGACCTGAGGTGGGGTGGAGGAGGAGGAGGGAAAGAGATACTTGAAGGGAGAACTGTTGGGAAGAGAAAGGGAGAGATGGTGGGCCTGGAGGAGGAAGGGAAGGAGGCAGGTAGAGATATGAGATGGGACAGTTGGGAAGAGAAAGGGATAGAAGTTGGACCTGGGGATGGAAGGGAGAGAGAAATGTTAGGCCTGGGGGTGGAAGGGAGAGAGAGATGCAACATCTATTTTTTCATCTTCCATCTTATTGTTCAGCATCATGAGGGGAGGGAAGAACAACAACAGAAAAGAGAGGGAGCAAAATGCTAGACCATGGGAAAAGAGGAGGACCCATGGGAGGGCAGGAGGGAAGAGAGCTTGGATAAGAAGATGCTAGAGGATGGAGAAAAAGGGACAGGGAGATATAGCCTGACCACTGGAGAGAGGGAGGAGGATTCTGAAAGTGGTGAGCCCTACCAGCTTCAGCAAGGGAGATGTTCATTTTGAGGGAACCTATGCTCAAAGTGGGAGGCCCAGCCTCCTCTCATGGTTCTATATTTGGTGAAGGTCTGCCTGTTTTGTGTGTGAAGAAGTAAAGGAGAGAAATGTTGGACATAGAGTGGAGGGCAGGGAGAGATGGTGCATGGGGAGAGAGGAAGAAATGTTGCACATGATAATGAGAGAGAGAGAGAGAGATTTTAATGAATATTTTCAATATATGAAACACAGAAAATATTAACAATATTCATAAAACAGAACAATAACACTTTAGCTGTACTATAGAAAATGTTTTTTACAGCAAAAGAAAATCATCTTGGTCTTAAGAACTACAAGAGATGGTTATCTAATGATTTCCACACATCTACTAATAAAACTATGCCAATGTATTGATTCTAACCTACTGTATTTTGGTATTTCCTTAAACGTAGGAGGGGCTGCTGAAAAGTTCTTAGCTCAACCGAGAAGAGAATTATGTTGAGCCATGAATCTTACAAGTTATTCCACACTTTTCGTCTCATTTCACATTGAAATGTATCTTACTGGTATGTGGTAACAGCTTTTTTTGTCTGGGGGGAGGGGGGGCGGCAGTGAAAGCAGAGGCAGTGCTACATTACCCTGCATTTGGGAGCAAACCCATTTCACACTAGGAAACTTCATCTCTACCTTTATCTTCTTGCGTTATACACAGTTATGATCTTTTCATTTTCTAAGCTCCCTTTCTCAGGTCGATTGCAAGAATGGGAGACGAAAGACTTTATTGTAAAGCAACCCCCTGCTTCTTCCCTTCCCTCCCGACAGTCGCCCAGACCGGAGCAGGTGTGGGCTGTGCCCTCCTGCGCTTGAGCACTCCCAACCGCCAGCCTCAGGTGCGTCCCACGTGACAGAAAGCGACCAATCCCACCCGGGAGGAGAGCGAGCCAGCCTCTCGCACGGCTCGGCTCTGTCAGCCGCCGCGCAGTTCGCGCTTCCTGTCAACCGTTCGCACGCAACTGCTTCGTTCCGCCGCCATGTCCACCTCGTCCGGCCACTGGTCCTTGGAGAACGGCACGTCGTCCTCCGATAAGGACAGCGTCTTCTACGAGCGTGTGCGCACCTACAGCCCAGTTACTAAGATGATGCAGGTGCTGGACCCGGGCTCGCCTTTGCCGCAGTCGCCGCTGGAGCGCGCGCCCAGTCCGCACTTCCAGAGCTTCGTGTGGAGCGGTGAGCCTCCCCTCGCGCAGGTACTACGAGCTCTCTTGGCAGCGTTTGGGCCCCATCCCCCACTGCTTCCTGGGCGCCTGCGGAACCGAGGCAAGGGTATTGGGCCCCTTAGATAAATGTGTAGCCTTACGTCCCTTCCTGCCCCACCCCCATTAACTTTCAGGTCAATAGCCGCTCTCCTCCGAGTTTTTGGATAATTTAATCCAGCAGTCATGATCGTTACAATCCTATAATAAAAAAAATGTACTGATGACAATGTTTTGAGTTTCTGTGATTGTGAAAATCTACTGTTTTGCTCCGAATGAAGCTGCTCTCTATGCTACTCCCTAGTAACTGCTGTCCTAGGCAGCCGCCCAAACTTGCATGATGGTTGGGCTGGCCCTGGGAGACTGGACAGAGGGGTCACTCACCACCTATCTCTCTGTCTGCTGCAGCTTGGCTGGAGAGCGGACTCGGAAGAGATATCAATTCCGTTTTGAGTTTTCTCAGAGGTGAATTTTCCCTTCGAGAAATTCAGGTGCCCTGTGAAAGTAGATGGGGTGCAGGCATTTGTTGTGAATGTGGGAAACGGAAGTTTAGGCGTTATGTAAGGCTATAGTAACCTCTTTGTGCGACGGGAGGAAGTCTTGTGGAAATGAAATAGAAAAGGGCTGTTCTTGTTTTTAAGGCACTCGTATTCTCTAGATGAGAAAGCACACACACGCATATACATCTGGAGACCACTGTCATCATGTGCATTATGCTATAGCTTTTACTATTACTTGGATGGGCATACAAAAATGGGTTCAAAGATAATAGAGCCGAGGACGCAATAGGAAATTAAATATTTGTGATATATAATGATTGCTTTCTGTTGTTGGAAAGTTTGCATGAGCCTGCTCTTTAATTTTGCTTCAGCAAGCCTTTCAAAAGAATAAGCAAAGGGAATGTGATCGTAGACCCAGGACTTGAAATCTTTTATTTTCTTGCACTTCTTCATCGCTTTTACTGGGAAAATCGCCCAGGCTGCCACTGGCCTGCTTGGCTTTGCATCCAAGATTGGGGATCTACTACTACAGTATTTATCTTTTCTATAGCACGGAATCTTCTCTCAAAAGTGGGAAGTCAATGACATTTTTTTGAAGTCTGAGGTTTGTGCTTCATTATCTGTGGCTTGTTCTTTTGTATTAGGAAAAATTAGAAATTAATTTTCTCTAACGTCCAAATTCAAAAGAGCAAGCCAGGAAGTATAGACCTAGACTTTTATTATAAGCTGACCTTAACTTCTTTTCCTGGATTGGAAGTAGTTTGCTTTAAACTTTTTATTATTTTTACTGTGGTTGGTTGGTTGGTTATGGTGCTGTGTGGTAGGTAGAAGATAATTTAATCGTTATAAAAAGGAAACAATTATTCCAATTCTGTTTTATCTTGGTGAATCCCTTATGTTTAGGAATCATAAGTGAAATAAAATTTGAATTGTCATACCAAAGGAGCAAGATGGGTTTTGTCTAACTTGTCAAAGGCAATTGAAATATATTAATTGAGAAAGGGTTGATTGTTATTTCACCTGTGATTGCGTTTTGACCTTTTTAGCTATTTCAGTTTAAAGGTATAAGGGTTTCAAAATCCTGTCAGTTGTTCTAACAAATATGACAAGCTGTGTTGACAGTGGACCAATTTACTATTTCATTTGTCTAACTGCATTCATACTTCTGCCATATGAACACATATCAGATCAGAATACAGTAGTTATTTTCCTAACCCATCCGTTTGCCTTTTGATCTGCATATGTATACAAGCAGAACAATTTAGCAAACCTTAAAAACACATTGAGTGAAACTTGGCTGTTTGCTCGTTTGTTTTGTTCACTTTAAAGAATGGAGCCCAAAGTTTCAACACACCTTATCGCATAGCATAAAAAAAGCCCAAGGCCAAACACATTTGCCTTTTAGGTGTTAGTCTGCCCATGGCTGTATATGTTATAAGGCCTCACGCCCTCATGGATCATTTTGCCCTCATGGATCATTTTTCATTCGTGAACCCTAGGCATCTATTACAAACTTCAGCCTTATTTGCTTTTCCATCAGTAAAAGGCTGTCAATATAAAAAAAAAAAAATGTTCAGAAATTGCTGTTATTTCAGGCAGCGAAATGGGATAAGGATATATACCAATGTCTCAAACTTTCTCAAGCCGGGGCACACTAAAGGTAGTGACTATGGCTTGAGGCACCCAAAAGTGTGCGGAAGTCACCATGATGACATCATGCATATGCATAACATCATCACGTTGACATCCGCGTATGTGCAGAGGCCCTCCAGATGGGCCCTGAGACGCCAGTAGGGGGTGCTAGCAGGGAAGAGGGCTGGAGAGGAGAGGTACTGGCGCCAGCTGATTGCCTACAGCAGTGTTTCTCAACTACTTCAAGCTAAGTACCCCCTAAGTCAAACAAATATCAACTGAGTACTCCAACCACAGACCTCCCTAGGCCCACCCAAGCTCTACCCCAGATCCCATCCTCTTTACTAATTGTAATGCAATTTTTTTCATTCATTTTTCATATACACACAATTTACACAGCAGATTTAAATTCTCAAAACTGACACATTTCAATCACTATATTGAAAATAAAATCATTTTACCTACTGGCGATCCTCTGCAGGCTGCTGTAATTAGCTTTAAAGGTGAGACCAGGAGGCCAGGGAGGAAGCTGGAGGACACTAGAGAGAAGGGGGAAACATGCAGGCTTTTGTCGAATCAGGCGGCGCTGGCGCTGTACCATGTAGGGAAGTCAGCTGGCAGACGCCTCTCTTCCTCTTCAGTGTGCCACAGCACACTTGGATTCTCAGGAGGCACACTAGTGTGCTGCCTCAGCTTAAGACACATTGATCTATACTGCTTGATAACTGCTTCATCTTCTTATCAACAGGTTTTTAACAGTTTCCTAAAATATCTACTGTATTTGAAAAATTTTTGTAAGCTTGATATTTTTGTATCTTCCTGAGTTTGTTCAGCTTCTTTTTGTCTTGGTAACTGCATAGAACTGTGAGGTTTTGTGGTAGATTTTTATGTTATATGAATAATATGGTAGACTTAAAAAATACAGTAATTCTTTGGAGAGTAATAATTATTTTATTTACAGCATCCCAAATGAGGTGATATTGTTTGTGTGATGCTTAGTTTTACTGCTATCAGTTCTAGCATTATAGAATCATTGCAGTTATTGTGATACAGGGCCTTACCAAGGGCTGTGTGAGTGGTGTGCCTGCATAGTGTACAAGGGAGGTAGGGATGTCAAAATTGCACCCTGTCCATTTTCTCCTCTTTTTGCTAGTGGGCAGGACAGGGGCACCAAAGGGTGTGTCCCACAGAGTGAGACCCCAGCTTGGTATTGTCATGCTATAATGCCAATGTCAGAATATGTTAGCACGCACAAAATGAAATTATGGTTTGTTTCATATATCCTTGAAATTGTCTCTTGTACTTTAAAGGAGAAAGTGTTAAGATAAAAGCCACATTGGAACTGGTCTGTATAGCAAAGGCATAAAAAGGAAGAAAAAATAATGAAGGTTATTAAATAGAGTGACAAGGCTTTTTAAAATATGTTAATAAAAAGTGGAAAAGCCAGAGGTGCAACTGGAATTATAGAGATGAAAGGCACGGGGGTGCTTTAAGGGAAAAGCAGAGAACATCAGTAGATAAGAGATAAGTGTATCTTTGGTAAGGAGAATTTATGTGCAATTAAAATAAATATAAATGTGGACATAGCAATGGGACCAAACAAAGAATTCAGTGAGGTTCCCTTTATGATTAAGGAGATAGGTAACTACACTCTAGAGCAGGGGAGTCAAAGTCCCTCCTCGAGAGCTGCAATCCAGTCAGGTTGTCAGGATTTCCCCAATGAATATGCATGAGATCTATTTGCATGCACTGTTTTCATTGTATGCTAATAGATCTCATTTCTTTGGGGAAATCCTGAAAACCCGACTGTATTGTGGCCCTCGAGGAGGGACTTTGACACCTCTACTCTAGAATGTAGTTACCTAAGTCCCTCCTCGAGGGCCAAAATCCATCGGGTTTTAAGGATTTCTCCAAAGAATATGCATGAGATCTATTAGCATACAATGAAAACAGTGCATGCAAATAAATCTAATGCATATTCATTGGGGAAATCCTGAAAACCCGACTGGATTTCAGCCCTCGAGGAAGGACTTTGACACCCCTGCTCTAGAGGCTTAGGTACTTTGTGTGTCGAAGTGCTTTGAAAATAAGCCTCCTAGTCAGTTTGATGTCGGTAGTGGTTGAACTACTGGAGTTTCTACTGAATGAAAATGCAGTGAAATATCCTGAATTTGGCAAATTTCAGAATCAAGGCAATGTTTTGTTTTTCACCAGAAGAAGATCACATAAGACAAATGTGGGTTTTTTTTAAATTTTATTTTTTATTAGCTTTCAGTTATTATTTACAGAAAAAATACACCCATAGTCAGTAGTGCAACACTGAAATAAAGAAATTAAAAAATAACCATCAACAGATAGTGATTATGGCATTATCTTTCACCAGAGTCAGAAACATGAGGTAAACTGAGAAGAGTATACTAGGCAGTTAACATAACAAATAACAAAACATAATAATTAAATACCCTGGTCATACTTGAATCAATTCCCATTAATAAAGTTCAGCAGTTGGCAACATTATTAAATGACTCTATTCTTAATTAGTTCCTCCTGAGACTGAATCTGATCCTATAGTTGCTTAAGGTCTAGAAAAATATATTTTCCCTGAAATTTTACCACATCATTTTCTAGGAAATGTTAGAAGAAAAGACATTCTAAGGGCCAAAGGCCTAGGTCTTAAAACAAGAAAATTCCTCCGCAAATATTAATGTTTTTCTAGATATCTCTCTAAAAACACACTAGGCATCCATGTGTATATCCAGGTTGGGGTAATGAAGGAAAATTCCTCAGATCATAGAGTGAACACCTAGACTATGAGCCCACCAGGACAGATAGAGAAAATGCTTGATGCATCTTGTCCATGTGGTATATCAAATCCCTTTCCCTTATGATATGTGCACTACTCACATTGTCCATCATAGGCATAAAAACCTTCAGAAACCCTAAATGGCATGCAGCATTCTGTAACAGCCTCAATCAGTAAGAGGTCTACTCAATTGCACTTTTGTTGACAAATATTATAAAGTCCCCCTGACGATGGCCAGCATTTTGTGGCTAATTGCCACTTCTTCAGAGCAATGGGACAGTTCTGTAAATCAAAAAAATTTCAAAGTAACTGCATTCATAAACTAAACAAAACTGTAAAATATTTGCATGTTAATTGGATTTTCTCCTTCTTCAATGCCATTGTTACAACTTGGTACCTTGGCATTTTAAATCCCTGTTCAGCAAGTCAGGTAACTCTCCTAATTAGGAAGGGGAAGACGATCAGAAAAGCAAAAAACAATCTATTGCAGTATCCCTATTTAGATCAAAAATCCAATATTGATCTTTTCTCTGAAGATAAAACTGCTGATTTCTTCCAGTGTTGTGCTCCAAAGACTAGCACGCATCATGTATCAGGATTTCTAAAAGGTTCCAGCAGACATAAGTCTGGCACCCAGAGATGAGCGCTATTCTATAAAGGAAGGGAAGGAAAGAGATTTTGGATTTAGCTCATGGCTAGTTAAATTCTGGTACAGTAGATATTTTCCTGTCCCCAGAGGGCTTACAAAGTAAGTTTGTATCTGCTGCATATGGAAGCTTAAATGACCTGCCCAAGATCACAAGGAGTTGCAGTGGGATTTGAACATATTCCACTACACTTCCATGATATTTTTGAACAAGCAGGCTTTTTAAAAACATGGAGGCTCACAGTTTTCTTTATTCCTTGAAGTCAGGTGTTGTAGTAGAAATAATTGAAAACAGAATGGCAAGTTTTGACTTTAGCAGAAAGATGGCTGCATTCTGTCCAAGCACACACTTCACCTTTAGCCCACTATGCTTTTTATATAAAAGCTTCACTCTGCTTGGTGTGAATAATTTAAGTTAGCTAGGGTGCTTTTCTTAGACGTAAGAAAAGATCCATATATTATAGAAAACAGCAAAATACTTTTGAAACATTGAAACATGATGGTAGATAAAGGCCAAATGGCCCATCTAGTCTGCCCATCCACAGTAATCATTATATCTTTCTTTCTCCGAGAGATCCCATGTGCCTATCCCAGGTCCTCTTGAATTCAGACTATCACTGGGAAGTTTGACTTGGTGGCATTTAGCATTGGTAACATATACCTATGCATGAGTGACTGTACAGTACATTAATAACAAAATGGTACTCTTTGGGCCAGATGCTCAATACTCTAGTGTTAGAGGCAAGAGTGCACATCCCAAGAGCAAGATGGCCACAGTGCAATGAGGATGCTTGCAACACAAGCAGGAACCAAGAAGAAGGTGATACTGGAGGGTAAATGGAAGACAAAGGGATTGATGAATAAGAGCATCAGAATATGGAGAAGATGATGGTGAGAAACAAATGATGTAGAAGAAGGAGATAGCTGAACAGGTGATGGAGGGCTAGCAGCTGATCCAGTCTTAGTTGTCCATTTAATAAACTTGCATGTCAGACTAATTTCTTGTTGTAAATCGCCTAGAACTGAAAGGTATTGGCGGGTTAGAAGACATCAGTGTAATGTAATGTAATAATATGGGGCTGCAGGGAACTCCAGTTCCTCAGTCTGGTTTATAGATTCCTTTGTGATAGTAACCTGTCACTTGTTTGTTAGAACTCATTGTGATAAGTGCACTAGTGAAGTCAAAGGGCTAGTTTCACAAAGCAAACCGATCGTGTACTGATCGGTTTGCGACCCCTTTGCAACCAGATTTCCCTCCTGCACTATTCACTAACCTCTCCTGCAATCCGATTTGAATCCGTGCATGCAAATGAGGAAAAACGCATGCAAAGTGGACAGGGACGCGATTCACCATCCAAAATTTTAAAACCAACTGGACTGGCTGATCAACCCCAAAAGTGACTCCTGGAGACCAGTCGAAAACGTCTGACTCTCCAGCTCCATAGAAGCCTTGCCTGCTCTCCCCGAATGCCGCCCTTCTCTACCACACCCTGTGAGCCAGTGGTTTTAACCCGCAGGTCTAAAGCAGATTAAAACCATGGGCTTGCTAAAATAAAATTTTTAAAAAGTCGCGGCCGGTCCATGGTTTTATCCCACCACCCCCCCGCTCCGATGCCCCATAAAAGGTAGAAGGGATGCCAACTCCCTCCTGCCATCTGAAATGTCTCCTGCCCTGCCTGACCCGCCTCCCTCCCTCCCTGTAGCTAAGATAGCCAAGCTGGCTGTCCAGCTCAGGCCTGGCCCACCCCCTCCCCGCACCATTTAAGCTTGTTGGGATCAGGAAGAGTGGTCAGTACCTCCTGCTCCAGGCCTGCTCCGAGGCTGACTGGCTGCCGGGCCGGGCCGGGTCCACCCCTCCCCGTACCTTCTCAACTCATTGGGAGCAGGAGGGGTGGACAGTCCCTCCTGCTCCAAGCCTGCTCTGAGGCCGGCTGGCTGGGCCCGGCCCACCACCTCCGCTTTCCTCTTCACCTCGTTGGGAGCAGGAGGGGTGGTCAGTCCCTCCTGCTCCAGGCCTCCTCCAATGCAAGTGCGGCCTTAAGCCATGTCCTGGTGCATCATGTCATGCATGGGGTGGGGCTTAAGGCCCTGATTGGCTGAGGTGCCTCGGGCTCCTCCTGTGGGAGGGACTTGGGGCACCTCAGCCAATCAGGGACTTTCTTAGGGAGGAGTCTAAGGAAGTCTCTGGCCAAAAAAAAGGCCAATCAGAGACTTCCATAGACTCCTCCCTAAGGAAGTCCCTGATTGGCTGAGGCGTCCCAGGTCCCTCCCAAGGGAGGAGCCCGAGGCACCTCAGGCCCTTAGGCCCCTCCCTGTGCATCACATGATGCACCGGGGCATGGCCTAAGGCCACACTTACATCGGAGGAGGCCTGGAGCAGGAGGGACTGACCACCCCTCTTGCTCTCAATGAGTTGAAGAGGAATGTGGAGGTGGTGGGCTGGGCCCAGCTGGCCAGCCTCGGAGCAGGAGGGACTGACCACCCCTCCTGCTCCCAACGAGTTGAGAAGGTACAGGGAGGGGGTGGGTCCGGCCCGGCATGTCCTAGCTTAGATGGAGGGAGGCAGGTAGGGCAGTACAGGAGGCATTTGAGATGGCAGGAGGGAGTTGGCATCCCTCCTGCCTTTTGTGGGGCATCAACGGGGAGGCGGAGCATTTATTAGGGGTTTGGGGAGAAAAGATGCACTTCGAGAGGGAGGCTTTTTTACTTTTAATCGAGCAGTTATTTTGTGTGTGTAATATATGTACACTATCTGCCCGATTTAAAAAAAAAAAAAAAAAAGCCAGCAGAAGCCCTGACATCAGTGACAGCATTGGAATCGTACAGCAGCGATATGTGCCATCAGATGGGGGTGTTCCTCCGATCGCCCCCATCTGCATATTACAGTTTAGGGAATTCATCGGACCTGCCAGGATCGATCCCGATTGGGCAGGTTCGTGAATCTAGCCATAAGTTGCTAGGATGAAATGCTGACAAACAAGTTGAAGGTGTTAACTGTGTAATAAGAGTGTCACCCTCCTCCGCCCCCCAAGGTGTTTATTGACTGTTCAGTTTCTGGTATGCAGATCTGGAATTTGTTTATTGGATGAGTAGTTTAACTTGCTGGCCAGAAACCCTGAGGTAAATGCTTGCCGGATGTTGGGTATAACCCACAGATTTGGGTGTGTTAATAACCAACCCAATAATTTAACATCTACAGATTAGTATAATGAGCACCCAGCCCTAGTTATTCAAGCTTTTCTTCTTTTCATTTAAAAAAAAAAAAAAAATGAAGAGTACATGGTCCAAAATTTTTTATGGATATTTGAAATAGATCCTTTCCCCATATCTTAGAAAATTTTGCTTTTTTCTGTAAATTTTAAAATAATGCATTATTTCTTTTCTTTTCAAGGGGATTGTCATATAAACTAATGTTATGTAACTTATCTGATGCACACTCAAAAACCCTAAACAAAGGCCAACAGTACTTAGCTTTTAAAAAGCTGAAAAAGTGCTCATAGTGCTCCCAACACGGTTGATGTAGCTGGTGTGAGCACATCCTCGTCAGCTTCAGGTGCCGACGAGCAGGGTTCTTCTTCGCATGGGCACCGCTTGTCAGCTGTAGGCAGTGGGGAAACCCAGGCTACCCACACAGAATTTCCCCAGCTACTGATGATCAGGGAAATAAGGTTTCCCTTACCGCTGATAGTGCTGGGGATTCCCATACTGCAACAGCTGCTGCTGCATGCAGGTCTGCCTTATCAGCTTGGCCCATTCAGGCCTCTTTGCTGCTACAGGTCTCGGGGGAGATTTTTTTCGGCAGGCTTTTCTTCATTTTTGGTAAGAAGGTCCGCCATTTTGCCTGTGGCCTCAGGTGCCCTCCCTCCTATTTTAGAGAGACAGTAACAGGTCTTAGGTGCTTCTTCTGCACCTGTTGTGAATGCTTTTTTGCTGCTGTGGTTTTTTCCCCCTTGATTTTGTTTTAGCCTTGTACAAGGCTTGCTTGCAGGCAGCTGGGGGTCCTGCTTCTTCCCCGGGGGTCTCCAGTTCTTTGGGGGAGGGGGGTCTTTTCCTTCAACATCTGCCCTTGTCCAGTCCCCCCCCCTTCTCCGTCCAAGTGTTTGCGGGTTGCTTGGGATGAGGACTTTTTCCTGGCTGATTCAGTTTCGCCAGATGAGGAATTGGACCTTTTTGTGGCTCTTCAAGATCCTCTTGGGGGGACGGATAATGCGGATGGTTGGTGAGGTTGCTTCGGTTGTGCCCATTTTTCACTGGGAAGAGCTGCAGGAGCTTATTCTTCAGGTGTCTTCAGTCTTGTGTTTTGAGGAAGAAACTAAGGATCCCCCTCATGTTGTGGACCCTCTGCTTCAGGGGATTCGGTTGGCCTCCCATTCTTTTCCTATGCATCAAGATGCTCGAGATGTGGTGCATGCACAGTGGAAGACTCCAGACGCACCTCCAGGCGTGGTCCATGGCCTGGTTTTATCCAATTCCTGATGGGGATAGGGATACCTTTAAGTCTCCTGTGGTTGATGTTGTGGCCTTGCAGGCATATGTTGCTGGTTGAAGGTGGTTCAGCCTTGAGAGACCCCCAGGACCATAAGATGGAATCTCTCCTTAAGCAGAGTTTTGATGTGGCTGCTTTGGCTATCCAGGTGGTGATTTGCGGTGGTCTGGTGGCTCAGGCTTGTTTCTGGTAGTTTGAACGCTTCTTATCTTTCTGATGCCATGTATGATTTGTTGTGGGCATCTGCCAAATCCATGGCCCTCGGCGGGGCCCCTCGTTGTACCCTGTGGCTTTGGGCTTGGTCGGCTGATGCGGCCCCTAAATCTTAGCTCAGTAAATTTCCTTTTTGGGGTTCTTTCCTTTTCAGGTAAGAGTTGAATAAACTTGTTCAGTCCTTGAGTGACTCTAAGGTGCCTTAGCTTCCAGAGGACCGTCCTCGTCCAGCATCTCAACATGGTGCCACCCGTGGGTGTTAGCATGATTTTCATCTGTATCGCCTTGGCCGGGGCTCGGATTCTTTTCCTTCCAGAGGATGATTTTTTCAGCACATGCAGTCCTTTCGGGGAGCCCACCAGGGGGTCATGACTCCACCGGTGGCTCCACCTCTGCTCGTTTGGCCCAATGACTTATTTTGGGTCCTTCCCCCAGTTCTGGTGGGGGCCTGTTTGTGGTATTATTATTGGGGATGGGCCAAGATCACAACGGATCAGTGGGTCCTAGAGGTGATTCAAGATGGCTATGCTCTCAAGTTTTACCGGCCCTTACCAGATCTTTTCCTCTCTTCTCCTTGACAGGCAACTTGGAAGAAGCGGGCATTTCGTCAGACACTGCAAAGGTTGCTGGACCTCAAAGCAGTGGTCCCAGTGCCCCCTCAGGAGATTCGCACTTTGTGATGCCCAAGAAAGAAGGATTTTTTAGGCCCATTTTGGATCTGAAAAGTGTCAACTGGGTGCTCCGGGTCCCGTCTTTTCACATGGAGACCTTGAAGTCTATGATTCTCGCTGTTCAGCCTGGGGAATTTCTGACTTCTAGTCTTGACGGAGGCCTCCTATCAGTGCTTCCTTCGTCTTACGATTTGGAGAAAGCACTATCGGTTTTGTCCGCTTCCTTTTGGTCTGGCCACGGCTCCGTAGACCTTCACCAAGATTATTGTGGTGGTGGCGGCAGCCTTGTGCAAGGTGGGCATTTGGTTCATCCCTATCTGAACGACTGGTTGATTCATTCGAAGTCTTTTCAGGAGAACTCCCAGGTCACAGCTTGGGTAGTGGAGTATCTTGGAGTTCTCTTCCTTCCTGAGGCCCGGGTGCTAAAATTGAAGTTACAGATTCGCTCCCTGATGGATTGTCATTGCCCTCGGGAGCAGGATTTTCTCAGGGTCTTGGGGTGGCTTCCCTGGAAGTGATCAGGTGGGCTAGGGTTCACATGCACCACCTCCGGTGGTGGTCTCCACAAACACATGATCATGTCAACCATCCGTTGCCCTTCCACTCTTGGGTAGTTGGGAGGGCTCTTTGGAGTAGAGGTAGTTGCGCAGATTGGATGTCCATAGGGTCCTTCGCACTTATGTTTAGCGGACCCAGGAATTCTGTTGGTCGGATTGTCTTTTTGTCCTACTCGCAGGTCCTCGTAAGGGGGACGGTGCTTCTAAAGTTCCAATTGCACGCTGGATCAAGGAAGCTATCGCTTAGGCGTACCTTCTTCAAAGACACTTGTTCCGGATTTTCTCAAAACTCATTCCACTCAGGGTCAGGCAGCTTTTTGGGCTGAGTCTTCTCTTGTACCTCCAGTGGATATCTGTAAAGCTGCAATTTGGTCATCTCTCTATTCCTTTGTTCGCCACTACCGTTTGGACATTCAGGCACATTGGGACGCGGTGTTCGGTGAGCGTGTTCTTGTGGCAGACCTTCGGGGGTCCCACCCATGATGGATACTGCTTTAGTATATCCCATCCATTCTGTGCTGGTTTGGAGGAATGATAAAGAAGGAGAAATTAGTTTCTTACCTGCTAATTTTCTTTCTTTAAGTCCATCCAGACCAGCACAGACCCTGCACTGTCATTTTATTTGGTGTTTTTCACGAAGAGTATGTTTTTTTTCTGCGGTATCTTGTCTTGGTTTTTGTTTTTGTTTTTGGGGAGGGGGGTATAGTAAGAGCAGTGGTGTTTGGCTTGGCTGGCGAACTGTGGGGACACTTTGAAGATTCTTGTTCTAATCAATATCCAACAGTGTTTCCCTGTCCCATCCGGACAACTTTGTTTGTGTTTATAGTTCATGGTTCTTTAGTTGTTAGTAGTTCGTGCTTGGCTATTCGTCAGACTGATTGTAGATGGGACTGCAAAGCCCACTTTCAAAAGTCAATGTGTTCTCATTCTCCATCTACTGGCAGAGGAGCATAAACCATCCGTTCTGTGCTGGTCTGGAGGGAGTAAAAGAAAGAAAATTAGCAGGTAAGAAACTCATTTCTCCTTTTCCTTGACTGCATGTCTTATTTATGAGTATTAGGATATGGTACCTTAAGTTTATCTTCTCAGCTTTTATGGTTGATCATTGTGTCATAAACCTTCGATGGGCTTTATTAAACAGCTCTAGAGGTTTTTAGCACAGGCTGATGAGGTAAATACTTCAACGCTCATAGGAATTCTTTGACTGTTGGAGCATTTACTTTACCATGCTAAAAACCTCTAACACCTTTTAGTAAAAGGAGCCCATTATTATCATTAGTATTTGGACATATTGGATATTTCATAGTTGTAATTTTTTTTTCTAGGGGGAGAGGTTATTTTGAGCCATCCTATAAAATGTAATAATTTCTCTTAAGTCCTGGGCTTGGCTGTTCACACTTTTTGTTCAGTAATAAAGCTTTATGCATTTAGCTTTTTTGTATGTTTGCTTTCAATATCCTGAAAATAAGAGTGAAAAAACCTTTACAAAAGGAACTAAAAACTGAAGTTTGGAAGTCTGGATATCTGGAACTTTTTTTTTCTATTTCCAAAAATGAAAATGGAACTGAATTTAACCATGTATCTAAATTTCTTGAGTTTGCTGACTGTACAGTTCTATGTTGTTTTTTTTCTCCCCTTGCAGCCAAGGCTTTTGTTCCATGTCTAAATAGTAAAGAGATTAGCTACTGTAATATGATTCACTCACCAGTCTCTGTGCTTCAGAAATGTAGCATTATTCACAGAGAATTGGTATCCATTCTGTAAAGAACAGTGTTGATTATTACCACATGGGGACTTGGCAGAATGGCCACAGCATTACAGAATATTCCACCTATAAGCCACAGTTCTAATCCCAACTAAAATGGCAGGAAAGGAGACACTAGTAGTATCAGTCCACTTCTGGGGCTGTGGGAGTAGTATTCATATCAGCTCATTGGATCCCTGTAAATCTATGAATTAGATCCTTTGTCATTGGAAATGATTTGAGCATGTTTATGTTTATTAGTACTTATATAAAGATAGATTAGTACTATATTAGATATATTAGTACTATATATTATATCAATATATTAGATATATTATATTAGATAAATAAAAACAGGACAACAAAAACGCTTCCAGAAGCGATACTTCATTTTTTCCTCTCGTTATCCTCCCCTTCTCTCCTCATTTTATTTTTATTTATACAATGTAATTTAAAAACTTGCCCTTCCCCCTTATGTCTCATACCCTTTGTATCGATCTTACTCCCTCATTTTTATTTTTTGCTTTTAATATATATAATTTTTAATATAATTTGTATTTCTTTTTATTGTAAACCGACCAGATACTTGTGATGGTTGATATATCAAAATATCAATAAACTTGAAACTTGATATATATTAGTACTTATATAAAGATATTTGTAAAGATATTCTTGTTTCTTGTCTGACTAGTTAAGTTAATTCATCTTTTGACAGATGGATTCTTGCCTGTGGCTTTGAAGCAAACAGTTATGAAGCTGTTTTTGAAGAATAAGAATGGTATTCATCTGAGTGACCTGCGATTGTGTCCCCAGTGACCAGTTGATCTTTCCTAGGAAAATTCATAGAGAAAGTTGTTTTTATGCAATTGTTGAAAGTTTGTAAGATCTGGTAATTAAGTTTGAGAACGTATCCTAGAAAAAGTGCTACATACCTTATTGCTGAATATAACTGAATATAACTATGGTCACCTTTGAAGTACAGTGGTACCTCGGTTTATGAGTGCACCGGTTTGCGAGTGTTTTGCAAGACGAGCAAAACATTCACAAAATTGGCGCCTCGGAAACCGAGCGCACCTCGATTTGCGAGCGCCCCCCCCCGCTAACCGGCACCCTCCCCCCGTGATCCGGCACCCCCCTCCCCCCGCCGCCATCAGGCACCCCCCCACCGCGACCTGAGGTCCCCCAACCCACCCGAACCCCTTCTTACTTCAGTGTAGCCTCCGCACCGGCACCGGCACCAGCATGTTCTGCTGGTGCCTGAAGATCTGCCTCCTGTGCTGGGCCTTGAGCATGTGCGCATGCTCAAGGCCTGAGAGTTCACGTTCTCTCAGGCCTTGAGCATGTGCACATGCTCAAGGCCCAGCACAGGAGGTTTTGACTGGCTTTGCGACGATCAGCTCATCGTGTGGTTTTCTGCACGATCGCTCATTCTCCAGATGCACGGGAGCGCCTCGGAGGTAACTGCCTGCCCCCCCTAGCAGCCGCACTCACCGCGAGGTGCTCGTCCTCGTCGAGGGAGTCGCCTGCTATTAATGAAATTTCTGCCGGGTCCGCGGCGGCGGCCTGAGGTTTCGCCATGCTCGAACGCCACGTGGCAGAAAGGGTAGGTCGCAAGCGTGAGCGGCTGCTTTTTCTAATCTTCCAAGAGCTTAAATTGTATTTAACAGCCGCGTGCGCTCTGTAACTTCGGTTGCACAATCCGAATGAAATTTTATTTTTTGTTCTGCTGCTGCTGTCGTTCGCTGCTAAAGCTGCTTTGGAGGACCGAAACTGTTCGGGTCCTCCGAGAGCCGCCTTTTAATCCCTCCCACCCACAATCCACCTCGGCTGCGACGCAGACCGCCCCCCCTCGGGTACGCTACCTCGCCCCCCTCCTCTGACTCAGCTAGTCCCACGGGCGACACCGCGGGCCACCCAGTCCCGCGTTAATGCCGCCCATCGAGACTAGCTCTTGGGGCTTTTATTCTGTAAAGAACAGTGTTGATTATTACCACATGGGGACTTGGCAGAATGGCCACAGCATTACAGAATATTCCACCTATAAGCCACAGTTCTAATCCCAACTAAAATGGCAGGAAAGGAGACACTAGTAGTATCAGTCCACTTCTGGGGCTGTGGGAGTAGTATTCATATCAGCTCATTGGATCCCTGTAAATCTATGAATTAGATCCTTTGTCATTGGAAATGATTTGAGCATGTTTATGTTTATTAGAACTTATATAAAGATAGATTAGTACTATATTAGATATATTAGTACTATATATTATATCAATATATTAGATATATTATATTAGATAAATAAAAACAGGACAACAAAAACGCTTCCAGAAGCGATACTTCATTTTTTCCTCTCATTATCCTCCCCTTCTCTCCTCATTTTATTTTTATTTATACAATGTAATTTAAAAACTTGCCCTTCCCCCTTATGTCTCATACCCTTTGTATCGATCTTACTCCCTCATTTTTATTTTTTGCTTTTAATATATATAATTTTTAACATAATTTGTATTTCTTTTTATTGTAAACCGACCAGATACTTGTGATGGTTGATATATCAAAATATCAATAAACTTGAAACTTGATATATATTAGTACAGTGGTGCCTCGCATAACGGACGCCTCGCACAGCGAACGCTGCGCACAACGAACTTTATGTCTTGATCCGTACAACGAACTTCGTTTCACACAACGAAGTCGCCCGAGCTGCATCCTTCCGCGCAGGCACTGCGCTTAACTGCCCTCTCTCCGCCTGGTTCCCTCTTGCCCCCCCCCCGACTCCCCGACACGATCGGGGCAAAAAGGAGCCCAAGCCCTCTTGCCCCGCCGATTCCCCAACTCCCCACACAATATCGGGCCAGGAGGGAGCCCAAGTCCTCCTGGCCACGGCGACCCCCTAACCTCACCCTGCACTACATTACGGGCAGGAGGGATCCCAGGCCCTCCTGCCCTCGACGCAAACCCCCCCTCCCCCCAACGACCGCCCCCCCCCCAAGAACCTCCGACCGCCCCCCCAGCCGACCCGCGACCCCCCTGGCCGACCCCCACGACACCCCCAACCCCCTTCCCCGTACCTTTCTGTAGTTGGCCGGACAGACGGGAGCCAAACCCGCCTGTCCGGCAGGCAGCCAACGACGGAATGAGGCCGGATTGGCCCATCCGTCCCAAAGCTCCGCCTACTGGTGGGGCCTAAGGCGCCTGGGCCAATCAGAATAGGCCCGGGAGCCTTAGGTCCCTCCTGGGGGCGGGGCCTGAGGCACATGGGCCCAACCCGACCATGTGCCTCAGGCCCTGCCCCCAGGAGGGACCTAAGGCTCCCGGGCCTATTCTGATTGGCCCAGGCGCCTTAGGCCCCACCAGTAGGCGGAGCTTTGGGACGGATGGGCCAATCCGGCCTCATTCCGTCGATGGCTGCCTGCCGGACAGGCGGGTTTGGCTCCCGTCTGTCCGGCCAACTACAGAAAGGTACGGGGAAGGGGGTTGGGGGTGTCGTGGGGGTTGGCCAGGGGGGTCGCGGGTCGGCTGGGGGGGCGGTCGGAGGTTCTTGGGGGGGGCGGTCGTTGGGGGTAGGGGGGGTTTGCGTCGAGGGCAGGAGGGCCTGGGATCCCTCCTGCCCGTAATGTAGTGCAGGGTGGGGTGGGGGGGTCGCCGTGGCCAGGAGGACTTGGGCTCCCTCCTGGCCCGATATTGTCGGGGAGTTGGGGAATCGGCGGGGCAAGAGGGCTTGGGCTCCCTTTTGCCCCGATCGTGTCGGGGAGTCGGGGGGGCAAGAGGGCTTGAGCTCCCTCTTGCCCCGATCGTGTCGGGGAGGCGGGGGGGGCAAGAGGGCTTGAGCTCCCTCTTGCCCCGATCGTGTCGGGGAGTCGGGGGGGGGGCAAGAGGGCTTGAGCTCCCTCTTGCCCCGATCGTGTCGGGGAGTCGGGGGGGCAAGAGGGCTTGAGCTCCCTCTTGCCCCGATCGTGTCGGGGGTGCCAGGGACCACACGGAGTCACCCACCGTACCACCCGATTCGGGTAAGCGCAGGTATCGGTGGGTGGCTTATTTGCGGGGGGGTGCCTTATTTTACATTTTTTTCTAAAAAGGGGGGGCTGTCTTATTTGATGGCCCTGCCTTATCATCGGGGAAACACGGTAGAAAAAAAAAAAATGAACAGTTAAGTCCCAGTTTTTGCCGCTGAGACTCTGCCCTCTCTCACTGTAAAATTAGACTCTACTTAGTCTGTCTTTAAATTTAAAAAATGTGTGTTGTTTTAAAAAACAATTATGTTTTTAGATGTATCTAAATAAAAATAATAACCAAAAATTTATCTTTTTTTATGTCATCTTAGCATATTTTATGCTACAGAACAAATTATTTTTTTTAACATGTATTGTTATGGGAAAACGCGTTTCACACAACGAACGTTTCACATAACAAACTTGCTCCTGGAACGGATTAAGTTCGTTGTGTGAGGCACCACTGTACTTATATAAAGATATTTGTAAAGATATTCTTGTTTCTTGTCTGACTAGTTAAGTTAATTCATCTTTTGACAGATGGATTCTTGCCTGTGGCTTTGAAGCAAACAGTTATGAAGCTGTTTTTGAAGAATAAGAATGGTATTCATCTGAGTGACCTGCGATTGTGTCCCCAGTGACCAGTTGATCTTTCCTAGGAAAATTCATAGAGAAAGTTGTTTTTATGCAATTGTTGAAAGTTTGTAAGATCTGGTAATTAAGTTTGAGAACGTATCCTAGAAAAAGTGCTACATACCTTATTGCTGAATATAACTGAATATAACTATGGTCACCTTTGAAGTACAGTGGTACCTCGGTTTATGAGTGCACCGGTTTGCGAGTGTTTTGCAAGACGAGCAAAACATTCACAAAATTGGCGCCTCGGAAACCGAGCGCACCTCGATTTGCGAGCGCCCCCCCCCCGCTAACCGGCACCCTCCCCCCGTGATCCGGCACCCCCCCCTCCCCCCGCCGCCATCAGGCACCCCCCCACCGCGACCTGAGGTCCCCCAACCCACCCGAACCCTCTTCTTACTTCAGTGTAGCCTCCGCACCGGCACCGGCACCAGCATGTTCTGCTGGTGCCTGAAGATCTGCCTCCTGTGCTGGGCCTTGAGCATGTGCGCATGCTCAAGGCCTGAGAGTTCACGTTCTCTCAGGCCTTGAACATGTGCACATGCTCAAGGCCCAGCACAGGAGGTTTTGACTGGCTTTACGACGATCAGCTCATCGTGTGGTTTTCTGCACGATCGCTCATTCTCCAATACGGCCATGCAAATAAGGTGCATCTGGGCCTTAGTCCTCCGCTATGGATTTCATTACTTTTTGTTTACTCAATTGAGGAAGATTATCTGAAATTCAGAAACAGACCCTAGGATGTGGAAAATCAAATTTACAGGGTTCGCAATTTGCATTAAAAGTAGCATGCATTAGGGTATTAATACATTTTAACACTGGTTAGTAAATGAGGATATAAGTTTGCACAGCCCCTTCAGGGAACTGGCGGAGCTGGTTTTCTAGCAATATATGTATAAAATGCTTGAAGCAGCAGTGTCCACCAAGAAGTAAACTTTTGACACTGTTGACCACCACCTACTCCTTGATCGTTAAGGTTTATATGGTTATGAGTTATCATTCATATTCAAAATAGCTAATCCCAAAAGGAAGGCTTCATATTTCATTTAAGACACTTGATTACATTGCTTATAGAGCCTCAATAAAATACATTAACATAATTGACCTCATAAAATACACTTGCACCCTAAATACACTTGATCTCATAAAATACCACCCACCCTAAATATGTTACTCTAAGAAACATACTTCAACTGCATGGATAGCTTCCTTTTCACTGATTTTGCTTTGCAGTTTCCACCTTCCCTCAGGATCTGGGATTAGTTGCATATTAAAACAGTAATTGGTGACCCTCCCAACACCTACTGCAGTTCACAGCCTTGAAGTTCAAAGCAGAACAAACACTGTAATTAGAGGCCTGCAATGTAGACACCTGGTGCCACTCTCTCTGCCATTGGAAAGATTGATGAGGTACTACAGGCAGTTTTTTAAAACAAAAATCCATAGAGACAATTAAGAAATGTTTGTTCAATTGGTTCCAGTCTCCTGTTCTTTTAGCTTTAGCTCATTTCTTTAAAAGCTGGCATGTTTTCTTTAACTATCTGACTGGGCTCTCCAGCCAACTTGGCTTCCTTTTGGCATAGGAGATTGAGGGGACAATTTTCAACGTGGGCTACCATTAAGACATGTTATTTTACCATAATTCATAGTATTTTAACACCGAGTTCCATTGATTCCTGGAGAGGGTTTCACTACAGTGGTAGTGTCAGGTGCACAGTCACTATGGGTCAGATTTGACCCACGGGCCTTGTGTTTGACATACAGTATGTGCATTAGAGCACAGGCATTAGGTTTTGAACATCAACCCATCAATGTCTTAAAAAAAAAAATCACTTTCTTGCTGTTACTGAAAATGTCCAGGAATATAAACAAGTTTGGTATAATGCTATTGTTTCTTTAACATGGGAAGATAAATATTTTGTATTGCTACAGATATGAGGCTTCTTTTAAATTAGATGCATTCAGTGGCAAACTCTTTAAGTTTTGCTGTTTGTATTTGGTGTTTCAAATGCAATAAGCAAATTGTTGTTGTTAGTAACTTTCTTATGGTCCTGTGTTTTATCTATTTAACATGATTTCTAGAATATGATAACAGCACAGTGCATTTACTGTATTATTCTATAATTTAGCACTTAGCGCACACAAACATAGAAAAATGAGGAATAGACGGATTCTACTGTATAGTTAATGCAGAAGTTAACAGTTAACTCTGCTTTATGCTGCATTATCTGCTGTGCTGCTAACATGCAGAAGCAAACTTTCCTCTGTCTCAACAGCATGGTAGATATTCTAAAAATGCATGGAAGTTAAATCAGGTTTTGCAGTTTCAACGTGTTAATTTTGACTATTATTGAACAATAATTGCAAAACCTTAACACATATATAGTAGAATCCTGATTAACTGGTACTCAAGAAACTGTCACTCACCCAACTGGCAAAAAAAAAAAATTGCTATATAAAAAAAAAAAAAATTTGGCTCTGAATTGGCAGTGGTCCTGTGCCTTGAGTTCCTCTGCCCTCCCTCCAGCCTTGAAGCAGCAGCAGTGGCAGTGGTTCTGAGCCATGAACCCCCCACCTCCCTTCAGCTCCGAAGCAGCAGTCCTGAGCTGCAAACCCCCTCTCTACAACCTGCCCTCCCAGCTTCAAACCAGCAGCGGCAGCAGTCCTGAGCTGCAAACTCCCCTCCAGCCCCGAAGCAGTGGCAGAGGTCCTGAGCCATGACCCCCCCTCCCTTACTCGAAGTGGCAGCTGGTCAGCAGAGGCAGTGCTGAAAACAGGTTGCTTATGGCCAGTCCTGGCAGGGCCTTTCCTCTGACACATCACTTCTGACATGGCAGAGGAAAGGCTCTGCCGGGGCTGGCCGCAAGCAGCCTGTTTTCAGCGCAGGAGTTTTGTCAGCCGGAAGCCTGAAGTCATAATGCCATTATACAGAACCATGGTGAGGCCTCATTTGGAATACTGTGTGCAATTCTGGAGGCCACACTACCAAAAAGATGTGCTGAGAGTAGAGTCGGTGCAACGGATGGCCACCAGGATGGTCTCTGGGCTCAAGGATCTATCGTACGAGGAAAGGCTGAAAAATTTGCGGCTGTACTCGCTCGAAGAACGTAGGGAGAGAGGAGACATGATCGAGACGTTTAAGTATATTACCGGCCATATCGAGATGGAAGAAGAGATTCTCTTTCTCAAAGGACCTTTAGCCACAAGAGGGCATCCGCTCAAACTCAGGGGCGGGAAATTTCATGGCGACACCAGGAAATATTTCTTCACCGAGAGAGTGGTTGATCGAGACAAACAACGTGCAAGAATTTAAGAGCAAATGGGATACCCATGTGGGATCCCTTAGAAGGTTAAGCCAAGGGAACCTGTCACTAGGAGTGGGATCCCTAGCATAGTAGACTTGGGGGTGGGTCAGTAGAGTGGGCAGACCTGATGGGCTATGGCCCTTATCTGCCGTCATCTTCTATGTTTCTACCTCTGCTGACTGGCTGCCGCTGCTGCTTTGATAAGTGAGGGAGGTCCAGGAGGCCAGACCCATATGGATAGAGGTGGACCAGAAGTATTTATGGGGGGAAGGTCCAGCAGGGTGCAGGGGAGGAGAGATGGATGGATGCTGGACTGATAAGGGGGGAGAGAAAGTGACCCAGAAAGAAGGGAAGACCAGATGCTGGACCTACAAGTGACGGATAACTAAGTTTCCAAGTTAATTATTTCTTTGATATACCGACCATCAAAATTTATCTAGACGGTTTACAATCGATAAAAATATTTTAAAACAATGATTAAAAGAACTAAAAAGAAAAAAAAATAAATAAATTCCACCACATGATAAATAGATGTTGGGGGTGGGGGGGAGGTTACACATATTATTTAAGACTGACATGACAAGAGGGAAAGAACAAGAGGTGGTAAAAAATACATCGAGATAAAAACAAATCTATAAAGGAGGGAGGGGGATGGATAGAACATTAGGAGTTAATTTGCCTCTAGGGAGGTGTTTGGAGTTGAGAATCTGAAATGAATATTGGTATTTCAGGGAAAGGAAATGGACTCCTGGATTAGGTATCATAGGCATCCTTGAATAAAAAGGTTTCGAGTTTTGTTTTGAATATTGTGAGGGAAGACTCTTGCTTTATATGTAGGGGAAGAGTGTTCCAGAGTGTGGGTGCTATGAATGAGAAGATGGACTTCCTGGTGGTATCGTAAAAAATCTCTTGGACAGAGGGAACAACAAGCATATTGATCATTTGAGCGTAGTGTTTGGGTTGAAGCGTAAGGGATTAAATGTTTGTCTATAAAGGGAGGGATGTGATGGCGTTAGGTTTTATAAGTGAGAAGTAAAATTTTGAATTGTGAGAGTTTACTGTAACATTTTTAGTGTTATAGACTCTCTATAACTGAATCTAATGAAAATGAATATTACATTAGAAAAACATGTAGGCTTTAATTCTTTAAACAAATTTTATATACTTTGTGATGTGCCAGTTTAAGGGGCCCTTTTGTTAAGCTGTGGTAGAAATTGGCCTTAGTGCTCACTTATTCATATCTTTCATGTATGCTAAGGTCATTTTTGCTATGATTTTAAAACCCTAACTTTCTATTTTTTTTTTTCCATTAATGACTATGTACTAATGTTGCTATTAGTGCGCAGCCGTTATAAAACATTAGGGAGTACTTACTGCTTACAAAATAGAAAGCAGTAAAGGCTCCTGCATTATTTGTGTTCTAAACAGTAAGGTGCTCATAATCGAAAGAGAAGAATGTTCAAAAAACGGCCTAAGTCGGCACTTGGATGAACATTGTCAAAATACATCCAAGTGCCGATAATAAAAACTGTTTTTGGACGTATTTCTAAACGACCTCGGCCTTCATAGTGCCGCTGAACGACTAAAGCTAAACGGAGTATTTCAGGAGGAGTGTCAAGGGCGGGACGTGGGCCGGCTTAGACTTAGTCGTACAGCATGTATAACCGAAAGTTATACAGCCCAGGATCGAAGGAACTTGGATGTTGTGACTTAGACCATTTAAAACATGGTCTAAGTCACAAAAACCCACCTAAAGTCACCAGATAAGCACTGTAAACACATAAAACAGACCCCCCCCACACTACCCCAGTGATCACCGACCACCGACCTATAAGGGAACTGTAGTGAGATGATGACATGGCACCCTTTTTGTGAAGTTCACAGCAGTGCCCTGTAAGGTACCCCACTATTTAGATACTATGTCTGGATGTTCAGTCCATCACTTTGCAGACCCCTCCCATGTCCAACAGGGCTTGTTCTAGGCGTTTTAAACTTGGATGAAAAGTTGGATGAAAATGTAGTATAAAGATGGGACAATTTAGCGACTTGGACGATCAGATCGGCAGGACGTATAGTTAGACAATTTTCGAAACAAAAAAAATTTTTGGACGTATTTTTTTGAAAATGTGTTCTAGGCTCTTTTTTACTTTGGATGACTTGCGACTTAGATGAAAATGGACTTAGATGTTCCTTTCGATTATGCCCCTCCATGCGTGTGGTAACTGGTTGGCACAGGAGCACCCACTTCATGCTCCCAACTCGCCTTCTCAAAAAATACAAAAACAATATATGGTTAGCACCTGCACATGACAAAAGTAATGCAAAATGCTTTAGTGGCATCCCATGTTAGGCCATATTTGCTATGTTAGGCTTAACACAGCTTAATAAAGAGCCCCTAAGAAAATTACAGCAAATAGAAATTACTACTACTACTTAAAACTACTTATAATTTCTATAGCACTGCCAGACAAACATGTATGAGACAATCCCTGCTCGATAGAGCTTACAATCTAATCAAAACAGACAAACACTGCTAGGGAAATTTTTTAAAAAATATTTCTTGATTAATTTTTGCATAATTTCACAAGATTACTCTTATTTAAGGCAATACAGATAGAAAAATCTATATAGGAAACAAATACAGTTGATCAATAAAACATAACTGTCTTAGGCCCTCTTTTACTAAGGTGCGCTAACCGATTAGTGCACGATAATCCGTTTGGCACGTGCTAAATGCTAGTGCATGCATGTTAGTCTATGGACCCCTTAGCGTACCTTAGTAAAAGAGGATATTAGTCTTTCTTAGACCACAGTTGGAGGAGCAGGAGTGCCAAAAGTGAAGAGCAACTTATAAAAAAGAAAAAGAAAATGCTCTCTAAACTAAGAGAAAGCTTTAGGGTCCAGGACCCATTTCTTACTTTAAACTGTTAAAGATCTTATTAAACTGTCCCGGTTGCTAGCTTCTTCATGTCCAAGAAGGCTCAGAGTTGTTCTGGCATAAAGAAAACATATTTCACACCTAGAAATTTAATTAAACATTGCCAGGAACAATTTCCTCCGTTCTTGTGTAATCCTGGTAACATCAGGGAAAATCAAAACTTTTTTTCCAATAAAACAAAATTTGAGAATTGTGAAAATATAATCTCAAGATAGTGTTAAGATCTTGTTCAAACACTAAGGAAATTAATAGCGTAGCTCTTTCTGTATCTGAAGATGGCGTAGATTCCAACAATTCAGTAACATTTAAAGGTTCGGGCAAATTTAAATCTTCATCTTCTGGGATGGCACCTGGTTGCTTCTTATTTAGCAAATAATATATATGATTTAAAGGGGGAATGGCTTCAGTGGAAAATTTCAAAACTTCAACCAAATACTTTTTATACATTTCAAAAGGTGTCACTCCGAGAGATTTTGGAAAATTCAATAGATGTAAATTAAGCCTCCTATTATGTTTTTCTAATTGTTCAATCTTCACAATCTCATTACTTAATTGTTGTAAATTTCCAACTTTATCATTAACTTCTTTAATTTCCAAAGAGAATTCTTCCTTGATGCTAGCTAATGATTTCCCTATACATTCAACAGGGTAGCCAGTTCCTTTGAAGATCCAGCCACCGTTAGGTTCAATCTCTCGAGAGCATTCCATATGCTCTCGAGAGTCACCACTGTGGGTCTTCCTCTTCCTGGGCCAGCTGTCCTGCTGGCTCACAGAGCTCCCTGCTCTCTCTGTCCTCTCGTGGCCACAGCCCTTTCAAATGGGGTTTCCCCTGACTCTTCCTCCGAACAGGGATCTCCCAACTGTTCCGCTAGTAGAGCAGGTTGAAGTGGTGGAACAGTTACTGGAGGGGAGAGGGAAACCTCCATCTCGGCGTCGCAGGCTGCTCCTCCCGCCGGAGTCAGCTTCGGAAACCCTCCAGCTCCTCGGGGTCCAGTGGCAGCAGGAATGAACTCAAGAATCGATCGTTGATTCGGGGTGGATGTCTTAGCCATGGAGGGGTCAGAGCAGACAGCACCCTTTCTCTTGGTATGTGGCATCAGGAACTTTTCTGGTAGGAAACAAATGGCAAGTTCAGAGGTATACATGCTGCTTTCTAAACCACCGCCATCTTAACTCCTCCCCTCAGATAATTTCTCACAGAGGGTTAAAAAATAGACATTGATAAGAGGAGTTAAAAGCAGCCTCAAAAAAGTGGGCTTTTAGCCTACATTTGAACACTGCTAGAGACAGAGCTTATGTAGTGTCTCAGGTAGTCTATTCCAGGCATATGGTGCAGCAAGCTAGAAGGGAGAGAGTCTGGAGTTGGTAGTAGAGGAGAAGGGTACAGATAAGAGACACTTACCTGATAAACAGAGTTCCTGGGGAAGAGTATAGGGAGAGTAAGAGAGGAGAGGAGCTGCAGAGTGACTACACTTGTAAGTCAATAAGAGGAGTTTGAACTGTGTGAGGAAATGGATAGGGAGCCAATGAAATGACTTGAGGAGAGGGGTGACACTGGCAGAATATAAGTCTTGCAGCAGAATTTTGAAGGGATTGAAGGAGAGAGAGAGATTGTTTAGTGAAAGACCTGTGAAAAGCAAGTTGCAGTAATCTAGGTGAGAGGTGATAAGAGTGTGGATAAGGGTTTTGGTAGTGTGCTCACTGCTCTGAACAGGAAGGTCTAATTTTGGTGATATTATAGAGAAAGAAACGGCAGGCTTTAGCGGTCTGTTGGACTTGTGTAGAGAACATAACATAAGAATAACCATACTGGATCAGCTCAATTGTTCATCTAGCCCAGTATCCTTCTTCCACAGTGGCCAATCCAGGTCACAAGCACCTGGCAAAAACCCAAATAGCAATATTCTATTCTACCAATTCCAGGGCAAGCAATGACTTTCCCCATGTCTGTCTCAACAGCAGACTATGGACTTTTCCTCCAGAAAAAAATGGAGGTCATAAATTGAAGTTGTGGGGTGGTAGACTTAGGAGTAATGTTAGGAAATTATTTTTCATGGAGAAAGTGGTTGATGCCTGGATTGCCCTTCCAAGGAAGGTGATGGAGAGGAAAACAGTGAAAGAATTCAAAAAAGTGTGGGATGAACACAGTGGATCTCTAATTAGAAAATAAAAGGCATTAACTGAAGAACAAAGGCTGGTACTAGGCAGACTTGTATGGTCTGTGCCACATATATGACAGTTTGGTTTAGGATGGACTTGGGAGGGCTTCGATGGGAACTCCAGTAATTTAGAACATGAGGAAGGTGCTGGGCAAACCTTTACAGTCTGTATTCCATAATGATGTGATGGTTTGGATAAGCTGGAGTGAGGTTCAGTGGCAACTCCAGTAGTTGGAACCCAAAGTATTAAGCTTTGACAATAACTCCAGTAGTTCTAGGCAGATGTCTACAATTTAGCACCTAGTAATATCAAAGAAAAAAGATGATTCAATTTAAGTATGAATTTATAATGAGTGTAACTGTTGGGCATACCGATTGGACCATTCAGTTGTTTATCTGCTGTCATCTACTATGTTACTATGATTATAGTAGATGTTAGTAGGTTTTTTTTTCAATAGCAATGGCAGGTTGTCACATTGTTTCAAATGGCATTGAGTGTTTTAAATATTTTTTAATTCAGGTAGTTCTGTTGAGTGTATGTGTTTTTTTCACTGTTGCTCTTAGTTCAAGTCGATTTCTTTACAGGAGTATGATCAAATGCCTCTAGGTAAAAAGAATAGTGAGTCTTGCATATTAAAATTAAGTTGATTATGGGTTGTGCAATTTGAGAGTGAGGGCCGTGTTAGAGTTTCTTAGAGATTTGCATTCTTTTCTGAATGGTGCAGTGCTTCTGACGAGGTTTTAGTATAAGAGCAATTATTTCTGTTGACAAAACTAGATAACTTTGGCAGTAAATTTTTGATGTTCAAAATTAAATGAATTGAGCCATTGATGAGTCAGTAGGTTTCTTTGCCTCTTTTTTTTTTAAATTAAGTTGATTGACTTGGCTCTTTTTGTAAGCCTGAAGTTTAACACATTGAAAATGTTATTGAAAATGTTATTGAAAATGTTAGTAGGTTTAGTTTGGCTTATCTCCTGCATACTTTCTCTGGAATTTTGGTTATTTTTCTATTCACAGCTGTGGGTTTTGTTTTTCTATTTTAGCTTTAGAAAGGGCAGATGGCTTAGTACCTAATCCAACACATACAGTATGAATTCCCAGGAGAAAGAAAACTGCAGAAAAAATGTAAACAAGCAGATTTCAGGGGAAGAAAACACAAAATAGAAGCTTTCAGACAATGGCATTTGTGATTTTATTTCTCCAATGCTTCCCATGTGGTTCTCATTGGAAGCAATAATGACCAAAGGGCCGCCACGTGAGCGGACTGCTGGGCAAGATGGACCACTGGTCTGACCCAGCAGCAGCAATTCTTATGTTTTTATGGGACAATTCTATTTTTTAAAATTTCCAACCTTTCGTGCAACTTATTACTCTATCTAGTAACGTTTTCGCGCTCTCTTCATCCTACTTCAATTTTAGAAAACTATTAAAAACGAGTCTGTTCAATCGATTTGTTAACTAAGAATCTACTCAGCACTCCTTATTCAATCCAATAACCCTAAAAACTCTATAGCTTTCACGTTCTTTATTATGTAAGATTGTATTGCTGACTTTGATTGTAACCTCTTCGCTGATTGTCCAGCGCCTCTTGGTGTAAACCGCTTCGAACTTACATGGCTTTGGCGGTATATAAGAATAAAAATTATTATTATTATTTCAAAATGGTTATTTCATTCCTGGTTTATTAGTAGTAGCTATTCAACATTTTTAGAGGAAATTTTCTTTTGTCTAACTTATCACCCGTGTCAGAAGCCAGAAGGACTTGGGGCACTTTACCCACAGATGTGGTCACTTTTTTTGTTCTTGCTTGGTGGAGGTAATTCTATAAGTGAGTGCTACCTTTTAGGTACCCTGATGCCACATGATGAGAGCCTATTCTCTAATGGCACCTGGGCACCCAGATTCCATAGATCAATAACATATCCCCCAGCATTGAGGAGTCTAAAATATAGGAATCTGTAGTTACACTAATAATAGAGATGTAACTGTGAGCAGCCAAATGGGGCTGTATCCTGTAAAGTTGTGCACATAAGTGGCAGCCCCTCACATGTGAATACCCTCCTTACCTTTACATGGTATGCTACTTACTTACACACACACTTACAGCTTAGGTGTTTTGCTGCCACATTCACATACAGGTGTACACTTTGCTGCAAAAGTGCTAGCATTCTGTACATTTACAAGTGTACTGTAAATTCAGGTGTCCAGTTAACAGAATTGCTCTTACAGTGGGTAGAAGTGTCCACATTGTTCAGCAGCTTGCATTGTTTTGAGCTGTTCTGAGGGCAGAGGTGGTCAAAAAGACAGGGCTGTAGCAAATTATGTGCAGGGCAGTGCAGCTACATAGGGAACAAGAGAGGCAGAGGTGCCAAAATTGTGATGAACCATTCCCTCCCCTGCTTGGCCATGACTCGATGGGCGGGACGGAAGTGCTAAGGCATGTTGAACAGGGTATGCTTCCAACTTGGGATGCTCCTGACGAGGGAAGAAACTTCTATAAACAGAATTAAGTGCACTGTTTCCATTGGAAACTAATTCCTAAAATCTCTAAGGGGAATGTATTTTCATTATGCAATAATGAAAGCAAAACTACTTGTATAGTTTTGTTTTCCCTTATTATGGCAGACTATGCAGGTTAAAGTTATCTGGGTTTTTGAGGACTGTTGAAACTAATTATTGCTCCTACTATGCTTTTGGCCTTTTTAACTAAATAGGGCCACAGTATGAGGTTGATATTCAGAGGCAGGGCCAGCATCTAATTTTAAATGGAAAAATGGTAAGGTATGCCTAATTTTCAAAGTATTCAGTGAAAAGATATGTTTTTAAGACACGTCAAAATTGTAGATAAGAATCAGTTGACATAATTAAGAAAGTCAAATCCTTATCCCATAATGCCACTTGAAAGGACAGCAGACGTTGAAATCTTTTAAATTTACAGCCCTTGGCAGATGGGAAAGAAAATAGTGCATGTGTTTTCCTGCGGCATTCCACTGTTCACTCTATTCCACTGAGAAAAATGACCATTTAACCCTACCCTCTGTTTTCTATCCGATAACAAATTCCTTATCCACAATTAAACTTTTCCACCTATCCCATGACTCTTTAATTTTCTCAGGAACCTCTCATGAGGAACTTTATCAAAAGCTTTCTGAAAATCTAGATACACTACATCAACCGTCTCACCTCTCTCCACATGTTTATTCACACCTTCAAAGAAGTCAAGCAAATTGGTGAGGCAAGATTTCCCTCAGCTGAACCCATGCTGACTCTGTCTCATTAAATCATGTTTGTCTACATGTCCTACAATTTTATTTTTTATAATTGTTTCCACCATTTTGCCCAGCCCTGAAATCAGGCTTACCGGTCTTAATTTCCCAGATCTTCCCTGGAACCCTTTTTAAAAATCGGCGTAATATTGGCCACCCTCCAATCTTCAGGTACTACAGACGATTTTAGCGACAGAATACAAATCACTAACAGCAGGTCAGCAATGACATTGAGTTATTTTAGTACCCTGGGATGTATACCATCTGGTCCAGGTGATTTTAACTTGTCGTTTTGGCTTAGTACATCTTCCAGATTCACTGAGATTTCTTTTAGTTCCTTCCATATTATCAGAATTGAAAACCATTTCTTGTTGAGGTAGATCTCTTACATCTTCTTCCATAAAGATCGAAGAAAATAATTCAGTCAGTCTCTCCGCTAGGCCTTATCCTCCCTGAGCACCCTTTTTGCTCCTTGATCATCTAGCACAATGAAGAACAAAACAACCCCCCCCCAAAAAAAAAAAAAAAAATAAAAGCATGGTGTAAAAAGATCTGTCTGTCTTCATGGAGCTTAAAAAAATACACACACTAAAGTGAGTTCATTATATCAGTTTTTTCATCAGGCTGCCCCAAATACCTTTCAGATTAACAGCTTATCCCAAACTCTGTCGGAAGTCAATTCATGCCACAGTTCAACAATTCAAGCAGGGCATGCATATAATGCAATCAGACTGTAGTTAATCCCAATCACACTGTAGCTGCAATGCCCGTCAAAAGATTTTTAATGCAGTTTACAGAACTTCAGAAGCTCAGACGCATCTTCTTGAAAGTTCTGTAAACTGCTTGAAAGAATCTTTTGATGGGGATGTCTGCATGACATTGTGTGCCACCCCTGACACAGCAGAGATATGAAACAGAGATTTATTTGTTGAATGAAGAGGTTTGGTGCCCAAGAGCCTTACTGCAGTGCGAACTGTGACACTGTTGGATCCAGGGAGAAAAGTGGAACAACGAGTTGTCGAATATCCAGCGCCGGCACTGCAGCTAGAGTGTGATCGGGATCAACTACAGCTAAATCTGATTGCATGATATGCATGCTCTGCTTGAACTGTTGAACTGTGGCATTCATTGACTTCCGATAGCATTTGGGATAGGCTGAATAGATTAGCTGTTAATTTGAAAGGTATTTGGGGCAGCCTGATGAAAAAACTGATATAAAGAACTCACTTTAGTGTGTGGATTTTTTTTTAAGATCCATGAAGACAGACTGAGATCTTTTTCTCCACACTTTTTTTTTGCTTTTTTGTTCTTTATTGTGCTGGTAGGAATTTCTGCCAAGTTTTCCTTGGAGGTTGCAAGGTAGTCATTGAGTCTTCTTGTCTCTTTATTTTCTGAGTTGCCTCTTCTATTTTATCTCCAAACAATTTGTCTCCAAGATGAGGAATATTAGCTAGACTCTCCTGAACATTAGCGTCCAGATCAGACATTCTGAGCCATGCTTGATGCCTCATATCAATAGAGACAGCTAATGTTCTTCAGGTGATATCAAAGGCAATTCTGGATAATCGTAAGAAGAATGGTGAGAGAGGTCAGCCATAGTCTTCAATGTTTTGTCTGGGAAATGGAGAACGTCAAGATGAGTGTCGAGGAGGAGGAGAATGATGACTGTGTCATCGAGGAGAGCATTGAGAATTACTCCGGGATGTTACTGATGATGAGCATCGATGCTGGGGCTGAGAGCATGACCGGTCTTTGGAAGATGTAAATCTTCTGGTTGCCGAACGCCACTGGTGTGGAGTCTAGGATCTAGGTCTTGATGATGTGTTAGACCATTGCTTGGACAGGGCTGGTATGGGATGCGTTTTGGCAGGTGTTGGTATCGTGTGCAACCACAGTTAGAAAATGACACTGGGAAAAAATCTGTCCCTGTCACTGCCCCGTCCCCGGCTCACCGTCCCCTTCACCGCCCCGTCTCCGCCATTCCCTTCACCGTCCCGTCACCGTTACTGCCATCCCATTCACAGCCCCGTCACCGTCCCCGAAGCATCCATATAAGCCTCAGTACTGCGAAACACCATGAAGACAGAAGAGAGTCCTGCCACTACTACTACTGCACTGAGAATCTGTTTCAGTGCCTCTGCCCTGTAGTAAAAACAGAACATAAAATGAATCAATTGATTTGTCCTCCCTTGCAATGACGTGTTCCCCCATGTTCACCTATAGCTCGAATCAGGTCAATTGTGCACACTAAAAATGCCCACCTGAGCACATAATCATGAAGATGCTGCAGTACAATGAGCAACAGGAGGATCTGGAACGTGAGCGCAGGCAGGCAGTGATACAAAAACAGCAGACACCCGACCGATTGCAGTGTTCCGCCATCTCCCTCCCTCCACCTCACCTTAGATGTAGAGTATGCCGGCTTTCTTTTTCACCCAGCCGCACATGCCCAGCTGGTTTGGTTTCTAGAATTTGAATTTTACCAACCTTTGAAATCTGAACACACATCGTTAAACTCGAGGATTCTTTATTTTGCTAATATTCTAAGGTTCTCTAAATTCATTAGTAATAATAATAATAATAATAACTTTGTCCTGTTATACTGCCATAACCAAAAGTTCTAGGCAGTTTACACTAAGAAGAGCTGGACAATCAGTGAAATACAGAAATAACATGAAAATTCAAACATTCAATAAAATTCCAAGTTGTGAACTTTAAAAATACAATTTCAGTAATAATGGACAGTGTTAAGAAATAAATTTATCGAACAGCGCTGTCTTGCTTATTTTCCGAAAAGAACTATAAGATGACATAGCTTGATGAATACAATTGCCTAGCCAAGACTGCTGTTTACCTGCTTGAAACGCTAGGGTCTTATCTAAAAAAAAGTCTTGTATCTACAACCATTAATTTTTGGGATAAGCAAATAAGTGCAAGCTTCTGGTTTCCCCTGTTGGTCTATATAAAACAAAATGTGGAAAAAAGTTAACTGGAGACATTCCCATGATCAACTTAAAACAGATACAAGAAAATTTGTTCAATATTCTCCTCTGATGCAACCGGAAACAGGAAGTTGCAGGAGAGGAGAAGATTGATCAACTTGAGCAGCTGCGCGTGCGCGGCTTTTTGAACGCGTGCGGCTGGGCGAAAAAGAAAGCCGTCATACTCTACATCAGTGTTTTTCAACGTTTTTACACCCATGGACCAGCAGAAATAAAAGAATTATTTTGTAGACCGGCAAACTACTAAGACTAAAATTTAAAAACCCCGTTTCCGCCCCATCTCTGCGAGCTCGGTCACCTCAGTAACTATAGAAAAATAGACAAATATAGTGCAAAATATAGACAGCAGATATAAATTCTCAAAACTGACACGTTTTGATCACTAAATTGAAAATAAAATCATTTTTCCTACCTTTGCTGTCTGGTGATTGATTTCATGAGTCTCTGGTTGCGTTTCCTTCTGTCTGTGTATCCTTTCTTTCTGCACTTAGGCCCAAAAATTGTCCCTTTCTATTCCTTCCCATGTCCTTAGTGCCCCCGGTGCCTCCTTCCCATGTCCTTAGTGCCCCCGGTGCCTCCTTCCCATGTCTTTAGTGCCCCCAGTGCCTCCTTCCCATGTCCTTAGTGCCCCTTCCTGTCTTTAGTGCCCCCAGTGCCTCCTTCCCATGTCTTTAGTGCCCCCAGTGCCTCCTTCCCATGTCTTTAGTGCCCTCAGTGCCTCCTTCCCATGTCTTTAGTGCCCCCAGTGTCTCCTTCCCATATCCTTAGTGCCCCTTCCTGTCTTTAGTGCCTCCAGTGCATCCTTCCCATGTCTTTAGTGCCCCAAGTGCCTCCTTCCTATGTCCCTCCTTCCACACTTTGTCCCACCCCCACCCCGAAGCCTTCCTGCCTGCCTGTCTACCTCTCTCCCTCCCTCCCTAGCTATAGCCAGCCTGCTGCCTCCCTGCCGCTCAAAAAAAAAAAAAAGCCTCCCTCCTTCCTTTCCCCTGCTCTTACCGCCATGCTGCAGCTGCTAAAGCCGACAGGAAGTCTCTCCGACGTCAATTCTGAAGTCGTAGAGGACGTTCTGAGCCAGCCAGGCAGCGATTGGCTGATTGTTTTTCTAATTTTTTATCCAGTTAGCTATCTGGATAACACCATATTGCTTTTATCTGCATAGCTGCAACACTCTGCCCTGTATGGATATTCAGTACTACTCTTTATCCAAATTGTGGCACTGAATATCTGTGAATAATATAAAGGCTATAGCTGGTGTTTAAAACATACACTAACTATACAGTTTAAATACCAGCTTGCATATTTCTAAATTGTAACGTCTTTCTTTTTTCATATTCAGCTTTGCTTTTAATATATGATTAAACAAGTTATTTTTTACTTAAAACAGTACCGATTCATTTTGAGATGCAAGTTCTGGAGTAAGTCATTATAGAATATAGTGAAATCTTGTGAGACAAAAGCATTATGCCTTTAAACCATATTAATTGAGATTTTATTGTTTTCACAGGATCCCTACCAACAGAGTACTGTAAGGACATACATAGTCCAGAATCCAGTCCAGGTATGTTCAATAGTAAAATGAAAATATAAAAAAGACTTGGTACCAGTATGGTTGATTTTACATATCATTTTGTTTCCTTTCTTATCTTGAGCTGTAAGTTTAACACATTTCAAGGGCATTTGTTGCATATGGGAAGCAGTGCTTGTGAAGCTCACCAGGGATAACACCTTTGTGAAAATGGATGGAAAATCCTATCACACAATTGCTTGCCTCTTGACTTTAATGGATCTGAGTGAAACAAATGATCCAAATAATTCAGCATTTAAAAATGAACTGAATGGGCAATTCATCTGAAAATAAATTGAACTGAGAATTTTTCCCATTGCAACTATATCCAGCACTGCCTTTCAGCCATTCTGGTATTGCACTGAGGCTGCAATTTCTCTCCCATTCTGTGACTATGAGAAAAGAGCTTGATAAATTGGTCCCTTAATCAAGCCGGGATCTTGGAGTCTAAGCTGTGAATTAATTCCAGGTTTTCTCATAAATAGGATAAAGAATCAGTGACTTTGTATTTGTGTAGAACTTTCTTATTTTTCCTCTCTAACAACAATTAGGAAAATAATATAAACTATAAACTCCTCTATGACAAATGCATTTATATCAGTGATGGGAGATATCAGGGGGATCTTTTTAGTTTGAAGAAATAAAGTTAATTTGGGAGGCAGATAAGAGAGCTTTCTGATTTATTCATAAACCTAATGTCTGAATCCAGATTTTATTTTGGATGTTATGTTGTTTTTCTATTCCACCTTTACCTATTCAGTTCAAGGTTGGATTACATTATAGGAGGTTGGGTCAGTTACCCAGGAAGTTACAATGGTCAGTTTGACATGGACATTCAATAGAGTTGCTAGTATAGGTAGATTAGTACAGTTATTAATACAATTTGATCACAGTTACAAATACATAGGTACAAGTTTAAGAAGGTCATCTCTGGCTCATTATTATGTCCCAGGAGTTGCATTGGATAGTTTAGAAATGGGCTTTTACAATTACCATTTCAGTTATTTCTGGGTTACTTCCAGAGTGTGACTGGAATCAATTAGCTTTCAAAGAGATCCTCTCTTTTTGTTTTTGTAAATAATAATAAGGACCCAATTTCCTGGAAGGTTTATTCCTAAGGATCCTATAAAGGGTTACTTTTTATTACAACTAACCATCCGATAGGTTCTGGTAATAAATCTGATTATGGGATGGATTTGAATCTTTTGTAAGTATGCTTCCCATAGGATGGAGTTTCTGCACTGTAATCATTTATTAGCATTGGCTGAGTGGACATCATTGGAGAGCTTGTATTCAGTAGTGCTGCCCAATTCAGGGAAAACATTTTCAATTCAGTTCAGCCTATAGAATCGATTTTTTTTTTTTTTTTTTTTTTTTTTTTTTTTAATTTGATTTGCTTTTCCTGTCCAATTGGGTGTTTTTTCCAAACATCCTGGTGGGTTTATTTTGTAGCTTCTTCACCCACCCTTTGCCCTCTCCAACCCCACGCCAACGCTGTGGTGTGAACAAAATAAACAAAAGAGAGGGTTCCTCTCTCTGTTAGACAGTGAGCGTGAGCTACGACCTAACACCAGCTCTAGCAAGATACACATTTCAAATCTGACATATTGTAGTCACAAAATAGAAAATAAATTATTTTTTCTACCTTTTGTTGTCTGGTCATGTTATTATTAAAATCATGTTAGTCCCAGGCTCTGGTTTCTGTTTGTCTAATGTTAACTCGCTCACCAGGGTGTCCTGCCCATTTTACGTTGTCTTCTTTTTCTATGCTCACCATCCATCTCCCATCTCTGTACCTTTCCTTCCACTGCCATATCCAAAATTTGTTTCCCACTGTCTACCATCTCTTTCTCTCTCTCTTTCTCCCTACCTTGTGCCGTGGGTCAAACCTCTCTATTTCCCTCCATTATCTTGTGAAATATTTCTTTTTCTCTCCATGCACCATCTCTCCTTGCCCTCCATCCTATGTCCAATATTTCTTCCTCTCTCTTCTCCATGCATGTCTCCCTCCCCTCCACCATATACAGGACTTCTTCCTCTCACCCCTTTCTATCTCTTTGTTGCACTTCCTTCTTCTCTACCCCAAGTCAAACAATTCCTCCTCTCTTCCCCTGTGCAGCAGCTTTCCGTCCCTCCATCCTATCCCCCTGTGCGGCAGCTTTCCATCCCTCTCATCCACCTGTGCAGCACTTCCCGACTGAACCCCCCTCCCCGAGATCTGACATACCATCGGGCCTCCTAATGCAGCAGCAGTGGTGGTGGACGGCTAGCAGATTCAGGCTTTGAACAGGCTTGTTCGTGGCTTGCCCTGCCTGGGCCTTCCCTCTGCTGCATCATCATTGACACAGCACAGGGAAGGCTGTAAACAAGCCTATTTAGAGCCTGTGTCTGCCAGCCATCTGCCACCGCTGCTGCTGCTTTAGGAGGCCATGGAAGTATGCCAGGCCTCATTGGGGAGGAGGGCTGTTCACTGAATCGGTGAGTCCAGTTATGGGGGGAAACGAATCGTGAATTGGTGAATCAGCGAATTGGGAGCACTAGTATTCATCTAAGAGAAAAATTGTTATGAATGGCTATTCTTTTTCTTTTTTTTTTGTAAAAAGGGGAGAGGAGGAAGGAATTATTTATGGTAGTAAAACAAATTCATAAAGAGATATTGTGAAGTAAACAGTAAATTAAAGAAATGTTGTGATCCAAAGTCTGTGCACTGCAATGCAGAGAGACCTGGACTGAGTTCTTGGATCAGGTCTTCTGCAGTAACAAATTATTTGATGTGACCCAACCTGCCTGTTCCCCAGCTTTAATAAAAACAATCCCTGGTGTCAAGTTGCACCCTGACCCTCCTCAAGCTCCTGGTTCCAATTTTAGAAATCAATATCTGCTGTCTAGTAGCATAACATAACATAACACCGGATTTCTAGACTGCATAACCAAATAGTTCTATGCGGTCTAAAAAACTTCATCAAAAAGATACAATGAGAAATATTAGATTAGAAACTTTGAGAAAAGAAAAGTTTTCAGTTGTTTTCTAAATTGTTCATAAGAAGATGTACGTATTAAGTCCCGAAAATCTTTATCATGATGTGCTGCTTGAGAGGCCAGCCTGTGGTCAAGATATTTCTTACTTTTGCATCCTTTAACTGGTGGAAAAACGAACAGAGCATGTGACTACTATTCTTGTAAGATGCTATAAGAAATATATCAACTAGATATAATGGGGCTAATCCAAAAGCAACTTTATAACAGACATCCCAACTTGAAAACAACTCATGCCTCCACTGGGAGCCAATGCAGCTCACGATAAAGTAGTCACGTGGTCGTATTTCTTCAGACCATAAATGAGTCTGACCGCGGTATTCTGTATCAGTTTGAGTCTGGCCATATTTTTCTTGGTGCTTGACAAGTAGATGATATTGCAATAGTAGCACCCCTCCCTCCCCCAACCCCATCTCCCTACCTCCAACTTGCAGATTTTGGTATCATCCACAGAGAGGCAATTCTTACCAGACAGCCTTCAACAGTATCACTTACAAAAATGTTAAAAAGAACAAGCCCAAGAACTGAACCTTTTGGCACATTACTGGTAACATCCCTTTTCTCAGAGTGATCTCTATTGACCGTTACCTTCTTTCATCTTCCACTCAACCAGTTCCTGACCTGGCCCATCACTTTGGGGCCCATACTGTGGTCACTCAGTTTATTTATCGGATGCCTTTATGGGTCACTGTTAAAGGCCTTGCTAAAATCTAAATACACCACATCTACTGCTCTCCCTCTATCCAGTTCTTTGGTTAACCAGTCAAAGAAATTGATCAGATTTGTCTAACAAGACCTGCCTTGGATCCTGTAATCCACTGGATTCCAGAAACTTAACTTTTTTCTGTTTTAAAAGCATTTCCATTAATTTACTTAAAACAGAAGTCAGACTCCAGGCTCTGGTAAAAAATGTTCTTCGTCTAAGCCTAAAAGAGTTAAATTGGGGCACAATTCTTCTCTTCTAAGTATACAGCCAAACTTCCCAATCGCCACAAAGCTGCCTTCACTTGGCAGTCAAAGTGAATCACTTTTGCTTCAGAATTTCCTCGGGTGTCTGTTTCTTCCACCTCTCAACAGTATAGAGATTCTTCAGGTCTTTTGTCTGTCTATGACATGGATGACTATACCTTTCTGGACCACGTTTCAGTGTGTCTGAGGAAGTGAGTTTGTCATCTCAGCACTTAGGCTACCAATCATGCATTAGTCACGTGACTGTTCTAAAGAGAATTGCACCTCCGCAAAAGATAGATGCCGGAAATGTAGACCAGGGTTTTCTGGACCTAATTTCTGACACCTATTTCTGTCATGAATCGCACCTATGTAGGCTCTAGGCCACCTAACACCACTTCTGACATTAGCCATGCCCATAGTTGCATTCAACAGCCTAAAGTACCTACATAGATGCGATTCCAGCATGTATTATTTAGGTGTCAGTAAACAGCGTTCAGTAAGGCTTAAGGAAAGGAAATTAGCAGGTAAGAACAAATTTCACCTTAACTGTTAGTTTATGTTGTATTATCATTATCATTATCATTTTATTTTATTTTATTTGTTCATGCACCATGGAAATTATAAATGTATTGTAGTGGCTTTGATGAAAGATTAGGTGGAAGCTTTGTGCTGTGTTCCTCAGAAATACCCTAAGACATTATGCAGGCTGAAAAATACTTCTAGAGATCTGGTATATAAAATAAACATAACTTTTATTTATTTTACTTTTTCAGCAACCGATGTCTCCATTTCTGAAAGGGGTGAATTTTGTCCCAGGAAATAATGTTATATATGAAAAGACAATAAGGAGGGTTGAACTGCAGAATCCTGAGCAGGTAAGTTGGCTGTTATGTGCTAACCTAATTTTTCAGAATTCTCTTCAGAATTCATTGCCCAAAATTAGGAAAATGTCTTTTCATTCCTCCTTACTTTTAATCTGCTGTAGTTTATTATCCTGGCATTAACTACTTTACATACTCTACACCAATTTATAGAATACAAAAATAGCTTTTTCTTAGTACAACAATTTTTGATTATTTGGATTTTAGATTTAATTTTCTTTCCAAATCTCAATTTTAAGGCGCATTACTGTTCAGGTACTGTAGTTTATTTTCCTGCCTATGAGGGTTTATGGATTGCTTCAGATGCAAGCTAATGTGACTTGCACAAGAACAGAAGTGTCGGTGGGAGAAGTGAGAATGTGAACTCTGGCTTCTGTGCTTCTCTAGTCACTACACTAATCCACTATAATCTAGGATAGGGGTGCCCACACTTTTTTGACTCGCGAGCTACTTTTAAAATGACCAAGTCAAAATGATCTACCAACAATAAAATTTTAAAAAAACACAACGCACACTGTACGCATAGAATTGTTAATTATCATTCCTATTCCGGGATTTTTTCAAAGAGGTCAAAGCAGATGACTCTATGCACTGTCACCTCAGTAACAACCATACAAAAATAGACAAATACCCACCCCCCTCCCTTTTTACTAAACCACAATAGCAGTTTTTAGCGCAGGGAACTGCGCTGAATGCCCAGCGCTGCTCTCGACGCTCATAGGCTCTCTGCGCTAAAAACCACTATTGCGGTTTAGTAAAAGGGGACTATATTGTAAAATATAGACAGCAGATATAAATTCAGACACATTTTGATCACTAAATTTAAAATAAAATCATTTTTCCTACCTTGTCTGGTGATTTCATGAGTCTCTGGTTGCACTTTCTTCTTCTGACTGTGCATCCAATCTTTCTTTCAGCCTGTATGCTTCCTCTCCTCCACACCTCATTCCCTCCCCCAACTTTTCTTCCTCTCTCCCTGACCTTTCTTTCTTTCTCTCTTCATGCCCCCTTTCTTTTTTTCTGTTTCTCTTCTTTCCTTCTGTCTCCCTGCCTGCCCCGTTTCTTTCTTTCTCCCTGCCCTTCCCCAAGCCACTGCCGCTGCCATCAGGGAACAGGACCCAAACCGCCACCAATGGATAACAGGCCCCAAAGCCGCCGCCGCCCCATGCTCTCCCTGCTTTGGGCCGACCAGCATTCCTCTCCCCAACATCAATTCTGCCGTCGGATAGGAAGTTCCACCCAGCCAGGCAGCGATTGGCTGGCCCGAACTTCCTCTCCGACGGCAGAATTGATGTCGGGGAGAGGAAGACTGATTGGCCCGATAGATCGCCAAGGCAAAGTGAGTCCTGGGTGATCGACTCACTTTGCCTCGGCGAGTTACCCGTCGATTGCGATCGACCTATTGGGCACCCCTGATCTAGGCTGTATCTTAACAGACACCTTTTCCCATTTCTTGGGGTACATGTTTTGCTTCCCAGTCTGCATAAAAAGAACCTATACTGTATGTATATGTATATAGGATATTTGAATCAGTCCAGTGATTCAACAGCAGTGCTGTACACTGCAATGAGAAGCACTGGGATATATTTTCCATTCCTGATGGGATAGAGGATGTTGCAGAGATAGTATTCATAACCTCTAGGATGGGGCTGTTCCAGTCACCATGCAACTGTGTGCTGTGATATGTGAAGCCCCATTTACACAGAGCATAAACCCTGAAATTGAGACATTGAGGTCAGGATGTGCTCAGTTCCATTAGTATTTTTGAAAAAGATCTGCTGAAGTTGGGTTACCAGATTTTCCCAAAGGAAAATCCGGACCCATGACCATGCCCCCAGTCCCGTCCCATCTGATCTCCGGCCCCACCCCCTTAACCTGTTTGTGCATCGGGACAGCATCTGCGCATGTGCAGATGCGATGCGATGATTTGCGCGTGAAGCCACCGTATTGCATTTGTGCGTACGTGGATGCTGTCCCAACGTCGGAAGCTGTTGAATCACTGGACTGATTCAAATATCCTATTTACATACTTAGACCCGGACAAAGTGCTGGGTTTTGAAAAGCTGTCCAGACCCCCGGACATGTCCTCAAAAGGAAGACATGTCCAGGAAAATCCAGACGTCTTGTAACCCTATGCTGAAGTATTGTCTTTTCTAAAATACATACAGGAGTTCACATTTATTTGCTGGCATTTACAGTAGGAGCAGCCATTTTACAAATATACATGTTGTAAAAGTGAACATTATGGATCTGGTATCTTCCACTTTGGAGGTATCTGTACTTAATATGTGGAAGTGTTGATTTTACAGCTTCTATGTAAGTACCAACAATGCATTTATACAAACCTACATGTATAAGTGCTGCAAATTAAGGAGTAAGACTGCATTTTTAACATGGCGTTGTTTTGGAGGTAAACAAAAACTACACAGTCTTCCTTAATCCTTCATGTAAAGACCTGGCAGAAACGTGCACTTTTTTAAACCTATTTCTCTCTCATTCTATAACTAGAACTTCAATGTAGGCATCAGTCTGAACTTACACACTCTTTGCAGGGAGCAGAGTCTCTGCGAGTGTCTGGTCTGCCATCCAAGCATGAAAAGCAAGGAGCAGATTCTTTGCGAATGCCTCGACGAGAATCCTCACACTCCAAACAAGGAGCAGAGTCTTTGAGAGTGCATCGAGGTTCCTCCACCAAGCCCCTGGAGCTTCGATCTACAGCCTCTAGTCCTATTCATACATCGGCATCGGCTGCCTACGTCTCAGAGGCGAAATCTCCTCGATCCTCGAGATCTGGTTCCAGACACAGTTCTCACCGACATTCGAGGCTTTCATCGAGGCATCCTTCCAAGCATCATTCTTCTTCTCATGACAGACCATCTTTCTCGAAGCCTCGATCTACTCCAACCTCGACCAGACCACTGACTCCTCGTTCGAGGTCTCCGATGCCGGACCTTGAGGATGTTCCGGTCTCGATTGCCTCGTCCAAGTCACCAGGTTCCTTTGATGCCTTTTTCCCTGCCGAAGCTTCTTCTTCGACACAGACTGCCTCGACGTCCTCGAGTCCTTCTCGAGGCAAAACATTGGCAGATCAGCTATCTTTCTCGTCTTTCCTGCGACAGATGGCTGTAGACTTGGATATTCAATTGGATACTGGCTCCAAGTATTCTAAGGAGTATCTAGAAGTCATGCATCTTCCTCTTCATAAGCTTTTGAATAAGACTTTTGGTCAATGCATGGAAACACCTTTTTCCATACCAGCTATTCCAGGAAAATTTCTTCTTTCTCTTCTACCAAAGTTTTTGGATTATTTGGATAACCAAATGCATTTGAGTTTCAGGAAGTCATTGCTTCTTTCTCTCAATTACGTCTGCAACTCCTTCAATCATCTTATGATGCCTTCGAGTTGTCTGCCCGAGCGGCTGCTTGCTCTGTAGCTATGCATCGTCTTGCCTGGCTTCGTACCATCGACATGGACTCTAACCTTCAAGACCGCTTAGCTAACATTCCTTGTGAGGGCAATGACCTCTTTGATGAATCCATCGAGGCTGCCACCAAGAAATTATCTGATCATGAAAAATCATTTGCTTCTATAGTCAGACCTAAACCAAAGCCAGCTCCTGCCAAGCCTGCACGTCCTGCTCTTATCTATCAAAGGTGTTTTGCTCCAAAGCTGGCTCCTAATACTCGCCCTCTTCTGAAAAAACAACAACCTCAGAAGCAACAGAAACCCCAACCTTCTGCTACACCTAAGGCTTCTCAGCCTTTTTGACTGTTTACAACAGAGCATAACCATCATCAGGGAAGGATACTCTCTTCTTTTCACACAGGTTCCACCAGAGCTTCCTCCAAGAGAGTATCCTTCCTATTCCATCCCAGACCGCCCTTCTTCTTCAGGAAGCTCAAGCTCTGCTTTCTCTCCATTCCATTGAACCAGTTCCCTTGGAACAGCAGAACAGGGGATTTTACTCCGTTACTTCCTTGTTCTGAAGAAGACGGGCCATCTGCGACCCATTCTGGATCTCAGGGCTCTCAACAAATTTTTAGTCAAAGAAAAGTTTAGAATGTTGTCCCTGGCATCTCTTTATCCCCTTCTCGAGCAGAACGACTGGTTATGTTCTCTGGATCTCAAGGAGGCTTACTCTCATATCCCCATTCATCCGGCCTCCCGTCAATACCTCGGATTTCGGGTGGGGAATTTGCATTTTCAATACAGAGTACTACCATTCGGCCTGGCTTCGTTTCCCAGAGTGTTCACCAAGTGCCTGGTAGTGGTAGCAGCAGCTCTCCGGAACCCTACCTCGACGACTGGCTCATCAAATATTACACATCTCAAGGGGTTATTGTAACAACCCAATGGACTACCTGGTTTCTACAAAGTTTGGGATTCAAAATCAACTTTCCCAAATCTCAACTTCAGCCCTCACAGAATCTACAATTCATTGGAGCTGTTCTGGACACTGTCCAACTCAGAGCATTCCTTCCACAACAATGTCTGGAGGCTCTTCTACAACTCAGTGTCTTCCCGCTCTTCCATCTCAGCGAGATACATGATGGTACTTCTGGGTCACATGGCCTCCACAGTACACGTGACTCCTTTTGCCAGACTTCACCTCAGAATTCTTCAGTGGATCCTGGCATCTCAATGGACGCAAGTTTGCGTCCCTCCTTCTTGACACATTTCAGTCACTCCTTCCTTGAAGAAGTCTCTCCGTTGGTGGATGCTCTCTTCCAATCTTTCCAGAGGCTTACTTTTTCAAACGCCCCTTCATCAAAAGGTCCTCACGACAGACTCTTCAACCTACGCTCGTCTCGATGGTCTCCGTACTCAAGATCACTGGACCAATACGGATCGTCAATGTCACATAAATCTGTTGGAACTCAGAGCGATTTTCAAGGCTCTCAACGCTTTTCAACATCTTCGCGAC